>NC_071669.1:53398333-54650000 GCF_028554725.1 Zeugodacus cucurbitae
CATCGATGTTTCAAAAACATCGATACATCGTTTGCATCCCTACCTCTGTAGTCGAAACTTTTTCAAAATTGCTGATATCATAACTCAATGAGAAATTGATCGATCGACTTCAAATTTTAACTAAGTATCCTTGAAATGTTTTTGATTTCTTGAAAATTGACAATTCGGTATTAAAAAAACTACAATTTTTTTACCTAAAAAAAAACGAAATTTTTTTCAGAACTACGCTATTTTGTTAATTTTTGATATTTTTCAAAATTTGTAGGTCATTGTTTAGGAAATATCTTCAACTATAATAACGTTATTGAATGTTTTTAGTTTCAGAATGGGGAACTTTTTTTTTGGGACCTCCGAAGACAGTTATTTTTCAATCTTTTTGTAAAAAAATCTTAAAATATAGCCGAAAATATACCTAATTATGTCCAAAAAAAATCGAAACATTCGATAGAGTACTGTCTTTAAAAAAAAAAAATCGCATAATTCATGGGTTACACTGGTTTAGTCCCTTAAGCTCTATTTAAACCCATTATTATTTAGGTGAAGTATCTCGGCTTCATCCTCAATTATAACTTACGCTGGGTATATAATTTGATAGTGTGTGGCGTATAGAAAAAAGTCTGTCCAGTAATATAGCTCATAACAGTGGATAGTCTTTTGATTATAAATATCCAAATGAAATTAATTTATATATTTTAGTAATTATAGCGATGGGATTAGTCTAAGTTGAGGTTAGGTATTCTGGCTGATCCCTGACCAGTAGATCATACTTCAACTGGCCTTTGTAAAACCAAAATGAAAATCCGATAATGAATAAAAGGACAAAATCTTTGAAATCTATCACAAATCTTCATTGGGTATTGATTTCGATACCAGCTAGGCCAGGACAGTATAAATCAATTAGAACCAGAAGTTCCAACTTTAGTCTTCCAAAAGTCTCATATAAAGTTTAATTTCTAATCTTACCGCACGGGTTCTAATCGAATAATAACCAGTTAGGAACTTTATCACTAGAGACTACCTTTATGAGCTAAACCTCGAGTTCCTAAAGCTTTAAATATAACGGGTGATTTTTTAAGAGCTTGATAACTTTTAAAAAAAAAAAACGCATAAAATTTGCAAAATCTCATCGGTTCTTTATTTGAAACGTTAGATTGGTTCATGACATTTACTTTTTGAAGATAATTTCATTTAAATGTTGACCGCGGCTGCGTCTTAGGTGGTCCATTCGGAAAGTCCAATTTTGGGCAACTTTTTCGAGCATTTCGGCCGGAATAGCCCGAATTTCTTCGGAAATGTTGTCTTCCAAAGCTGGAATAGTTGCTGGCTTATTTCTGTAGACTTTAGACTTGACGTAGCCCCACAAAAAATAGTCTAAAGGCGTTAAATCGCATGATCTTGGTGGCCAACTTACGGGTCCATTTCTTGAGATGAATTGTTCTCCGAAGTTTTCCCTCAAAATGGCCATAGAATCGCGAGCTGTGTGGCATGTAGCGCCATCTTGTTGAAACCACATGTCAACCAAGTTCAGTTCTTCCATTTTTGGCAACAAAAAGTTTGTTAGCATCGAACGATAGCGATCGCCATTCACCGTAACGTTGCGTCCAACAGCATCTTTGAAAAAATACGGTCCAATGATTCCACCAGCGTACAAACCACACCAAACAGTGCATTTTTCGGGATGCATGGGCAGTTCTTGAACGGCTTCTGGTTGCTCTTCACCCCAAATGCGGCAATTTTGCTTATTTACGTAGCCATTCAACCAGAAATGAGCCTCATCGCTGAACAAAATTTGTCGATAAAAAAGCGGATTTTCTGCCAACTTTTCTAGGGCCCATTCACTGAAAATTCGACGTTGTGGCAGATCGTTCGGCTTCAGTTCTTGCACGAGCTGTATTTTATACGGTTTTACACCAAGATCTTTGCGTAAAATCTTCCATGTGGTCGAATAACACAAACCCAATTGCTGCGAACGGCGACGAATCGACATTTCACGGTCTTCAGCCACACTCTCAGAAACAGACGCAATATTCTCTTCTGTACGCACTGTACGCATTCGTGTGGTTGGTTTAATGTCCAATAAAGTAAACTGAGTGCGAAACTTGGTCACAATCGCATTAATTGTTTGCTCACTTGGTCGATTATGTAGACCATAAATCGGACGTAAAGCGCGAAACACATTTCGAACCGAACACTGATTTTGGTAATAAAATTCAATGATTTGCAAGCGTTGCTCGTTAGTAAGTCTATTCATGATGAAATGTCAAAGCATACTGAGCATCTTTCTCTTTGACACCATGTCTGAAATCCCACGTGATCTGTCAAATACTAATGCATGAAAATCCTAACCTCAAAAAAATCACCCGTTATAAGTATCTCCTAGTATCTTCAATGATTTCACAACAGTAAAGTCTTTAATTAAATTTCTTCGTGAAAGTAGTTGCTGCACAGCTTTTCGATGGTTCCGCGCGGCCACGCATTCATCATAAAAGTGAGTAAAAAAAGTGGAATCTAGATGACTACATGAACAATAATAATATTGCAATTAAATATCGGATCTGTTCGAGAAAAATGTGTGTTTCGTTCACATTTTGGAAAGCAGTGATCTTTGAGGATATTCTTCTGGACAAATTTCTATCAAGAGTTTTCAAAAAATAAGAGTTGCTAGCAAGCAATGAAGCCTATAAATATATAGAAGTTCAACACATAGTTTTATGAGACCATAAAACGGTACATTTTAATGAGACAAAATAAAATAATTTTAGTAGAGCTTTTCAAAAGTTCATAAGTACAAGTTATACTTCTATCAGATTTATATGCTGGAACTTTGCATTTCTCTAGATATTACGAACAATGGATTTCGTCTTTTGATAGTATATTCGTTTACAAAAAGCCGATTCGAATCTGAAAGCCAGAATCAGAGTTTTCGTACGTAACAGCTTAAAGAATTCAAATCTTCTCAAAGCTTGGGAGTGTTGAATATCGATTTCGTTCTCATTTATATAAGCAATATATATTTTTCTTCAAAATGAGATAAATGCGATCAAGTGTAAGAAAGATATTGAACTTATTTAAAGCTTTCGAATTTAAATTAAGCTTCGGGGACATAAGGAAAAAATAGAGATCCTTGAATAAAACTGTGCAATTTCCGAAATTCACTCAAAATTACTTAGAAATTGTGTGAAAAAAATGCTTCGCGAAATGTATATTTGGTTTTCAATAATTCGTATAATATGTCCAAGTGAGTTGTTCTATTTTGACGACTCCACAAATATACTATGTAACATTTCATATCGATTCACATAATTGATTCTTCCTTAAAAGTTTCCTCCACAAAATTTCTTTCAATCAAACTTTGCTTTTTAAAACTCTGCGTTTAAGTTATTTTATAATTTTACCATTGTCAGCGAAAAAATATATAAAATAACAAAAAAAAGAACAAAAAATACGCTTAAAATGCGCCTGAAAGTATGTCAGCATACTAACAAAGCTTGAAAGTTCGTTAGCATTGCACCAACACAGACACGAAAGCGAGCTGGAGAGCGAGTGAGGAGGTGAGAATGCAACTGCAGAGGAAATGAACAGAGTGACAGCACAGAAAAACACGTCGTGTAGAAAAGAAGAGGAAGACGCAGAAGAAACCAAACAGGAAACACGAAAAGTGCAACTCAATGCAAGAATGAACGAATTCGCGTGAGTTGCACAATGCGCGAGGATATAATGATGGAAATGGAAAAGTAAAAATAATGGAGAAAAATTAAAAAAAAAGGAAAAAATTAAAGGAAAATAAGGAAAAAGTAAAAAAAAATCAAGAAAAATAAAGAAAAATGCGTGAAATGAAGCGCAGAAATTGCAGAAAACCGTTACTAACAGTGAAATCAATAACAACGGCAACAACGTTAAAAGCTTACATGAGCGCTGACTGTGTGATTACACAAGTACCGTTAACTATTGCACGGATGTATGTGTGTGATGGAGAATGTGCTGCACAATCAGTGAAGGCAATAATAGCACGGCAGAGAATAACAAATGCGAATGGAAGATGGGAAAAATCAGCGCAAAATTTGTAAGCTTTTGCAGTGCTTATATATGTATGTCTGTGTGTGTGTACGCGCACGAGTGACTATCTAATGCATGTTGCAATCACATGTGAAAATGTGCAACAAGGCGTGCAAAAATGTGTGGCAGCAGAGCAAAAATTGGCGGTTGCAAAGCACAAAGCAGGCACTCACACACACTTTCAACCATATACAAACACACACCCCTACAACTGCACCTATCTATTGTGTAGTTCTTCCGCGCATATGATGGCTAAGCGATTGTTCGCATGTCAGCGGAAAATTTGCTGACTGCAAAAACCAAAAAAAAGCAAAAATTTCGGAAAAATTACAGTTCAACGGCACATAAAATGAGCTGTAAAATTGCTTTGTGCCGTAGTATTTGGTTGCAACATTCGTTGTTGTTGTTGTAGTTATTTTTTCTTTTGTTGCATTATGTCGTGCGCAAAGTGTAGTGATAGGAAGCGATCAGAGTTCATTGCAATTATCCATTAATATCCGATTGTATCGTCATAAATGCTTGGACGCGCTGCGCACTGTCACTCGAATGGAGTCACATTTCCGCTTCCGCTGTGGATGAGTGTTACAGTTAACTTTGAACCATAAAGTGCGGTTATTTGAGGCGATAGGAGAAGAAAAAATGCTGAGAATGAGCGTTATTGTTTGCGATTTTAATGTTGGATAGGTGGACCAAAGAGTTGAATCACCGTTAGCGTACTGCAATTGGACACGAATGGCTGACTGATTGAGACTAGAGGTCAGAAGAGTAGCTGCAACTTATGGACTGTCAGTAATAGAAGTTTAGTGAAGTTTATATACGTACAATAACTACACTCTGGCAGTATGACATGTCGTATACTTAATTTTTCATCTCATAAAGTTAAATATCTGATTAATAATGTACTTACTTGATATATACATGTGGTAATATCGAATGTAAGAGTAAAGTCCCCATTGACACACTTCCTCAGTTTGACTTATATTTGATAAATTCGAAATTTCAAATTTTTCGAAACTGTCGAGTGCTTGGTATGATTTGGAAATAGTTTCGAGATGTAGCATGAGTTTCAAATTTTTTATGTATCAATACACTACACGGTTAAATCGGATTTTTTTTGGGTAAAGGACCAAATCAATTTTTTTGCGAGATTTAGTCATAAATAAAAAAGTATAAACTCCGTTTTTTTGTTTTCAAAATTCGAACTTTGACCCCTTATATCATCATATACTTGGTCGAAAAATGTTCTACACCATTCAAATATGAAGAAAATATTGATTACGCCCAATATTTTACTCTTTTGATAACTTACGTGGTGCACACTATAATTATTAATGGCCAGCAAGCTCAATTTCGAAATTCGAAGACGGCTATTTCGATTTTGGATGATAACTTCGAAAACCGTAGAATGCACTGTTTTACTTACGCCCCAATCGAAAAAATAGTTTCGTCCAGGCGATTATTGTATAGTGTTATACAATACACTTGGGTAATCCAAGAAGAGGTACTTTTTATACTCTCGCAACAAATGTTGCTAAAGAGAGTATTATAGTTTTGTTCACATAATGGTTGTTTGTAACACCTAAAACTAAAAGAGTTGTATATATAAAGTGATCAGGTGACGAGTAGATTTGATATCCGGATATCTGTCCGTCTGTGCAAGCTGTAACTTGAGTAAAAATTAAGATATCTTGACGAAAAGCGGCACAAATATTTCTTGGCACCATAATAAGGTTAAGTTCGAAAATGGGCGGAATCGGACCATTGCCATGCCCACAAAATGGCGAAAACCAAAAACACATAAAGTGTCATAACTAAGCCATAAATGAAGTTATAAAAGAAATTTGGAATAAAGCATCGCACTAAGAGGGGGAATATATGGATGTAATTTTTTTGGGGAAGTGGTCGTGGCCCCGCCCACAAATCGGTTATTTGTATTTAACTCGCAAACTAATAAAGCTATATAAACCAAACTTTCTGCAGTCGGTTCTCTTACATACCCCACCACATACTATGAAAATAGTTGAAATCAGATAATAACCACGCCCACCTCCCATACAAGGGTTAGGTTGAAAATGACTAAAAGCGGGTTAACTAACTAACGAAAAACGTCAGAAACACTTAATTTTGCTGAAGAAATAGCAGAAGGGAGCTGTAATCAGATTTTTTTACAAAATGGAAAACGGGCGTGGCATCGCCCACTTATGGGTCAAAAACCATATCTCAGGAACTACTCGACTGATTCGAATGAAATTCGGTATATAATATTTTCTTGACACTCTGATAACACGGACAAAAAATGGGCGAAATCGGTTCACAACCACGACTACATTCCTTATAACTCAAATTTGAATTCCATCTGATTCCTTCGCTTTGTCGTGTTTACATAAGGAACCAATGAAGATAGCGGAATAAAACTTTACACAAATAGTGCATATCATCTCTGGCTTCACTTGTGAAAAAATTGTCGAAAACGGGCCATAACTTTTCAAGGCCCCAGATATCGAACATGTTGAACTCAGCGCCTAAGGATAAATTTTAACCGAAAATATGAGTAAATCTCTCAGATAATTTAATGTAATTTAGAGGAGATTGTTTTCTTCTAATAGTGTGTCTCTGTTCCAAAAATTATTAAAATCAGGTCATAACATCTCCATATACCTCATTGTAGGTTTTTCAAAAGTATCTTCTCCTAGCTCTCTTATACCAAATTATAGGTTTTTCAAAAATACGATGAGTTTTATTCCACATATATGTATTGGTTACATTTCTTCAATAAATTGCGAGAGTATAAAATGTTCGGTTGCACCCGAACTTAGCCTTTCCTTATAGCCTTTCAATAGCCTTTATTGACAGATCACGCGACATATCCATCCATGGATTTATTGAGAGAATACTACGGTGAGCAGATAATTTAAAGTTTGGTATCACATCGTTAGACTTTTTCCTGTCGGGATATGTAAAGTCTAAAGTATATGCGGACAATCTCGCTTTGATTCAGGCTTTGGAGCAAAACATCACGCGTGCGATTCCCCACGAAATGCGCGAACGAGTCAGCGAAAATTGGACTCAACGAATGGACCATCTGAAACGTAGCCGCGGCCAAAATTTTAAGGAGATAACCTTTAACAATTAAATGCCAAAGAATGTTATTTCGAATGATAATAAACATTCCCCATTAAATTTGTGTTTTCTGTGATTCCTTCTTTAAAATAGTAGGGAACATCGAAATGAATCATCCTTTGTTTACTGAAATTACAAAATGATCGCTAGGACATACATCAGCTAAGTGGTTGGTACAGATTGGTCAATTGAAAGTGTTCACTAACTTCGAAACTATTTTATGAAAAAAGATAAGCTTATGGAGGGGTCTTGAAGACATAGGATATGTATCTGCCACTAGTCGTTTACTTTAACGACGCCACACATTGATTGTTTTCACAATAGTTGGTACTAAAGAAGTGGAACCCACTATCTATTGTATCTAGCGTCTATGGTATTCCATTATATGCTCCCTAAAATTTGATTTGATGATTTCCTAAATTTTGAGGATGAGCAAATACAACTTTACAATAAATCCCAATTGGTTTCCTCTGAAAAAACTTTAAGCCTTTTTGTAATCAAGTAAAATTTGCACTTTGGTGGAATCTACTATTCAATGGTGTCGATTCCCTGAGTAATATTTTCTATAAAAGTATTTAAAAAAGTTTTGTAAGACAACTGTGACTTCGAAATGGAATGTAACTTTATAATGGAAGATGATTGATAGCAGATGTCTTGTAAGGGAGTATAAATAACCAGAACTTCTCAAAATTTGTATTAGTGTTTCCAGATCTTGAAAGCTAAAAGCTAGTCAAAATTTTATTTTGGGGACAAAAAATCAACCCTGTAGATCCCTGAGTTTAATGGGTACGTAGTATTAGCTAAGATGCAACTCTGTCCATTAGAGCGACTATTCAATCGGACTAAAAAAAAACTTGGTGGTACCAAAAAGTTGAATAACCAAGAAGTTATGAAGTTAATGGGCCTTTCCTACAACACCGTTTATCTTAACAGCATTTCTGATGCTTGCCACCATTTCACAGTTATTTGCAATTCTGAATTAACTATTAATATCCGCAAAATTCGTCCATTTTCCGTAAATGCGCTTAACGGTGCACAGCTGCAACATTGCCGGTTTTAAAAACACCCACGAACAAACATGAGGACACACACACATACAAGCAAAAGTACATTTTGACTTCTTTAATGTCCACGTCAACAGTTTCATGATAACTGGTCACTCTATCTTTCTCACGCTCTCACACTCACACTCTCTCACTTTTGCGCTATCAAAATCTCCAAGCTTGCCTCGCCACACGCTGTGCCACAAAAAAAATTATCATAAAAAGTAATTACGCGCCAGCGAGGCGCAATAATGTTGATGATGATGGTCGTGACTTCGGTAATTCGGCAGTGCAGATTGTCGAGAAGTTAATGGTGATGGCGTCAAGGCACTCTCTCACGCGCACACAAACAAAAACAAAAGCAATGAAAATGGCACAATGGCAATTGCAGCGGCAATAATGTCAGCGAAGCCAGCAAAGTCGGCAATTATGTGTGTTGCTGCAAGTAATGGCGTGCCAGCTGATAACTTTTGAGTTTGTATGAGTGTGAGTCACATTTGCTTTTTGCTGTTGCCGATCGCATTTGTTCAATTGCACTGCAAAGTGGCAAAAACCATTTGCCCCAAAAAGTTATTGCCTACATTTAGGCGTAAATGTTGTTAATCTTGCCAATTTTAATATGCAAGCGCCATTTTCCATAGTAAATTTTAAAAATTCATATTGTTTTTATTGTAAATTTTCTTATGATTTCCATTTCCATTTGCACTTACCTTTTTTGCATTTCTTTTGTATGGTTCGCGTTTGATCGCATGCCGGATCGCCCTTCTTCAATGTCAACGTTCGTGAGCGTGTGTTGGTCTTCTGGTCGCATTCAGTCCATGGATTTTTGCCATAACGACAGGAGAGACCTGTAAGAATGAGAATACATGCATTTTGTGAGATAAATATTTAAGTATGAAATATACCGTTATTTTTTGTTAATATTTTGGTATAAGTTATAAATGTGTGTGTTTTCCTTCGTTTCGTTTTTTTAATAATTGATTTACATTCTTTTAGTTAGTTGAAGGTCATTGCTCATTTCATTTCTTTCATCATTCTATTATCACTCCATCGGATTAGTTTACTCTGTGATTTGAACCCTCTTAAATAATTGAGAGAATGAGGAAGTGTGAGATTAACTTTACAAAAAAAATTTGAACGTTTTCTTGAACACCGAAGTTTATGTTGCGTCATAGACACGAATTTATTGATCGTCTCAGTGATACATATGTTGTCGTCGTCGGAGATCTTCAAATCTCTGAGGTAATATTATTTTCCAAATGCCCGCCGAGAGATATTGTGTCATGTACCTTGAAGTTAGTTTAGTTGATTACGTTCTATGGTGGTTCTCCAAGAGGAAATGCAATAAGACAAATAAAGGACATTTCAAAAAAGTACCTCCTAATTTTAATTTAAGAATCGACAAAACTCCTAGAAACTACTACAAATCTGTAGAAGTTTTTTATTTCTATATCTGCTAATTCGCGAGGATGTCCAAGAAATGTTTGCTTAGATCGTGCTAAGACAAGGTGCTCCAAAGCAAATTTTGGGAATATACTATCTCGTCCTCCTACTACAGTTACCTACTTCCAAACAGCTTCTGCAGCTAGCGTCTGCCTGATCGCATGCATTCCGATGGGACAATGACCTATTAGAACCCCTATAACTAGAGAAAGATTTATTTTACTGAGGGTTAAGAGCCCTCCAGACCTCTTGGGATCTTCCAGTCCTTGCTCAGTTCTGCCGAGGCCAACCGCCTAGTAGTAAACTATAAGAGAATGGTGGTGTTCCCATTTGGTCCCAATCTGCTATAGGTGAGACTGTCCTTACCTAAACTAGCAAGTTCATCAGCCTTGCAATTTCCTTCGATTCCGTTGTGGACAGGTACCCAAACTAGACTAATCACGAAGTATCCCGATGCCACTGTTAATGAATACTTTAACAGTCTCAAGCAATTAATAATAGTTGCTTAACCTTTAACTACGGAGGTGAAATATTTGGGCGTAGTTACTGAGGTGGGGGTAAATTTTACCCCTTTATAATCTATAAATAATTTTTGTCAACGAACATTTTTTTTAAATTTATTTGTTTTTAATTGTAATAATAAAACACATTTTTAAATGAATAAAGTAATAAATGTAAAGAAATCGAACTTCTAGTTTAACAAAACAAGGACTTTATTTCATAGCCACTTTTCTTAAAACTAAAAAACAAACTACGAGGTGTAAAATTTACCACCACCTCAGTAGTTAAAGGTTAATATCAAAGCTGGGAAGAATCTATTAATTGACTATAATAGAGTTTATATATTTTTATTCCAACTGACAAATACTAGGCTGTTGAAGCCCTTGGTACTTAAAGGAATTTTTGATACTTAATTTACTTACTCAAACGAAAGATCGTTAGGGGTCTTTCTTCTGATAGAAAGTACCTCATTAGGCACAAAATGCAGGAATTCTGAACAGATTTTTTTAAACAAAAATCAATGCTAACCGATAAAGAACAAACCGCTTCGGCAGGACTTCGCACGATGTTTCGCTAAGCTTTCCCTTTCATTAGTTCGGGTTATTTTGATACGATAAAATTATAACTCCGGTTTATGCCGACTCCGACCACTTGATGAATTTTATGCAAAAATCATAATCTAGGCTTCGATATTTCATATCGAGGGAGTTATAAGTCAAGACATTTTAAAAAGTTTCATAAAGTTTTCAACAGTGAAATACCCATTTTTGATGCTAACAGGGGTGATCATGACAGATTATCATTATAATTTTTCTTAAAATTGTTATTGGAAACTGGTCTAAATATTTAGTTATTCAATAAGCTTTCCTTATATAAATAGAAATTGAGAGATTGAACTTAGAATTATTCAAGAAGTCTTAAGGCAGCCCCAATTGAAAGCTTTATTTTTATCGAAGCAGGAATTAATGAAAAATTTAACTTTTTTAACTTTAACTATTTATTTAATGAACTTTAGCTATTGGTGGTGGTTTAACCACAACCACAATCTACTCAGATTTGCATGAAAAACAAATCAAAGTGCCGCAATGTTCGCTCTCACGCCTAAAATGAACAAAATTAAAATGTAATTTTTATCTTAATTATATAATGGAAATGTTATGTTAGGTCGTTAAGCATTTTCATTTCACACAAATAAATGCGCTGTGAACACAATTTAAACACGTAAGCTAATAATCGTAAAACCATTGAGAGTGTTGCCAGCAAACTACACCCAACAAAAAAAAAAAACACTCAATTAAATTAATTCGTAATTAAAACGACAACTGACAGCCATTAAAATAAGAGCGATTAATCAAATTACAATTTGAGTGTCGTTAGCGAGCGCAAAATCTATCAAAAAAATAATGAAAAAAAGAGAAAAAAGAAGGAGGAAATAATAAAAAATGAGAGAGTAATGATGTTGTATATCCAATAGTCAGAGAAGTTGGAAGAACTTACAGTCTTTTGGTTATTAGCAACGTCACTTCATTACAATCAATCTTTCGCGCTTAAAATAAGACAGAAGAGAAAAGAGGAGGGCGTGGCAAGTGTGAAAATAACAGTATTAATTTCGTAGCAACTAAAGTGATGCTTCAGGAAGAGGAGAGCGCTACAAAGTGAGATTATAAAAAAATAAGCCTCCGCGTCTAAAAGTAGATATCAATAATATGTGCTCCGTTAATTAGTTAGTTGTGTGTGGCAGGAGAAAATTTAAGCTTAAGTAATCGTTTTCGAATATTAGAATGCCATTTAGAACCTGAATAAATTAGATTTGGCAAATGATGAGGGCTCGATAGAAAGGGCTGTAGGACCATGGTTGGCATTCTTACTGGTCACAGTCTAGTAGCGGCACACGCCTATAAGATGTGACTGACAGATCGGGAGAAATACAGGAAATGTAAAGAGCGGGGTATCGCAAAGGACCAAAACTGGTCCTTGCGTGGCCTGCTACCAGACCAACCTAACCTAACCTAAATGATGAGGGCATGCACTCTCTGTACAGCAATTATACTTTTAGGTAACTAATGTGGGTTATTGCTTACTGATAAGGTAACGAATCTATGGAATATCATATATAGAATGAGGTCTCTCGCTTTAAGAAACCACAGTCAAATTTATAATATTTTATAGCGTCTAAACAGGTGGACATGAAACTTTACCAACAATAACACCATATGGAACCTCAGAAAAGCTGGAATATTGAACGGTTTTAAGTGTACCGTTAATTTTTTGAAAACTTCTGATTATTATCATCATCAGCCTGAGACGTAAATACCTGCTCTCCGCTCTCAAACTTTGGAAGATAATGTGGTTGGATCAAAATTGCTGAAGTAGGCAAGTATTGCCTCGTGAATAGGGTGAATTAAGGATTAATAAATAAAATGCTTGGATCTTCAGCCCTCCTCAGGGAGGTAAATATTCAGATGAGAGCTCCATTGTTATTTGGTGGTTTATTGTGCCACAGCTGGGCATCTCGTGAGCTCAAGGAGACCGTTGGTATTTGAGCGGCTTCAAGGACCTTTTGTCTTGGAATGAATCACAAGAACCTTATGAGTTTCGTGCGATCAGTAAGTCTCGCCTCTCTATACTCCTCTTATAAGGACATTTAGTGATTGACTCCTGTTCTGTAAGGCTACACATTTTCTTAGATCGATTTGGTGGGTTTTGAAATATTGCGCGTTAGACTCCTTGACTGACTAATTCAAGTACATTGTCTCTGAATACTTCGACTATACTGTAGTAATTTTTTGGTTCCAAATTAAATTTTGCAGATTTTTGGAAGCTTATGACATCGCTACTTACTATGTAAGAACTACTACTAATCTCTTAGTTTATTTTAAATTTTGTGTACTGGAGCCCCTCCTTTTAATTATTTAAAAATTTATTAAATTTTATTGCTTATTTTGCCGTCAACTCACCATCGCTCTTTGTGCCGCGTTCGTTGCGTATCAAAATCTCATGATCGTCCTCCTCCCAAATTTCACCCGGTGTAGCCGTGGTCGGTTGTGTCTGTTCGGCGACGGGCAACGCCAATGGCGTCTCCTGTACCTCTGTCGTGGCGCACACGGTGGCTGGTATGAGCGCCAGTGCTGCCACACAGACGCCAATCGACAGCGCAATTAAATGGCAACTTCGCATTTTGTTGTGCTCAATGAAGTGCTGGCGTGCTCGGGTGTGCGAGTGCGAGTTAACGGTATGTATGTATGGGTGCTTGGTGCTGCGCGATGATGTAGTGCTAGAGAGGGCAGCGGTTTTGGCAGTCGTGAAGTTTGCCTTATTTGCTGTGCTTGTTGTTGTTGCTGCTGCTACGTTTGCTCTATATTAACAGTTATAATGCTTTACCTGTAAGTAGAGGGAAGAGACAAAAGAATATTTAAATGATGGCTTTTGTGTCAAGTCAAATAGTAAAATGGGGGAACTAGGCGGGGAATTTCTAAAGAAACTTGAACTGTCTGCGGTTGCCAAAGGCGTTTTGTGTGTAAAGGTATCTAGAGCTGCTGTCAACTGAATTTATATTTGCCTGTCTCTGTCGCTTCATTTCACGCTCTGACGCTTATGCTATCTGCGTGTCTGTCGTTATCTTTGCCCCGGTGGCGCCGTCAAACAGATGATACGTTGTTGGCCTGATTGATGTGCGCATCGTGGTTTATGTCATACAGCTGTCAGTTGGTTGACAGGACTCAGCTGCCATTTACATTTATTTGTTGTTGTTATTGACAGCAGCGACAGAGGAGAGTAATGTAGTGATGGCGAGTGTAGTGAAATTAACTTTATGAGTGATTAAATTTTAAATTTTAATAAAACGCACTTAAACTATCGAAACACAGCACAGAGTTCAGTATTTAATAACAAATATTTAGTAAAAATATTTTCTTTTCAAATAGTTGGAAAAGACAAAGGATTGCGGTCAGCATTTTATAAATTCTGTAAAGTCTTAAAAAAAAAAAAATGGTGGAGAGCTATCTGAGCTATTTCTTTCTAACAACATCCTTGTCGATCTCAGCTTCTAATATAAATTAAATTAAGAAACAAAGTTTGACCGAGTCTCAAGTGAGAATAACCAAACAGTGAAGCTTCTGATAATCTTTAGTTATCTAAATTTTGTTGAATATTAAAAACGAAGTTCAGGACAGGCCATGTTTTATTATTCCCGATTTCGTGTTGAATTCACTATCTTTAAATTAACCTTCGTCATGAATTAAAACGATATGAAGATTTTTATAAAAATTGCTCAAACTATGACTATATATGTGTGATAAAATTATCAAAAGACCCTCGTTATGTTTCAACTCATTCTAGAGAAATTTGTAATCTAATTCAATGAAAATAAGAATTGTATGTGATGTGGAAATTTTCGAAAGCAGTAAGTTGCTCTTAGATAGATAGTTCTAAATTAATAACAAATTAAAATGCCTTATTATGAGGGTATCTCTTTCATACAGACAATGTTTTGTTCTATAAAATACTCAGGGAAATGTTAAAAACCTTGCAAAGGATTTTTCGTAAGAGAAGCTACAAAGCTATATCGATAGGGACAGCAAATGACGCCATATTTTTGTCGCTCTTTTGCCATTTTATCGTGGAAAGATATACGATCCAACAACGAGTAGAAATTATTAAAATGTCCTATCGAAATTCGGAGACAGTGGCCTCAACTTTAAGAGCGCTGCATCCATTTTATGGTCGTCATAATTGAAAAATTTAGCGTCTACTGGAAAAAATCCACAGGCACAGGACAAAATGTTCACGTGTCAGTGAGACAAAAAAGTGCCCGCAGTGTTGAGAATATTGCTGCCGCTAGCTAGCACATCAATTGAGGAAGACCCAAATCAGTCTCTCCACGACGTTCTCAAGGGTTGGGCAGCTCTGTGATTTCGTTTTGACGACATAATCGTCGTATGTTCGTTAATTGGGCTGTGCAACAACTGGAAAATAATCCGGATTTCCATCGAAAAATCATCTTCATCGATGAGGCTCATTTCTGGCTGAATGCCCTCGTCAATAACCCAAATATCCGTTAGGGAACGCTGCAATTCACACGTACTTTATGAGTCATCATTACATCCCGAAAAAATTACGGTTTAGTGCAGTTTATGGGCCGGCTGCATCATTGAGCCGTACTTCTTCCATGATGATCAAGGCCGGGACGTTACTGTGAAAGATAATCGCTACCGCTCAATGATAATCGAAAATGTTTATTCCGAATTGGATGAGATGGACTTGAACAATATGTGGTTCCAACAGGACGGCGCCACAAGCCACACAGCGTATGTCACAATCGATTTATTGAAAACCAAGTTTGTTATCTCACGTGTTATCTCACGAAATGGCCCAGTCAATTGGCCGCCTTGGTGGTACGATTTGACGCTTGTAGACTGTTTCCTGTGGGACTATGTCAAGTCTATGGTCTATGCCAACAAGCCAGCGACGATTGATGAACTTCGTACGAATATCGAACGTGAAATTGTAGTATGGATCGATTTATGATTGAAAATCGAAAAAAAAAAAATCAAAAATTGGGTTCAGCGTATGGAAAACTGTAAGCGTGCCCGTGATGGCCATGCAAAAGAAATCGAGTTCCATACATAATGACATCGAATGTACTTTCACAGGAATAAAGAATTTCATTGTTATTTAAAACCGTTTTTTATTAAACAAAACTTTTGTAGCTTATTGAAAAACCATTTATATATTAAGAAAATTAACGATAAAACAGAACTCGGCCAAAGACGATGTCTTGGCCGGTCAATGGTGATTACCGAGTTAAATGTCAGATCAAAATATTTTAAGCAATACTCCTCGGAATTGAAACCACTGGATTAGAAAATAATTAACCGATTCGTTAGTTGTTTTTTGTTTTGGAAACCAATTAGTCTCCAACCTCCCGTTATATACTTGTTTCCCATCGAAGGATAGATTTGTAGAACGAAATGTAATTAGGGTTTTTGAATCACTTTTTCGAAAAATATTAACTTTGGAAATCACTAAACAATGAAAAAAGTTTCGATTATCAAGTCGTCTCGTCATATCATAACTATCATAGATCAATCATATTCAATTGAAGAAAGTTCTTAACAAAAGTCGAATGGATAGAAATAATAAGAAAATATCGATAATTGGAATTTAACTTGAAAAAAATGCGTTGAGATGATGTACAATTTGAGTGAGAGTTAATTGGAGGTCATTGGGTTAAGCGAGCTTGTTTTATGGGTAGCTAAACCATAGTACTCTACTCGCCTTTCACTCCTGCTCTCTGAGAGCACTCATCAGCATCTCGGTATAAGGGAACTGTGGAACGGCATCTCAAACTCACTGCGTACCGCTGCAGCCGAAACAATTGGTTTTCGGCAACGACAAAAAACAAGCTGGTACGATGAGGAGTGCCGTCTCGCAGCGGAGAGAAAACAGACTGCCTACCTCGCAACGTTGCAAACGACCACAACACGTGCGGGATGGGATAGATACCGAGAGCTGAAGAGGGAAGCGAGACGCATCTGCAGACAAAAAAAGAAAGAGGCCGAAATGCGTGAGTACGAAGAGCTTGAGAAGCTGGCAGACAGAGGTAATGCTCGAAAATTTTATGAAAAAATGAAGCGACTTAACGAAGGTTTCAAGACCGGAGCATCCTCATGTAGAGACCAAGGTGGTAATCTGGTAACCGATGTCCAGGGCATACTGGGATTATGGAGGGAACACTTCTCCGACCTGCTGAATGGCAGTGAGAGTACAACACCAGGAGATGGCGAACCCGATCCCCCAATCGATGACGATGGAACAGATGTACCATTACCCGACCATGAAGAAATTCGAATAGCAATTACCCGCTTGAAGAACAACAAAGCAGCGGGGGCCGATAGATTACCGGCAGAACTATTCAAATACGGCGGCGAAGAACTGATAAGGTGCATGCATCAGCTTCTTTGCAGAATATGGTCGGAAGAAAGCATGCCTGACGATTGGAATCTCAGTGTGCTCTGCCCAATCCATAAAAAGGGAGATCCCACATTCTGCGCCAATTACCGTGGGATCAGCCTCCTAAATATCGCATACAAGGTTTTGTCGAGCGTATTGTGTGAAAGACTAAAGCCCACCGTCAACGAACTGAGTGGACCTTATCAGTGTGGCTTTAGACCTGGAAAATCGACAACTGACCAGATATTCACCATGCGCCAAATTTTGGAGAAGACCCGTGAAAAGAGGATCGACACACACCACCTTTTTGTCGATTTTAAAGCTGCTTTCGACAGCACGAAAAGGAGCTGCCTTTACGCCGCGATGTCTGAATTTGGTATCCCCGCAAAACTAATACGGCTGTGTAAATTGACGCTGAGCAACACCAAAAGCTCCGTCATGATTGGGAAGGACCTCTCCGAGCCGTTCGATACCACACGAGGTTTCAGACAAGGTGACTCACTATCGTGCGACTTCTTTAACCTGATGCTGGAAAAAATTATAAGAGCTGCAGAGCTAAACCGAGAAGGTACAATCTTCTACAAGACAACAGCTCCTGGCGTACGCCGATGATATTGATATCATCGGAAGCAACAACCGCGCCGTTTGTTCTGCTTTTTCCCGCATGGATAAGGAGGCGAAGCGAATGGGTCTGGAGGTGAATGAGGACAAGACGAAATATCTCCTGTCATCAAGCAAACAGTCGGCGCATTCGCGTCTTGGCTCCCACGTCACTGTTGACAGTCATAACTTCGAGGTCGTAGATAATTTCGTATACCTGGGAACCAGCATCAACAACACGAACAATGTCAGCCTCGAAATCCAGCGCAGAATAACTCTTGCCAACAGGTGCTACTTTGGACTGAGTAGGCAATTGAACAGTAAAGTCCTCTCTCGACGAACCAAAATCGAGCTCTACAAGTCGCTTACCATTCCCGTCCTGCTCTACGGTGCAGAAGCTTGGACGATGTCAACATCAGATGAGACGACACTAGGAGTTTTCGAGAGGAAAATTTTGCGCAAGATTTATGGTCCTCAGAACATTGGCAACGGCGAATACCGCAGACGATGGAACGATGAGCTGTACGAGTTATACGACGACATTGACATAGTTCAGCGAATAAAAAGACAGCGGCTACGCTGGCTAGGTCATGTTGTCCGAATGGACGAAAACACCAGGTAAGCAACTCTGATGCCATTAAATGAGGTTTCAATGATTGTAATGGCTTTTGCTCTACAAATAAAATATTGGTCAATATTTTTTCGGGCAGTTTCGTGGCGTAAATAAGCTTTTACATACCTATTTACATACTGGGTCCGCATATTACTTGAATATGCTATTCATTCGTATGAAAACCCATATTTCACATATGTCCGCGTGTAAAGCATGAAAGCCCATTGGTTTGAGTACTCATTTGCATTTTAAATGAATGCGGTTTCTCATATTAATTTATGAATATTTGTGCTTTCGAATTTAATTATTTGCTGCATTGCACACGCCTTGTGTGGATAAGTGCATGTGGAATATGGAAAACCACGAAAAAATCTGCGTTTCAGAGGTGACCCAAAAGGGAGAGTTTGTTGGAAGGGCAGATGTAAACTATTTTGATTATTATTTATTAGCTTGTTTTAAGTCGCTAAGCTTAAGAAAGTGGCGAATCGAACGAACTGCTCGCTTAAGTCGAATAACTTGACTGAATAATTCGAATAACTGAAGAAGATGAGATGCTGAGTTTAACTAGTTATATAACTTTGTTACTTGGAAAATGAAAAATTGTTGACATGAGTGTAGAGAGTAGAGTAGTGGCGAATCGAATACGATTAGCTCAAATTTTATTTGCTTTAAAAAAAATATTATTAACTGAGTTGATAGCCTTTAATTTAGAATTCAATATTTTTTCGAAAAAAAAAAAATTTTGAATTTTTTTCAAAATTTTTTTGACATTTTTTTCCTATTGGGTCACTTGCTGCACATATCGCTTCGCGTTTAATTTTATGTTTGCATAAGTGGCATATGAATAAATATTTGCCCATTAATTTTTCAGCCTCTGTCTGTTGTTGCTTTTGCGCGTAATTAGTGCGCATTTAAAAAATCTATATATTAAATACGCACTCACACACATACTTACATACATTCATAGCATATTTTTTATTACTATTGCATTTACCGTTACCACACTCGACACGTTCTGCTACGGTTTTGCTCATTTCCGCTGCATTCAAGCACATACACACTTACAGATCGACAATTTTACATATTTCCTTTTTGAATATTGAAAAAGGAAATGTTTTTTTTTTGCTTTATTATTAATTTATTTGTGTTTTTGTCCAGCGTAAATTCACATTCTGTTGTGGTTGTGCGTTTAATTTAATTTATTGTTCTCAATTTTTTACGCCGAATTTCGCCATAGATAATAGCAGCTGTTTATTAATGCCTTAAACAAATATTGTAGTTAAATTATAATAAATTTTCTTCGAAAAAAAACACAATTTGATTGGTAAATTAAATATTTGCTTAAACAATTGTTCATTTGCGCTATTGTGTGAGCATTGGCCTGGGCGCTTTATTAAATTGAAGTGGCGCTATTGAAATGTAAGCAAAAAAGCACTTAATTGTAGAAAAAAAATATTAAAAAAATCTAGAAAAAATTGTAAATGACGAAAAATTTAATTTGAAAAAAAAATATACAAAATAACTCAATTGTATTGAATTTTTTCATTATAACAGATTCGGTTGATACTTTTGTATATGTGACCTAGTAAAGGTATTCATTTTATATTTTTCTGCTATATTTAAAATTTAAGGTTAAAATAGAGATATTGCAACATATCACAGAATAATTATTTTCAACTTCCAGTTGATGTATGTATTAAGAGGTCAGAGTAGTCAGGATTGAAAAGAAAAATAATTTTTCTTTTTGTTGCATTTTCGTTTAGTGTAATATCTTAATTATATTCTCTGAAAATTTGAATTCGCGCCGATATTTGCTTTTCGAATTATTCGACAAATAGCAAAGAGCGCTGGGGCACTCCAACACACTAATGTGAAACTTTAAATGCGCTTATCTCAAAACTATTTGAACTGGTGATAACTGTAACTCGAAAACCGCTCATTTCATTTTAATTAAATATATACAGCTGTTAGAATACATAATAATCTTTGTCCTGATCCAAACTATTTTTTTTTTTCAAAAATTACGAATTTTAAGACCAACTGTTGATTTTTTCCCAAAAATCTAGAAAAATATTTCCTGATGCCGCCAAGGGCTTCGATCAAGCCCATAATTATCTATTTATAAAACTAATTTTTCCTATTCGATTAATTTTAGATGAATCTACAAGGACTTATGATTGTCACCGCAAGGGGCTTTTTTTGGAACTGGGTCAACAAAAAAAAAAGAAGTTGCAAGGACCAAAAGAGCTATTTTGAGCATATTAATTAAGTAATAGCCTTTTCACACAGAATGTAATTGATCAATTAACCGGTCTTGACTGCATTTATAGATAAAATATGGAAACTCTACTCCGGTAGATGTTGCTGCTCGAAATAATAGTTGTGATTATTGATAAAATAGTAATTAGATGATGAAACTAAACAACTTTCACATCAAACTATCAAAAACAAATCGTTTATTGAGTAGCTGGCAGTGTGAAGGGCAAAAACTGGTATTTCAATTATAATCTTAATGCATCAATTTAATTAGGCTGTGCGAAAAGGCTGTAAGTCTATTTTAATCCAGCAAAAAAAACAGTTATATTCAATGAGGCTGGTGTGCGATTTCACCCAAATTAAATAATTTCTATAATGTTATAGGTAGACCAAAATAGACTAATCCTAAATGTAGGCAACATTTTATACTTTAATTGTATTTTGTAATATATATTTGTGTGAAGTAAATAGTTAAATGATTATTGAAAGAATATCGATAATAATATCGATAATATTGCTTAATCAATAGTTTATGCTTTCAAAAATATGCTGTGAAAGCAGTAAGGTAGTCGAGACTTTAAACACGTTTTTCTCGAAACGAAATTTTTCAAAATTTTTGACATCATAACTCAACGCGACATTGAGCGATCGTAAAAATTTAAACTGAGTATTCTTGAATATATTTACTATACAATTACCACTTTTAGATTGGTTGACAAATATCAATTTGGCATTGAAAAACCGACAATTTTTTTTTACCTAAAAAACGAAATTTTTTCATTTTGTTAATTTATGATTTTTTCAAAAATCGTAGGCCATTGTATAGGAAATACCTTCAACTTTAATAACATTTTTGAATTTTTTGTTTCAGCTACTCAATCGGCCGGAATCATGTCAGCAGTTGGTGAACTTTTTTTTGGCACCTCCGGAGACACGTTTTTTTAAATCTGAAATATACCTCGATCAAGCCATTCGATCAAATACTTCGAATAATAGCACCTTAAATCGCAAATTAATAAATTAAATTGTTTAAAAAAATTAGTCTCTATTTTTCGTTTCGAAATTGAACCAACTAATTTCAATTTATTATTATTTTTTTTTAAACTGTATTTTCGATGCCCTCAAAACTCATTTAATCATTAGTTATGGATATGCTTGTATAATAAGTTTAATAACGGTAACGCTAACTGCTTCCTATTAATTTGCAACAAAAACTCACTTTCCAAGTAAAATTTCTGCAAATAATGCTCAGCCAAAGTCTACATTTCCCAAGAAAACAACTTTAAAATCTGAGATGCAACAGAAGTATAAGCAACACAAAAACAGCAAACGCAACAACAAACAACACTAACAAGTATGCAAATTCCTGCTAGTAGACGTGTAAGAGTATAATGAGAGAGGAAAGTGACGTTAAGATAACGAGCAGAGCGCACTTGCCGATGCAACGGTGTATGAATGTGGCAGGAGCCATATGAATATGGCAAAGAGTACACAATATATACAAATATATGTATATATATATTTATATTTTTACAACAGCAACAACAACATCATGCACATGTGTACACTGAGAGTTGGCCTGTGTTATACAATTGCATATGCGTTACTGGCGAGCGTTTGCTTGAGAATATGCGGCAACAACAACACAGCAACTTACAAATTTATACACAAATATTCATATAGTTATAAGGTATGTGTTATATGCAAAAATATGCAGCATTGCATAAATACATTTGGCAAACTGTGTGGCTTTCATGAATTTACACGCACACTCACACATACTCATATAAACATACATATGTATATACAAGTGCATAAGTGCGGCTATGGATGACGCTCACGTATGCTGGCACACAGTCAAATGCAAATGAAACGAAGCGTGATGTTCTAGTGCATGATAAAGCCGTCACGTCGCGTCGCATTTGCCACTACAGTTTGCATAGTGGATGCAGGTGCAGATATAGATATATACATACGCTGTAGCGCCGCCTTAGTAGCTGCTGTCGCCCATCAACGGCATTTCCGGCTACCTCAATTCGTTGTAAGCTAACTTAAGTAACACAAACACATGTCAAGACATTTATATATTTATACAAATATACATACATACACACACTTGTCATATATATGTATATAACACACACACTTGTCATATATATGTATATAACAACACTTAAAAATGCAGATATGAGTCCTTCGTAGCATTTTGTTACTGAAATACCCAAATAAATTTGCATATAACATATTTTATTTAACTACAATAGAAATATACTACTTCATTGTGGATGGTTGCGTGACGCAGCACTCTTAGTGCTGGCACTGATTTTACAACAAATGTGGATGGGAGAGAAAGCTGGCGAAATGTAAAATGTCTACCATTAAGTGGCAAGAGATACAGGAAGATATATAACAAACTGCTCGCTTCATGCATTTTGGTACATATTTATGTACGGATGTATGTATTTGAAATTGTGCAATCACACCTCCTTTAATTGTTTAATAAATCAGTTTTTATCTTACATGCAGCTGCGGAGTAAAATAGTTTCTGCTTTAATATATGATATAGAATTTCCAGAGGAGGATATTCTAGCTATCGGCTGAAGGATGACTGAAAAAATAAAAATTTTCTTCATCCTGTCGTCTGTTAATTTTACAACAACAACAATAACAAAACCTGCCTTTGTTTCATCCTGCTCTGAGATTGAATCACCTCAAGAGGTTAGATTAGGATGTAAGGTTGTAAAGGGAAACACACGTAGACTTTGAAATACAGCCCATTGTGAAGCCTGGATCCCCCCTAGATTAGCAATTAGGAGTCGACAAAGCGCCCTGAACCTACTACAAATCTGCAGAGATTTTTAACTTCTATATTCACTATTTCGCGAGCTTGCTCGAAAAAATGAGATCCACGAAATCTCTTTCTTGATCTCCCAAAAGCTAATTCCACCGCATCCTTCTTCATGCAGCTTCTGCAGCTAGCGTCCGGTAAGATTTTTAACCTTACCTTTAACCTAACTTAACCTACGACTAAGGAGAGGTAAGCGTTACAGAGGGAGAAGAGCTCGATAGATATACCGCGGTTTACCTTGGGCCAAAAAGATCTTGCGACTGCACATTTGTTAATGACTGACCAGCGCCTACCCAGCTCAGCCGTCCATTGGCAAATCGCAATAGGACAACGGATGCTTCCATGCTTCTAACAGTGAGTCTGACGTTCCTGACCTTGTCAGCTCATCAGCCTTTCAATTTCCCGCGATTCGGCTGTGGCCAGGAACCCAGACTAATCTAATTGAAATCACTGAACTCTGGGCTAGTATCGCCGTTCTAGTATCCGAGTGGATCGCCACCTCCCTAAAGGTTGGTGCACTACGGAGCAATATATCCGTCGCTACCTTAATAGCTGCCACTTTCGCTTGAAAAACGCTGCAATAATCGGGAAGCCTGAATGACATGGAGCTCCCGACAGTAAACTCCCCCACCAACCTTTCCCACCGACTTCGACCCATCCGTGAAGAAGCTCACCGCACCTCTCCTCCTCCCGCCCAAACTTCCCTCAAAAGGTTAGGTGACACTAAGTTGCCTTCACTTCCATCTTGTGTCACCAGAAGTGGATACCTAAAACAAAAAAATATATTCCAAAAATTGTAGGGCCTCTGTGCCCAAGTTTGTGGTCGTTGAAACGTTGAACTATCGGCAGACTCTGTCTCCGTAATAAAAATATATATTAGTCTAGCTGATCTCAAAACTATTTCCACGGTCTTAATTTCTTAAAATTATTGATAAATATGGAGGTGATACAAATTTTACCACAATTACGCTACGAGGTATATCACTCGAGAAGTTTTTTTCAGTTTAAGGTAAAGAAAATAACAAGTATTGGAATCGTCTCATCAATCGAAATATATGTGTCTCCGAAATAGACAGTAGAGTAATCATATTCTAAGGTACCTTCGACCTCAGGTGGGAGACCTTCCAGCTTATTTGTATTCTCAGCACTAAAACTCAACTAGCATAAGTAAATATTAAATTTTAAGGTGGTCCGGAGCACAGAAAATGGAAATTCGAAATAGGTATCAACTTTTCATTAAATAAATAGAAAAATGAAAATATAAACCAGTTCAGCCGTCGCAGACGAAAGGGTATAATGCATAACCTCGTCGAAACGGCACTAAGAAATCCAATAATGTTTCTTAATTTTAGAAATCTAGCTTTGGTTCTCCAAAATATCATATTAAGGGCTATTTGGACGATATATTGAATAATAAAATAGGTTAGAGTAACTGGGAACTCGCTAATTTTAAATTTTTTTCCAATATAATAATTTACTGAATCTACTCGATTAAAGCCTACCAATAAATTATTAGATCTTAAATAAATAGGAGTTTATAGAAGGAAAGTGGTTAGAAGGAAGATTTTTTTGGAATCAATTAAAAAAATATATTGCTTGAAATCGAGATAAAACCATACTCTCAGACGTTAGCAGTCTTCATTTAACCTATTCTCAATGAATCACTTTAAAGTCTGGATGGAACGGATTAGATATAGAAATATAAACTATATATGTATGTGTATATCCAACTTCAGACACAGTAAAAATCGTGTTCCATATGCACGCAAAATAAATTTCCAAAAAAAAAAATGCAAATAAACTGCAAATCCGTGGAATGCTACTCAACGAAAACGCGCCAGCTATTTCCGCTACCGTTAGAAAAAAAAACACCAAAAACTCTGTCATACACACACATACACAACTTCATGCATAAATAAAACATATTTATATGCAAACACAAGCGGCTTACAAGCCGCACAATCGTATGTAATTTGAGTGTGGCCTGGGCGCACTTGTGTGGGACGGGGCGTATGAGTGATGAAACTATTTGCAAAACTTTATGCGCGTCACTTTTGCATGTGCATGCAACAACAACAAAAGCAACAAGGCATATGTAAATGCTTAGTAGCTAGCAAGAGCTGCTATTTTGCTCCTTTTTGTTGTTACTAACGGTGCTTATATTGGCTAACGGCACATTTATGTGCTTCACTCACCGCTGCTGCGTTGTGCAACAACAACAACAACAATGACGTTGATGTTGGCATTAGCGCATAAAGTTTGCAATTTTTTTATTCGCTGTGTATTTACAAAATGGCTGTAAATGTAACGGTGGAATTATATATATATAAATATGTGTGTTGTTGGTATTTGTATGTATTTATTTTGCTTGGAAGCCAGACATAAATGCGCGAGTTGGCTAAAGTTATGAGAGGTGTTGAGTTGTTGAGTGTTGCTGTCTTGTTTCGAATAACTGGCTGCGTATGCAACATGATTTCTCTTGAAGCTTATTACATTCCAGGGACAGCGACATGTTAAAGATATAGATTTTAAGAACAGCAAGTAATAACTCTGTCAGTTCTGCTGATGATTTGTCTTCGAGTACCACTAACCCCGTATGGAGGGGTTCGAATCGTAGAACTATAAAATGTGCATTAACCTAGAAAATTCTTAATAAAAAATATATACAATCAACTTTGTTCGACTTTAGGATAGGTTCAAAATATAACTGTTTGAATGCTATCGGGAGGGAATGCGCAGAATGATCATTTCAAGTTTGAGATCAAGCACACTTTTGACGATTACAAGTCCCATCTAATGTATCTTTCTTCCTGTAATGGATTTCTAAAAAAAAATATTACCACTTCTTTGTTGAAGACAACGCATTCCGAAAGATTTCCCTATATAACCGAGTCATCTTTTCAATACTTCCTTTCTAAGAACAATATGTTTCATAACTTTAGGCATATATTTATTATTTCAGCTATTTAGGACACCTGCTATTGTAGTTCTTAGACGGTTCCATAGGGTATCAAGAAGTGTTCTGCTTCATCATACCATGACTCTTCAACAAACTCGATAGTGCCAAATGTTTTATACTAAAATTGAAATTTCAATGTAGTTTAGAATGAAATGAAATGAACCCTAACTCTTTTCATACCTTTGGAAGCATAAGAAAATTATGAAATATAAAATCTGGAAGTTGAAAGTAGAAATCAAACCAAATCCCCGGTGTTGGCTCGACCAGGGTTATTTTTTTGAAGTGCGGCTGAAGGCCGCCTCTGCAGAAAGTAGTTCTACGCGGAAGAACTAGTCATTTCCACCTCTTTGATAATCCCCGGTGTTGGGGGTGTTTATTATTATTATGATTATAGGGTATTTGTTTTCTTCATTTTGATTATTTTAATTCGATTGCATGTGGCAACACTTATGTTCTGTCATCTTGCAACCCATTTGTTATTGTACAAATAAAGATAATTGTGCAAAAACTTAAATGTTTATTTACAGCAAATTTTGATATAATTTGTTAAAAATAAATATGTAAAAACAAATTAGTGAAGCGTAAATATATTTAAAGTGAAAAATATATGTGAAAAATTCAATATACAGTGAGAAATAACGTGTAGAAAATTGTTAATTTTAAATCTTTAATTACAAATATTTCAGAATTATAATTATATATATTCGTAATCTGGAGATCCTCCTCTATCCGCCCATATTCATTTTAACCTCGAAATCGTGGGACGGTATACTAAAGTTTTCCCAAAAATAGTTTATATTCCTGCCAAAACACTATCAATATTACACCAGAACCATAAGTAAATCTATATAGAACTATATATTGTAAATTTATTTCTATTTTTTCCCAGCTACCGTTCAGAAAACGGTTTTACATTATAGAAACATGAAAATTGTTCTATAAGGGGCTATACCAGTGTTACACTTTCAAAAAATCGATTTTTTTATTTTGCTTATTCCAAAGTTTATGCTTTCAAAAATATCCTGTGAAATCGACAAGGTTGTATCTTGAATAGTGTTTGAATGCCAGCGTTCTAAAGAATGGCCACTCGCTGGTATAAACTTCTATAGTTAATAAATTAAACGCGTTTTTCTCGAAACGACATTTTTCAAAATTGTTGGCATCATAACTCAACCAGATATTGACCAATCGACTCAAATCAACTTAGTATTTTGAATATATTTACTACACAAGGACCTACCATTTTCTTGATTGGTTGAAATTGTCAATTTGGCATTAAAAATACGACCATATTTTACCTAAAAACTACATTTATTCAGAACTACGCCATTTTGTTAATATTTGATATTTTTCAAAATTCGTAGGTAAATGTATAGGAAATACCTTTAACTTTAATAACCTCTTTGAATTTCTTTGATTCAGCTACTCATTTGGCCGAAATCAGTAGTTGGAAAACTTGTTTTTGGCACCTCAAAAGGCAGCTCATAACTCCGTTATTTTTCAATATTTTTCTAAAAAAAAAATCTTAAAATATAGTTGAAAATCTAATTTATTATGAGTACCTTCTTAAAAAAAAAATCACGAAAATCACCCAATTTTTCATAGGTTGCACTGGTAACGGGTGATTTTTTTGAGGTTAGGATTTTCATGCATTAGTATTTGACAGATCACGTGGGATTTCAGACATGGTGTCAAAGAGAAAGATGCTCAGTATGCTTTGACATTTCATCATGAATAGACTTACTAACGAGCAACGCTTGCAAATCATTGAATTTTATTACCAAAATCAGTGTTCGGTTCGAAATGTGTTTCGCGCTTTACGTCCGATTTATGGTCTACATAATCGACCAAGTGAGCAAACAATTAATGCGATTGTGACCAAGTTTCGCACTCAGTTTACTTTATTGGACATTAAACCAACCACACGAATGCGTACAGTGCGTACAGAAGAGAATATTGCGTCTGTTTCTGAGAGTGTGGCTGAAGAAATGTCGATTCGTCGCCGTTCGCAGCAATTGGGTTTGTGTTATTCGACCACATGGAAGATTTTACGCAAAGATCTTGGTGTAAAACCGTATAAAATACAGCTCGTGCAAGAACTGAAGCCGAACGATCTGCCACAACGTCGAATTTTCAGTGAATGGGCCCTAGAAAAGTTGGCAGAAAATCCGCTTTTTTATCGACAAATTTTGTTCAGCGATGAGGCTCATTTCTGGTTGAATGGCTACGTAAATAAGCAAAATTGCCGCATTTGGGGTGAAGAGCAACCAGAAGCCGTTCAAGAACTGCCCATGCATCCCGAAAAATGCACTGTTTGGTGTGGTTTGTACGCTGGTGGAATCATTGGACCGTATTTTTTCAAAGATGCTGTTGGACGCAACGTTACGGTGAATGGCGATCGCTATCGTTCGATGCTAACAAACTTTTTGTTGCCAAAAATGGAAGAACTGAACTTGGTTGACATGTGGTTTCAACAAGATGGCGCTACATGCCACACAGCTCGCGATTCTATGGCCATTTTGAGGGAAAACTTCGGAGAACAATTCATCTCAAGAAATGGACCCGTAAGTTGGCCACCAAGATCATGCGATTTAACGCCTTTAGACTATTTTTTGTGGGGCTACGTCAAGTCTAAAGTCTACAGAAATAAGCCAGCAACTATTCCAGCTTTGGAAGACAACATTTCCGAAGAAATTCGGGCTATTCCGGCCGAAATGCTCGAAAAAGTTGCCCAAAATTGGACTTTCCGAATGGACCACCTAAGACGCAGCCGCGGTCAACATTTAAATGAAATTATCTTCAAAAAGTAAATGTCATGAACCAATCTAACGTTTCAAATAAAGAACCGATGAGATTTATGAATTTTATGCGTTTTTTTTTAAAAAAAGTTATCAAGCTCTTAAAAAATCACCCTTTATATCCCCCTTAAACACAAAATGAAAACAAAGGCAATTGGAATACTCTTTTAGATTTTGTGACCACTTTAGGGTATATTTGTCATGTCAAGATGCCAAGACGAATTTAGCACGAATATTTGAAATAAAAGACAATTATTTGATCCAGAATTTGACCAAACCGGTATCAGAAAACGGATAAGACTACACTTTCGAAGAATCAACTTGAAGTAGTCCTTAAAGAGTCAAAAAAAGTTCAAAGGTATTTATAAATATGACCGCGACTGTAGATTTTTATACATTTAAAGTACCTCCCACTTCGCTTGAATATTTTCCACAATTTTTCAAACATTTCATTCATATAACCCTTTACTCCCCTTCTTTGACACCGCCACACAACGCATATTTATGTATGAAATATATATTTCCCGTTGTTGCCTTGTTTGTTGGCATTTTTTGATGTTTACCAGCTGTTAACATTGTTGAATTGTCAAACGAATTTCTTGCCGCTAAATCTACAATGCTTTTCAACATATGTATAACTATGTAAATCTACACAGCCAGTCATTGAGGCCTTTAGGAAACAGCAGGATATCTATGAGTTTCTGAACAAGTTTTTAAACAAAGAAATATTTTTGAAAAACTAATATTGAAAGTTTTTAGATTTTACACGATTTCCTAATAAAAAAACAAATATTATTGACTCAATAATATACCAGACAGCCTAAATGTAGGCAACGAATTATGCATTGCCTACCTTTAGGCTTAAATATATAATATGTACATTTTAGTTCTTAGAATCCAAGAAAATCATAGAAGATGTAAGAAAATTCGTTTTTACTTTTCTTACTTGAATAAAAAATAATTTTCTTTGTGCAATAAAAAATACAAAATATTCTCTTATTTAACACTAGTTCAGGTATGCCCTGCAGGGTTCGCACTCGTTGTCGCGCGCAATGCCACTTGTCACACATTGACATTCGCATAGGCAATGAACGAGAGTAGGTTGATTGAAGCATACAACTGTCACAGACGAGAGAGATATGCTTTTTAAGCACAATATATATCACATATATGTATGTGTGTCTATATTTATTCGCGTGTGTTGACGTTTGTGACTATGCCTGACACGAGTTTGTATGCAAATTTGTTTTAACTGTGTGGTGCTGCCTGTATCAGCGGGCCTCTTCGTAACTCAACATATACTTTGAGTTCAAGAGCCCTCAAGTGTACGGCTATGCGCCGACAGTCATTCTAAAGTACAAAACCATTGAGAAAGCGTGTTGGCACTTACAAAGGAATATTTTTTTTTCGCACACAAGTACATATGTAAATATCAAACGTTTGCAGAAACTTTTGTGTGTTGGATTTGTTTAAATGTGAAATTATTAAAGATTTAATAGCAGTAAATTTAAATCCCAGTTAAATTTTATCAATTTGGAGTTGAAAGCTAATCCGACGTATTAAGAGGCTTTGAAAAATATTGAATATTTTAATTGAAAATAATTTTTTGTTTCAAAATCTCATATTTTTCGGTTCCTTGACTGTCACTCACTCATTTCGGCCTTTTAGTATTAAGAATGTACTGAATCATGGGATTTTCCGATAAAAAATATAAATTTTATTTTATCTTTGCTTTCATATATTCGACAATGCCAATATATTTTATGAAATCGAGTTCAGGTTATGATCTTGATACTGACAATGCAAATATGATTTCAAATCTTTGCTTTAGTGTTAGTTTTTAGGTTAGGTTTGTCTTCTTTGTTCTAGAAATTATAAAGGAAAACAAATGTGGGAAGGCTTTCTACTCGGCGAAAAATTATATACTCTGAAATCTGTAATATTTCCAAGTCTTCAAAGGCTTGGTTCTAAAAATAAAAGTCACCCATGAATCACTTCTACCTTTACTTCACGCCATTAACCATATATGGAGCTAATGGAATGGACTACTGTATATACAGTAGCGTACAGCGAAATCCGGACAACTAAAATATTGTGGTTTTTTTCTTATTATTTTAGAGGGTTAAACTAAATTTTCTCAAGCATATCCTGATACTTAGTCCCGTTGACGATGCCATCTAATAGAGCTAATTGCCCAAGACCATGGAAGAAATGGAACCCCAGACCATTGAACTGCTTCGTTCAACAGTTCTCCTCCTCTCAAGGACATACCGTCGATACAAGAAATGTTAAATTTGAACTAATCTGAGAAGATAACATTTCGCCAATGAAGATGAGTCCAATTTTGATTTCATGTTCCCCATGGTAAACGGTTTGGACGCATTTTTGAGGTTAAAAGTGGCTTTTTAGCGGTCCGAGGAGCGTTCAAACCAACTTCTTGAAGACTTCGACGAACAGTTCTTTTGCCAATTTCAGTACCGACATCTTCAAATAACTGTGGACATTAAACACAGCAGTTTTGAAGCGATCCTTCAAGCTGATATGTTCTATCAACCGATCTTCCCTTGGACTGTATTTTTCTTTGCTTCAGAGGAAGTTTTTCTCTTAAGAGACCTGAGTTCATAGATATTTTTCAAAATTCTCCGATGGAGGACTCGACTTTTCGGTTACAAAACAATCCGAGGGATTGTCCGGATTTCAATGTCCGCTACTGTATATAGGGAGGGAACAGTTAAACCAATTGCATGGTGCTGGTCGTTAACTACTGCCAGCTGAGCTCATGCGAGTTCCACAGATCCGGACAGATTCAGCGCTAAAATGGCGGAGGAACGTGAAATCAAATGATTCCCATTCTAACAAGTTTGCTTGTTTTTACGAGCATTGATAAGGAGGTAAACTACGTAGCTTTAAGCGCTTAGTCAATGAACTCCGGACCCGTAGTGCCGCTCTGCTATCAGAGTGAATGCTTATCTCCCTGAAATAGACAGCACTACAGTACAGTCTATCAGCTGCTACCTTAATAGCAATTCCTTCTGCTTGCAGTGGTTTGACAGCCAGAATTGTCCTTCGCGGCTAGCTTCTTTCAGAACACCTTTTCGTCCAACCTTCTCTCTAAGATTCGATCCATCCACGAAAAAGCTCACTGTGGATCTCGTCTAGCATAGGTAGGTAATTAAGAAAAGAAGGAATACTTTGAAGTTCTTTTAAGTTATTTGTCTATTTCCTATTGATTTCAATATGTGGAGGACAGAAAAATCGAAATTTAACGAACTAATTCTTTGGATCTAAATCAACTCTAGACGACTGAAGTCCGACGTATTTACCTCACAATTTTCATATTCTTTTTGGTTATTTTATCTACTCAGGCACACCTATAACATCAAATAAATTTCTTAGTACATGAGAAGGAAAGAGACCCCTCCACTTCACCTTCTCAAATTTTCGAATAACGCTTAGGGCGAAATAACTGATACAAAAAAAAAGAAAAATAAATAAATAAATTATTTACGCAGACGCGCATTTTACAGTCAACAGCATTAATACGACACCGTCTCACACCACCACACAGCTCAAACATAGCAAAAATACATTAAGAATTTATAAATAAAAATTTCAAATGCCAAAATTAAAAAAAAAAACAAAATAAATTCAATTACATTTAGTGAAAGACATACAAATTACAAAAATAACAAAAACACATAATAACACAAACTTAGCCAATTTGGGGGGTGAGTGGAGGACGAAAGGAAAAAAGCACGAAAGCCGGTACACAAAGTGAAAGCTTCACAGGCAACAGGGGTGTTTGTACTAAGGCAAATAAAGTGTGGCAGCAGCAGCAGCAGCTGAAGTAATGTGGCATAACGGTAATGTGTAAGTGAAATTATTCAACAGCATTAGATATTACACTGACGTGTTGTTGTTGTTGTTGCTATTACTTTTTATTTCATTTTTTTAGTTGTTGTTTCACTTTAATTTCGCAAAGCGACAAGCGGACTCAGCGAAAGCGCTGGCAACATGGCAATCAGAAAAGAGCAACGAGACATCTGTGAGGCAGGAGCTGATGGAGGGGTGCCTGGAGTACAGCGACAACATAGCCGTGACATTCGTAGCGACCATGGTTGCTCGCCACACACAGTCAACAGCAAATAAATACCGTCCGTAATGTCAAGGCTTTGAAGATTGTCTCGTAATGCAAGCGGGGCGATGGTAAGGGGTATGTGTGGCAAGGGAGCTCATGTCTAAAATTTACAGGCTGATTGGCTAGAGCGCTGGTGAGCAGCTTGTTGTTGCCAAGCAACTGTCGCTTGTGGCAAGCTGAGGCTTAGCCTCAAGTTGCTATGCTACGGCGCTTGCACGTAGCCTACTTTAAGGCGCATTAAGGTGGTGATTTAAAAACTCATTTCTTAGACCGTTAGTCGTCGTTTGAGGCAATACGCTGGCAATTAATTTATTAAATGTCTATTTGCTTTGTAATTAACTAGTGAAAATGTTAGTGTGTTTGTTTTGAACATAATTTAATTAAATTTCCGTAGAATTTTCGCCAATTTACCAAAGCGTGAAACTTTTCAATTAATCTGAAATCATAATAGCATAAACAAATAATTTATTTAGTTGTCAAAAAAAAAAAAATGAATGAAAGAATGCGCGTGCAAAAGCAAACCACAAAAGTTGTATTTGTTTTCAAAGCAAACTATTGGATTTCCGGTCAGTGCGCTTTAAAGTGCGAGCTTTCGAAGTGTTGAATTTGCTATGGAAATTATTATTTTTTTAACAATTCTATTAAATATGTGTGTATATTGCATATATGAATGATTTTTGTGTAAAACTTTCCTCAAAACAATTGCATTTAAACTCGAAAGTGTGGAAAAACTATATTTGAGGGTGTGTATATATATGTACGTATATCACAGAGTGGTTCAGATGAATCGATATAATACAAAATAGAGCAAATTTTATATATTTTTTATAATGCTAACCAATTCTTGGATTTCTGGAACAATTTGATGTAAAGAGTTGCCACACATTTATAAAATTATTTCACTCATGAAAGAAATATTTATATGTATAAACACGTATAACATTTTTATACCCTAAACAGGGTTTATTAAGTTTGTCACGAAGTTTGTAACACCCAGAAGGAAGCCTGGGAGGCCCTATAAAGTATATATATAAATGATCAGTTTGTTGAACTGAGTCAATTTAGCAATGTCCGTCAGTCTGTCTGTCTGTATATATACGAACTAGTCCTTCAGTTTTTAAGATATCGTTTTGAAATTTTGCAGATGTTATTTTCTCTTCACGAAACTGCTCATTTGTCGGAATCACCACTATATCATATAGCTGTCATACAAACTGAACGATCGGAATCAAGGGCTTGTATGGAAATCTTCCGCATTTTACTACACATCTTCGCGAAATTTGCTGTGAGTTATTGTTCATAGAAATAATTTAATCTCCGAAAAAATTGTTCAGACCGGTTCACTGTAGCATATCGCTGCCATACAAACCGAACGATCGGAATCAATGGCTTGTATGGAAAATTTTCGCATTTGACATGGTATCTTCCCTAAATTTGACATGGATTACTGCTTAAGGTAATAATATAATCTCCGAAGAAATTGTTCAGATCGGTTAACTATATAATCTTTATGTTTCTAGCAAACAACCCGGCTAAAAAGAATTAGTAAAATGTTTTCTTTTTTTTTTTACTTACTTTTTCTTACGTCTATAGATTTGCTTAAACACATAGTTACTAAAAGAAATGCACCTGTGAAGGGTATATTAGCTTCGGTACAGCCGAAGTTAACGTTTTTTCTTGTTTAAACAGACTTACCACTTATTACAAAATATATTATTATAGGGTTGCCAACATTCAAGCAATTGTAATAAGTTTACATAATTTTTTTGATAAAAGACCAGCCAATTTTTCCAGCTACCTGTTACTTGTGCAAAATATATCTTAATGATACTTCGTAAATCTGTTCCTTCACACCATGAAATGGGTGACAGATAGGCGAAATCTTGGCTGTAATATTTTTGAGAAATTGGGCATGGCCCCACCCCCAATTAGGTTTATGTATATATCTCGTAAACCAATAAAGCTAAATAAACCAAACATTCTGCAATTGTTTCCTTACGTACCCCATCACATACCATGAAAATAGTTGAAATCGGATAATAACCACGCCCACCACCCATACAAAGGCTAGGTTGAAAATTACTAAAAGTGCGTTAACTCACTATTGAAAAAATAATGAATTTTACAGAAGAAATAGCAGAAAGAAGCTGCACTCAGATTAAAAAAAAAATGGAAAATGGGCGTGGCGTCATCTACTTAGGGTTAAAAACCATATCTCAGAAACTACTCGATCGATTTCAATGAAAATCGGTATATAATATTTTCTTGACTATCAGGGTGTCACGGATTCAAAATGGGCGAAATCGGCTCACACGTACGCCTACTTCCCATATAACTCAATTTTGAATACCATCTGAATCCTTCACTTTGTAATATATAGATTAGGAACCGATGAAGATAGTGTAATAAAACTTTACACTACTGCTGTATGTGATCAGTATCTTGTGGAAATAATTTTGAAATCGGACTATAACTTTTCGATGCCCGGATATCGAATATGAAGTATTCAGTAGTGTCCAACTGATACCAAATTGTTGGCCGATGCCGATACCGATTAATCGGCCAGTTGGCAAAGAATCGGTCGATGACAATGCCGATGCCGATTCTTTCATCAACAACTTTATTTAGTAAATTAGTATAGTAACCAAAGGACCAGTGGAAGCACCAGTGACCTGGCTTCACTTGGCGCCAAAAAGCAAAAAGGAGGAATGAGTGGCGAGCTCTGGTGGATTCGGCTATAATCGCTTAAAGCCGTGTCAACGTCAGTCAAGAAGAAGAAGAAGACTTAAATTATCATCGTGATGAATTATTATTAAATGTGAAATTTTATACTTTAAATAAATTAATAAGGTAAAAAATGTATTTTAGTGTAATCCGAAAGAAGTAGAATGATTCGGCTAAGAATCGACCAAATATGGCCGATGCCGATACCGATGCCGGTGCTGAATTTTGTGGCCGATACTTGCCGAGGCCGATACCAAGGCCAATTAATCGGTCGGTCTCTAGTATTCAGTACCTAAGGGTAATTTTTCATCGAAAATATCGGTAAATTTCTCAGATATCTTAATGTAATTCGGAGGGAATCTTTTTCTTCTAATTGTGTGTTTCTGTTAAAATCGAGTCATAACATCTCCTAGCACCCACATACCTAACTATATGCAGGTTTTTCAAAAATACGGTGGGTTTTACACCGCATACATCGGTTAATATGTAAGATACCTTAGCAAAATTAAGTAAGCGTATAGTCTTGGATATAGTGTACATTGCAGGTGAAAATGAATGAAATCGGCTCAGGAATTACCTCAGCCCTCACATACTATATATAACGATTTTCGTTATTCTAGTGCTCTTTATGCCTAATATATGGCTCAAATTGTATATTATCTTAATAAAACTATATCAATAAATTGCGAGAGTATAAAATGTTCGGTTGCACCGAAACTTAGTCTTTCCTTACTTGTGGTTTAGTATTATTTCATTTTTCAAAAGCAAAAGATCCCTAATGAATGTTTCGTATCTTTGATTTCAATGAATAATGATAATGATAACAATTCAAATTTAATAAAATATAATTAAAAATCAATGCCATCCAAGTAGAAATTTTTATCAAGAATCTGCCATAAATATACAAAATGTATCAAAATAATAATATATTGTAAACTCTGTTAGCACTCTCCCTCACTTTTGTTTTGAATTAGATTTTTTTTTCGATTTTCTAACATTTTCTAACAAAGCACAACAAAACACTTGGTTACAATTCAATCCAAGCAATTCGGTTCAATGAATTTTATGTGGAAATTGTTTGTTACGTGAATTTCTCAATTACAAATTTTCGCTTTAGCGCTTTGCTTTTGTTGTGCCAACTTTTCAGCTAACGATATTTTAAAGTAAGCACCAATTAAAAGTAAGTTTATATGTTGTTGTCGAACATAAAATGTAAACTAATACAAGTACAAAATAGCGCTTTGAAATTTACACACACACACACATCCAGATACAAACTCAACCCGCCACCTCAAGCCAATTAGTCTCGAGTTGCAATTAGTTTGCAGGAAAGGTTTGCAGTTTGTTTCGGGTTATCATGTTTCGCCATCTGATTTGTGAGTGCTATTTGGATTTTAAGTGGATTCGTAAATATGTATGAGCGCGCTTTTGCAAGTAGTAACGCGGAATGGAGATTGAAGTTGAATTTGAGGTATACTAGTGCGTTAATATAAAGGATTCGAAAAAATTTTCTTAGTATGAGTGCTGGTTATCCGTAGATCCCAATATTTTGGTTTTCAGCTAATTCGGCTTAAAATAATTGTAGCTGAATAAAGCGCTGAATACCGCAGGATAGCATGCATTTTCACAAGAACTTACCGATCTAGACAGGTCTGAGTCGCCGAAGTTCTCAGAGTTCTAGTCTTCTTCTTTCTATGTATTTTCACTCTAAGACTTCACTTTGAGAAAGACACTCTAAACCTGCGATTTGCTAATACTTAAGTAATAAGAAATTATACTGTTATGGACCTCAGTTCCTAATCGATTACCATATCTAATTATAGTGTCAGTAAACCAAATATTTAGATGCTGAATTAGAGACTTTCGCCTAATACCTCTGGGTTATAGTGTACTAAATATTGAAATACGTCTGTACGAAGTTTTAGCTTGAAATTTCGAAATCAAGGTTGACTCATCTTTGAAGATTTCCTGGTTCCAGTTGAATTTTAAGATTGGTTTTAACTTCTCCTTATTAAGTCAGTCACAACAAAAATTTGACGAGAGTATAGTTTTCTTTTTTAGTAATAAAGTCCTATAGCATTTTACTACGTCTATAATGAGAGAGACGCTCCAAAATCTTTAACTTTATCCTTACGGATACAACTATAATACTCTTCTTAATAAAACTCAAGGTGATGACGAAACATAGCAGAATCCTCGGAAAGGGTTGATGAACTTAAAGGAAGAGTATCATTGACAGAACGCATAGAAATCTCAACTCCTTTTGCAATATATTTTTAGAACGTTGGGCATCGGGGCGTAGTACTGACTTGGAATGAATCACAGGTTTCATTCACACAGAGTTAAATATCAGTTATTAGTGAAAGGCCTGACTGGATTGGTAACCATATTACCACACATTTTAGCTGATTCAAAATCTTCATGTCATCTAGACGAGAATTAGCTAATCTAACTAATTCAATTAACAAAATAAAATGTTTTTTTACATAAAAAGTCTTCTCATTTAAGGAGCACACCTAGTGTGAAATTTCAAAAAATCATTTTTTTTCATATTACGGTAGATTACACCTTTAAAAATAACATATTAAAATTTCAAATCGATATCTCAAACAGTTGTTGAGTTATAGCAATTTAAAGAACAGCCGCTCGGTAACAGTGTAAACGATCATTTTATCTTTAAACGCGTTTTTCTCGAAACAGCATTTTCCGAATTTGCTGCAGTGACTACTCAAAAACAAATGATCCGATCACTATCAATTTTTTTTTTTACATGTTCTATATATAGTTCTCCGTAGAATGACCTATCGATTTTTGATCTGATCAAAAAATCGAATTTTGGCAGGCCAAAAACGACCAAAATTTTGGGTAAAATTTGACAATTTTTGATTTTTTTTTATCGTAGGTCATTGTACAGACAATATTATCTAGTTTAAGAATTTTATTTTTTTAGATTTCATCCACGGAGAAGGCCGAAATCACTGCAGCAGTGAAGGACCTTTTTTTTCGCGCCGTTGGAGATCAACTATAACTTAAAAAATATTCAATTTTTTTCTTCAAAAATTTCACTGTATATTCTTGAAACATGTGTAAATATATTCTGAAAATTGTGAAATAACTGATAAAGTATTTTTTTTAATAAAAATTCCCAAAAACTCACATTTTTTTAGGCCATTACACTAGGTGTGCCCCTTAATCTGCGTTAAAATCTTGCAAAATTAGTTTTTCAAGGTACTCCTACCAAGAGTAATTTTCCAATATTGTGTAATATGCTCTTTTAGAATTTAAAATTGTATCTAATGCGCTCTCTACTATCTCTTAAAGCGACAATTTTTGTATAGAAATATATGAAGTATCCTTTACAGTCCTTTGTCTATCGGTATATTTCTCCGTTACGAATATTTGCTAAAACGATACTCCAGCAATCAGTTGTATTCTACTATTCTAGTTTGCTACTTCGTAGCTTGCTTTCATCTTTTCTAAACAATTTTCAATTAACTTGAAATTCTGCTTTCTAATTTTCAAAGAATCTACAATAAACGGAAAACTTTGCTGCTGCTTGGGAAATTATTACATGGAATTTAGTTGTAAGTATGAGAAAATAGAAGAGCGGACGCACAAAGTGTGCGTAGTACATAATACATAAGCAATGTGGATATTTGGGTATATGGGGTTGAATGAAGAGTATTGCTTGTTTTTCCAGAAAATACAAAATGAGGGTGGATAATTTTGTGTTTATTAGCTTCAATTGCTAATAATCAATATTCTGAGAAGAAGCGAAATTAAGTATTGTAGTAGGAAGTGGAGTGCCTGAGTAGGTTTATATGTGAAAGTATTGGTGCTTCTATCCACTGAAATATAAAAAAATATAATGAAAGAGCCTTTAAGTAAGGAGTATCTGGAAAGGGTAAATTATACGCAGAATAAATCTACAGAGTTACAGATAATATATAAACATTATTTTAAAATTATCCGGATTTTTTATGCACGCCAAAATATATGCTATAATTTTGTATATTTTTCGTACAAATAAAATGAGTTATTAATAATATAAATAAATTAAATGGTTGCGTAAACCAAAGGAAAAATTCGAAATAAGGACAAATACTATCTAAAATGGATGTGATTTTTTCTATTTTTCCATTGGCAGCCGCCGAAATGTATGCTACAATTTTGGAAATAGCAATAATTGTTTATATTTAGGTGAAGATCTAAATAATAGAAATAAGCAATGCTATATTTGGAAAGAAAATTTTTCTTCGCCTAAATGTATGCTAAAAATTTTTCAACATTAATAATTGTTGCGAACAGTTGTCTAGTTTTAGGCAAAAAAATTAAATAAAACAAATGGGCAACTATTTTGCCTAGTAAATTAATTTTTTTGATAGTTAAGTAAATAAAACTCTCAATTCAATTACACTGTTTTGGGAGAACAAGTGGTGACACACCCGCTTCAACGTATTTTTTTTTTTTTTTTTTTTTTTTCTTATAGATCGTATGGTGACCTCTTTTAGAGAGGTATGTATTCACTCCAACAGCAGAGCGGCAATGCTGGCCTTGGAATCGATGACAGTACGCTCCAGGCTAGTAAAGGAGTGTCTTAGATTCTTATCAATAGCTTCTAGCTATTTTGCGATCCGTCTAGTGTGGGTACCCGGTCACCGCGGAATCGTTGACAACTGTAAAGCGGACAAGCTTGGGTACCCCAGCAACATTGACGTCGGGGAAAGTCAGCTCGTTGGTAGTCCATGGTCCAGCTGCGCAAGAGCGCTGGACATGCAGACTACGATGGTCAACAACCAGCACTTGTGCAGTGGCGAGATCCTTTTGGCCCTCCTCTCTGGAACATTGAGGTCCATTCAACTGCTTTCTTTAGGCAAGGTCCATCTCAGCGCGATCATTGGTGTGCTTACTGGACATTGTCCAATGGGTACCTATGCGTTGAGACTTAGGATCGTGACAGATGCAAGTTGCCAAAGCTGTATGGAGGAAGGCGAGGGGGAATCATCTAAGGATTTCCCTCTCCATTGTCTAGCTTTTGTCAGACTGAAGTTGACACGCCTCAGAGGGCCCTTTTTCGGTAATCCTATTGAATTGGCTAGAATCGACATTAGCCGTCGAAAGAAATTCGTAAAAGATTCCAAGCGTTTTGCTGAATCTTAAGGGTCCTAACCTAACCTTATAGATCGCTCTACAGCACTTTAGGGTTGATATTGGGTACGCGCCTGAATGTATGCCACATTATTCTACAAATTTCGTTTTGTCCACTAAAACAGAAATAATTTAAATTAAAAAATTAGATTAAGTAAATAATTGCTCACATTTAAGCGCAGAATTTATAAATATTATAAATTACTTAAATTATTTAACTAAAACCAAAACAGGGTAATTTATAAAAAATTGCTCCCGCTAAACACCTAACCACTTTCACATTACAAATAAAGCACAATTTCTAAAATCTAAACTCCGCTAATGCGGCAACTTTTCACGAGCATGCAGCAGAGCATCGTATAAATCACTCACACTGAACGATTACTTCCGCCTGACGCAACGCGCGACCACAATGCGCCACATAAATCCACTGGTCATGGCAATTATTAACGCTTTGCTGTGCGTGCAGCTTCTTTCTACAAATAGCTGCAAGCTTACAACGCGATTTCGTGAGATTGCGTGAGAGTGTTCGTGTTCGTGTGCGTGTGCTCGTATTCGTAGTTCGTTTGATGTGCGCGGTGGTCCCTTGACCATTTTCAAGTGTCAGCTTGAATTATGAGCGTCATTATGGAAACTCATCTTAGCCCCGACTATAATGACCACCATTTTGCTCGCAAACATTTGTAACAAACTCACACGTATATTTGTCAGGTATATATAAAATGTTGATGTGAATTTAATGTACCGTTATTGCTGATTGTTGAGTAATTTTTAAACTTTTTTTTAAATAATTTTAATATATATTTTTTTAATTTATAAATAATTTTTCTTGAAAAAATTCCAAATTTATATTTATTTGTCTAAAAAATTCGAATATCCAAAAATAGTCACCCTGTAAAATGATTGTTTTGCGCCTACAACCCTAATAGTGAATTTCTAAACAACGTTACTTTGGTATAACGGTAAATATATCACTCACACACTCAGAGTTATATCCCTTCAATGTATTTGTTTCTGTTTTTTGATGTTGTTGTTGGTCTTTTGGTGCCATACCCAACGTTATTGTTGTTGTTGCAACACAAAATGCTTCTGGCGCACACGTGTGTTATTGCTGTCCTTGTGAAGTATAATTTTTTTTGTTACTCTGGGTGTGTGAGTATGAGTACAGGAGGATATGATTTATTCGATCTGAGTTCGCTTGTTTGTATTTGTTGTTGTTTGTTGTAAACGGCTAAGCTTTCAACTCTTTTAGCTAGCGATAAATCAAAAGCTATTTGGACAGCCGAAAAATGCCAGCTAGCCATCGGCCAAGGCAAAACGAGCGTTTTCAGATCGAAAGAGATGCAGAAAATGCATTTGTCATTGGTAGCCAATCCCGTTATTGTAACGGTTTTCGGGAGATTAGTAATAGCACAGAATGCATAAATTGTATTTAAGAGTGATAAAAATACAGACAGTTATGATTTATTTGATTGTCTGCTCACTTAAAAATATATTTCCAAGATCTTTTTCAAGGTCCACACTTTATTAAATTCATTGTATACATATATTCTGTTAACTAATAAAGCTATGCTAACCAAACTTAGTGAGAAGACCATTTTTGGACAGTTTTAAATTGAGTTAAGTCGGGTTAAAAATACGGTAACATATCAATCATATAACAGTTCTTTTCGAAACTGGTACATAATCAGTCTTATTAGATGCCAAAAACGTTACAAACTGGTGGTTCTAGGGGACATTTAATATTTCACTAACTCTGATTCTAAAATAGTCACAATCGAACAATAGATCCCTGTCCCACATACATAAAAATATCGGATACAAGTTTCACAGAAAGTCTAGATTACGATGGGAAAGTTAAACCTGAAATTAATAGCCGCGATAGACTAGTACAAATTTATATTTAAAATATTTTATATTCCACAATTTAACAGTTACTATGAAGTTTCAAAATCAGATCAAATGTGGAATCTGTCTAACTTTTCATTATACAAAATGGATTAAAGCATAATTGTCAATTTATTTTTAAAATGTTCTAATGATAATAAATAAAATGCATATCTAGCAAATAACGAATTAAAAAATATCTCTTTTCGAAATTTTCGAATATTTCGAATATAGCTGCACTTTACGCAATAAGTCACAGCCAACTTCGGGGATTGTTAAGGATCAGATTATACACTGTTGTCTGCCTTTGTTTGATTTTCTACTCTAGAGACCAATATTGAATAGGTTTTTAAGACGATCTACGAATATTTAGGGTTTAGAACCTGAATACACAATTCTGCTTTAGTCGTAGAATCCGAGATAGAAAAATACATATTATGGCTATATCTATAAGCTTAGTGATGGATCCGATGAAAAAAAATATTATTATGAGAACGAGCTTATACAATAATTTTCACAGATTTGACTTCGACAAATATTTTCTAAAGTATGTTTTGTTTAGACATGAGATTTTCAAGAAGTAAGAAAATTCATACAATTTTATGTTATACGAGTAGCCAATAATTTAGCTTTGTTATAAAGATAAGGGTTTGCGATTACGTTTTAAAAATTATTTTGAACCGCCTCGGCTGACTCGAATAAATTCAGGCCGAGAGGATTTTTGCAGTAATTGAGGTATATTGAGTATAAATCAAGTAACATCTGTCAAAAAGACCAAACTCCGAAAACTTATTGCTTCATTGAAAGTCACACGTCTAAAAACAACACCCGCTATATCAATATTTTCAAAATAATAAATCACCGTTAACTGAAGCGAACATTATATATGTATTTCAAACATACATATCTGCAGATACATTAAATTTATGTTAGAGGGTGGAGAACAAAGATTTCCCAAAGTTAATTACAAAGTTATATGAAATTAAAATTATACTCAAAGGGTGAGATAGGAATGAGTTGGGGTAACACTCGTTCCATTAAAATTCAAAATTTTATGTATCATATTTTAATATTTGTTTGTATATTATATAAAACGCAAAACTACTTACCACTTAATTGAAAATCCTTTAAAGGATATCTTCGAAATTGCAGATTTATTGGTTTTGAATTTGTTTACGGTCACATGCGATATTTTCACTCTAATTAAGTTCGCGAATATAAACAGTACTCAATTGAAACACACGACAACTGTTGTCGGTTAGTTTGCCGTTCGTATATAAACACAACTGTCACTCTGTAAATTAAGCGGAAGGATGTGATTAAATTGTTTAGATTTTTTGCAAATTTCGAGCATAAATATTTACAAAATAATTATTTAAGTTTGTTGTTTGTTTGTGTAAATTGTATTGCAGTTGGCGTAGTTGTAATTACTGTTATTTCCTTATTTTACATATCATTTAATTTAATTTAATATTTTAATTTTTTTAACATTAAAGGTCTACTTGGAATGAATTTTCAGAAGTGATGTGATTTTGGAATACAAATATTTCTCCAGAATTTCATTTACAAATGTTAAGAGAGATATTGACCACGTAATAAACCTTTCTAAATATATGTAGCTATAAGTGCGTATTTATGCATAGTTTCAATCACTTGCTTTCCTTAATTATCGAGTGGTAGAATAAACTGGACGCTTATCTTGGTAGTTTCTAACCTTTTTTAGATGGATTTTAGAATATTAATGAAACTATTCCTTCAAAGCTTCTTAGCCTATGATTTGGTATCACGTTATCAAAATTGATCTAAAGTTATTTGAACTAGTCACTGATAAAATTATTCCTAGACACTTATTGAACATTGTCATACTCTGGTATGTATATAGTAGGCAATGAGATCTGGTTAACAATGAAAATGTAAAAAGCATTGTTTCTATAGTAATTGGATCCCATAAAGTATTGGGAACACCTTATAGGGCTACAAAGAAAAAAGCTGGGAGAATAATTTTATGGATCATTAGAATTCTATACACATCTGCGTAATTTCTTCAAATGAGACATACAAAGTTATTTTTGTGCAGTTTCAAGATTTCTTCTTAGATATGTTTATAATTTTATGAGAGAAAATTCAATAAAAATTCTTATATTATAATATATTTTTTCTCAAATGAAAAATATAAGTTCTTGACATGGTAATCCAAAACCATAAAAAATATATCTTATCTTTAAATTAAGACAAAATTCAGACCTTTTTCCTGATGATCATATTAAGATACATCATTTTCCTATTCAACTTAAGAAAATAAAGCTTATTAAGTTAAGTATTGACGGCATATTCCCAATCGAAAGATGTCTTTTAAATAAGTTCAGACGTATTTTTTTTATCAAGAACACGAAATAAATCGTTAAGGCGACTAATGCACAGTGGTTCGGCATGTATGAAGGTGCGGTCATAGATACTTCCCGTTGAGATATCGGTTTGAAATTTTCACCAAAATTCTAGAACATTATTTTCAATATATGGTGAAAAAATTGGCCCCATCGGACGACTAGGTCCTATAACCCTCATAGAACTGTAATTGCCATTATATGGCAATCATGCGCAAAAATACTTCTCCTGGCCATGGTCGGAGCGTCAAAACTTTCAGTAAGGCTTTGTAAAAACATTTCAGAAAACGATACAAAAGCTGAACATCCAACCCCACATTCAACCTGTAAGAATAATATCATATAAACAAATCATGTAGGAAAAAAGCAAATTAATACAGTTAATACAGTTAATTTTTTCACTGCCATTCTACAGCCATTATAATTAGAACAAAAACTTATAATGCATCCTCTAGTAAACCGTACATAGATTGAAATAAAGATGGTTTATCCTTATTTCCAAGCTTTTTTGTCCAATTATAATGAGTTTGAACTTAAAAATAGTTAATTCAAAGGCCATTATTATTTTGACGATTACTTCTACATCTGCAAATTTCCGCACCTAACTTTAACACTTTCATTACCTTAAGACTCTGGTAAAGAGAATGTAAAATAAATCTAAAGGGGGATCGCGGGGGAACACAACAAAAATTTTATGTAAACACATTGAAGACGCAGAAAAAAGGTACAAAAAAATAGGTAATATAAAACATTAATTTCACAAAAAATACAAATCATGTTAGTCTTAATTAATTTCACAAGTTAAAAAAATACCTTTAGCTTTAAAAGCCATTAAAAATAATCTTGATTCGTTAATCTGAACAATTACCAGAACAATTTGAAGTGCGTTGTTGCTGCGAATTTAAAAAAAATGTCTAATGTGCTTTAAAAAAATACAGTTGTTCATGCGTTTAACTCTATTTTTAGAAAGTACCGTTAGATTTTTGGGAAAACCCGATTTGAAAATAAGAAGTTTGAACAATTTAGCGGCCATCGGTTTACATTTTGTAAAAAAAATCGAGAGATGAATTTTTTGATTTTTGGCCTACGGTGGAACCACTGTGTAATGTTGAAATCAGAGACAGAGGGTTCTCTTCTTAATCTTAAAAACCAGTCACGCAGAAAGTGTTTGAATTCAATATCGTAAGATTTTGGACTACTCTGATAGTGCATAATGATTAATCTCTTTCATTGAGAAAATAATAATATGATTCTTAACATATCTTGAAAGATAGTTTAGAACTAATTTAATTTCAAAGAATATATTTGTTCACAATTTGTATTTATTTTTACCAATTTTTTCAAGTTTGTAGAAATATTAGTTTCTTATAGTTTAGAACTTAATTTTAAATTAATGTTATCATTTACAAGTACCACCACAGCAAATTTACACACACAAACAACAAAATTTATATTTATTAGAGCTATGTTTAAAGTATTAGGATTCTATTCAAAACTATTTCAGATTTTTTTCTGATGTTTTCGAGGAATTTCTCATATCAGTTATTAGTTTTAATATATTTAATATTTGTCACGTTTGCAGTCATTTTTACTAATATCACACGCTCTCTGTCACTTTATGTGTGTGTGTTAATGTTTAGATGTTTGCCATTTTTTTTATTTATAATCACTATTTTTGTCAACTTTTTCGTTTCTTTCACTTCAGTAGCTTTTCTAATTGCTTTGAACACACAGTATATATACATATATAGACACACATAGTTATCACAAATATATACACACAAAATCGCACAAAAAATACACAAAAGTCAGCCAACAATGTCACGTCGCTGTCTGTGATGAGATGAAAAGTCCTTTTCACACTTTTTCAGTTCTTAACTTCTAAATATTTTTGTAAAATTTTTTCGAAAATAACTTTTTTTCAAATTAAAAATTTTCTTTGCAATATTAATTTTCCATAATAATAATTTTATATCCTTACAAATTGAACTGTTTTATAGTTTTATACACTTGATTTGCTTTATGCTCAAATAACTTTTTCCTCTCCGGAGTTGCCAAACTGTGCACGTTGCACGCTGCCGTCGTACTGAACACAACTCGAACTGGAACTGAACTAAAACTTTTCAATTGCTGACATGCTGACTTTGGCGTTGGCGTTGCCCAACGTTTTCCCAGCGTTCGAGGAGGGATACAATGGACACACACACATACACACACTCATTCACTAACAAAAACCACCCACAAGCATCAACAGCAAGCAGCATAACTTGTGAAAATGAATGAAAATTCGTAGAAATCCAAAAAATAAATGTTAAAACAAAAACAAAAATGAATGAACCGAATGAACGGCAAGCGCATAAAATCACTTTTGCATTCAGCAAATTCATTTTGTTGCGAACGTTATCCTTGTAATGCAGCGCAGCTAAATATCCTGTAGGATATACACCTAGTATAGTGCGTCTCAGTGTTACACAAGCAGGCGCACGCTCGGCACAGCATCTCAAAGCACACCACTATTCACTCGTTTACATTCGTGTCTCACCGAAGGCGGCACGAATGTTTTCAGTTGAGCGACTGAGCTTCTTCTTCGCAGCGTTCATTCGCTCCAGCTGTTTGAACTTTCCTCCCCCATTTCTCAATCCGTGCTTAATAATGCGCTCACGTTCTCTCTCTTTCTCTTCCTTTCTTGCTCTCTTCCGCTGTTTTGGTCTTCCCATATCGCCTCGCATTTAAAGGTGTGCAAAATTGTTGCGCATGTTCCAAAAATAGTTCGTTTACACTAAGCAAATCAAGTTATTAATATTCGTGTGGTTCGTAAATAAATTCATAGTTCGTATTTACAGTTACTAAAAATATCCATATTGCATGCATAACTGTTATGTGCACTGTTAATTTTGAAAAATGCATTCTTGAATTGAGTGAGTTCTTATGGTTTACTCACTCAAGTTTTGCACTCACTTTTTGATTGTAGAGGCTCGGCTCTTAACTGTATCGAACACTTTCAAATCTGGAGTGTTTTCATCCATTCGAACAACATGGCCTAGCCAACGTCGCCACTGTCTTTTTATTCGCTGAACTATGTCTATGTCGTCGTATAACTCTAACAGCTATCCCTTCAATCGTCTGCGGTATTCACCGTTGCCAATGTTCAATGAACTATAAATCTTTCGAAAATTCCTAGAGTCGTCTCATCAGATTTTGTCATCGTCCACGCTTCTGCACCATACATTAGGACGGGATGAATGAGCGACTTGTAGAGTTTGATATTTGTTCGTCGAGAGAGGACTTTACTTTTCAATAGCCTACTCAGTACATTAGCACCTGTAGGTAAAAGTGATTCTGCGTTGAATTTCAATACTGTCATTATTATTGCTGTTAAAGCTGGTTTCCAGATAAACGAAATTATCTACAACTTCAAAGTTATGACTGTCAACAGTGACGTGGGAGCCAAGACGCGATTGCGCTGACTGTTTGTTTGATGACGGGAGATATTTCGTCTTGTCCTCGTTCACCACCAGACCCATACACTTTACTATCCGATCTGGATAAAGCAGAACTAACGGGCTTTCTGGCCTTTTCCAACATTTGGCGCATGGTGAAGATCTGGTTGGATGTAGATTTTCCAGGCCTAAAGCCACACTGATAAGGTCCAATCAGTTTGTTGACAGAGGACTTTAGTCTTTCACACAGTACGCTGCATAGAACCTTATACGCGATGTTGAAGAGGCTTATCCCATGTAATTGACGCTGATCCTGGTGTTGTACTTTCACTGCCATTCAGCAGGCTGGAGAAGTGTTCCCTCCGCAAACTCAGTATACTCTGATCATCAATTACTAGATCACCTCTGGGGGCCAGGAGTGTGCTTGGGTCTTGAAACCTTCAGTTAGTCGCCGGATCTTTTCGTAGAATTTTCGAGCATTATCCCTGTCGGCCAGCTTGTCAGGTTCAATAATTCATCGAAATTGCAAGCTAATCCGATGAATTTTAAAAATCGTTGTCCGTCATATTGGTTTTCTGTGGTTCTGATCTGATGGGATCCTCGGATTCGGATGCAGCGAACCCAAAAACATAAGGAACACATAGTCAGACCCCCAAATCATTATATTTTCCAGCTGGAGTTGTCCCAGAAAACAGTTGTCCAGTTTTCCCTCATATGTTTGATATTTTATACCCTTTTCGCCTTTCTAGCTATGATACAATTTGGAAATTAAAACCTCTCCCCTAACAACAATTACTAGCGCACGGACCTGTGCTGTAAAACCTAGATTATAACGGGTGATTTTTTTGAGGTTAGGATTTTCATGCATTAGTATTTGACAGATCACGTGGGATTTCAGACATGGTGTCAAAGAGAAAGATGCTCAGTATGCTTTGACATTTCATCATGAATAGACTTACTAACGAGCAACGCTTGCAAATCATTGAATTTTATTACCAAAATCAGTGTTCGGTTCGAAATGTGAAAATCCGCTTTTTTATCGACAAATTTTGTTCAGCGATGAGGCTCATTTCTGGTTGAATGGCTACGTAAATAAGCAAAATTGCCGCATTTGGGGTGAAGAGCAACCAGAAGCCGTTCAAGAACTGCCCATGCATCCCGAAAAATGCACTGTTTGGTGTGGTTTGTACGCTGGTGGAATCATTGGACCGTATTTTTTCAAAGATGCTGTTGGACGCAACGTTACGGTGAATGGCGATCGCTATCGTTCGATGCTAACAAACTTTTTGTTGCCAAAAATGGAAGAACTGAACTTGGTTGACATGTGGTTTCAACAAGATGGCGCTACATGCCACACAGCTCGCGATTCTATGGCCATTTTGAGGGAAAACTTCGGAGAACAATTCATCTCAAGAAATGGACCCGTAAGTTGGCCACCAAGATCATGCGATTTAACGCCTTTAGACTATTTTTTGTGGGGCTACGTCAAGTCTAAAGTCTACAGAAATAAGCCAGCAACTATTCCAGCTTTGGAAGACAACATTTCCGAAGAAATTCGGGCTATTCCGGCCGAAATGCTCGAAAAAGTTGCCCAAAATTGGACTTTCCGAATGGACCACCTAAGACGCAGCCGCGGTCAACATTTAAATGAAATTATCTTCAAAAAGTAAATGTCATGAACCAATCTAACGTTTCAAATAAAGAACCGATGAGATTTTGCAAATTTTATGCGTTTTTTTTTTTTAAAAAGTTATCAAGCTCTTAAAAAATCACCCTTTACAACTATAATTTCTATTCTTGGAACTTAATGTTTCCAATCTCTCACTAAATATCGAAAGGAACAGTTCCGCAGAATACCGTGGATGCGAGACCAAATTCAAATTAGCCAACGTCTTCGTCTTAACTTAGTTCAAACGGAGTTCGTGCGGAAACCACTTTACACAGAGTTTTCATATATTAGTGCACGATATATCCTATAAGTTCCATTGATATCTTCAGAGTGTCAGTTCTCTCGATCAGTTTCGTTTGCAGTCATCCCAAAATTTGTTAAAGAATGTTGTCCATCCAATGGCTGTGTAGCTTAGCAAAGATACCGAATAATCGAAAGGTGGACACTTGCTTTTGAAGGTTAGTTCTAACTACAGTTCGATGAACAAATTTCAAGTCTTTCCTCTAACAAAAATGATTGGAACTTTTTAGCCTTCGTGGAATTTACGAATTTCCCTATTTCAATAGCATTTGTCTTCAGATTTGTATTACTTTTTCATTTCCTCTATTCCTAAAACAATATAACTTATTGAAAAGATGGCCCACAGATCATCTTGTTTTGTTGTTTCAGTTATTTAGTACAATATCTCCTCTGAGAACTTTAAAATTTCAAAACAAACTAAACACGCCAGCGCCTAAATATATTTTACAAATGTAATCGTATTCATATAAATATTAATTTAAATAATGCAACAAATATTACAAATACCCTACAACAACTGGAAAACTTGTAAAATGCAATTAACAACAAATCTAAAAATAGACAGCAGCTCAACTGTAAATATGATATGTACACCATAAACATGATAAAACATTTACGCCCCTGTTATTCACTAAGCGCTGCGTGTTCATAATGTGTTCACAGGTGTCCTGATTTAAATGCATCAGGACATACATACACATACATAGATATCTACTTATGTGATGTGTAATGTGTTTTTACAATCAACATGCAATTTTATGGCATGTTTGTTGAAATCCATATTCACATAGCATGACATAGTAGTGGCAGCAATGCATTTGCCTATTTACGCTATACAAAAACAAATATCTATATGAATGTATAGGTTTCATACACTCATAGAAATAATTTAATTTAATTTTAATTACTAAATACAAAATATTTTTTAATAACATAACATAACACAGCATAGCAAGGCACAAGCGAGCAAAACTGAATTTGTTCCTCAACATTGACTAAAGCGACATCTGGTGAATTACATAGCTATTTTTTCAAAGGATTGTTCTAGAAAACATCGATCTAATGCTGTCATAAATCTTGTTCCATGAACTAGTTAAAGCTAGAAGACATAAGGCGGTATCTAACAGCAAGATCTTTATTACACAAGGTTACTAGATTGTAATATATTTGAGTTCGAAAATCCAATGGGGGTTCAGAAAGCATGAATTATTTAGAACATAATTATAATTCTTTTTTTCTAAATCCCAAAGTTTTAGAAACATGAAAATATATGATTTTCCATTTTTCCCAGTGTATATATTAATTTAGTTGTGTACAAGTGTAGGCAAATGTAATTTCCATAACATGTAAGAATTGACCGTCGAAACGGAAATTATATTTCGCATGCCGAATACTACATACGTATTATTTTCATTATATTAAAATGTTGAATTATGAGATTACAAATGTAAATATTTACTCTCCGCTTAAAATATTACAAATTCATACGTAAATATTTATAAACTAGATTGTAATGGGTTTTCAACAAGGTGTGGATTTAAAATTTATAGCATTACTATAAAATATTGTAAATTTGTTCTACTCAAGATTGTAATATAGGTACCTTTCATAATACTATATGTCAAAATCGGCAGACAAAATTTTTGTGTGTACAGGCCTTAGCCATTTGTTTTGAAAGATTAGGATAAGTTGTAAGGCTGTTTCCTAAAGGAAAACACACGTATACTTTAAAAGGCAGGTCATTGTGAAACCAGGATCGCCCCTAGATTAACAATTAGGAGGCGACAAAGCGCCTTGAACCTGCTACAAATCTGCAGAGATTATTAACTACAAATAGTGAGTCTGACATCCTGACCTTGTAAGCTCATCACCTTACAATATCCCGCGATTCCGCTGAGGCCAGGAATCCAGACTGATCTAATTGAAAAGTGTAACGATGCCACCGCCAGTGAAGTTAGGCATTCCTTTACCAACCTAGAGCGCATAGTCAGTGAACTCAAGGCTAGTATCGCCGCTCTGTTAACCGAGTGGATATCACATCTCCCTAAAGGTGCGCTTCGAAGCAATATATCAGTCGCTGCCTTAATAGCAGCCACTTCCGCTTGAAAAACACTGCAATAGTCAGGAATCCTGAAACTAAGATTGATGCGGAGTTCCCGACAGTCAGCTTCCCCACCCATCTTTCTCGCCGACTTCGCCTCATCCGCGAAGAAACTCACTGCTCCTCTCCTCCAGCGACTACTTCAGTCCAAACGTTCCTTGAAGATATAAGAACAGAGAAGTTGTTGCCAGGGCTGACTCGGTGGAATGGAGATGATCCAATAACCTCGGGATGAAATCGAAGTGTGCGAGGATACTTGAGTGCCCAGGCACCCACTCGTCTATAAACCCGGATTCCTAAAGTTTTCGCGTACAAGCACCTTCCACCTTTGTCCACGGGTGCTATATATAGTAAGGCGTTAAGTGCCAAGATTGGTGTTGTCCGGAGCATACTTACGAGAGTCGCTCGTTAATGTTTACTAGCCTTTTAGCTAGTGGGGCCTTTTCAAGCGACTTTAACCAGAGGAGTATCCCATAGAACATAACAGGCTTGACTATAGTTTCATATAGTCAGAGAACCACTGAGAAGCAATTTCTTAGTCGAAATTAATCTCCAAAATCATAATATTTGTCTACGAATTTAGAAATTGAAAAGTCATGTACGAGGAGTGTTAAAAAAATTACGGGAAGTTTCGTTTTTGGAAAAATAAATATTTACTCATTTGTCTACATTAATATCGTCGCCTTAAAAAGTCCCCATTCGATATAATGAACTTATGCCAGCGCATCTTGCTATCGTCGAATAGGGATAGACTTTTGCTCTTTCAACGCTTTCTCGATTGATTGTAAATTCCCTTTAAAGTTCTCTTTAACTTTGTATATAGAAAAAAGTCACATGGACTTCAGGGGCATGTATATGAACATACCAAAAATTTAACAATTGGACTCTCCAAAACAACTATTGGACTATTTTAATAGATGATATTAGGGATCATCGAAAAAATAAAAATACCGTTAAACATCCTTCACTCGAATCACCATGATTCACAGAAATACTTAGAGTTAAAGAGACTTCCTAGTTACGGAAGATAATTTGTATGAAATTAGACTTCTATTGCCAAATCAAGAGCTCGAGTTATGGATTACCTCGAATAATAGGCGTTCGAGTTATGGAAGTTTAACTGTATATTGATTTTTAGATGGGTCATCTATACACAGAACAGTTCTAATGGAACACATGATTCGGAATATTCTTAATTCGGAACTTCCACATATTTTCGTAAACTTCTATTCAATTTCGATTTTGAGGTTAATAAACTTTGATTTCGAATCTTCCGATTGTCTCGAGAATAATGAAAAATGTATCCGAAGAGTGGAACTTATTTGCTCTCTAATGTGGAACGAAGCATGATCATGCTCATACAAACGAAACTGAGGAATATGTAAATGGAAAATTAACTCTCTGAATATAAATTTGAATTACAATCGACAAAATATTGTCGAAGAGTTTAGAGAAGACTTCGAAACAATTAAAAATATATATGGACTAACTAGAATTGGTAACGAAATTTTTCAATTTACTCGTGCTGAAAGTAGACTGAGGGATTCTAGGGTTCATGATCTATCGTGTTCCACAGTGATCTCTCGCCAGAAGATCATATTATATTTTCAACAAATCAAAACAAACAAAATATTAATCAACAAAATAATTATGATTTATATTTCTGCGAGAGGTGATTTCAGGTTTGTTTATCCTACAAGTTTAACAAAAAACCCCTCTTAATTTAAAATCCCGAAGTGCATCTCTGTCAACTTTAACATCGTGCATTTTAAGTAATTTATTGAGGTTCACCGTCAGCAGACACTGTTGCTCCATTACATTGCCACCACATCTACTTCTCTCTCCGCAAACACTTAACTAACCAATCCTCCATACAGCCGACTGTGGACCTTGTTGACCGTTATCAAATTTAATAATGCAAACCTAATTAACTTGTATTGTTCCATAGTTGGTTTGTTCAAATCTGATTAACACTCGCAACGTTCGGACAGCCGGACAGCACGACGGCCGTTGGACATTCCCTGTGGCGTGTATTCGCCACCTATCAAGAGAGAGCGGCCGCAAGGATGGTAATTACTGTTGCTCATCAAAATAGCAAATAACAGAAACCTGTCGATTCAACGGCGAACAAAAACAAAAGTACAACAGCAATAGCAACAACAATATGAAGGGCATGACACAATAGTGTGATAATCATAATAAGATGTCACATATGTATGTGTGAGTGCGCGTATTTGCATTTAAGTGGCATATAGCATAACAGGCACACGTACATATTAATTAGCAGCAGTCGAAATTACGCTATAAATATTAATGTAATTTTTATGATTGCACGCAGAATTGTTTGTGAATTGCAAACGTTTACGCAGTTGGTCGCAGCAGTGAAATTTAGTAGACATAAATTATCTGATAACTAGGAAGAAATTCATGCATAACTAGTTCAAATTGTTAGATAGGCAACTTAGTACTTTTGTTGAATATAGGGGTTTCAAGGGCATATATGGACAGAATTCATATATTTGGGTTTAAATGGGGCCAGACAAAATATTATTTTATAAAGGGTGTTTTTTTAGAATATGGTTTTCCTGAAGGATTAAAATGCATATAATTTAATGATTTGGCCAAGAGTTTAAGTTCATTATAAAAATAAGGGTTTGAGACCGCCGCGGCTGGCTCGAATAAATTCTAACCGTGAGGCCCGGTTTTCGACCAATTTTTTCCAGGAATTATTGCTGTTCAGCAATAAACGTTGATCCTGAGAAAGTCTGTTCATAAAAAAACTAAACTGATTATAAGTCAAGTAACTACTGTGCAAAAGAACATGTCCGAAAAAATTATCGCGAATTACTGGAAACCCAATGTCATAAAAAAGACCCGTTATGTTACATAGTATAACATCAAATGTGTCTTTAACCTAGATCTATCCCGTATATACTCTATACTCTGTTATCCGATCCATTTTTTCACAAAAAGTTGGTAAAAGTTAAATGTTTTTCGGAATAGTCCGATTTTATTTAGCCATTGACTAGTCCTTGCTGGCGTACGCCGATGATATTGATATCATCGGAAGCAACAACCGCGCCGTTTGTTCTGCTTTTTGCCTCATGGATAAGGTGGCGAAGCGAATGGGTCTGGAGGTGAATAAGGACAAGACGAAATATCTGCTGTCATCACGCAAACAGTCGGTGCACTCGCGTCTTGGCTCCCACGTCAATGTTGACAATCATAACTTCGAAGTTGTAGATAATTTCGTATACCTGGGAACTAGTATCAACAACACCAACAATGTCAGCCTCGAAATCCAGCGCAGAATCACTCTTGCCAACAGGTGCTACTTTGGACTGAGTAGGCAATTGAACAATAAAGTCCTCTCTCGACGAACCAAAATCAAACTCTACAAGTCACTTATCATTCCCGTCCTGCTTTATGGTGCTGAAGCTTGGACGATGTCAACATCAGATGAGACGACACTAGGAGTTTTCGAGAGGAAAATTTTGCGCAAGATTTATGGTCCTCAGAACATTGGCAACGGCGAATACCGCAGACGATGGAACGATGAGCTGTACGAGTTATACGACGACATTGACATAGTTCAGCGAATAAAAAGACAGCGGCTACGCTGGCTAGGTCATGTTGTCCGAATGGACGAAAACACTCCAGCCCTGAAAGTGTTCGATGCAGCACCCACCAGAGGAAGCCGATGAAGGGGAAGGCCTCCACTCCATTGGAGGGACCAGGTGGAGAGCGACCTGGTTACACTTGGAATCTCCAACTGGCGCCGAACTGCGAAGGAAAGAGAGGAGTGGCGCGTTCTCATCGATTCGGCTATGACCGGCTAAACGGTTGAACGCCACATACTTTTGATGACAAACTTGCTGTTTCACTTTCGGTATAATACAAAAGATAAAGGTTTTGTAAATAGGGACGCTACAAAAGTAGACCGATAGCAAAAGACAACATATTCTCTTCTGCTCTTTTGAAATTTCTCTTCAGTAAAGTTTGCCATTTCATAACGGAAAGATGTACGATCCAACAACTACTCGAAATTATTAAAACTTACTACCTTACTTACTTTCGGAGTTTGTGGCCTCAACTTTAAAAGCCAATTTACGGTCGGCTTATTTCTTCCTGAATGGCTTGATAAAGACCGGCACGTTACTGTGATTGGAAATCGCTACCGCTCAATGATACCCGAAAATTTTTGGTGCAAATTGGATGAAATGGACTTGAACAACATGCGGTTCCAATAAGGACAGCGACACAAGCCACAATCGATTTATTGCAAACCAAATTTGGTGAACGTGCTATCTCACGAAATGGCCCAGTCAATTGACCGCTTCGGTCGTCCGTTTTGACGCCGTTAGACTATTACCTGTGGTGCTACGTCAAGTCTTTGGTATATGCAAACAAGCCAGTGACGATGAATGAAACTCGTACGAATATCGAACGTGAAATTGCAGCAGTATCCACCGATTTATGCTTGAAACCCGTCGAAATTTGGGTTCAGCGAAAAAGAATTTCATTGATACCCCAAACCGTTTTACCTTTTGTAGCGCTCTTATTGAAAACCCCTTTATAGAGTCGGGTGTAAAATAATTAGTCACGGAATCAAAAGCGTTTCGATCTAAACATTTATTCTAAACAATAACTCCCTCGGTCGTCCTCTATCTCGTAGTATTTCGACTCATTGACTTTTATATTCAGTGGCTTAATTCAAAATCGGATCAAAAATTCGATTGCATAGTTGAGAGAAGAGAGACCAGAACATTAAAGCAAAGGAAATTGTAATTTTTGGATTTGGTATATTTATTCTTTCGTAACAAATTTGGGTTACCTGATTCTTCTTCAGTTAGAAATAGTACTCTAATAAATAAAGAATAAAGTGAACCCAACGATCACTTGGCTTAAAAAACAAGATCGTTACATGATCTTAGTGTCTCCTCCTAGAAATGTACATAGATAATCGAATCTTGGCTAACAATCGCGATAAACTTAAGATAAGATCCAATAAGAGGTCTATAAATGTTTAGTCTGGTAGGCATCATGGATACATCTCTGATATAATTGTATACACCTTGACTGATTAAGAAATATTTTACGACAACATTTGCCTCAAAATATAAATCAAACACATAACCTCGATCAAACCAATTATTACAAAGAAACAATTACAGAAACAACTGTTAAATATTTCCTAAACCCCTTTTACTATACCTTGAATTTATTGAATTTTACCATCATTAAATCAACCTGAAAATAAAGTGACTCAATTTGAAAAACTATTTCGCTAACCACATCATTACTTCGATGTGTGTATGTATGTGCGGTGCAAAACCGTTACTGATTTATGTTTACAATTGTAATGCTGTCAAAGTTTTTCCAAGTCCACGTTAAAGAAAGAAAGCACAACCATAAACTATGCTTCGCCAAACGCAATAAATCATTTGGGAAAATAGCCAAGTTTGAGGTAAATGGCTGAGCATAAGATAATGCCATATTTATTGCCTTCCTATGCGTTGGACCGATTCCCATGTGCGGCTAATAAAATGAAATTAAATAAAATAAATTTTAAGTGATTTAAAGAATACTTACACATAATAGTCGAGCAAATTATGTGACTTCACACACTGAGAAATAAATGCAGTCGACCACATAACGGATAACGGTGCATTCAAGTGCAGTGAATTATGGCAAATGAACTTGGTCGCAATGAATTGAGTGTGTGTGTGTTCAAGTGCGAAAGAAAGAGATAAGTAGATTAACTGATTGTGAGGTAAATATGGGTATTTCAAGTAGATTTGTAAAGAAATCTGACCTTATACCAACTTTGAAATAAAAACAAACCTGACCTCACGTCACCCTTGAAAATATAAATAAGCCTGACTTCTCATGACCGCCAAAATCAAAACAAATCCATTAAATTGTTTGTAATCAAACCTGACCACTAATGATATTCCAAACAAACAACACCTTGGACGACTCCTCAAAACATGCTTGACATCACGTCACTCTCAAAACCATCCAAAATGCAAGCAAACCCTTCCACAGGAAACTTCCCACCCTACAAATGCAAACTATCGTAACCTCGTGTGTCTCTTCAAAACTCCTTGACCTCACGTGATCGTCACCAAATACCAACATATCTAATCTTGGATCATCTCTCAAAATGTAAACAAATCTGACATCAGGTGACCCCACAAAATTTAAACAATCCCAGCCAAAGGTCATTGATCTTGTTGAACATATAAATAAACAGTCAAAGGTCACTAACCGCGGCCAAATTTGAAACAAAACCCCAATCAGAGGTTAATTTCTTCGAATAAAATTTAACCAAACTCCAGAAAAAGATCATTGATCAAATTGACCAAAATGTAAACAAACCCTGGCCAAAAGTCATTGACCCCTGACAAATGTAAACAAACTCCAACCAATGGTCATTGACCCCTGACAAATGTAAACAAACCCCAACCAAAGGTCATTGACCTCAGCCCAAACGTAAACAAACCCAGCCAAAGGTCGTTGACCCCACCAAAGTTTGTTTACATTTTTAATGTCATGTGAGGTCGGGTTTGTTTACATTTTGAAGAATCATATTTGTTTACGTTTTGAGAGGTCACGTGATGTCAGGTTTGTGTAACTTTTACAAGTCAAGTGTGGTCAAAATTATATATATTTTTAGGGTTCATGTTAGTTCAAGTGTATTTATATTTGGATGGGTGATATAAGTTAAAGTTTTTCTGGCAATTGAACAACATATCTTCTCCGAGCTTTAAGCTCTCCAGCTAAAGCTTTAAGCTCATTTCTCTTTGACAATTTTGATATTTGTTCATCAGTTCAAAAGCCCCACTTTCTCCGGTAGCAATGGTACATTTGGCACAAATTCCCCACTTTGTAAATCAAAAATCTCTCATAAGCCAATTCATGAAACTTTAAAAATTGCATAAGCGTCACCAACTGCAACTTGCAATTTCTCTTTAATTTAACTCCTTCACTTAAAACCTCGACAGCACTCCTCATCCACCAAGACGGAGTTGCATAAGCTTTATAAGCGCCGACAAAGTTTTCGCAACATTTTTCAATTAATTTTTGCTGCCTTCTGATAACTCGTTTACCTCGGCGTTTCTGCTGCATTTTCATATTTTATATTTTAAGTAAACTTTATAGTAAAAGTTTATGTTTGTGTCTTATGCGTCTTATGCGGACACGTTTACCACTTATTTATGTTTCAGTATGTATGTGAGTGTGCGCTTGGAGTTGCCAGTGCTGCATTTCGTAGAGGCTGCTTGCAGTGGGGCGGACGGCTTTAGTGACTTCATGCGTTGTCAGCACGAGAGACTGGCTGGAGTCTGACTTTTGTTTATAATTTTCAGGATTGCAAGTCGGTATGTTTGTTGGCGCGAGTATGTTTCAGTTGTTGCTAAAGTTTTTGCTGTATTCTTGTTGTTGTTGCTTTACAGTAGTTAGCCAAGTAGTTAACTACCATTATTTGTTGCACGTTGTCGCTGCTGAAACAACGTAGAACAAATCTTGTGACAGGCGGTTGGTCGGAGGTGAGGAGTAAAACAGGCCAATTATCGAAGATGTCCTCACAGAAACACCGATCGCTTTTGTATATATGATCTCAAACCTAACTAATTAGAAGAATTCTAAATTCAGTTCGTTGATATTCGAGATTACTAAAACAATGTTGAGGCTACATCAGTCCTACTTGCCAGATCTTAGAGTCCCTTGAACACCTAATTTTTTGGTTTAGAGTGACTCCCCTTGTTCCAAGATCGTGAGTGCTTCGAGAATGCTAAATGAAATCATGCAATGTAAGATCCCATATTAATTAGAGACCGCCTTCTTCACAAAACCATATCTCTTATTCATGTTCGACTATGTTTATTTATAACTCTAAACATTTGGAGTTGGACGTTTGATGGCCCTTACAAGGGAATACTGATCGCATCATATACCTTCAGTTTTTATAAAAATTTTGGTTTAAGTATAATTTCCTGGTTATTTTTATACTCTCGCAACCTGTTGCATAGAGCATTATAGTTTTGTTCACATAACGGTTGTTTGTGTCACCAAGAAATAAAAGAGTTAGATATGGGGTTATAAATATATAAATGATCAGGATGACGAGTGGAGTTGAAATCCGAATGTCTGTCTGTCCGTCCGTCCGTGCAAGCGATAACTTGAGTAAAAATTGAGATATCTTAATGAAACTTGGAACACATATTTCTTGGCACCCTGAAGAGGTTGCTTTCGAAAATGAGCAAAATCGGACCACTGCCACGCCCACAAAATGGCGAAAACCAAAAACACATAAAGTGTCATGACTAAGCCATACATAAAGTTATAACAGTAAAATTTGGAATAAAGGATCGCACTAGGAAGGGGCATATTTGGAAGTAATTTTTTTGGGGAAGTGGGCGTGGCCCCGCCCCCAAATCTGTTATTTGTATATATCTCGCAAACCAATTAAGCTTAATAAACCAAACTTTCTGCAGTCGATTCTCTTACGTACCCCACCAAACACTATGAAAATAGTTGAAATCGGATAATAACCACGCCCACCTCCCATACAAAGGTTAGGTTGAAAATTACTAAAAGTGGGTTTACTCACTAACGAAAAACGTCAGAAACACTAAATTTCACATAAGAAATGGCAGATGGAAGCTGCACTCAGATTTTTTTACAAAATGGAAAATGGGCGTGGCATCGCCTACTTATGGGTCAAAAATCATATCTCAGGAACTACTCGACCGATTTCAATGAAACTTGGTTTGTAATAGTTTCTTTACATCCCAATGATATTTTGTGAAAATAGGCAAATCGCTTCACAAACATGCCTACTTCCTATATACCAGAACTTTGAAGACATTCTGAATCGTTTACTTTTCAATATATAAAGTAAGCACTAGTGAAGATATCGGTGCAGAACTATGCACAAATACTATATTTAGAGTGTGGCAGCCCCATTCTAAAAATCGCCAAAATCGGACCATAGGTTTTTAAAGCCCCATATATCGAACACGAGGACCTCGGTGCTTCTAACCTAATATTGTGGTTTCCAACTTTCAATGGACTTTATACAATATATATGACGAATATGTGGGCCAAATTGTGTATTATATAATATAAATAAAGTTAAATAAATAAATTGCGAGAGTATAAAATGTTCGGTTACACCCGAACTTAGCCTTTCCTTACTTGTTTTATTTAAGTTAATTATAGAAGGCAACTGGGCAGACCTCGTCGACGAGTCGGGTCAGGTCTCTACCTAGAAAGCTTCAAAAATATATAGATCGGATACATATAGGAGGGATAGAAGACATTTTATATACAGATCCACTATCCCATCCACAAAGTACCTAAAACGAGTCCGAAATATTTTAAATCTAAGTCATTTAGTTCAAGTTAATGTTTCTGGTTTTGCCCTTTGAGATCCGGCTGGGTCCTTCGAAGACAATGAAAAATGTTCAATTCTGATGATGGGGCTTCAGTTTAAAAAATATCACCATTAAAGGAGAAAGGCTATCATAAAACGATTACTCATTTTACAATGACGACAGAAAACAAAGGCAAGCAATGAATCAAAAAATCTAAGATTTTAGAAAACACTATATTTGGCCAGTCCTATTACTAATTACACAGCCACACAAAAACAATTTGGTTCTGACCTAGGGGTCTCACTATGAGAGCCTTATGGTTTTGGGGTTGCTGAATCCGAATCCACTAGATCAGAGTTTTGACATAACCCCTACAAATTTAGCAGACCACGTTTTTTAAAATCATTACATTCGCTTGAAACGACTTGAAACGACTTGAAACGATTACGGATCCGGTGTCGCTTTTTCAAAATTAAAATATTCGGATCCAATGTGACGGACACTTTTTTTTTTGAAAAATTCACTGGATTCGCGTGAACCTTGTTATATTGGGCTTTTCGGAGTCGCTGATTACGAATATGACGTCACTTTTCAAAATCTCGACATGGCGGACCAATATGAATTTATTTTTAAAATGTGTCCGCAAATAATGAAATGACTGATCTTCAGTTACTATTTCTAATGGAGAAGGAGAACTCTTCCAAAAACCAACTGAATGTTTGATGTGACAAACGAAATGAAAACTCGATCCGGCGAGAAATTTTTAGTGATCTTCAGTATTATAGACATGACAAGTTAGTTTTATCCTTGTTACACCTTTTCCAGCGCTCATACAGAACCAAAATTCATAAGTAAGGTGTTGTTTTAAAGATAGAGATCTTAACTTTATGACAATCACAATAATATTGACCCTGGTACTGTTCTAACCCCAAAATGAGTGTAATTGAGGTTATGATGGTATTGAGAATGCCAAATAAATTATTGGAATGAAAGAGGGAATGAGAATAAGTCTATCTGAAGTATGAACAGATGATGAATGATTTTGAAAATGAGAAAGGAAATGGGAAATCTTAAACAATTTTATGCTAGCAATAGTTGTCATTAAAATATATGTTGAACTATGACCCATAACTATGGGGTGAGAGAAATTTGAAGCTTCTTACTCTCCATTTTCCCAACCATACTTTATGTCAAATGTACTCAGATTTTGAAATGTGGAAATCCAATCTTCGCAAATCCAATCAAAACCATTCTAAATAATAACCGACACTAAAGTGAGTCAAGTTGTTGTTATTTAACAAACATTTATGTAATTGTTTCATAAAATCCGCTCTTTATCATACAGTTAAATAACAGTTATGCGAGTATTTACACAGACTTTATGGCAAACAGGAAAATTGGAGAACTACACGATAATGAAAACAGTTGCCGAGAGGCAGGCAGGCAGTCAGGCAGGCACAGGCAGAAAGGATGGACCCGGCAAGGGTGCATATTTTAATTAAGTAAATGCCACTTTGAAATGCGCTGCACAATTGTTGTTTTGCGCGACGAGTTTGCTCTATTTCGACGATAGTCACGCGGCTTGAGCAAAAAAGGATTCGCAACATAGTGCAAGTGGCGAGTAGATGAGTGGAACGAGTGTATGAAAAAATTCAAAGAAAAAACACGAAAAAGCGTAAAATGTAAATATAGTTATTCTGTTTACAATTCCTATTTTCCGCTTCAATATTTTTTTTTTAATCTCAAATGGTTGTTGTTGCTGCGGTTATAGCGCTTTGCTGTCACCGCTTTTGAATTGTTTAGTGGATTTACTTACTTTGCGGCTGCTTTGCTGAAGAGCGCAAAAAAAATATTAAAGAATAAATCTCACTTTATTAGACGGCAGACAGTACGCCCACGCCCGCCAAAGAAATTCGAAATGGGCGGGAAGCTGCTGATGGACAGTAGAATAGAGAGATCGGAACTGGATGAGAGTACCAGGGACTAAGTAAACGAACGAAGCGCACAAAACCGCAGCGACAAACCGACAAAGCAACCAAGCAGTCCTAACCAACCGACCAATGAGCAAACAAACTCGAGCTCAAGCCTGCTTAAGCGCGTGACAACAACAGCAAACAGTAAGCTGGGAACAACGAGGAACCCACAGCAAGCGGAGTGCAACGACGGCGGCGACAATAATCAGCGGCAAATGGCATTAGCGTGTATTTATGAGTATTTAAGCGGAAAACCGCTTAAAAGCTTTTCAGCGCGCCACAGTGTCAACAAAAGCAAAAGCTATAGAGAAAGCGCACAGGATAGAGCGCTGGGGCGCCAAGTTGGTGTTGACGTTACAACAAATGCAATGGACACAATATCTCCACAGCATCATAATGCAAACTTGCCACAAGTGGTGCGGCGGCGCGTTGCACCCAAACTTTGTTGGGGCTCACCCAGTTTTGTGGGCAAAGCGCGAGCGTATTGTGACAGCTGAAGACACCGAGGGAGGATAACCGAAATATTCTAAAGACATTGTTCTCGCGCACATTTTCATATTTCAATTATTGTTGTTTTTGTTATTACTACTGCTTTCTTGTTGCTGGTGCAAATTGCGTTCGTGACTCTGGCGACAGCGTCGTCTTCGGTCCGTGTAAGCCCCTCAGCCAAGTTGCAGCGTTGCATAATTATTACGCGCATAAGCTGCGACTCCATCCAGAGTGGTTGCTTCCATTGTCTTCGTCAACTATCACTATTCACTTCTTCTGGCTGAGTGCAAGGTTCCACGTTGGTTGGCGTTCGTTTTGGGGTTGACTTGTTTGCATTTATCCACTCTGTGGAAATGCTTATTGTCTTATTTGCATTTTGAAGAGTAAGTGAAATTATAAATTGAACTTGAATATAATTTTCGGGGGTTTTCAGCATAAACCGTTAAGTTTAGTTTAAGACGCAGTAGATTGCAAAAAATATGCAGATAAAATGGTCGAAGACAGTTGCCAAGTACTTGAATTAACAAGTGGAGTGGTGGTCATATTATATCTATTTAAAATAAACTAGATCTATGAATCATCCTTCTTCCGGCTTGAAGTAGTACAGCTCCATCTGTCATCTCCAGTAACGTTTAATAATTTTTAGTAAAGTTCAAACTGCTATATATTGACGAAGACTGTCGGAAAAAGGATATTAACGGTAAAACTGTTAGCTAATTTTCTGAACCAGCTTCTGAATGACAATATTTAAAACTATTTTCCTCAAGCAAGCGGGGATAGCATCGTCCTTAGAAACCCATCTACACCATTAGAAAGAGGGAGATAGTTAGTAGAGATCCGCCACGTTTCACAAGATTTAGATGATCAATATTTTCAAAAAAGAAGTCCGAAGAAACTCTAATAACCCGATTATGGCGGTTCGTATCGTTAATTCCATTTTTTCAAGATTCGAATGTTCAATTTATTAAAAGCACATCTCAGTTTCTATACTGACAGTAAATTTCTGTCCAACAAGTGTTCTCTTGTGGTCTCAGAATTGGAATACGTCGCTGGATGTCGGGACCAGAGAATACGATGAATGGAGATGCAACCCGGAGCCCAACTGAGGGAACTTAACGCTCTTTACTTTATATATATATTTTTATATAGACACCATAAATATGCCGAACTGCATACTCAGAAGCCTGAGACAGAAGCTTAGAATCGGATGTGAGAGAGTTTCTTAAACAAACGTTTCTAAAGAAGAAACCACATTTCTTATCTGTAAAGAACTTCAACTTCTTGAAAGAACATATTGAATAACTGTAGTAGCCCTCATCTTCACCTGTCTCGGTCTCATTAATTCTTCGAGGACGGATGCACTTTAATGCGAGTTCGACTGAGTGCACGTAAACTTATGTGAAAGCTATTGATGTGTCTATGATGGAGAAGATCTTGAGTTATTTGATAAAAGAGCGCTGTCAGTCTAAATTTTAGACCTATAGGATAAGTTGGCAGACAGAGAACTCAAACTTCTGTCGATCACTAGACAAACATATTGGAAAATATCTGTCAAAAAGCTCTCAATCAGAACGTTTTCTCGGAGCTCGTTATCTCTCAGTTACTCATAAAGCTTAATTGAGTTAGGTCTTACCGTTGTCGTTAACTTTCAAACGGCTAAAACTATAATTTTTACAAATTTCAGTAAGTGTCCCTTAGCTAATAGATACCTTTTTGGTCTGAAGTAAATTTAATAGCTTAATTTCATTAGCTTCCAACAATAATCGTTAACCAAGTAGAATCATCATGGTCATTTTCATGATTTCACCTCCATTGGGAACCCAAGTTTTATTATACACTATATTTTTAAACCTACAATAAAGCTCTCAGTCCAAATTATTTTTTCACATTTCGTGTGTGTATATCCATGTTAGTATATTTAAGGAAATCGAATAAAGTGTAGTAGTAGCCAGAAAGGTCATGACAAGATTAGATAGAGGTAAATTTGTTGAACTCAAGTACGTGCTCCTAGTCACAATGACCTAGCAGCGCATAGAACATAGTATATTGGACACAAATATATACACTTGTGTACATATGTATCTATTTATTTCGATGGAGAAAGGGTCTCTGCTTATACTCGCTTGCGGCAATTGAAAGGCACTTTAACAAGCAATTGATCATTTAAATGGAAGAGCATGCACTAGTGATGCCTATTTACATACTTCATTCAGGTAAGTACTGGCAGATGTTTATATACTTAATATGTGTGTATGAGTGATTTTAATACATATTTTACTAAGTAATACTTGGAAAAATAGTTCCAAATGAGAAATCGTTTACTCTATGCTAATGGATTGCTGATATACTAGGTAGTATCCGGACATTTATGTAAGCTTTTCTCTTATCTACAAAATTTACATATATTTCATACCATAGACCTTATCAATACCAACCCCAAAGCCTTGGAATCTTAGATATCTTATTTTCAAACTAATTTTTAGCTCGAAAATGTTTAGTTTATGTTTATAAGTTGTTAACTATACTGAGTACTTTTACTGTTTTGTAATCTCCAGCTTATACTATAGCGTGTTTCGATCTTGAGAACCTGTAAAATCTTAATAGATCAATTTTCCTTTTTTTTTTTTGATGTTTCCTACAAGGTATCAATTTTGTTAATCTACTCGGCCTATTTCGTGATAGTAAGTGCTGTACATGTACGCTTTGAATGTTACAGTAGATGGTCGGATTAATAAAAACAGTCTTTGATACATCAATTGGAGATTGACGAATCGAACAAGCAACATGCATGGAGTATATAGACAGGTATAATGAATAAGCTAAAGCATCACAAGCATTTGTACCAATTCAATGAGGAATTAGTAAAAGTAAAGTGAGGGGAATTTCGTCTACTAAAGAAATTCAAATTGTTCGATTACGAAATAGGTGTTATATATGAGGAACTTTCGATTAAGTATATGAAAAGCGAATTAAGGTCTTTCTACAAAAGACAAGCTCATCAACAACAATGAAAATATATCTTGAGTTAAAATGATTTGAGTGAGAGTGAGTAAATTAGTTTCTGGGACCTCATCTAATATTATACTATAACGAACTATCGAACTCTCCTGGTACTATCGATAGAGAGAAACTTACATTCGATCGCTACTGCTCCCTAATGATTGTGATTACAAAGTACAGTTCACACAAAGAAGCGGAAATAGTAAAAACGTTTCAATCTCAAACTCGAGGTTTTGAAAGGTTTTTAGCTCAACTTCACAGCTTAAATTTACTTATCATTGAGATGTACGACTTGACCAGCCTTTACTTGAAATATGTATTTTCAAAGCATCCAAACTTTTGAAAAATAATTCTCCCTATGGCTTTATCGTTCTTATTAAAGAACATTATTTTTAGAAACTTTAGGTAAGTTAGGTTAAGTTAGGTTTGTAAGCAGATCTCTGCAAATACAGAAGATCTCACTTAGACAGTTTAGAGCGCTGTCCAATGTGATACCAGTAAACTCCCGATGGATCAAAGACCCTTAAGATTCAGCCAATCGCTTGGTATATGTTACGAATTTCTTAGGTAAGTTGTGGTTTCCTGTCTATTATCAGGTTGTCATTGCATTGCTAGGAGGAAGTCTACAGCGTAACAAAGGCTTATACATATCTCGGTGTTACAAAATAACCGCCTGAGGTGGTATTTGCCACTCAGATTCTCTATTAGGCGATATGCATGTACATATCTTTTTTATCTGAACATCTCCAAATCGATCAGCGTCAGCCCATTAACAAATTGATCTTCGTGGAACTGAATTTTCAGACAATATGAGCAAATTTTTATTATTTACAATTCCTCATTCCTATTATTCCTCAAATAGAGATTTTGATATTACATCTTGAGTGAGTTTCATTCTCTTTCAGGATGCGAGTTGTCTTCTCCATTATATATGACCTATATTTTAAAGCATATATACAAGGTTTTTCAAAAGGGACGCTCCAAAAAGAAACAGCAAACGTCGACGTATTTTTCCCGCTCTTTAGACATTTCTCTTCAGTATGGTTTGCAATTTCATCGTGGAAAGATATACAATACAACAAGTAAGGAAAGGCTAAGTGCAACCGAACATTTTATACTCTCGCAATTTATTTAGAGATTTACCTACATTTTCGGTGAAAAATTACCCTTAGGCACTGAGTTCTTCAGGTTTGATATCAGGGGCCTTGAAAAGTCATGGTTCGATTTTGACAATTTTTCCTTAAGTGATGTCACAGCTCAAATACAGTATTTGTGTAAAGTTTAATTTCGCTATCTTTATCGGTTCCTTATGTATACATTATAAAGTGAACGAATCAGAAGGATTCAAAATTGAGTTATATGGGAAGTAGGCGTAGTTGTGAACCGATTTCGCCCATATTCCATCAGTGTCATCAGAGTGTCAAGAAAATATTATATACCGAATTTCATTGAAATCTGTCGAGTAGTTCTTGAGATATGGTTTTCGACCCATAAGTGGGCGTTGCCACCCCCATTTTACATTTTGTAAAAAAATCTCAGCGCAGCTTCCTTCTGCTATTTTTTATGTAAAATTTGGTGTTTCTGACGTTTCTCATTAGTGAGTTAACGCACATTTAGTCATTTTCAACCTACCCTTTGTATGGGAGGTGGGCGTGGTTATTATCCGATTTCTTTAATTTTTGGACTGTATAAGGAAGTTAATATAGCTTTATTGGTTTGCAAGATAAATACTAAAAACCTATTTGGGGCCGGGGTCACACCCACTTTTCCAAAAAAATTACATTCAAATGTGCCCCTCCCTAATGCGATCCTATGTTCCAAATTTTATTTTAATAACTTTATTTATGGCTTTGTTATAGCTGTTTATGTGTTTTTGATTATCGCCATTTTGTGGGCGTGGCAGTGGTCCGATTCCGCCCATCTTCGAACTTAACCTTCTTATGGTGCCAATTTTCTTATAGTATTTCAATTTTTACGATTTGGAGGATATGCACTTGCCACAAGCCACACAGCCAAGGTCCTAATTGATTTATTGAAAACCATGTTTGGTGAATGTGTTATCTCACGAAATTGCCCAGTCAATTGACCGTCTGGGTCGTACGATTTGACGCCGTTAGACTATTTTCTGTGGGGCTACCGACCGAATGCAAAAGATCGAATGATCCCAAACCGTTTTTGTTTTTAGCGCTTTTATTGAAAAACCCTATTTATTAATCTTTAGTGTACTTATATTATTGGACAGCGCTGTTAAGTACCTCACAAATGCAAAGACCTACACAAACGAATGAACATTGCAAGCACATATGTAAAAGCGAAACACAATTCCACACAAGGGTACATATGGGTATGGAATTGAGTTTCGGGTATGACAGTTCCAAATGTTGGCATTTCAGAGGACTCCAAGCGGAAATTAATGTTTGTACTAATACAATATCAAAGGCCTACGCAAATACATGAGTAAACACATATATTATTGCTGGCGCTACAGTTTCGGTTTACATTTGCTAATTGAATTTCGCAAAGACCCACAGACTTTCACTTATAATAAATTCAAATTGTCACTGACAGCTTGCAACACACAGAGGCACACAGAGAGGCATACGGGCACTTAAGTCGGCATTAAGTCACAAACTAACAGTTAGTGCCAATCCAATATGCAACAACGCATTCATATGAGTTTGAACACAAGGAATTGGACTTCCGCTTGCAACAGTAGAGATCAGCAGCAGTGGCAGCAGCTTTGTGGCACATACTCATACATAGCAGCATTTAATGTAGCTGCATATTAATTTGTGCCGTACGGCATATTGCAACAGCAGCCTAGTCTACTAGCATTTATGCAACATATGTGCGGCATCAACCAATTGCTGGCTTGATAAACCATCGCCAAGCGACATGAGGTCGGCACTTTCCCAAAATAACCGCAAAATTCAATTCCACACAGGCCAAAAGCCGGCATGCGCGCCACACTCACACACAAATTCCTATTTACTTATGGATATGAGCGCCAAGCCGGCATATATGCATACTTGCAACATGCATGTGGCAAGTGACAACTGCCAAAAGAGCTGCCACTGGCAATTGCCCAGTGCAGTAATATTTTCAAGGAAATTAAAAAGCGCTTCAAATATAACTATTCTAAGCTCAGAGCAGCAACTATGCAACTGTATATGTCTGTATGTATGTGCGTGCGGTGCGGCAGTGCCGGGAAATCGCATAGAATTGAGGAAGTACCGAAACGTGACCACAAACGTCGGTACTTCATCCGCACCCAGCGTCAACTCGCTCTAACTAACACTGACTACCGCGCTCGCTCACTCCCTCTCCCCACCCTCTCTTCGCTATCAACAGCCTCCGTTACAGTCGCTTCGCCTGCATTTTCGCTTCAAATTAGCATATTCGTTTTGTGCTTTCGCAGTGTATTTGGCAGAGATATGCTGCTGCATTTAATGCAACGCCGACTGCAGGATGACTGCCATAGCAGGTTTTGTGGCCAGCTTTGGCTCGGTCAGTGACTTTGGAGGTGTGTGCGGGGGAATTTTTGCAGTTTCAGTTTTAACCGGGTTTTGCATTGAAATTGGCTTGAGCGATAAACGAGCTGAAATGGCAGACGCACACACAGCGGAATCTAAGCGCACACACACACACCCACATAAACCAAAGCACACACACACAATTCCTGCCATGCAGCAGCTGATCCTGCAGCTTTCGGCATTCGCCTAGCCACCGTCATTGGCATGCACTGTGTGGTAAATCTTTTCTCTGTTGACCGCAAAGCTCATGCACACACCGAGTAGTTTTGTTTGAGCTTTGCAGCGGTGGATAAATGTCAGCCAATGCATTTTTGGTCGAGGCATCTCGTTCGTTCGCTCGCTCGCTCGTTGGCAGCAAATATCACAATACGAGGCAATTATTTGATAAGCTCGCTGAACATGTGTAGATAATGCAAATGGCAAATACAGAAAAGTAGAATGAATTGAATTTTATTAAATTAAAAGCTTAAAGCTTTAATCTAAACTTTGCATTTCCCCCCTCTCTCGCTTTGTTTAAATTGGAATTAAAATGCATTGAATTTTATTCAATTGAAAGCTTTAATCTAAATAAATATTCCTGGCCTTGGTGTGCTCTCCCTCTCTCACTTGGTTGAAATTATAATTAAAATAAATTGTTTAGCTAGCTATGAAGCTTAAAGCTTCATTAAAAGTTTATATCATATGAAAAATTTCTCTTTCAATCTCTCTCTCTCTCTTTGGAACTAACTAACGTTTTCTTCGATATTTCATAATTATTTACTGTTGATAACTCGAAGACCTTTGGTAGAATGGAGTGCTATTTTGAGATCAAAAAAATAAACTTTTTTTGTTATAAAAATTCAATGTAAAAACGAAAGCTTTCGCTCTGTATCTCTGTAAATTAAACTTGCACTCATCAGATACCCTTATAATGATGTGTAATGAGAACGTGATCAAACTTTTAGAGACAATTGTCATGGTCGTTGAATATTAGGTTCACAATCTGATCTATGTATTTCTGATATTAAAAAGACTTTTTAGAGCGATAATTCGAGTTAATGCTCATTTAACGTCCGATTCTTTGATGGAAGAGTATATATTTCAAGCTAATAGCATAACCAGGTAAGCTTAAGTAAGAGTGTCTATAAGAATGGCTAAGTTCGGGTGCAACCGAACATTTTATACTCTCGCAATATATTGAAGAAATTTTATTAAGATAACACACAAATTTGCCCATAAATTCGGCATAAAGTTTAATAGAATAACGAAAATCCTCATATATAGTATATGAGGGCTGAGGTAATTCCTGAAACGATTTCATTCATTTTCACCATCAAGGTACACTATATCCAAGACTATAGCCTCACTTAATTTTTCTAAGGTATCTCACATATTAACCAATACATATATGCGGAATAAAGCCCACAGGAAATTTTATATTCCTAATATAAGGTGTATAGGAGCTAAGAGAAGTTAAGAGGCGATTTTAATAATTTTTGGAACAGAGACACAAAAAAGAGGCGGGGCCACGCCCACTTCCCCAACTAAATTACATCCAAATATGCCCTCTAATGCTCTATGCTCTAATGCGATCCTTTGTTCCAAATTTTACTTTTATAACTTTATTTATGGCTTAGTTATGACACTTTATGTGTTTTCGGTTTTCGCCATTTTGTGGGCGTGACAGTGGTCCGATTTTGCCCATTTTCAATACCATCTTTAAGATATCTCATTTTTTACTCAAGTTATCCGTTGCACGGACAGACGGACGGATGGACGGGCGGACAGGCAGACATCCGGATTTCAACTCGTCCCGTCATCCTGATTATTTTGATATATGTATATAACCTCTAACTCGTTTATGACTTACAAACAACCGTTATGTGAACAAAACTATAATACTCTCTTAACAACTTTTATTGCGAGAGTATGAAGAGCTTTTGGAGACCGGTACTGAATCTGGCTATGGTATAAAGACGTGACATATTTATGTAGGGTTAAACAACAAGAGATAATTTGTAGGCCATTAACTTCGAACATACATATTTTGCTAAATGTACCGGTAGAATGAAATGAAAAGCTCAATTGAAGAATGTTGTAGATTTTTTAGTACTTAGAGCGTCATGCTCTCTGAGTAAGCTAAGCTTTACTTTAAAAACCCAGATAGAAGAAAGTTTTGAATGACTGGAGTCGATCAAAATCATTAGACGAGAAAGAACCAAGCTCTATGGAGGAGATTTAGAAGAAAACAAACCAACAAATGTTGATACAGTGGAACTTCCATAACTAGAACTTCTATAACTCGAAGATCTCCATAACTCGAACTCTTGAAGAGGCGTAGAGTGCAACTTTCATATTTATGTATATATTTCGAGGCGGAATTTGGAATATGGAATATTTGGAGTATGGAATAGTTGCATATTTTGGCTACTTCAGCAATATGATCAAATTGTGAAACCCAATTAGAGTACCATGTACAGCTCAACGTTAGTTCAAAAATTCATGGAACTAGCAAAGATTAATGGAATTAACAAAGCCTCATGGACGTTACATTAATATTTTTTCTTCGAGTTGACGAAATTTTTTTTCGAATATTTTGCTATTGTTTGAACTATGTAAGCGGTGGACCAACAGTTCTCGGAAATCTCGCGAATCTTGGATTCATTCACCCACATATCCGCTTTTAGCTTACGAAATGTCTAGAAATAGACATTGTTATGGTTGAAAGCCTTTTGGACTGGAAAGATACGAAGCTCCTGAAGTTCATGTCACAGGCCTTCTTCACTTCAAGATCTGTGGAGTCCTTAGGTGGAGAGTAGTTTTTTTTGGAAGAAATGTCAGTGGGATTAGGATTCCTTCTTTTTTCTTGAAGATGTCTGTTCTCATCTGTTTCTATACTTTCTTTAATAATCTTTGTAAGAGAAAGCTGGGTCTACAGCATACTCTGGAGTGTATTGCTTAACTTATAAAGTTGTTTAGAAAGCAACATATTAAAAAAAAAACAGTCTGCCTAGCAAATACATATACTTGTAACGGCCTCTTGATCTGCTTTTCTCTATTTGCCCTAAAGTTCCGGTAAACAAATGTCTCTGGTTGAATCTTAAACGTGTTCGCCATTAGCACGTTTGTCCAACCAACCGACCGCCAACAACAAGAACTACAAACTTGGGAAGTATCTAGACAATACTTCAAGTAAGTTTCTGCTGAATGTACGAGTAGGTACTGGCTGCTGTTGATGTGTCTGTGTGTGTGCAACATTAGTGGCAACGCTCCGGCAAAGGTGAATGAATAGACGTGAGTGGCGCTGCGGTCGAGTTGGTCGAGCATTGAGGCAGCCAGCTAGTCGGCCGCACAACCGCATTCGCCGACTGTAATTTGCAACTTGAGTTGTCCTCAGGCACCTGCCAGCCACTGTAAATGAGCAAAACTTCAGCTCACACCCTTACTTACATATACATATGTATGTATGTATATGCATGTGTGGGTTATAATTTCGATGTATGTATGTATGTGTTGGGCACGGCATGACCGTAACTTTCAACTTTCAACTTTACTATGGACAATTCCGTTTGTGGTATAAACAACGCTTCAGCATTCGGTTTGGCTGCAGGCGTTAGCTGCATGTCTCTCTGTCTGTAAGCTTGTATGTATGTATGTATGTATGCAACACTTTGTAATTACTGCGGCGTCTCTATGTAATATGGCAGTGCAATGGAGTTCGAGTAGCGCATACTCATCCAGCAAGTGTTTCTTCTGTCTTGCCACATTTATTGTTGTTGTAGTTGTTTTTAGTCGCTTTTTTGTTTGTTTGATACTCGTTTTTGTGTTGCAATTTTAGTGAATCTCATTTTGTAATGTTTTCCTGACAACAACAACTGTAATATTGCTGATGTAACCCGCTAGGTGGCTGCTGACTCCCGCTTTTGCAGCGTTGCAACGCGTTGTCGTGGGCGCTTGGTCTAGACCAGTTATTTTTATCTGCACTCAGCTTGGAGTTGCGATTCACATTTGTTGATGTGAAAATAATAATGAAAACTGAAGTAAAAAATGTCGGGATCCCGTAGTAAGATAGTAAGAATTTCGGGATACCGAATTCTCAAATGGTTTTTAAATGTTTATGGTAAATGTGATGAGGCTCATTTTTGGCTGAATGGCTTTATCAATAAGCAAAATATGCGTTATTGGTCAGGCAGTCACAATTGCATCCCGAAATTATGGTTTGTTGCCGTACTTCTTCCGTGATGATCAAGACCGGCACGTTAATGTGAATGGGAATCGGTACCGCTCAATGATAACCGAATATTTTTGGCTCGAATTGGATGATATGGACTTGGGCAATATGTGGTTCCAACAGGACGGTGCCACAAGCCACACAGCGAATGTCACAATTGATATATTGAAAACCAAGTTTAGTGAACGTGGCCCAGTCAATGTCACGAAATGGTCCAGTCAATTGATCCCCTCGGTCGTATGATTTGACGCCTTTAGACTATTTCCAGTGGGGCTATGTCAAGTCTACGGTCTATGCCAACAAGCCAGCAACGACTTATACGAAACGACAACGACATCGTACGAATATCGAACGTGAAATTGCAGCAGTATCGGCCGATTTATGGTTGAAAACCGTCGAAAAATGGGTCCAGCGTCTGGACTTCTACAAGCGTACCCGCGGTGGCCATGCAAAAGAAATTCCATACATAATGGCATGGATAATGTACTTTCACAGGCATAAAGAATTTCATTGATATCCCAATCCTTTTTTGGTTTTATTTAATTGGAGCGGTCTTACTGAAAACTCCTTTTATATTAAGATATTTCTGTCTACAGATTTTTCAAAATTATACCGGAAAAACTTCCGACCCATGAGAGTTACCAAAGCTCGCATAAAGTGAGTGCTCCGAAGTACTAAAGTACCGAATTTTCATCAGGAAAGAGAACATATGGATACGAGGGCTGCTATACATATTTCTGGCCTAGGCAAACACTAAGTGTTGCCAGGTGCAATCTGACATTTCCATTGGAAAGTTTGACATGTTTTAGCATAACATCACTCAGAACGTTTTGTCATTTAATCGTGAATTGTTTTATTTACAGGGAATTAAAAAAATCATCTCGGCCAAAAAATGGAATTAACTCGTGAACATTTTCTTGCGATCATTTTTCACAACTTTCGACGTGGATTATCGCGACAAGAGTGCATCGATGAACTAAAATCTTTGTATGGCTATGAAGCACCATCCTATAGCACTGTGAAAAACTGGTACAACGAATTCAATCGTGGCCGACGCTCGCTCAAAGACGAATTCCGTGAAAGTCGTCCAAAAACAGCCGTTGTGCCAGAAAACATCGATGCCGTACGTAAACTGATAATGCCAGACCGTCATGTAACATACCTTCAGATAGAGGCATGCCTATGCATTTCTCCCACCAGCATACATTCGATATTGCATGAACACCTGGCCGTAAAAAAGGTTTGTTCTCGTTGGATCCCGCACAATTTGACAATCGCTCAAAAAAAAAAGTGTATAAATCTTGATGGAGAATATTTTGAAAAACAATAAAACCATTTTCGTTGAAAAATATTCCTATTTTCAGAAACCAGAAATATATATAGCAGCCCTCGTACCATCTTAAAAATATTAGCCAGAATACATAATGGATGTATATCAAGGTCGCTTTCTTTACTGAGAAGATGAGGTCATCAGGTCTAAGCTTCCTTCTTATCGCTTGAGTCGGGTTTCTCTTCTTTTTTTGTTCAAATTGAGAACAAGGTTGTTTGTTTGAGTTGAGAGATGGTTTATTGAATGTTGTTGAATAGATAATAGATAGATTAGAAAATTAATTATAATAGAAGGGCTGAGCAATAATATAAACGCAGATTTCTTTGCAATAGAAATCCACACCACAACGCTAAATAGAAATTAAATTATTTTAAAATAAAAGATTATCTTTACTTCAGTTCATTAATCCGCTTATAAACTCACCGACTTAAAATTAGGCTTTTAATAAAAGGTCTTGGAGTTCCCAGTATTCGTTTGTGAGAAGAAATGTTAGATCACTATCTCTACAAATGTCCTGCTTTTACTAGATTTAGATGCATTATCTTCCTAAGCGCCGTATGAGTAACTATACAGATTTCCTTTCGAAATTTTGGTATTACTAGACACTAATGAGTCTACTTCGTCTTCGAAAATAAAATCTATGATTTTCCTGTAAATAATTTTCTCTCGTATAACCATTTTTGTAAAAAGCTTTATTTACAAAGCATCCAAAAACCAATCCACAACTTTCATAATTTCAATCCCGAAAAATCGGAATTCCAATTATTAATCCCAGTATCTAACTAACTCAACTGAAATTTCCACCAACCAACCACCATTGAGGTAGGTCCAAGAGTTTTAGTGACTGTGCGGTTACAACCACAAAAACTTTTCACATTGCGCCACTGGCAACATTCTGCAACTATGTAACCGAAAAAAATACATTTGTGTGTGCCTCTGTGCATCGATGCCATGTATCTATGCGTGAAAATGCAGCGAAAAAAAATTGATTTTCAACTCGCTATGCTACACGCTTTTTAAATAACCTCAAACCTAAATATAATTAAATGGCTACGCTTTGAGACCTTTGCCCCCTTCATCTTTCACTCGACCGACACAAGCACACAGAGACAACTGAACTTTACTGCACTGTGTGCACTGTGTTTTGGTTACTAATGTTTATTTGTAAATTTGTTGTTGGACTGCAAACCAGCGGCGCAAAAGTTCCGCAACACCCACAAGTACACTTCTTCCAAAAATGTATGTGGGAGTATATGTAATGCATGCGTGTGTGTGCGTGTAGGTAAATTAGCTACTTTGCCAAAAATACTATGCCACTCCAGTGCTCCGCTGCTCTTCGTCCAAGCCACGTTCCGAATTGTGTTTACGAAAATGCTTTTTTGTTGTGCAAATATTTGTTGGTTGTGCCTCGTGTGCTTGTAGTGCTTTTGTATGACCCTTGCTTGTACTCGTAGCACTTGCAGTGCCATCTTGTGGTGGTTGTGTTAGTAAGATAAATAGGCATTGTAAATGATTACAAGTGTTTTGCTTGTATAAATATTTATCTGGCAATAACCAAAGTCAAGCGGCATACAAAGTGTGCAAAGACACTAACACAGAGACTCACTCAGCCACACATTTTTTGGACGTTGTTTTCTCGGCTCTTGGTGTAATTGAAAATTGAATTTCAGGTGTGCCCTGGTATTTTAAACACGAATGGTCTCTTCTTTCCGCTAATGATATTTTAATGGTGTAATAGGGAAGCAATACTAGAGAATTTAGCTCTGCAAAAGTACCAAGGGAGACCACTGAGCCACTAAGGTATTATCAAAAAACCAACTAAATCTTAGTACATTCGTGGGCTTAATTACTTCTCAATTAAAAGTTTCAAAACTTATTTTGCCTTAAAGCAGAAACAAGATTATCCAAGATTGATTGTCAGAGAGTTTTTGTGTTTGGTGGCATTAAGTTGCTACCCTACTGAGAAATTCCTAATTCTCAACTCTACTTTTCATAGTTGGACCGTCTGAAGAAAGCAATCAACCAGAAACAGTCAACTTTAGTCAATTGGAAAGGAACTGTGTGGCATCAGAGCAACTTCAGGCCACATACATCGATATTGACTGACCAGCAGCGCTGGAAGTTTGGTTGGTACAGTCCGGACCTAGCACCAAGTGATTCTGTCTGATTTTGCTGGTGTCAAGAAAAGCTTGTGAAAATCGACATTCCCAAATTCTTGCCAATAGGGACGGGGGTTTCTATGAGAGTGACATTATGAATTTACCTTAAAATGTGAACAAGTTGTCGAAGAGAATCAAACAAATTAGATTTGGGATAGTTACCAACTAATGGAAAATAGCAATTGACTCGTTTTCTAATTTTGTAGATATCCTCATCTGTAATCTTACAACAGTTATCGTATCAGTTAACGGAATAAAAATGTCTAAATGCTTGAAGTAAAGACATTTTTGGACATCCTAGACAAACTGTGACTCGGTTATATCGGTTATATCCACCCGAGGTTGTCCTTTATATGCTTTCTGTTGTAATCAATCTAACAACTGGAGTGAAAGAAAGACACTATTAGTGAAGAAACCAGTTTCTCAATCTATTCAAATAGGTCCGAAAGGGGCTACTTTACATGAAGCTTTTCTAAGGAAAAGCCTCTCTAACTTGTCATTTTCCGAATTTGGTAACCTTTTGCCAGGAGGATAGAGACTTATCACAGAATGTGGAGATATCTGCTATAGAAATAAAATTAATAATATAAGTTGGTCACAATGGGAGAATTTTTTTGTAAACCAAAAACTTAGAGACAGGCCACAGAACCACAGAACCACAGATACAACAATATTTTATGGAGTTGATTTATATTGTTTCTTCTTGTGGTGTGATTTTAAGAGGGATGACTGATTGGGCCATCGCACCCGACAGCGAGCCTCCAGGCCAGCATGTTGGCAGCAGAATTTCCTCTGTACGGGTTGAAGGACCGCCTGTGTGCTCGGTCGACAGAGCCTCGTTAGCGGTAACAGGGATCTCCAAGTCTATACGGACAGTGTGTGAAGTTATCATTTGGAAAGGAGAGGTTATATTTAACACTTCACTCCTCCATTAGATCTCCAATAACATATACTTATATAATATTTATATATTCAGGTTTGATATGAATTCTACTCCTCAAAAAAAGTAGTAAAATAGAGATGGAAAAGGAAAAATTTTGGGAAGTACTTGTTTTCAAATTCATGTAGTAATGCAGAATGTGCTGGTTGCGATTTTTTGGAGCGTAAGCGTAAGTCCTTCAATGTGTTATCTCTCAGCAAGGTTCATCTTACCGTAATCATATGTGTACTGATTAGATACAGTCCAATAGAAATAGTTACGGTGGGACTACAGATCCTGCCAAATAAAAGTATATACAGCTGTTAAGAGGTAGTAAATACCTTTGGCGAACCCAGCGAATTAGTGGAATTAACATTAGCCGATTTAAAGAATATGTGAGCTTTTTCGAAATGTGAGAGACTTCGAAATGCGAAAGTATTCGAAATACGAAAGTCTTTTCGATTCATCACATTTTTAGATTGGCATCACAAAGAACCTGCATTGAGAACTACTTAAGTGGAACCCTTCTCGTTATTGAGCCGGAAGAGCGGCCTTTTGATGTAACTTAACCTATCCTAACCTAACATGTAAGATGAACTCAAGTTAAAACTATATCCATACTTTTAGTTACTTAGTGGGCATTTCGACATTTGCTCTTATAGGTTGATATGTACATATAAAGCCGCAATAAGACCACTTCTGATCCCTTGTGTATGTTTTGGAACAAGCTTTCTTTGAGAGATTGGGGAAGATGAAAATTGAATGAACTCGAAATTCTCCGATTCCTAATTTTTAATTTTTAATGATTAAGTCCAATTAGAGCCACTTATATTTTACAGTTTTAACAATAAATTGAAGATACTTCATAATTTCAACACTTTTCCACCAAGACAATGCATTTAGCACTCATTACAGTTGTTGAAAAAAAAAGAAAATTAAAAGTTAATGACTAGGTTTTAATGACAGCACAATTTCCACTGAATACCTAAGACAATTGCAAGCGGAATGTTAAGGTTTATGAACCCAATAAAAAACAACCCAAACGCAGATAGTGCATCAAGCAGCTTTTGTGCGAAAGCAAACAACAACAACAATAGAAGCAACCGAGCTGACACTTGCCAACGCCATTGCACTTTGACTTTCTGCACAATTTGCTTCTGCCTCATTTTTATTTAAATAACTACTGACTGCCAGGGTATTCACAGCACTTTGAACAATCAAGGAAAATTGTCATAAATGCCAGAGTGAGTTGAGACAGGCAAGCCTATGCAATGGCATTTATGTATGTGCTCATAGATGCCTAGAAATATTGTATGTGTAAGTGCGGATGTGTTGAGGAGGAAACATCGGTGTCAGCAGATAGGCAAGAGGTTAAGTTAATGCAGCAGGGGTCGTCGAAGTAGTGGTGTGAAGCGCCACAAAGACCATTAGACACAGCAGAAACGGAAATAGCAGCAGCGGGAGCGGCGGTGGCAGTAGAAGCAGCAATACTTTGCAGTTAGCATTTCCCCCCTTTTCTGAGCCATTTAACATTTTTAATTGCAGCGAGTGATTAAAGGAGTGTATGCTTAGCGTTTGTAGGTTTGTAAGCGGGTGTTACAATATGGGAACCCGGTTGCTGCTTTTGATGATCCCTCAAACTACTGTTTGCGACCTTGTCTTGCGCAGCTTTGTTCTGGATACTGTAGCAGGCTAAACTCCTACCTATCCAGACTAGACCTTGACGTACTCAACATATGTCCTGCATGCAAAGAGTCCCCGCATAACACTAATCACCTCTTTGCATGCCCCCTTAATCCTACTCATCAAACACCCATTTGCCTTTGTTCCGACCCCATCGAAACAGTTCGTTTCCTGGGACCCCGTTAGATCACTTCGATGACAATTAGGCTAGGCTTGTCGTTTCAGTCAGGCCTGGGTAACCACTTCAATAACAACAACCTTTATGTTATTCGACAAATAAAGGGTCCACCAAGTATTATGGCGCTTCCAGTTAATGGAGGTTTTGGGAGCTTTTTTATGCCAAAATTATACTACGGAGGACTTCTATACTGGTTTTTTGGTTTGATATTTAGGTTTTTAAAAGCGTCGTCAAATACCATGGTGTTGGTCTTCAGAAAACCCCAACCGTAGGTCCGGAACACTAATGTTTCTCTGAGGAACTATTTCTCAGCCACATTCCTATACTTTAATTTGTTGGACGGTAACTGCTTATCAAAAGTTTATAGATCCTTGGTTGAGTATAGCTTGACTCCTTTGATGATCTCCTGAAACACTTTAATGAGGAACTCCAGATCGTCGAACTTTTCTTCCAAACCAGGGTCAAAAGTTTGCAGATCCTTAGGTGATTATATCTGGACTCCCCTTAGGTGTTTATATCTTTTGATGATCCCCTAAAACACTTTAATGAGGAAATTCTGATCGTCGAACGTGCCTTCCGAACCAGCGTCAAACGTTTCTAGATCCTTTGTTGGTTATAGCTTTACACCATTAATGATCTCCTGAAACACATTAAAGACGAAATCTAAATCGTCGAACTTGCTTTCCGAACCAGAGTCAAAAGTTTCTAGATACTTTTATGATTATAGCGTGACTCCTCGCGATGATTTCCTGAAACACTTTAAAGAGGTAATCCAGATCGTCGGACTTGCCTTCCGAGTCAGCATCAGAAGTTTCTAGACACTTTTTAGTGATGGCCCTTTTCGCCAAGATCTGAAACAAGTTGAGTCTTATGTGAGTGTATCTTGGCCTCCATACGACGTGAGGATCGATCATATCTCCATTTTGCGGTAATATCACTTCTAAAGACTGTAATTTAGTCCATCTTAGCTTCCAAGCTATGTCGTTCCATTACCCATTGCAACACCCTGTATCTAGGCTTTCTTTAGCCGTGTGTTTTGCAAGATTTATGTGCATGTAGAGTGTGCAGGTGCGTAAATTATGCAGCATTGCAGTTTTACCGTTTTAAGTTTGCCGCCTCGCTGTTTTGTGGCTTACAAAACGTTTTCACATTTTACCTTGCACTGCATTAGTGTATACATTTAGGCTGCGGCCAAAACTATCTAACTACCATTGCTGGCAGTGTAATTATGCGGCTAATAGCTGTGAGGTAGTTAAGTTGAGCGTAGAAATCATAATTCAGCGAAAATTGTGGATAAACTTAATGACAACACTTGTGCGGCTGAGCAACTAAAGTGACTTGGTGAACTCTTAAAAGTATGTTAAAAGGATTGTTTAAGTTTTGGAAAAGTATGTCGGAAATTGTTTTACTCCATTGTATCCGTGGGTTTAGGCATTAGATATACACGGGTATTTCATTTTATTGCGTACTACAGAGTTTTCTTTATGGGTTTCTAACTAAGCAATTTTTAACAGTAAATTTGAACGATGGAGGGGCTTTCATTTTAAATACATTTAAAATAAAATAAAATCTCTCTTTTTCGAAATTAAAACACTCCATTGTAGTAAATGTCCGGTTGGAACAAGGGCTGAGTTTTCTAGAAATGACTCAGAGTAAACTTTAAAGAAGCTTTAAGCTGTCAGATCACTGCTGCGTTCTTCAAGTGGAGGTGGCTGCCATAATGGTATCTTATAGATTTCTTAGAAGTGCTACCCCTTTCAGGGAGGTGAGCATTCACTGGCATAGTAGAGCGACAATCCTGGCCATGTGCTCGCTGACTGTTCGCTCAAAGTTAGCGAAGGAGTGTCTCTTTTTCAATATCTTCCAGCCGCTTTACTATATAAGACTCGTTTAGATCCTACGCCATAGCGGTATCGCTGGGAATTGCAAAGCCGATGAACTTGCGCGTAAGGGCACCCAAGCCGCACATCAGATCATCAGATTGGAAACAAGCTGGTATTCCTCTTTCCTCCTGCTTCTCCACGTTGGATTAGTGGTCGTCGAATGAAACAGTAGGCGTTCGACATCGATCGAAATCTGTGCGAATGCGAGATCATTCTGGTTTAAGGTATATCGCAGGAGATCCACTGAGCTCTTTACTAAGGTTAAGCTCGCCGTAATGATAGGAGTCCTTACTGGATACTGTCCGATAGGGTTAAATACCGTGAGGCAAAATATACTCCCGGATCCAGATTGTCAAAGTTCCATGGAAGAAGGGATATAAAGACAACGATGCACTTTATCCTTCATTGTCCAGCATTCGCTAGTCGGCGGCTAAAACATCTTAGAAGGACAAACTTCGAAGAACCTCTTGAATTGTCCCGATTAGAAATTAGTTGCCTGTATAAATTCGTAAAAGGCTCAAAGCGTTTTGTGTCGGCATCAGAAATGACTGGCTTTGGCTGTCCAAGTCTGTCTCATGTGTCACAGGGATCAGCCCATTAATCTAACCTAACCTAAACATTAAAGGCAAAGGTCTGATGGAGAGATAGAGACCGGTTAAGGGTTAAAAAGTAAAATTTGGTGGAACAAAGAGCATTTCCAAAAGCTATCCGTGTCATAAGAACAATCCAAGCGTTACCTCAGTAAACACCGTGAACCGAATTTTTCTATATTTGATGTACAAAAAGAGCGGCGAAACTGAAAAATGAGTTCAAGATACTACGCTTTAACCTTCTAAGCATATCAATTATATAGCTATGACCAATATCAACAAAAACTTTGATCTCAATTTCCCTTTAAATGGTCGAAACCGCTAAATAGCCGGTCCTATGTTTAAGTTCGGTCATTAATAAGGCTCCATAGATTATATAAGATCCAGATCACATCAAGTACAAACTTTCCATAAAGCTTCGCGCTTAAGTTTTGACCGGAGAAGGAAGAAAATAAACTTACTAGGAGGAAGAAATTTGGTGATTATGAAGTAATAAAGGAATTCCACTTCTGGATCATGAGAAGACCCTGTTCCGGGAGTTGCAGATTTTCCTAAACCCGGTTTTTAATACAAAGAACTCACAGAGTCAAAAAAATATGCTTTGATAAACCTCTAGATACTAATAATGCAAATGAATCGTCATTTTTGAGTTAGTTGAAGTAACTGTTTATTGGGTAAACTAGTCTTTAAGAATCCTGGAAATATACATATCATACAGATAAGTACCAAGCTCTTCCGACGTATTTTTAAAACATTCTTAAAACTGAAATTTCTTCCTTTCAACTTAAGCTAGCACAGAATTCCACCACAACATAAAAGCACACCTAAACGCTCAACTAAACTTTTACTTAAGCCCCATAAATATTTAATAAAGTACAGCTGGATATATGTATTATGTCGCAAAAGTATTACAATTCTATGCAAAAAACATTCATACGGCAGTTGCTTGCCACACTCACTTGTTGTATGTATGTAGGTGTAATGTGTATGAAAGGAAGTAAATATTTTAATGCATGCATTGTTGTTGTGTCTTACTCTACACAAATGCTATCAGTGAGTATATTTTAAATATTAATGACATGTTAACTGCAAAAATTTACAAAATTTCACATAAACACACAATCACTTTCATTTATCACTCACTTATATACACACTCACTCAACACACAACCGCCCACTCATAAATGTATTTGCATAGAAGAAAGTGTTGTTGCTGTTATTTGGAGAGTAGAATTGTAAATGCATAGGGTGCTCAGTAGGAAATATAGATGAAGGAAGTGTATTTTTTTTTGAAAATTTATTATTGACTTTAAAAATACAAGATTTATTCTTTCATAACTGTTACAACAGTTTTTTTGCCTAAAGGAGGATTGTTAAAATATTAATAAAATTATTTATTATTTCAGAATAATTAACTGCCCATCTCAAGCATGAGTTAATGTGTTCTGAGAGAGAATTTACAGAATCTTTATTCCTTTCTTTTATTTAATTTAATTATATGCTTTTAAATGTTATGTATACGACAAGTATTACCCATCATGAAAATTATTATTTTCTTTGCACAGCTATAATTTCAGCAATACTTACATTCCTATTGTGGGTATCTCAAAACCGACCTAATTATACCAAAAATACCCTATATATGAATATAAAAGTATGCTTCGAACTCCCTAAGGACTACACGTGGTATGAGTAACTTTAACAAAATCAAGAAGTAATGAAGAGCAAAGTTCGGGTGCAACCGAACCTTTTACACTCTAACAAATTGTATTAAGATAACGCACAATCTGACCCATATATTCGACATAAAGACCAATACAATAACGAAAATCATCATAAATAGTATATGAGGGCTGAGGTAATTCCTGAACCGATTTCACCACTAAGGTACACAATATCCAAGACTATACGCTCAATTAAATTTGCTAAGATGTCTCACATATTAACCGACATACGCGGAATAAAGCCCACACATAATTAGGTTTATGGGAGCTAGGGGAAATTATGACCCGATTTTAGCCATTTTTGTTACAGAGACACATTATTAGAAGAAAAATATTTTCTCTGAATTAGATTAAAATATCTCAGAGATTTACTGATATTTTCGTTGAAAATTATCCTTAGGCACTGAGTTCGTCTTGTTCGATATGAGGGACCTTGAAAAGTTATAGTCCGATCTCGACTATTTTTCCACAAATGATGTCACAGCTCAAATACAGTATTTGTGTAAAGTTTTATTCCGTTATCTTTATTGGTTCCTAATGTATATATATTATAAAGTGAAGGAATCAAATGGACTTCAAAATCTAGTTATATGGGAAGTAAGCGTGGTTGTGAACCGATATTGTACATTCTCCATTGGTAATATCAGGAGGTCGAAAAACTATTACTTACTGAATTTCATTAAAATCGGTCAAGTAGGTTCTGAGATATGGTTATTGACCCATAAGTAGGCGAAGCCACGCCCATTTTCCTTTTTCTTCTTAAATCAGATTTTAGCTTTCTTCTGCCATTTCTTCTGTAAAATTTAGTGTTTCTTTTCGTTGTTTTTTAAATATAACAGTATACACTCTGCCCCGAACTCTCTAAGAACTACACGTTGTATGAGTAATTTTAAGGGAGTGCTCTGGGTTTTCACTTTCGCAAAATCGATTTTTTTTGTTTTATCTTATTGTTTGACATTTCAAGAATATGTCGTCAAAATTTTAATCCGATCTAAGCAATATTCTTGAAGTTATTGTTAAATTAGTCTCGGGGCCTTTAACGCTCTAACTCTAAAAGCTACGGGCGGTTGGGATTGCAGTGCAGCTTAAAACGCGTTTTTCTGAAAACTACTATTTTGAGGTCCGTGTTTACTGCCATTTGAAAACCTCCCCCCTACCTTTAGTAAAATGGCGGAAATTTTAGTCGAAAATAACGGTTCACACTTGAGATGGCCGCCAACAATTTTTAAATAAAAAAATAATAATCAGAGAACGTTGGGGGGAAGATTTGTTTAAAATTTAACTAAATTTTTATGGTTTTTCATTTTCGGATAATTTTCGACCGAGTTACAGTGAACACGGCAAATTGTTTTTTTTTTTCAAGACGTGCTAGGGGAAGCTATGTCACGGGCTAATGGTTTAATATTTTTGCATGAAAAATTTACAGAACATAGTCAAAACTATGCTCAATAATGTATATAAGGTTTGAATAAAATAATAAAAAAAGTGTTTTTTTTTGGGCTGAAACCCAGACCCCTCCCTTAACAAAATTTCCAAAACATGTATCTTTAACAATGATCAAGGCTTGGCCTGTTATATAAAAAAATATATATGTCTACTGAATTCAGAAATACAAAAGAATCCTTCTTAATACTCCTTCTCATTAAAAAACAGCATAATCGGACCTGAGCCACGCCCACTTTGGACAAAACACCATTTTTCCCTAAAAATGATTATCTAACTTCATCAAAGACAGCTCAAGTGCCAATCCAGGTTTTGAAATCAACCTATACATCTCATATGTGGCAACTCTTTAAAAAAAAAACTGGAGAAATCGATATATATTATAACGCCCATGAATATATGGCAACCTTTTTTTATTTATCAATAAAAACAGTTCTCTCTCCATCAAAATTTAATACAAACTACAATTTATTGATTACCCATTCATTTCCTATCGATTACCTTCACCTGCCGGCAATCACTTCCCTGCCACACCACAACACCTGACAACCGATTTCATCAAATGTAAGAAAATGAACGCAAAGCTGCGCTGCAGGGTTGAGTAGTGGTCTGTGGAATGGACGGACATGCAACTAGGAAGTGAGAAAGCATCAATGAAAGGACTTTTCTTAAGTGCTTTTGCATATTCAAAACAAACATGCGACGACAGCGAAACAGAGCAGAGTGCGACTGACAGACAGGCAAGCAACCAGCTGGGGCTACGGGTGTGTGTGTGTGTGTGTAGATTTATGCATATGCGCTTATGTATTGTGTCAACTCGTCACTGAAGTAGAAAGGCACTCAGTGCGAGAGCACTCTCTTGAGGTAAGCACGAGAGTGTAAATGTAAATTAATGAACATGCGCTCGGTATGAGTTAGTGGGCAAGCAAGCATGGACCGTTATGTTGATGATGACGAGCAGCAGCGAATGGATGACAAAGCAGCATTTGTTTGCATAAATATTCAGCAGAGGAATGAATACACACAGTGAGGACTAGTATGTTAAGCGTGTGTGAGCGGAATTTTTGCAAGAACATACAAAGTACAACTACAAGGAAGGAAGTTGGTGCTATCATATGTGTTCGGGTGTGTGTGCTGGCATGTTTTTAGCAAACTTTCAAACATTTTCAACTTTAATGGAGTATAAAGTGTCACACAGTCAGTCACACACTTCCATTTAAATATTGAGTCAAGCGAAATATACATGCCTTCATCATATAGTTGCACAAGTATTTGCCACTTTTACTTCTCCCTTGTTGCTGCTGTTGTTGCTTTTATGTTATTTTAGTATCATTAAGTACACCTGCTCACATAAACAATGTATGTAAGTTGCTGTAGACACTTAGTGCATGTCTTGAAATTTGCTTTTAGAGTTTGCTGCTGCTACGCATTGAATTGCGTAAACGTGTGTTGAAAGGACGAAATCGTGAGTGAAATGAAATTCATTAGGTGTGAAGTATAACTTATAACTTATGCAAGTAACAGTAAATACACACACACGTGTATATTTATTTTGAAAGTGTGAAAGAAGCAGTAAAACTCAAATGAAGCATATACATGTGCTCTTAAGAACAATGATAGGTGCATGAAATATTATTTTTACTAACTATTTCTGTAGCAGATAACAGATTTGTTATTCATTCGAAATGTTTGCTGGTAATTAAAATTACTTTATAGTGACTACACACTGCGCTTTGTGTGACGCCTATAATTAACTCATAATGCTAATTGCTTGTGAAAATCCTTTTGATTTCCGTGAGGAGTTTTTTTTTTAAACAAAAATACTCTTTCTGGCTTGTCATTATCAACAAATGGGCGAGCTGTGCTTGAAAGTTTCTATAATTTGGTTTTCATTCTGACCATTGTTTGACTTTCACCACACAAAGTAGAAGTCTAACTAGAAAATTTAAATGTATATAAGTACTGAGTATAAAAAAAGCCTTTATTAGAGTCATGCTGAAGCTTTCCGAAACTACAGATGTCTGAAGACTACAGAAGTTTTCCAGGTGCATACTTTATTTAAGAACAAGGTTAGGCGTTAAGTACCCTTGATTGAAAAAAATACTTGAAATCATTTGGGCAATTCAAACTCCTATTTTTGGACTCAATGTATTCAATAGTACTAATTTTGGAATACCATTATTTATGACATTTGATCAATCATTGTAATTTTGTGACACTAAATACCAAATATTGGTTAACACAAGTAGTATCCGGAAATCATTATCATTCCACTCGCAAATTATCAAAATGCAACAAATACGATGGCTAGGTCATGTTACAAGAATGGGCAATAGTAATGGACGTGAAAGTATTCACCAGGAAAGAGAGAGGGAGACCAAGGTCCCATTTTAAGGACGAATTAAAAGAAAATCTGAAGAAACTCCGGGGAAATAAGAGAGGGTCAGCAAAAGAAGTTTTCTCCCACCTTTAGTACACTAATGTATATTTAGCTTTTCAATATGTATGAGGTTTTTCTATAGGTATCGTTTTTTTTTAATTTACATCAATGTTGTCGCTTTCAAAATAGTCTCCATTCGATTTCATGCATTTATGGCAGCGCTTCTTCCAATTTCAAACTCGATTTTTGACAAAGCCTTTAGCTATTTCAGCGATTTCTCGTATGCTTATAAAACTACAGCCATTTAAGGTTACCCTTATTTTGGAAATAGGAAAAGGTCACACGGACTCATGTCTGGTAAGATAAGGAGACTGGAGCGTCGTTAGATTACCGTTTTTGGCCCCAAGAATTCACGAACAAGCAACGATGTGGGAACTTATAACAAACGAAAGTTGGCAAGCTCATAGAAATACGTCTAACCTTAGTGGCTGAAAATTTTATTGTACTTCACGGGCCTGTATGTATATCGACATAATACAAGAATAAAAAAATTGACAATGGGACTTTTGGTAAATTGGATACCCATTACTTTTGAGCACTCTTCGTATATAAGAAGAGCGAGCCCTACTATTGTGAAGTTGAAGGCTTCCATAGGAACTTTTCCCTGTTCTCTTATTTCCGAATGAAGAAATTATCGAAAGTTCGGTTTACCAAAACTCAACTACCAGTTATCAAATAAAATCTGAGGATTCTTTGGATCTTTTCGAGCGAAATTGCTAAAATTATAACTCACAAACTACTCTTTATTATGGTTTCATGAATCAAATAATTAATATCGAATTCATTATCAGAAGAAGACGAAATATCGCTGGCAAAGCTTCACGAGACAAATTAAAATTTCGTCTTTGTGTAGTTTAAAATTGCTTCAACGCGTGTATACCTCATTTAAACCTGTATGACGAGATTCAGATATACAGTGGAACTTCTCTAACTCGAATCACCATAATCCACAAAAAAACTTCGAGTTAGAGAGACTCGAGTTATAGAATTTTCATTAAAACATAAATTTTAAATTTTGTATTTTGACCTGGTCTAAAAGTTCGATTTATGGAAGTAAATTTGTATGAAATTTGACTTCTATTGCCTCTTCAAGAGTTCGAGTTATGGAGAACTTCGAGTTATAGAAGTTCGAGTTGTGGAAGTTCCACTGTATATTACTTAGATAATGACAGTCATATCTTAAACATTTGTTTTGAGAGATCCGACTTGTTAAGATTAAATCAGTATTATTGAATATAATATCGCTTAGTTAATACTCAATAGGTACAAATAGTTATAGAATACAGACCCCTTTTTCGAAATCTGTGTTGAAACTCATTCTTATATGACCTGTTTCTTCACATTATTGGCATTTTCACGACAAGTCGTATTCTCTCTCTACTCTCTATATCTATCTGTTCTACCATCTGTTTTCAGACTACAACTTGATTTTACAGTAGAATCGAAACCAATCATTCGTTCTGTCTATCAAACTACTTAAAAGCAACATATAGAGCTTCAAAAAAACTTCTGCGTGAGGTGGTTTGTATGTCATACATCTCCAGTTTCAGTCTCTTTATCATCTTCTCTCTCCCTACTATTCAAATCGGGAATGGTTTCATCATCAGAATAAACTTGTCACTTTTAAAACATATTTAAATTGGTAAATAGAGCAGAGACGAATGCGTTTCGATAATCGGGATTCTACTGTAAATAGAGAGATATTTAATGGTTGATTCGTTCAAATTAAAATCGGAGAAATTTCCAAAAACCCCCATAAATCCAAAATAAATGTTTTTTTGTTTCCCGCGATTGACTAAATTCGACATATATCGGTTAGTAGGTGATTTTAAAATTGTTTAAGAACTATCAATTAATGTTTTGAAATTAGTATATTGACATTTTCCAGTATTAAAAGCACCCGGTTGTAGCATCCCCAGCATCTGTAACATCCCGAAAGAACAATTTCAATACCAAATTTATTTTTATTCAACTTTTCCTTTGCATTTTAGCTTAAATACAGGCACACAAACATATACATACATTACGCTTGCGGTTTCCTCTTCAATATGGATATGTATTTAATACGCACGATCATTAGCAGCAAACCGATGTAACAATGCCCGCTGGCCTATTTTCCCAGGCGTCTGATATTTCAGAAAACACTTAAGCTTCAACTTTCTACTTTTCCTGCAGGAAACCAAGGCCACCCAGCTGAGCGTCAAAGCCACAATGCAGTTTATGTACCACGCTTCCCATCTTTCTTTCCCCTTAAGTCCCTTTCACCCCATATCCCACTTTTGCTCTCTCTCTCTCCCCCCCCCCTGGGGCACATCTAATATTCGAAGCCAAAGTTTCTTTTCATTTTCACTTTCACTTAACTGTAACAAGAAAAACTCGAAATACTTTTTGCTTTATTGTTGTTGTCGAGCTTGAGGAAAGCACATAAGCACAATGGCTAAGCAGCTTGAATTCCATACATAATACAATGACCACACAGCTGCCAGTTCGAAAATGGCAGAAGAAGAATTTAAAAGAAATTGCATGAAAGGAAATACAATATGTTGCCTAGACTATGTGTGTCTCTGTATGAGTGCTCATGCGCTAGTAAGGTGTCAGCCATGTGATTGGCACCGGTTGGCATGCTAGACAACTGCGTGACGGCCATCATCAACGCCAACGCCACGCCAACACACGAAACATTACAAAGTACTTGCAACAACAATAGCAACAATGTAGGTGACCGTTAAATTCACTTCAGCGCCTCTCTGTATTATATAGATATATGCAGATATAAGTATGTATATGTAAGTGAGTATGAGTGTATATTTGAGTAATGGCAGCTGGTTGACTGGTTGGTTTTCGACGTCATCGCCTTCACCATTCACCACTCACCACTCACCAAATGCCACAAATCCCGCGGTCCCAATGGCGTGCGTGCCAATTGTTCACGCTTCAGCCGGTCAGTACACGCACCGCACAATGCCAGCGAATACAATTGTGGTCGCGAGAAAATGTCGAGTATTCACCGTAACATAACCGTTATATACAGCAAGAAGTAGCGAAAGCGGCTGAGAAAAGCAATAACAATTATAATGGACAGTTCGCAGCGTTTATTCTTGAAGCTTCAACGGTGGTCAAAGGACAGGCGGACGGAGGTCCTGACTGACTGACTGACAACCGCAGCAATGTTAATTGCCGTAACGCTTATAATTGGGTGAGCGCGTGAAAGTTCGCATTCACGCGCTTCTTACGTTTCAATTATGTGCCGAAATTGTCAAGAAGTGCTACAAAAACAACAGCAGGCAACAAAAATTGCCTATTTGCACTATTTACTCGCACTTCGTTGTTGCCGCTAATTGCGTGCTATTTCTCTGCACTGATTTCTTAACTGCCGCCAGGCAATTTGGTGTACCTTTGTCAACAGTTTTATCTGTGATGTTGTAAAATGTGTTTTTTATTATCTAATAAACTCAGTGCGCCTAAATGTATGCAGTGAAATTAAAGATACGTAGTTAAAGCGCCTAAATGTATGTTCAGCAAAAATATTTTTAGATTATGAGATTAACACTTGTTATTTGGGGGTTTTTAAACTATAATTAGGGCCGTTTGGAAGACAAGAAAAATTTACAAATTCGTTTATTTAGTTTGAAGACACCAAAGCTTGTGAATTTCGAAAAATTTAATATCAAATATTGACAGTGGCTTCCGAGTGGGTAATTAAATACAGAGAGGAAAGAAAATTAACAGTTTAGAGTAATTAATTAAAGAAAACTATCTCTCTGACAGGGGCAAAATCACAACTAAAATTATTATCACTATTCGAGCCCTATTAATATTGCTTGGTAAATATCTCTCTTCCGTGTTTTTGCTATTTATTCAATGCTTTATAAACAGTGTTGCAGTGATCGGATTTAGTTCAAATTTGCGTTGTTTCGCTCGATAATCTGTTTCCATCTAGACAGCAACTTCAGAGAAGCCCCCCTCCTTATTTGCGAAGAACTTGGACAGCCATTTTTCACAAGCCTCTTTTGAGTTCAACTTTACACCACCAAGGGCGTACGCCATGGACAGGAACAGGTGGTAGTCACTTGGCGTTATGTCCGGGCTATATGGTGGATGCGATAAAACCTCCCATCCGAGGTCCCGTATCATCTGACGAGTCATCAACGAAATGTGTGGTCTGGCGTTGTCCTGGTGGAACACTACACCCTTATTGTTGGCTAATTCTGGACGCTTCTGGTCACCTGCGATCACCTGCTTCAAGCGGTCCACTCGTTCGCAGTAGATGGTAGAATTAAGCGTTTGGCCACATGGGAGCAGCTCATATTGGATGATTCCCCTCCAATCCCATCAAACATACAGCAAAACCTTCCTGGCCATCAATCCCGGCTTGGCCACTGTTTGGGACGATTCACTAGCCTTCGACCACGACCGTTTTCGCTTAATATTGTCGTATGTGATCCATTTTTCGTCGCTAGTCACCATCCGCTTCAAAAATGTCAGCATATCGTAGTCGTTGATTCAGTCCAGAAGGGTTTTTTGATTCAAATCATGCGGCACCCAAAATCAAGCTTTTTTGTATATCCAGCTTTCTGCAGGTGGTTTAAAATGGTTTGGTGACTAACTCCCATCTCCTGTGCGAAGTTACGAGAAGCCACATGCCGGTCTAACTCGATGTTTTCATTGATTTAATCGGTATTCGTCGTCACAGGTCTTCCGCCGGCTGGCTTATCCATTGTGTCGCTTTCACCCGCTCTGAATCCTCGAAACCATTCCTCCGCAGTTCGAAGTGATAGAGTACCATTCCCTAAAACATCTTTAATCTCACGGAACGTTTCTCTTGCGGATTTGCCTTTAACGAAGGAAAATGTTAATATAGCGCGAATTTCGACACTAGTGAACTCCATGTTTATATTTCTATAACTGTTGAACGCTATATCCAAACTAATCATGCATAGCGTCGTTTTGTAGGTTATGTCAAGACCTTTCCAAGATGTATAGATACGAGCTCTGTAGCGCTTTATACATAGCCGCAAAATTCAAAAGACAAAAAGGCGAAAGGAAGATATTTGACAAACTAATACGTCCCTCAATCACTATTAATAACTGAGATTCGACCGAAGTTTACAAAGATATACAGTTGAACTACCCTAACTCGAATTACAATAACCAATTCAGAACTTCGAGTTATAGAAGTTTGAGTTATGGATGTTCAACTGCTTCTTAAAATATATTTAGTTTCGCTAACCTGGTAGGAGTGATATACTGAGTGAATTCAATTTAATTCTCGAATGTGAATTATAATTAGTACATACAAATTATAAAATAATAATATTGTATTAATTTAAAAATCACTTACCAATAACAGAATCATAGTGGAATGGAGTGTAGATTCTGAAAAGGTTATAAAAAAGTGTTTAATAAATAATAGATATTTATATTGAAAAGAGTTGAATATCAGTGACTACAAATGGTGCGAAAAATAAAAATTAAAGTTTCGATGCAAATTTCGAAATTATTTTCCAACCCAAACTGCATGCCCCGTTGATGTTCTGAGCCCTAAGCACTCATCAACATTAGAACCAACATTGCAACCATACCTCATTCATCACATTTATACGACTTCTCGTTTCAAATCTACACGAAAAAATAAGTTAGAGAGCGTCAAATTGGTATACCTGAGTAGTCAGTCAATGTCACCACTTCAGTGTCAGCCATTCGGATGATAGTCGAACTATATTCAAAGCGTCATATATGGTCGGTCAGCAATATTTTCTTGTTACTGAATGCGCTTGAACTCACATTCGACAGAAAATAAAAAACGGTGTAGTCAGACGGTGCTGATTGATCACATTATTTCCGTGTTTAACTATTTCGATGTGCTGTTTCGTTGTCAAGGGGTGTGTATGCTTTGTGTGGAGCACTTTTAAATAAAACATTTTTCAATTTAACGCGTTCTGTCACACGTTAATTACCGTTAAATCTTGTCGCTGGTAGCTCTCTTACTTTACTCCTTTATTAGCCATTTATGGCTCATTTGCCTTCTTTGTTAATTTAAAAATCACTTACCAATAACAGAATCATAGTGGAATGGAGTGTAGATTCTGAAAAGGTTATAAAAAAGTGTTTAATAAATAATAGATATTTATATTGAAAAGAGTTGAATATCAGTGACTACAAATGGTGCGAAAAATAAAAATTAAAGTTTCGATGCAAATTTCGAAATTATTTTCCAACCCAAACTGCATGCCCCGTTGATGTTCTGAGCCCTAAGCACTCATCAACATTAGAACCAACATTGCAACCATACCTCATTCATCACATTTATACGACTTCTCGTTTCAAATCTACACGAAAAAATAAGTTAGAGAGCGTCAAATTGGTATACCTGAGTAGTCAGTCAATGTCACCACTTCAGTGTCAGCCATTCGGATGATAGTCGAACTATATTCAAAGCGTCATATATGGTCGGTCAGCAATATTTTCTTGTTACTGAATGCGCTTGAACTCACATTCGACAGAAAATAAAAAACGGTGTAGTCAGACGGTGCTGATTGATCACATTATTTCCGTGTTTAACTATTTCGATGTGCTGTTTCGTTGTCAAGGGGTGTGTATGCTTTGTGTGGAGCACTTTTAAATAAAATATTTTTCAATTTAACGCGTTATGTCACGCGTTAATTACCGTTAAATCTTGTCGCTGGTAGCTCTCTTACTTTACTCCTTTATTAGCCATTTATGGCTCATTTGCCTTCTTTGTTATCCGCCTTTTGCATTGTAATTAATATGAGTTAAAATCATTAATGAGAGCGTAAAATATCACGATATCCTGCTGAGAACACATTTGTGTTTTATTATTTAAGAAAATGAGATGATAGTATAGTCACAACTAGGGATGGCAAAAAAAATTTTTTCATCGATTAAATAATCAAATGATTAATTGAAAGATATAAAAAAATAATTGCAATTAATTGCAATTAATGTAAAAAAATCGATTAATCGATTAATTCCAATGTTTTCAAATAATACAAAATTGCATAAAGACCACCATCAGTTTCAGCGCCGAATCTTGTATTATAATGCTCTATCACAGAGTCCCAGACATATCCAAAAAGAGAAAATGGCCTACATTTGAAGTTAAGTAGCACAATGACGTTAAATTTTTCAAAAAATGCACAGCAATCTTAAAATAAAACAATTGCCTCTTGCTTGAAAGGCTATGTTTTGCAACTTTGCGTAAAAATAAAACCAATAAAATATGTATGTATGTATGTGATTGGCGTTCAACCGTTTAGACGGTTATAGCCGAATCGATGAGAGCGCGCCACTCCTCTCTTTCCTTCGAAGTTCGGCGCCAGTTGGAGATTCCAAGTGTAACCAGGTCACTCTCCACCTGGTCCCTCCAACGGAGTGGATTCCTTCTCCTTCCTCGGCTTCCTCCGGCGGGTACTGCATCGAACACTTTCAGAGCTGGAGTGTTTTCGTCCATTCGGACAACATGACCTAGCCAGCGTAGCCGCTGTCTTTTTATTCGCTGAACTCTTCCAATCGTCTGCGGTATTCGTCGTTGCAAATGTTCTGAGGACCATAAATCTTGCGCAAAATTCCTCTCGAAAACTCCTAGTGTCGTCTCATCTGATGTTGACATCGTCCAAGCTTCTGCACCATAAAGCAGGACGGGAATGATAAGCGACTTGTAGAGTTTGATTTTGGTACGTCGAGAGAGGACTTTACTTTTCAATTGCCTACTCAGTCCAAAGTAGCAGTAAATAGGAGACTATATTCTTATTTCAGACATTCAAATTGTGTTGGTATATACACAAAAACAAAAACGTAAATAAAATTAAAATATCGTATTAAAAATTCATTTGTCTTAAAAGGAAAATATATTCATGAAGTCAAGAAAATTTATAAGTCTGTTCAACCAAGTTTGAAGAAAAAGCAATTTCGATAAACGTTTTATTGTCAAACGATTGCGTTTTTCGGTCGCAGTTGCACCCGCTTTTGATATTTGAGTTGATATTTAACGTAGTTATTGCTCATTTTATTAAAAAATTTCCATACTACGCTTTTAACTGGCGCCATTGCACTTCAAACAACTGAACGTCAAATGCGTTTGACTTAACTGTAAATGCAGTGTTACCAGATATTCATTTTTTGATATTAAACTACGTTGACATATTAGAATTTAACTATGTTTACAACGTTTGCACTCATTAATGACTGATGTGACCAATTTCGACCCTTGTAAGCTAACTTAGATGAATATAAAATGTATTAAATTTGAAAATGCTGTTTGCGATTATTTTGCAATTACTCGAGTAATAGTCGAGTAATTTGAAAAGGTGTTTCGATGCAATTAAATCGTAAATTAAATGAAAATAATCGATTAATTTAATCAAATGATTAATCGTTGCCATCCCTAGTCACAACCACGTAATTGAATTTTTATAATATATTTATTTATTTTTGGAAGAGCTATGGCGCTGGTACTGTACGCCTTATGAAATATTTGAGACCAAATGATCAATATTGAATGATCCCAGCAAGAGAGAGCAAGCGGACAGATACATACAAGATTTAAAGATGTAACGGAAATATATATATAATAGCACAAGTAGGGAGCACTTTCGTTAATCGAACACAACCAAAATATTAATATTTAATCTCGAAAGAGTGTTCTTAAATCAAGTGCAAACCAACTCTAGAAAATGTATTGCCTTCATTTAACCAGTAAGCTAAAGCCAGACTCGTCAGTTATCTGATTTATAATACTTATCTCGCCAAATGCCATTCCAGTGCGTTAAGGAATACTTAAGTCAAATAAATTCAAAAGTTATTATGCGGAAAATATTTAAAAAATACCAATTTAACGAAATCGATGATATCAAGGAATATATTTAAAGACCGAATAGTGTTCCTTAGATTTCAAATCTAAGGCTTACCATTAAGCTTTGAAGTCCTCACCACTGACGAAAAATCTTCTTCTTAGCATTCTGAAAAGTGATTCAACAGATTTTCAAACACCGAACTAAAAATATCGATTTGTATTAAGAACGAAGAGTTTATTATGTTCACAATGTCATTTCAGATTCGATAGCTTACCAACTAAGAAAACTCAAGTCTTAACTTTATAAAGATTTATTGCTATACTCAAAATTATTTATTGTTTAAACATATGAGTAGTCTTGACTGAAGCACGAAATCTTCTTAAGAGAACTCTTCCCAAAAACTATAATTTTTTTTTTATTTAATTCCTTCCAATCAACTAATATTTCGAATGAAAAGACTTTCCACTGGGGTTAACATGTATTCAACCACCACTGTACACCGCACGTAAACCCTGCCATTATACACTTACTTGGAGCAATCCTTTTGGCGTCATTTAATGACTGTCATAAAAACCCACCAAATAAAGCATTTCATGTGAAAGCTTTCAGTGTTCTGCTTTTCGCTTTTATGTTCAAATATAACGTGTTTGATAGTTATTTTGTACATTTTTCCATAAGCCGCTTACCAAAGCTTAAAGTTTAAATCTTCTAATTAGCGCTTTGATAACAAGTTTCAAATAAATTTATTAATTACGCTTGAATATTGTGATACTAATAGAAATAATTGTTTATGTCAAAGTTTTTTTCACAAATTGTTTGTGCTCAATTGACACTAAACTGTTTTTTGGGTGTTACAGTTAACAGATAAAACGTTTTTTGGTGAACTATTTTAAACTGATTTCCAGTTAATTTTTTTTTTTCGAAATTAGTTATTATCTAATAACTGGTATAACTGGTATAATATTGGTTGTATTGTTTTCTAGTCCTACCTTCGGATGGCTCACGCGAAACTGGTCACTGAATGCTGATCTTATAGCACAAAGGGTCTAATTATACTTGGCTTCGGTTGAAAAAGATGAAACGAACAATATAAGCTCCGAAAGCTCTGTGATGTTTTCCTATGTAGCCCTGTTCAGTCTTACGATAGCCTTACCGAGAAAAAGTAAAAACTATTCTGCTATCGAGACCAACGAGACCCATAGAATCCATATTTTTAGTCTGTGTAGTAGAGTCAGCTATTGTCTTCTTCAAGGATATATCCATTGTGGATAACCTCAAAGTTATGACCCCGAGTTCCGAAACAGGATACCTTGACTAGATAATTTAATGCCTTTATTCAAAAGTCAGGCATTTTGGGAATTAAATGTAAGAACTCAAAATATATTATCGATTTGAACAATTCTTTCCCAAAGCTCGTTTGATAGGAAAGCTTTGGAGCACAGAATATAAATTAAAAATCCGTCTTTTTCGTACTTTAAAGAACTGAGCGGGTACTTATCAGACCCACCGAATTACCAATTCGAAAATACGTAAGTGCATGTTACTAACTTAAACTTTTTCTAGTTTCTAATATTATATATAAATATTTATTGCATTTCTCAAAGATCAGCTCTCTCAGTAAGTATTTTAGATAGCCTACCAAAGAAATCCTATTCCGGAGCACGACCACACATACTATATTTCAAACTTATTAAGTTTCGCAAATATTAATTTGTGCTTTAAGCTCACCCATTCGGTAAACAAATGCAATACAATTCATTTCTGTCAACACACTGTGCCGCTCCCAAAGCACCACTATAAAAGCACATTGTCACGCCCCCGAAAAGTAAATATTCACAAAATTTTAATTTAAGTCAAATGCAAAACCTCACTTCATCCAGCTTCGCTCACCACGACAGCACTCTTTGGTACTTTGGGTTGACTCCTTAAATATTTCAATTTTCTTTTGCTGCATTTATGCACACTTACGCCTATTATACGCCTCTATTCGCACGCTTACTCGTTTCTTGGGGTTTTGGTTTTTGTTTTGCGGCTCAGCTGCATAGCAGTTTGCTTGTTCTTATGCTTGGCTTCAGTAGTGTGCTACGCCTTCTGGGAGGTCTTGTGTCGCTGCACAAAGATTAAGCGCGCCCACACATGCCGAGCAAATACACGTTGGAACATTGTTTTGTTGATTTTGGCGCTTGGCTCTTGGGCTCTTGGTTCTCGTGAGTCCTAGCAACAATGGCAAATCGAGCGAGTAGGTGTTACATAAATAAATACATGCATAAGATTGACACATAGTTATAGTTTGCATGTAGATACTTATAGAATACTATGAAATTCAAGTGTGTTTAGTTGAGCTCGTACTGAGTTCCAAGGTGCCGCAAGTGACACAAATTCTCTGAACTGAATTGCATAGTTGGAAGTATTATATGAAATATAGTGGGCGGAAGATTGCTTCTATATATGTATATGTCATTTACTTCTTCATGTGAAACAGCTTGACTTTTAGCTGAGCTTGTTCACTTAGTCCGCATCCACATTGTGATTCGACAAATTTTAAGCCATCCCAAAATTTTAAGCCATCTTCGAATGGACGTTAGATAATAAGTGCAGCTTTTCATGTCAGCTTTAGGGTATATCTCTCTTGGATAATCGCGATCACTAGTATCCGTCTCACACTACTCCGACTCTAAGCAAATTTCTCAAATTGTGAGCAACATTATGAGACGGTGATGTATCGATGGTTTATATAAGATCGCTTCGATGAAGTTGTCTAATGTTGGAACACAGGACCTTACGTTACCTCGAAAAACCGTGACGAAAATCAATGGTATGTCCTTGGGAAGACTAGAGTTTCAGATCGCTCGAAGATAATAGTTTCGTTGTTGAAATAAATTCCATTGACCATTTCTTTTATTTGGACTATCCCAAGGACGTAAAGTCATCTAACTTGAAGGATACAAGGCAAGCAGTCCAACCTCCGAAATTTTACAGCCGGCCAGCTGAAGGTGAGACAGACAGTCCAACTTTCGACCTCTTGACCTCCGAAAATATGCAACAATATTCCAATACTAGCCAAAAAAAAATTGGTCGACAGTTGGTGATCGCAGTTGACAACAAAAGTATATATGTATATTTGCCACGAGCCGATACATGTACCTGTACTCAAGACCCACTACGATAAACATGTTTTTGTTGTATGCATAATAGTTCTACATGTGCTCATATATTCTTGGAATGTCTCATGAGTTTCGTTTGAGGATTTAAGAATCATGCGTTTAGGAGCACTCGAAGGTAATATTTGGAACCGTTAGACTACTCAAAGGGCAGGTTAAGATTTGTAAATCAACATGTTTTTGAACAGTTCGTACTCTTCTACAGTTCCCATTCTAGTTTAATGGGTATCAGTCCAGTTTTCATCTAGATAATATTTTAGGAAGAGTCTCAAACTATGACAACTCGGTCCTACCTAGAAATGCTTTCTCGTTACTTTTAAATAATACTTGTCAATAGAATACATGAAAAAGTGGTGTCTTTTAAGAGTTCTTTTGTAAGGAATTATTTTCGGGGTTTTCATACCAGCGTAGAACGTTCCCCATATAGTTTATGAGATTGCTGTCTACATGAAAGTCTTTGACTGGCGAACAATTCAAGTTCGCTTTGATCATAATATGGAATAAAACTTCTTAATGAGGATATCGATGGGCGTTTATCATAAAAAACCGGTCGTTTATAGAGATTAAATTTAGAAGAGATCGAGTTTATTAGTCGTTCGAACTCCAAAATCTGGACATACCATTTAAAAGAACAAAGACAATGGTATCAGATTTCTTAATAATCAGAAGGAGGTTCTACATATTAGACCCAACGGTGTTCCACAATGAAGCTCTTTGGTAAAAATTTGATACAAGAATCTTCTATTTGACTTTATTTCACATCTGTGGAGCTGCTTGTTCCATCCACCCCTCTTACCCCTACCCCCACTTGTAGCAAACAAATTTCTTTGCATGACTGTTTGCATTTGCACAAGCACAAAGAGACAATTGGAATTTCGTGGAGCGGAAAAAAAATCACGACATCTGTATCTTCATAGCTTCCACTCCAACGGAGTTTGGCGTACACGCCTGCAACGCGACGACGCTGACACAAGCAAGCGCACACGCATATTTGGCATTTTGCTCTGTGCATTTCAGCGTCGTTTATCGTCGCCGTGATTGCACGCGCAATGCGTAAAAAATATGCTATTTTCATTTCCGAATTCCTTATCACGCGAAAAGTTGAATTTCGCTAACGTTGCACGTTGCTGTACGCTGCACGCGACAAACCGCGCCATTGAAGCGTGGGCATGCCAAAAATATTTCCGTTGCATGCGAGCGTACATGTCGTCGGCGCGGCAGTGTAGAGAGGAGTGGAGTGCGGCGGGGTGTGGTGAGTGGTGGCGTGTGTGTTGTACAGCTTGTTTGCGCAATTTCGTTATTTGCCATATTTTTCACAGCAAATTGGTAGCCGTAGTGGCAAGTGAGCGTGGCAAATACGTTTATTTTGTTGTTGGAGTTGTTGTTGTTTTCTCTGTGTCGAGCATTTTTCAACAATATGGCACAAGCATGATATGCATGAGCACGAATAACTACACTGTAAACATACAAATACTTGCATATACTTGCAGATACAGTTATAAGTATGTGCGTGTGCTCGCTTTAACTTATGCTCACATCAGAAAGCATTGCATACTTATTGGCGCACAGGTTACCAGGAAATACATACTTGCAACGTCGTCTTATCCGCTTCGCTGGCAAACAGTCTACTTTGAGCGCGCTTATTTTTTGTTTTCCTTGTACCATATTTTTGGTGTTGTTGTATATCTTTTTGCCTTTTGTGTTCGGCGCTTGTCGCCTGTTGTCAGTTGCAGACACCTTGGCTCGCTCGTGCATTGCTCTTTTTTTTGGCGCAAACGAATAAATTAAAACTGCTTCGTGCAGTCAGTTGAGAGATGTATATCAGGAAGCCTCGCTATCAGAGTTAACACTGCATGTATTTCGTCTCTTTCATTATCTTCCAGACACGTTCCTGGTACGGTAAGCCAAGTTAAGAGTTCCACGAGAATCTTTCGATTATCTAGAGGGTCTAATCGCTAATGGAAAGCCGAATCCTTTATGATATCAATAAATTCGTATTAAGTGCGGTCCCTCTCATTCGAGGTTCTTGTTCACCGACGCTGTAAGGCCAATTCTATCTCTGAAACCCTCCATAACAGACCTCATTGAATGTGTCGCCTTTTCAATTTGGACTCAAAAATAATCTTTACCTTAAAAGTGGGGTTATATCACACGGTTCGGAGAGATCATTCCAAATCTTGGTAAGCTATTTACAAACTATGAAAATCTGAATAGAATTTAAATCAATAAGGACATCAAGTTAATCTCTTTTAAGCGATTTAAGGTAAGCCTTTGACGTATTATATTAATACTATATATGGTCAAGAATAATGTTTGGGCATGGGCTTCTTTGAAGTGAAGAAGAGAACTGCTGTGAATTCCGAACATATGAAAGTTCAATGAAGAAAGGTTTTCAAAAACTCAAAGTAAGAGCTTGAAATGTACTGAAAACTCAATCAAGGAAAATTAACAAGCAAGTCAAATATTGGACTTTCGATCTCTTCGGAGCTATTTTTCTGATCCCGGAAAAGCCGTCTATAATTCTATAAGAAGTGGGTATCAAGTTATATTATTAAGTCTTAACCTACACATTCATAAATATTTAGTCTTCTTTGAAACCAGTGTAATAGTGTTTTAAAAGAAATTGTTGATATGCCACTTCTTATCTTATTACGTAGAAGCTATTTCTTGTTTAATAGTTTGTCTCTCGGTTGCTTGAACATTTAAGTCTCCTCGAAACTCAAGTTACTGGTCAACAGATTCAGAGAAAAGGTCTTTTCTAGGGTCATTGGTAGAAAGCAATTAAAAGTTTAAGCTCTCACTGTCTCGCGGTTTTATCAGGTGTTTTTTTTTTTTAATGCAACTCACAAGGATGAAGAGCGAAGAGTACATAGGGTACGGATCGCTTTTGCAGATAGCAATGAAGAGAGCGGTTTCCAGTAAAGAATATAGGACTATCCATAAAAGATTTTTTAAGTTATCTTGGATAATATCCTTTTCACACATGAGCTAATTGATCAATTAACCGGCCTCTGCTCGATTAAAATGCTGATTAAGATCGATTTACCATACAAATTAAAAATCTACATTACTTTTTAATTGAATTTTAATCGACTTGAAAATGAAATGCAACTCTGCGACAAAGACCGTATTTGTAATTTCTTCTTTGGTCTTTGTCTGCGAGTAGATGTCGCTGCTAAAAATAGCAATCAGCTAATGGAACTTACCAACTTCTTACCAAAAGCAAAAACAAAAATGTATTACAGCAGATCGGTTATCGAATAGCTGGCAGTGTGAAGGGCAAAAACAGGTTTCTCAATCAAAATTTTAATTGATTAATTAATTTGGCTGTGTGAAAAGGCTATAAGATAAAAAAAAACTTAATCCATAGGTGAGTTTTTAATATGAAAAATATCAAACGAGACAGAGTAATATTCCATAACGAAAAACCTAAATCTGATCTAAAATTAGATTTTTCCTTGACCGAAAATTTAAGTCTTCAATATTTTAATGATATGCCGTATGGTAATCAAGAGGTCGTGCCGTCCATCATACCCAGTTAAAATGTGTCGTTGTTCCTTTGCCAGCCATCACAACCACTCGCCTCTAATTATTTTTGTTATTTAATGTATTTATGTATATGTAAATATTATCACACTTGTCTTACTCTACTTTGCGAATAAACTGTTAAGAGCACTTCAAAATTTGATTGACATAATGCAGCTAATTCAGACATATCCACATAAGTTGCGGGATTGTGGTAACTGTAAATGGCAGTTGGAAAATTGCATTGAAGAATTGCTACGCTTATAACATTAAATGCAAACGAAGCATGCAGCAGACTGCAGCAGACATAAATATGCAATGCAACACAGATAAAGGCATATAAATATACATATATTCAGCAAAGGAGTAGCTAGAGATTCCGAACTGAGACTGAACTAGTTCGAAAATGATTAGACTTGTGCTAGTTTGATTGGTACTTTCTTAAAATTTTGTGTAAAAAATATATAATATGGGTATCAAATTGAAGAGGCTTAACTGAACTTATAGTTGAAATTAATATTAACAGTGTTGTCACCTATTCCAATTTTAGTAAAATAAAAATTAACAAACTTAAGGAATATTTACAATCAGTATAGAAAAATTAACAGATTTTAGAATTATATTTTCGAAGATATTTATGAGCAGAGTTGCCACATGTTTCAAATTTGAAATAAAAAAATATATATTTTGAAAATCATTACAATTTTGACATAAAATGAGAGAAAATTGAAAATTATTTAATTTAATTGAACTTGTTCAGGGTTGCCACTTTATTAAAAAATTAATTCATATTTTTATCAAAGTTATCGAGTTATTACAAAATGAGTATGATTCTAAAAATTAAAAAAAAACTTCCTATTTCAATATTTTTGAGCAGGGCTGCCACCTTTACATACAAATTTTTCTGAAAAGATTTGATAAAATTAAAGAAATAATACGATACATATGTGTATCACACTAAACGCTTTAAAAAACATTTCTAATGCAAATATTTTTGAAAGCGTTGCCACTTTATTAGAAAACTCTTTCCTGACATCTCGTCATCATCATACAAATTTCTAAACTGTCTAATTGGGCATCAGGTTCAGACACGTTGTTAGATAGCTTAAAACTATATCATTTTCCTACAGGATAATATAAAAATCTAACTGAGTAACACTGCTAGTGTCTACTCACACTTTAAGTACCCATTGGAGCTCCAAGCACAAAACACATACATATGTCTATGGAAATATAAGTATATATAATCGTATATTCGCATTTTATCAGTGTATGGTAGTGTCTGCAATAGCCATATCATGACAGTTGTAGTAATATGTAGTGTTTGCCTGACATACTAGTCAACAGCAATCAGCACCAAAGCAAACTTGAAACATATGCAGACAGACGTTGTTTCCAAGAATCCAATAGAAAATGCAGAAGTGCAAAATGCAGAAAAAGCGGAAATGCGGAAATGACATAAGCGCATTCAAGATGACGCGGTTGCCTTCGTCTAAACTCATATGAAACATACGCTTACTCTGGAAAATTTAGTTGAGAAAATAGAATATAACTTAGTTTAAGTGGAGGTACATGTTGTATGAGCAATTTGTAAAGCACTTAAAGACTTTAGCTGAATATGAGTCGTGTTCGATTTGACACTTTTTCTAAGTAATCTTTAAAATCAACTCTCTAGTCAAAAGTTGCATATGCTGTAGTAATAATAAAGTCATATAAGTGAATAAAGCGATTATGTGGGAACCTCGTCACAGTAGCATAACCACTTCAGTTCAAATATGATTGATTATACCAGTTTTTTTCATTTATACCAGTTTATACCAGTGTTGGTTTATTCGCCATTCTACCAAGTTTGAAGTTATCTAGTACAGATACATATAATCGGATATATATTTGAAAAGCCGACTAAACGCTAAGGGCTTTAGGTTTCTATAACCACTCTAAATTGCGAAGTGGACCTACTTTAAGTCCAGTAGGCTGTTGAAATTCTGCTTTATGGTGAACTTCCATGAGGTCATTACCTTCAATAATGTGCTCTAAAACTACTACAACCACTCGTCTTTTCGGAGCACATTGTCATTGTTGGAACTCCTATCCATCTTCGGCATCCAAGAATTAAGTCTTCATTCTGATTTACTAGCTTAGATTAAACTGATTTCGGCTTTATTATAGCCTTGGAACTCAAGCTCGCATTCCCTAACTTAGTGCCGACAAGCCAAGTCAGACATCGACAGTCAGAAAACGGCAATCACATCAGCTACCTCAGTTTTCTTATGGGGAAAGTTGGTGTCGAAAATATGTAAAATCCACTGTCTAATCGATATCTCGTTCAATCAACTCGTATTTGGACCTTCGATCTCTGCCAAAGAGCTTTACTAAAACATAAAACCAATTTTGATGATCTTATCACAGAGAGAGGACGAATGTTTCCCCACAATTTGAGACTACATCGAGTGGATGTTAACCCGAATCCAGCCCACAATAGTCTATTTAGTATTGAAATGAACAAGAGACAGACAACACAGCCAAGAGCAGCAAACAGGCTCTGGCGTCATCACTACAAATCTTCTCATCTCCAATGAGCTCTTATAGAATATTACCTTTATAAAGTGTAAGTATTAGGTGTATATAATTTTGCACCCTTCCGCATAACCCTCAATAACCTACCGCATATCCTTCTACACACTGGCATACCTCAAGTGCACGTCTTCTCAATTACTGTGTCTCAAGTACGTTCCAACGATGCGAACCGTTAAGTTTTTCAATTCAATCCAATTGAATTCAATTGAATTCAATCTTCAACTACCGCCAAATAAATGACAGCCAATTAACTTAAATGACATTAAAGTGATACGCGATGCTTTATCATATGCGCCCGCAGTGCAGAGTCTATGCAATCAGTCAGACAGCCGATAGAACCACAAATACATACACGCGCGCGCTCAAACAACAGCCGAGTCACGTATACGCCACACCACAGCCTACCCACAATCACTCACACCACACTCGCGTGCCTACCACACTTCATACCGGCTGCAGAGACACCTTTAATGCCACCGGCTTCACCGGCTGTCTCTATGGCATTGCCAGCGTGAATTTTTTCTTAACCTGGTTAGCAGCTGACATTGCGCGCAATTGAAAGTTGATGTTTTCAATTCATTTAAATTGCCGTTGTCGCTGCAGCAATGCGACGCTGTGGCACGCCTCTACGGGGGTTCGGCAGTTGAACCCATGTACTTCACGGCTGCAGTTGGCAAAGTGTCAAAGGATAAATACTCGTACTGCAGCAGTAGACGTTCTCGCCGACACATAACGGTCTTGCGACAAGCGAATGCAGCTGTTCCATGGCGCCAACGATAATGATGATGAAGTTGTGCCGTTAATAAAGCGAAGAAGAAGCCGTAGGAGCGTAGAGGTAGTAAGGTAACAGTTGTAAGGAATGTTGGTGTGACTATAGTTGTTGGTAAGCAGTACAGGTGTCGGCGTCTCGACGAGGCGAGGTCAAATTTTAATAGAATACTGTGTGGATAAAAGGTTTTGTAAATATATTATTCTCTGAAAAATTTCTCCTGATAGTTATAATAAGCTTCTCATGTACACGCTATATTTCTATGAAAATGGTCTAACACCGACAGTTTCGTATCTATTCATTTATGGTCTATTGGATTTATACCAGTTCGATGAGCTATTACTTAGCACGCCTTCCTCGAGAGTTGCAATTAATAGAAGTCCCCAATAAGAAAGCTTTTTCAATTATGAGTGAGTCTTGGATTTTTAATTTCTCAGTATTTTGAATGATGTAATCCTAATCCTATTCGACTGCCAATTTGTACAATTTATACCAAATGTTGGTTCGATTCGTAGCTCTTTATTGGAGCTGAATTCCTCACTCAAGCGAACCATAAATTTATTTATTTCTATTTCACTTATGAAACTAAGTGTCCATAAGCTTAAGATTTCCTGAAAAAATTCAAGCAAATTTCAAAAATTTCAAAATATAAGACATTCGAACTCGCATAGATTGAGTTACGTTACTCAAAACCATCAAGTTTCTATGAAATAAACTTCAATCTTACAAGCTTAAGTCCTAGTTCTCGAATCCTTTACATTTGATGTGGTTTAGCTCTCTCTTGGAAATAATTTAGATTAAGCGATTTGGCATTTATGCTGATCTCCGAGGCCGAGATAATATTGGTCAGTTTTTTGTAACCCCAAAATTTCCAAAGATGAGCCTAAGTCCGTAATCATAAATCAGCTAGGTTCCCTTTCATTCGATTCCAGCTTTCTCGACTGTTTGCTTACATGTATAAAATCCAAGATGTTTCATCCGTGGTTTCCCAAAAGACGTACCATCAAAACCGAAGTGCTGAGATGATTCTCATCGCCTTCTTTCAGTCAACAAGTTGTTAGCCCCATTGCATGAATCAACATAGAAAAGTGAAAGGTCAAAACCTCCACCATTTGAGAAAACAAATCTTATTGAGGACAAGGGATAATAAACCGCAAGAAGCCAGCGGTATTCCGACAAGTACCCAGTCTGTTAACAGTGTCTTTCTTTGCAAGCTAGTCAACACTGTAGTTCCATCCGGTTTTGTGTTGAGTAAGTTTGATTATGACTCAACTCCGACTCCAAATCAAAGATTTATCCAACTAGTGAAAATCTTAGATATTCTTAGGGCCGAAATCTATAGCTCTACTCTTCATAACCTCAATTAAGCGCTTTAAGTTACACAATTAAATAAAAGTCTACACGTCTTTGCATATGTCTAGAGAGTTTTGCATCCCAACCCATGACTAAGCACTCATCATTTGAGTTAAGCTAAACACGCACGTACGCAAAATCCTGCAGTTAATCCAAAACACTCAGGCAAAGACGAAGTTTCGAAACAAAAAATGTTGAACGAAATAAAATCCCAAAAAAAAAAGTTACGATTACAAAAGACTAAGAAGAAGAATAAAAAAAATTAAGTAAATAAGAACAAAGAAAAACGAATATTAAAAGACACACAATAAAAAATAAACTGAAATAAAAGCAAAGGAAACAACAATGCTTACAAAAACAATAGGCAATATCATTAAGGACGACCCAAAAATAATAATGAGCCCCAGCGAAGACAATGACAACAAGTCAATGGGCGAACGACAGTCAAGTAAGTAAAACCCAAGAAGGTGGACTTGACTTGACGCACAAACTCAATAACAACAAAAACACAAGACATAAGAAACTTTTGCAATCAATTTAACAAAATAAACTCAAACAAGCTGGTAAAGGACAGTTGCGTAGGTATGGAACTGGGGGGTCACGTTAAGTTTTACAACGTATAAAGACACATACACATTTATAGGATACAGTTTATTGAATGCTTTCGGAGAAAGATGAGTGGACAACATCGGCAATAACAGTAGCTAACAACAATAAAAAGAGCAATAACAATAATAGCAACAGAAGTGGAGACAAAAAAGGCAATGCAATGAATGGGCCAGCAAAAGAATTGAAGTGCATAAAAGGCAGTCAACTTGAAGTGGCAAATGTTAAATGCGACGAACGAGGTAAAAAAAAGCATAAAAATTAATTTCGTCTCTTATCAACAATATTACACAGGTAAATGGACAATAATAGAGATAAGTTTGCGCAAAGCGATCGGGTCAACTCAAGGGAATTCGGTTAGCAGTCGTAGAACTGTAAGTAAAATCCGTTAGATAATGAATGTTAAAAATTAATATACTTAATAGGCTGAGCATATCCTAAAAACTTTTTACGTACAGGTTGCTAAAATAACGGTTTATTGGTGGTTTGGTTGAAATGTCTTTTGATTATATTTGTAACACAGTTGCCAAGTTCGAGCGTAAATTAAATAAAATATAACTGATGACTAATGAGGGTTAGATACCAGAGATCCATCAATTGATTGCGGAACAGACACTAAACTCTCGAAATTGAAAAGGCTTTCAAGCCTCTTTATCATTTTTAAGACTTTCTTCAAGAACCCTACACTAAGATTGCGCTATCTGTAGGTATTACTAGACTATTTATTGTGATTATACAGGCGGGAACAAGTGAGAATAGCACCAGGAGGTAGTCATGTGGGTATACAGTATTCAGAATATTGGGGAGTTTCGGTTTAATGCGTTGTATTTACTTTGAATCTTTGTCTTTGATTAGAATGGATGAGAGATCCTCACTCACAGTACCTCATTCAGACCCATTAAAGAACTCTGGAAGTGAGGTCTCTTTGTGGATAAGTTGCTCTATCTATGGTATCCAGTACCTATTCCTTTTCCTGCGTTTCTTTTCCGGAGCTGTATTTTAATAATCTGTGGACCTACTATAAACATTTGCTCTGGTCCTATCGACACTGAACTAGACGTACTTGATATTACAAAGACTACTTTGACCCAAAATATGACTTATTGATTAGAAGACCGTGACATAGACGAAATGATTCAACATTACTCGTTTAAGAAATGTTTCGATTGAGTATTATAAATTATTCTGATATGCCGATACTAATAGTGTAGGTTTACTTCGCTTATAAAAATTGTTAAATTTTGGAAGAATTGTCTAAAAGAGTACTCCGAAGAAGAACCTAAGAAGACTGTTACCTTTATTTTTCATAACAACTAAATTGCATCCAGAACTGCTGCCCAAAATGACAGCTTAGTTAAGTGACAGAGACTTACAGTGGTCTCCCAAAATTCGTTCTCGAGAAAGCAACAGTCCTTTGAAGACCACTTAGAACTTGTTAATTTATTTCTCTTCTGTCCAAACAGCTAGCAAAAGTCAATAAAAATCGCTAAATTTTGAATATTCTAAAAACTTAGTCGCCTTTTAGGCGGTCATATGATACAGTATTGATTTTGTTAGTCAAGACTTTTGAAAACGAAAAAAAAATGTAAACAAGCAAAAAACTTAAAAAATAAAATGAAAAATTGAAAAAGTAAAGTATAAACAAATTGAGTCATTTGGCGGTGTTTTTCACAAACGCTGCCACACACACACATCCAAACTCATCTACAATACACTTTGTGTTTGTGCTTATGCATAGCCACACCTCAATGTGAGTACATATGTGCATGTCTGTGTGTGTGTGTGTCTGTGATTAATGGCAAAAGTTACAGTTGGCAAACAGATTGCCTGCGTCGTCGGTGTACAGAGTGTGCCAGTCATCTTTGCTTTTTATAAAAACATTGCGTATGTTTTTATGTCTGTCTGTCTGTCTGCCGACACACACATACGCAAGCGTACATGTAAACATACGCTGTTGAGTGCAGATAAGAACTTTTTATTTATTTTGGTGTTATGTTGCAGTTTTTTCTATTTCACACACACACACATTTACATATAGATACATATGTATTTCTCTGCATGCATGTGCCTTCTAATTTCTCTCTTTTCTCATGCCGACAAATGTTTTTGGCAAACAACAACAACTGCAATGAAGTTGCATACAAAATGCGGTGTTCGCATTTTCATTTTTTCTTTGCTTACATTTGTTTTGCAAAAAACGCAAAGTAATAAGTATATTTATATATATATAGAGACATATGTACATATGTTTATATAGAGACATATTATATAGACTTATATATGTGGTAATCACGCAAGATTGTGTTTGAGTGGGTGCATTTGTTTATTAGTTGTGAGCATGTTTGGATGCTTGTGTCTACCATTTAATCATACAATTTTGTGATTTATCATGATAATTTTATTTGCTACGAAGATAATGAGAGAAATCACTTTAATTAACTAATTTGTTATATATCTACATGAATACAATAAAATTGTGGAATTATATATAGTATGTATAACAGCCTAGGGGAAGTAAATATCTTTACCATATCATTCTGAATCTTGAGCTAAATTCGCTAGCGCTTAGCTTATATATAGTAAAGTAAACGATTCAAATCGACTTCACAGTTCTGATATATATGAAGTTGGCATGGTTGTGAACCGATTTGGCCTATTTTCACAACATATCATTGGGATGCAAGGAAATTATTACAAACCTAATTTCATTGAAATTGGTCGAGTAGTTTCGGAAATATGGATTTGGACCCATAAGTGGACGGAGCCACACGTATTTAACATTTTGTATACCAATTTGTGTACAACCCTTTTGTACCTTCTTTATAATGAAATCTAAAGTTTCTGGTGATTTTCGTTACTGAATTAAAGCATTTTTAGTAGTTGTCAACATAACCTTTGTATGGGAGTTGGGCGTGGTTATAAATAGATGTCCCCTTTGGACGGACAGACGGACAAACAGACAGACATCCGGATTTTAACTCCACTCGTCACCCTGGTCACTTTGGTATATATAACTCTATATTATGTGAACAAAACAATTATACTCTTATACTTATACGAGAGTATAAAAATAATGCAAGTTTTTCATCAAATGTATGGTCCTCAAACGATTTTGCTCCACATGGTTGTAGGTTCAATTAAAGTATAAAAATAGACATATAAGGTGTGTTAAAAAATAACGGGAACTCGCTAAGGGTAGATGTGTTTTTCAAAAGCTCACACTTCGTTGCTTGTTCGTGAATTCTTACCCAAAAACAATACTGTAACGATGCCCCAGCCCCTATCTACACTACTATTATAAAGAGGAAAGATTTGTATGTATGTTTGTAATGAATAAACTCGAAAACTGGTATATATTTATTGCTAGAATCTCAACTTTCTGGAAATAGTTCCCAGGTGAGGGTATCACAAAGACTCCGTGATGGAGAATCCTAATCTGAAACAGAAAATCGTCTTGCAAGTCATTCTCTTCGCATCGCAATCGCGTGCCAGAGAGTCGAGTAACGAGTGCTCGCAGCTGCTTGCTGAACAAAATTTCAAAACCTGCCAAGTACGCGCTTGAGAGTCGAGTACGGAGCGTGTGCAGCGGCTTGAAGAACAAAATATTAGAAGTATACAAGCCCGCACTAGGCCGTCGAACTCCGAGCATTCCCAACACCTCCATAATCAGAGAGAAAGACAACGGACACAAAAGACTAGAGGTTGTAATCAAGTTTTAGCCGAGGCATTGCAAATAATATATAGTTTCATGTTCGAATTTTCCTTATCTTACTTTTTTAAAATGAACCCACGCAAGAAACGAGGAAGTACATACATACATATGTATGGCAGAATGTATATAAGTTGTAAAAACTTATAACTTCTGAAATGTTTGTTTAAACCCGTGCGAAGCCGCAGCGGTCTGCTAGTATTCTATATTTTTCCGATTTCCAAAAATAAAGAGAACCTTCAAGGGACGTTGTTTTACACAAGAAACCGCTGAATGAGTCAAGGACTATACCAAATATACAAATCTAGTTTGAGAAATGTTTCGAATTCGAATTGTATGAAGCATTGGCATAAGTGCATAATATTGATTGGGGACTAATTTAAAGGCGACAACATTAATGTAAACGAATGAAACATAATTTTTCACAAAACCTTATTTTTTGCGATTTTCTAAGCTGAAGTCATTGACTGTACTGGTCTAAAGCTTTATATTAGCATATGTCAAGGTATATTGAATATAAATGTCGAATACATATTATTACTTTGACAGCTAGCTTGACAGATGTCAATCTCTATAAATTCAACAATTTCAAAAAAACATTTTATAATTCATCACGTGGTGTATTATACGTATATATTTATTACAGACATTATATGTATGTATGTATTATATGAATTTATATAATAATATATATATATATTAAGCACAGGTCTGGATTGGACAGATCATTCAATTATGACTATTTCTATTAAAAGTTCCAACCAAAAATTTATACATAAAAGTCAGTTTACCTCCATATTCTAATCCAATTTTATGCCTGGAATGCGCTAATTGCAATTGATAGGTCTCTAAGATGTACCCTTAAATCTACAAAATCGATCGAAATTAGATCAACATCATTCAATACATACACTGCAAAGAAAACTTTGGTAATGACAATATTTTTTAGATAATATAAAGGGTATGAAATAGCATGAAAGCTCAATATATCATGAAAAATATCTGGGAAAGAATACACCTTTTTTTTGGGATTAAGGTATACCAACTTCTCTACATCGTGGAAATTATCATTGAATCAGAATATACAGTTTAGTTATCGTTAGATTTCAGGTAACGTAAGGTTTGGTACCACAGATTGGTTTTGGTAGTCAACGAAGACAAGCCAAATTAATGTCTCTCGTTAAAAACACAGTCAACGAATCCACGATACGGATCTCCTAAGGACACTCGGGACAGTTTTTGATAATCTATTCTACCTGCCTATCAGGATCAACACCGAGGTAATATTAACCTAATCTTAAAAATATCAAAAAATGCTATAATTAAAAATATAGTTATCTAGCGAAGGAAAATTCTATTTAATTAATTAAGATGAACCCCCTGAAAGTACAAAGATTTTTGGGTCCACAAAACGGTTATGAATTCCGTGCTCTGAAAAACTACGAATATCCGAAGGATCAGCTTTTAGTTAGTATATAATTATAAAATAGTTCATACTCACAGAGATCCTACTCAGATATCTAGATATAAAACCTCATCAGAATCATGTTCTGTTGAGCATTTCAATCACCTTAACAACAATTATTCTCCCTTCAATTACAAATATCCTGAACATTCTCATTAATTTCAATCATAATATCACAAAATCTCTAGAGAGAGCACCAAACCATCACCACATAACCTTGACGATGATATTCGAAACAATTTTCTCCCCTCTTGTCTTTCAAACTGAAAAAATAATGCGGTGGGAATACAGTGATTGGGATTAATTTGTATAAAAGCCCAATTAGACGCCTATCACTACACACGGCTGCACGTAATAAATTAAAATTCCATATCAAGCCTATTATGGAGTTGAAGCAAGCACGTCACCAACACAAAACACTCACATACACTCACAGAAAATAATGGCATCCCAACACTTTCAGTAAATTGTTAATTTACTAAATTGCGGTTGCGCAACAGTGCGAAAATGAGTGTAAGCAAAAAATAAAAACAAGCAAACAACAAAAACAATATTCTATGTTGTGATAGTCGTGGTAATAAATTTGAAATAAAAATGTGGCAAACACATATAGAGCATATCAAGGAGTGTGTGTGTGTTGAACAACAGCATACATATGTGTGTTTTTTGTAAAATTGCAATAACAGTAAAAGGCTTTAAATAATAAAAATATTGTCAACATTTGCCCTTTGCGGTGTTTGACGAGCGGAATGTTTATATTTGTAGATTTGAAAATGCAAAGAGGGATCGTTTTCGGGGTCGTGGAATCCTTTAAACCAATAGAGTAATTTTGAATTCAGTCACATCATTGTGTATATTTGAAATATATATTATGTTATCTCTCTGTAAAATCGACTAAAAAGATAAATATTATATTTTAAGTGGAAAGGGACCTACTCAGATCAGTACCAAAATTGCAATATTTCTAATTTCAACGCAAACAATATGTCATTATTTCGTATATGAACCACTTAAATTAATGTTTAATTAAGTATTATGTAATATTATTAGGTGGCAACTCCATTAAAAACATTTTTTGTTAAAATTTTTAACTTATGCATATTTATTTTATGCTCGTTTTAGGTTTACTGAGAAGTTTAGTTTTTATTACTAGGTGGCAACACTATTTAGATTTTTAAAAGGAACTATAATTAAAATAAGAAGTTAATTAGATTAATATTAAATTCCAATAATAATAGTATTCAAATAAATTTATTTTCGCATCCACGTGACCGCCTAATTAATTTAACATTAAAGACTGCATTATCACAATTTAATACAAATTATTAATATTTCATATTTTCCAGAAACCAGCATAGCTTTTAAATTTTTTAGTTTAATATGCTCATATTTCCCAAATATCTTTCGTTTATCACAATAAATGGTAACCCTGCCCGAATAACCATAAGGTGGTAAACCAATTCGACAATATTTCTCTATGCATAATTCTTAAACGTTTATCGACAATTTTCTTGTCAAAGATGTCAAGATGTCAGGCTTTAGTAACTGTGAGACCTTTCGATAGGATACATCCGATACTCTTCTTCGATCTATATTGTATAATCATAGTTGTATGGTAAAATATGTAATAAGAAGATGAAGTTTTTTTCAACCACGAACCAATGCAACAGTTCTTAACAAAAATAAGTCAAAACATATCATATATCAACATAAGAATCCTATATATTTCTTAATATGACGATTCCTTCAAAATCCATAATTTTGTCAGGTTCTATAAATGATATAGACAACTAGATTTAGAATAGATCACAAGATACAGTTCATGCGATCCGAGGTGTGTTAAAAAAATAACGATAATTTTCCTGTCCTGAAAGTAATATTTATTTTTTCATCTTCGCCTTTAAAATAGTTGCCATACTTACCAAACTCGATTTTTATACCCTGAACAGGGTATATTAAGTTTGTCACGAAGTTTGTAACACCCAGAAGGAAGCGTCGGAGACCCTATAAAGTATATATATAAATGATCAGTATGTTGAGCTGAGTCGATTTAGCCATGTCCGTCTATCTATCCATCTATCTGTATATATACGAACTAGTCCTTCAGTTTTTAAGATATCGTTTTGAAATTTTGCAGATGTTATTTTCTCTTCAAGAAGCTGCTCATTTGTCGGAACTGCCGATTTCGGACCACTATATCAAGTCGCTCATTATTCCCGTCCTGATGTATGGCGCCGAAGCGTGGACGATGACAACATCCGATGAGACGACTCTTGGGATTTTCGAGAGAAAGGTTTTGCGTAAGATCTGAACATTGTCAACGGCGAATACCGCAGACGATGGAATGATGAGCTGTATGTGTTGTTCGACGACATAGACTTAGTTCAGCGAATAAAAAGACAGCGGCTACGCTGGCTAGGTCATGTTGTACGAATGGATGAAAACACTCCAGCTCTGAAAGTGTTCGATGCAGTACCCGCTGGAGGAAGCCGCGGAAGAGGACGACCTCCACACCGGTGGAAAGCCCAAGCGCAAAGTGACCTGGCTTCACTTGGTGTTTCCATTTGGCGCCAAAAAGCAAAAAGGAGGAACGAGTGGCGCACTCTGGTGGATTCGGCTATAATCGCTTAAGCGGTTTCTACGCTAAATATATATATATATATATATCATATAGCTGCCATACAAACTGAACGATCGGAATCAAGGGCTTGTATGGAAAACTTCCGCATTTTACTACATATCTTCACGAAATTTGGATTGAGTTATTGTACGCAGAAATAATTTAATCTCCGAAAAAATTGTTCAGATCGGTTCACTATAGCATATAGCTGTCATACAAACCGAACGATCGGAATCAATGGCTTGTATGGAAAACTTTCTTACATTTTCTTACGTCTTTAGATTTGCTTAAACACATAGTTACTAAAAGAAATGCACCTGTAAAGGGTATATTAGATTCGGTACAGCCGAAGTTAACGTTTTTTCTTGTTACGATAGCCTTTAGCTCTATCAGCGGTTTATGTTATGCTTGTAAAACGACGGTCCTTTAAGACTCTCTTTATTTTTGGAAAACGGAGTCATGTATGTCGATATGGAGGCTGGGGCAGTGAGTTACAGAATTATTTTTAGTCCAGAATTCACGAACAAGCAACGAAGCAATTCCCGTTATTTTTTTGAACTTACCACAAAGTTTAAGTATTGGTTATATAGTGCTCGACAGAATATGAAAGAAAACGTTCTAATATTCCAAATTAGAGGACAGAGTTAGTTAGTTTATACAATTGTGATCGTATGCAGTTATAGTCTATAAGTGACCAGTGGAACTACTAAAACGGGACTTATTCGGTAGTATTTTACCCAGATAAGAACCCAGAAAGGTAAAATTGAATATGTATCAAAACCTTATATGAAAAGTTTAACTAGATTTAGAATCCGTTTGGATACCGGTAAATAAATAAAAAAAGTATAACAGGCAAGGAACACACCTTTGGTCATAGCAATTGATTACTTTTGATATATATTCCACACGACACCCTCCTAAAGAGCATTAAACTACGCCACTGTGCTCGCCACAATTGCATTCCACAACTGTGCATATGGTTGGATGTTGCAACATATATATGTATAAAGGTGAATATGCATACATCTATGTCTGTGTGTGTGTGTGCGTTGTTCCCAATGCATTTTTCATATTTCCATTTTCATTTTATATTACACCGTTATAACGTTAGTATTTACGAGTATGAATATGTAGTGGTTTCACGCTACACCTGAACGCATTGTCGTTGTTGTTGTTGTTGTTGGCTTTGTCGCGCGCCAATATTTCAACAACTTTATAAATTTGCCAACCAACAAGAGAGCAATGCAGTCATTGGCGTTGTTGTTGTTGGTTTTTCAATTTTTGCATTTTTTATGCACATATTAAACTGCCACATTTTGTGGCACTCGTGAGTTTATTTAGATAATAATAATGTGCGGTTTCATTGCAAATTTATTATTGGTGTTGTTGTTGTCTTTTTATTTTGGCTGAAGTATTTATTTGTCCAACATATGCATTTTTGCTGATTGTAGCGCGAAATTAATTTATGTTGCAACTAAGTTGCATGCAACAAAATTTTCAAAATTACTTTTGGTAGAACGCAGTGATTTATTAATTAAAAATATTTTGATTTCATTTCGAATTATGCCACCAACAGACGCACTGGGATTAGTTGATTTCTGATGTGTTAACAGCGAAATGACTGCGCATTTTTCGTTTCGCTCTTGAAAATAAAGAAATTTAAATTTTATTCTCCTAATTTCAGAAATAGAACACTGTCTCTCTCTCAACCCCCACTCATAGAATCTATAAGTCATGCTGAGATCATCCTCTTGTCCGTTCAACAAGCGTTCCACAAACAAATAGTTTAGTTTGGTAACCCTAACAATCAGCTTAAAAAGAATATACCATTCTAAAAGTAATCGATAAAACCCAGGAGATCCCGGCATTAAACTTGGACTACATCGACAATTAGTTTCTAATAAGGATAATAGAAGAGATAAAGAAAAAAGAGAGAGATTACAGAGTCGATTAGAGAATAAAAGATCAAGAGAGAGAGAGACAGAGGCGAAAATAGAAAAATAAGGACCAAAGAGATAACAAGAGAGAAAGCGAAGATGTGCGAGACTGATATGCAGTTGGATTGGAAGAGAACGCGATGAAAAAAAGAGAGAGAGGGGCAATAGTTCTCTTCAGAAGAAGCCTATTATTTTCAAATGTCAGAGAAGCGGCCATCGTAATTATCGAATATGTTTAATATGTTGAGTCGAAAATAGAACCCGATACAGGATCAGTGGTTTTCTGTGGCAGCCCCTATAAAAATTGTAGGAAAACTACATATTTCAGCCGACATTCCCTCTTTAACGGTATCTCCACTACTCTTCTAATTGTTTCATCAAAACAATGTCCTTGCGTAGAGTTATGCAAAATTATCAAACGAATTTTAGTAAGGAACTCAGAGAACATCATTTGGATTCATAACAAGTAAGAATAAAACTTAAAAAAACAACGGGCGACTTGTCCAGCTCAGAGGTAGCCGGGAAAAAATCTTTCAGTTCCTTCTAACCTTGTTTAAATCTATGAATTCTCGAGGAATACCTCGAATCTTGAAAGAAATATAGGACGAAACACAAGTACTTTTACTTTTAGTCAAGATGGAACTCAGTATTTTTATTTTTTGAGTACTTTGAATAATATCAACTCGAGGTCTCACCTCAAGCAAGTGGCACATGATCTAGACCTTTAAGAATCCAGAAAGTCACAAAATACGTAAAGGCTCCCCTTTATCATGGACATATTTTAGTTAGTTACGTAGGTAGGTAGGTTGTAAGGCTGTTTACCAAAGGGAAACACACGTGAACTTTAAAAGACAGTCCTTTGTGAAGCCTGGATCCCCCTACTAAACCTACTACAAATCTGCAGAAATTTTAAAATACTATATTTGCTATTTCGCGAGCTTGTTCGAAAAAGTGAGATCCGAGAAACCTTTTCTTGATATCGCAAAAGCGGAACATTCCAGAAGAAAGTGATGAGATGGTTTCACCTCATCCTCCTCAATGCAGCTTTTACAGCTAGCGTCCGATAAGATTTTTAACCTTACAGCGTGGATTTCGACAGGACAATGTCCTGGTGACCTATTTAAGTTGCAATCGTACAACATTTAAACGGATCATATTTTACTTATAGGTTTCAATTACTAATTAGTTACTTTTGTTCGAAAAATCTTGATATAGAGAGGACCATATTTTTCGGAACTTTTCGGCTTAGTTTATATTTATACCCTGAGCAGGGTATATAAGTTTGTCACGAAGTTTGTAACACCCAGAAGGAAGCGTCGGAGGCTCTATAAAGTATATATATAAATGATCAGTATGTTGAACTGAGTCGATTTAGCCATGTCTGTCTGTCTGTATATATACGAACTAGTCCTTCAGTTTTTAATATATCGTTTTGAAATTTTGCAGATGTTATTTTCTCTTCAAGAAGCTGCTCATTTGTCGGAACTGCCGATATCGGACCACTATATCATATAGCTGCCATACAAACCGAACGATCGGAATCAATGGCTTGTATGGAAAACTTCCACATTTTACTACATATCTTCACAAAATTTGGTGTGAGTTATTGCTCATAGCAGTAATTTAATCTCCCCAAAAAATTGTTCAGATCGGTTCACTATAGCATTTAGCTGCCATACAAACCGTACGATCGGAATCAATGGCTTGTATGGAAAACTTCCACATTTTACCACATATCTTCACGAAATTTGGTGTGAGTTATTGTTCATAGAAATAATTTAATCTCCGAAAAAATTGTTCAGATCGGTTCAGTATAGCATATAGCTGCCATACAAACCGAACGATCATAATCAAGGGCTTGTATGGAAAATTTTCGCTTTTGACGTGGTATCTTCACGAAATTTGACATGGATTATTGCTTAAGGTAATAATATATTCTCCGAAGAAATTGTTCAGATCGGTTAACTATATAACCTTAATGTTTCTAGCAAACAACCCGGCTAAAAAGAATTAGTAAAATGTTTTCTTTTTTTTTTACTAACTTTTTCTTACGTCTTTAGATTTGCTTAAACACATAGTTACCAAAAGAAATGCACCTGTGAAGGGTATATTAGCTTCGGTACAGCCGAAATTAACGTTTTTTATTTTCTTGGCAAAAAAGGAAACGAAATACTAGGGTTCAAAAATTTTGTAAAAGTTCTTCTTCAAATTACTATTTTAAAAATGTCATTAGTAATTTTTGGCCACCAAATCTGAAAATATGAAGAATTCTAAATATATTTCAAAGCTGGAACACCAAAAATGTTAGCTCACTACCAAAACTTTCCCTCAACATCCGTCGCCATCATCACATCCTGCTCATTCATATGCCACTATTTAACAGCTTGGCCTCTTATTCCAGCTCACCGACCATCTCCTCGCGTTCGCTATTTGTATTTGTTGTTTTGGTTAACACAAACGCACCAACATTGGTTTATGCGTTTCCGGTGCCCATGTGACAATACAACACTGGCCAATATTTGTGATCAAACAACAAATGAAAACACACAGAGAGTGAGAGAGAGGAGAGATACCCACAATCGCACTCAAATGTGTAAATAGCGCTCATTGTGTCCGTGTTGTTGTTTGTGTTTGTGCCGCTCATTTTGTATTTGCTCACCCGCCGAAGCTTGTAGTTGAAGCAATGCTAACTATGGCTGAGACGTCGACTGTGCTGCTTACCATTCATCTGTTTCCTATGGAGGCGGAAACGGAAGTACAATAACAATAAATGCCATACTAAGCAGAGCGTTGATTTTTGTATCGTCGTTGTTGTTGGTTTTGTTGTTTGCTAACGAGTGGCCATTGTTGGCATACACATTAGCCCTGGCGTTGGACGCTGTCGATTTAGGCGGGTGTTTTCTTTGTTTGTCAGCTTTCAATAAATTTGTTTGCTGTTGTTGTTGTTGTTGTGCATTGAGGCTACACACTATTTTGTCGCGCTCCATTGCCGCTTATTTCACAAGCACAAATGGCATGGCGATTATTTTTTATATTTTTTAAAGAAAATTTAATTTTTTTTTTTTTAATTTTTTGTTGCCTGAAATTGTTGTTGTAAACGCTGCAAAACAATGAGCAGGTGAAAAACGGCACATTTCAATGCAAACAATGCTGGTGCACAATTGTCGTTTGCGGTGCGAACAGTGAAGAGCGAAACGGTTCGGAAAGGCGCCTGTCAAAGCGTTCTCACATTCAAACAAAGAGATAAGAGTCGCTGTCGCTTCTTTTGTTTATTTGGAGTGGTGTGATTGTGGGACAAAACAAAAATGCGATCAAGCCATTTGAGTAAAAGCTTTAAAGCTCTTGCTTTGTTGTTTATCGCTCTATTTAAGCTGTGGCATAGCATTCAAATTTTTTACATACCCTCATATCTTGAAAGGAGGTCAAGAAATTGTTGTTGTAAACGCTGCAAAACAATGAGCAGGTGAAAAACGGCACATTTCAATGCAAACAATGCTGGTGCACAATTGTCGTTTGCGGTGCGAACAGTGAAGAGCGAAACGGTTCGGAAAGGCGCCTGTCAAAGCGTTCTCACATTCACACAAAGAGATAAGAGTCGCTGTCGCTTCTTTTGTTTATTTGGAGTGGTGTGATTGTGGGACAAAACAAAAATGCGATCAAGCCATTTGAGTAAAAGCTTTAAAGCTCTTGCTTTGTTGTTTATCGCTCTATTTAAGCTGTGGCATAGCATTCAAATTTTTTACATACCCTCATATCTTGAAAGGAGGTCGTGACTAACCTAAAATCGGTCGAATATCCAAGGATTACTTATTGTTTTTACCAAATCTTCATCCAAGATTTGTAAAAGTGGGACCCAGAGCAGAAGTGATGGGAAGCAAAATGAGTGAGAGGGCACCAGAAGAAAAGAGCGGGAGAGAGAAGAAAAGAGACAAATATATATATGGAGAGAAATGAAACGAGTGAGAAAGCAAAAATGAGATAGATAGAAATGAGATAGAAGAAAAATAGAAAAGAGAGTTAGAAAAAGAGACAAACTTCTAGTTTTTCAAAGAGTATACCGATCTCTGTTACCATAAGTACTACTTTCTCCTGGATTGACAAAGAAGCGAACCGAATAGGTCAGGTGATTTATGAGGACAAAACTAAATATCTCCAGTCATCAAACAAACAGTCAGCGCTTTCGAGTCTTGGCTCTCATGTTACTGTTGGCAGTCATAACATTGAAGTTGTAGATAATTTTGGCTATCTGGGAACCAGAGTTAATAGCAAAACAATGCCAGCCTGGAAATCCAACGCAGAAGCACTCTACTTTGGACTGAATAGGCAATTGAAAAGAACAGTCCTCTCTCAACAAACCAAACTCCACAAGTCGTTTATTACTTCCGTCTTGCTTTATGGTGCAGAAGCGTGAACGATGTCAACACCCGTTGAGACGACACTAGGAGTTTTCGAGAGAAAGGTTTTACGGATGATTAAGATTCTTTGAACATTGGCACCGGAGATACCGCAGACGATGGAGCGATGAGTTATACGGCGACATAGACACAGTTTAGCGAATAAAAAGACAGCGGCTACGCTGACCGTGTCATGTTGTCCGAAACCACTCCAGCTTTGAAGGTGTTCGAGTACCCGCATGTGGAAGCCGAGGAAGAGGAAGACCTCCACTCCTTTGGAAGGATTAGGTGCAGAGTGACCTGGTTACACTTGGGATATGCAATTGGCGCCGAGTTGCGGCTATATATATATAGGATAGGAAATATGATGAAAATAAAGAGAGGAAAATGAGATAGATAGAAGGATGAGAGAAAAGAGATACAAAAACTAGCGATCAGGAGAAAAAATTAGATAGATGGATAGAGAGACAGAAGATAGCAACATCGAGATAGAGAGAGGAGAAAGATTTTCAGTTTCCCGAAGAGTATGCTGATCTTTAAGCCGCAAATAGCTGGTGGTGGTGGTGGTATGACAATACAGTTAATATATAGCGTAAGATAGAATTTGAAAATACTGTGTCTCCATTTCCTCCGAAGTTAACTCTTCGTTTACAATAAGCGCCCGATCCAAGTTCAATTTAAATGAAATTTCTTCCACAAACGATTTGCCACACTTAAGCCATCATAACGGTACTTATTACCTACACAATTAGCGCTACCAGCATAGCGACCTACTCAGTGCTTCCCTTAATTAAAATAACATTTACAAACAGACATAACTTCCGAAAAAGGATTAAGTAAACCAAACTCTATTTGTGTTTATGTAAACAGAAAACAACAATATGAATTACCAACGATGTCTTTTCTCGAGAAACTGTCGCCCTGCACCGCTCCACTCACTACACTCCACATGCCGTTGTTCTATTGTTGCGTTGACTTGAAGAGATGAGTTACAACTTGAAACTTAACTTCCAAGTACAAGTACACGAGTATAACAGTACAGCGTGCAACACTTGTTAGGTCAGCCGGAATTCCATGCTAAGGGGAAATGGTTTGTACGCATGCGATGCCATTCTGGCTTATTCTGTTCGCTCTATCCACTCTATACAGTTTTGTGACCATGATACTTTTTAATTAACTGCATCAACTGCAGGTGGCGACTTAGATAAAGTTTAGAATTTTAAGCACAAACCTCCACGGCGCCTCTCCCTCCCGCACATCGGCATCCCAAATCCAAAATAGACGCGCATTCATCGGCTTTAGTAGGGATAGAGGAGTGAGGGGCTTATAGTGGCGGAAACTTTTTGCCGCGCTGCTACTCATGCCTCGCACTTGGATTATGGTAATGCTACGATTGTTGCTAACATTGTTGTTGTTTATCCACTTGTTTCTGACTTCTGGACTGTGTGTGGGTGTGTATGTTCGTCGGTACTTTTTGAAAATTTCATGTCGGAAAGTATGCGTGTATTTTTTTGTTGTTGCGTGAAACTTTGTGCTGAGGCCGCATGAAATTTCCGTGAACGAAGGAACGAACGAACGGTAAGTAGTTGTAATTGTGAGAAAAAAAATATTGTGAACAAAATGTAGACCAAACCGAACTTAAAGTGTGCAATCGTCAGTGTACTTCGGCGAAAAGCTGCGCTAAGGTATTTTCAGTTTTGATCACTTTGTTTGCAGTTGTTGTATAGCGCTGGGATTGGACTTATCGTGGGGGTTGGAAAGTTTCCAATTTAACTGCATGCCGTGAAGCAGCTTAAGTGTTCTCTTTTTCAAGAGTTATTACATTTAAATTTTTATTATTTATGTAATTTCAAAAAAACGAGGAATTAGGAAAGCAAATTTACTACAGATACAAATAAGGAAGACAAAAGTTTCGGGAAAAAAAGAATTCTTAACAAAGAAAAGCTTAAATAACCACATCGTAGGCTGCTCCATTTTGGTTCTAGCCACGAGTCAAAGGCTACTGATTGTGAGTATGAACCATACGAAAAATCTTCTGCCATTAAAAGAGACAGCTACCACCAGTCCCCAAAACAATTGGGGAAACGTTACCGGAATGGACCCAGATTTATATACGCCTAAGGACTGTCGACGTCAGATTTTCTTTCGTCCATTCAGACAACATTACCTAGCCAGCGTAGCCGCTGAACTATGTCAATGTCGTCGAATAATATATACAGCTCATCATTACATCGTCAGCGGTATTCGCCATTGCCAATATTCAAAAGACCATACATCTTCCACAAAACCTTTCTCTCGAAAACTCCTAACGTCGGCTCTTCGGATATCGCCACCGTCACGCTTCTGGACGTTTCATAAATCGGGATGAGAATGATGAAAGTTTTGTAGAATTCGATTTTGATTCGTTGGTTGAAGAAATCACATAATAAAGCTGAGAAGGAATAATAGCATCAAAACGGAGTCTCACATTTCCCTTTTATTACGAATGTTGATCCAGAAAGTCGCTGAAATCTCAATTTTTGCAATGAACTGAAACCAGGACATGAATTAACAACCCTTCGAAGACAAATATATGTAAAGTGGTTTTGAGGGGTCAGCAGTGGGAAGAGGGACTCTGCTACTTAATATAGCTCGTATGAAAAAATACATGGACTGTTTTAGCATATCAAATCGGATTTAGCTTTCGGGAATAAGTAATTTTATAAGCATCATATGTAGTAACGGTATGTTCCTTTATGATCTTCGTATGTAATCTAGTAGCGTCTAATGGGAAGTCGACAAGTTCTTTGAACGACTAACGTCTAAGGTGAGAGCTCTCTTTGAGGAACACGCCAGGAAGGATGAGCTTCCCTCTAGTAGGCGCGTCACCACATACTACACTTGCGAGCAAAATTTTAAACAGATCTAGGAATCGGAGGAGAGCAAAACCGCTACCAATCCCTGTGGATGTTTACCCAGGGAGCTTCGACGACCCCATGAGAGCTGGAATGAGTGAGGCCAGCCTAAATTGGTACCTCAGGCATCTAAGTAAGAGTAAATCCCCATTTTAAGCAAGAGCTCTCACGAATAGAGACATCACGGAGAGCAGAAAAGCTCCATACCAGTAAGCCAGCCAGCACAAAAGTACCCGCGTCCGCTGAATATCGGAGAAGCGGGCATATCACGCCGAATGAGCCGGACAACAAACGGCAAAAGGTCCTTCAGTCAGAGCTAGGAATGGACAGTTACATAAGGCCGGTGGCGCACAAGCATCCTCTAACGTTTTCGGGCATCTTTTTCGGTCCAGCACTACTGCTGATCGACTGCAGAAATGAGCAGACAGCATCCTGGCTAGCGGAGATTGCTACGCACCTAGAATGATGGATTGGGCCATCACTCTGTAACAGGCGAGGGGATGAAATACCGAGCACAAATAATAAGACGGTATTTCTTCCAAGATGCGCCGGCAAGACATCGGAATATGTTTTTGGTCCGAAAGCGGTCTGTCCTCAATTACTAAGTCAATGTCGCTGGATACGCGGTACCAAAAGTTGTAAGAGTATTTAGCCGAAGGTTAAGAAACTGTGCATATTTCTTTCACACACGACTATACACCGTTAACGGTAAATTAATATAGTCTGAAACACATCTAACTAAAATCACTGATTCAATTTGAAGAGTACTTATTTATACGGCCAATTAGTCATAACGCCACTTGAATAAAACTCAACAAATTGCTTAGCCACCTCCCTGACTCGCCTACAACAACCAATCGATTGCTAATATACTTTCAATCTAAAACATACTACATATATACATATATGGAGTGTATGGCAGCCCTACTGCTTTGGATTGTTATGATTATTACTTGTCGTTTTTGCATTTTGCCAATTGAGCGCAAGTTGGCTAATTAAATTCACTTGCGAACATTTCGTTGCTATTGTTGTTGCTTTAGTCCGCTGCCGCTGCAGTTGACAGCCCATCAGCACCTAACATTGGCTACACTTTTACGACTCCATTAGTTGCATAATAATATTCTCTCTGTCGTTTGGCAATGCGGACGGCAAATGCGGCGGAGGCGAGGGTTGCGGGTGTAAGGCACAAGGGGACGTACTTCAATTACAAGTCAATTCGTATTCAATTAACCGTTAGCAATAAAAATCAATTTCCAGCAGCGACTTGTTCTAGGCAAAAACTCATTGTAATTATTATGAATGTGCCGGGCGATAGTAGGGAGAAGGGGGAAATAAAATTACACAAAACACAAACAACGAAATAGAAAAGAAAAATAATAAAAGAAAATATTATAATGAATTAGCAATGCAATCGTTTGGCAGTTCGGCATTTTGGCGCTTGCAAATGACTTTTCATCAACGCTGTTTAATCAAACGGAAAAGTCAAATGGTTATTGGCAGAAAGCTTTTTCTTTTTTCTCTTGAGCTTTGTTAGGCGTAGGTAAATTATAACTAAGTAACTTGTTAGAAAATTGGTTATTCAAGGCACTGCAGGTCAAGAGGTTCCATTATATTTTAGATTTGTACAAATTTGTTTGGTAGTTGTGGCACTTCAATAAGTTGCATGGAGGAAAACAGTTTCATTATTTTTTTTTTACCAAAAATCGGTAATATTATAATGGTGAAGGACCAACGCCATATTTTTTCTCTCACTTTTGACATTTCTCTTCAGTAAGGTTTGCCATTTCATCATGGAAAGATATACGATCCAACAACTAGTCGAAATTATTGAAATTTACTATCGAACTTCGAAGTCAGTGGCCTCCATTTTAAGAGCGCAACGTCCAATTTATGGTGTCATAATCGTTCAGTTAGATCAACAATTGAGCGCCTAAAAATGTTGATCCACAGGCAAAGCACAAAATGTTCCCGTGCCAGTGAGACAACGAAGTGCCCGTAGTGTGACGAGAATATTGCCACCGCTAGCGCATCAATTGAGAAAACCCCAAATCAGTCTCTCACACGTTGTTCTCAAACGTTGGACATCTCTGTTATGTCATTGTAGCGAGTTTCGCGAAAAGATCATCTTTACAAAATCAAATTGACGCAAGAACTTAAGCCGCTTGACCACCTGAATCGTCGTATGGTTTTCATCGAAGAATCATCTTCATCGATGAGGCTCATTTCAGGCTGAATGGCTTTATCAGATCAGACAGCAATCCACATGTAGTCCCTGTGTCTCCATTGCATCCCGAAATTACGGTTTGTTGCCGTACTTCTTCCATGATGATCAAGACTGGCACGTTACTGTGAATGGGAATCGCTACCGCTCAATGATAACCGAATATTTTTGTTCCGAATTGAATGATATGGACTTGGACAATATGTGGTTCCAAAAGAACGGCGCCACAAGCCACATAGCGAATGTCACAATCGATTTATTGAAAACCAAGTTTGGTGAACTTGTTATCTCACGAAATGGCCCAGTCAATTGATTGACCGCCTCAATCGTCCGATTTAACGACGTTAGACTATTTCTTGTGGGGCTACATCAAGCCTATGGTCTATGCCAACAAGCCAGCGACGATTGATGAACTTCGTACGAATATCGGCCGATTTATTCTTGAAAACTGTAGAAAATTGGGTTCGGCGTCTGGATTTCTGCAAGTGTGCCCGTGGTGGCCATGCAAAAAAATTCGAGTTCCATACATAATGGCATCAAATGTTCTTTCACAGGAATAAATAATTTCATTGATATCGCAAAACAAAAAACTGTTGTATTGCTCTTATTACAGTTGAACTTCCAAAATTCGAATAACCATAATCCATAAAAAAGACTTCCGAGTTATGGAAGGTAAGTTAGAGCGTAATTAAAAATTTTAATTAGTAGTTTAGAGACTTATAAGAGAAAGTTCCATACCATTTTCATGTGTCTAAAAATAAGCGAGTTCTACAATATTATTTGAAAATTCTTGTGTCTAAATATCAAGAACATCCCCTATGCCCGGTGCGGATATTTAAGTTCTAACCGCTGAGTCGGAAATTAGTCTATAGCATCCAACATTGTTCTATAGCATCCACACTTCCTTATTAGTTTAAGTTATGCTGTCTATGGTTTTATGGTTAGAGAGATTTTTAGCTATTCGAGCTTACTAGTCTAATCGTAATAACAATAATAACAACTATGCTCTCTCACTCTTCGGCTCTTTACTTCTACAGCGTTGAGGAATTCTGTTGTCTACAGTTTGATGCCCACAAGTTTCTCTAGTTCGAAAAGAATAATGGCCTAATCATGTGCTTTCACAATGTGACGGATCCAAACTTCGGAGACATAATTTATTAAAAAATTATTATTTTTATTTTTAAATCAGGGTTGCATTCCTGTTAAATATTCCTAATATCTACATCTTCTATCAAATATAGCTTAAGGCAAGCTACAAGAGTGAGACCTCTCCCCACATTTTTCTATACTCTTTAAAAGCTTTAAGCTTAAAAAATTTAAATGATTTTTTTCTAACTGTTAGTACTTGTGGCACTAAACTCGCTTCCAAATATTTACATTTTCTCTGACGTTTATAATAAATTGCGGCGAGTTTATGTGGTTAAGCAACTGCCTGCGGCTTGCTGACGCGTCAAATTGACTTAAGCGCTAAACATTTAAGGCGGGGAGGGGGGGGGGGAATATCAACCTTAGCAAATTACACGCGGGTAATCGCGTCAAATTAATGAAAGTGTGCAAAATGAGTTCGAGGTTCACAATGTAAATGAAATTAGCGCCTTTAAAGCAGAACGTTGGATATTTTACAAAAATAGAGGGTGTGCTTTTCGATGTATAGAATTTGGTATAGCTGTCTTAGCAGCTGTCAATGTGAACATTTCTATTTGACATTAATATATTTTGAGAGATGACAGAGCCTTTTCTTTATTTTATTAAATATAAAAGTTAAAATTTTTTCTTGTTTCTGTTGTAATCTTCCAATAATTTTGTTAGATATTTATTTTATTTTAATATTAATTTTTTATTCCCATTTTCGTATATATTTCACGATACCTATAAGCTTCGTAATTTCACAAATTTATAATGAATTTACCTGTTTATTTCATCTTTAATGTGTCAATTCAAAATTAATTCTTAGCAAAGCTCAAACTTCCGGCTAAGTCGTTGATTGGACCCCCGACAGTCTTTAACGGTGTTGAAATGTCAACTAGTAAATATGTATCTACTATACATTTTATATATCTACAACAACAACTCTTCGACTATCTAATTAAGCTGCGCAGTTCTGTAACCAAATTACTGTTAGTTGGCTGCCTTTTAATTTCACAACCGTTAATTGCTAGTGACGTGCCCAACAGGTGTCTCGTTGGAGTATTGTCACCCAAAGCCGCACAGCAGAATGAAGCTACAGAGCTTTTACCAACGCATCAACAGCTTTCAGTAATATACGTTAAGGTCGTATATTGAATAATTTTTGAATGGCAGCGTTCTAGAGCGACCTCTATAGTCTATAGTATAGACTAGCTTATAGCTTATTATGTCTAAAAAAACTTCGAAGCATTCCATCGAATCCTTTCTTTAAAAAAAATCACGAAAATCGCCTAATTTTTATTGGGTTACACTTGTATAGCTCCTTAAAATAAATATGTAAATCCTTTCTTTTATTGTATTTAACTCTTCTTTTATGCAATTTTTTTATAATTTTCATAACCACTTTCCTTCCACCAAACAAATTATCCACCAAAATTATCGCATTTTAATTTGCCAACTCACATGTTGACGCCAAAAGGCAAAAAAAGAAAGAAAAACATAGCGCGTTATAAACTGGGCGTTTTGTCACCAATGAATAATGACTTGGCACATAAGCTGTTAAGGCGCTGTTGACAGACTCTGTCTCCGTAAAAGCATAAAGGCAGGCGGAAAACAAATTTGCGAATGAAAAATGACTTTGCAAAGCCTTATTAACAGGCTAATAAAAAAATATGAATATGTGTATGTATGTATGTATGTATGTATGTATGTATGTATCTATGTATGTATGTGTGTATGTTTGTTTACGTTATGACATGCACGTGCAGTACACAACGGCTCCAAAGTAATTAAAAGCGTGCTTTATCGCAAACACGATTTTCCACAGAGCAATATTTCAAAAAAAGTGCCCAAAAAAGAACGAAAATAAATTTTTTGATGCAATAAATATTGAACATAATGAAAGTGTACACACCGATATATTTTTAGTTGAACAAAAATTGTTTTTATTATTATTAGTTTTATTTTTTAACTTATGGCATGCTTATTTTCAACTGTGTGTTATTCAACTAGCAAACCGTATAGTTGTTGTACCTAAGAACACAGCGAAATTTTATAATATTTTGCATGATTTATTGTTTCGGAACAGGTGGCAGCTACTTTTAAATAGTAAATACCTTAAAACCTCTTCCGAAATGCTTTATTTTGCTCATTTGTGGTCTGTCGTTATCCTGGTGGAACACTACACCCTTCCTGTTGGCCAATTCTGGTCGATCGTATGTTTCCAGCGGTCCAGTTGTTCGCGGTAGATGGTGGAATTAAACGTCTGGCCATATGGAAGCAGCTCATTGTGGACGATTCCCTTCCAATCCCACCTAACACACAGCAAAACATGCCTGGCTGTCAATCCCGTCTTGGCCAATGTTTGGGACGATTCACCGGCCTTCGACCACGACCGTCTTCGCTTGATATTGTCGTATGTGATCCATTTTTCGTCTCCAGTCACCATCCGCTTCAAAAATGGGTCGAGTTTGTTCCGTTTCAGCAGCATATCGCAGTCGTTGCTTCGGTCCAGAAGGTTTTTTTGCGTCAAATCATGCGGCACCCAAACATCAAGCTTTTTTGTGTATCCAGCCTTCTGCAGATGGTTTAAAATGGTTTGGTGACTAACCCCTATCTCCTGGACGATGTCACGAGATGCCACTTGCCGGTCTAACTTGATGATTTCCATGATTTGATCGGTATTCGTCGTCACAAGTCTACCGCCGGCTGCGTTATCCATGGTGTTATACATAGCCGGTAAATTCAAAAGACAAAAAGGCGGAAGGCACATATTTGCCAACCTAATATACAATTTTTTTTGCCTCTGAAAGTCACCTAACCCCTTAAGTGGTAATGCTAGAAATCGGTAGCCAGCTGCCATGCAACCAATATACTGATTTTCAACCCTCCATATAATATTATACCGTAGAAATTGGTTAGTGAGATATGTCTTATTAGGCCTACAGCTTTGCTTCCGCCGTTTTTCAATAGATGTCTCTAGTGTCAAGCACTGGTCGATTAAGTCGATTAAATCGTTTTATATCGATCTTGGACATTTGTGTCAACATTAACCCAACAAAATATTTGTAGAGATCTCTTTGCATCCCAAACTTATTCTCAACTGAAAATGTCACTTTTTGAGCCAAATTCTCGACATTTGCGGGAAATTTTGTTTTTCTTTTTTAATTCCAAGAAAAGTGCGGCTGAGGCTCATCGAATGCTTTCGGATACGTACGGTGAGTCTGTCCTAAGTGAAAGAACATGTCGCGAATGGTTTCAACGTTTTAAGAATGGTGATTATGAAGTCGAAGACCAGCATGGTGGTGAAAGGGAGAAGATTTTCGAAGATGCTGAATTGGTTGCTAAAGCCAAGTGCAAACATCACAGGAGATCGATACCGAACGCAATTGATGCATTTGAGCCGAGCACGAAAAGAAAAACGGCCACAGTACGAGGAAAGACACGATAAAGTCATTCCCCAGCATGACAATGCTCGGCCTCACGTCGCAAAGGTGGTCAAAAAATATTTGGAGACGCTGAGATTGGAGATCTTACCCCACCCGCAGTATTCTCCAGACGTTGCTCCATCTGACTACCACTTGTTCCGATCGATGGCACACGGTCTAGCTAACGAGCACTTCAGTTCTTATGAAGAAGTCAAAAATTGGATTGATACTTGGATCGACTCGAAAGATGAGGAGTTCTTTCGTCACGCAATACGCTTGCTGCCAGAAAGATGGTCAAAAGTAGTAGCTAACGACGGCCAATATTTTGAATAACATTTTTTTTTATAAAGCCTTATGTTTCCAAAGAAAAAACGGCGGAAGCAAAGTTGTAGACCTAATATTAAAAATAAGCGATCATATTTAACTCCTTGTTTATATTTCCAGTATTTAATTATTTTCTTAACTTTTTAGAAGTAATATTTTCGATAAGCAAGCGAGTTATCGACTTAAGCTCAACACATTCATTTCAAATGCCTCTCAAAAACACCTAACAACTGTTTAAATATTAATGTTGTTGTTGTTTTGCAGACTTCTCCGTACAGAGTGCGTCTTCTGTTCGTGAAATTCGCTTACTCATCGCATTGATATGCTAAATTCTTACTTTCTTTGTCAAAAATGAACAACCAAAAGAATGCATGCTCTACCTCAAGTGCCCCAACAACTGCTATGTCTTAGGCAATTAGTAGAATTTATTGTTTCAACAAATCAAAAGTGCAACATCACCGCACACAACAATCAACCTCTGCGCTCTGCTCTGACAGCTACTCCTGCCTACTGCAAATCATGGCAGCCACACTTCCGGTCTAGAGCGGAAGTACATACATACGTAACTACTTAAGCGCACTTAAACATACACGCATGAGGCAGTGCGCTTAGAATTAATGCGTATTGTTATTGTTGTTGCTTTTGTCAACTTCACTTATAGAGCTTTTGTTGTTTTAAATGATTCATCAACATTTACTTGCATAATATATGTACATATATATTGCTGGTCATGGACAAAAAAAATGCTCTGCCGGACAGACATGTCGAAGCAGCGTAGCATGCGTATATGTATATGTGCGGTAGATGAGAGCGTTGTGCAAAGAAATGAAGCTTGTCGGTGTTGCATGTACGATATTTGTTGCCAAAAACATTATGTATGTGCTCCTTATGTGTTGCATTGTTATGCACTGTAGTGTACATGTTGTTGTTGTTGTTGGCATTTTCATTTGTAGTACAAATCGAGGAAGTGTTTTGCAAATTGTAAATTTAGCTGACTTCGAAGTGCTTACGTACATACATACAAAGTGGAGATTAGATTGCACAAATATACGAGGGCGGTCCGTTAGGTACTAAGGCGGCAAGAGAAACAAGAAAATATTTCAAAAAAATTCGAGTAATTCCTCCAGAAGCTCTGCTTTTGACTCGATATACTGGACACAGATTTTTTCAAACCCGTTTAGAAATTATATTTTCGAGAGATCTGCAAAGTAGACCTTCATAGTTATAAAGCTTTCAGCGAGTAACTGTTTAAAGTTTGGAAATAAAAAGCAGCTGCACGCGGTCAAATCTGGAGATTGGTTGGTGGTTGTCGTAGCAGTTTGTCGCTTAATTTGCATTAAGTGTAAACCACTGCGTTGTCCTGGTGGAAGAGCTCTGCATTTCGCCTTTTTTTTCAGTGATCCAACATTGAATCGGTTCAATAATCCGATCTGGTAGCGCGCTGTTGCCGTTTTTCAGACGTCATCGGCTTTCCAGTCCCTTGTGATTGTGTCAAAAATCTCCTAAATATGAATCAAGAGCCCCTCATGTTTTGACGTGAACGTTTTGAGTCTCTCACAAATTTGTTGAGGTGTCTAAAATCAATGACAGCCCAGTCTGCCGCTACACCAAACTTATGACATCCAAGATATATATTTCAATCTTTGTTTCTTTAGGAGAGTTGATCAGAAAGTGTTGAGATCTCACCATCCTCCAGACGAATTTGTCAACTTTCGGCCGTTAAAATGTATAGTTTCATCACCTGTCCAATGAACAGTCTCCGCTTAAAACCCACAGAAAAGTCGGTGGTAAGGGAAATATACATATTAGGAACACTAATGTCAAGCGCACCTTTATCTGTTCTATCCCTACTGCTGTTGTAAATAACTGTTATATGTCCATGTAAGAGTTCCGTTACATTGCGTGCCAACCTTGATGAAGTTGCTGTGTGAGTACATGCAATCTAAAATGGTCGAAATGGCGTTTGTATGCAGCCAAGCGCATAGACATATTCACACAAACATACATATGCCACATATATATACATCCATATACATATACATATGTACTCACAAGTCAGGATGCCATTTTATGCATTTATTTTCATTTGCTTTACGCTTTGCTAGCATTTCCATTTTAATTCTACCGCAATGTAGCGCACAGCAACATTCGACATACATACATATACACAACTACAACTATTCAACACAGTGTTGCATTTTATTGGCCACACGGGGGCGTAAAATGCACAAAATACCTTTGAGGCGTTAGCTGCTGCTGTAAATGCTAGCCATAGATACGTGCTGTGCGTTTCCAATACAACAACAAAAAATATTTGCAAATATTCACATACATAACGCACACATACACACATATACGCACGCATACAAATGCAATAAATTCCAATGCAATTGACCTAAAAGGATTTGTGCTACTCCACAGGCTTCCGGCGAGGGTAAAACATTTTGTGAACTATTTGTTTTTTGATCTCTTTTTTTCTTTTTCATTCACTTTTGGTGCTGTTTTACCTGCGACTTTTTTCATTTTGTTGGCAATAAAATGCCTGTGGGCAGCAATCGAATTCAGTCGGTGAGTTCTGCCGTTGTGTTGGTTGCATCCACTGCAAATTGAGGCGTTGAGTTTCCGGGTGGAGTAGTAGGAAGCTAAAATTATAGTTTGAGCTTCATAAACTCGAGCAATATGATGTACTAAAACAAGAGCTTCCTTTTTTCAACGCTAAACTTACAATTTAGGCTCAAATGGACATGACGTAATATTAACTCAATCAAACTAACATAAATTTGAGTTAAAAATAATAATTTCGTGCTAAAATCTACTTTAACTTGCTTATTTTAAACTTTATGTAGACTTTGAAACAAAATAATGATTTTTTTTTCATAAATAATTGGAGAGTGCATGCAACACTGTCAGCTTGCCAAAGCTATGTGCTATTACAATAATACAATCTATTACCGAAGTTCTCTGCTAAACAGCTGTTTTTGACAAACCGCTCGTGCAGCGCCGCATTGCACTGTTTACGTAAAATCCAATTTCCAATTGCGGCTTTTGTTGTTTTTCACAATTTTTGTGTAAGAATTTATGAGATAAGTGTTAAGTTAAATTAAAATGAATCAAGCCGACGTTAGTAAACTGATGTCGCAATTGCGCATTGCTGTTAAACCGCATCGTAATCTACGTAATCCAGATGGTCCTGAGGGTCGTTTATTGAAACTACGCAAAACTGTGACGGCACTGGTGAAACATGAGCGCATAGAACTATATTACAATAGAGCTGATGAAGCGCGCGGCTATGCGGAATTGGTTAGTAATATTACGGCACAACAATCATTATTAGCAGAATTAATTAATTTTTGTGTTTTTTATAATTACAGCTAATTTCCAATGCGATACGTTATGGCGATTGTCATAAAGCCACAATGGAATTGGCGGATTATTGGTTGCTCGAAAAGCAATTGGTGCATAAACTTTTTAAAGTACTAGTGCCACGATTAGAGAACTGTAATCTTTCATATACCCGCATGTATAAAGCGCCGCGTGATTACCCGGGCATGTATTATAGAAAATCGGTTTTGGAATTGCGTGGCAATCCATATCCGTCGTTATTGCCTGATTATACAAACAATCGTAATTTAATACACAATGTTTTGTTGGATGAAGCACGTAAAGATTATAGACGTGAAAAACTAGCAGAGCTAGCTAATAAAATAGCGTCGGAATCGGCGGAAAATACTAAGAAAGTTGAGAGTGACGCTGAGTCGAAAGTTGCAGAAAATGCAGAGAAAGCATAAAAATAAATGGTTCTTTATGATAAACAGATAATTCTTATGCATAAAATAATTGTTAAATTAATAAAAGTAAATTAATATTAAACAGAGAGTGTACAGAAGTGTTTTATTTTTGTTAAAATTGTTATTAAAACATTTATTGTTTAAACATTGCAGTACAGCTTTATTGGGAGCAGAATAATATTTAAAAGGTCTTTTAGTGCACTAGCATGGGAAGTGCCTACAGTATAAATAGTTGAGTTAGTAGTACTTTTTTCGTAAGGCTAGCAATTGATAGTTAGTCAAGTTGCTGCTGGAAAACCTGCTCAAGAGAGCGTCAGCTGATCACATTAGAGCTGTTGGTGGAATTTTCATTGCAACAATAATAGTCAGTATTGTATTCAGAACCACAAAACAGCGAGTTTTAATTCTTTGATCATTATTTATAGAATTCATTTTTATAGGTTATACGGAAACCAATCACCCATCACAGTCAGCATCACTACTTAGTACCACAATAAATTATAAATTAAAAAATATTATTCCATAAATGATTTAGAAGATGCTGCAAGAGCAATAAGTGGACGAAGAAGTATATAAATCTTGTGTCAATAGGCGTACAAATACACTATAAGGAAAGTAAATGTTAAATTGTAGAAAATTATATTAGGACTTACCCTGAAATCCGAAACAACTGCTCCTGACAACAAAGGCCTCACATACAACTGCACAAAACATTTTGATTTTGTTTTTCACATTTAAAAACCACAAAGAATTCAATTTTATTATTGACTGCATCACTTTATATGCTTCCGCCGATAATGCTACGCGAAACTGATAAAGCAGTATACCAATGGCAATGCAGTTCAGTACATACGTACATACATATATAGGAATATATGTACAAAGTTGAAAACTTAATTTTCAATTCTTTTAGGTTAGCTCAACCAAATGTAAATGCTCCCTATTGCAATTTAGCGTATATTCAATATAGTTAGGGATGGAGCCGAAGTGACGCACTTTACAGTAGTTCGAACACGTATTGAATATGAATATGCATGCGTACAAATATTCACGAAAACTGGCAAATTGATTGTTGGAAAAGCTTATCCAAAAACGAAACCATTTATTCGTTGAAACTGTTAAACATTCACAAATTTACAATCCAATTTTAACCACACATACACTTAAATATATAAATGTTTTATTTAATTACAATATAATTATAATTCACTTTTGCGGTAGCATTTTACGCGTTTCCGTCGGCTTTCAATCGCGAAACTGACGAAGCTTACGGAAATCTTCAATTTACAATTGGCAATGCAGTTTTTTGTAAAGTCTTCCTGTCACAGCTGTCAGTTTTGACCGTATATCGTATATAGTACAGTGGCAACACTGCCAAAAATCACCGCCAAATTGTGTGTTTGACAATTGAAAATTTTACACATCCGATTTTAAAGAAAAGTAAAACATATTTGTGCTGTGAAATTATAATTAAATATAAGTGACCGATTTGCTGTATATCAAAACATTTCAATAGAGAAGAAAGCATAATAACTCATAAGTGGACATATATTGAAACAAAAACAAAAATGAATTGCTTCCTAGCGCTACACTGAATACCACATTCACTTAATGCAAGTCTCTATAATTCTTCACTTAATGGATATGTCGCCCATTAATATGAGAAGTTGTATTGTAAGCATGAAATAAGTACATTAAGGTTTTTGTAAGAATATTTTCCGTAACGAAAACATCGTCATTGGTTACCTTGCCTGTTACGTTATTTTATCCGTTAAGCTACGATCAACATTAGACATTACATCTTTCGTAAGCGCCGGTTCCACATAAGTGGTATCAGTCTATGTATATAGCGCGGTAAGAAACCAAATAAATTATTTTATATTTTGCCCAACACATTTTTATTTTAATATATATATATTTTCAACGGATACAGTATTTGTATATATGTATATATGTAAGTGTAAACATAAACTATATATAATTGATAAATGGTTATTTAATTGTCATATAAAACATCACATATGTTTAAAAGGCACTAAAGTGCATTATTAAGGCCTCATTGGTATACACATTTCCGCTGTTTTCAACATATTTTGTGCATTAAAAATTATTCAATATAAAATTGTGACTTTATAGTTCACATATTGTAAAAGATCCGCCACAAATCTCACATTTCTGCGGTTCCAAATTACTATTAGGATTAAGTGAGTTAAAATAGTTCTTCAAAGCGTTCAAAATGTTATCCTTTTTGGTATATAGGTATTGAAACGATTGTGATATATATGTATCTTCAACGTACACAAATATACGGTAAAGTATGTTTTCGGCGGATATAAAAACTTTTATCCTTTCCCTTATATCGTCTAATAGTGTTTCAACAAATTCTTGTGCTACTTTCATTAAGAAATCAAATGTTTCCTGTGAAAAAGCATCAGCCATGGTAGTTATAATGTCATCAAAGCTGTCCGGATTAGCGATCATCTCAAAAAGTCGAGTGCCATACGCGGCTAATGAAAGTAAGACATTATTAGGTAGCAAAATACTGCCCATTCTGATGGCGAAAGCGCTTGGTTGTGCCGATGCTCCGTTAATATTATTGTTTGAGAACAGTAATCTTGAATTGTTAACGGCATTTGTGTCAGTCTGTGTTGTTGGTATGGGTTGTTTAACCGAATTTAGCACATTAGGTCCACGATTATGTTGAAGATTATTGCGTAATTCGTTGGTATTTACTGGTACTTCATTATTGAGTACGACACCTTCACCAGCGGCGCCGAATGAAGGACGTACCTTAGCTTGATTTAGTTTCTTGTTAATTTTATATAGATCGTTTAGATATTGTTTGGTGGGCATATCATTAGCACCACGTATAATATCTACTTTGCCTTGTTGTGAGCCTTTGGTACGAATTGTTTCCTTTGACATTTTATCAAACATCTTTCTTTGACGATTACTCAATGACTTTCGATAGTCTTGTATTGTGGTGTTATGTGTGTCATTCACCAGTGTTGATGCCATACGGAAATTTGACACCGAATGTGTGAATAGCACCAAAGAGGCTGCCAATTGCACCAATTCCATGCTAGTCACCTCCTCATCATCGCGATATTTCTATTTGATTAATCAAAGTTAAATTTACACTAGTAATTATATGTAACGTATAGCGTTAACTCACAAGTATTAGATCCAGTATGCCACTTGCTACACCAGTTCCTGATAATACAATGGATGAAATATTCAGACCATTCACAAGCAATTCGGTAACCTAAAACAAATTGTTAGTGGCAATAGCGTTGTGACTTATAAGATAGATATTGTGCAACCGCCAAAGGTGTTACAGTAAAAGCTTGTTTGTTTTCATATTTCTTGTTGTTGTTACAACAGTATTTCATGCTAATTATACTGACTCACCAATGATATCTCCTGTCCCGCAGCAGCGGCAGTTGTCATGACTTTCGTAGCGCCCGATGCACCCACACCCACAACACCCGCGCCAACACCTATCCAAGCATTTCTCGCCTGCGAGTTATCCAACCCAATGGGCTGTTCATGCTTTTTACGATCCACTAAATTACACACGGAGCGTACAGTTGAATATGCCGCCGTGGCTGCGCAAACAGCACCAGCGCCAACTATTACAGCTGGTGCGACCGTGACCATCATAGCTGCTATTGGGATTGCAGCAGCACCAAATCCTGCAACAGCTGTCGCTGTGTCTGTGTAACCTAGTGCCTTTCTAGCAGCACTACCATTCGGTGTAGTATGCACCTCCAACTGTACACGTCCGTCGTAATCGGTGGTGTAAATACCTTTAAGCGGCGCAATCAGTAAACCACTCGGTAGTTCATTATTTGATACGTATGCTTGCCAATTTTGATAAACACGCCCCACCTCATCAATGAAGATCATGCAACAATTTGAACTATCGGCAGCAGCTGGAAGCAAGAATTAAATATATAATCAATCCGAGTGAAAGTGAAAATTTAAAAAAAAAAAATGTGGAAATTGAAAAGTAAAATCGGAGTGAAAGTGAATTTTCTCGAATTTCCGGAAGTGAGTTACAGAACCTGCCTGATAGTAGATGAAAATATATTCTATGTAAATATGTATAATTCAGTTTTCTTACTTGTGCATTTTCGTGTTCTAAAAACGGGATGACAGGAGAATTCTTTAGCATTTACGGCGTCTTCTTCTTTATCACAATCGACAACAAACACATAAATAATTGCACTCAAAGAGTTGCGATTTGTGTATTTTCCTGTTTAACATGAGATATTTTTCAGTGAGTTGTATAGCATTAAGGTTATTTTTTTTTGTAGTTTTTATACTCACTTTGAGCCCAAACACTGTCAAATAGCATTTTTCGCATTTCTTCTATTTTTTTATTTCCTTTCTCTTGGTCTGGTATAAGATGTTTTAATTTGTCTTTTAACATTTGACTTTGTTTTTCAGATAGTCTGTAGGATATTAGTAAACGTTAAAGAAAAATTATTATTTATTTGAAAAAAAAAAAAAAAATGTGTATTAGCTAGCTGAGCTAAGCCTAGGAAAATGTGAAAAAAAAAATAAAAAAAAAATGTATTTATGCACTCACAAGTCCCAAATAATTTCCCTGTTGAAACCGCTATTATTGGCAAAATCTTGCTGTACTTCCAGAACTGTGCGCATTTTCTTTACCGTTTTTGGCGTCGGCTGTATGTGTAGAATTACATTGCCATTTCCATCCAATGTATATTCGCCATTGTATGGCACGACCATAATGCCCGCTGGTAGCTCATTATCTTTCAGGTAACACTCCCAACTGGGATATTTATTGCCATTTTCGTCTTCATAAAATGCATTAGTTGTCGATTCAACTGGTGGAAATGTAAACAAAAATAGTAAAATTTACAATTGCACTAGTTATTATGTTTTAAAATTAATACAAAAATTAGAATTTCGAAAAAAAAAATCAGAATTTCAAAATTATTTTTTTAAATTTTTCTAAAGTAAGAATTATCAATTTTTCTAACACAGCAATCAAATCTACTTTATTTAACTTATTTTACAACTTTAAACTGAAAATCTAAAAACTTCCCTACCTTGATACGCCTTCCTTATAACAACAAAGTCCTGAAATACCTTTGCTTCCAGCGCATTTTCATGCTCATGACTTGTGACTAGTACATGTAAAATAGACGTGTCTGTTTTCAGATATTTAGCTGTAATGCACAAAAACAATAATAAATAATAAACACATTTTAAACATATTTCCTACGCACTAATTGTTGCGTAATGTTGTTGTTGACTTCTAATAGTCAATTCGTTCGATGCTTGTGTGGCCTTTGGTAAGCAAGCAGGCGTTAAACATACTTCCAAATCGACATTGCCACTTTCATTAAAAGTGTAAATACCATTTATGGGCGCAACCATAATGCCTTCTGGTAAAGTATTTTCCTTAATATATAAATCCCACGATAGATACTCGTTCTCATCGTCGTCTATGAAAACATAACTGTTAGCTGCAAAAAAAAAAGGTTTTAACGATTTTATAAAAATTAAGCACACATTGGTGTCGTACTTATAGCACGCGCTATTCTTAGCACATTATGAATTGTAAACTCTTGTGAATTTAAGGCATCCACCATGTTGGATTGCTTTGTGACAAGCACATATATACTGCAGTTTGCGCTATAATCATCGGATGCAATATCTAAAAAAAAAAAACGAAAATAATTTAGTAGTAATAATTGATCAAATCAAAAAATCATATGCAGTTTATAATTAATTACTTTGCAGCGCCATATCTAAGTGATATTCATGTATCGTATTCCTTTTGGTTTTATTTTTAGCCGCTGTCGTTTGCCAAGCCTCAAGTTCGACTTGCCCATTTGCATCTAAGGTGTAACGTCCATTTTTAGGCGCAACCAAAATGCCATCAACCAAGTTGTTTTCACTTTTGTACAACTCCCAATTCTTGTAAATGTTACCATCTTCGTCTACAAATGTTCGATTTCCGTCTGCAAAGTAGTTAATGTAACAAGTATTACAGTAAATAAAACGAAATGCAAACAAATATAAATAAATACCGGAACGTATTACGATATGATAAGAAAATTCTCGCGCATTTTCCGCTTCCTCCAAGTTACTCGAATCAGTTACCAACACATAAATTGTATTTGCACTAATATTTGATTGCTCTTAAAACAAAAACAAAAAAAATATCACTTCTAAGTACATATAAAATATATAGTTCAATTTACCATCCATTGCAAAGTCTTGTTGCACCTCGCGTATCGTCGGTGCTTCATTGTTGTTGTTAATGCAAGCGGCCGGTGTTTTGTTAAATTCTAATTTTACTTTTCCATCGTTATCGAATGCGTAATAACCGTTTTGCGGTGCAACCATAATACCACGTCGCAACTTATTTGTTTCCTTGTACGTTTCCCAATCAGCATATACACTTCCATTTTCGTCTATAAAAGCTCTGCTATCGCCATCGGCTACAATATACATTATTATATATGTATATAGTTGGTGATCATAATTTTCAAGCTTTATCGAATTATGACTCACCATTTTTCTTTAACTTGCTGATGATTTGTGTGCTAGCAAAGTCCTCACAATTCAAAATATCTGTGGTATCTTCTCCAACAACTAGAATGAGGATCGTTGCTACGGGCAAGTGCGCTCTACGCACTTTTTGTTGACAAAAAATGTAAAAATTTAATTTATTTTTGTCGTGTATATGTATTTATACGTTTACCATTTTTGTTAGCAAACTCTTGCTGTGTATCGGCAACATTTTTTGCAGACATCTTGCTTTTTAAAATTTGTTGAAACTTCTAAAGTGGCTAGAACTGGACTGGCAACTTGTGAATGCAATATGTGCGTATATATTCGGTCAAAAGTATAGATATGTAATTAAAATAAAGTATTTATGGGATTCCCCATATTATAAAACAAGGCACTTGGACTCACTGTGGTGAACGCATCTATTATACGTGATATTTATACGTTCTCTGCTGTTGGCACATTGCTGTGACATACGATATGAGAAGTAAGTGTTGCCATATGTGTCACGTTATTGAAAACATAAAATTATTTAATAACTAATATTTGGTGTAACGCTACACAAAGTAGTCTTTATAATGATTTATTAACATTATTAAATAATATTGTATAAAACACTGCTTTCTCAAACTTAATATATACATATTTTTAAATAAATTATACACTATGTAAATGCGTTGCCACATGAGTTACGTTATTTCAATACGGTCTACACCTTTAAATTATTGCACAATATTTGAAAACAGCTGATTAGTCGCTTACTGAATATCGCCCAAAAGTTAAAAAGTTGCTTCCAATTTTGTAAAAATATTTTGTTTTGTTAAACAAAGTTATATTCTACTTATAAAATGAATGAGACTGATAGCTGCGAAGAGGATAATACTTTCTACTTTGAAAGTGATCATCTAGCTTTACGTGGTAATGCCGATTATACAAATATGCTGCGCACTATAGCCGTGCTGGAGGTGCAAAGAATGCGTGTGCATAAACAGGTAGCAACAATTACAATTTGTTAAAAAAAATTAATATTTTATATTAAAATATAAATATTACAGCTAGAGGAATTGGAATTGGCGAAACAACGCTATTTAAATGATCCAGCGTTACTGCTGCAAAAACTACGCAATAATGAGCAAATTATTGCGCCCAACTATATGACTATTGAGAAGGCAAGTTTTTATAAAAATAAATATATAATAAACATCATGTAAATTTATTTTATAATTTGTTCAATACAGATACCAGAAATTACCACCAATCTGGACTTGCTACCACCTGTAGATATCAAGATCAAAGAAGAACCTGATTCTGATACAAAACCGGCAACAGTGCGTGGACGCATTGTAGACCAGTCTAAGCCAGAGACATTTAATCAGGTTAGTTAGCTTGTTTTTTTCTATTAACAATAATATAATAATAATAATAATCTAATAATTTCTAACTTTCAAATGCTAAATGAAATCTACCATCTACAATAGTTGTGGTCGTGCGAAGAACAACGTCGTCTCGAGGAGCTGCTTATCGAATATCCCGCTGAAGCGATCGAAAGCCGTCGTTATGTAAAAATTGCTAAGGCTTTGGGCAATCGTACACCACAACAAGTGTGTAGTCGTGTGCAAAAATATTTTCAAAAATTACACGATGCCGGTTTACCCATACCTGGACGACGGCCGAAAAATCGTCGTGGTGGTCAATCGAAAGCGAAACATTTCTTTCGACCAACCACATTTTTCCCTGCCTTTAATGTGCCTGTACACATGCCGGAAGATGACTTTCTATTAGGTGAATTACCCACCGTGGCTTCGCCTTTGCCAAACGACACGCGTAAGATTTCAACGGAAACGCCAACGGAAGATGCATTTGCGAGTGGTATTGACTTGCAAAGTGATGACGATCGTGAGCGTATGTTGAAAATATTATCAATAATAAAGGAGGAGAAGTTGAAAACTCCCGAAGGTTACAATCCAGATCCATTAGCTGCCATGTGTGAAACATGTCGCGTTAGTGCTATTTCACGTTTACGTTGGCGTTGCAATACCTGTTATATATATCTGAATCAATGTTCCGATTGTATTGTGAGCCAATTGTTGGCGCAAAACTTCGAACATCTGACACACGATGTAGTGACGGAGAGTGATTTGTAGCAGTTAGATAATTTTCGCAAATAATGATTGTTTGAAATTACTTTCGCTTTAAGTTAAAATCCAATTTGAGAATAACATAACTAATTAAGGAATTTATATACGCTTTCAAGATATATAATATACATTTAAGCAATTCTATAGACTACATAGGCGCTCAGGTGAGGCTTTAACATATTATTTTCAACTTTTTTTAATAAATTCTATTTATATTTAATTAGTTGCACATATTACAAGATCAAGGCGCACTAAAGTTTATATTTTTATATTTTTATTTATTTATTATTTACTTGTAGCCTTCAAAGCCACATGCAATTTAAAAAATATCCACAATTTTCTTCACACCAATCAAGTTTATTCAAGCAAATGCACTCATACACATTTTAATTCATCAATCCATTCAATATCTGTATAGCTCTTCGATAATTGCAAATTTATTTCAAACGCAAGTACTATTGAAGACTGGTAAGTGAAAAATTTTCTTCATAAGTACATACTTTATCAGTATAGCTGTACTAATAGTTGAGGTTCTGTTGTCACTTTTTCCATTGAATTAAGATAAGATAATTGACTGTATATTTACTAATGAACGATAACCTTTGAATTTTTATTGTTATGCATTTTGTTTCTAATTTTTTTTTTATCGGCTACATACTACTCGTCATTATATACAGTAGTCTCTGGAGACCCTGTTTAAATTATTTAAATATTTGGTACATTGTTCATCAAATTAGATATGTATATATATAAATATTTTGATGTAAATACAAGAGAATTACCACATTCCATTGAATTTATAGAGAAATTCGAGCAAATTTATAAAAACAATTATATTATACGTTCATATTTAGTAATTTTACCCAGTTGACAACCCATGGCCATATAAAAATCTGGCTACATTCCGGTTATGCGCTTGGTGACACCTTATTTTAGCTGAAATTTCTTATACATCAAACTTCTTGACTAATTTATACCAAATATAACGCATAACATTATCGTTTTGTCTTTAAAGCATATGGTCCAAATCGGTACACATCGTTTCGAGTGCCAATATATCGTATATAAGAAATTTTGTAATACTAGTTGACTTTATATATACATATAATTTTCAATATGTGACACATTTTAATGAGCACAATACATGTGATCACAATATTGATATACGAGCTGTGCTCAAAAAATAACAGGAAATTTTCGTGTTTTGAAAAAATATTTATACATTCGTCTACATTAATGTTGTCACCATCAAAATAGTCCTCATTCTATATTATGTACTTGTGCCAGAGTTTCTTCAAATCGTCCAAACATATCATATGTTTGTAAAACGACGACTCTTCAAGGCTCTCTATATTTTTGGAAATGGGAAAATATTGCACGGAGTTATGTCTATCGAATACGGAGGCTGTTAAAGTATTATTTTTGACCGAGAATGCACGAATATGAGCTTTTAACAGACGTTGGCAGACGTTGGACGTCGGATTTAGTTCAAATATGCGTCGTTTCGTTCGGTAGAAGCCCCTCTCCTTATTTGCGAAGAACTCGGATAGGAACAGGTGGTAATTACTTGGCGCTATGTCCGGTTATATGGTGGATGCGATAAAACCTCCCATCCGAACTCCAGTAGCTTCTGACGAGTCATCAGCGAAGTGTGGTGTGGTCTGGCGTTGTACTGGTGGAACACTAGAAGTGTGGTGTGGTCTGGCGTTGTACTGGTGGAACACTAGAGCCTTCCAGTTGGCCAATTCTGGACGCTTCTGGTCGATCGCCTGCTTCAAGCGGTCCAGTTGTTCGCAGCAGATGGTAGAATTAATCGTCTGTCCATATGGGAGGGAGCAGCTCATAGTGGATGATTCCCTTCCAATCCCACCAAACACATAGCAAAACCTTCTTGGCCGTCTATCCCAGTTTGGCCATTGTTTGGTTCCATTCACCGGCCTTTGACGACGTCCGTTTTCGCTTGATATTGTCGTATGTGATCAATTTTTCGTCGCCATCATCCGCTTCAAAAATGGGTCGAGTTCGTTCCGTTTCAGCAGCATATCGCAGGCGTCGATTCGTTCCAGAAGATTTTTTTGCGTCAAATCATGCGGCACCCAAACATCAAGCTTTATTGTGTATCCAGCCTTCTGCAGATGGTTTAAAATGGTTTGGTGACTAACTTCCATCTCCTGGGCGGTGTCACGAGATGCCACATGTCGGTCTAACTCGACGTTTACCATGATTTGATCGGTATTCGTCGTCAAAGGTCTTCCGCCGGCTGGTTTATCCATGGTGTCGTTTTTGCCCGCTCTGAATCGTCGAAACCATTCCTTCGCAGTTCGAAGTGATAGAGTACCATTCCCCCAAAACAGCATTACTCTCACGGAACGTTTCTCTAGCGGTTTTGCCTTGAACAAAGGAAATCTTTAAAATAGCGCGAATTTCGGCATTAGTGAACTCCATGTTATTTCTATAACTGTTGAACGCAATATCCAAACTAATCATACATAGCGTCGTTTTGTATGCAGTGTCAAGACCTTTCAAAGATGTCCAGTATTGCCAGATACGAGCTCTGTAGCGCTTTATACATAGCTGCGAAATTCAAAAGACAAAAAGGATGAAAGGATGCAATTCAAAATTGAGTTATATGGAGAGTAGACGTGGTTGTGAACGGATTTCGCCCATTTTTGATCCGTGTAATTTTTCATCCATGTCGAATTTCATTGAAATTGATCGAGTAGTTTCTAAGGAATTGGCGACACCACGCCCATTTTCCATAAAAAAAAATTTGAGTGCAGCTTTCTTCTGCCATTTCTTCTGTAAAATTTAACGTTTCTGATGTTTTCCGTTAGTGAATCGACGCACTTTTAGTAATTTTCAACCTAACCTTTGTATGGGAGGTGGGCGTAGTTATTATCCGATTATAACTATTTTCATGGTGAGTGATGGGGTACGTAAGGAAACGATTGCAGAATGTTTGGTTTATTTAGCTTTATTGGTTGCGAGATACTGTATACAAAAAACTTATTTGGGGACGGGATCACGCCCCCTTACCCAAAAAAATTACATCGAAATATGCCTTTTTACTTTCATAACTTTATTTATGGCTTTATATGTTTTCGGTATTCGCCATTTTGTGAGCGTTCAAATGTCCGATTTCGCCCATTTTCAATAGCAACCCTCTCAAGCTCCCTTAATTTTATATATCTTAATTTTTACTCAAGTTATCCGTTGCTTGGACGGACAGACAGACAGACATTCCTAATTTCAACTGGTATTGATCATTTTGATATATAGTTTTTAAGACTTACAAACAACTGTTATGTGAACAAAACTATCATACTCTCTTAGCAACTTTGTTAACTTAAATTTTCCCCTAAGTTTTTGTAATAAATTGTGTGCCTCTGATTATCGGTCAGTATGTACATATATAACGGTATAGACCTTTCTATAGCTCACTTATATCCAGTAAATTTAATTTTGTCTCTCTATTGGACTTTATGCCGTTTACAACGGTGAATATAACAGATATTTTCATGAAATTAAATCGTTCACTTTTCGGTCTAAACTTTGCTCTGGCCCCTATAAAATATCAAATATTTAGATTTTCCCCACTTTAGTTGCATTAATGGTATACCATCATTTGAAATGTCTACATTCATACTTGATTGTTACGTATACGCCATGGTGGCATGCTGGAAAACCCAAAAGCTCAATGAATTTGTCAACAAAAATTAGCGCAATTTAAACAGTACGTTTAACTAAGTATATATGTATGTTTATATGTAAATATATATACATATGTATGTGTGGTGTTGCCGGCTGCATCCTGTTGCTTATGAAATGCCTATACATACACGCACAAGCATCCATAAACACTTCTTCATTCGCGACAGTTGTTGTTGTTGTTGTTGTGTTATTCGACAAACAAATTGAATTGGAAATTAATTCCATTACTAATTTTCATGTTTAAATGCGATGAGTGCAAACAAGTTGGCGGGCTGTTATATGTATACTCGTATGTGTAAATGTGTGTATATATGCAGCTGCGCGGTGTGAGGAGGTTGTAATCAATTTTACAAATTGAATAAATTTCAACGTTAACGGTGCAACTGTGTTAATTAGTTTAACAAAGCAACAGACAGACAGACATTACATATATGATGACGAGTGTGTGTGTGTATGTGAGAGACAATTCAACATATACAGACATACATACACACATGCAATGCTAAGCAAATCAATATACAGCGATGCTGAAAGCAGGAAACAACAGCCAATTTAGACACAGTTACGCTTACAATTGTTACACACAAACACACACACACACATACATACAGGCAGACAGATACCCATCCGCACGCAGCCAATTTCGACAGCCAGACAGAGAGACGGACGAGTTTTTGGGCATGAATATTTAAATTTCAATCAACGCGGCGTTGATGGCGCTACTTTCGTCGTAATCACAGTGATTTGTTGTGACGCCACGCCGCGGCGAGCCAAGTCAAGTCAAGTCAAGTTAAAGTGAGGGAAGAGGCACGCAGTGGTTCAGCGGTTGCTGAAGCCAGTAAGACTAGTAAGTAGTTAAGCAAAACAAAAGCGGAAGACATTTTGGCGACAGTGCGAGTACATAGCGGGAAATTAACTATGACAAAATATACATACAAACACTCACACTGAACACCTGTATTTTATGTTATTGACATACATACATATATATGTACATACACTCATACATTCAAATATGTATGTTACTTCTGTAATTGTTGTTGTTTTTAATTAATAGTTTATTGCGTTTATCGTATGTGTGTGAAAGCTAACGCGAACACTAAGCGCTGACCTTTGGTGATGATAATTGGGGAGAAAAAAGCTCCGTTTACCAAAGCAAAAGTTGTTGGAAGGCACAGTGAGAGTGCGTGTGAGCGTTGGGTGTCGAAAGCTTTGACATTTGTTTTTGTTTTCTATTTACATGGTTAAGGAGTTGCAACTTGCAAGTGTTTCTCACAGAGCGTAGAGAAAGAGAGTCGAGAGTGTACAACAGTTGTGCTCAGAGCGAGTAAATTTGTGAGGGGTGAGGGAAGCTGAAAAAATCGTCAATTAAATTAACGTAAAATGAAATTAAATACAAAAAAACAAAAAAACAATAAACTAAATTTAATCGACAACAACAACTAGAAATAGATATAAGGAAGGAATGAGAACAAATAAGAAACAAAACAAGAAAAAACGTTAACTTCGGCTGTACCGAAGCTAATATACCCTTCACAGGTGCATTTCTGTGTCTAAGCAAATCTAAAGACGTAAGAAAAAGTAAGTAAAAAAAAAGAAAACACTTTACTAATTCTTTTTAGCCGGGTTGTTTGCTAGAAACATTAAGGTTATATAGTTAACCGATCTGAACAATTTCTTCGGGGATTATATTATTACCTTAAGCAGTAATCCATGTCAAATTTCTTGAAGATACCACGTCAAATGCGAAAATTTTCCATACAAGCCATTGATTCCGATCGTTCGGTTTGTATGGCAGCTATATGCTATAGTTAACCGATCTGAACAATTTTTTCGGAGATTAAATAATTTCTATGAACAATAACTCACACCAAATTTCGTGAAGATATGTTGTAAAACGCGGAAGTTTTCCATACAAGCCCTTGATTCCGATCGTTCGGTTTGTATAGCAGCTATATGCTATAGTTAACCGATCTGAACAATTTTTTCGGATATTAAATTATTTCTATGTACAATAACTCACACCAAATTTCGTGAAGATATGTTGTAAAACGCGGAAGTTTTCTATACAAGCCCTTGATTCCGATCGTTCAGTTTGTATGGCAGCTATATGATATAGTGGTCCGATATCGGCAGTTCCGACAAATGAGCAGCTTCTTGAAGAGAAAATAACATCTGCAAAATTTCAAAACGATATCTTAAAAACTGAAGGACTAGTTCGTATATATACAGACAGACAGACAGACGGACATGGCTAAATCGACTCCGTTCAACATACTGATCATTTATATATATACTTTATAGGGCCTCCGACGCTTCCTTCTGGGTATTACAAAATTCGTGACAAACTTAATATACCCTGTTTAGGGTATAAAAATTAAGCAAAAACAATATTTTTTTATAGAAACTTGACAGATTCAGTTAAGAATCCAAGCCTCTAATTAACGGGTGATTTTTTTGAGGTTAGGATTTTCATGCATTAGTATTTGACAGATCACGTGGGATTTCAGACATGGTGTCAAAGAGAAAGATGCTCAGTATGCTTTGACATTTCATCATGAATAGACTTACTAACGAGCAACGCTTGCAAATCATTGAATTTTATTACCAAAATCAGTGTTCGGTTCGAAATGTGAAATCCGCTTTTTTATCGACAAATTTTGTTCAGCGATGAGGCTCATTTCTGGTTGAATGGCTACGTAAATAAGCAAAATTGCCGCATTTGGGGTGAAGAGCAACCAGAAGCCGTTCATGAACTGCCCATGCATCCCGAAAAATGCTCTGTTTGGTGTGGTTTGTACGCTGGTGGAATCATTGGACCGTATTTTTTCAAAGATGCTGTTGGACGCAACGTTACGGTGAATGGCGATCGCTATCGTTCGATGCTAACAAACTTTTTGTTGCCAAAAATGGAAGAACTGAACTTGGTTGACATGTGGTTTCAACAAGATGGCGCTACATGCCACACAGCTCGCGATTCTATGGCCATTTTGAGGGAAAACTTCGGAGAACAATTCATCTCAAGAAATGGACCCGTAAGTTGGCCACCAAGATCATGCGATTTAACGCCTTTAGACTATTTTTTGTGGGGCTACGTCAAGTCTAAAGTCTACAGAAATAAGCCAGCAACTATTCCAGCTTTGGAAGACAACATTTCCGAAGAAATTCGGGCTATTCCGGCCGAAATGCTCGAAAAAGTTGCCCAAAATTGGACTTTCCGAATGGACCACCTAAGACGCAGCCGCGGTCAACATTTAAATGAAATTATCTTCAAAAAGTAAATGTCATGAACCAATCTAACGTTTCAAATAAAGAACCGATGAGATTTTCAGCCAATTTCGACAGCCAGACAGAGAGACGGACGAGTTTTTGGGCATGAATATTTAAATTTCAATCAACGCGGCGTTGATGGCGCTACTTTCGTCGTAATCACAGTGATTTGTTGTGACGCCACGCCGCGGCGAGCCAAGTCAAGTCAAGTCAAGTTAAAGTGAGGGAAGAGGCACGCAGTGGTTCAGCGGTTGCTGAAGCCAGTAAGACTAGTAAGTAGTTAAGCAAAACAAAAGCGGAAGACATTTTGGCGACAGTGCGAGTACATAGCGGGAAATTAACTATGACAAAATATACATACAAACACTCACACTGAACACCTGTATTTTATGTTATTGACATACATACATATATATGTACATACACTCATACATTCAAATATGTATGTTACTTCTGTAATTGTTGTTGTTTTTAATTAATAGTTTATTGCGTTTATCGTATGTGTGTGAAAGCTAACGCGAACACTAAGCGCTGACCTTTGGTGATGATAATTGGGGAGAAAAAAGCTCCGTTTACCAAAGCAAAAGTTGTTGGAAGGCACAGTGAGAGTGCGTGTGAGCGTTGGGTGTCGAAAGCTTTGACATTTGTTTTTGTTTTCTATTTACATGGTTAAGGAGTTGCAACTTGCAAGTGTTTCTCACAGAGCGTAGAGAAAGAGAGTCGAGAGTGTACAACAGTTGTGCTCAGAGCGAGTAAATTTGTGAGGGGTGAGGGAAGCTGAAAAAATCGTCAATTAAATTAACGTAAAATGAAATTAAATACAAAAAAACAAAAAAACAATAAACTAAATTTAATCGACAACAACAACTAGAAATAGATATAAGGAAGGAATGAGAACAAATAAGAAACAAAACAAGAAAAAACGTTAACTTCGGCTGTACCGAAGCTAATATACCCTTCACAGGTGCATTTCTGTGTCTAAGCAAATCTAAAGACGTAAGAAAAAGTAAGTAAAAAAAAAGAAAACACTTTACTAATTCTTTTTAGCCGGGTTGTTTGCTAGAAACATTAAGGTTATATAGTTAACCGATCTGAACAATTTCTTCGGGGATTATATTATTACCTTAAGCAGTAATCCATGTCAAATTTCTTGAAGATACCACGTCAAATGCGAAAATTTTCCATACAAGCCATTGATTCCGATCGTTCGGTTTGTATGGCAGCTATATGCTATAGTTAACCGATCTGAACAATTTTTTCGGAGATTAAATAATTTCTATGAACAATAACTCACACCAAATTTCGTGAAGATATGTTGTAAAACGCGGAAGTTTTCCATACAAGCCCTTGATTCCGATCGTTCGGTTTGTATAGCAGCTATATGCTATAGTTAACCGATCTGAACAATTTTTTCGGATATTAAATTATTTCTATGTACAATAACTCACACCAAATTTCGTGAAGATATGTTGTAAAACGCGGAAGTTTTCTATACAAGCCCTTGATTCCGATCGTTCAGTTTGTATGGCAGCTATATGATATAGTGGTCCGATATCGGCAGTTCCGACAAATGAGCAGCTTCTTGAAGAGAAAATAACATCTGCAAAATTTCAAAACGATATCTTAAAAACTGAAGGACTAGTTCGTATATATACAGACAGACAGACAGACGGACATGGCTAAATCGACTCCGTTCAACATACTGATCATTTATATATATACTTTATAGGGCCTCCGACGCTTCCTTCTGGGTATTACAAAATTCGTGACAAACTTAATATACCCTGTTTAGGGTATAAAAATTAAGCAAAAACAATATTTTTTTATAGAAACTTGACAGATTCAGTTAAGAATCCAAGCCTCTAATTAACGGGTGATTTTTTTGAGGTTAGGATTTTCATGCATTAGTATTTGACAGATCACGTGGGATTTCAGACATGGTGTCAAAGAGAAAGATGCTCAGTATGCTTTGACATTTCATCATGAATAGACTTACTAACGAGCAACGCTTGCAAATCATTGAATTTTATTACCAAAATCAGTGTTCGGTTCGAAATGTGAAATCCGCTTTTTTATCGACAAATTTTGTTCAGCGATGAGGCTCATTTCTGGTTGAATGGCTACGTAAATAAGCAAAATTGCCGCATTTGGGGTGAAGAGCAACCAGAAGCCGTTCAAGAACTGCCCATGCATCCCGAAAAATGCTCTGTTTGGTGTGGTTTGTACGCTGGTGGAATCATTGGACCGTATTTTTTCAAAGATGCTGTTGGACGCAACGTTACGGTGAATGGCGATCGCTATCGTTCGATGCTAACAAACTTTTTGTTGCCAAAAATGGAAGAACTGAACTTGGTTGACATGTGGTTTCAACAAGATGGCGCTACATGCCACACAGCTCGCGATTCTATGGCCATTTTGAGGGAAAACTTCGGAGAACAATTCATCTCAAGAAATGGACCCGTAAGTTGGCCACCAAGATCATGCGATTTAACGCCTTTAGACTATTTTTTGTGGGGCTACGTCAAGTCTAAAGTCTACAGAAATAAGCCAGCAACTATTCCAGCTTTGGAAGACAACATTTCCGAAGAAATTCGGGCTATTCCGGCCGAAATGCTCGAAAAAGTTGCCCAAAATTGGACTTTCCGAATGGACCACCTAAGACGCAGCCGCGGTCAACATTTAAATGAAATTATCTTCAAAAAGTAAATGTCATGAACCAATCTAACGTTTCAAATAAAGAACCGATGAGAAATTTTATGCGTTTTTTTTTTAAAAAAAGTTATCAAGCTCTTAAAAAATCACCCTTTACATATTAAGTCTGCACAAGTTACTAAATCTAACATAAAGCATAAATAATTGTTTTTTGAAACATTCGTACTCGAATTTCGCGAATAAACGCAGAAATTTGTTGAACAAATAAATAAATAAAACTTTGAATTATTTCTTCCGTTCATACTTCGATGACCACATACTGTGTATACAGAAATTATAAATCTATAAACATATTTAAATGACGCTCATAGTAAAGGGTTTTTTAATAAGAGCGCTACTCAAAATTAAAACTATTTGGGATATCAATGGAAGTCTTTATTGCTGTGAAAGTACATGCGATGGCATTATGTACGGAACTCGATTTATTTTGCATGGTCACCAAAGGCACGCTACAGAAATCCGGATGCTGAATCCAATTTTCGACGGTTTTCAATCCGGTTAATCGGCCGCTCCTGCTGCAATTACACGTTCGATATTCGTATGATGTTCATCAATCGTCGCTTGCTTGTTGGCATAGACCATAGGCTTGACATAGCCCCACTGGCGTCAAATCGCACGACAGAGGAGACCAATTAATTGAGCCATTTCTTAAGAATAACACCTTCATCAAACTTGGTTTTCGATAAATCGATTTTGACATTCGCTGTGTCGCTTGTGGCGCCGTTCTGTTGGAACCACGTATTGTCCAAGTCCATATCATTCAATTCGGGCCAAAAATATTCGGTTATCTTTGAGCGTTAGCTATACCCATTCATAGTAAAGTGCCGGTCTTGATCATCGTGTAAGAAGTACGAACCAATGACGCTGTCGACTCATAAACAGCACATTACTGCCGAAGTACGTTTAAATGATTCGAATAAAGATCGCTTAGTTTGTCAAGTGTTGGTCGGAGAAACATTTTCAGTTCAGTCTGAGGTTTAAATTTATTTATTTATTTATTTTTTTAAAATTATTTTTGGTAGGAATACCTTATAACGGTATTTTTCGTAATTTCCAAAATGTGATAAATTATGTTATCAGTATGAAGGAAGTAGAGAAAATCTAAGTTCGAGAGGAACCGCATATAAAAAAGTCTTGCAATTTGTAAGAATTGAAACTCTTAATATTGATTTGAGCTCATTAGGCTATATGAATCTTCTGGAATCACAAATGGAGGAAGAAGCTCGGTAGCTTAGAGATAATGTTCACTTAAATATGGACCCTTCTGCTATTACCTAGAATCGTTAAAGTATTTGTTTCAATCTTGAGCAAGAAGACCATATTAGACGCTAGTGTAGTTAAATTAAAAGCTTTCAAAAGCAACAACAACAATGCTTTACATTTCCATTTTTGAGCGAAACTTTTACGAACAAACAACAATAACAACACACAAGAGAGTACCAGTAGCGCCACAAATGAGCGTCGCGAAAGGAGTCACGAAGAGCGAACGAATGAGCGCGAGTGCGAGCACACAAACAAAGAAATATACACACACATAACGGTACTGCTTGTGATTGCTCTCGACCTGTTTGCGTTTTTTAGAACACACCCATCGGTTAACCGACTTTTGACAGTTGTGTGAAGGCACGGCAAAATGAAAACATAACTAACAACAACAACAACAAGAACAACAAATAACTAGGTGAATGGATGCTGTGCTAGGAGCAAGCTATGCTTGTATTTGTATGTGTGTGTATATACTATTAGTTAGTTTGTGCGTGTATAGGAAACTAACGGCACCCAACTGACAAGCTTGACACGAATGTCGCCGGAAAAACAGCCACAAAAGCGTGATAAACAAAGAAGATGATAAAACAGATGTAGAAGAAGAAGAAGAAAAGAATGAAGCGGAGGAAACAATAATAGCGACAGAACATAACGGTAATACGTATATACATATACATCTTCACTTCGCAGCGAATGAATTTCGTAAGCATAACGGAATAAATCTGCTGCCGAAAATGGAATTCGCAAATTTGCTGGCTGCTGTAAGCGAAAAGCTTCGCTGGATGATTCAGTTGATTTGGTTGGAGCGTTCGTAGCGTTTGTTTATCGCGACGGTGAAATCGACACAAAATTAAACTCAATCAGTAATCAAAGTGAAGAAATGCTTTAAAGTTTCCAGCTTTTTGGAGTTGACATCAAAAGGGAATAAGAAAAATTTAATATAAAAAACAACAACAACAAAAATATTGAAATTACTACAAAAACAACAAAAATTTGAATTAATAAAAAAACAACAAAAATGTAAAAAATATTACAACAACAACAAGATATAGTAAATATTACAACAACAAAAATGTAGAAAATATTGCAAAAATAAAAAAAATTATAAAAATTATTACAAAAACAACAACATTAAAAAATATTACAACAACAAAATTTAGAAATTATTACAACAACAACAAAAATGTAGAAATTAGTGCAAAAACGAAAAATATAGAAAATATTACAAAAACAAAAATTTGGAAAAATATTACAACAACAACAAAATGTAGTAAACATAACAAAAACAACAAAAATATATGAAATACTACAAAAACAACAAAAAAATTAAAATAAAAAAATAGGTGAAAAGCATCCAAGCGTTTGCAACGCCGTGTGGCATATGCTTGGCAAATCTGAAAAATATCTATATACATATGTATATATAAAAATGCGCCTGTATTGGTGAATGGTGTGCGGTAGGACGCAATGGCGTTTAACCAAATACTACGTTAAATACTACGTTAAGTGTATGTGCGCGCGCGCTTGGTTGTTTGTGTGTGTGTCTCTCTAATAGAAAGCGTGGCGTGTAAAGTGAAAGAAAGTGAAATATGCCCGAAAAATTACGCCCAAAAAATGTGTGAATTTTTTTTCCTGCTCCAAAGTGCTTGAAGTGAACACCAAATTACGGCGCACTAGACGCGAATTTGTGCAAAGCGCTCATGTGTGAATGGTATATACATACATACATACAAAAGTATATAACGTAGCAAGTGCAACTAAAATACATATATGTAACGGTAAATATTTTGTTGGCCAAATGTCAGTTACGCTCGCGAGCACACACACACACACATAAACAAATTTAATTACTCCTATACACACATATGTGTGTGTGTTTGTTAGTGTGTATGCAACGACCAACGAGCAGCGTGTAGAAAGTGTTAAATATGTGCCAGGCAGCCAACAAGCCAGCCAGTCAGCGCGTAAGAAGCATATGCACGTGTATATGTCTGTATATGTAAGTGTTGCTGTTGCATTGGTGGCAGTTGTGGCATGCTTTAAATGAGTGCCGCGCAGTGGTGGCATGCAGCGGCAACAGCAGCAGTGTGGTCGCAACATTACTCGACTGCCGTAGTAAATAAATGTGGCGTGTAGAAAATACTGCTGCAAAAAGCACAGACACACACAAGCATACTTATTTAAAAATACAAAAACAAAAAAGCGAAGTTTTTCAGTGGAACGAGCTACTGCACCAACAACAACAAGTAAAAAGTGACTGCTAAACTCATTGATAATAAGGTTAGCCTCTGTGCATTTGTAGATAAAAATATGGTTTCAAACACAAAAAAAAAAATAAAAAAAAAATTAAAAAAAAAATAAAAATTATATATACACACCTATATATGTATATGTTCTCAATTATATATTCTCAATTCTCATTTCTCAATTCTAAACCCGATTTGAACAATTTCTATGCCTTGCTATTTATACTAACCAATTTAATACGTATTTAAAGCACTCAAGTGTAGCATGCTTTTAGGCGCTTAAGCTGCAAACTTTTTTTTTGTTGACTGCCACATGTGTTTCTTGTTTGCTGCTGCTTGGCATGCACAAGTCAGCAGACATTTTATGTGGTTTTTGCGGGTTAACGCCCAAAAGTATGCAATCTAATTTTTAACATGAAAAAATTTCGTATTTCGTGGAAAGCCGATAAATTTCGATCAAAAATGTTTGTGGTTAGAAAGTTGGGTTTTTTCGTATTCTTTTTGTAATTAGTGAGTTTGGTGGACTCTTTTTTTTAATATATGGTAAAGAAGCGGTGGCCAATATATTAGGTGTAACTCCAAATTTGAAAAAAATTATTAACTATGTGTCAAGTTTTTGAAATCTACACTATGTAACGGGAATTTAAAATTATTGAAAAAATTTATTTTATAATAATATATCATAGAATACTTTATTTGGGGGCAAAAATATCAAAAAGTAAAAAAATACTGATTTTATTCTAAGGTTTATTTTTTATTTAATTTTATATTTTTTATTTATATATTTATCATTTCCATTAATATCTCTTAAAAACTTTATTTTATATTTTTTTGTTTAAAATCAATGATTGATGAGAATGAGGTCCCAATCCTCATCTTAAAGGCAGCAAAAACAATACATAATCACTTTAAAAAAAAAAATCACACAAAAAATTACAGATTTTTGGGCTTGTACTCTCATTCGTCGCCTCAGATAAATATAAATATTAGGTCTTTGCTTTCGCCTTTCTTTTTTTTTTGTAAATTTAAGTTTTTTTGTATAAAAACGGTTACAAATGTCAATGAGCCTCAGCCGCACTTTTATTGGAATTAAAAGAGAAAAGCAAAATTTCCCGCAAATGTCGAGAATTCGGCTCAAAAAGTGATATTTTAAGTTGAGAATAAGTTTGGGATGCAAACAGATCTTTACAAATGTTTTGTTGGGTTAATGTTGACACAAATGTCCAATATCGATATAAAGCGATTTAATCGATTTTATCGACCAGTGCTTGACCCTAGAGACTTACAATTAGGCGTAGTAGTAATTGTCAGTAGTTTTCTCATCCTGTATTTATAAACTTTGCTTAAAACAAGGGCATTCAATGACTCTAACATAGGAAGAAAACCTTAGATTTGACAACCATTATTTTGACAGAAGTCTTCCAAGATTTATCAGCACTTACTTTACCATAATATTATGTTCATTTTAGAATATAAGACATTTGTTCTAGAAAGAACCCACTTTTCCTTACGGGTTTGAGCTATTTGGCGCAGTTAGGTTATAAAAAGGTGATCCATTTAGAGGTACCTTACTTTTTTAAAGAAAAAAACGCAGAAAATTCAAATTGATTATCATTTGTAAGAACATTCTTTGGCATTTGTTTTTTAAATATTATTTAATTCTAATGTTGGCCGCGGCTACGTCTCAGATGGTCCATCCGTTGAGTCAAATTTTCGATGATTGGTTCGAGCATTTCGACTGAGTACTGGCGAATGACACGCTTGATGTTTTGCTCCCAGGCCAGAATCGAAGCGGGATTGTCCGCATAGACTTCAGACTTTACATATCTCCACAAGAAAAAGTCTAACGATCTTGGACCGCCCAAAATGTGAAATTAACTGCTCAACAAAGTGTTCTCTCAATAAATCCATTGATTATTGGGATGCGTGAGAAGTGACGCCGTCTTGTGGAATCCAAATGTCGCCGAGATCACGAGCTTCAATTTCAGGCATTAAATAGTCGGTTATCACAGCGCGGTTAAGTTCTCACCAGCATCTTTTTTGATGAAATATGGACCGATGATTCCAGCGGCCCACAAACTACACAACATCGTCGTTTATCTGGATGAAATGGCTGCTCTTGAATCTCTTGAAGATGCTGTTCGTTCTAAATGTGGCAATTTGGCTTGTTTTCATAACCATTGAGCCAAAAATGCTACTCATCGCTGAACGGAATTCGGCTCGAAAAAGTCGGATCTTCTTGGAACTTTTCAAGAGCCCATAGAGCGAAGCGATGTCGCGCCGGAGGGTAGAGCGGCTACAGTTCTTGCACAAGCTGTGTTTTGTACGCTTTCAATTTAAGATCCCGACGTAAAATGCGCCAAGTCGTTCTACATATACGTCAGTCCGAGTTGCTGCGAATGGTGCCGTATCGACTCTCTAAGGCCTTCTTTGTCATATGTCATTTTCACTATGTAAAATTTAATGACAGTTGGTGTCAAATTATGAAAACAACTTCTCGCAATTCAAATTTTGAATATTTGTTCACAATGCAACTTATAATTATAATCGTGTTGATTCTTCCTGGATAAATAACACTTCCCTTACTTTGGACCATCTGGAAAAGAGATCTAAGCCTTGAGGTAATCCGAAAAAATGAAGTGGAAGTTCTTATGCTAATCTAGAGCTGTCAAAGAACCTAAATTCTCTGAGTCTGATAGCAAGCCGACGAGGTCTAAGATTAATCCAGATATCAAGACAATCACGTGCCTACAGAGACTAATTAATTGGAATTTATTTAAACGTTCCGAAGTAGTTATCTTGTCTTCTTTACCAAGAACATAAATACATATCTACAAATATACCATGAACTACTTCCCGAAAAAAGACAACACACTTCCACGCAACTAATTATATTTTATAATAAATCATGAACACACATCAACTGCAGTTCCAGCGCTTGCAGCAGAAATGGCAGCAGCAGCAGCAGCAAAATGAGCATAAAATGCGGCAGCCATAAAAGCCAGCGAATAAACTATAAAAAATGCGCAAATGTAAGTGGAAATGAAAAAAATGTGTTGGCAATAAAAAATTAAACACAAAAAAAGGGAAATAAAATAAAAGTAAAATAGAAGCCAACGTTGCCAGATGAAATGTGAACACAGCACCATCAGCGTTGTGGCCAAAGTGGTGGTAAAGCAGAAACGAAATTCCGAAAAATTTATAAAACACAAAAAAAAGACCAACAAAGCCGACCAAAAAGCTAACCGCATTGCTGAAAATTGAACTCACCGAGACAGAGAAGTGTACAATAACTGTGTGTATATATACTTCACTACAGATATATATATAGAAATATATATAACAGATGTGCCAGTACAGTTAAATGCATATGCATTTTAATGCAATGATTTCTATGTGCACATTAGGGATGTACTTAAGTTTGAATTTGAATTAAATACTTAATATATGTTTACAATTTCGAAAAACGTCACTTTTCAGTATGTTTTTTACTAAATTTGATTGCACAAAAAATTTCTGAACAAACATTAAATTAAAAAATGAAATCGTCGTCTAAATACTTTTCAAATTCGATTTTCGGGATAGCCTCTGTCTCTTTCAGCGATTTTCGTATGCTTGTAAAATGACGGCACTTAAGTGTTTTATTTTCAGAAATAGGAAAAAATCACGCGGAGTCCTGTTTGGCGTATATGGAGACTGGCGTTACAGTAGGTGTGAGCTTCTAATATACGAAAATCGCCATATCATTCATTTTAGGTACCGAATATTCTAAGTGATCGATATTTAAGCTATCTATGAGGTGGTCAGTAGGACAGATATTTCTATATAGGACCCAAAGGAAGAGTTTAACTTAAATTGATATAACTTCCAGTGTCTGCTTTAAAAAGCCGGAGTTATTTCTATAATATCATTTCAATTACGAGTATATCTTTCCAGCATCATTTGTTCCACTTTGTGACATTTGCATTTCCGATATTTTTGAAAAAATACCGTTATGTGGGAGGTGAGAAGAATTACTAGTATAATTTTTTCTCAATTTCTTAATAAGTTATAGTTATTTCATTAAAAACCCCACCGGGTCACGTCTAAATTTTAAAAATTATACTTAATTCATCACGAATGTTTAGTGGTTAGTACGTCCACCCTACGAATACCCTATATCGTACCCTATGTTCGACGGACATCAACTGGTGGTCGTCCCTTCACAGGCACTGAAATACCGATTGTATCAGCCATGAAAAATCTTCTGATATAAAAACATACGAATTTTGGGGTCGGCCTGCTGAGCATATTATTCGCAAAAACGACGAAGAGCAACCTGAAGAGTGCTGCCATATCACCCGAAGAAACAACGGTTTGGTGTGGTTTGTGGGCCGATGGAATCATCTGTCCATATTTCTTCAAAAATGATGTTGATGAGAACTTAACCGTCAATGGCGACCGTTATCACTCCATGATAACCGACTATTTGATGCCTGCAATTGAAGTTTGTGATCTCGACGATAAATGGTTTCAACAAGACGGCGCCACTTCCCACAAATCACATCAATCAATGAAAGAACACTTTGCTGAGCAGATAATTTCACATTTTGGGCGGTCGATTGTCCATCAAGATCTTGTGATAACACACTGTTAGACTTTTTCCTGTGGGGATAGTCTATACGGACAAACCCGCTTCGATTCATACCTTGTAGCAAAATATCACGCTTGTCATTCGCCAGTTACCAGTCGAAATGATGGGACAAGTCATCGAAAATTGGACTCAGCCAATGGACCATCTGAGTCGTAGCCGCGGCCAACGATTGGAAGAGATGATCTTGAAAAAATAAAGGTAATGCTTCGTTACTGTTTTCTATATAACAAATAATAAGTACTATAATACCTTGCCTACATTTAGGAGCACTTTACTATCAATTTTCTTTAAAAACAATTAACAAAAGTTTCTAAAAAATTTATTGACGATACGGCGAAGCTAAATTGAAATTCGCAACGTTGCACTAGCTGCCGACTGACGAAGATAGATTTGCTGAACTTAAATTTATTGGCTGCAGCAGCAGCGTTGTGATGAAACTTAAAGTGAAATGAAGATGACGTTGTTCACGTATAAACAGTAAAACACGTACGCAGCGTAAAAAAATCGGAAAAAAGCAAAGAAACAAAAAAAAAGTTTTTTGCGACTATCACACAGCTGCTGTGCCAACACTTTTTCCAAATGTGCGCGCATAAAAGTATGCAAAGACTGCTACTACAAACACAAACGTAGGCTTTTTCATTGCGCTGTTCTCGCTTCTTGTATTTGTTTGTGTGTTTGTTCGTTTGCTTTGGAAAATTTATGTGAAATTGTCGGTTGTATTTCTCTCCTTTCCTCCTCCGTTTTTTCCACTCTCTTTCTGCTTGTACACAGTATTTTTCTGCGATTTCAATTCAACGACAGCTTTGACGAGCACTGCGTCGGTTTCGAATTTCATTGCCATGCTTCAGTGTCTGCCAATTATTTGCGCACTGATTCATATCCTGCAAAAGTTCGTCCACTTTGTCTAGAGATTTTGCGCTAAACTTTACGCTGCGGGGCTTATATGTACCAGTTCTTTATAAATACATACATGCAATTGTAAATATGTATTTATTATGTATTTTATGTGTTTTTTAACGAAATGTATATATAAATATCTATGGTGTATTTGCACTTCATGAAAATATAATTCTCGAGTCTGCGAATCCGCATTTACTTCATGTCCGCTTCGTGAACACACTCAAGTGCTGGGTTAAGCGCCTGAAAGTATGTGAGTTTAAATTTAATTCGCAGAAACTACATATTTTTTTTTAGGGACGTAGTCCCACATACGTAGGTTGCTCTTAGTGTGAGTGGCACTTATGTGAATTAACGTTTATTTATTTTTTGGTACTTGTCTCATTGCTCGAGAGCAGGTCATTGACCCATGAGTATTGGGGAATTTGACTAAATGAAACCAAAAAAATTAACTATATATGTAATTTAAAACAATTGGTCAATTTTATAGTTATTAAATATGTACTTAAAATAATTAGTCAATCAAAAAAATAATAATTATGAATATTTTTTTAATTGCCTCATAAATTACTTAAAAGAGTTTACTCAAAAAAATTCCTTAACTTTCATTAAACACCACTTTTTTTGAGTTATCGACTGGAATTGTAAATTCAATCAAAGCATCCAAAAAGATTTGTTAAATTAATATAAACTCGACTGTATTAGAAAATTTGGTGTGTAGCGTTAAACTCCACTCATAAACTCGGAGTTTAACATTAAAATATCCAATAACTTGTGTTGAGCATAACATTGTATGTAAATTTCGACAACAAAAGAAACCCACAAAGATATACCTAATGTTTATTTATTTGTGCCATAAACTGAAGTTGATTGATAAGTAAGTTTAAATTTTACCCTAAACTCCACATAAAAATACGGACCACTTTTATTATTTTCATTGACATAAACTCCAGTAACATTCATAAACACGGAGTTTAACATGAAAAATTTCAATAACTCATGTTAACATTTTTAAAGAAGTCATACCTTTTATAATTTGCGTCATAAACACGAGTTTATTGTTAACTAAGATTAAATTTCAACCTAAACTTAACACAAAAATACGGAACTATATTCCCACTAACTCGAGTTTAATGGAAAATTGTTGCGTTAAACTCTACTCATAAACACCATGTTAACCATTTCTAAAATAATTCTTAATAATAGTTCCATTTGTAACTCGTTTAGAATATTTATGTAGATGTAACTGTATTACAACTCAATTTGTTGGTTGATCGTTTTTAAAGTTCAACATCGTAAATATCTATCCTTTCCGAAGAAGTCGGTTTGTCAGCTCATAGCTTTTTTAGACAGCCAAATTAATTGACAAATTAAAATGTTTATTGAGAAACCCTTTTTTGCCTTTTATACTACCGGCTACTCGATAACCCCATCAGCTGTTATACATTTTGTGTTTCTTTTATTTTGTATGGTAAATCGATCTTAATGAGCGTTTTAATCGAGCAGAGACCGTTTAATTGATCAATTAGCCCCTGTATAAAAACGCTATTAGAATGGGTTTATAATACCTTGGAAACAATTCTCAGTCTTCTGACACGACTTTTGAAAAACAAGAAAAAATTAGTGTTCTAACACCCATGCAGAAATGTGAAGTATAATCAGAGTGTGTATTTTTTGAGAAACTATGTTTTCTAGGCAACAAAAATCAATCTAAATTCAACCTGAAATAAGTTGCTTAATATTATACAATTACTGGAGCACTTTAGGATACCGTCGGATTCGGCTAACTCACTGTGTTTCAGTATCTTAGAAAATTTCACTTGTAAAGAATTTATAGATTTGGATTTGGAAGCTTGTGACCCATGATAAATGTGTCCAGACTTAAAGAAAGGTAAAGAGCTAGTATCTCAAATGTTTGTGTTATTTCGGGGAATAAGTAATTTCTCTCATACGACATTTCCTAGAGAAATTCAATCCCTTTATCCTACGAAGGTGTCTTAAACCATGTAAAACCTGTATTCCTCCACAAATAGGAGAAGAAGCTAAATCATCCGACATTTATTACATTGCGAACATAACCAGTATGGAAGGAAATGAAAAGGCGGATGAGTTGGCTCGCTTAGGCGCAGCTGGGAACGCAGACCTTTCTGTTCATTCAACCGCTGCCAAAAGCAATGGATGCTAGGGGAACATCTCAGGTCTTGGAATATTTGCAAGACGGGTCGTATCACAAAACTACTATGGGATAATGTTGACAATGGACAAACCAAAAAACTTCTTATTCTGATCAAAGGAGAACTAAGCTGTATCACAGGTGTCATCACGTGACACTTATAGTGGAATCGGCAGAATGCATGGCGTGCGCGGACGATGACGAGAAGCTAGAGCATTATCTTTGCGAATGCCCAGCTTTCAGTCGGTTTATATGGGATACCTTCCATGTCTCCCAATATTCCAACCTAAGAGAAATTGTGCAGCAATTGGGATGGAAAAACTTAAAAGTTTTGTCAAATCGATCGAGTTGCTTAGTTGACGCTTATCACAGTACCTCTGGGGATGGTCTAAGTGCGGCCGCTCACAGGCAGGCTCACTTTGCCTCCCTTTTCAACCAACCAACCATAGAGATTGCTCCACACACTTTACCAAGATATTTTTAATGTTTTTAAAACACAAGAAGCCTTCTTTCACAATAGATTTGGCTCGGTGAACTAGACTAGGAAACTATTCTGTTTCAAGAACTTTAGAATTTCTCAAAAAAAATTTCGGCATGCTTTTTGTCTCTATTACAACAACTAGTCGAAGAAATATTTATCTGAAAGTTAATTATAATTTTCAAAACTGTGAATGGAACAACAATAATAAAAGATAATGTCTAGCACTGTAAATGCTGTTCTAAATCCTGCCACACCCTAAAAGTATGCAGCAAAAATTGCCATAAATTCCCTTACGCTTAGTATAAACTCAAAGCATACTTACAGGCGTCTAGCATAGCTATTTACAAATACAAACAAACAAATATATACATACATAAATATGTACGTATGTCTGTATGTAAGTACTAAACACAGCCAACAGCATTTTTGCCAGCATAATGAAGTGTTTGCGAGAGTTTAGAGCGCATAATAAAGCAAATAAATAGTAACAGCAACAGCAAAAAAACATGAAAACAACAACAAAATTAAATGTGAATGTAAATGTAAGCATAACTGTGTGTATGTATGTAGCTGTGAACTATATGAAATATAACGGTAATAAGTGCCAAAACAAGCGTAGCTGGTAGAAGCAGGAGAGTAGGCAAAGCAAAAGCGAAACATAAAAATAATGAAATAAAAACACAACAACAACAAAATCAACTTAGTTTATTGCAGTTATGAAGCAAGCTAAATAAATTGCTTGCAATATGCTTAGGTATTTACATACGTGCTACATGCATAACTGTAAGCATTTAATAGAAAATCGCTTAAAGAAAATCCTTAAAAAGTGAATACATTAACCCACACTAATACAAAAGGAAGGCAAAATGCACGTTTTTCTCCCATAAACATTGTCACAAACACATACATATATAATCTCATACCAATATAATTTCATACATACCTTCAACGCGCATTCTCTTAAAGCGTTGCATGCAACATTGAGTTGTGCCACATTTCTTGAGGCCAGTGTCAGTGTAGTGTAGTGTAGTAGTAGTACAAGCAAAGTGTTGTTATGCGTGCAAAACGTGTTAAAATCTCGCCTTTAGCTAAGCTTTGTCAGTTCGCACCGAAAACAACAACACACGCAAGCCATGGAAAATAAATAAATTTTTCGCAAAACTTTTAGATTTTGCACTTGTTTTTTGCGCACTCTCTCGCTTACACGACGTTGCTCTCACGTTCTCCTTTCAACATCCTGTGCTTTTTCTAACAACTCTGAATACAACAAAAACAAAGACAACAAGTTGTGCAATACTCTCATTCAACAAAAATGCCGTTAGTTGATTTTTACACTCTCTCATATTCGCTGATTCTTTTGTTTCGTTGATATCAATAATATGCATATGAGACGAGAATTTTAAAATTTTCATTTGTCCAAAAGTAGAATTGTTTCAAAATGGGTCCAAACTTGTTTTCGAAAATTCCCGTCGTTCTTGAACACCCCTCGTATATACTTACACTAATATATACACCCATATATGTTTTGGAATGTTTAAGCTTAGTAATTTTCATCTTGTTCAGAAAATATTTCCAGTCGAGTTTTTCCTGATAAATTTTCTGGATACTGGATCTAAAAAAATACAACTTTGCTTCCGCCGTTTTCCAATAGATGTCTCTAGGGTCATGCACTGATCGATAAAATCGATTAAATCGTTTTATATCGATCTTGGGCATTTGTGTCAACATTAGCCCAACAAAATATTTTTAGAGATCTCTTTGCATCCCAAACTTATTCTCAACTGAAAATGTCACTTTTTGAGCCGAATTCTCGACATTTGCACGGAATACGCATGCTGTCAGAAAGAATGGTCAAAAGTAGTTTCTAGCGACGGTCAATATTTTGAATAACATTTTTTAACCGTTTTTATAAAAAAAAGCCTTAAATTTACAGAAAAAAAAACGGCTGAAGCAAAGTTGTAGACCAATATCTCTTTAATTTTTGCTTCGCTCAGTTCTGAATCCCGATTTTCTCATCGACTTGAAGGTTTTGGCACAGACAGATCGGCACTATGTAGGATAGGTCTGTTGGCCAAAGACAAGTTTGGATACTGGATAGTGTCCAATCATGGTTGTAATGACTTTTATTTGAATCAAACAAAAATAACAATCACTTACATGATCCTTTGGTTCGGTCCGAATTATTGCTATAGCAAATGGCATACATACAATTGTATCTCCGGGTTCTTGTTTAGCAGTCTCACACCCGTTACACAACATTTATGTGGACCCCAGGATTTATGTATCTTTGTTACTCACAGGAAATCAAAAATAGTCTAATTATCATCCTCATTATTTGTCCTGCAATACGTCTTCAAGTTACTCTGCCTTTTGTGGTCTCTCTCCAGTTTTCCTGTCCAAGTTTCGTCAGATCTTCGTTTCTCCATCTTCACCTTGGCCTTCGTCTTGCTCTTGAGGAATGCTTTCGTGCTCAATACCTTCTTTTGGGCTCATCCATTTTTGTAATATGTCCAAGCCATCTTATTCGTTTCGTTTTGATAAATCGCACCACGTTTTCGCCTTATCCTCCATTCACCAGGTCCAATTCTAAATGCGCCGAATAGTTTCCGGAGAATTTTTTTTCAAAGGTCATCAATTTTGTTTTGTCTTTTTCGTTTATTGTCCATGTTTCAGCTCCATAGAACAAGACTGGTCGTACTACGATTTTATAGCGTTTAGCCTGTTATAGACGAATCGATGATAGCGCGCCACTCCTCTCTTTCCCTCGCAGTTCGGCGCCAGTTGGAGATCCCACTATCACTGGTCCCTCCAACGGAGTGGAGGCCTTCCACTTCCTCGGCTTCCTCCGGCGGTTACTGCATCGAATACTTTCAGAGCTGGAGCACTTTCGTCCATTCGAACAACATGACCTAGCCAGCGTAGCCGCTGTCTTTTTATTCGCTGCACTATGTCAATGTCGTCGTATAACTCGTACAGCTCATCGTTCCATCGTCTGGGACCATAAATCTTCCGCAAACCTTTCTCTCAAAAACTCCTAGTGTCGTCTCATCTGATGTTGTTGACATCGTCCAAGCTTCTGCACCATAAAGCAGGACGGGAATGATAAGCGACTTGTAGAGTTTGATTTTGGTTCGTCTTTACTTTTCAATTGTCTACTCAGTCTAAAGTAGCACCTGTTGACAAGAGTGATTCTGCGCTGGATTTCGAGGCTGACATTGTTCGAGTTGTTGATGCTGGTTCCCAGGTATACGAAATTATCTACGACCTCGAAGTTATGACTGTCAACAGTGACGTGGGAGCCAAGACGCGAATGCGCCGACTGTTTGCTTGATGACAGGAGATATTTCGTCTTGCCCTCATTCACCTCCAGACCCATTCGCTTCGCCTCCTTATCCATGCGGAAAAAGCAGAACAAGCGGAGCGGTTGTTGCTTCCGATGATATCAATATCATCGACGTACGCCAGCGACGTACTTTTACGGCTTATGATCGAAGTTCTTTTTGACGAGTTCTCCTTACTCGTGAAATTTCAACGGACCAGCCCAGTTTTCTTTAATTCTATTATCTATAATGCCTTTTATTGCAATTGGTATAAAATCATTCGTTAAAATTTTCAATGCACCCACTTATACTCTCAATCAAAGCTAAAAATACTTATGTACATAAATGCCGAAAAGCTTACAATTGAATAAAAATTAAACTCTTACATCCGGTTTGTGGTTGCTGTAAAACAAACCGTTGTTTCGTATAACCCCCTTTTCAACTAAAGCATCTTTATCCACTTGCCAAAAGCACTCACTATACAAATTCAAATGAACTGCTTTACATATCTACATTTTAAGTATCATTAAATTTCATTTGTATATTGTATTCATAGAAGCCAATTTATTTCGCTCTCAAATAGCTATAGACCTCTACGTTGCTTATTGCTTTTGTAGAATTTTGTAAAATTTTCAACTTCCCTTTGTGGTTTGTGCGTATTACAAAGGGAAAAGTTTTTTGGCTGACTACAAAATATTTACTATTATACAGTGGAAGTTATTTTGCCGAATTTCATAAATGGAAATTCAAATTATGCATATTCGTGCTGTTTGAATGCTCTACTAATACAAAGGGTCCGCAGTAATGCCAGGCTACAAGTAAATTGGAATTCTTTTCACACCCGAAAAACTTTTTGGTTTTTCGTTAGTAGCCAAATTATGAAATCAGAATACGAAAGTAGTTTGGAAAGTGGGGAAAAAGTGAGTGAAAAATCAGGGAGAGGAGTGAGGTGAGCAGGGAGAAGAGATTAAAAAAAACTCTAAATGAAAATAGCTCAAGAAAAGAAAAGAGAAAATGATAGAATTAAAAAATAATTTAAAAAAAATATAAAAACATTTATTTTAAAAAATCAATAACACAAACATCTGAAATTCGTTAGAAAAAGCGGCGAAAATATACCGTTTCCATTATTATATAATATAACTTCCGTTTATTTTTACTTATCCTTGACGTTGAAAGCTTTTAACGCCACCTCAAGTATGTAAGCAAAAATTTTTGTGCGCGCTGCAGAAGAAACACATATTTACCGAGTCACATTTAGACTTTTGTTTACAAACATTACGGTTTCTTAAACTCTTTAAGTGGTTGTGCGTTAACAGTGGCAACCAACTTGCCATCTTTAGTCTTCAAACGCAAAAATTTGGAATCACAGCATGAACAAATTTTATTAATTTTATCGGGTTATTGAAATATACTGTTATAGCCTTTTCACACAGCCAAATTAATTGATCAATTAAAATTTTGATTGAGAAAACCACTCGATAACCCCATCAGCTGTTATAAATTTTTGTTTTTGCTTTTCATAAGAAGTTGGTAAGTTTCATGTGTAGAATTTTTTTTTGTATGGTAAATCGATCTTAATCAGCGTTTTAATCGAGAAGAGGCCGGTTAATTGATCAATTAGCTCCAGTGTGAAAAGACTTTTAAACTGCTATATGGATTTTATATGAAATCAGAAAGTAATTTAAATATGCGTTCGACCCATTTAAGGGGTTACATGGGTTTTGTCGCGTAAAAAATGGCATATTTTCAATATTTTTTTTCATGTAAAAAATTATTTATTTAATTCAAACTTTTTTCTGTCTTATAGATAAATATTTAAAGAATAATTTCTGAAATTTTCAAAAAAAAGTGAAACTCTTCCATTGCGACGTCATTTCCGGTGACCCCTCGCAAAAAAGGTACCTCCGCGTGTCAGCATAACTCCTGACAGGATCATCCAAAATGGAAATTTGGAATTTCGGCAGACACTTTTCCAAAAAAATAAAAATTTCGGTCAAATTTGCTTGAAATTTTGTTGTTTTTTTTTTAATAGTTGTAATTGAAAAAAATAATAATAAAATCCTTCGTTCAAGCACGAGTAAATTGTATCTCGAACACCTGTTCAAATTTTCATCAAGATCGGTCGAGTAGTTTTCGAGAAAATTTTACAACTGACTTTGAAAACAAGGTTCCGGGAAAAACGCGTTTAATGTTTTGAGTAACAATAATATCTGACTTAGAGCGCACACCTTCCAAAGGCTGTATCTCCGAAACTATTATTTGGTTTGACAATCTAGGACAGTATTCTTGAGATGTTGTAGAAATTAATAAGCCAAAAAACAAAAAAATCGATTTTTTGAATCCACGAAACCCATGTAACCCCTTAAGACGATGGATAGCTTTTGAGTAGAGATATCAAGTTACTAAAAACTCCAAACCCAACCTTAAGTGATCCCTCGGTCTCACAAATAAGCCGTATATCGTTTGATTCATTGTTGAATCTCGTTTCCTCGATCTACACTACCCGTCTTTTAATTCATTTAATGGATGGATTGTTATCATTAGACAACAAAGGCACGAAGGCGTTACTATGAAAAGCACCACACAACCCTAATATCATATACATAAGTACATATATTCATTTCTTGTGCCTTTGCTTAGCAACTTCATACAATCCTTCCGACTGCGTAGGCGTTTGTGTGATGAGACATTGTGCCGAAATAAAAATTAACTCTTAACACCAAAAAGTTTGGCTATAAAAATTCTTTTATATCCGCATGCGGCTTTTCTGCTTTTTTACGCATATTCTACGCTTGAATTACCCCCGAAAATAAACCACTGTGCGCTCAGTAATAAAAATAATATATGAATGTAGTACATACGTATAAGAAATTGGTTTAAGTCAACATCAGCCTTCCATGTTTTAGCCTTCACTTAACAAACATAAATATTTACACAAAGTGCATACTGACATATATACATTTGTATATTAATTTTTGATTTGAAATTTACTCAATAAATTTTCCGTAAATAATTGAGGAGTATATTTGGGGATGTCAAAATGTATGCAACTAAAATTAATATTTTTGTCATGCAAAAACACTATTTTAGTCTAACATTAACACGGTGCTCTAAAGCAAAGGTATTTGATAGAATCTAGAAGAGATTAAAGCTCACACCATCTATAATAGAATCCCAAATATATTTCTAAATTCTAGAACTGACTTAGTCATCAATTAGTTAATGGTTTATCAAAATGGTTTAACAAAAAAAAAAAACAATTATTCTGAATAATACTGTCTATATGGACGAGGATTTAATTTTTATTTTTATTATTAACAAAAATGTACGGTAGATGGCACTGTCAAGCGCCGACTTTACAATAAAACAAACGTTGAAAGTGATTGGTCAGCAATAAAATACATTTTTCTGTTTTAAAATCCTTGAAAACAACAAATTTTGCACCACAGCGCCACCTAGCGTCAAATTAAATTAAATTTAAAAAGTAAGAAAACGGTAAATTCGGGTGCAACCGAACATTTTATACTCTAGCAATGTATTGATGAAATTTTATGAAGGTAACACAAAATGTGATCCATATATTCGGCTAAAGTCCAATAGAATAACGAAAACTTATATGAAGGTATATGAGGGCTGAGGGTCGATTTCACTCATTTTCACCACCAAGGTATACTATTTCAAAGGCTATATGCTCACTTAATATATCTCATATATTAACCAATTTATAAGGTATTAAGCCCACAGAATCTTTGAAATACCTATGATTAGGTATATTGGACCTACGGGAATTTATGACCCTATTTTAAACATTTTTGGTTAAAAAACATGCTATTAGAAGAAAATTATTGCATTAAAATATCTGAGAGATTTACCGATATTTTCGGTAAAAAATTACCCTTAGGAACTGAGTTCTTCATGTTCGATATCTGGGGCCTTGAAAAATTATAGGCCAATTCCAAAAATGGAGTTATGGGACGTAGGCGTAGGTCTGAATCGATTTCGTAATATTCTTCTTGACTGTCGTAGCAACCGCTTACGCGGTTATAGCCGAGTCCACAACAGCGCGCCACGCATCTCTCCTTTTGACAGTTTGCCGCCAATTGGTAACACCAAGTGAAGACAGGTCCTTTTCCACCTGGTCCTTCCATCGGAGTGGAGGTCTCCCTCTTCCTCGGCTTTCACCAGCGGGTACTGCTTCGAAAACTTTCAGAGCTGGGACACTTTCGTCCATTCGAACAACATGACCCAGCCAGCGTAGCCTCTGTCGTTTTATTCGCTGGACTATGTCTATGTCGTCGAACAACACATACAGCTTATTATTCCATCTTCTGCGGTATTCGCCGTTGCCAATGTTTAAGGGACTATAAATCTTCCGCAAAATCTTTCTCTCGAAAACTCCTAGTGCCGTCTCATCGGATGTTGACACCACCGTCCACGCTTCTGCACCATAAAGTAGGACGGGAATGATGAGAGACTTGTAGAGTTTGGTTTTTGTTCGTCGAGAGAGGACTTTACTTTTCAATTGCCTACTTAGTCCATAGTAGCACCTGTTGACAAGAGTGATTCTGCGTTGGATTTCAAGTTGGAAAGGGTAATATTAGGATATCAAAGAAACATATACCGAATTTCATTGAAATGGGTCAAGTATATCAGGAACTACTGGTTTTTGACCCATAAGTGGGTAACGCCACTCCCATTTTCCATTTTTTCAAAAACATCTGAGTGCATCTTTCTTCTGTTATTTCTTCTTCACAATATAATATAATATATATACTTCAAATGGTCCTATACAAGAGTACATGGTCGTGAATATTTTTAAAAGAACTGTGCCTGGATTGCACCTCGGCAGAAGTGGCTTTCATTTATTTTTCATATAATAGTCAGACAAGGTTTCGGATTTACCTGTTCCCATAGTGAATTTTATCCTATGTTCCTACAATTCCGCTATTGCTATAACAAGCAGCAGAATTTTCTTTAATTCCCGTTTTAAGACTCGAAAACGAGAAGCTTTAAAGCTGCGCATTAATAAATAAGAACATACAAACATAAACTGAAAATTACCACTGGGATTTATCTATATTTTCATCTGCTAATTCAGTAAATTCTGCTTGGCAGCACAGCTGCTTGCGATTTCATCCGCTTTATTTCTATGGCAACATATACGCTTTGTAATTATGTCATAGAAAACGACATAAAAGCATTTGCACATATTACCGTTAGAAAATAATATATATGAACTCGAGTTTGTCTTGCTGATGAGATGTGTTGCCAGAGTTGCTGCCGCAAACCAACGGCACACAGTTGACTGCTTTTGATTATTTGGCCAAATTCTTTTTGGTCAATATTTGTTTTTGATAAAATTGACAGCACGAAAAGTTGGCCAAAAGCTGACAACTAAGAAAATATTTAAATAAATAGAAGAAAATTAAAAATTGTTTTTTTTTTTTTTGGCAGCAATTTCTGTTGTGTTTTGGAAATAATAAAGGGCTGGCTGAAGTTCATTAACCATGATCCGAGTATGGGCAGTCGATTATCTATACTCTGAACAGGGTATATTAAGTTTGTCACGAAATTTGTAACACCCAGAAGGAACCGTCGGAGGCCCTATAAAGTATATATATAAATGAACAGTATGTTGAACTGAGTCAATTTATCCATGTCCGTCTGTCTGTCTGTCCGTCCGTCCGTCTGTCTGTATATATACGAACTAGTCCTTCAGTTTTTAAGATATCGTTTTGAAATTTTGCAGATGTTATTTTCACTTCAAGAAGCTGCTCATTTGTCGGAACTGCCGACATCGGACCACTATATCATATAGCTGCCATACAAACTGAACGATCGGAATCAATGGCTTGTATGGAAACTTCCGCATTTTACTACATATCTTCACGAAATTTGGTGTGAGTTATTGCTCATAGAAATAATTTAATCTCCGAAAAAATTGTTCAGATCGGTTCACTATAGCATATAGCTGCCATACAAACTGAACGATCAATGGCTTGTATGGAAACTTCCGCATTTTACTACATATCTTCACGAAATTTGGTGTGAGTTATTGTTCATAGAAATAATTTAATCTCCGAAAAAATTGTTCAGATCGGTTCACTATAGCATATAGCTGCCATACAAACTGAACGATCGGAATCAATGGCTTGTATGGAAACTTCCGCATTTTACTACATATCTTCACGAAATTTGGTGTGAGTTATTGTACACAGAAATAATTTAATCTCCGAAAAAATTGTTCAGATCGGTTCACTAAAGCATATAGCTGCCATACAAACCGAACGATCGGAATCAATGGCTTGTATGGAAAATTTTCGCATTTGACGAGGTATCTTCTCGAAATTTGACATGGATTACTGCTTAAGGTAATAATATATTCTCCGAAGAAATTGTTCAGATCGGCTAAAAAGAATTAGTAAAATGTTTTCTTTTTTTTTACTTACTTTTTCTTACGTCTTTAGATTTGCTTAAACACATAGTTACTAAAAGAAATGCACCTGTGAAGGGTATGTTAGCTTCGGTACAGCCGAAGTTAACGTTTTTTCTTGTTTTAGAACACCGAAGTACAATAACTAATTTCCAAATAAATGTTGCCTACATTTAGGCTCATTCTTCTCGAAGACACACACCTTAGATATTATGGAAACTGATATGTAATGAAGCAGTCCAGACTTTCACTTTTCTCGAGTATTTGAAGTTTAACGGAGGTCCAGATTCACAGTTTTTTGTTCATATAATCAATTTATACCAAAAAATTGGTTGTGTTAAATGTTTTAAGGTTAGTAAGTCAGATCTCAGGATCACAGGAACGTCAGCACCATTAAAACCTTTGAAATCACTCAAGAGATCAAGTGAGCTTTCAAGTAATCAGCACTCTTTCTTAATTTTTTTCTTACATTAAAGAGCCACCACCCTAATATTCACTTTCACTAGACACAACCAATTTCATGAGAACTTATTACTTAATCTAAAGTAAATACAAAAATACAAAAATAACAAACAAAGTTCCAATTTTTCACTCGGCCTAAGTGACCCCAATAGAGTGGCAAGCGGCTGTCAAATGAAGCGTATAAATCTTATTCACCGCTAATAGCACTTGTCACTCCAAATAGAAATCTAAAGCCATCTCTTACCCAAAAATACACACACACACATACACATACGCAATCAACTTAAACTTGGACAAGTGCCTCAATAAAAATCAACAGAGTTTTAACAAACCGACGCTGAAGTTGCTGTTGTAGTCAACACTAGTAGACACTTACGCCTCTTATTTACATATTTACATCAATAAATTTCGACAACAAATAGAAACTTTGGCAATTCGGAATTAAAAGTTGGTGGCGCTGGTGGTAAAGTTTCTGACTTCCAGCACCTTTAGCAAATTACAAATGTCTGTATGTATTTAGGTAGCTGTATATATTACGAGTATATGTTGAGGCATATGCTTTGGCTATTTTGACACTGAAAGCGTTTACATAGAATACATAACCTCAACTTTTTCAATGAACTTTTAATCGCCATCTTCTTAACAAATTCGATTAGATTTTACACGCATACGTGTATTTATGCGTAAATGTGTACTTTAGGGGGGTTCGGAAGTAAGGAAGAACATTTTTTCATTACATTTTTTTTAAATTCAATCCTCATGCTTCCTTCTTGACCTCCAAGATATCAAAATTAAATTTCGGTTACTGAAATTTTGGGACACAGCCTTTTTTGTATGTAATATATTAAGCTTTGTTAATGGATAAAATATGTATATTCCAAAGACTAATAGTAACGTTTTGTGATCTGTAGCTCCACATCTAAGTGTCTCTTTTGAACCTTATCTTTGAAACTGCTCGACCGATTTCAATGAAATTGAGTTTATAACATTTTCTTGACACCCTAATGACATGTTTGCAATATGGGCGAAATCGGTTCAAAATCACGCCCACTTCCCATATAACTCAATTTTGATTTCCATCCAAGGTCTTCACCTTATAATATATACATCAGGAACCAATAAAGATAGCGGAATAAAACTTTTCACAAATACTGTATTTGAGGTCTTGTGGAAAAATTGTCGAAATCGGACTATAACTTTTCAAGGCCCCGGATATCGAACATGGAGGGCTCAGTGCCTAAGTGTAATTTTTTAGCGGGAATATCGGTAAATCTCTTCGATAATTTAATATTATTAAACCGAAATCGTTTTCTTCTAATAATATGTCTCTGTACCAAAAATGGTTAAAATCGGGTCAGAACTTCCCCCCGTTCCCATATACCTAATTATAGGATTTTCAAAAATACGACGGTCTATATTAAGAGAGCGTATAGTCTTGGGCTTGGTTTGCCTTAACCTATATCTTAGCTATATTAAGAGAGCGTATAGTCTTGGGTTTAGTGTACCTTGGTGCTGAAATTTAATGAAATCGGTTCAAAAGTACCTCAGCCATCATATACTATATATGATGATTTCCGATATTCTAGTGGATCTTATGCCGAATATATGGGTCAAACTTCGTGTTATCTTTCATAATATTTCATCAATAAATTGCGAGAGCTTTCCTAGCTGGTTTATATAATAATATTGATTTTAGAATTTCTGGAGTCGTTGAAACTTAATCTCATTAGGAAAATCTTGAAGTGCAATCCTATAAGACACATCTTAACCATCACCAAACGAGGTCAGAACTCATATCTGTTCATAAAAGCTGAGATTAACTTCATCCACCTACTTGAGCTTTTAAGCACCACCCTAATGCAAACCAAAACCAAGAAGGTCAACCGACACTCGATTTTCCAAGTGTTTGCTAAAGCTTCAGTAGTAGTTGTTATTGGTTTTGAATTTGTTATCCTTCTTGGCGGTAGTGTCGTCTGCCGCTCTGTAGTTTCCAAATTAACATAGACGTTCTTGCTGCTCGATTTTTACATCCATCGTCACTCGCAACCGGATTTGGAAGCGTTAACTTTAAATGAATTAAGTCAAGTTGATGATGATGATGATGACAATGGCCATGCGGTTGACATTGCTGTGCTGACAAGCTGCGGTTGGTAAACAGCATCAGCGTATTGTCAGTCGACACTCGAAACTGTTGTTGACATTTATAGGGTGAGCGTTGGAGCTTGCGAACAGAGTTCGACAATGTGATCGCTATAAAATTTTAAGTGTTAATATGAAAATTTGATATTTGGCAAATAGATGTGCGAGTTGATTTTATGAGTACTTAGCCAAATTGATTGAGTCGAAGTGGTTTGCAAATTTCATACTCATATTATTTGATGTTGTTGTTGTTTACACATAGTTTGTTTGAGCTTTGTGTGGGTAGTTGTAAATATAGCGTAATTTTCCGGTACATTTATTTTGCCGATTGCTTTGCAATGGTATTCAAAATCGATAAATGATTTGCTTGCATTTATTGTTGTTAGTTTTCTTTGTGACTTTTTAACTGTTCGTTTGCTGACTAAATCCTTTCGCTTGATTTGTGTTGTAGATTTATTTGTTGACATATTGATTTGGCTTATAAAAGCAAGTTATTGGTCAATTTCCGGTGTATTTGAATGATGAAAGGCATCACAAGTTATTGGCACACATGTCGTATTCTGTATATTCGAGTATATACTTTTAGGCGGGTATATTGTGGAGGAAATTAAAGCAACATTCTCCTTCCCCAGCAGAGAAGATTGGACCAATGGAACAATCACAGATAGTACCAACGGTGAAATCTATATAATCACCGACGGATCAAAAGGTGAAACAGGAACGGGAGCAGGCTTCTTCTGTAAATACCCACACACAGAAAGAAGCTTAAAGCTGAACGACTACAATTCGGTATTCCAAGCTGAGATTGTCGGAATAAGGGAAGGCGCTAGGTGGGCCTGTACCCAAGCAAACAGGTCCATCAACTTTCTTGTGGATAGCCAAGCCGCGATTAAGGCAATCCGCTGCGCCAATACAAAGTCTCAATGCGTCAGATCATGCAAAGAGGCAATTAATAGACTAGCGGGAGAAAACTCAGTTAGCATTATCTGGGTACCCGGTCATATAGGTATAGAAGGAAATGAAAGGGCAGATGAGTTGGCTCGCTCAGGTGCAGCTGGGAATACAGTTCCCTTAAACAGCCCCAGACCTTTCAGTTCTCTAAAGCGCTGCCTAAATCAATGGATGCTAGGGGAACAGCTCAGGTTCTAGAACATGTGCAACACGAGTCGCACCACAAAGCTATTATGGGGCAGTGTTGACAGTGGACAGACCAAAAAACTTCTTACTTTAAGTAAAAGAGAACTAAGCTGTACCACAGGGGTCATCACGGGGCACCTGCCTCTAAGAGGCCACCTGCAGAGACTTGGCATAGTAGAATCGGCGGAATGCAGGGCGTGCGAGGAAGATGATGAGACACTAGAGCATTATCTCTGCGAATGCCCGGCCTTCTGTCGTTTAAGAAGAGATACCTTCTATGGCTCCCATTACTCTAATCTAAGAGAAATTGGGCAGCAGGGATGGAATGAAATCAGAAACTTCGTTAAATTGACCGAATTGTTCAGGTGACGCTTATCAGGGTACCTTCGGGGAGCACAATGGGCCTAATAATGGCCTAAGTGCGGCCGCTTGCGGTCAGGCTCTCTTCGCCTCCCTTTTCAACCAACCAACCAACCAACCAACCAACCAACCATATTATTATTTAGTTGATTTGTAATAAACTTCTCATATGAGTTATGAAGTCGGTGATTTGTCGTGAGAACTGTCACTTATTTATTAAAAACTAGCAGACCCGGCCACACGTTTTTGTGGCTAAGCTATACATTAAATTAGTAAATTTTTCAATACAAAGAAAAAATTCTTACGCATAAAGACGAAAACGTTATAACCGGTAAATTTTAAAATGATTGATATACATTATTGTTGATCTTTATTTAGCGTAAATTATCATAATTTGTAAAACTTTGATTTTTCTTAAACGTATATTCAAGTATGTAAAGAATGAGCATATTTCAAAGTTGGCTCAATCATGGCTTCGATGACGATATTGATTACCTTCTTCACAGCCAGTCTTGTTCTCTTGCAAAGTTTGATGTTGGTTTTCGTTACGCAGCATGTTGACAACTCACACATATTTTAATTGCAAGTGAGTGGGGATAGTCCAGGCAATTTTAAATAGTCTGTGGGATACAGACAGCATCATGGCTCCACCAAAAACGTTTTGGTTGTCGCGTAAATCTTTTAAAGTCCTGTGCAGTGCATCCAGCGATTTCTTGAATATCTGGAAAATCTTCGCTATAGCCCTATTTTTTGGCAATTTTCCAGACTCTTTAGATTACAAATTGTTTGTATGGAAGATTAGAAAAGTGTGGATTTTTGTCCCTAAGAACCATACTTGTACTTCAAGGAACGTTATAAAAAAGGAATTAGCGGAATCGGTTCAGCTGTTCTCGAGTTATGCGCTTAGCAACGCATGTTGCGATTCTTTTTTATATTAAAGAAGAAGAAGATTGTAAAGTCCGTTCTGAGACGAGATACAGACATAATCACTTCGAACTCTATCGACACGCAGGGTAGCCGAAAGAAAGACCGACCCGCTCTAACGAGGAAAAGGAATTTTAACATCGAAATATCCAAGGACCCATAAAGTTGGAGTCACATCAAGAGACAAGTACAAGATCGAAATAAGTGCTTCTCATTGTGACCCTTTGCTGTCCGCAGAGTCATAAGATAATATATATTCTTAAAGTTAAATATTGATTTCAATCGCATTTTTTGTAGATGGGAATAAAAATTTGTCGAAATGATTCTCATTATTTTGATACGCATTTTCACTTTTTTCAATCGAGTGAATCGCCTTCGAGCAGATATAGATTGGTGAGGACTTTCCGTCTAGCACTTGTTTAGTTACTTCATGTGAGGTCAGGACTTTGGTGAGGACTTTCCGTCTAGCACTTGTTTAGTTACTTCATGTGAGGTCAGGATAAAGATTTTGCGGTATCGTCGTGACTTCTTCTAAATTTAGTTGTTTCTTCTGTTAATAGTTCTTTGCTTGGTAAATGTCCTTTGCTTCAAACTAAGTTCAAAAGTAGCGATTTCTAAAATCAGAAAAAAATTGTGGGGAGCTAGATCCACAGAAAACGTATGAGTATGAACCATTTCTTTCTATTCTACATATAAAATTCTTCTTTATCAACTTTTGTAACTACGTGGACCACTTTCAAAGCAACGAAAAAAAATTTTGAGGCGTAAATAAGAATCTCGTGTTTGTAGTCTCTTCCTCTCTCTCTCTTTAGTTGTATCAATCTTAATTAGTTTTGCATTGTAATTTATAATTTTGAATATTTGCTTGCATCCGTATGTGTTTGTGAGCAAACTGTTTGATAAATAGTGTGCTGTCAATGTCAGCTAATATTATTTGCTTTGTTATTTGGACTTTGACAAGTCTAATATATTTATGTAATATTGTTATAATGAACGAGGCTGTTAACTATTCAATTAAGCACAAAGGCCTTTTTTACATTGATTAAATTGATATTTCTCTATTATGCTTTGTGCATATTTGCTAGATTTTTAATAAGATAGAATTGCCTCATGAAAAATATATTTTGTTGAATATATAATTTCATTTTTCATTTGTCTGATAAATAGTAAATTAGTTTATAGATATTTTAGTTTCTATATACTTATAGTTTCTATATACTTAGAAACATAAACTTCTTTGCATGCCCAAAGAAACTGACTTATCTAACACCCTTCTCGCTATGGCCCGACTCCGTCGAAACAGCTCGTTTCCTGGGTCTTCCGTTAAATGACCTTAAATTGCAATTAATTTTGTACTTTCCCTCCAAGAAGAGACTAGATAATCATTACAACAACAATAACACAAGGATCGACAAAAATAATTATATGGATCACTACTGCTCCCTGTATAGGTACCATTCCTGATAAGTAAAGTCAAGTGCTGAATTTTTCGTTAAAGTACTGGGAATGTGCGACCTCGTCATTAAGTATAGGAATGTACCCCAGTCAAATAATTATATGTGCATTTCTGCTTTTGTTTATATTTCTTATTTACTGTTATTTTTTGGATTTCGGTAAATGTGGAATAAAAGGTTGATATGTTACTGTTACTATGCAACGAAAATGTTTTCATACTTTTCTCGTTCGTTGTACAGTTACATTAAGAATGTGGTTGTGAATTGGGTATTGCATAGTAAATATTTATATGTGCAAAATCAGTTTAGCGGATCTTTCTTACTGATAGTGTCGCAGCAAAAACTTTTTTTGGTAAAATTTGTTTTCAAAATTATGGTAGGTGCATTAACTTAATGAATTATTAAAAATTTGATTACATTTATTTAACTTTAAGCCTAAAATGCCTCGTGGTACTAGTTTATAATAATCATAGGATGTATGAATCCTATGATTATTACTTGTTCCTCGGTTCCAAACTGGCTCTAGACCAAAGCGACATCGGAACTGTATCTCAAAATTTCTTAAAAACCCCACCAATTATAATGAGCGGTGCGAAAGTATGATTCGCTGATGCTAGTAGTTGCGGACTTGATAAGCAGCGATCAAATATGGACCTAGTTAAGACAGAAAATCACAAAAATTTATAATTTTTCCAATTATACATAAAAATCAGTTTCTGAAACACACCTCCATGGCACCTAAACCAACGATAAAGAAAGACACAATAAGACACATTTGAGGTTTGCAAATAAATACCAATTCTGTGCCGATGAGTGATAGAATACAGTCTTAAGTGACAAAAAAAAATTAAATTTGGTCGGCCCAGGTCATTGCAAGAAATATTGGAGAGATTCGCGCCAGGAACGACGGTCCTTCTACAAGCGATGTTTTGGAAGCGGTACCTTGATTTCATGGGCAGCATTTTGCTGCTGTGGAAAGCTATCTAAATGTTTTATATTCACTCAAATGAATGCTAATATCAATGTAGATCTTTAGGACAGCGAGTTAATAAAATTTGCTGGCAATATTTATGGCATATAACTGGACTTATTGAAAGGATAACGCTTCAATCCACACGAAGAACATCTTTAACAACCAGAAAATTCCGGTATTACAATGTGTAGCATTGAGTTCGAACCTAAATCCTATTGAGGATCTCTGGTGAAACCTCTCTGCTCCTGTTTTCCAAAACGGAAAGCAGTTTGAGACAGTACGTCACCTTAAATTAGCCATAAAGCAAGAATTTGCCAATATTTACATAACTATTCTACAGTCTGTAGTTGATTCTCTGATTAAGCGGCTTAATTTAATTTTAAAATAGAAGGACAATTCTACTGACTATTAAAATAAACATTTCTTTCAGTTAAACTCAAATGTATAGGCTTTACTGGTAAAAATAGTAAAATGCACATATAAATATTTACTATTAGCCTAAACTTCAATTTTGTTTTATAGTTTAAAAAATATTTTGAAATTTGTTAATTTTTTATTTTTTATATCGTATACATTAATAATAACAAACCTGCATACTCAGAAATACTTTGCAATTTTGTAAACTTAATTTTTTTTGCAATAAGTTCATGCACATATAATTCTTTGACTGAGGTACAAACAAAATATTGACACAATCTGAAAGCCAAGAGGATTCTACAATGATTCGGACCATTCGAAGTCGAATTCTTTATTTCAAGGTTAATGGATTAGGTTTTCACTTTTACACTACCTTATCAATTTGAGAAATTATACCAGGAGAACTTGACCAAAATGACCGAGACCATGAAAACTTGACGAGCCAAAGAAGCATTTCAAATTCCGCTAACATTACTCACACCAGACCTCAGTAACAAGGGAAATTGTTATAAGAATGTAGAGGAGAACTGATAATCCTGGAAGGAGTACTTCATCTATCTTGTGTATTGTATTTTCTGAAACACCCAGAAAAAACTGTAAACCCGGATCGCCCAACTATAACGGCGTTGGAGTACTAATAACACAGGATGGAGAAATCTGTGAATGGCGATGAATTACAAGTAGAGATTAGGATTATAATGGAATGAAGAGCCTTTAAAACTGTCAGTATTAAATGTGGATGAAGCTGGTGATAGCAAAGAAAGGGAGAGACTTTAATCGACTTGAAAAAAAAAAAAATAATTGGAAAAGACCTGGAGTTCACATAAAGTTTCGGCACTGATTGAAAAGCGAAGAAACGACTCCAGCGGTGTGTTGGTCGATTAAAATCGCTGCGAGAGTTATATTGTCAAACAAGAAGAAGCAGTTTTTTGCATAATAATGCAATTAGGCAGCTATTTTCACATAATAAATTTAATATTTTCATAGAGTTCCTGACTGATTAAGCCATTTATCAGCGAGGATATGAATTGGTGGCATTATGGATTGTCATAAAATATCAAAATTAATTATTAAATTCAAAATTATTACACGCAAAAGCAGCATTAATCAGCTGCAAAACAGCTTCCACTCCTCTAAAAAACTTCACAAGCTTTCAACTCAAAGCTTTCCACGAAACACTGTCTCCCGTTTGAGCACGAACTCAACATTTCTCAACATTTTTTGTCATTAACATTTCAAATTTATCACACTTAATTACATTTAAACTTATAATATAATTGCGAATTTGCCAGCGCTTGTCTGTGCATGCATATTATCACACAGCTTGAAAGCTCCGCCAGTAACAGCACTTTGTGAATAATTTGTGCTTTTCGCTGTCAGCAAAAGTGAAAATTGAAATAATTTCAACACAGAAATGTGTAAATTTGCGTAAATACAAATATTTAAATATGTTAGTGTGTGTGTGTTTGCATTAAATTAAAAATTCATATGCAGTGTTGATGCCTCAACTTATGCCATCACATTTACAGTTATTTAAAATAATTTCGAATTCCAAAAAAATAAACCCAGCACAAGAAACTCGGCTTACGCACGTCTATTCACTTAAAAATGCACAAATTGCTGCAAAAAACAGTCGAACACACTCACACACACTCTACCGAGGGGAATGTGAGATTTTATAATTGCACGAAGGTTGGTGCGGAGAACTACAATATTTCGCCTGCGTCAAGCGGCACTTGAGACAAATTCCTGTGGATCGCCAGTGCGCTTGTGTGTGCGTTTGTAAACGTTATGAAAGTGAAACAAAAATGGCAAATTTTACCCACGTGTTTTGGCTGCCAAAAACACACAACTTTACAAGGCGTACGCTCAGAGCACTTAAAGTTGCTCATACGCCATGTAGCACCTTTTTATGGTAATATACATATTTGTGTATGTATATATGAAACAGTTGTTTACTGCCATGGCAACGTCTGAATTGTTGAAGAAATTTAATACTTTCCAGCAAGTGTTGGCATACTTTTGCAAATGAGTTGTAGAAACTCGTTTTTATTTAACACTCGCCTACAAAATAGTTATTTTTTAATGATAATTATTAACACCACTTTTTTATATAAAAACAATAAAAATAAAAATATTTCAAATTTTGTTACCAAAAACTAAATCTTCTAAAAATAGAGTTTAACAAACACCATCATTCTTTTTAATCAGAATGGACCGATAATTATATCGGATCAAGGACGGTCAACTCGTCAGCATTTCTGAATTATAAAATGCTAACGACTTCCATTCAAGAGAATATTTATCGTTGCATTAGGGAAATTAGATTTTAACAGTTTTAATGAGAACAAGTAAGGAAATGCTATGTTCGGGTGCAACCGAAAATTTTATACTCTCGCAATTTATTGCTATATTTTTATTAAGATAACACACAATTTGAACCATATATTCGGCATAAAGTCCAATAGAATAACGAAAATCAACCTACATAGTATATGTGGGGGCTGAGGTAATTCCTAAACCGATTCCATGCATTTTCACCACAAAGGTACACTACATTCAAGACTATACGCTCACTTAATTTTGCTAATCGCAAGTTTGATAATCTGAATATAAGGTATATGGGAGCTAGGGGAAGTTATGACCCGATTTTAATAATTTTTTGAGACACACTTTTAGAAGAAAATGATTTCCTCTGAATTAAATTAAAAATATGAGAGATTTACCAATATTTTCAGCGAAAAATTACCCTTAGGCACTGAGTTCTTCACCTTCGATATCCAGGGCCTTGAAAAGTTGTAGTCCGATTTCTACAATTTTTCCACAAGTGATGTCATAGCACAAATACAGTATTTTTGTAAAGTTATATTCTGCTATCTGCATTTGTTCCTGATGTATATACAGTGGAACTTCTCTAACTCAAATCACCATAATCCACAAAAAAGCTTCGAGTTAGAGAGACTTCCGAGTTACAGAATGTAATTTGTATGAATTTTGACTTCTATTGCCAATTCAATAGTTCGAATTATGGAGAATTTCGAGTTAGAGCAGTTCGAGTTAAGGAAGTTCAACTGTATTATTATATTAAGTGAACGAGTCAGATGGAATTCAAAATTCAGTTATATGGTAAGTAGTCGTGGTCATCATCAGGTTGTCCAGAATGTAATATATAAAGAATTTCATTGAAATCGGTCAAGCAGTTTTTGAGATATGGGTTTTGACCCAGAAATGGACGTTTGCACGCCCATTTTCCATTAAAAAAAATCTGAGTGCAGCACTCTTCTGCCATTTCTTCCGTAAAATTGAGTGTTTCTGGTGTTTTCCGTTAATGAGTTCATGCACATTTAGCAATTTTCAACCTAACCTTTGCATGGGAGGTGGTCGTGGTTATTATCAGATTATATACATTTTTTGGTGTGTAATGGGATACGTATGGGAAATGACTGCCGAAAACTTGGTTTATATAGCTTAATTGATTTGCGAGATATATACTAAAAACTTATTTAGGGGCGTGGCAACTCTCCTTACTTGCTTAGCAACCTTTGTTGTGAGTGTATAAACATGTAGATGTTTTTTAATTATATGAACCATATTTTATAAATGTATCCTAAAAATGACGCTCCTAAATTGGGAATAATTGGTCGCAATTGTAATAACAAGTGATTCAACTCAAAGGCTATCCAGGGTTTCAAGGCTATCGTCAGGGCTCCTCTCAAAGTTAAAGCCAGCAAATACTTCGGTTATTACTAATTAAAGTATTAGTATAAAATATATTCTGTAGTAATAAAGGAAACAATAAAATTGGCACTATATATCACAAGAGAGTTAACTGGATCAATCTATCTTTATAGCCTTGGATTTTTTATTGATACTCTGGTTAGGTGCTTATACTTCTATAGATCGTTCTGTTAATTAAGCAAAAATATAATAATTAGGTTGATTAGAAAATGTCGTTTACTTCAAATTTTGATTAGAATAATTTCGTATTCTATAGAATAAAACAATTAAACTTTTATTCTTTATATCCAGACAAGTTCTCAAAACAACTCATAACTTAACTTTTTAAATTTAAGCAAATTTATTGAATTGAGTGTGTGAATGCGAAATATTTCTATAATACTGATCCTATAGATTCTATAATACTGTAGGCTATGCTTTTCTATTATATTTTGTGTTTGATTGATAAATATGAAAATCGTTGCCTACATTTAGGATGATATGAAATTAGTTTTCTTCACATGAATACAATGCGCAGACCGACTTTAATAACTGTAGGCTAAAATTTTTTTTAATATTTTGTGTTTTATTGATAATATTAAAGATCATTGGCTACATTTAAGATTATATGAAAGAGCAAAAAAAAAGACAAGACCAAATTCGACGGTTTCCCCCTATTTCGGGTCCTACGAATCTGCATCATTACTTTTTTGAGTTACAATCATGGTTTCATACAAAAATTTTTGTTGAAGCTTTTCATCAAAGTTGCCCATTGTAAGAGAAAGGCACATTTTTCTTCGGTCTCTAACTTTTTTAATGTTGACTTTTTTGGAAAACTTTCTTTGGCAAAGGTTCTCAAAAGAAGTCCGTCTTTAAGTTCTTAGATGACTGTAAACCCCAAAATCAATGTTTTTTGTGTCCTTATAGCCAATATGTCGAAAAAACTGAAATTTAATCCATTTTTTAATGTTGATTGATTCATAGTTAATTGATTCATAGACCAACCAATATTTCTCACAAAAATATGTTTCTGTTCAATATTAGGTATGTTACTTCAATAGAATCTTTGAAATCTGATTTAATGTTTCTTAAATGTAGGCTATGCTATTCTAATAACGCGTTATTGATAAGTTTGCATATCGTAGCCTACATTTTGGATGATTTGAAGTGAGCTAAACCTCTTAAAAAACTGGCCTTATTTAAAAAAAAAACGAAATATTTGAATTTGCTTTCTTTAAATAAGTGAAATTCATAGATCCGCCAATATTTCTAAAAAATCGAATTTATTTGGAAATCGTTGCCTACATTTAGGATCACATTCTTTATTTCAAAACAATAATATATTTTTAAATTTCCTTTCTTTATATAAATGATATTTATAGATAGACCAACTCAGTATTCAATTTGTATATATAACCTTCTACTTCTCACAAGAATTTATAATATTCTTAATAAAAAATATATTACATTTCAATATTATATATTTAATTTGTATAAGCATCTTCTACACCACATTTACCACAGGGCATATCCTTTGCAGCTGCTTGTAATATTTTTTAATAATCTTCTGAAATATGCATATTTACATATGTATGGGTGTATATACATTTTAATTCTCTTATGTCGGCTAATTTCACTTAGTGTGTGTGTGTGTGTTGGAAGTGAAAGGAAACCCCAAAGAGATTTATCATTCAACATAGCTTGCCACATACCCACAACCAGCTAGTATTACGCTGCAGTGTTATCTATCAAAAAATGAAAACGAAAAAAGGCGAAAAAGAAAAACATAAAATAAATTCATAGCCTGCGGTTGGTGGCCCCCACTAAGCTGTCGACTTGCTGTTTGCGGCTACATTTCCTTTATTAGCCAGATTAGATATTCCCATTGACAAAACGTACATGCGAAGAGATTTTTAAGGATAACGCGCACGAAGGATAATAGTAAAATGTCAACGCACATACAGCATGTGTGGGCATGTATGTATGTATGTGACTTTAAAATTCACACACACACACACGCATCTATGTATGTGTTAGCGCTTAAAAATGGACATAACTGTGCAAATACATACTAACACACATACATATATACAACGAAGATTATATGCTGGTATTTGCTTTAGCAAATCTCTATCTACTAATAATATCCTTACATGGTCTTGCGGGAATTGTAGTGCGTAAAGCGGAAACACATGTGCACACATGTTGTTGCACAGAGATTTATCTAAATACAAACATACACACACACACATACATATATATAGTATATGCTTGTATGTGGTGTGAGCTTGTGTTATCGATCGATTTGTGATTTCACCGCATTTTCTTTTTTTCACATTTTTTACAGTTGTAAAATGGTCCCTGTTGTACCTTGGTTGCAAGCACGTACAAGGATACTTTGTAGAAATTTCTGCTTTAATGCTTCAGCAAATGTATGTGCGTACATACTACCTCAACAATGGCCTAGCTCCACTTAATTCTCCTGCTTTTCAATTTCATAGAATTTTTTCGCTTAATTTTTTCCATTCCACTTTCATTTATGTTATCTCTGCATGTGTGTATGCGTGTATATGGGTCAATGTGCAAGTGAAACTGTTTCGTGCTTATACATTTATCTCTCAATTCTCCCAATGTTGCAATCAATTTCGTATGAAATTGTGGCGCAAGTAAGTATTTGTTAAAAAAAAAAGATATTAAAGCGAATCAAATTAACTTTTTGTAATTTGATTTGCTCATCTAACGGTTTTTTGTAACAACTAAATTTAATGGAGTTTTATAATCTCAAATGCTCCGGTGCACGAGTTGAGTTGATTTCCAGATATCTCTCTATCCACCAGTCTGTCCATTACAGAGGTGATTAGTCTAAAAATTGAGATCTTTGATACAATTTTTAGACATGTTCTATGGCTTGGTATTGTAGATGGGCGAATTCGAACCTCTGCCAAGCGCACAAAATACCGTTAATTGAAAAAAAAATCAGATAAAAATTACAACATACAGTCGAATTTTGGATCAAGGGATCATACTGGAAAAGGACATCTGTGGTTTAAAAAAAAATTAAAGTAGGATAATCGAGCTCTGTAATATACCATGTGTACTTCCTAGATTATACTATTTTAAATTAATTAATGAATAATTTAAATCAAGATATCGTTTAATGTATATATATTTGGATATGTGGCAACTCTCATTTAAATATGGTCGAAATCGGTATATCTTTTGTAGCTCCCATTGTTTGCATGCCATCAGGTACTTAAGGGAGGGGTCTGGGTTTTCACTTTCGAAAAATCGATTTTTTTTTGTTTTATCTTTCAACATTTCAAGAATATGTCCTTAAAATTTTTATCCGATCTAAGCAATATTCATGAAGTTATTGTTTAATTAGTCTCGGGGCCTTTAACGCTCTAACTCTAACAGGGTTTCCCACCCTGAAAATGGCGGAAATTTTAGTCGAAAATAACGGTTCACACTTTAGATGGCCGCCAAAAATTTTTAAATAAAAAAATAATAATCAGAGAACGTTGGGGGGAAGATTTGTTTAAAATTTAACTAAATTTTTATGGTTTTTCATTTTCGGATAATTTCCGGCCGAGTTACAGTGAACATCGCAAATGGTTTTTTTTTTTTTAAGACGTCCTAGGAGAAGCTCTGTCACGGGCTAATGGTTTAATATTTTTGCATGAAAAAATTTACAGAACATAGTCAAAACTATGCTCAATAATGTATAGAAGGTTTGAATAAAATTGCTTAATCGATATTTGTGATAAAAAATCACAAAAAAGTGTTTTTTTTTGCGCTGAAACCCAGACCCCTCCCTTAAAATCTGTAAAATGTGCACTAGAAGTATAATTAACACTTAGAACATAAAAATTCTGAAATTATAAAAATCTTTGCTTCAACTTTTAGCATTCAGAATCGTATCTTGAGTACATACTTAGTAATTTAACTGAATTCATTGAGTACAATAGAGTAGTTTTTCTACTAATATGTATAAGTATAGGTCTACAACTTTGCTTCCCCCGTTTTCCAATAGATGTCTCTAGGGTCAAGCACTGGTCGATTAAATCGATTAAAGCACCATTTGTGTCAACATTAACCCAACAAAATATTTGTAGAGATCTGTTTGCATCCCAAACTCAACTGAAAATGTCACTTTTTGAGCCGAATTCTCGACATTTGCGGGAAATTTTGTTTTTCTTTTTTAATTTCAAGAAAAGTGCGGCTGAGGCTCATCGAATGCTTTCCGCTACGTAGGGTGAGGCTAAGTGAATAAAGCCTTAAATTTACAAAAAAACGGCGGAAGCGAAGTTGTAGACCAATACTTTGAGCATAGTTCAAATATATTATATGTACTCTGAATATTTTATAGATTATTGAATGGATAGCGAGTAGTAATGAGTAGTAATATTTTATACTGAGTACTCTGCTTATTGAGTATTAAAAACTTCTAAAAATATCCATAATACTACTTTACATTTACAGTAAACCCCGCTAAAGTGCCCCTTCTTAATATGCAAGAATTTTGAGACACTTAAGCGGGAAAGGCACTATGAATCTCGTTTAAGTGCCTTGAGGTACTTACTAAGCGGAGATCACTATATCACTCCACATTTATTAAGTAATTTGCCCATGAGTGTATTCTGTATACTCTAAATATACAAAATAAAGTAATAGTATTGTATAGTCACTTTATTTTACACTGAATACTTACGTATTGCTTTTATTGGCTACTGCTAATGGATATTAGACGTCGGTAGCCTTAACATTTAAGTGCATATTATACATATGCACTACATTACTCATATATTTTACTGAGTATATTGATTTGCTCAGAGCAATTGATGTATATTTACTAAGTAACTCAAATCAGGAATGAACTACTATACTATAATATTCTTAGTTTTGAGCTGAATATATTCTATGCGTTTAAAAGAAGTGTGCATAAGTAACGAGTACAAGTACATGCGAGTATATACTCGTATACTCATCAAAATATTTTGATTTAATTTTGAATTTTATTTATCATTAAGCTTATAAATTCTAGGCATAAAAGCCATATCTTTCAAAATACGCATATTCATATATGTACATATATCTGAGTATTTACTATTTTGAGTATCCGGATTAGTCAGTAGCAGCAAATAAGTATACTGCAAGAGTGTTTCAGTTGGAAACATATTTAAAGCTATAAAACAACTTTAATAACTACATTTCATCAGCTTCCCGGCGTAACACAAAAAAAATATTAAAAGCCTCAACAAACTTCATAACTCATTTTACTGCAGAAATGCATTAAGCAATTCACCCGCAAACGCGCATCAAACTCAATGTCATGCAAGCCACTTCAACACAGTAGAGACGCCTTCACCACTTTTCTCAGATGAAATTTTCACTGTATATCTTTCTGCTTCGTTTTCGTAAAATTTTATGTGCGCGTTAAAATTCGATCATAAAAATGCTGTGCGGAATACAAATATTTGAATAAATTTTGCCGGAAGTGTTAATTTAATGGATAGTATCAAGCACAAACTCTCGCGCCAGCATCAAGGAGAATCCGAGTGAAAATGGTTGTATCGCAAAGGAAAGGCTGCAAATGTTATAATAAAGCAGCGAAAACAATTATGCGCGAATTTTAGCTTTTAAATTGACAATTTAAGTGGCAACGCCATTAAATACACACATACACACACGCGGCTCCACTGACGCAATAGCTCAGCTCAACTCAACTCGGCAATTTATTTTAATAAGCGACATTATTGGGTCTGGTTTCTGGTGTATTTTATAGGGATTTGTGACAAGGTGTGCGGCCATGAAATGGCGATAAAATGCTAAGCAGTGATCACTATGAGTACTCAGTCGCTAATAAGCCATGAGGCATATAAATCAAAAGACAACTAAGAATTCGTTGCTGGTAATTGGTCATTTTAGAAATTTATGGATTTTTGAAATATGGTAGTTGTCTTATTAAATGGTGGACTTAAAATAACGAAGCAATAAATGTGGCCAAAGCTCATTTGTGACATAATTTAGTGAACGACTGAGCTAATTCTGTTGAACTTAGTGAACGGAGACTAGTTTCAGTCTCCACGTTTCTAAAAAAACAAAAACGACGAATAGAAAAGTGTGGTGTAATGTATTCTTCATAGTAAGGTGAATATCTTTGTTTTTTAATTCTCAATCACAACTGGTCACTGTAGGCCTTCGCTTGAAAGCAAATTTGTCATCAAATTCTTAAGCGCTTCAATTAAATAATTGATTCGTAAATATTTTGTTCCAAATTTTACCTAAAACATCTGATTCAATTATTATTATTCAAACGAACACTCGTTCTAGCTACTCACTTTAATACCTTAAACAACCGGCGTCAATAATTTCCTTTCAGACTAAAGCTAATTTTTGTAATTGCTAATTCAATACTTAAATATTGGAGATTGATGAATTGTGTTTTAGATGAATGAAGATATTGCGTTGGCAACGTCGGCTAACATTGATTGAAGAGCACTGATTATTAGAATCTCACCACACATGCGGTTGCAATTGAGAATGATTGGTCATTTGTTATCAGTTCATTATTTAAATATTTCTAGCGCCTCCAAAATGAAAGTGTATTAAAAATTAAATTACAAAATCATAGTCACACATTTATTACTCTGAGTATAAATATACAAGTATAAAACAATATAATACAGGACAGAATTAATTAGCGACTTGTAGAATTCGTTGGATTTATAGATGATCTATTGTACCGTCTTAAGTGAATCAGGATTCATTTGTTCGTAGAGTTCACCTTTGATGGTAACGTTAGATTCGAAGCCACAAGAAAAATATCTTCCTGCAAAAAAAAAGAATTGTAGGATGTTTTCAGGATGTTTCTTATTCCAAATGCAGCAATTTTACATTTTCATATACCCTAAAATGTATCACTTCTCTGAAGACCCCACAGAACGCAAGTTTTGGATATAAATTTCCATTAATATTAGAGGTTAGACCGATGTTAGTCTCTTCGTGGTCTTTTGCCGAAGTAAAATCAGCTGAGTTCTCAAAACTATAACTTCATTTCGATGGTTTCATAGTTATATATATATATATATATATTTGTCGTAGAAACCGCTTAGGCGCAAAACCTCTCTCTCGAAAACTCCAAGAGTCGTCTCATCGGATGTTGTCATCCCACGCTTCTGCACCATATATCAGGACGGGATTAATTAACGACTTGTAGAATTCGATTTTGTGTCGTCGAGAGAGAGTTTGATAGTTATATCTCTATGAAATTCTAACTATATCTCTAAATTCACCTTATATAAGATCCATCTTCAACCATCTTCAAAAGAAATGAAAAATATTTAATGTTATTTTTCTGAGTTTCTGGTCTTCATTTTGCTCCACTCTTCAAGCTTTACACAATCATATGCTTACATAACAGTAGATGATATTAGCGGAAATTTCCGAAAATCTCTGTAACCATCAATATCGTTGTTAGTTGAGTTCACACACGAATGAGCACATACAAAGATGTTTTGTTACAGCAAAAAAAAAAAAACAATATTTCCAAATGCCTGTAGGAAAAATATTGATTGGTTATAACTTTTTCTTTGTTTTAATTAATAACGGATTTAGAGTAAAAATGTGTTTTGAAATATTTCATATGCATCAAAAGATAAAAATTATAAGCAAATACATTTTTCAGACCTCTTAATATATTTAAGAAAATCATAATTATATTTAAAATATTTTTTACTTTTAGAAAGAAGTTTTCTATTTATATAAAAAAACATAGTCTACATTTGGGGTGATAATGAATAAGTTTGAATATTTTTTAAATTGTCTAAAATTTGACAATCTTTGGTGCAATTTTTTTTTTGAAAGCAGGATTAAAACCAATTAAAAATTGATAATCTAAAAAGATAATGTTACAATTTCACAGTTCACTGGGTTTCAAATGTTAAATAAAAAAAATCAATTCATATCTAAATCTCACATAGAATATTCCAGAGAAATATTACAGTCACTGCAATGCAAATATGAAACAATTTACTCAACTATCAACTATTTTAAAAAACTTAAGAATTTAAGCAAATTATGATTGCTGATATTAATGGGCTAAACCAGAGTAACTTATGAAAAATTAGGCGATTGTCGTGAAATTTTTTTAAAAGTTTTGAAAGTACTCGATCGACCGTTTGTAATTAAAAAGTATATTTACAGCTTAGATTTTTGTTTACAAAAATATGTTCCGTGACGAAAGAACTCCTCATCTTTCGAGTCGATCCAAGTATCAATCAAATTTTTTACTTCTTCATAAGAACTGAAGTGCTCGTTAGCTAGACCGTGTGCCATCGATCGGAACAAGTGGTAGTCAGATGGAGCAACGTCTGGAGAATACGGCGGTAAGATCTCCCATTTCAGCGTCGCCAAATATTTTTTGACCACCTTAGCGACGTGAGGCCCAGCATTGTCATGCTGGAGAATGACTTTATCGTGTCTTTCCTCGTACTGTGGCCGTTTTTCTTTTAGTGCTCGGCTCAAACGCATCAATTGCGTTCGGTATCGATCTCCAGTGATGGTTTCAGTCGAGTAATGCTTCCAATTCAGCATCTTCGAAAATCTTCTTCCTTCCACCACCATGTCGGTCTGCGACTTCATAATCACCATTCTTAAAACGTTGAAACCATTTGCGACATGTTCTTTCACTTAGGACAGCCTCACCGTACGTATCCGAAAGCATTCGAATTTTCTTGGAATTAAAAAAGACAAGCAAAATTTTCCGCAAATGTCGAGAATTTGGCTCAAAAAGTGACATTTTCAGTTGAGAATAAGTTTGGGATGCAAACAGATCTCTACAAATATTTTGTTGGGTTAATGTTGACACAAATGTCCAAGATCGATATAAAACGATTTAATCGATTTAATCGACCAGTGCTTGACCTTAGAGACATCTATTGGAAAACGGCGGAAGCAAAGTTGTAGACTCAATAGTTCTCAACTAAATATTGAGAGTACAGATGGCGCTGTTAGCCATATAAGTAAATATCCATAATCATGAAGCATAGCATAGTTCTAGGCTGTTAAACTGATAAACAAACAAACGAAGTATTAGTTCTCTCGCAGTATTTCATATATTGAAATTTAAAATATTTTGCTTTAGTTCAAGATTTTCCTACTGGGTATACATGGCACACAGAATTACTCCTAAATGCAGTCGAGACCGTTATGCCGCCTAAACGAATGTGCAACTCTACCTAAACGAGATAATACGTGCGTGCGTTTGTACGAAACTGACGAGTGTTTTGTGTTTGCTTCTCATGGCAATGTCAAAATTACTGAATCCATCAGCAAATATGGTTGTAGGGAGGAGACTGATTACTGCAAGCACTTTGCATGACAAGACGAAATTGATGTACAAATACAAACACATATAAATATATGTGACTAATCAGAGTTAACGGCACTGTAGTTGAGAGGCTACAACAAATGCAGCAAATTAAGATAATACATAAAACAATAACAACAACAACATACACGAATATAATAACAATACAAATAAGCAAGACAGTTAAACAGATGCGACTTATGAAAACAATCATGACCGAACCGAAATAGGATATTAGTATACTATATATATAGATAAATATGTATATTATATGTACGGTAACAATTCATTTGCCAGACACTATAACGGTTTGTATGCGAAATATGAATATAACGGCTAGTGGTTGGAGTGAATGAACACTTCAGCTGTGTTCGAGCATAAATCTTGTAAGAGAGTCTTTTGGAAACAGCGAAAAGGACATACCGTGTACAGTGGCAGATAATTTGAAGCATGATGATGAGAAGTTATTTTACGGGCGGTTGGTTGGACGAGGCAAACAGTCAAATGCAACACAACAATACAGACAAACAATGCAAGGACAGTAACTTCAACTCCTTCGTAAACGGAACAGATAAAGCTACTCCGTAAATATTGTATATAATATAAGCTAACGTTAAATAGGAAAGCGCTAAAGGCTACTAGTAAATAGGAAAAAGAAAGAAAATGAAGCGAAATATTAGTAAAAGCGAACAAAAAACACAAGAGAATAAGACGAATTAAATCAAAAAAGTAGAAGAAGGAGAAAAAGAAAAAAGCGAATGACTGCCAGGCGCCCAGTTACAACACAAACACAGTCAGTCATTCAACACCGAGTGTCGGTCGTGTCATCTGTTTAGACAGTTAGCTCGTCGGTCTGTCTGGTGGCTGTGGCAAAGTACGATTGAATGCAACGAGCGTCAATGTGGCGTTGCTGTCATTGCCGTTGATAGATGAACTGAGCGGAGAGATAGCGTTGGCAGCAGCGACAACGGAGAACAGTGGCACTAACGGTTGTTGACTTGCTGTCCGACAGCTGGCTCAAGTTTATTGTTTTTCCGCCATTTTATTTTGTTTGTGGTGCGCCAAACATATATATATATATATATATTTTCCGTTATGCTGCTTCCTTATTACTACTCGTACTCGTACTCATTAAGTTGTCGAGCGCTGTCAGAAATTTATTTTATTTTTTTGTTTACTCTTTTGATTTATGTTGAGTGCAGAAATAGAATTGGCAAAGTGTTAAATAACAAATGTGACTAGGGTCTTGGAAAATAGTAAATTGCTTTTGTTTCCAGAAAAAAATATATAAACTTCTGTTGAGCATTTACTGAATGCAAAAATATTTTAAGATAATAAGCAATTTGCTCGCATTCCAGAAAATGTGGTACCTTGACATAAATATGAATATTAAGCATAGCGGTCTAAAAGACCGCTTCTTTAGTTAGTTACACTACAATGTCATCTTATTTATATTATCTTATGGCTTGAAAATTTTCAAACAGCCGGCAACCCTTTTTAAAATATCGCGTGCCGTAATCGTTCATAAACCCATATGGTTTACTGTTCTTTTTTAAAAATTAAAAATAACATGTAAGGAAGAGCTAAGTTCGGTTGTAACCGAACATGTTATACTCTCGTAATTTATTGCTATATTTTTATTAAGATAACGCACAATTTGACCCATATATTCGGTGTAAAATCCAATAGAATAACAAAAATCATCATAATTTTATTTGAGTGCTGAGTTCCTGAACCGAGTTCACTCATTTACATCGCCAACATACATTATATCTAAGATAATATGCTCGTTTAATTTTGCTAAGATATCGCACATGTTAACCGACATATGAGAAATAAAGTCCACCGTATTTTTGAAAAATCTATAATTAGGTATATGGGAGCTAGGGGAAGTTATGACCGGATTTTATTTCATTTTTAGTACAGAGGCACACTATTAGAAGAAAAAGATTACCCCTGTATTAAATTAAAATATCTAAGAGATTTATCGATATTTTCGATTCATGTTCGATATCCTGGGCATGAAAAGTTATAGCCCGATTTTGACAAATTTGCCACAAGTGATGTCACAGCTCAAATACAGTATTTGTGTAAAGTTTTATTCCGCTATCTTCATTGGTTCTTAATGCATATATTATAAAGTGAAGGAATCAGTGTAATTCAAAATTGAATTATATGGAAAGTAGTCGTGGTCATGAACCGATTTCGCCTATTTTTCATCCATCGGTCGAGTAGTTCCTGAGATATGATTTTTGACTCACAATGGCGCAACGTCCATTTTCCATTTTTTTTTTTTAAATCTGAGTGCAGCTTGTTTTCCGTTACGGAGTTAACACACTTTTAGTAATTTTCAACATAACCCTTATATGAGAGGTGGGCGTGGTTATTAACCGATTTCATCTATTTTTATGGTGTTTAATGGGGTACGTAAGGGAAGTGACTGCAGAAAGTTTGGTTTATATAGCATTTTTGGTTTACGCGATATATACTGTTGACGCCGCCCCTGCTTAATTTCACTGCTACGTCTGTGTCGGAAGACCGATAATTTCTTCGAAGATTTTTTCGAAGTCTTAATTCGAACGCAACCAAATCTTTGAAAAAGTTGCGCTCTTGCCTTTGCTTTTTGCTTTTTTTCCTTTTTCCTTTTCGACATCTCATCCGATCTAGATGTGGTAAGTGTAATTCCAAGTTTTAAAATAAAATTATAATTATTTTAAGGAATAGTCGTTATTTTTTTTTATAATATAGTGTGGAATCACTTGCGCCCTCCATTTCCCCACGGCCAACCACAACCACGAAACGAGTCACACCACCTGAGCTAACAAAAAATCTATTTGGCGGTGGGGCCACCACTTCCACAAAAAAATTACTTCCAAATATACCCTTCTTAGTAGTGCGATACTTTGTGTTTGTTATCATAATTTAATAAATGTATGGTTTATTTTAATTAAATCTATTACTCAAGTTATTCGTTGCAAGGACGGCCGGACACCCTGATCATTTTGAAATGTATATATAACCCTTTATTTAACTCGTTTAATTTTATGACTTACAAAAACCCGTTATGTGAACAACACTATTATACTCTCTTAGCATCTTTGTTGCTTGAGTATAAAAAATGAATACACAATTTTAAACTGTGGCAACCTTGCTAATACGGGGGCTGTTATATATATTTCTGGCCTAATAATGAAAATAGGAATATTTATCAAGGAAAATTGTTTTATTGTTTTTCAAAATATTCTCCATCAAGATTTATACACTTTTGCATGCTCTCAAACCAATTTTCGAAGCACTTTTTTTTAGTCTTTTTTTGAGCGATTGTCAAATTGTGCGGGATCCAACGAGAACAAACCTTTTTTACGGCCAGGTGTTCATGCAATATCGAATGTATGCTGGTGGGAGAAATGCATAGGCATACCTCTATCTGAAGGTATGTTACATGACGGTCTTGCATTATCAGTTCACGTACGGCATCGATGTTTTCTAGCGCAACGGCTGTTTTGGACGACCTTCTTTGAGCGAGCGTCGGCCACGATTGAATTCGTTGTACCAGTTTTTCACAGTGCTTTAGGATGGTGCTTCATAGCCATACAAAGATTTTGGTTCATCTATGCACTCTTGTCGCGATAAACCACGTCGAAAGTTGTGAAAAATGATCGCACGAAAATGTTCACGAGTTAATTCCATTTTTTGGCCGAGATGATTTTTTTAATTCACTGTAAATAAAACAATTCACGATTAAATGACAAAACGTTCTGAGTGATGTTATGCTAAAAAATGTCAAACTTTCCAATGGAAATGTCAGATTGCACCTGGCAACACTTAGTGTTGCCTTGGCCTGAAATATATATAGCAGCCCTCGTATAGAAGTTTGTTTAATCGGAAGCTTTCTCAATTTTCTTCAATTTAATTACTACTACTGTATACTTGATACCTATATTTTTTCGTATTATCAATATAGTTCAATTAAATTTTTCAACATATGGCAACCTCCAATTTTTTTGTACATTTACTTAAATCTTATTTTTTTTAATTATTTTATCAATTTAGTATAAAAAAATGTTCAACAGGTGGCAACCCTCTTTGAATTTTTTTGTCTACTTTTTTCGTTATAAGCATGTTTAGTTGTATACGCTTATTGCAGAGTTATTTTATTTTTTCAGTCGAATCGTTTTAAAGTTAATATTCTACATATATATAGCTCTCGAATGACGTCGAGTTTTTCCAGAAATTTTAATTACTAACAATTTTGCAATAATAAATAGGTCGATTTTTTCGACTAAAATCGTCATTTTGGCTTGAGAATGGTACCAAAAATTGAAAAATTGAAAGATTAAGAAAAACTCGACGTCAATTGAAAGATATACTAATAAACTAAAGAAAGCATTTTGATTTTTTGGTTTCGGATGATCCAGTGATGCTGTAGGCTGGTCACCGCACAACAACTTTTTTTCGAGGTGCCTGCATAGATCGACGATAAATCCGTTATTCCTCGCTATTTTTCGATAAAACTTTTTTTTAAGTATCCTTCAAATGTTGTACTTTCATATAATAATAAGTAAAATAAACTTACAGCTATAATTTTTTCTAAGAAAATTCATGAAAAAAGGTCTTTTTTCGACGGAACAAACCTTACCCCCCCTTAATTTGCATACATTTTTTATTATTTTAATTTAGAATGTTCAACAGGTGGCAACATTTTTATAACTGTATTTCTAAAATATAGACGCTTTATCTATAAGAGCACCCTGTACGGTATATTGTCAGCATGAGTCTGAATTAAATCGCCAATATTTAAATTTGATTTAAAATTGCCAAAAATAAAATATTGAAAATCATTTCCTCACTTGCTTCACATACATATTTTTTTGGTTGCGCCCTTCAGCATTATACCCGAAATACAGTTATTTGCAAATATTTGCACATTTAGCTTAACTCATATTTTTCTTTTGTTTCGCCGCTCAAACCAAATACTGCATCGATTTGCAATTTCGGCAATACAATGCTTGCTTTCACACTGTGCATTCATGGCGCACATGGCGTATACGTAACATTTAAATGCGCTCTGTCATTGGTCGTTAAAGTGAAAAATAGTAACTGTGTATGCAAGGCCATGAGCACACACACACACACACACACACACATAGCCATAACGGTTCATTGTTGAGTGAATGAGCGCATCGTCAGTGAAGTAGCAAAACAGATAAGATTTTCTTTTATTTTTCGAACATTTTTTCTGTTTTTTTTGGAATAAAGCGCTTTTAATATTTGCTACAGCTGTTGACTTTGTTGTGTCGATTCCACTTTGTTATTATTCCCACAACTGGTGTACAGTGACAGGCAGCATAACAACTTAATAAAAGACATGTTTTTCTCACTTAACAACAACAACAAAAAACAAACGCTTGTTATGTATGAACAACAACGACAACAACTGGGGGTATTAATATATATTTGCATGTGGGAGTGCATCAGTGTGAGGTAGGGTTGCCTACACAATGACGATTATTGACAATTGACCGGTCGTTTTGAATACGAGCAGAAAATGCAGTTGTTGTTTTTTAGAAGGTATATCGCAGCGCATAAGTGGCTTAGTTATGATACAAAATGGTTTAGTTATGACAAAAAACAGTACACAAAATTTAACAAAGTCTACATATAGGCGCATTTTTCAAAATTACTACAGTGGAACTTCTCTAACTCGAATCACCATAATCCACAAACAAACTTCGAGTTCATATTTTTTATTCGCCTTCATACGATATAGAAGGACTCTTCCAAAATTCTACCTCGATAGAAAAATTTTAAATTTTGTATTATGCCCTGGTCTAAAAGTTCGATTTATGGAAGGGAATATGTATGAAATTTGACTTCTATTGCCTCTTCAAGAGTTCGAGTTAGGGAGAACTTCGAGTTAGAGAAGTTCGAGTTATGGAAGTTCCACTGTATGTTCTTATACATATATTTGTAATAATGTCTGTTGGAAATTTAATGCAAAAACATTGCAAAATCAGCAAAAATACCGTTATAATAATTTAATAAATTTTATTTTTTTATTGTAAATAAATTATTAATATGAAAAGCACAGATACTTAATAGTTTATTTATGAAGTAGAACTATTTTAATGCATATATATTTTTTCAAACCACATCATTGTATGTTAGTAATAAACTTTTTTTGTTTACTTACAGAAATACCTTAAAATAGACACATACTTTCGGATTTATCCAAATTGTCTTTAAATGTATGCAAACTGATTCTTCTGACAGCGAAATGAGATCAAATATTTTGGTAAGTTTTATTCCAAGTTTCTTTTAACAAATTTAAATGTTTAAATTATTGTCTATTATGTATCAAATATTTTTTTAAATTTTGGATGGTAACTTTTTATAAATTTTATTTCACCGAAATAACAGTTTCATGTTTAATTTCTGCGACGAATTTATATTAACTTGGTCATTTTTACAAATTTCTTACTTAAATCATTAAATTCAGGAAAATAATCCTAAATGTAGGCAATGTATTCATCTAAGTTTTGTCAGGAGTAGCTACATTTGAAAAACTTTGCCTACAATTAGGCTTATTTCTTTATAAATATTAATAAATCTATGAACTCTATATTAAGAGGTTAAGTGGGTTGCAGAGGTTGAAAACAAGTATATTATTACAACTTTTGTTTTTATACTCTCGCTACAAAAGTTGCTAAAGAGAGTATTATAGTTTTGTTCGCATAACGGTTGTTTGTAACACCCAAAACTAAACGAGTTAGATATAGGGTTATATATACCAAAGTGATAAGGGTGACGAGTAGATTTGAAATCCGGATGTCTGTCCGTCCGTCAGTCTGTCCGTCTGTGCAAGCTGTAACTTGAGTAAAAATTGAGATATCTTGACGAAACTTGGCACAAATATTCCTTGGCACCATAAGAAGATCAAGTTCGAAAATGGGCAGAATCGGACCATTGCCACGCCCACAAATTGGCGAAAACCAAAAACACATAAAGTGTCATAACTTAAATGAAGATATAAAAGTAAAATTTGGAATAAAGGATCGCACTAGGAGGGGGCATATTTGGATGTAATTTTTTTGGGGAAGTGGTCGTGGCCCCGCCCACAAATCGGTTATTTGTATTTAACTCGCAAACTAATAAAGCTATATAAACCAAACTTTCTGCAGTCGGTTCTCTTACATACCCCACCACACACCATGAAAATAGTTGAAATCAGATAATAACCACGCCCACCTCCCATACAAAGGTTAGGTTGAAAATGACTAAAAGTGGGTTAACTAACTAACGAAAAACGTCAGAAACACTAAATTTTGCAGAAGAAATAGCAGAAGGGAGCTGTACTCAGATTTTTTTACAAAATAGAAAATGGGCGTGGCATCGTCCACTTATGGGTCAAAAACCATATCTCAGGAACTACTCGACCGATTCGAATGAAATTCCGTATATAATATTTTCTTGGCACCCTGATAAAAGGAAAAAAAAATGGGCGAAATCGGTTCACAACCACTACTACTTTCCTTATAGCTCAATTTTGAAATCCATCTTATTCCTTCACTTTATAATGTAAACATAAGGAACCAATGAAGATAACGGAATAAAACTTTACACAATTAGTGCATATCATCTCTGGCTTAACTTGTGAAAAAATTGTCGAAAACAGACCATAACTTTTCAAGGCCCCAGATATCGAACATGTTGAACTCAGCGCCTAAGGATAAATTTTAACCGAAAATATGGGTAAATCTCTCAGATATCTCAATTTAATTCAGAGGAAATTGTTTTCTTCTAATAGTGTGTCTCTGTTCCAAAAATTATTAAAATCGGGTCATAACATTTCCATATACCTCATTGTAGGTTTTTCAAAAGTATCTTCTCCTAGCTCCCATATACCTAATTATAGGTTTTTCAAAAATACGGGGAGCTTTATTCCGCATATATGTATTGGTTAAATTTCTTCAATAAATTGCGAAAGTATAAAATGTTCAGTTGCACCCGATTTTAGCCTTTCCTTACTTGTTTATTATATCATTTAAATAATTCAGCACAGTATTTTGTGAAATTTTGTATAAAAAAATCGAAAACTCAGCCGTGGGTACTCTTGTGACAGCAAAACTCACTGTTGGTTTATTATAACAAAAACAACAAAGAACAACCAAATAGTATCTATTAGAACTTTTCTCAGATCGACTTGATATTTTAAACATATTGTACCCTTTAAGGGGTTAGAGGTGTCTGGATTTTCAAAAAAATAATTTTTCTTACATTTTCGTTAAGTGAAATATTTTAATATTTTTCAAGTTATTCGACAAATAACAAATAGCGCTCGGGCACTCCAAAACGCACGGGGACATGTATCAATGTTTTGAAAACTAGTTTTTTTGAACTGTAACTCGAAAACCGCTCAGTAAATTTTAATGAAACGTATACAACTTTTAGAATACATAATAAACTCAGGCCAGATCGGAGGATTTTATTTTCATAAATTTCGATTTTTAAGACCAATTAACTGATTTTTTCCCGAAAATCTAGAACAAAATTTCCTGAGGCCGACATTTTGTTAATTTTGAAAAAAAAAAGAAAAAAGCTTCGATCAGGCCCAGGATTATATATTTATAAGATTAGTTTTTCTTATCCGACTGATTGAAGATGAATCTCCAAGGACTCCAAGTCACCGCAAGGACCTTTTTTTGGAACTTGTTCAACACAAACAGTTATAACTTTGGAAATTATAATTGTCTTTTATTTGAACTTTTGAAACCCACCAAACGCTCTAAGTCCACCAGAATAACAAAAGTTATTATATAGTGTATATGTATGTGGGTTAGGGTAGATAATTCCCCGTCCGATTACATTTACTACCAAGTTATAAATTATATCAATTAATTTTGTTAAAAAATCTCACATAGTATATGGGAGCTAAAGGAGGTTTTGACCCGATTTTAACAATTTTTGAAACATAGACATATTATTATAAAGATAATATTCCCTCTGAATTTCCTGAGTCATTTACCGATCCTCATGTTCGATATTTGGGGCCTTGAAAAGTTATGGTCCGTATCTGACAATTTTTCAATAAGTCATGCCACACCTCAATGGCAGTATTTGTGTAAAATTGTCCGATATCTTCATTGGTGCTCGATTTAAAATTCAAAATTGTCTTATATGAACAGTAGGCGTGATTCTGAACCGAATTCGCCCATTTTAAAACCATAAAATCAGGGTGACATATTATGCACCAAATTTCGTCTATATTGGCATGATATAGGAGTTTTGACTAAAAAGTTGGCGATGCCATATCCATTTAAATTTTTTATACTAACCAAAGTGTAGCCTTTTTGTACCATTTTTTCTATAAAATTGAGTGCTTCTGAGTTACGGACATCCGAAATTCAACTCTACTCATCATCCTGATTACTTTGAGATTGCTTTAATATACACGTATGTATATCGTACCCCTTATCTAACTCCTTTCGTTTTAGGTGACACAAACAGAGGTTAAGTTTTTATAGTATAATGACAAATAATTTAGTTTGTTTCAAACAATTTCTTGTAGCTTTCGATTTTTATTCACGATTAGTTTGAATCGACCCACTGTTTTAGGGGTTCATTGATCGATCTGCCACACAAAATCACACCCTCTATCCACTCTGATTTTTTGTTACTGTCAAGTACATAACTGTAATTGCATTTCTTTTACAGTAAATTTGCGGAGTGCGCTATTTTTGCCCAACACTCTATCTCACTCTCCCCCATTCCTCCACTCAATCATTCACTGTAAATTGAACCATTCAGAGGGTTTTTGTTTTCAAAGTTATCAACCAACTTGCTGCCGGCCTCATTCAATATTATGCAATCAATTAATTGAGTTCGAGTAGTACGAAGTCAAATTGAGTTAAGCCACCAAAATGAATGGTGGGAGCTCATACCTTCATATATCTATGTGTGTGTAGCGCACAAGTTTTGACCACATGTTGAGTGGGTGGCTAAGTTCAGCTTGACAAGGGTCAGTTTACCTGCTCACTATGTTATGTGTTTCTATTTACTGTTATGTGTTATATACGAAGTAGCGCATACTTATGTATTTACTAATATATTTGTTTGAGCGCAAATAAGGCAAAAAAACACTTAATCCTCAGAGAGCGGATTTTCTAGAAAAAAAAATACAACTTTACAACTCACTAGCTTTGCGCGCTATTCGTACTGCGTTAAATGAAGTGAAAAGTGTGCGGGTTTTGCGCCAACATATGAGCTTATATACATATGTACACACATTATTTTCGTCTCTCTGTTTTTTTTTCTGTGATTTTCATATCCCTGCAAATCCTTTGTACATAACCGAAAACAAGCGCCAGCAGCAGAAATAAAATAAATTTGCACAAGTGCATATAATCTTTGAAAATAATGCTGATAAGTTTAAAAGCCAAATACACACAATACACCATCGTATACAATCACATATATGTGATATATATATCACATACATAAAGTACCAATTTCAGTGGATTTTCATTGTAAAAGTGGCACAACCAGTTTGGGTGACCATAACAAAGGTTTTACAAATGATTATTGCCTGAATTATGGCAAAAATATAAATGTGAGTTCGGTTCGACAAGCTTTTTAGTTTTTTTATATTCTTGCAATATGTTGCCTAGAGTATATTAAAGGGTGATCCAAAAATACTTCCTTCATTTCATGACGTTCTATACTAACTAATGAAGCATTAGCCTCTTCTAAATCTAGGGAAAAAACTCTGTAAAAGCCCTTGAATGCATCCAAGTATCCTTCATTGCATCCGAATATTAAATATTCTTGAGAAATGTGAGACAAAGAAGCGAAAAGAGGTTGATCTTGCGATGAACGAGGGCAAGACAAAGTACCTGGTGGCTACACAGAAAGATTCATTTCGTCTTGGAATCTAAGTTACTATTGACAGCTATATATATGAAAATGCTAAGGACTTTGTCTATGCTGGAACCCTCATAAATACCACCAAAAATCTAATACTGGAGATTAAGCGCAGAATAATTATTGTCAACCAGTGTTACCTTGAGATCAGTAAACTATTGAGTAGTAGATCCCTTCACGACGAACAAAAGTTACACTCCATTATCGTTCCCGTCCTATTTTACGGCACAGAAATATAGACGATGACAAACCGAGATGAGAACATTCGAGAGAACTGTTTTCGGCAAGTCCTTTGAAGCTGTCCGCGTGAACAACGAGTGCCGGAGAAAATGGAAGCATGGACTGTATGGGCTCTATGGCGACGTGGATAAAGTTAACCGCACAAAAATCCAACGAATGCGCTGGTTGGGCTATGTCGTACGTAGAGGAGGCTAAGCTCCAGCAAAAAGCTACATCGCCCCTTATGATCCATGGGTAGGCGAAAGAAGCAATGGCGTCCACGTATCCATTGGAAGGACCAAATGCTTGTATATCCCAAGTACTTGTCTGTACTTGGGATATACAACTGGCGTAACTTAGCAAAGGATTGAGGCAACTGACGAAGTTTTGTGTTCGCGGCCCAGACCGACCCACGGATGTAGTACCAAAGAGGAAGAAGAAGAATTATGGGCAGCAGTTACAGTTGCTTTAGCTTTAGACTCTGAGCCCAGAGAGAAACTACTTCACTTAGTTTCGGGAACAACACCCATTAAATTGGAGGTAGAGACTGAGAGCTGCTTTAATCAACTCATTGGATTCTTTCTTGTTAACAATTCTTCTCTCAGTGTAAATATCTTTAAAATGAATGCTCGAAATCATATTGTTCGGATATATTAGTATACTCTCCAAAGTTGGTGCTGAAGCAATAGGTCTCACCAAGCTTTTCCTCCAAACATTATATACCCAGCCAATTAGTACCTCACACAGTATTTGACACACTCTCACTGATGAGCTTAATGAAGTGAACTGAAGTGAAATGAGTGATGCCGGCGCAGCACAGTCGAGCTCCTTTGTCTACCACGGCTGGCGCTTGGCGACTGTGAGGGGGACAACTGAACAGACGAGACGTTAAAAATGAATGAATGGTTGACTACACAAATGACCAGCGCAGCAGTTAAATTACCCTCTCAGGTGTAATAAATTACAAATACGGGATTTTTTTCTTTTTCCTTTTTCTTTATTCACACCTTTTACACATTTTTTCTTTCTGTTTCACATTCATATTGTCTTTTTTAATCCATTAAGGACAGACAGAGAGCTTCTCAGAAAAACAAAAACGAGAGAAAAAAACAGTGAATTTCCTTTGTGTGATTTATTTACTGTTAATTTAACATTGCGCTTGCTTTGATAGGTGTGTGGGTGACTGTGTGGATTTGCGTTGGCAGTTGTTTTTTGTCTACAAATAATTAGGTAAATGTAAATGTTCAACCATCAACCATCCCAACCTCCACTCCACACTTCTTGCTTTTCTTTATGACAGGTGCTTGTTGACACTTGACCTTGACTTTGGTCGCAGCATAATGCCTTGCTTGTTGGTGGTGTTGTTGCGGCGCTTGACGTCCCTGCTTGACGACGACGACGACATTGATAACCATCAACTGAATGACATTACCGTTATAACATTGCGGTTCTATGCAAATGTTTGTTTACTTGAATGCCTTTGCCTTTGCTTCCTTTGAACTCCTTTGAAGCGATGGACCAGCAGCACCAGTGCGTCTGACACCGCTTGTGGTTGGTAATTGCGAACGTCGCAAATGTGGTTAAACAGACAGTGCATGCCGTGCTGGTTGACGTATCTTATGATGTGGTTAAGTAATTTAAACAACAAAGGATTGTAAATCATTAAGTTTAGACTCGAAGCTTATGCGTTTCGCATTCTATACAATTTGTGTGCAGACGAATGGAAAGCGAAAGTGAATTTGGGAATCGCTGCTGTTTAAATAAATCATAAAGCGTTCCATTCGTGGAATGATTTTATAAATATGAATATGCTTAAGTAATGATCACCATATTGTTTAATGAGTGACTTATTTAAATTGTGACAGATGATACATGACAGTTGACAAATGGTTATTCTTGTTGTTTGGAAGTAAGAATTTGATCAGTTTTTCTAAGGGAGTTTAGTTTCAAAAAATTTTATTGAGTGATTTAGTTGTGACAGCTGACAGATGATAGATTGCAGTTGCCAAATGCTTATTCTTGTTTTTTGTAAGAAAAAGTTGAAAGATCTTGTCTAAGAGAGCATAGTTTCCAAAAAATTTAAGCAGTGACTTAGTTATGACAGCTGACAGATGATACATGACAGTTGACAGATGTCAATTTTTGGTGGTTGGATGTAAGAATTTGATAATTTTTATCTATAAGAGCAGATTTCCTTACGAGTTTCCACAATATTTTATTTATATAAAAAATTATTATGCATACATTATAAACAATTGTCCAGTCATCTGCATAATGACTCTCCAAAAATCAAATCCTGGAAATTAAAATAGCCACAGTAAAGTTCTACAAAATATGATCAAACTCGAGTTCTATATTTAGTTGGAGAGTATGGATACATTCAGAGTATCTGTGCTAGGTGATGTAGAACTCTTTTAAGACCCCATAAAATTTTAGTTGTATTCATCGAGAAAATAAACTTATTCGTGACCTCAGTTCACAATTATGAATTCTTCTTTAGAGTGACATTATTTCGATGTTGATCACGGTTCCGAAGTAGACAGACTTGCCTAGAGCTTTAAGGTATTGGCTGAAATCGGGTGTTATTCGAAAACTATTGGTTGTCTTATCGGCCTATAGACATCTCGGTCATAAGGCCTGACTGTAATGGTGTCTTACTTCATACATAGTAATATACTATTGAGATAGAAATGATCAGTAGCATTTCATTGGTCTGATTTTAGTTCTCGATTGATTCAGATTTCATAAATTGTCCAGTTCTACTTTTCAAGTCCGTCTTTTATGCTGAATTTTTCTCAATCAGTATGTGAGGTCTCTTCGAATAATTTAGTGCTAAGAATGAAAGGAGGTCCATATCTTCCCCTAATAGATATAGATATATACATCATTGTTAATACTATTACTTATAATGTAATTGAAGTAGACCCTCTTTAGGTTACGTTAGGTTATACTGGTACGCCAATACGCCACACATAGACCAGTTTGGTCCTTTGCGATACCAGATGGAGTGCTGTCACGTTGTCCACGAGGTGTAGTCTTCCTTTAGGGTGCCTGCGCTTAACGCGAATTTTAAAAGTTTTGGTGGCTTCACTTTCGATACCTCTTCCGGATTCTCATATTGTGAGGCCCCCAAGTAGCGAAGACGTTGCCTTGACAATGAAGGGCAAGTGCACAGGAGATGTTTCATTGCTTCTATTGCACCTTGCTCCTCACATTTCCGGCAGTCATCTCGATCCGTAAGTCCCACTTTGTAGACATGTACCGCCACCAGACAGTGGCCAGTGAGTATTCCCACCAAACTCCTACAGTTCCTTCTATCGAGTGACAGTAGGAGTTTGGTGTACTTCTGGTCTACCGCTTTACCCATGGCTTTAACGGTTTTACACCCTGGTATATTTGTCCAGTATGTTAAAATTTTTCTGGTCATGCCCCTGTCCAGATCATCATATAGACAGTGCATGGGTTGGCCAATGTCGGTCGCGTTTCCGGATGACAGTTTTACACCGTTCTTGGCAATTTCATCCACAATCTCGTTGCTTTCAATGCCTTTCTGCCCTGGCACCCAGTAGAAGTGAAGACACGTGTTCCTAGCAACTCTCTCCACTGCCACCCTGGTATCCAAAACACTCTTGGCCGAAATGCAAACCGAGGTTGTTGCCTTGATTGCTGCTTGACTGTCTACGTAGATATTGACTTTGGAGTAGCCGGCTGCTGTATTGAGGGCTAGATCTGCGGGTTTTCCCAGTAGCAAACACCTCCGTTTAAAAAAATATTACAGTGGTTCGGAAGTTTAAACGGCTGTCTTACACCTAACTCCGGACAATATATTCCCGCACCTAACCAGTCCTCCATTTTCGAAGCATCCGTGTAGATATTCAATGTGCCGCTTGAGGTTATCATTCCCTTACGCCAGCCGTCTTTTTCCAAGTTCAGTCGGAACCTTCTTTCCCAGTTCAAAAGTGTGGTCAAGTAGTCGGTAAATGCCGGTACTCGCCCATACCCACCGAGCTATGCCCAAAAGTTCTATACGTAAATTCTGCTCCCGTGAGCAGTCGTCCCGCCGATTTTGCCGCATAGGTTTCGGCAAAGAGATCTATCGGCGGCAGGTTAAGTATCCATTCGAGAGCTGCCGTAGGGGTGGTTCTTAGAGCTCCCGTTATACAGAGCGCCGCGAGTCGCTGAACCCTTTTCATTGGCTTTCATCATAAAATGGCTTAGATCATAAAACAATCCTCAAATAATTCTGAGGAAAGTTGTCGATTTGATGTGCGTCCTTGGGCGGATAAATATATGGGTATATTCCTGTTATATAGAACCTACTGCCTTGCGAACGAGACATAGATCGGTAGCACCATTAGGTGTACGAACGGAAGTTGACCTTGGTATGGTTGGTTGAAAAGGGAGGCGAGGCGAGCCTTACCGCAAGCGACCGCACCATCATTAGGCCTATTGTGCTCCCTTGGTATAGTGTACTAAAATAGTGAGTTTGACCGAGATGTAACCTTAAAAAATTTAACTTGGACCACAAAAACAAAAACAACTCTGAATTCTCTCTTTGAAGGCTGTAAAGAATATCAGAAGCCTCCGAGCAAAAGTATAGAATCATTCATAATAAATGGTAAAGAACTAGCTTTTTAAGCTCTCTCATCATACCTACACACTCTCATCATATATAAATACAGTATAAGGACACATAAATCTGCCTGTGTGTTGAAAAGCGCTTCCGGTTACCAGACATAAAATTGAATTTCAATTGTGCTCAATAATGAATGGAATTGTTATGTAAGCACACACACACACACCTATACACCTACGAATGTGTGCATATTTGAAAATATATGAATTGATGCCTGCAGTTAATACAGCTCCTTCCATACATATCTATCAATTTGCCGAAACGAACAGAGACAATGTTGCAGAGGCAACGAGCAACGAAATCAATTGCAATCATATGGTTATTGTTATTGTTGTTGTTTTCGGTATTGAGTCTTGCCAACAGCACAATGCAAATGAACAAGCATTTACATTTTTATTGCGGCAGGCACCAATACCGGCAACAACAACAATTACAACAAATAAAGCAATAACAATGTGTCCTGATATTGAAAAAAGCCGACAAAATTTGAGTTTCGTCTATTTTTGTGCACACACAGTTTTAATGAATGCATGTTGACGCCGAAACGCACAGACACACACATAAATATTTAGAGGCAAACATATGCATGTGCGTGTGTCTGTGTGTTTATATTCATCACTGGCTTTAATTGCATTCATGTGGCAAAAGTCAATGTCAACGAAAGTTTTGCGCAAAAATGTAAATCGCATGAAATCATTAAAGATGTGCTAACACACACATCTACAGATTTGTTTATTTATATGAATAAATCAAATGACTTTATTTTCCATTTCACTTTGATGAACGTTAAAAAGAAAATGGCACATCAAGAGTTGGCATGGAAATTAGATAAGTTAATTTAAATTTCATTAAAAACATAAACCAAAAGTAATCAGGTCAAAAGGTCAAAGCGCTTTCAAGCACTGACTTTATTTAGTTGAAAGTGTGAATAATTTGAATAGGCAGTCGCAATGAACTAGCTGTGTACTGTTGAAGAAATTTCAGAGATTTGTGGTTTTTAAATACGTGGTAGTATATTTCCAACTGATTTATGTAGCGCTTCAAAGTTTATTTTGAGATAAATATTCAACGAATACGCTAGCCTAAAAATCAAAACCAAAAGTCGATTTTATTGCTTTCTTATTCTATTCGTACTCAGAAAACTACTTTCAAAGCTGTCTTTCAATTTTACTCAAAATTAAATACTTTAATCTAAATTGAGTAGTTGCCAACATCAGTTGAATCAATTAAGAATCTAATTTAATCAGGAAGAAAGTTTCACAGACACAAGACTACTTGTAAAAATCCTTTGAGCTAAATAAAATAAACACTAGTTGAGTCTATTAACCTCTTAATTACTTAATTGATTCAATTAGACAATTAACATCTTAATTGACTCAGCTAATTGACGAGGACAAGACGAAATATCTCCTGTCGTCAAACAAACAGTCACCGCATTCACGTCTTGGCTCCCACGTCACTGTTGACAGTCATAACTTCGAAGTTGTAGATAATTTCGTCTATCTAGGCAATTGAAAAGTAAAGTCCTCTCTCGACGAACCAAAATCAAGCTCTACAAGTCGCTTATCATTCCCGTCCTGCTTTACGGTGCAGAAGCTTGGACGATGTCAACATTAGATGAGACGACACTAGGAGTTTTCGAGAGGAAAATTTTGCGTAAGATTTATGGTCCCTTAAACATTGGCAATGGCGAATACCGCAGAAAATGGAATGATGACATGAATGAGACATAGTGCAGCGAATAAAAAGACAGCGGCTACGCTGGCTAGGTCATTGTGTTCGAATGGATGAAAGCGCTTCAGCTTGGAAAGTGTTCGATGCAGTACCCGCTGGTGGAAGACCTCCACTCCGAAGAAAGGACCAGGTGGAGAGCGACCTGGCTTCGCTTTGTATAACCAATTGGCGCCAAACTGCCAGAACGAGAGACGCGTGGCGCGCTGTTGTGGACTCGGCTATAACCGCGTAAGCGGTATCTACGCCAGTCAAGGAATAGAAGAATTGACCCGTTTCAATATAGTGTAGACACAATCAATTGATTATTTATGTATATATACATCCATAACTTACTCATTTCAAATGTAAATGCGCTGGTCAGGTCATGTTATATACTTTGAAGACGATGCTCTAGCGAAAATCTTCTTCGATTCGAGACCCATGAGTTTACCAATAGAAGAACCAAGTGCATAGGGTCCTGTCTGCATTTGGGATGTACAATTGACATGCACTCAGAAAATGAAGGAGGTAACTGGTGAAGTTTTGAGTTCTCAGCTTAGACTGACCGACAAGAGTATTGTCAAAGAAGGAGAAGAAGAAGAAGAAGGAAACCATACTTTTATAAATCCTTATTCTAATAAATGAACCAACTTCTCTCCATATTCAACCCCTCTCCATCGAATAAAAGATCGTAGAATAGCTCAGTAAATATTCATATTGGCATCAACAAACAGAACATGGAATTCTAAGATATTTGAAGCTAGTGTCCTAACTCCACAAACTATCTTTTATAGAAATAGGATAAAGGTCAATAAAAATGAGTATGACTAATGTTAGACAAGAGATCGTAGAAACCTAGACCTATTGGTTTTGTGTTAAAAACTAAACGCCAAACTTCAGATTTAGATGAAAATAAGTCTTTTGTGGATTCAGCTTCAAAAGCTCCCATTATTTATAGAAGCCGCTTGTATTTCTAGATGCATTTATTATTACTATTATAAAGTGCTCCGAGGTGTGAGTGAGTTCGATCTATATTGAGAAACTGGAAAGCCTGCGAATGTAATCTTGGGAACTCTGACATGAGATCCAACTTTTAAAGTCACTGGAAGTGAACACATGAGATCTTTAGATATATTCCTGAACGCTTTTTTAAAATCTGATTTAATACCGTCGATTAAGATTGAATGCACTGAATTGGACATGTTCTAGAAAATTACTGTATTTTTCGAAATCCCAAACTCAATTTTTTTTCTCAAGTAAATAATTTGTGGAACTTTTTGTTAGAAAGATACTTTAAGTACACTAATTTAATGCAGGAATGACACACACTGTATTCTTCTAATGAATTCTAGAAATGTCGTTTACCTCTGTGAAGATATATTCACTTAAAAGCAGACAAATGTTGCTAAAGAGAGGATTATAGTTTTGTTCACATAACGGTTGTTTGTAACACCCAAAACTAAACGAGTTAGATATAGGGTTATATATACCAAAGTGATCAGGGTGGAGAGTGGAGTTCAAATCCGAATGTCTGTCTGTCCGTCCGTCCATCCGTCCGTCTGTGCAAGCTGTAACTTGAGTAAAAATTAAGATATCTTGATGAAACTTGGCACACTTATTTCTTGGCACCATAGGAAGGTTGCTTTCGAAAATGAGCAAAATCGAACCACTGCCACGTCCACAAAATGGCGAAAACCGAAAACACATAAAGTGCTATAACTAAGCCATAAATAAAGCTATGGAAATAAAATTTGGTATGAAGGATCGCACTATGAGGGGGCATATTTGGATGTAAATTTTTTGGGGAAGTGGGCGTGGCCCGGCCCCTACTAAGTTTTTTGTACATATCTTGCAAACCAATAGAGCTATATAAACCAAACTTCCTGCAGTCGTTTTTTTAGCCACTTCCTAATACAGTCCAAAAATGAAAGAAATCGGATCATAACCACTCCCACCTCCCATACAAAAGTTAGGTTGAAAATTACAAAAAGTGGGTTAACTTACTAACGAAAAACGTCAGAAACACTAAATTTCACATAAGAAATGGCAGGTGAAAGCTGCACTCAGATTTTTTACAAAATGGAAAATGGGCGAGGCGTCGCCCACTTATGGGTCAAAAATCATATCTCAGGAACTACTCGACCGATTTCAATGAAACTTGGTTTGTAATAGTTTCTTTACATCCCAATGATATGTTGTGAAAATAGGCCATATCGCTTCACAACCACGCCTACTTCCTATATACCAGTACTTTGAAGACAATCTGAATCGCTTACTTTACAATATATAAAGTAAGTACTAGTGAAGATATCGGTGCAGAACTTTGCATAAATACTATGTTAATAGTGTGGCAGCCCCATTCTAAAAATCGCCGAAATCGGACCATAGGTTTTTAAGGCGAGAGTATAAAATGTCTTCCTTACTTGTTTAACCTTGGCTTTTACTTAATTTATTATGTTGGGAATGATGACTAGATTCAAATAGATTGTTTAGCGTTCTTCTAGATTTAAATGATAACCGACTATACAAGGGTAATATATGCTTGGTTGATTTTAAAATCAAATACAGTTACAATTTCTCATAAGGTTTCTTCTTCCGCTCTCCATTTTCAATCTTTCCCGTTAAATGTTATTAATTTTTTAACGGAAAAAGAAACGCTCACGTTAATTCTTTAAGCAATATGGATCTGAAAAACGCCGCAAAAGACGAGAGAACGAAAAATAAATAATAAATCAGCGAAACAACAACTACTGAATAATGCAAGCGTTGAAAAGCTGGTATGGAATGACAAGCCAACGCCTCCGAACGTTTGTATTTTATGCGCCTCTTTCAACACGGCCCACTAGTTCTACTCCGTCGCTCGCTGTGCCCGTCTACAGAGCGTTACAATTGCTAATGTGTGCTCGGCAGTTGTCTGGCGGCGCACTGGATCGCCGTGCGTCAGCTTCAAGGCTCATGTCGGCTGTAGCCGGTGCTGGCACACAGAGGACGCCTTGTCAATTTTGTGTCTACAATGCATCATTGATGCTTCAGCACGTACAACACTTTTACAGCTTGTCTTATAGCGTTCTTACACGTTGTTGTTGTTGTTGTTATACATTTATTTATTGTTGTTGTACTAGATATTGTTGTTGTTATATGCCGGTTACTTTGTATGTTGCGCTGAGGTGTTTCAGTGTTGTTGTTGTTGCTATTGCAGCCCATATTACTTATGCTGACAGCATGCTAACCCAGTTTTCACGCCACCAACAAAAATAACAACAACAATTTGTCGTTGTCAAGCGACTTTTTTTTCGTTTTACTTTTGCTGCGTCGTGTTCTTTTGCAACAAAAAATGAAGAAGCGACGAAGAGAAAGTGACTAGTGTCGATGGAGATGCTTACAAGATGAAAAAAGAAACAAAAAAAGAGAAGAAGACAAACAACAACAAATTGCGCTGGCAAAAGTGCTACGCGCTCTATTAACTGCTGACTGAGCTGCTGCTCCAGCAACTGCCACTACCGCTTTGATGATGGCATTTAACAATGCAACGCTACAATAAACTGCCCCCTAAGCGACACTTAAGTGAGCCCCCAAATTGAGAAAAAAAAAAACAAACGACTGCAAAAGTTGTTGAATCTCATCAGTAGTGATGCCTATGCAATGCGTGATGTGTGTGTGGAAGCCTCATGAATTCTTTCATCTTTTGAAGCTTTATGTGCCTCACTTAATGGGTGTTCTGTTTTTTTGCTTCGCTAATTTCTTCTATCTTTGTCACCTTTTGCCCCAGCATTTTACACGGCTTTGGTTTCTTTAGTCTAAGTACTTTGATGTCTAATTCGTTTATGAGGTGTTCACAAAAGCGGTTGTTCGGCCCTTTGTTGGCAGGCTTTAATGTTCGAAATTCTCAATTCCGGACAATTATTTCAACTGTCGAAGATTACATTTACATTACTCCTGAGAAATGACTGTAGTTTGCTTCGAAAAGACTATGCAGTAGATCTTCATCTTTGGTTATCTAGTTTAGCTCTGCACTTCATAAGCCTCGGTTAAAATAGTTCTCTTTTTTTTGCAGAGATTTTCTTATCTCTGTATTTGAACTCAAACCTCTCATTTTTTTTCTTTTATTAAGGAAGTGAACCTGAGACCCAAGTATAACGAACCTCTAATGTTAGTTCAAAGTAAGATCGTGAGGTGGAATCATATCGGCAAATTTTCAGCGAATTTATGACCCTTGATGAATCCTTTATAACACTTCATTCTTAACAGATCTTTATTTTCCATTGGAAACTTATATTTTCAAGATACTAATTATCTTAAGGTAACATTCCTTCGATTAATTTATATATTATAACGATTGCATTTATTCGAATAATTTATTAAAAATTAAAATATTTGGCTAAGACATGGTCCTTCCTGTTGACATCACTAGAGCATAGAGTTTGTTAACTATTTCTTGATTAATTTTCTTATTTAATTTTGTGTCTAAAAATAATAACGTCTGTCTCTTTAATGCAAAACCAAAGTCGATTTTATTACCAATAGAAACTAGTTTATTCCAATGAAAAGTCATAAAATTTGCTTCAAAACTAGCAATTTTATTCAAAGTTAAATAAGCTAAATTAAGTTGTTTTCAACTTCAGTTGAATCAATTAAGAACCTAATTTAATGAGGATGAACGTTTCACAGTCGAAAACCAGACGCTTCTTATAAATATCGTTTGAGCTAAATAAAATATACGCTAGTTGAGTCAATTAACCTCTTAATCAATTCAATTAATGACTTAATTGACTCAGCTAATTGACCTGTGTGAATATAGTGCAGAATTAATGATTTCATTGTTGAAGGATATAGATATGGCTTACTCATTTCAAATATACAGAAACAAATAGATAATTTTTGACCCAGTGCGAGCAAATCATCCATAATCTCAAGATAAGACTAAACCAATATGTATTTTTATCAAGAAAAATATTAAATTATCCTAAAACTTTGATTAAAGAAGAAGAAATACGATTTTGAAGCGTTATAACAGATAATAAATATAATATTATCATATTATGTTACTATAGAACCCACTGATGGCCGAAAATACAGCAAACCCAATTTGACACAAAGAAAACACCAAAAAAAAAAACGTATTCAGCCTTCAATGCCAGCAAAAGGCAGCAAATTTACTCTTTACTGCTTCCTTCAGTATCTTGCTTTTGCTTTTGCCTTTGTTTTGTCATACGCATCTGCTTTGGTCTTAATTTAAAGCCTTTGGTCATCGTGTGCGCCCGCTGTCATTAACATTTTGACCTCGATTTTGAGCAGACAAACACAGAAGCGTGTTGCAGCAAGCAATTATAATATTATAGTTGAAGGCAATATTTTTTAAATTTTACTTCAGTTTGTGTGAAATTAAATAGTTACTCATACGCAGTGGCGTCTTCAAGGCAATCATATAGCTATTGCTGCTATTCTTGGAATATATATAATTTGATCTGTTTTTATTTGTTATTTAAGTCAGTTGCTATGATTAGAGATACTTTTTTTTGAAACGAATATATGTAATATAAAAAGATATACAATTTGTTTAAGCTAAATTGAGTTTGTTTGAACACTAAATATATTGTGTCAATTAATATCTTTTCTAGACAAAAGTACTATTTACTTAAACTAAATTGACTAAAAGGGGCGCAGGCATCCTGAACGATGACTACTACTCAGGGAACACGTAAAGGCACTCCATTCTGGTATCGCAAAGGACCATAACTGGTCTATGCGTGGCCTGCAGGCCTACCAGACCAACCTAACCTAAGCTAAATTGGACAGATTTGAACAATATATAAATTGAGTTAATTTATATCCTAATTAAGTCAGACAAGTAGTTTTTACAAGCAAAATAAAAAAAATTCTAGTAAGATATAATTAATTAACATCCTTATTGACTCAAAAAGGAAGTTTTCACAACTAAGATCAAAACAATTTTAACACTAAATATATTGAGTAAATTAACATCCTAATTTAATCAATTTAAAACATAATTGAGTCAATTTATGCCATAATTGATTAAATTTACATCACTATTTTGTAAATTTACATCATAATTGATTTAATTAATTAATTGTTTAAGCTAAGTAGCGTCGATATCATCAAGATATTGATATACTTATTGACTAAATTTACATCATAATTGATTTAATTAATTAATTGTTTAAGCTAAGTAGCGTCGATATCATCAAGATATTGATATACTGAGTCAGTTATATATGTATTAATTGACTCAGACAATAATTTTGTCCAACCAAAATCGAAACAATTTCCAGAAAGATATACTAATTGCTGAACTTAAATTAGATATGTTTAAACATTAAATATATCGAGTAAATTAACATCCTAATTAAGTTAATTAACATCCTAATTGAGTTTATTAACACCCTAATTGAGTCAATTAACTAATTGTTTTAACCAAATCGCGTAGATTTCATCAATAAATACGTTTATTGAGTAAGCCTACATCTTAATTGACTCAGCTAATTAACCTGTCAGAACCATATCTTATAATCATACTCGGATTTAATCTTATATAATATTCAGGAGGTCCGAACACATTTTAGTAATCTGAAATTAAAGATCTCGGGTATTAAAAGTATTCTGCCGTTTACAAGAAAAGATGCAAAACTCAAAAAAATACTCAACCTTCACACGCTCTCGAACCTTGAATAACTCATTATGTAAATCTTCTATGTAACACTCTTGAGCCCAGCTGAAGCAAACCCGACAAACTACGACGATTATGAAAAGTTCCGCCGCTTGTCAGCTTCCGCATTTAAATGAGTCTTTAAGTATATAACCTTTTCGCTATCAATATTTCATTCATGGCCGTCTAAGTTTTACCATATCTACTTGAAGTATTCAATCTTTTGTTTTTTTTTCTTGTGTTGTTGTTGTTGTTGTTTGTCTATTGTTTACTTTTTTACTTTGCGCTTTTGAGTAGATAAATATGATGTTGTACTCGTATACATTATGGACATTATCACCACTATCTTTACATCTTTCTAAGCAACTATGGTTAACACTTTTCTCGTAGTTTCCGGTGAACACTTTGCACATGAACGCACAACGACGACAATAACAACAACACCGACAACGACAACGACTGTGCCAAACAAAATGGCATTAAAGACTATAAACGTGCTGAAGCAAGAAATATTACAAGTCGTAAAGAAAGACTTCTGGAAAAGAGGGGGCAACAGGAGGCATGGAAAACTTTGTACGCGGAAGTGTGACAAAAAGAAAAGCATAAACAACAATAACAAGCGCAAAAAAAAACACTGGCAACACAGTATGTGACAGACGTGCTGTGAATCTTTAATTACGAGTTGTTGCCGCTATATAACGGTTATACATATATGGGTGTATGAGTATATATATATGCATAAGTATATATGTCGCGCACGATAAGTGCCCTCCGGTTACGGTTTTGTTATTCTTTCCATGGCATGTGCTTAAGCATTTGCCATTTGTTCCTGCGGCGTCCGCTATTACCGCCCATTACCGTCTGTCCCTATCAACAGCCACATTCATTTGTCGTCGTCGACCATGCCTCCTACGCCACATGCTTTCACACAGCAGCTGGTGGCAGTCTTACGGCCTTATAGCCTCTATTTAATACATGCCCTCACTGCGTTTCTTTTCAACGCTTTCTTTCGTTTGTCGTTGTAGTTGTTGTTTTTTTTTTCGACGTCTTTCTCTCTCTCTTCTCGCGCGCACGTGTTTATCAGCCATTATTTTTCATTTGCTTTCACCACTTCCGGCCAAGAGAAAGTGGGTCAGTAAGCGCTGTGGCTGATTCATTTGCTGACTCATACACACACACACTAACACACCCACACAGTGACCAACCGTTAAACGCTGTACATCCTTCAACATCCTGCCGCATTCTGCATTCACTTTCCTACACTTTCTCTGGCACATCCTTTTCGTTTTTGCCCACTTGAGTGCACCCTGCAACTGCATTGCAACGAGTCTTAATGCTGTCCAACTTTTGCCGTCTTCTTTTATTAGCCGCATCTTTATTGTGGCAATTTGCAGTTGACTTTTATTGCTGGCGCGCGACGCAAGTGGGTGCCGGAGGATGTCCGTCTCCCTTCACTCGAGTAGTTGTATTTAGTTTGGCGTTGGTCGCCGCACAGCTGCAATTATATAATAAGCGTGGTCGTGTCTAATTCCGTTGCTTCGCTGTTTTTAGGGACTTTACAACGGCAGAGCACCGGCGCTTGTCGGCCACTACGGCGCATTCTTTTTAATTAATTGTTCTAACGCTTTTAGCCATTCAACATGTTTATGTTACGGGTTTGTGTGGCTTTTAGTTGGTGTGGCAATGCGCTGGTTTTAAATTGTCTGTACTACCTCGTTTGTAACTAGAGTAGGACTAGTTAGCAAGTACCTAGTATGAGGTATTTCTCATACTGATTATATATAGAAAAATATCAAGGATGTATTCGAAGACCTTTTGACCTCACAGTCACAACATTCAGCTTCTCATCTGAGAAAAACCGCTAATGGGACTACTTCTCAGACTCTCACTCCGGCACCGAAATTAGGTTTCAATGCTTCATTCTGATAACTTTATAAAATCTCATTGCTTCCAAAAAAAGTTATAATATTTGCCTATCAGCATATTATGGAAATGCCAACATTTGCTCGTTTGAAAAAAATCTTACAAATTCGTTTCGAATCATTACCAAGGTCTGAACGAGTCTTCTATTCAGTTATTCCATATTGATACATAATTATTCCAGAGTAAGGGGGTCGATGAGCTCCTCAGTTGTGTGCCCCAAAATTTTACTCCTGCTACTGTGAAGTGCCACACATTCTAATAGCAGGTGTAAGGGAGTTTCAGGAGACCATGATCAGATTAGGTAGATGCTTTCTGAACTTACAGTGACCTGTATAAAATCTTGAATTGAACAAGCGATGTTCCGGCCTTAGAAAATTCGTGAGTCAAAAAGACTAATAATCCCTTGGTCGTTTGATCAGAAGAAATATTTTTCAGTATTATCGAGGTTTTTAATCGACCTATGCTTCTTGCCAGAGAGCAAGGCCCTTATAAAGGCTTTGTAGAACCCGGAAACTAACATTTAGTTTATATCTCTAGTTATATAGTCGATAATTGTTTTTTTGGAAGACCAGTAAGCCGAGGTTTCTAGTCAATATCAATATCATAAGGGAACCTGCACTTGCAGGGATTTCGCCACTCCAAACTGTCGGGGGGATTATAACCGGAATAGATTTAAAAAAACTAATTGCGCTCCAAAGAAACAAACTGAGACAACTAGTGGCACTTTGCACTGGTGTCATCTGAGTAAACTCGGAATCTGCTCGTCGAATCAGTGCAGCGGAAACACCTGAGCATCTATCCCCAAGGGGAAAGCATTGTCGTCGTCTATCTAGAGTGAAGTCAGTATACTGCAACTTACGTTTTGAAAGCAAGCTTTAAAGATTACATAACATTCATTAGTCAATGGTAACCAATATCCAATTTCGAAGCGGTTCTGAACAAAAAGCATTTAAGTTTTATCTTCGCTAGTATAGCAGCTTCGGGTGTTTAATTGTGGTTGTAAGAGTTTTCGACGAATATTACAGCAAAGTTTTTCTGATGAATAATTGATCCCGACAGACAATTGCCGTGCTTCGATTATATTTCTGCCCAGAAAAAAGGTTCCCATAAATAATATATAAATTATTTCGGATTGTCTTAAACTTTATAAGTACCTTTATTTTGTCGGATTCCAAGAAAGAGGAGAATAATAATACACCTAAAAGCTAATATATCTTCTGCGGTCTTTCTCCAGTTTTCTAGTCGGAATTTCTTCAGATCTTCGTTTAATTCGTTCTTCCAGCTTGATCTTGGCCTCTTGCTTTGCCGGTGAATGCTTTCGCGTCCATTACCCTCTTTCACCCTCTTGAATCATCCATTCTTGGAATATGTCCTAGCCATCTTATTCTTTGCGTTTGTTTTACAAAATATGTGATTGAAATTTGTGAGAATTATTATACACGACTCAACGTTAACAAGAATTTGAAGCAGAAGCATTTGATATCAAAATAAAGTCCGACATTCTCTTTAATTTATGATGATCTTATTTACTTCTAAAAATCCAATGTGTCTAACCCTTTAATTTGTAACATCAAATTTCGCTATATTTTCTTGTCTTCATTTGAGCTTCTAGTGCATAATTTGTAGCCATCTACGGTAATCGACGCTTCGAAAAGCAGTTAATTACTCACTGATTGGCGCTAATTACCACACTGTTAGTCTTGGAAATCACCTTACCGTTTAATTATTGCAACCTTGCCTTCTCTCTCTCTTTCTGTTACTGTTATGGCGCTCTACTAATCCTGCTCTAATGTACACATAGGTCAACTTATTGCTTGGCTTAGTAGCAGCTAACTGTTAATTGATATGTATCGATAATATTATTATTAATTATACGCTGCAATAGCTCTTACAAGTAATTAACAAAAAAAATAATAATAATAATAATGAGATATTAGTTAAGTGCAAAGTTACACAGACAAGAATAGATTTGCATGCAATTTCTTTGTACAAGCAGTTTATATATATGTATGTGTGTACAAAGCAATAGTTTGTGAATACTATTGTATTTGTATTGCACTTATAATTATCCTTCATTATCTGCTTTCTACGTGCTTGTGGTCATGAATCTCAATTACAATCGATTATTCATTTCAATGCCGTCCATTGTATGCATTACGATGAATTATATTGTAATGTATGGTTGTGGAAATAAGGTTAGTTTATCTAAATACATATGTCTCTTATTAAAACACAATGACATGGTGACCCTTAGATAAGGTCTTCAACTTCACAGTACCACCTCTTATCCATGCAGTTTTTAACTCCTTTGTCTGATATATAGTTTATGAATAATTCCTCGAGTCGACTCCTTGCTCCGAGTTTGACAATAGAAACAACAGAGAAGACTCATAACATTTACACCAGGCTTGTCGTCCAACACATCGGCTATGTTATGAAACTATAGCTCTATTAATTCAATTTCATCAATTTCCAAACGAAAAAAAAATGTTTATCATGCTCCCGAAGGTCTCATCGCTGATCCAAATAGCGTTAGTAGCAACAATTTTAAGCCAATATGAAATTTGCCGGCACAAAATCGACACTTATTATCAATTGTTTTAAGATCATGTTCGAATCCACCTTTTTGTACTTCCTAATGTTGAATTGAGCTTTAAATGGCTCGTTTTTTTCGGAGCCATGAGAATGAGATAAAGATAAAGATTTAAAAAATATATGACAAAACAAGTAAGGAAAGGCAATTTATTGATGGAATTTATTAAGATAACATACAATTTGACTCATATATTCGGCATAAAGTCCAATAGAATAATGAGAATCATCATATATGGTATATGAGAGCTAAGTTAATTCTCTCACTAATTTTTCGCACGGAGACATATTATTAGAAGAAACATATTCCCTTTGAATTTCTTCATAATATCTGAGAGACTTACCTATATTTTCGGTAAAAAATTTGTTGGGAGCACTGGGGTCCTCATATTCGATATATAGGGTCTTCAAAACTTATGGACCGATTTCGACGATTCTTAGAAGGGCGATGCCACTCTTTAAATGCAGTATGTTTCCAAAGTTATGTTCCGATATCGTCACTAGTGCTTACTTTATATATTGTAAAGTACACGATTAATTCGACTTCAAAGTTCTGGTATGTGGGAAGTAGGCGTGGTTGTGATCCGATTTGGACTATTTTCAACATTTCATTGGGAAACTAAGAAGATATTATAAACCGAATTTCATTGAAATTGGTCGAGTAGTTCCTGAGATATGGTGTTTGACCCATTAGTGGGCGGAACCACGCTCATTTAAAATTTTGTGTACCATTTTGAGTGCAGCTCTTTTGTACCATCTTTATATTGAAATTTAAGGTTTATGGTGGTTTCCTTACTGAATTAACGCATTTTTAGTAGTTTTCAACCTTAGCTTTGTATGGGAGGTGGGCGTGGTTATGATCCGATTTCCTTCATTTTTGGACTGTTTAAGGTAGTACCGAAAATAAACGACTCTAGAAAGTTTCCTTGATATAGCTTTAGTAGTTTACGAGATGTGTACAAAAAGCTTAGTAGGGGGCGGGGCCACGCCCACTTTCCCAAAAAAAAATTACATCCAAATATGCCCCTTCATAGTGCGATCCTTCATACCAAATTTTATTTCCACAGCTTTATTTAAGGCTTAGTCATGGCAATTTATGTGTTTTCGGTTTTCGCCATTTTGTGGGCGTGGCAGTAGTCCGATTACCTTCTTCTGGTGCCAAGAAATACGTTTTCCAAGATTCATCAAGTTTCGTCAACCTAATACTTTTGTTGCGAGAGTATACAAATTAGTAAATTTTTCCAAATTGGGAGAAATATGTAGCCACAGGGTACTCAATATGTCAATATCCTAAATTTAAGATCTATCATATCAAACAACCCTGGTATATACATATACTTATACATAAATATTTATATATGGACATCTGCTCCGCATTAAATTTATATATCTCGTATTAATTGTTGCATAACAATGTGCTAACATTGCTCTTCGCCAGTCAACCTAATACTCAATGGCATTCATGAGACTCTCAAATGTTGTAAAAGAGGATTAAAATTTGCAAATTAATGAGCAAACAATATGTCAGTGTAGATTTGCAATGGAATTAAGTGCAGGTGACGCGGTGTAAATTATGGCCGAACACAGTTAGTTTGGGTATTTTCCACACAATTTTATGGGCAAATTGGTTTAAATATTTTGTTGTTTTAGTGTAAGCTTATTACAAATAGTGGTTTGCATGGCAAATATTTGCAATTAAAAGTTTGTTTTATTAAATATTTGCAACTAAATAAATTCTAGCAGATAATTAGCAAACGAATTTATACACAAAATTGTATTTGTAAAATTCTTCAAATTTTCATTTTTGTTTAAAGCAAAAGCTTTCACTGCTTGCTGGTTGATGATGTGATTTGTTGTGGCAAAATATGAAAATGAAATCAGTATTGGATATTATTGGACAATTTGTGTCAATAATCGTTTGTGGTTAATGCTGATTATATTTTGTGGGCTCATCAGAGTCTCAGATGGTTCATCTTTTGTGTACAAACCACACCAAACCGTGCTGGACGTGATCTATTCGGTCAAGTATTATCCAAATATGACAATTTGTCTCAAGATTGTGATGGTGTTGTGAATAGTACGCTCAGTACGCCGATTATGTTGACCATAAGTTGATCGAAGCACGCGGAACACATTCTTTACAGAACGTGAATTTTCGTAACAAAGATGAACAATTTGTAGACGTTGTTCAGGCGTAAGTCTTTCCATGATAAAATTCCAAACAATACTGAACAAAAATCACATGAAAGCTGACAAGACTCACGCGTGATCTGTCAAAAAAAAGTCTATTGAAAAAAGAACCTCTACTTGGATCACCCAGATACATTAAACAAGTTATTTTGGTAATGCTTTAGAATGGAGACTTCTTCTCGTTCATAGTTTTTACATGATCCTAAAGCTTTCTAGCTATCTCTATATGATTATCTCTCATTCGTGTTGAAAAGTTTGGCTTATCTGATCATCCAGATTTCGAACTGATGGATTTTATAAGAGGAGTTTTTATGATATGATATGTTTATGAATGGATATTTTGGTTTTTGCAATATTAACTATATTAATCTGTTACAAGACGTAATGCGCCGTAGTTCGGTTAATGCTGACTGGTACTATGTTCCTCAAAAGAGTTCGCTGGTTTTTTAAAAGGATCAACAAGAGGCGAGCCATCTGTCACCAAGACAATGCTAGATCTTACTTTATAATATTAATAATAATATTCATTCCTCCTTTTTGTCTTCTGAGCTACAGAGCTCGTATCTGGCAATACTATACATCTTTGAAAGGTCTTGACATAACCTACAAAACGATGCTATGCATGATTAGTTTGAATATTGCGTTCAACAGTTATAGACGCTAAAGTTAAAGTTTTTCTTTGTTAAAGTCAAATCCGCTAGAGATTAATGGTCGAATGATTTGACTCAAACAACTTTCTGGGCCGAATCAACACCTGCGATATGCTGTTGAAACGGAACGAACTCGACCAATTTTTGAAGCGGATGGTGACTGGCGACGAAAAATGGATCTCAAACGACAATATCAGGCGAAAACGGTCGTGGTCGAAGGCCGGTGAATGGAACCAAACAGTAACCAAGCCGAGATTGACGGCCTGCAAAGGTTTTGCTGTGTATTTGGTGGGATTGGAAGGGAACCATCCACTATGAGCTGCTACCATATGGCCAGACGCTTAATTCTGCCATCTACTGCGAACAACTGGACCGCTTGAAGCAGGCGCTCGACCAGAAACGTCCAGAATTGGCCAACAGGAAGGGTGTAGTGTTCCACCAGGACAACGCCAGACCACACAATTCGTTGATTACTCATCAGAAGCTGCGAGAGCTCGGATGGGAGGTTTTATTGCATCTACCATATAGCGCGGACATAGCGCCAAGTGATTACCACCTGTTCCTGTCCATGGCGAACTCCCTTGGTGTTGTAAAGTTGAACTCAAAGGAGGCTTGTGAAAAGTTGCTGTTCAGGCCCTTCGCAAATAAGGAGGGAGGCTTCGACTAGGGGGCATTGAAATTGCCATCTAGATGGAAACAGATTATCGAATGAGACGGCATATATTTGAACTAAATCCGATCAATTTAACACTTTTTATAAAGCATTGATGAAAAAGCATATTTATTTGCCAACCTAATATTTCAAAAATATATTGTCAGAAGCATCGAGCTCTTGGTCCATCCATCGTGCAGTACTTAATTTACTTCTTCTTTTTGATCTGAAGGAATTAGAATAATTTTAGAACTGAAGGAATATACCTTTCATTCATAACAAACTAAATGTCTTCCAATATTTTATTTATTATATTTATTTTATTATTTTATTTTTATTTTATTCTATAAATATCTATCGTCTTGGAACCGGTGAACATAAAATGGATCGCTTTACAACTTAAACAACTCACTAACTGAAAGAAGTAACGTCTCATAGATAAATAATAAATGATCCCTACAGAAATTCGTCCTTTGATTTAGTTTCTTACCAAGGAGCGGCTTTCATTATGTCAAATTTAATGACAGTTTTAGTCAAACTAGTTAAAATAGTTGTTATATATTTATATAGCTATTAATGGTAATATATTTTCAGCCAAATGGGCATCCTAATACAAAAAAGTCAAATTACTGTCTGTTAATTAAATTGGTAGTATACCATCATTAAATTGACAGTTAGCTTTCATTGAAATATTGCTATTTTTCTCTCGTCATTAAATTTGACATAATCTAAACCATATATTATATTATATTTATATGACATATGGATATATTATAAACATGATTTGGAGAATACTTCGAATCCAACATCATCTATTGAACATATTCATGGTAGAAATATTTTATTTCATATCTTACTAATGTCAAATGTGATCTGACTATGAACTCTATTGACTATCGAATACGGTACGATACAATATAATTCGAGTATAAACTAACCAATCCAAGCAGAGGTCGTTGGGATTAAAGTGGCGGTGGACACACTGCTCCGTACGGCTACTTCAGACAGATAAGCTTTCACTCCGACAGCAGAGCAGCAATACTAGTTTTGAAATCGATGACAGTACGCTCTAGGCTAGTTAAGGACTGTCTTAGATATTTTGTTATCCGACTCGTGAGGGTACCCCGTCACCGCAGAATCGTTGGTAACTGTATAATGGACAAGCTTACAAGAGAGCGTACTCTAGCAACAATGACGTCGGAATGGTAGGGGGTTGGCAGCCCATGGTCCACTTGCGCAAAACCGCTGGACATACAGACAACCCATGAGTTCGACAACCAGTACCTGTGAAGTAGCGAGTTTCTTTTGGGCCGCTCTGGTGCGTAAAAGGCCTTTTGAACTGTTTTCTCTTAGCAAGGTCCATTTCGGCGCGATCATTGGTGTGCTTACTGGACACTGTCCAATAGCCACGTATGCATTGGGACTTAGGATCCTGACACATACAAGTTGCCAAAGCTGTTTGGAGGAAGGCGATGTGGAATCGTCCAAGCATTACCTCCTCCAATGTCAGATTGAGGTTCAAACACCTTGGAAGGTCCACCTTCGGCGAACCTAGTTAATTGGCTAGAATTAATATTAGCTGACTAAAGAAATTCGTAACAAATTCCAAGCATTTTGCTGAATCTTAAGGGTCTTTGATCCATTAGGAGTTTATTGGTATCACAAAGGACAGCGCTCAAAACTGTCTAAGTGAGATCTTTCTGTATATGGAGAGATCTGCTTACTAACCGAACCTATCCAATCTATGTTTGGGATATTTTGGGGTAGTATTTTGAAAATACTTGTCAAAATTGCATTGGTCCTCAAAACCATATTTCGGAAAAAAAAAAAAATAGTTTCTAATATGCCAAACTGGTATTTTCGCTGAGCACACTTATAACAAATGTCAATTTTCTTTGTTTTTTAGAAATCCTTATATCAGAAGTGAGCTTTTTTCAGATTTATCGCAGTCTTACAAAATCCATTCCCTCTCCCTTTAACCACATTCATTCAGCTCTTCATAAACCTGCATTTATAAATTCTGAACGGCAACTAACTTATTGACAATTGTGTCGACAAAAGCCGTAAGTGCCTTGAATTGACTGCTGGCGGTGAGAATGCACGCCCGCTCCCCTCGTTGTGACAAGTCGTGACCGCGCTTTTCAACAAACGTGCGAGTAAATTGCCTCCATACGAGTATATACATATGTGCCTCTTCGCCAATCAATAGCGCATTTTTGAATGTTCGTATGTACAGTTATACGTACATATTATGTATGTTACTATATGTATGTATGTGAATACATATTGCTGCCACCTCCTCAATATTTTGCTCGTTACCTTTTGTCTTTCATCGATTTGCATGGAATTTGTGTGTTTCTGTATACTTCTCTGTGTGTGTGTCTGCGTGTGTGTTTGTATTTCGTTTTGTGTACGAGTGTTAAGCTTCTGTAAGCGCTTTATTGACATGTCAATAATTTCTTGCTGTTGCAGCTGCTCTATCAGTCCAACATTTTACGCCATTTCAATTGCATTTTATTTTTGTTGTTTTGTCATCTCCTCTATTGTCAGCGTTCGTTGACATTATTGAAATCGCAATTGCACATATGTTGGCCTGATGCTGGCAGTTTTCCTCGTACGTGTAGATATGTATTTGTAGGTGTGAAGTTAAGTTTGCCATTAACTTGCTTCTTACTTTTCATTTCCGCAAATCGACAGATTTCAATGACAGTTCTTTTTAGGATACTTGATTTGGACTTTATTGAGGACTAATTTACTTGAAAGATTTTGCTCTGCGTCAATAAATTGGTTTAAGAATGATGAGAAGATATGAGAAGATGGACTTAGAATGGTAATGTGATGAAAGAATAGTGTACAGAATTAAGAATTTCATAAAAGCCACAGAGTGGTTCAAAGAAGACATTCAAGTGTAAGGGGATTCGAGTCCCGGTGGATTCACAATTGGCCTTCTAAAGGCCTAGGTGCATCATCTGACATCCACTTTACCTACCTACCTACCTAAGCACGAATAAAGAAGATGTGTTTACAAACAAAATAACGGGAATTTTCGGTTTTTGAAAAAAAAAAAATTATTATTCATTAGTCTACAATAATCTTGTCGCCTTCAAAATAGTCCCCATTCTATATCAAGCACTTATGAAAGCGCTTCTTCCAATCGTCGAAACATCTCTCAAAGACCATTTGTCGCGTTGGCTCTTTCATTGCTTTCTCGTATGCTTGTAAAGTGACGAACTTTAAGGTTCTCTTAATTTTCGGAAATATAAACAAGTCACACGGAGTCATGTCTGGCAAATCTGTCACGATCTTATAAAGGGGTTTTCAAAAAGGACGCTACAAAAGTAGACCGATAGGGACAGGAAACGACGCCATATTTTTCCGCTCTTTTGATATTTTTATTCAGTAAGGTTTGCCATTTCAAGGCTGGATGGCTTCGTCAATAAGTCAGGTAGCAATCCACACGTACTCCATGAGTCACGATTGCATCTCGAAAAAATTACGGTTTGCTGCGGTTTATGGGCCGGCCCGTCATTGGGCCGTCCCACTTCCGTGATGATCAAGACCGGCACGTTACTGGGCATCGTTTCCGCGCTATGATAACCGAATATTTTTGGGCCGAATTGGATTATATGGACTTGGACAACATGTGGTTCCTCCAGAACGGCGCCACAAGCCACACAGCGGATGTCACAATCGATTTATTGAAGACCAAGTTTGGTGAAGGTGTAATCTCACGAAAGGGTCCAGTCAATTGACGTTCCTGTGGGGCTGCGCCACGTCTATGGCCTATGCCAACAAGCCAGCATGCCCGTGGTGGCCATTACTATTTTTACTTATTTATTAAAAAAATTTCAAAAAACTCGCTTTGTTCCGAACTAAATTAATTTCGGCGAAAATTCCATATAAAAATTATATTAATGCATTTCTATTATAATTTATCAACATTATTTTTCACTGTCATTCTTTTTTTTTAGCACAATGTCACAGCGGATTGACGGCGACATACATAGTCAGTGATGAAAATAACTTTTATTTGGCATTGTTATAATTACAAAATATACGAAGTACAATGACGTCAGAAACATATTTGGATTTGACCTTTGACCGCAGTGGAAAGAGTGGTAAACGCCCAATTAGACCGAAATTGTTGAAACTAACGGATGTCACGATGCCGCATCGCAGTCGGAAGAAGACTAAAGTCAAGGTGAGTTAAATATAGCATACTTATATGACAGCTGTTTTGATGAGAAGTGTAAGGAGCAAAAAAAGAAAGAATTTTGTATAATATATTTAGCTTGTCTAAGCTCTAGAGCAGCGCCAGCTCTCAGCAGTGGTGAGTTCATAATATTAACTCAATATTATTCTTCGCGTATTTTTATATAAAATCTGAAGAGTATATTTCTTGTAGAGTTATGAATTATTTAGTCTTGTCATTCGGAAGCTAAGCTTCTGAAAAACAAGAACTTTCAGTTTACTGGCATTTTCTTCTGTCAAACGAGCACAAAAACTTCCAATGCCATTTAAAAAAAAAAATTAAAGTTGAATTCATGCAAAATTTAAAAACCGACACACACCTTGTCCACACTGGCTGCTCTTCTTGCTTGGCTTGTTTGTAATCATTAAAAATTAATTAACACACAAAAGTTGCCTCTTCTTCGTTCAGCAAGTGAAAGAGATATTTTTCAACGTAATCTAAGACAATAGCTTTATTCTCTACTAGGAACGAACACAAAAGCTGTAGAATAAGTAAAAGAAGAGAGAGCTTTGATGCTTAATAGAAGCACCTGCTGATGCTGGATTACATATTTTTGCTTTCAACCGCATAAAATATTATTGATTATTTGCAGTTTAAGGCTTAGGATTTTTGGTATTTAATGAAGCTATCAACAGTCGAATTTTTTAAAGGGAAAAAGTCCTTTCTGGTGATAGCCAAGAAAATATTTGATTTCATCTAAATTGGAAGGAGATAGATGAGATACTCAAAATGGCCGCAATTCAACAAAATTTAACCAATTTTTTTGTCAAATGATTAGAAGTTCTTACAGACCTGAAGAACTGAGGGAGTTGTAAATAAACCAGAGACAATGCTCTCAAAAGACCAAAAAAAAAGCTGTAATATACATGGGTATTCGTCAAAGTCTTTCCAAATCAGATACGGGTTCTCAGTAAATCTTCCTCAACCGAATTTGAATTTTTGAATTTGTCGTATTCTAACTATCTAAAGGTCCTTGGTCTGAAGCTAAAGAAAAACAAACACAATTTGACCCACATATTCGTCCGATATATGGTTTAAAGTCCATTGAAAGCTGGAAACCCTAATATTAGGTTAGAAGCACCGAGGTCCTCATGTTCGATATATGGGGCCTTGAAAACCTATGGTCCAATTTCGGCGATTTTTAGAATGGGGCTGCCACACTATAAACATAGTATTTGTGCAAAGTTCTGCACCGATATCTTCACTAGTACTTACTTTATATATTGTAAAGTAAACGATTCAGATCGTCTTCAAAGTTCTGATATATAGGAAGTAGGCGTGGTTGTGAAGCGATTTGGCCTATTTTCACAACATATCATTGGGATGTAAGGAAACTATTACAAACCAAGTTTCATTGAAATCGGTCGAGTAGTTCCTGAGATATGGTTTTTGACCCATAAGTGGGCGACGCCACGCCCATCTTCCATTTTGTAAAAAAATCTGAGTGCAGCTTCCATCTGCCATTTCTTATGTAAAATTTAGGTTTTCTGACGTTTTTCGTTAGTGAGTTAACCCACTTTTAGTAGTTTTCAACCCAACCTTTGTTTAAAAGGTGGGCGTGGTTATTATCCGATTTCATTCATTTTTGGACTGTATTAAGAAGTGGCTAAAAAAACGACTGCAGAAAGTTTGAAAAGCTCTATTGGTTTGCGAGATATGTACAAAAAACATATTTGGGGGCAGGGCCATGCCCACTTCCCAAATATGCCCTTCCCAATGACATCCAAATATGCCCCTTCATAGTGCGATCCTTCATACCAAATTTTATTTCCATAGCTTTATTTATGGCTTAGTTATTGCTCTTTATGTGTTTTCGGTTATCGCCATTTTGTGGGCGTGACAGTGGTCCGATTCCGCCCATCTTCGAACTTAACCTTCTTATGGTGCCAAGGAACACGTGTTCCAAGTTTCATTAAGATATCACAATTTTTACTCAAGTTACAGCTTGCACGGACGGACGGACAGACGGACGGACAGACAGACATTCGGATTTTAACTTTTCTCGTCACCCTGATCACTTTGGTATATATAACCTTATATCTAACTCGTTTAGTTTTAGGACTTACAAACAACTGTTATGTGAACAAAACTATAATACTCTCTTAGCAACTTTTGTTGCGAGAGTATAATAAAAGATCTAAGATCTAGATAAAAGATCTACCTTATAAAGGTTGGGTCGTTTATATATATTCCAGTTGAAGAGTTTGGAAGAAGACCTCAGCTCAAATTTTTCAAAATTTTTTTGGCATCCTTCTAATAATTAATATATGAGAAAAAATCACATGAAATATTTGTTCTAACCAAATTTTAGAATAAATATAGTAAATTTGTTATCTTCATCTGGTTATCTTCATCGAGGTTCTTCACCGAATCAAAGTATCCACATTCCCAAATGATTTACAGCACAACGAGAAATGACTTTCAAATATTCTTCTGTACTATTTAATCTGTTTTCGAGACCCACTCCAACTCTCTGCGAAACAACCTGTCCAATCTATAAACCATTGGTAAATCTTAATAACAAAAGTTTCACGACCACTTACAGCATTAAATATTTATTGAAGTAATATGTGTATTGCTTGTTTACCAAAACAAAAAAAAAAAACAAAAAAAAACTTGAGCAGGAGTTTCATTTCCATGCAAGCTAATATGTTTAGAGCGGACGACCTACTTCGCTACATGGAATTCTGCTTAAGTAATCACTTTAACTTGCTGCTCTACCTGTTGCCGTTGCCTTGTTTGCGCCGAGCATCCATTAAGTTGGCATTCACAAGGAATTTACAATAGCGAATTTGCACAAGCCAACATACACCCGCACTCACTCACACACAGAGTGTTACATGGCTGGCATAGCGGCGCCGAAGCAGTGTGCTGGAAGATCGTGCTATGCTTCAATTAGAATTTTTAATTAAGGCTAGTCACGTTACTCTGCTGCCCATCTGCCGAATGCTGCTGCTTTGCTATACAACGCATTCTAGGAGCCGCTCAGTCTGCTCTGTAATATGCCATGATTGAGAGCGCGAGTGTACTAACTCGTGGAGTATGAATTTTGTTTGCGATTTCTTTTTTTCTTTTCTTCGCTTGCTGTATTGTTTTGGTCTTAACGTAAATTTACATTTATTTGTTATGCATAGAATGTATTTACAATGTTCGTGCATTAGGGTGGTACTCCGTGGTATTGGTAAAATGAGAAGAGGGAGAGTAGAGAAGATTGCTAAGAGTTAAAAATATTATTTGAAAGCAGGAAGCAAAGGCTCACTCCAACATCTTTCATATTTAAATTGGTCATTAGAATGGTAACACAATTGGATTATCAATGTGTTTAAGTAAGGTTCAATAGTATCTCTTCCAAGGACCGCTCAGCAAATTTCTGCTCATTTAGTTAGTTAGAATGACATTCTCTGTGTGTATGTAATGATGTTGGGTCCGATGTTACAATCTCTGATTTAATATTAAGCGGGTGGTGTAAAGCACATATACCGACAAAGGGCTTAACCGAGCTTGACTCAAATTCGACGACCAACCAAAGATTTTATCCGTCATTTAAATATAGTACCTTTTAACGAGTGATCCAAGTAGATGTACTTTTTTCAATATTCTTTTTTTGACAGATCACGTGAGAGTCGTGTTAAGCTATCATGTTATTTTTGTTTATTATTGTTTGGCATTTAATCGTGGAAAGACTTACGCCTGAACAACGTTAAACATTTTTCAACTTTATTACGAAATGATCTGTAAAAAATGTTTTCCCTCGTTTCACTCAACATATGGTCAACATAATCGGCCTACTGGGCGTACTATTCGTAACACCATCACCCATCTTGTGCCCTAGCATTCATTATTGGATAATACCGGAAGGAAACTGTCAACAAAGGTTTGGTGTGGTTTGTGGATCGGTGGAATCATATTTCTTCAATAATGATGCCGGTGAGAACGTAACGTCCAATGGCGACCGATTTCGCGCCATGATAACCGACTATATGATGCTTAAAATTAAAGCTCGTGATGTCGGCAGCATTTGGTTTCAACAAGATGGGGAGAACAGTTCGGTGAGCAGATAATTTTACGTTTTGGCCGGTCGATTGGCCACCAAGATCATGTGATATCACACCGTTAGACTTTTTCCTGTGGGGATATGTAAAGTCTGAAGCCTATGTGGACAATCCCGCTTCGATTTAAGCCTTGGAGCAAAACATCACGCGTATCATTCTCCAATTCCCAGTCGAAATGTTCGAACGAGGCATCGAAAGTTGGACTCAACGGATAGACCATCTGAGACGTGGCCGCGGCCAAGAGATAACTTTAAAAAAATAAATGCCAAAGGATGTTCTTTCAAGTGATAACAAAATTTCCTTTTTAAATTTGAATTTTCTGTGTTTTTTCCTTAGGAAAGTAGGGAATCTCGAAATGTAAACAATCAAAGATGTGATTAATATTATATGCAGGAGAAGACAATATTTCAATCACAGGGAAATTACTCTTACTAGCTAAAGATATAGTCGACCTCGGATTCGATTATCCATGACGACAATATAAAGATACTTAAAAATACTGGGACTACAACTACAATATAGCTATAATAAGTCTTTACCATATTACTTTCAGCATATAAAAATACTTTTTCCGGTCGTCCGGGTTTGGGGGAAGTTCTAAAACTACTTTTAACAAAAATATGTATATAACAGAATATAGATTTCAAATTGCCTTAAGATATCAACCAACCAATGAGTGCGTTCGTTAATATATGTAGTACAATAAAGTCGCCAAAAAAAATTACCCAGCAATATTTGCATTATCCCATTATTTCTTATTAGTCAATTTACTGTATCTTAGCGGGATTTCTCAACTTCTTTCTACCTGAACTCGTTCAGCAGATGAAAGCCTACAATTAGGCATCACATCAAATAATTTTAGCGAAGATGTACATCAATCGAGGTGGCAACAACTGTGTCAAATATCTGTGATAGGAATTAGGATTAGGCAATAGGGAAACCATGAAGTATCTCTTGTGCGCTTGTGCTGTAGTGACAGGGTAACGCTCTATGTGTGACTTTGCGTCGTGCTAGACTAACCTAATCCAACTATGATCAATTAATTTTAATGATCTGGTTTAAATATACCTTAAGATAATCGATATAAATATAAATGCAATGCCCAGAATCACATGATGAGTTGACTTAAAATGTGATTTTTTCCGGAATATAATCATCGAGGAACAGTTTCAGTGAATACTCGCACAGGGTACCCTTCTAATTTCTCGCTTAAGGTCTTCCATTAAGTTCACTTAGATTTCTTAATCTCGGCAAGTTTGACTATAAAATAATGCCGACAGATGATACTCTTCTACAAGCTCTTTTAAAGAGTCATTACTAGTCTATTGGATTTTTGACGGTTCAGTGGGAAGGAGCTTATAAGGTGTGCCTGCACATAGATCGGAAACTTGGACAATGATTTGTATCAAAAAATATAGTCGGAGTATTTCGAATTAAAGACCACTATTACTCTTCCTGATGACAAGACAATATACAAGATGGCCATTCAATATATACCAGGTTGCTGAATAAATTCTAGATTTTATTTCCAGAATCACTAAAGACACGCACAGAAAACGGAGTAAAAATTGCGTGCGACATTCGATCGGAGATTTTACGAAATCCCTTAAAACCTATATTAAAGTATCGAACGTACGGTCTGCTGCGAACTTGCGGGATGGATGGCAAAAAGTGATAAGAGGGGCTTGGATTGTCTGCCAATCCCTTTTTACTGATCGTTGTGATGTCCAGTGTGGTATTCTAATGTGTTGGTGTAGTTGTGAGTTTATTGGTGCTTAGTGTTCTCTTGAGTGATGGTGATGTGGTGAATGTGGAATGTCAGTGACGTGTGTCTGAGTAAATATTGTGTGCTAGTGTGGTGTGTTGATGCTTGGTGAGCTGCAGATGTATATTAAGATGCGGGGGGTGAGTTAAACACCTTCACTTAGCATTATCCCATCTAAGGTTAGAAGTATAATCGCAGACAAAGTTAAGATGAGGTTGAGGTATTTCTTCATGTCTATAGTCATAAAAGGAAGTGTCCTTTTTGAATATAAAAATTAATTATAAATAGTAATTATAAAAGTAGTTCAAGTTTAATTGATGAAGTAAAGGATTCCTTACAGGATCTTTTCATTTCATTTTGAACCACCCCAATGTGAGAAAATTCTCTATAATAACAGCTTATTTAGCTGCAAGTGTTGGAGGTGAATGAAATATAAGTCGAACAATGGAAATTCTCAACGCACAGCACACTCATATGTAACATATTGTATATATATGTATATTCACACACACAAACTCCCATTGACGGTCGCCAAACGCCACATATTTAATTGTGCAACACCAGTGATTTAATTTAAAATTTGCTCACTTCCAACGCACACATACACACACACACTGTTGGCTCAACGATAATTAATCACTATAATGAGTAAGTATTTACTGCCATATACAAGCGAAATCCAAAAAAAAAAGAACAACAGCAACAACAACAACAATAACGAATAAAATAATATTAATAAGCTGCGTGAAGCTTTTGCGGTTACGAGGGCAGCGCGCATATTGTAAAAATGTTTTTAAGTGGAAATTTCAAGCGCATAGCGATTAAGTAATTATTTGTGTTGGATTTGGCTCATTTCATACATGCGAGTATATATATATACATATATACATATATATTATATATTCATGTGTGGGCAAAAGGACTTAACGACTGCCGGTACTTAAGCATGTAATTAGCGCTATTGATTACGGCGCAAGAATTTATAATTAAACAATTCAAATTTTAATGGATTTTTTCCATATTTCTTGCAATTTTTTGTGGTAAAGTAATCGCTGTGGAATAATTTTAATTAGTGATAAGTATTTTTCGAGATTAATGGCTGACAGAAAACTTTGGAAAGTAATTTTAATCATGTGGTAACATTTTTTAAGAATCATAGAATAATAAAGCATAAAGTGTGAGATAAATGCCGCTAGGCAAATTTGCTGATTTCGATTCTAAAGGCTGATGAAAATTCATTTCAAGACTGCAGTTTGAAAAATATTTTACAAATATACTGATTTCAATTCAGATTTCAAGCTATGGGACTTTCAAAATTAATATTAGGTTTGCATTTTTCTCCCTTCCTCCTTTTTGTCTTTTGAATTTCGCGGCTATGTATAAAGCGCAACAGAGCTTGTATCTGGCAATACTATTGATTTTTGAAAGGTCTTGACATAACCTATAAAACGACGCTATGAATGATTAGCCGAAATTCGCGCTATTTTAAAATTTTCCTTCGTTAAACACAAATCCGCTGGAGAAACGTTCCGTGAGATTAATAGTGTTCTGGGGATTGTACTCTATCACATCGAACTGCGGAGGAGTGGTTTCGACTATTCAGAGTGGGTAAAAACGACACCATAGATAAGTCAATCATGGAAAACATAGAATTAGACCGGCATGTGGCATCTCGTGACATCGGCCAGGAGATGGGAGTTAGTCACCAAACCATTTTAAACCATCTGCAGAAGTCTGGATACACAAAAAACTTGATGTATGGGTGCCGCATGATTTGACGCAAAAAACCCTTCTACACCGAAACAACGCCTGCGATATGCTGCTGAAACGGAACGAATTCGACCCATTTTTGAAGCGGATGGTGACTGGCGACGAGAAATGGATCACATACGATAATATCAAGCGAAAACTGTCGTGCTCGAAGGCCGGTGAATCGTCCCAAGGGGCCGAGATTGACGGTCAGGAAGATTTTGCTGTGTGTTTGGTGGGATTGGAAGGGAATCATCCACTATGAGCTGCTCCCTCCCATATGGACAGACGATTAATTCTACCATCTACTGCGAACAACTGGACCGCTTGAAGCAGGCGATTGACCAGAAGCGTCCAGAATTGGCCAACAGGAAGGGAGTAGTGTTCCACCAGGACAACGCCAGACCACACAATTCGTTGATTACTCGTCAGAAGCTGCGAGAGCTCGGATGGGAGGTTTTTATCGCATCCACCATATAGCCCGAACATAGCGCCAATTGATTACTACCTGTTCCTGTCTATGGCGAACGCCCTTGGTGGTGTAAATTTGAACTTAAAAGAGGCTTGTGAAAAGTGGCTGACCGAATTCTTCGCTAATAAGAAGGGGGGCTTCTATGCTGGGTGTATTATGAACTAGATGACAACAGATTATCGAACGAAACGGCGCATATTTGAACTAAATCCGATCACTCTAACACTTTTTATAAATCATTGAATAAAGAGCAAAAAAGCAGAACGCCAACCTAAAACTTTTTTCTAGTCAATAAATTTTTAAAAAGCTTTTGTTTAAGTTTTTTTTATAATCTTCAGGTCTTCAAGTCTGATATTTGGGTTTTAATTCCGCTAAGATCGCTGCCCTACTTCTTTGCCGATATCTACTATAGCCTTCAATATTAATTTTTGCGCTTTAGATGTCAAGGAAATATTTACGAAATCCATAGATCACTACTTCCTGTGTAGTTAGATCTTTCTTGCGGTGTTTGCCTTATTGGAGAAAGAACTATGTTGGTCAAAAGTGTTTGTAATCGAGAAAGACTCAAGCTTTCTACTTAACTTAAATGATTTGGAATTGGTCCATCTTCTTTTGGATGCCTTAGCTTCTTCGTCATGGAATTTATTTTCTGATTGATAAAATGGAGAATAGACTAGTTAAAGACTCATTAAGTAAGCAATGAAATCTTCAAGATTTTTAGTTTTTTTTTTTTTTATTTTTTAATATTTTTTCTATTATTATTATTAGAGAGTTAGGAGAATATTTCATGGTGGTATCAAAACGCCCCCACTGAGGAACTGTTAGCGCTCTTGCTCTCCATTTCGTTCTGCATTTTTCTCTTTAGCGTAATACCTCTACAGTAGAGAGCCATATATGCTACTCAAAGAGATCACTTTAAATATATAGATAGATTAAATAAATCCAGCAAATAGATACTATCGTTCTTGAATACAGTGACAAACAGATTCTTGGACAGACGTAAGGATTGACCAGCATCAACATGAACACCTAATAATAGTGGCATTTAAGTCAAAGAAAAAAATCTCAAATGATATACTGAGTATAGTCTTATCACAAATTAGGGATCTTTCAGACCTGACAACTGCCAGTACTTGTACCTTCATATGGACCTACTGCTAAGTCTTTATTAAAAGTTATGTGGTCCTAGCTTCTTTCTTCCTATAAGACAAGTCTTTCTCTAATTTTAGCGGATTTGATTGGTTATTGCCCGATACATCAGCTGTTTAGAAACTTTTCGAAAGATGATGCGATAGAAATTTTTCCTTGCTTGAGTGTTCAGTTTTGACTCCTTGGTTTCGACTCTTAGTAATCAAACTGCACTGACTGGAACCGAAATCCAGTAAAAAATTTCTAACATATACTTTAAAAACATGAGTATTTATCTTAACTAGTCCGAAACTAGTAACAAAATGAACTTGAACAGGTCCCGAATTATATTTCTTATTAAAAATTGTTTCTATACGATTATAATATATTATTGGTAGTATATTGTAATATATCTAGAACTAATTTCGCGCTCTCAACCATATGAACTTTCCATATTCTGCTTCAACTCCCATAAAAAGCACATTGAAATGACAAATGAAAAATTCAAATACAATTTTGCATAAAGCGCAAACGCTTGCCAATCACTTCTCATAGCCAAATAGGATAGAAATAAAAACCATTATCGCAAATGTTATCTAGAAATTTCCAGCTGAAATAGGTTACTCATACGCCATGTGCAACTCCATGGAGAGCGATACAAAAGCCAAAAACGAGACAATATAACCATATTTCACTTGAATGCTGATGTGCGTGTGTATGTGTATGTGTAGGTGTATGTGTATGCGCTTGGAATGGCTATAGAAATACGTAAACAATGGCGCGTCATGTGGCAGGTGGCAGGTGTGGCAGCGCTATGTTTCTATGGAGCACGCCAATACTTTGTATGATATATAAATGCTTTTAACGCTAAGCTGCTTTTACTTTGGCACTGGCTGATATGCGCTGGGTGTAGCTGTTGGTGTGTGTGTTTCACAGACTTTTTAGATACTCCAACGAGCGTGTTGCCATTCTATGCTCTCATATTGCATTTACACGCATCGAGTGCGGTTTTTAGCGACAACGGGAAACTTTTCAATCAGATTTCCGTTTCCATCAATGCTTCCGTAACATCGCCAATTCACAATGCGTGCAGTGGAAAAAAAAGTAGAAACGAGAACGCAGCACGCACGTATTGAATATGCCGCATGCCACCGCATGTGGTTGAATTATTATTGCGATTGAGTATTGAATGCTTGAGCGGAAAGAGGCGTGTTGGTATCGCTTGAAATGCGTTTGAATCACACGTTAAGTAGCACACATAGTTTGGCTTCTATCCGGCTTGAATTTATTGCATTCATTGACACTGTTTGTCTGCTTTTCGCGCAGCTGGAAGTCGAATTTATTTTTGATCGGTGATCACATCGCTATCATAAGAAGCCTAAAATCCGTGTTGTCCATTCAGTATTCAGAGCCCAGTAAGGTCATAAACATGATTGGCTAAGATGCTCCTCTTCAACTCTCTAGAAAAAGATGGGTTCCTAGAGCCCGATGCTCTTTTCGTTCCATAGAAGATTTTTAAAGTCAAAACCCGTTGAGTAGTCAGAGTAAGGGAGAACCATGATTTGTTATTAAGGTTCTCTTTCGCAATATAGTTAAAGATCGGTTCCCAGAATCCGTTCCTCCTTCTTTCCGTAGAAGATTCTTTAAGTGAAATCCATTCAGTAGTCAGATACCGGTGATGTAAGAACATTATTTGTTAATATGTTCCTCTTCAGCTCTCTAGTAAAAGATCGGTTCGTAGAATCTGAGTCTCCTTTCATTCCATAGAAGATTCTTTAAGTGAAATCCATTCAGTAATCAGAGCCCGGTGAAATGAGAACCATGATTTGTTTATATGCTCCTATTCAGATCTCTAGCATAAGATCGGTTTCTAGATTTCAAGGCTCCTTTCATTCCATAGTAGATTCATCAGGTATAAGCTGATTCAAGTACTGCTGTTCAACAACTTCTTTAGCTAGAGTTACTTTGGAGCCAGAAGCTCTGATACAAGACCGAAGTTACCAAGATTCCGTTTTATTCTTGTAAGACTAAAGAGCGCAGTTCCTCGAAGTAAGATAGCTTGTAGTTATTTGAAAGAAGCCAGCGTTCTTCTCATGATGGTTCAACCGGAAGCAGTCGAAAGTGAATAAAAGAAGTATTATATCATGTATGGACCTTTTTTTGGAGGACAGAGTTGCCGAGCTGACACTTAAAGTTTCGATGTTTCGCCTTAAGCCGAACTTTAAAGATCTCAATATGTATCATCTTTCCAAGATCAAAAAAATGTCGTTCTAATAATTTCACGCTTCTCATATATAGCCTATCGTCTGTTTGAGTTCCAGATATGTGATATCTAAAGGAAGGTATCTTAGGTTCGGATTTGACTGTAACTTTTTCTATTGTTTTCACATGCCTTGCACACTTTCAAACTCACCGTTGTCTTCATATCATTTCTCTTTTGCAGAGCAAAGACCGTTCGGTATCTTCGGTGCGTGATCGAATTTACGATGATCCAGCATACACAGATGATATCAGTCACCTCGCGAATCCACTGAGACGCAACAGCTGCTCAGGTAAAACGGACGGTAAAACTAAGTCTTTTACTAGTGGTAATACGGCGACCAATTTGGCTGTCAGCGGCAGCAGCTCACTTGGAAAGCGAAGTAAAATATCCAAAGAATTTCTGCAGCAAAATAAATTACGCGACAGTAGCGCCACCTACGAGCGTGATGCGTCGAGCAGTTCCGACGAACCGCTACGTTCGGAGAGTCAATCCAAAAGCGGCGGTACGGCAAGTGTCGGACGACGTGGACGCAGTCTAGAACGCAGCGCAGCAGCAGCTGTGGAGGGAAAGAGCGGAGAGAAGAAGCGTGAGAAGCGCGAACGCAGCAATAAACAGAAAAGCAATACGAGTGCTGAAGGACTGGCACAACCAATAGATATGCAACAAAAACAAGACAGCTATACCGAAACCACCGCCACCGCGCGTTCATCAAGTAATCGTCGTTCGAAAACGCAATCAGCCATGATGACCAAACAGTATAGCGATGGCGCTGCCGCCGATTTACAATGGGCGGTCGAGCAGCAGCAGGCGCGCGATGAGATTGCATCGGTGCACAGCGGTGCGTCTGCGGCAAAGGCTGTAGCGCCAACAAGCGCCACAGGCGGTGGCAGTTCGAAAATGCAAATTGGACGGCGCTTCTTGCGCGGCGAAATCGGCATTAAGAGTTTCAATTACTACTTACTCAAGGAGGGTATTAAGAGCTCGAAACGCTTTGTGGAGAAGCAACGCAACTCATTCACCAGCGGCTTAGCGAGCGCGGCAAGTGGCAGCAAGAAGACGCACTCACGCAGCGAAGAGAATATCTATGAGGAGATTTTCTTCAAGGACGCGCCACCATCGGATGATGAACAGCAGCAGCAACAGCAACCACAACAACAGCCACCACCACCACCACTGCAGCAAAATCATGCACATACACAGCTGCAACAACAAACTCAACAACAACAACAACATGCACAACACGCCCAATCGCATGCAAGTAGAGGCGCCGAAACACCCATATCACAGTGCAGCGGCAGCGAGGAGGGACTCTACGCTGACTGCGAACTCTGTCTGCAGCAATGCACCAAAGAGAATTGCGAATATTGCTACACGCAGCAGGCGTCGGGTGGCGCGGACGAGCACACACACAGCGCAAGCAAAATACAGCGAGATATGGCCAAACCGTATGCTGTAGTGCCACTGCAACAACAACAACCGCATAATAAACTACCACAACAATTCGATGCTACCGCGCGCCCATTAATCACGCAAGCGCCAAGTGCCGCGTCCGCTGATTACAACAGCTCAAGCAGCAACGGCGGCATGGCTAGCGGGGCACAACTCCCTGCCGCGCACATACTCGAGTTCCAATCGTACAATCCGAATAATCCGGGCGTTTACAAAATAGAGACAACACCGGTGGCCATCACGGGTGAATACAATCCGATATTGCAATTTCAGCAATCCTCACCTTCGACAGGCACCGCAACAACAACAACACCCAGCATAGAGCTGCAACCTCTGGGTATAGCGGCGAATATGGCGCATCAACAACAACAACCACAATTGTTACAACAAGTGAGCTATCAGCCTGCCATGCATCAGCAGCAACAACAGCTACAACAACAGCATCACTTGAAACACTCAGCGCACAATTATGTACTGCAAACGGGCGGCGTTAGTGGCGCGCCACCGCATCATCATTACCACCAGTCACCGTCAGTTGCCACCAGCAGCGCCGGCATACTTATCACACAACAACGCGTACGCGGTGGCAGTCATCGTATGGGCAGTCACCAACAGCAACAACAACACTCGCATTACATGCTCACTTATCAAGCGCCCATAATGAACGCTGGACCGCCCATCTCTGGCGGTGGCGGCGGCATGCAACGCATGAACACCAAATCATCCTCGTCCAGCGATTCGCTGCAGCAACATCATCAACATTTGCATAAATACAACACCATGTCACGCCTCGAGGCGCAGCAAGTGCTGATGGGCGATCCCTTCTATGGCGGCGCCACTGTTGGACCGACGCATTCGCTTATGTTTGCTGCCAGCCGCCCCATCGGCGGTTCACAGATACTCGTGGATTCCTACGAATTGCCGCAAATGTATAAAAGCGACTCGCGCGCTTCCATACTGAGCGAGTACTCGTTGCGTAGCAGCGATAATTCGCATCGCTATAATCGCTTTCGTTACGCAGGCGGCGGTGGTGGCAGCTTCAGCGGTGTAGCTGGCGGTGGTGGGCAGGTGAGCGACTCCAGTTTGGGTGACTCACTTTTCTCCTGCACCTCCGCGCAGCGTCGCTACTTTGGCAGTTCGGAGAGTTGCCGCTTTGGCTTCGAGTGTCGGCGCTGCAGTTTGGATGGCGGCGAGAAATGCAGCTTCTCCGATACCTGCCGCTATGAGTGCCGCAACTGTGATTGCTCTTCCAGCTACTTCTCCTCGGACTTCGATGAAATGTATGGTAGTGTAGCGGGCGCTGGTGGTTCGGCAGCTGCTTTGGCGGCACAACGCAGCAGCGGCATACCGCGCAAAACCGCAGCAGGCACGCTACCCGCAAGCGCCGGCAATGCGGATTACGAGCGCAAGCAGGAACAACTCGATTTGAAGCAGAACAAATACGCGCAAGATTTTTTCAAGCATGTGAACGATGTGAAGCGCAGCATTTACCAATCGGAGATGCAACGCAATACAAGCGGCGCTGTTGAGTATGCGGTTAGCAGTAAGCGTGGTAATGCCAGTGAACGCGGTGCGGCGCCACAACTACAAGCACCCGACGCCAGTCCGCGTCGTCACGTCGTCAAAGAAGCGCCGGAAATAACTACACTACCTTTAACAAAAGAGCGTTCGCGCACACCGCGCGTCATAGCCGGTACGCATACAGATAGCTCGACTACGCCTACACCAGCGCCAAGAACTAGCTTACAGCAGGCGCAACCACAGCCAACACAACGCGTATCGCACCATGCCGCGGCCAACACCGCTTATGAGCGCCACAGTGAATATCCTTCTTTGGATCGCTTGGTGGCAAGCGCCACCGGCGCCATACCTAAAACAACAACTGTGTGTTTGCAAAGTGGGGGCAAGAGTAAAAATAATGCTACCAACACTTTGCCAGCGACCGGCGGTGGTGATATTAATAGCAATAGCGATCAACCGTTGCGCACCGAACGCCATAGTCCGCGTCACAGTCCAAAGCATTTGAAAATTACCGATCGCCCACTTGGTTTGACCGGCGCTTACGTACAAACAGCTGACGGCGACACGGTCAAGGCTAGCGCGCGCAGTACACGTGTCGCCGCAGAGGCGCTGACTAATAACAACAATAATAACGATATCACTGTAGCATTAGCCGATGCGAATCACAATGAAGCGTCGCCAACAACTTTATTGGGCGCCAGCACAGCTGGTAGCGCTGTTAGTGGCGTCAGCGGTGGCGGCTCAATGAAGCGTGAACCACGTTATCTCAGTGTCGAACACAATACCGGAAGCGCACCTACCGCGCATTCAAGTAAACGCCATCACCGCAGCTCTTCCGCCTCTAAGCAGGCCTCATTGTCTGCGACGCGCCGCAGCAAGGACATACCGGCGCCACCGCCGCCTTCGCCAGCCACCTACTCCGACTTGCAGGAATTGAAGGTGAACATCGAGAACGCATTGCAGCCACAGCAACAACAAGATGAGGGCGAACACAAAAAGTCATCTGCTGAACGGCGTAAGAAGAAGCATGCTCGAACAGATGGCGAACAACAACAAGCTAACACAACAAACGTCGAAGGTCAGTCGAAAAGTGAAAAAGAAAAAGATGTAACGCACCCACAATCATTGAAAACGAGTAAGGACGCGCCATTGGTGGTCGCAGCAGCAACACAGTTGAGTCCAAACAGAAGTGGCACCGCGAAGACGACAAAGTTAAAAGTTACCCCAACAACAATAACAAATAAAGCTGACAGCACTTTGAGTCAAGATTTATATGAGCGACCAGCTGCTGCATTGCTGGCAGCCGCAAAATCAACTGTGGCTACTGTGGCGGCTGTGGCAGGTGCTAATTGCATGCCAGATGCCGCAACGAAACTGCAAAAGCAGCAACATCAACAACAAGAGCGCTCACATGCCAAGCTAAACAATGCAAATTGCAATAGCAGAAATACTTCTGAGGCAGTCAAGCAACTGGAAATGTGCAACAGCGCACATGCCACAGATGATGATGATGTCTTTTATGATGCGCGCAGCGAAGATTCCGGTGGCACGGTGTCGAGCAGCTTGCTAAGGCGGCAAAAGGCAGCGGCACAGGCAGTAGCAACAACAGTTAGTAGCGGCAGCGAGCGACGCGGCAAGGTGAGTAAACGCAAATTGTATATATATTATATATATTTTACGTAGATGTGTGTGCTCTGTGCCACAAAACCCCGCTAGGCCGCAATGCATTGCGAAATTTCACTTAAACGCACAAATCTTAGCATACCTACAGGCGCCGCAGCACATGTTTGCACTCAACTACAACGCGTGCCTTTATTTGCATGGTTGCGCATAGCTCCAGCATAGTCTTAGTCGTCGTCGTCGTCATCTAACTTAGACGCTTGTCTAACTTTCATTGCACTCTCAGCTTGTGTTGCTATTGTTTTTGTTGCGCAGCGCTTTTTTTTTGTTTTATTTGTTTACATCCACGTTGTTATGCAGCGCAAGTTGTTAGCGCGTTGATTGTGCAACCAAAGTTCTGCCATTTTGTAAGTTTTCTGCGCTCTTTTACTGCGACTTTTTGTTTATTAGTTGAATCCGCATGCAGCGTCGTCTACCTTTAACTACCTAGTAGTAGTAGTTGTTGTTTCAAGCGCTGTCTGGATTTATTTCACTCAAGTCTCATGTCAAGCCATGTCTTTTTCGATTTTTTTTCATCTTCGCATTTTGACATCGAAAACTTGGTCCTGCGCTGCACGTGTTGACGCGCGCCCCCCGTTGTGCGGTGCGCGCGGCTTGCGTTGTGTGTGTGTCGACGTTGCATAATAATTTCGCTGTACATTTCATTGCATTGCATTGTTGGCATATTTCATTAATGAAACAATTTATATTAAATGAGTTGAAGCCTCAGAAGTCAAGTCAGCTGTCAGCAGGCTGGCAGCCTGGCAGGCAGGTAGAACAATGACACTGCTCCCTGGCGGCGACGTCGGCAGCTGTTCGTTTGTGGTTGTAAGCATAGGTATTTTAGGCATTTTGCATATCTTAGCTAATGTGGAGGTGAGTTGCATATACAAATGTCTGAATATGAGCGATTCGACCTCAAGAAATTGCTGCAATTACATAAATGCATATGAGTAGCTGTATACTGGGTGCGTCATCTATTGTGTGGATATGTGAACACGTGAAAAGTTTTAACAGTTATTAACAGAGTGTTTAAGCCTGTTTTGTTTATCTAAACTCTATACAAGTCTAACCTTAAATCACGTCGAAACTGAAACAATCCGCCTCGTCTTCATGATAAGCCATTTCTCACTGTCTAGACTGTAATGAAGTAGACCATGGTTAGATAAGGTTCGGTTCAATGGCTATTCCCCACCAGAGGAAACACACTTAGAGTGCTTCTGATGTCAGAAATTTACCCCCTCAATTAAGTTTAAGAATCGACAAAACGCCTAGAACGCCTAACAGAAAAGTGGGATCCCAGATCTAGCAAAAGCGGAGCATACCAAAATGAAATGTTGGGAAGATTCTACCTCATCCTTCTCCATGCAGCTTCTGCAGCTAGCGTCCGGTAAAATATGTAGTTTCCAATGACAATGTCCAGTTAGAATCCCTATGACTAAGGAAAGATTTACCTTACCGAGGGCGAATAGTTCCTTAGATCGTTACCTTGAGCCAGCAACAGAACAAGTGCTGGTGACCGTCCAGCACTTGCTCATTCCAACTAGGACCATCCATCCAGAAAATCACAAGAGGAGAGTGGTGTTCTTACTTGTTCCCATTCCACTGTGACTGAGACTGGCTTATCTAGACTAGTAAGGTGATCAGTCTTGCAATTTTCTGCGATTCCGCTATTACCAGGCACTCAAAGTAGTGTGATTGCGAAATGATCCGATGAAATTGATAGTGAAGACTGCCATTCTTTCACCATATTTAGGGAACAAAAATCCATTCGAGATCCATGTAACGACATTGTATGACCCAAAGTGACTGGTTTGTCCGTTTGAGTCAAAACCAACATCAAACTAATTTATTTTTCAAAAATTATTGAATCTTTACAACACCAGCCTTTCAGCCTTTTTGGATGTCAGTCGGTATTAATAGAACTATTATTTCAAAGTGATGTCGCTTTTAGAGAAGTAACTAAATGCAGGACCTCGAATTTGGTCCTCATTGATCACGTTTGAACTATGTAGGGTTGAACAACGGCAATTATCTGTGTTTGCATGGCCGTACTGTCCGGCCTGTATTGTAAGAAGTTGGTTGGTCTCAGCAATATACCCTTGCTGTTCCGCTTTTGCGAAACTGAGGTCAAGGTAGAATTCTCATTTGGTCATTTAGATAATGACTTGGCGTATTTGAGTTGGTCTTAACAGAGTTGTTGTGGTTTTTACCGAAGGGATAGACCAAGAAAGAATGTTTAATTGTAAAACCAAATGTTGGTCGAAAATATTTTCGACCATTAACTATAATTCCCCTTCGTCCCCAGCAAAAATCACCAAATATTTTCGAATTTCCGTGATGAAATTGATAAGACCTTTTGAACTGGTCACTATATTTAGTACTCCTATGAAAGTTAACTGAAGTACAAATTCCGCGAAACCCTTGCAGTATGATAGCAGCCTTCATATCACGAAATAGAAGAGACACAAAATAACAAACAAAGTGAAGACATATATTAAAAAATACTAAATGACATTTCCAACAAGTTAGCGATTACGGTAATATGTAAACAAACAAACGGCAACTCACGAATATTTAGCAAACAACAAGCGAAAAGTCAGTGAAACTGCGTAGAAGTTTCCCTCATAATCTCTGCGCGGAGTGACGCAGCAAGAATAAACCAATCAAAAGAATGTCAAGCATTGGATGTAGCTATGCGAAGTCGGCAAACTTAAACAAAAACGCCGCAGGAAAGGGATTCGGGAGAGAGGAAAAGTGGGAATAAAGAAAAGGATGGTGTGCAAACGAACGGCTGTGACAATGAATTTGAACTAAGCAACCCTGCGGCAGCAAACCAAGACACCTGCAAGAAGAGCGGACGGTGTGTAGATAAGTGAGTCACTCAAATCACAGCAGAGACAGTATTGTTCATACAAAATGCAAAGTTCGATGCGCCTTGTTTACAGACAAAGGCCTGTTTGGTACTGGCGGCGCTTACTTGTACGTTCGTCTCTCCGTTGTTTGACGGCGTCAGGTGAGCTCCTCCGCTTCTTTCTTCAGCGTATCGCCATCTGTGCGGCTGACAATGCCAATGCCCCAGACATTTTGCATTTCGACAGTCTCGAGTCAAAGTAAAAGTTTTTCAATTAATTGAGCAAATTTGCTTAATGTCATATTTCGCGGACGGAGGACAATGAAACAAACAGATTAGGTGGTAGTAATAACGGTAACAATGCCATTCGTGAGGTGAACAAACTGTCGGCCATGTTGAGGAAGTAACGGCCACCTTATAGTTGTTGGCAATACTTAAGACTTCTACGAAACGCAGTTAGTGTAAAGAAAATGTCAGATTTTGTGTTGGAGAATAGTTGTGAGTAAAGTATTATTTATGAGGGTCGGCTTAGTAGGAACAATAACGTCGCAATAGTTTGTTAAGCCGTAGTTGAGTGACCTGGGCAAGGGAGTGTTTGAGTCTTTATGACAAAGTTTGGTTCTTTCTAATAGATGGTGGAGGTAGAAAAATCTTCTCAGGCGCCGTCAAGATCGATGAGAATTTGGAACTCAAACTATATGTGTGGTCTAGTCAAAAAGTATTTGTATCCCCTCTCAATAAAATTAGTTCAGCAGAAGATATTCAAAGAGCTTGATTGAAATCAAAATCAAGCTATAGTCTTGTTCTATATATAGTTAATGGTTCCTTCTTTCATAGTTCGAGTTCTTTCCTAAAGAGCTCCCTTCAAGAAACAGACAGAATAGGACACATATCGTTAATGAGGCCCAATACTGAATTCTTGTAGTCGTAAAGACTTTTCAGGAGTGGATATCCTAAATGTATCCGTGGATTGTCTTAATTGTCAAGCCGTGTCTACACTTAAGTTTCTTTGGATACTCAGGTCCCAACATTATACATGAGAGATAATTTAAGCTCGACCTAGCAGGATTCGGAGTTTGAACAGAGTTGGTTTGAGAATATTTCAATCAAGGGTTCGATACAATTCAATGCAAGCTTTAGTAGATCCAACGGAACCACCATCCCTCTAGTAATAAGCCGTAGCTAGCTGAAAATTCCACTCGCGGACCTCCTTCATTCAAGGCCGTACTCTAAATTCAAGTCATTGCGAGTCTATGTCATCTAGCTAGTATGGTCTACTTTCGAGAAGTTTACTGTAATTAAAACATGAAGGCTAGAGCCTTGAACTTCTCTACCATTGCCGAGTTGAATTGTGTCACTCAATCTCACTTATCATTTGAAACTTTAACCGTTTTCAAATCTCATACCCATTTACATAAATGCCTATTAACAGTTTTTAATCAAATTCGAACGAGTGCATAGCACACAATAAAACGTATCACTCCTTACAGGCAACGACGAGCCCGGAATTCAACCGGGAGCAACGCAAAGCAACTGAAGAAGAAGAGGAAGACGAAGCAAAGGCCGGAGAAGGGCCAACGTATGAACACATAGCCAGCGGCAGCGACATTAAATTGGACACGGACATGGCTGGCGCAGTGCAGTCGGTCGCTGCGAATGACGAGGCCAACGCGACCGCAGTACAAACGAAATCCAAGGACACGCTGACGGCTAACAGTGAGAGCGTAAAAACTGAACGAACGAAAAGCGCAACGAGCAACAGCAAAAGCAACAACAACAAAACAACAACTAGCAGTGGAGCTGCCAAAAGTGCAGCCGCACAAGCAGAAACACCAAATGTGACAAATGTTGCTGCAATCGGAGCAACAGGGTACTCGGCGATGGCATTGAACCTGGGCGGCGAGGCAAATGCGGAAGCGACAGTGGCAGCAACAACACTGCCAGCAAGTGAGCAACGACGCAAAGATGTGGGCGGCAGTGGCACTAACGAAGGTGGTGGCAGCGGCGTCAGCGTCAGCACCAGCAGCGGTCATCACAGTCGGCGAGAGAAGAAACGACGCGGCGCCACCAGCAGCAGCAGCCGAGAATCATCCGGCAGACCGCATAAAGCAGCCAGCATTCCGGCAATGACTATAAGTTGCGATACATGTTGCCAGATGGAATGTGAACAATACCAACAGCAACAGCAACAACAACAGCAAACACTGTACTCACAAGCCAGTCAACGCCGTCATGAGTCGCGTGCCGAAACGAAAACCAAAACAAGCAAAGCCGAAAGAGCGAACAAAATAAAAGACGAAAAGTGTAGAGAGCGCGCTGAGGCAACAAAAACAAAAGCTAACGACGATACAGCCAACACGCTAACGGAGCGTAAGCTGGAGCAAGCAACAATTGTGACTACAACAACAACGGCGCTGAGCGCTACAGCAAGTGAACCAGTTGGGAAAGAGCGTGCAGACTCGCCGTCATCAGCGACATGCGCAACAGCTATGTTGACACGCGCGAGAGTAGTGGCCGCCACCGCCGCCGTCGCCGCAACAGCGGAAGAAGCACAAGATACACAGCCAACTGTAGTGGATGTTGCTGCTATGGCAACAACAGCAACAAAAATAAGCACCATAAATACTACGAGTAACACAGCCATAGACCAGGCAACAATAATAGCTGTTGAATTTGGCGCGCAAAGTGACAGCAACAATGTTGCTAGTACGCAAAATGTTGCTGAGCATATTGCTAACAGCGCTGTTGATAATACAGAGCAGTCGGTTAATAAATGTGCACAGAATCAGGCTGCAGCAGATGAAGAACTGTCTGAAGTATCCAGCGCAACAACAACAACAGCGACAACAACAAATGCCACCATCATTATAACACCAGCTGAGGCCACAGCAACAACGCTAACAGAAACAACAGTCGCTATTGTGGATACCAACGACGCCACAGTGGTTGTCAAACTGTTAACAGCATCAACAACGTCAACAACAACAACACCGACAGCCGAGTTAACAGCGCCAGCAACATTAACAACGGCAACGCCAACGCTGACAGTGACGTCAACAGCGCTAGCTAGCGCAGCCAACGCAACAACTTCGCCAGCCACCAGTGCGGCCAACTCGACGGTCAGTTGTATTTCGGATATCGCAGGTGTCACTACGCCTTCGTACAGGTATGTCGCAAGCGCGCGCGTTTCACCATTTCACATTTACAGTTTGTTTTGTCAGTTTTTACATTTGAAGAAAGAAAAAAAAAACAACAACAACAAAAAAGTGAAGCAAAGCACCTTCGCACCGAAAAAAGAAAATTGCAAATTTTCGCACATTTATTATAAGCCCGGTTGTGCTCTGCGGTGCGGTGCTATGTCATGCTATGTGCTTGTCTTTGTTTGTGTGTGTGATTGTGAAGCAAAACGTTGTAGTAGGTGATAATAAATTGCCAACGAGCGCAATAAGAAATTTGTATTTTATAAAAAATTTTCTTTGTGCAACAACAACAACAACAGCAAAAATATTAGTTCGCTTTGAAAAACGGTGTAGTGCTCGCGCGTTTAATATGTCGCAGCAATATTTTGTTGCTGTTGCACTTGTTATTGTATTTTTTTTTGTTGTATTGCCTGCATTGACGCTGTCTTGGAGCTATTGCTTGCAACAACGCCAACGTCGATTTGCGGCCATTAATTGTTGCCGCTTATTTGGATTTTTTCATGTTTTTGTTTTTCTTGTAAAAAGTCGTCGCAAAAACGTGTGCACCGCATATATTGGCCATTTGAGCGGGCAAAATGTTGTGGCAAGTGTTGTAGCTGGCATTTGACTTTTCCTATTGTTTTTGTATTTTCCGTTTTTCTATGTTTTTTGTTTTTTTTTTTTCACTGAATCCAAGCCATTGCATTTGCTGCGGGCTTGTGGCCGGTTCTGTCTTCGCCTATCTACGCTTAAGCTGATTTCCTTGTTTTACTTGTGATTCGTGGTTCAGGCGACACGCAACATGTTCCTCGGTGCGCGAGCTCTTAAAAGTATTGTGGCGGCCAGCTAAAAGCCGATTTGACATTTTACGCACCATCTATGTATGTGAGTGAGTGCCGAACGACATAAGCGTACGCATGTTTTAGCTACCGTTAGTTTTTCTTGTTGTTAGTATTGATGTTTATTGTTGGTGCAACAAAATAAGCTCAATCGGGGGGAAGTTGAAGGCCTTGTGGCCTCGAGTGTCCTTCTGTGGCGACACTTACATATGTGGTTGTGTGTGTGCAATAATATTTTCAATACAAATATTGAAATGAAGTGTTAAAATATAAATTATTATTATGAGAAATTTAAATAAATTAAATAAAAATTGTTAAAACAAAAAATAATTTATAAAAAAAGGAAAATAAAAAAATAAATAAAATAATTAAAAAAAATGTAAGAGAAAAATATATACAAATAAATAATAAGACACCAATATATATATAGACCAAATAAAAAAAAAAAAATTTCATAAATTTAAATTTTAAATAAAAAAAATTAAATAAAATTTTTACAGAAAAAAATAACAAAAGCAATAAATAAAAAAATACTAATTCAATTCTAACGTACTCAAATTTAATTAAAATAAATTTAAACAAATTATTAATATTAAAATAAGCGAATAAAACAATCGTTAAATCATTGATAGACAATTCAACTTGATTAACATTCATAAGTGCTTCATTTAAATTGAACTAATTGGCATTAATTTCAATTAAAATTGATTTAAATTGGTAAAAATAAATAAAATATTATGATAAAATAAATAATTCCAAAATTACATAATTCAATATTTAATAATTTAATTAGAAAATATTAATTTCAAAAAATTCTATACTAATTTACAAATTAGTAATGCACTATTCAGCTCAATTTACATTAATTATTTAATATTTTTTTGTTTCTTCAAAACTAAAAAACCTAGTTATTTATAATTAAGTAGCACCTGTGTGATTTGAGTGCAACGTGTACCACTCACTGCTCATATGTTCAAACTATCGAACACAAAGAGTCCAACTATAAATGAAGTCTTGCTACGGCTTTAAGCTCATGTATAGCAATAACAAAGCATTCGACATACAGTTGCACTTACCTAACTCGAATCAGCACAATCCACAAAAAACTTCGAATTAGAGAAATTGTATGAAATTTGACTTCCATTGCCATTTAAAGAGTACAATTTAGAACTTCGAGTTATATATGTAAGTTCGGTTTATGGAAGTTCAATTGTATTTAATAGATAAAAGCAACCAATGGCATCCTTGATTTGAAGGATATAATCAAAGCAAACAACAACAATCGTAGTCGAATCATTATTGAACACCAAAATGCTGATTTTTCGTTGAACTGTATATTCGAAATGAATTTTCGAATAATTAAATATAAAATTAGAAAGAAAGAAATCAAAGCAGATAAAATTTAGTTCTACAGACTTAAAAAATTTCCCGTTTTTTTTTAATTAAACCAAACTTAAATGATATTTATGCATTTAAATTCGATACATATTTCACTAATGCCTTTGCTCTTATACTATTAATTTCTTTAGGAAAAAATTTCAAACATGTGGCAAGTTTTCCAAAAATACTTCTTTCATTAATATTTCAAAAATTTCCTCCGTACCATTATAAATATTCCATCCATTTTAAAATTCCTTGCACTGTTTAAAAAAATTAAAAATGTGGCAACACTGTGTAAAAATACAAAATAATAAACTTCTTAAACCATTTTAGTTTGTTGTTAATATTGCTAGAACTTATATCAAGTCGATTTTTGGACTGAACATTTACAAAAAGGTAGTAACGAAAGCAGAAAATTTACTATATATTACAAATTGCATGTTTCTTAAGCGTCTTCAGTTTATTGCGAATCTGAATGTTATATTCTTTTTTATTTTTTCTTTTATTTTTTTACTTAAGTGGAAGTCTTACAACTTTTATTGAAGTCATGTAATTTTTTTATTTTATTTCTTTTTCTTCGTATCACATCTAATTAAGTTGAGATTTAAATTGATCAAATTAGATGAAAACGAAATTAACGAAAGATAATTATACTTAATGAAATAAAATGAGTTCAATTAAACGTAATTTACAGATTAAAAAGAATTAGATTAATTTTATGAAATTCACAAACAATTTTAATTAATTTTAATTAAGCCAAATTAATTGTTACATTAAAATTTTTATTGAGAATTAATTTTTATTTTAATTAATTTTAATTAAGCCAAATTAATGGATCCATTAAAATTTTTATTGAGAATTAATTTTTATTTTAATTAATTTTAATTAAGCCAAATTAATTGATACATTAAAATTTTTATTGAGAATTAATTTTTATTTTAATTAATTTTAATTAAGCCAAATTAATTGATCCATTAAAATTTTTATTGAGAACGATTTTTTACTTCCGGCTACTCGATAACCGATCAGCCGTTATACTTTTTGTTTTTGTTTTTCATAAGATGTAAGTTTCATCAGATGATTAATATTTTTTTTAGCAGCGACTTCTACAATAGCTTTCATCCAATTTGCATTTGATTTAATTTTTTCGATTGCTTTGATCGTTTAAAATTCAAATAAAAATAAATGTAGATTTTATTTTGTATGGTAAATCGATCTTAATAAGCGTAATAGACCAGAGACCGGTTAATTAATCAATTAGCTCATGTGTATAAACGCTATAACAAAGCACAGCATAAACCATAAGAAAGAGTAATTTAAACAAATAATAATTGTTATTGTATTTAAACATTTTATTTTAGAACAATTTAAACTTCTCAAATTAAATTGAATCTAATTGAATTGAATCAAAATTAATTTAATTAAAATAACTTATTAATTGTTTAATTAATTTTAATTACAGTAAATTAAATTTTTAAAACAAATTGAATTTAATAGAGTAAATTTTAATTATTTTACACAACATATAAAGTAAAATAAAATCTTAATTAGTTAAAACAAAATAATTTTCATTAAATTAGTATAAAATATACTAAATTAAATTACACAAAAATAAATGACAAAAAATATTAAATAAAAAAAACTTTTACATACAATTTAATTAAATTAAACAGAAATGCCGAGCACAAATTCCAAATTAAAATCATATTATTAATCTCCCATTGCCTTCGTTAGACTATTGCGTCGTCGGTTGTGCCGTTTGAAATCGTTTCAGTGTTAAAGTGTGTGTGCGGGCACACATACAGGCTCAACAGTCAGTAGCCTAAATCCCTCAAACACAGATATGTGTACATACATATATGAATTTATATATATAATAGCAACTGTAATTCAATCGACACCACTCGTGCACCATTTTTACGATTTACTTATTTTGCTTTTTTTATTTCTTACGCATATCAATCAAACATGTCAAAAACGTATTTATTTTTATTTAGTGAAAATTCAACGATAAAACTGCGTACGAAGTGAGTTCAAGTGGATATAAATATGTATTTGTATATAACATATATGTATATATATAATAAGTATATATGTGAGAGTGCTTGTGTGCGTGGTTGCTGCTAAACGCTTCCGCATAATTACACGAAGTGTGTGCTAAAGAAAAAAATCGAAAATAATAATAAATGCTCTCAATAAAATAGTCGCATATGCCAGAAATTAATACAATACAATTATCCGTTAAAAACTGTGAAATTAAAAGAATTAGTAGAAGAAAAGTCGCAAGAAGGCAAAATTCAAGTTAATTAAAGAATAAAAGCGCAAAGAAGTCACCATAGCGATAGCGCTAGGAAGCGATAAAAGTGAAAAGCGTTTTGCAGCACAATACAATACAAAAGCAGAAGATTAATAAGCAGCAAAAAAATTAAATAAGTATTGCAACAACAACAAGTGCTTGTGGAAGGAGTAGAAGCAGCTCAGCTCTGCACACTGCAAGCGTTTTCAAGGAAGTGGAATTTACGCTTCCGGCACGTACGTAGCTTCTTACATTTTTCTTTCATATTGAGTGTGTTAGTGTGTGTGTGTGTGTGTTTATACAAAACATTCTCCAAGGAAATCGCTGCTGAATGCAGCACCAATGCACATACACATGATGTATATAATGCAAGCATAGCTCGGCTGAGCGCGTTTATTCACGTGACTGCGGTGTTAATATTAGAATTGTGTGTGTGTGTGTGTGTGTGCCTTGTTATTTTTACTATGCGAAAACTGTGTCACATGCGGTAATTATGAAGTACCGTTGCAGCTATTTCAATATCCTGACTACTAAGCACACTCATACATAACGGGTGATTTTTTTGAGGTTAGGATTTTCATGCATTAGTATTTGACAGATCACGTGGGATTTCAGACATGGTGTCAAAGAGAAAGATGCTCAGTATGCTTTGACATTTCATCATGAATAGACTTACTAACGAGCTAACGTCGAATTTTCAGTGAATGGGCCCTAGAAAAGTTGGCAGAAAATCCGCTTTTTTATCGACAAATTTTGTTCAGCGATGAGGCTCATTTCTGGTTGAATGGCTACGTAAATAAGCAAAATTGCCGCATTTGGGGTGAAGAGCAACCAGAAGCCGTTCAAGAACTGCCCATGCATCCCGAAAAATGCACTGTTTGGTGTGGTTTGTACGCTGGTGGAATCATTGGACCGTATTTTTTCAAAGATGCTGTTGGACGCAACGTTACGGTGAATGGCGATCGCTATCGTTCGATGCTAACAAACTTTTTGTTGCCAAAAATGGAAGAACTGAACTTGGTTGACATGTGGTTTCAACAAGATGGCGCTACATGCCACACAGCTCGCGATTCTATGGCCATTTTGAGGGAAAACTTCGGAGAACAATTCATCTCAAGAAATGGACCCGTAAGTTGGCCACCAAGATCATGCGATTTAACGCCTTTAGACTATTTTTTGTGGGGCTACGTCAAGTCTAAAGTCTACAGAAATAAGCCAGCAACTATTCCAGCTTTGGAAGACAACATTTCCGAAGAAATTCGGGCTATTCCGGCCGAAATGCTCGAAAAAGTTGCCCAAAATTGGACTTTCCGAATGGACCACCTAAGACGCAGCCGCGGTCAACATTTAAATGAAATTATCTTCAAAAAGTAAATGTCATGAACCATGAACCGTTTTTTTTTTTTTTAAAGTTATCAAGCTCTTAAAAAATCACCCTTTATATACATACTTATGTACCTTCATACAAACACATACTTTTGTATGACAGCTGGTGTTTTAATAATCTCTTATACTTATTACTGAAGAGACTTTCTAAAATGATTTTACTTAAATCCTGTCACATATACATACATACATGCATACATACATCATATGATATATGCACTTGCATACATATGCACATATGTGTATGCTCTCGTGTTCTCTCGCATTCCTTAAGTTTGACTTGCACTTAAGAAATTTGCCGTAGTTCACCTAGTACTCTAAACTGTAACTTAGACTCGCATATGGATATTTGCCTCGCAGTTGTGCATACATTGACACTACTTCAGAAAAGTGTTGACGCCAGCAATTGGTCATTGACCCACTGAGCACTGTGTGCACGCTGACACCTACTTAATTTGTAATTGTAACTGCGTAATTAATTAAATATATATATACATATATATGTATGTAATTATAATTTGTTTAAGTCTAAAAGTTGTTAAAATTGATCTAGATTTCTCGGGATCGAAAAGTGTAAATATCAGTATTTACGGTTATTGTTGATTTTTAGTGAAAATTAATGCAGTTCAAATCTGAAGACTTCTTGAAACCCCCAAAATTCGTTCACTAAACACATTTTTTAACAAAATTTAGAATGGACTGCTTTAATTCGAGTGCTTCAAATGCTTCTGCCATAGTTTAAAAATCGATTTGTAGAATGGGCAAAGCTACATATTATAACGGTAAAAGATTCCTCCGAAAGTATTAGAATTCCATTGTAAAAAAATATTTGTTCTTTCTACAGAATTTTCATTTCGAAAATCTTGGAACTCGTGAAATTTAAGAAAGCATTTTTAATCCTTCTTATTAGAGTGTTAGTTTCTGAGCAGAATATAACGGCAAGTGAACCAAATAAACATATATAAAATCAATTGATTTGTAAAATACTAAACTGACTGAAAATTCGCCGATTTGATAGATATTTAGGCTGGTTTCTAGCCACATATGTCTTTCAAGCCGGTATCTTTGCTGTAAAACAAAATGTTTTTTATTTTAATTTATTTTCTAATAGATGAGACCTCCTTTATAGTCAGTTGCTAATGTTATGTCGATCTATTATCATATCTGAGTACAATCGGAAAGTCTCGATAAGCTATGCATATAGGATAGATTCAGGATTCAACATCGCAACTCTAGAAACACATCATTTTGTTCTTCGAAACTTTCCAGAAGTTGCTTGACATATTCTCTTAAAAAACGTTTCGTATCCACAAATGCATCTTTGTTTATTTTACATTAGACCCAGTAAGACTTGAATTCACACAGGCATATAGAAATACCTGAAGATACATATAGTATGTGTTCATATACAGTGTCGGACAAAACTCATTGGACTAAATCGAGTCTCAGACATATTCTGTCATAACTTTTTACATGGATGCATTAGAAGAATAATTTTTTTTTTGCAAAAGAAAGGTCGCATATTCTATATTAAGAAACAATTCAATTTTATTTTTAAACTTTTATGTACAATTTATAACTTATAACAGAAGGGGAAAAAGTAAAAAAATCCTCGCGACATAACTCATTGGACTTTAGCTGAATATGAAAATAAATTCGTTTTAAATTAATATTTTATTGGGAAGAAATTATTTTTAATGATTGCAGCACATATTTTAGGCATAGATGAAATTAAATTAATGATATATGTATCATTTATTCCATTCAAGGCTTGTTTCAGGGCATCAAAAAGCTTGTTTTTATCACCGTGGACCTGTTCTCTATTAATCTGCGTGTTGACAACTTTCCATAAGTTTTCAATCGGGTTTATATCAGGAGACTGGGCGGGCCATCTCATAACACAAACTTGTTCTTCCAAAAGCCAATCCTTCACAACTTTTGACGTGTGTTTGGGGTCATTATCATGTTGGAACTGCCAATCAGGCGGCATTTTTTGGATAGCGTGGGGTAACATTTGTTTTTGCAGTATATTTTTATATTAGAACCTATCCATGTTCTCTTCTATTTTGAAAATAGGTCCTACTCCCTGCCAGAGAAGCATCCCCACACCATTATGTTACCCACACCCCATACCATGCCTTACGGTACCCTGCAAGTATCGACGGTCTAAACGCTTTCCTGTTGGTCTTCGTACACGTGTCATTCCATCTGAGTTCTGCAAATTAGATTTGGACTCATCTGAAAACAATACTGACTTCCATTGCTCTTCAATGAAGACAACCCTTAAAGCTAGCAGGAAGTATGAAAATTACTCTGTTAAGCTTCTAGTTAGGAACGTCTCTACTTTGCTCTAAACTATGTATCTGGATATATTAATCACACACAGTTTGCTTTAATATGTCAATAATAGCACTATTTTATTTTTTATTGGATCCATATAATATTCCCTGGTTACTGAAAGATAGAAAGCATCTACATACATACCAATCGAAATATATCAGAGTATAGATTCTAGTTTCAAGTGTCTCAACCATTCTTTTTAACACCACTTCGGCTTCACAAATATATTTTCGTTTTTGTACCCTTGATCTAAGTACGAATCGAATTCCAACAGGCATATCGAAGTCTCAGAAGATCAATATAGATACAGAAGTTTATTAGTTGCTTTTTAAAGCTTCATGTGTCGTATTAGAAGACTTCTACTTCTAAATCTAAAAAGATTTATGAAAATAACTTTGCTCAAGGCTTTTTGTTAGTTATTTCTCTATTTTAATCTAAACTATCTCGATCTATTAATCTCAGATTTTTTTTTTACCAAATCCATACAAAATTCCCTGATTATTGGAAGACAGGAAGTAGCACATACAAATAATACTCTCCGACTCATCTTATTCTAGTATTTTCAGAGCTTTTATAGTCAGTCTGATAGATCAAAAAATGATGTGAGAGCAACAACAAAGTTGTCGAGTGTAATTCAAAAGTGGAGAGAGAAAAGATGTCATTCGATTAATATAATCACTTTCTAACCTCTATTTGGTATGTGTCAGTTTTTAACACTTATACCAGTTGTTTGTTCGATTCAACACACTCTTCGCACTACTAAAACAATAATACTTTATCGTATATTTGTAGAAATTTTACGGTTTATCTATGTATCTTGAGTTCTTTGAAAAGGATCCCAAGTCTCTTAAAATACTACTTGCTGTGTTATTATAAATGAGAGAGGTAATGTTACAGTTATAGATCTGAGAACAAAAAAATGTTAGATAATTAAAAAAATTACTCTCTTCTTTTAGTTCTCAATAAATTATTATAAACACTTACTAATTTATCTCCATTGTCATTTATGCCAGTTTTTAAATATTATACCAGTTGCGTGTTCGTTTCAACACACTTCCATCTTTCTAAAAACAGTCCTTAAAGTACGCATAATCATGCTTTAACAACTTGATTTTCGACTTGTAATCCCCAAACAGCAATTACGACTGCTGGGATATGAACCCTTAGTTATAATTATTAATTTAACTTCACTTATTAAAATAACTGTTATGTGTAGTTCCGCACTTCAGAAGGTATAAAATCAACCGCCACTACAATCATAAAGTTAATATGCTACCATATCCATGTATGTACATATGCGTATAGCCACCATTTTTTCTTTTTTGCCTTCCGGTTTATCAACACCGACTCGGTACTACTTACATATACATACATTTGAATGTATAAAGTTCGGCACACTTAAACAAACACTAATTTCGTGGTGAGGTCATTAATCTGTGCTTCAAAATTCCATTCAACTTTTCACTTGTGTCTCACTAATTTGGGGGTTTGAATGAAGTATATACATATGTACATATAGAAGTATATGAAGTTGTATATATTATAAGTGGATATATATTCTATGAGAAGTACATATACATATACATTTGGGATACACATGTGCTGGATAAATAGGTGTGTTTGCCAGTCAAATTGCGTCTGTATTTTGCTCACTCATTCCATCTCTCTCTCTCTCTCTCTCTGTTTCCCTGCAACTCCTTCAGTTGTGGGCTTGTTTACTTAGCTGGTGGGCGAATGCCATTAGTGTCAGTTTGGTTTGAGTTATTTGCCTATCGAATGCGCACTGATTGTGCGTCTTTGCAATTTTTGTCAACTGAAATGTAGCAAATTTTTGTTGTTATTGTTGTTGTTTTTGTATAGCATTGTTTGTAGTGTTAAATAGGATTGCACGAGGACGCAGCTGTTGAAAGTAGAGTCGAGCTGTTGTGTTGAGTTCAGCGCTGTATAGATAAAAACTAAATAAAGGTTCGAAAAATCCATTTTAAATTCACACAAATGACACATTAAGTGTATTCATATGTTTGTCTTGCCGTCCTTTTCAATTCGATGCGTACTTTGACCTCTGTGAATATTTTAATATTTAAAGTGGCAAGTGCAAGGGTTGGTGGGACTTCAATCAAGTTTTTTAAATTTAGTTGCTTTGTTGTCTTTAACTCTGATGTTTTCAAAAATAAATCGAAAGTTTAAAAGAAATTCTAAATACCTTCTGGTTTTATAACTCCTAGGTCCAATCATCGAAAAAATGCTACTCGCTATGTCATATTAATTGTAAACAAAGTTTTCCTATCTTTGATCTTGACCTCATGATAAAGGGCCACAATTTCATCTCTATTATTCTTGGATGATTTCTATATGATGAACTAGATGTACTAAGCAACTCGAATCGATTACTTCAGATTCAGAGAATGGAAAGATCAATTTTGCATCATTATGGAAGGACTAGTCTTCCGTATCTTATTGAGAATTTTTCCTCAAAAATCATTGGCCAACAGGGATATACAAAATTCGAAAACAACTTGGAATATAAAATTATTAATTTAACGTATTTATAATTAGGTCTACAACTTTGCTTCCACCGTTTTCCAATAGATGTCTCCAGGGTCAGGCACTGGTCGATTTTTTTTTTAATATCGATATTGGACATATGTGTCAACATTAACCCAGCAAAATATTTTTAGAGATCTGTTTGCATCCCAAACTTATTCTCAACTGAAAATGTCACTTTTTGAGCCTTGAGAATTTTCGTCATTTGCGGGAATGTCTCTAGGGTCAAGCACTGGTCGATTAAATCGATTAAGTCGTTTTATATCGATCTTGGACATTTGTGTCATCATTAACCCAACAAAATATTTGTAGAGATCCTTAAAAAGCATGAGCTTTGACTATGGTAACTCCCATAGGAACCTTCTTGAAGGTTTTGGAACTTTTACGGAGTGTTTCCAACTGGAAATTTTTGACGAAGTGTCTACTGTCTACTTTTCATCTACAGGAACTTGATATTATCGGATCTGTCTATTTTATTTCAACTATTATTCACCAAGATTTATTTTTTCCTTTGTTTTATATTATGGAGAATGACTTGCACGACGATTTTCAGATTCAGATTAAAATTCTCCATCACGGTGTCTTTTTGATACCCTCACCTGGGAACTATTTCCAGAAAGATGAGATTTAGCCTATGTTACTCAGGGTGAATGTCGCTTTCCAATGAAATCGTGCCAGTAGTTTTTGAGTGTATCCATTACAAACATACATACGAATCTTTCCTCTTTATAATAGTAGTATAGAAAAGGCCTTCAGTTATTCGATCTCTTGAAAATTCTTTTTGAGATCTTTCCGATAATATTTTGGATACAACATAGGTCACAAAAGTTTCTGAAGAATTTTCTCTTGAAGTTTCTCTCAAAAGTTTCTGAAGAACCTCATTTTAACCGAATCACAACAAACTGTCTTGGTATGGGTTCGAACTGAAGATAAAACCGTTTTAAAAATCTACCCAGTTATTTCTATAAGGTTTTCATGCTTTTAGAACACTAAATTTAGATATTACGTCATAGGTCCCGTTATCTAGCGGAAGATGTGAATTGAGTAACCGCAAATCAACTTATTAATTTGGTCATTAGGTCTCGGCATATTTTATTGGATATTTTTGTTAGAGCATCATAGCAAATTATGTGAATTTGAACACCCTAACCTAACATTGAGATATTCGAGTGAAATTTTTTTGTGAAAAGATTACCGTTGTCTATCAGTAAATATCGTATAAGTAGGAAAAAAAACTCGACGACAATAGAACCTTAAAGCTTGTTCCATCGTCTAAGAATGTGACATAACTTCAAAAAGGTTTAGCATAGAACAAAAAAAAAAACAACAACATTTCTGCAAATATTTTGTAATTCTTTGAAAAATGGTCCACGCTAAATATTTTGTGCAAACCATAATTGAGGAGCAAATCGCCTTAAGTTGCGTCATTCTCCAGAATTTCATGGTTCCACACAAATAACTTTGAACAAAAATGGTGATTTCCACTTCTTTTAGATTGACTCAATATCATCATCAAATGGCAAAGAGAGCAATAACAACAACAACAGTAACAACAATGCAAAATGTTTAACAACAAAAGTGAATTAATATTTATGGCAACAATGTGACCAACCAGTGTAACTAAAATAAGGTTTATAACAACAACAACAACATGTTGCGTTGTCATTACCATTTGGAGAAGTGCGTGTACGCAACACACAAATACACCTACACCTACATTGACACTTAAAGATCTTAATAAAAATTAGTAAGACTCTGTGGTGTCGCAGCTGTGCGTAAAATGTTGCTACATATTGTTATTGTTGTTGCTCTTGCTGTTTTATGTACGCCCACAAACCAAAGCGTAAGCGTCAAAGCAAAGTGGTGGAGGGCAACAAAAATCTTGTCTTGTCTTAAAAAGCATTGAACTTGTTTCTTGGTTTCTTAATTTTGTCGCCGTTTGGCCATTTAAATGTGGCAACAACTGGGCATTTATATTTACATACACCTCTGCATGTGGCTGTGTGTTTGTTTATTAATTTGCTTGCTGTTGCGCACTGCTCGTGTCTTTACCAAGTCTCTAAAAGATTACCGGTCATCGATTCACCATTTGTCTTCGCACAACCCACATTAAATATTTGTTGTTCATTGAGGATTATAAGTTTTTGGGAGAAAAAGTTTCCAATTTATTTTGTCATTTTGGTTAACCAACATGTTGCATATGTACTTGTATACATATATATGTATATAGTATGTGTCTATGTTTAGTAAATATTTGAAGAGCATGTAGTAGATAGGCTTGTGCGACATTTAATCTTAGAAGCTTAGTTGAAGTGCATAATTTGGTCTTTTGAAAAGAAAAAACAATTTTTTTTATGAAAAAATTTTACAGATATTTATTTTTTTTTTTTTTCTAATAAAAACCACAAAAAAGTTTAACAAGAAATTTAAAATAATAAAAAAAACAAGTTTGAAATTAAAAAAATAAAATATTTTATTATTAAAAATTAATTTGTATAATAATTAAAGTCGAAATAAATTTATAATTATTTAGAGATTTACCTATATTTTCGGTGAAAAATTACCCTTAGGCACTGAGTTCTTCATGTTTGATATCAGGGGCCTTGAAAAGTCATGATTCGATTTTGACAATTTTTCCACAAGTGATGTCACAGCTCAAATACAGTATTTGTGTAAGGTTTTATTTCGCTATCTTTATCGGTTCCTTATGTATGCATTATAAAGTGAAAGAATCAGAAGGATTCAAAATTGAGTTATATGGGAAGTAGGCGTAGTTGTGAACCGATTTCATTCATTTCATCCCACACGTGTCATCAGAGCGCCAAGAAAATATTATATACCGAATTTCATTCGTATCTGTCGAGTAGTTCCTGAGATATGGTTTTTGACCCATAAATGGGCGACGCCACGCCCATTTTCCATTTTGTAAAAAAATCTCAGTGCAGCTTCCTTCTGCTATTTCTTATGTAAAATTTGGTGTTTCTGACGTTTCTCGTTATGAGTTAACGCACTTTTAGTAAAGTAAAAATATAGGGTTATATATATCAAAATGATCAGGGTGACGAGAAAAGTTCAAATCCGGATGTCTGTCTTTCCGTCCGTCCGTGCAAGCTGTAACTTGAGTAAAAATTGAGATATCTTGATGAAACTTGGAAGACGTATTTCCTGGCACCATAAGAAGGTTAAGTTCGATGGGCGTAATCGGACGACTGCCACGCCCACAAAATGTCGAAAACCGAAAACACTTAAAGTGCCATGACTAAGCTATAAATAAAGCTAGGGAAGTAAAATTTGGTATGAAGGATAGCACTATGAAGGGGCATATGTGGATGTAATTTTTTTGGAGAAGTGGGCGTTGCCCCGCCCCCTACTAAGTTTTTTGTACATATATATTCTTTTAGGTACTACCTTATACAGTCCAAAAATGGAGGAAATCGGATTATAACCACGCCCACCTCCCATACAAAGGCTAGGTTGAAAACTACTAAAAGTGGGTTAACTCATCACATAAGAAGTGGCAGATGGAACCTGCACTCAGATTTTTTTACAAAATGGAAAATGGGCGTGGCATCACCCACTTATGGGTCAAAAACCATATCTCAGGAACTACTCGACCGATTTCAATGAAACTTGGTTTGTAATAGTTTCCTTACATCCCAATGATATGTTGTGAAAATAGGCCAAATCGGATCTCAACCACGCCTACTTCCCATATACCAGAACTCTGAAGTCGATCTGGATCGTGTACTTTACAATATATAAAGTAAGCACTAGTGAAGATATCGGTGCAGAACTTTGCACAAATACTATGTTTATAGTGTGGCAGCCCCATTCTAAAAATCGCCGAAATCGGACCATAGGTTTTCTAGGCCCCATATATCGAACATGAGGACCTCGGTGCTTCTAACCTAATATTAGGGTTTTCCAACTTTCAATGGACGTTATATCATGTATATGACGAATATGTGGGTCAAATTGTGTATTATATAATATAAATAAAGTTAAATAAATAAATTGCGAGAGTATAAAATGTTCGGTTACACCAGAACTTAGCCCTTCCTTACTAGTTTTAGCATTATCTTAGTTTTAACTTCTTCAGATATATATATATATATACCTTTTAATTTTTGCTGCTTTCTTATGTACATCCAGCCTATAAGCCCCTCAACATACAAAAAATTTATCAGTTTATCAGTGCCTCTCTTCTAAGCTCACCCCAAATTTGAATATTGCGAAAGTAAAGCACCCTCAAATAAATCAAACACAAATATTTTCCCTCCACAAGATAATTCAGTTTCCATAAAATTATGGCAAAATTTCTTGATTAAATTTTGTTGCAACAAAATATGCTCAGGACTTTTATGATTTCGCTGCTTATTTATACATTTTGATTGATTGATTGATTGTTTAGAATTTCAGCAGCTAAAAGCATTACAAAATTCAAGTGAAATTCATAAATTTTTAATAGGCGAGCGGAGGTGGGGACGCACGACTAACGAAACCGCCAAACAACACGAACGAAAATGAGTGGGAAGCGCCGGCGATTATTTTAGGCGCAAAACCGCAATTTCACAAAACCAAAATTTTAAAGTGAGAGATTGATTGTGCGCTTTACAACAGGCCAACGCCAAAAAACAAAAGCAATAATAACAATAGCAAAAACAAAAACTATAACAACAACAACAATCGATTGCTTACAATGTGTTACAGTTACAAAACCACCACCAACAACAACAGTCAATCAACACTAATGCCTCGTATTAGCCGCTTGACCGCAAACCACAAGAAATGTGTCATACAAAGGCGCCAAATATTCACCTACTGTATGGTATCTACTTTATTTCTTCACACTTTTTTTAATTTTCATTTATCTTTCTCAATAATTCTCCCTTTTAAACTGTGACAATTTCACATTATGTCTCTCACATTGTGGTGGAGTTGTAAGAAACCTTGTAAGTTGCGGAAGACCAACCATTACAACAACAACAACAACAATCTAGCAGTTAAGACGCTAAACTCCACAACAACACTATTGTAAACCGTTTAACCATTTAGTTGTTGTTGTTCTTGCCGCGTGTTGAATGATTACTTGCTGATTAGTTGGCCAGCCGCTCGGTTGATTTTGGTGCACGCCTAGTGGCTCCATTGTTGTTTAGCTGGTTGAGCTGAGCTTGATTAATGATGAACAAATGCAAATTATATTGAATGCTGTTGACAACTGCATGCTTTGCCAGTTTAGTTTGAAATATCTACTACTCATGTATGGTGTGTTTGTTGTAGTTGCTTTAAATGTGGCCTAGTGAGGAAATGTCATCAATAATCGTCTGCTTGCCGCTAGTTTACCAGCTCTTTTTGTTGGCGCATAACTTCGAGTGCGGTATATTTGCATAACTGTTGAATTTTTGCGCACTTTATTAACCGTTATTTATTATATATATTTTGTTTTGCTATTAATTTTTTTGTCGTTGTAGCTGTTGTTTGTTTGTTGTAATTTCCTCAAATGTCAGTTTTAGCGAGTAGTACTATTTAGGGGAGTCCGGCTGTTGTAATACATCGACAAAAGTATTGTTGTTCTTGTAGTGACATAAAATATTTTTATAATAATTTAGAGTATTGTTGTCGAGTTGACAGGTCTTTGCGAACTTAAAATTTAGTTATTTCGGGTTTCGTGAAACCAATTGTTCGAATAAGAATTTTTTTTTTTAATTTTTTTTTGAAAATTCATTTTTTTCTCCTTTAAATGTTAAATGTCTTCTTAAATACCGAGGATTTATTTACTCAGTTTAAGTGTTTGGGGGGAAAAATGTGAATTTTCAGCAATTTTTTTTGATATTAAATAATGTTATTTTACAAAAGTAATAATATGGCATTATTACACAATGTTTTGACTTGAAGTCACGAAAATTAAAAAAAAAAAAAAACATTATGATTTCCAAAGTTATAGCTGTTTGACAATCATAAGTCCTTGGAGATTCATCTAAAATCAATCGGATAAAAAAACTTAGTTTTATAAATAGATATTCCTGGGCCTGATCGAAGTTTGTTTTTTTTTTTTCAAAAGTTAACAAAATGACGGCATCTGTATTTTTTTTTTCTAAATTTTCGGGAAAAAAAATTGGTCTTAAAAAATCCAAATTTTAGAAAAAAAGAAAAAGCTTCGATCAAGCCCAAGGTAATTATGTATTTTAAAAGCTGTATAATATTCTAAGCATTCATAATTACTTTATTAGAAGAAATAAATTTATAATATATGTATTTTTTTATTAATAAAAATTCAATATAATAATTTCCCGATTAAAAAACTTAAACCTGTTTATTTGGTATATTTCTTTAAATATAAAAATTAAATATAAATAGTTTAACTTAATTATCAATTATTTAAGTAAAAAAGTTAAATAGATGACAACTCTTTTCGAAAATATGTTTATCTTCATCTCTCTAACATCTCTCATTTTCAATTAAATTATTGAACTAATTTTTTCAACAGGTGGCAATATTTCTAAAAAAAATATTGCCATCAATATTATTTTCCAAACTGCTTCTGTTTGCTACCCATATTACAGTATTACAGCATATTATTGGTTTATTTTAACACACATATTGCCAAAAATCCCTCTTCTAAAATATTATATGTTCAACTGTGGGTCTTCATATGCCTCTTTAATTTACTACTCATATTGCAATGTTCCTTTTCACAAAACCAAATTAATCAATCAGAAATAATTGTAGATTTTTATTGGGTATGGTAAATCGACCTAAATCAGCGTTTTCATCGAGCAGAGGCCGGTTAATTGATCAAGTAGCTCCTGTGTGAAAAGGCTATTACATAGAGTTTTTGCAAAGGCCATTCTTTGCTAAGGAATCAAATATTGAAGATAGCGATTGAAGAAATCGATTATCGATAAAACATATATGTATATTGTATTTTCTACAAAAAATCAATATTTAACTTTTTCTGACTAAATTGAGTTCATTGAAACTTTAAAAATTATCGAATTCATTCAAAATACTTTTATATTGTTTTTCCGATTATATCGATATATTTTTTTGCTACTTAATTTTAGTATCTACAGGCCTTAAAATATCGTTTCCGGTACAAATTTATGGTTCCGATATAATTATCACGCACAATCAATAATTTATTAAAATTTAGTTTTATATATATTTTAGAAAAAAAATTGGTTAAGGGGCTATACCAGTGTAAGCCATGAAAAATTAGGCTATTTTTGTGAAGTTTTTAAAAAGAAATTTATATTTAAAGATTTTTTACAAGATATTGAAAAATAACGGAGTTATTTGTTTCGGAGGGGCCAAGCTCCCCAACTACTGACATCATTCCGGTCGAATGAGTAGCTGAAACTATAAAATTTAAAAATGTTATTAAAGTTGAAGGTATTTCCTATACAATACAAAAGGTAGTTTTTTTATATTCAATATTAATCAGTTTCGATCGGTCAATATCTCGATTTTTCAAATTTTGAAAAATGTCGTTTCGAGAAAAACGCGTTTAATGTTTCAACTATAGAGGCTTATACCTGCGAACCGTTCGCTGCCCTTCAAAAACTATTCAAGATACGAACTTTTAAAAGTATATAATAGCGAATAAGCAAAAAAAAAATCGATTCCTTGAAAGTGTCACACTGTTATAGCCCCTTAATCGATATTTCAAGATCAAAAATACCGACATTCTTATACATTATTTTCCCAACAAATATTGATAGTTTTGGAGTAATTTCAAAATTCATAATATTCGTAAATACAATAGTGTTCAATAGTGCCTATATTCCTAGGTCTTGAAATACTATTCGAAAACTTCGAAATAATTGTCGAAAATCGCATAAAGTTTTTCCAAATTGATCTTATTGAAAACAATCTATATCCATAGAAATTCAATACAGGACAATTACTACCATAATATTTACTGATTACTTAAAAAAACTGATATATTAGTATATCTATGTTTGAATAAATCGATTTTCAATCCTTTCATATTTAAATAGATCAATATTTGAATATACTGATATGAAAAAAATCGATAATAAATTATCAGTATATATCGATAATAATGTTTAATATTTTAATATATCGATATATTTTACTTAACATTTTATATTTTGTACCCATAAAGCTGGAACTTCCGCAAGGTGTTTGCCTATTAATCTCTTTATACCCCCCACATATTGCACATAGTACTCTAGCTTTGTATAATAGTTTCACTAAAGAACTCCAAAACTCCAAGTCATATTTTATGACAAGCAAACTCTTTATTGAGTTAATATTTAACTCCTCGTATCCAGCTCCAGCAGTCTATTTACAAATTTGCTAAGCTGACGGGATAATGAAGGCGCACAGTCGACGCTGTCAATGACTGAAGACAGCGCGCTGGAGTGGCCAGAGCAACAACAAAAACAACCAAAAGTACAACAACAAAATAGAGTCAACCAACCAACCAACCGAATCCGTCCGTCTGGAATTGTGTGATATCAACTTAACGAAGGTATTAAATGTGAAAATTGTGGCAGCAGATTTTAAATCAGATCATAAAATGCAGACAGAAAGGAAATGTTTGACAGAGCAAAGCGTAGCTAAGGAAGCGGAGTGTTTGAGCTTATGTGTCTATAATAAGGTGGTGTGAGGTTGTGGAGGGAGTAGAAAGGAAGTAGGAATAAAGTTGAAATGACGAGAAAATAAGGAAGTTCGTTTGTCTGTATGTAATTGCATGTAATGACACTGACTGGAATGGCAAAGAATATGATATATGGACATGTATATATGTATATGTATGTGTAGTATCTAAAGGAGAAAATATATACATATTTCTCTGTGAAGTGTATAAAGCATTGAGGCTGAGATTTCAGTTATAAAACAGCGAGAAAACTAAGAAGCTTTCAACTTAACGCGCTCAGCGTTGAGAATGAAGTGGATGAAATTGTTATATAGTTCATATATGAGGTGTGTTCAAAAAATAACGGGAATTTTTCATTTTTTTTTAATATTTATTTATTCGTCTTCATTATGTTGTCGCCTTTAAAATAGTCCCTATTCGATATTATGTATTTAAGTCAGCGTGTCTTAAAATTGTCTTTCAACTCGACTTTTGGAATAGCCTTTGGCTCTCTTTCAGCGAATGATTGTAAAACAACAGTTCTTGAAGTTTCACTTTATTTTTGGAAATAGAAAAAAGTCACACTGAGCCTTAACTGACGATTATTGACTTTCCAATCCAATTTTTAAATTTTCAAAATTCCCGTTATTTTTTGAACACACACATTTATATATTAATTTCAACACATATATACTTCTTATTGACTGCAAGAATGCTATGAATGAATTTCGAGTACATTTACCTCGCAAAGGGATGAAGAAGAAACTGCTGTGGTAAACAGCCGGGACCCAAACAGCTGGAGTACGCAATTAATCATAAGATTCCCTTGGGTGGGATTAAGTTTGGGGGGTCAGCTGGCGGCGAAAATATGCAGTAAGAAACAAACAAGCGAAGTAAAATGGAAAATAATCGAGATTTGTTGGAGTAATCGCTACGTTTTCGGCGCTTCCGGGGTGGCCGGGGGTTAGCGAAGTTCGCGCGCACAATTGGCGACATCAGCAAATTTTCAGTGATTGCCTTCCGATTTCCATTTTTATTATTTTTTTTATATTTCTCCAATTCAATTGAATTCAATTATTTGCGCGCAACAAGAGACAATTCAAAGTTGAAGCGCAACAACAGCTGCAATTTGCCTACAAGTTGGCTAGGGCCAGATGGAGATGATGAGGGGTTAATGGTAGAGAGAATTGCGCAAATGCGGAAATAAGAATTAAGCTTAAAAATTAACAAAAAAAGCGTCAGTTCGCCTTGTGAATACATGTACGAATTGAAGATTCTTCCCATATACGCGAGCAACTCTACATGCGCTTGTATTTGTTTGTTAACTGTACTCATGTAGTCTCCCGCACAGCGGTGGGCTTAGTGAGGCTTTTGACCGTCTGTCGTCGTCCACCGAGGGCTACAGGTGTGCTATTGCTGCCTCGGCGCACAAATGAGCAAAAGTGGCACAGTTGTTGGAGGCAATGCCTGCCAGGCTCAAAGGCTCAGCGCTGCAGGGAGTCTTATTTGTTGTTATTGTTGGTTTTCTTTGCTGTTGTTGGCGTCAACGAACTGTCAACTGCGTATAGCGGCAATTTAGTCAGATGTGTCATTATTATATATGTACGAGTACAGTTAAGTGTCAATCGTGTCTTCGTGTGGCTTCGTATTTGTATGTTTGTTCGTTGACTCAAACACTTCATTTACTTTCTGAAGTGTGTGTATATAGACTCTAAAATTTAGTAGTTTTACGCACGTTTGATTTCTATGCTCACAGCGTGCGCATTCTCCATTTGTAGATAGTCATCAGCAGTGTCTACAATCTTACATATGTATGTAAGACAACCATTTTGTATGAGCTTTGAAATACTCATACTACTTGGCGGCAATTAATGACCGAGTTTATGATAATTTTGTTGTCAAACACATATTTCGTTAAAAATTCACCCATATTAGTTGTTTAAAGCTGAGGTCAGGAAGCAGCATGACAGCTGTGAACCACACTTAAGTCATAAGGTAGGCTTATTATGTCATCTGCTGGCATGTCAACGAAAAATTTTTCTTGTGGTTGCATTTTAAATTTTACAACAGATTTGCCATCTTATGGAAATGGAACTCAGTTTTGGTTCGAATTGTTTCACTAGAAAGGGCCTTCTCTTTATATTCAATTGAATACCTTCGAGATTTCTATGCTCATTTGTGTACTTTCTACTCTTTTCTAAGTACCGTGTCCCTTACTTCTGGAAAAAACACATATACCATAGAAAACGTAGTCGACAGATCGATACAAAACCCCTTTCTGTTCCGTCACCATAGATTGTCTGCACTCTGCAGTTTTCTGCCGTCCAATGAGCGTTAGTAATGAGTCTAGCATCAACAAGATGCTACTCCTTTTCTTACTTTCCAAAAATTTCTCAGGGTCTCAGCGACCCTGGAAACGCTCGAGCAACGAGTTTCAAGCGAATCCGATGAATTTGAAAAAAAGGTCCGCCATATTGAATCAGCCATTTTTAATTCCATCATCAGATTCGTAATCTGTAACCCTGAAAAACACTGAGTAGCGAGTTTCAAGTGTTCCGATGATTTTTTAAAAATGCTGTCCGCCATATTGTTTTTTTTATTGGGTTATGTCAAAATTCTGTTCTGATTGAGTTAAATGGCCCTCGAATTGTTTCAGCGAAATTTATATGGTAGTTGAAATTAAAATGGGTCAAATACTTACTTTGTTCAATAAAATTATAAATTCCAAATTTGAATGTTATATTCCAGAATATTTGGACGGATTGAATATAATATACATATGTTAACTCTGAGACCCCGTATATAAAAAAAGTGTTCTGCCATAGATTATCTGCAGTCTGCAGTTTTCTGCCGTCCAATGATCGTTAGTAAGCATCAACAAGATGCTTCCGGACATTCTCCTTTTCTTAATTTCCAAAAAATTTTTGTTTTTGGATGACTCACTCGAGGTCTCAGCGACCCTGGAAACCCTCGAGCAACGAGTTTCAAGCGAATCCGATGAATTTGAAAAAAGGTCCGCCATTTTTAATTCTGAAAAACCGTCATTGGTTTCGTTAACCGTGACCCCGATAATCAGCCAGTAGTGATGATTTTTTAAAAGCGCTGTCCGCCTGTCTGATGGGGTTAAATAGACCTTTGTTTCGGATTCAGCGAATTTTATATGGCTGTTGAAATTCTAATGGATCAAATACTTATTTTGTCCAATAAAATTATAAATTCCGAAATAAAATGTTATATTCCAGAATATCTCGACGGATTGAAAATCTCAAATATACTATACATATGTTAACTCTGAAACCCCGTATATAAAAAATTTACTTCTCCAAACTTCAAAAAATAAAGAGGGGCATTTCGAGGGCCTCGTTCATAAAATGGTTTGATAGCTGCCTTGACTACCATTTGAATATATATAACTACTTTTAGCTAAGACTCATACCATACTCTGACAAAGATCTATAAAATTTGCCAATAATTGATTCTGAGTTTTTCAAAAGTAAATCTTTCTTAAATTGACGAGCATTTTCAATTAATTTTATTGCTTTCTTCAATTATTAATAATATTAAGTGATTACCAAGTACTGATTATTTATTACCAGGAATCAGAAACAAAAAGAATTATCTGAAATGAACAGAAAAAATCAATTTGTCTAATGAATTTGTCGAATCACACAAGCGGAAAAGCGAAATTTTTCAATTGTTGGGTTGAAGGGTTGAAGGGTGCGTTATATTATAAATTTAGCAAATAAATTTCGTAGTAAAATGAAGATTCATTAATTTGGGGTACAACGACTTTTTATTTTTGGAAATTTAATTCGAATACAATACAAAATATAACCTATCTTTACACTGTTGAAAGTTCGCCGAAAATAAATGAAAGTAAATAATTTAATACATTTGTGTGGGGTTGCCTTAGATATAAGTGTAATATACTCATATGTATACTCATTTATACTCCATGACTAAGTTGACCATACAGATTTAATATATTTCCTTGAAAAGTAATTTCCGTAATAAAACCCTTAACTGAAACTGTTGAGAAAATGTTTATAGTATTTTTATAAATATATAGATTTTGATGCCTAGAAAGCCAACAACGTTATTTCTTTCTTCGTAACTCCTAAATGTAGGCAATGATTTTCATCTTGATTTATAAATATTTATCCGCAAACATTGCCTACAATTAGGCGCATTCTTAAATTATAAATAGTGCTTTCAAATAATTTTTGTACATAAAATCTCTCTAATGCGTACATTAATTTAATATTCTTTACTTTGGTTGAATTTTTGGAAAATAATAATTCTCGGATTATGCTGCTTTCGTACTCAAATATTTTGCCAGCATTACAGACATTTGCTGCCATTACAAACCAAATCTTAACAGCCAATTGTCGAGCTTAAGTCCCCCCAAAAAGCTTGAAGTAATGCAGAATAAGCATTTTATTATAAGTAAAGCAAGTAAAAATGAAAAGCAAAGAAATGGACAAACGAAATCAAATATTTACTCTACACAAAATCCTATTAAGAGCCAATGAGTTTTGGGTGAACGCATTTATGAGTTCTTACATTTAGCCTCAAAAAACTCGGAAGCTTAAGTAAAACTTATGTATTTATATTCCGTTATTTATTTGTTTTCCTATTTTATTGATTTCATTTAATTTTGGTTTTTCTTTCATTTGCGGTTCTAATTTAATTAGAAATGTACTCATAAAGTTTGAAATATTTATTTAATTGTATTTTATTTTTATTCAAATTTTAAGTTTTATTCAATTATTTTTCATACTCTGGCAACATTTTGCACAGGGTTTAATAGTTGTATTCGTCTCATAGCCTTTTCGCACAGCCAAATTAATTGATCAATTAAAATTTTAGTTGAGAAACCAGTTTTTGCGCTTCGCACTGTCTCGATCTACAACTACTACTCGATTAACGATCGGTTAATTGATCAATTTGCTTTTGTGTGAAAAGGCTAGAACTGTTGAGATACCATATTTCAATGGCTCGGATAACGCGTTATGTTCAGGATATCTGTGCGTGCAATCGATAACTAGAGTACATGTGTTCCTTAAACTCTGAAAAGGTTGTCATTAGAAATGGGCCACGCCCACAAAATGTTCAAATAGGGTATTAACCACACCTCCCTCTGATACATTTATTTCCGAAACGACTAATAATGTGTTAAGAGTTTAAAAAATAGGTAAAAAACAAAGGCAGGTATTTTTTGACGCTAAAATATATAATGCTGGACATGGCTTTGCCCCGTTTTGTGGGAAATTACTGAATAACTACTCGACCAATTTGAGGCAGATTTGGTTTAATGTATTCTTATTACATTCTCTGTGAATATTTGAAAAATGAACACGGAGCCAGGTCCACTTCAAATGTAACGGTGTTTTGGTTGTCTTCAGTACCTTTATCTTACAAAAGATATATCTGAGATATGGGTTCCTTCCCATAGACCATTCGATTTTAGCATTCAGATAAAAAACGTTGAAGTTTTCGTATTACTGACGATTATATATACCGGATTTATACCGTAAACTTGGACCACATATCTCAATTAGATAAGGTTAGGTTGTTTCCTGCGACATAATGTGATTCAAGGCATAGAATGGGTCCATAACTTGTGCTGACTCCAATTTATAGTGCATTCAGATTATTTTGATATAAAAATCTATAATTATTTAGCTGTTTGAGAATGGCTTGGGTGGCAACACTTTCTTTATAATTCTATTTTTTTTTTGTTTCGTTTAAGTTCCTTCCGCTTTAAATTGTTTAATATTACTTTTAGTGTAGCAAATATACACATAAAATTTCGCAATTTCTCTTCAATACACGAAGAATTGAGTTCACGCGCTTGTCACCCTGAAAGTAGACTATAAAAATGCGCGACAACTCAGCAACAGCGTACAACGCCAACAAACTCATTTCTGCGCTTGCTACGACAGCGAAAATTTTACGACCACAATGCTCTTATGGCGAATAAAAAAATGTACATAAAATGGCGAAAATCCATTGGCCGTCATTGATGGCTTGAGCGCTCAAAGAGCATGTCAATATATGTATGTACAACAAAAAGTTGGCAATAAAGGAAATGACCAACAATTTTAAGGCGTTGGGAGTTATTTTGTTTTTGTAATTTTCGAAAATTTCAACAAGAATTCGAAGCAAACAACTGCAACAGCTGCATTGGCTTCTGGAAATTTTGGAAAATGCAAATGAAGTGAATGCAATGCACTCGAATACAATGAGCTTTATGTAGTTAGCTTTGTTGGTGTGTGTGTGTCCGTTATTATTGAGCTTTTTATTGGCAACAAGAGCATAAAATCAAATTTCGATGACTTCATTAGAAATTTGAAATGCATAAATTTTTGGTTATTAGACAATGTCAGTCTACAGCTTCTTTGGGGGGCAAAAACAAATTTGCTTGACGCTGGACTCTTGCAGCTTGAATATCGAAAAATTTAAGTTTGTAGTGTAATTTTCGAAATCTTCTGAGACGAAATTTTTATTTAATTTTATTAAAGAGAGAGAGAGAGAAATTTTAATATTAATATTTTTTCGTACCTATTATACCGTTAATTAAATTTTCTCTACACCCCATTGTTCTTTTACGTCCAAATATAGATGCTCAGGTACTAAATATTAGAAAAAGCAAAAAAAGAAAGTATTCCAAACCTATAACATGCAGTCAATCTTTAATGTCGACCTATTTCATTTTAGTGTTGCCACCTATTTAAAAAAATTAAAGGTGAATATATTTCAAAATTAGCTTAAAATTTTTGAAACGGTTTTTCGGAAAGTAATCACAATAGTCTCTAACTTTTTTAAATGAATTTAAAATAGAGTTGCCACGTAGGAAAATTTAATTTAAGTGAAGTACTACAAAATCAGACTCAAATGTAAAACAATTTAAGAAATTCCTACATAAAAATTTTGTAAAGTTGTGAAAAAATAATATTTTGAAACTAATGTTGCCACTTGGCGAAAATTTTGAAAGTGAAAAGATAAAAAACACGCCCAGAATATTTAATAAGATCTCATCGGAGATGTTCAGGCTGCCTCTATTTTTAACATAGTCAGGAATTGAGGAAAAATATGTACATATGTATATATTTTTGAAAATAGAGTTACCACTTGGGTTCAAAATATATTTGAAAATTTCAGAAAATATATGCTAAACGTTAGCAATTTAAGGGAGCCTGCTTGAAAGTATTCAAAAGATCTTAAATTTCGACATATGAAAAAATGGGGTTGCCACTAAGCAGAAATAGTTAGCTGCAGATGATTTAAAAAAAAAACTTTTGGCAAAGTTGCGTTGTTGTGATTATGAAATTTCAATTCAAAATATTTTTCACAGAGTTGCCACCTGTCGAGAAATTTGATAAATATATTACTAAAAAAATTAACTTACTACGACTCTAAAAAAGACTTACTAATAACTCAGAAGTATATCAATTGGTGATTAATTTGTTTAAAAAATCAGGGTTGCCACTTATGAATAATAAAAAATGAAAATATAAAAAGGAAATAGGTTTATCAAGGATATAGCCTTTATTAAAGTACTCGGGGAAACTTGAATTCAAATATATTTGAAAATAGAGTTGCCACATAACGGGACTAGTGTAAAATAAAATAGAAAAAATTATTGTTTTTAACATTTTAGTGACCGTTGTATATTTCAAAATGTACTTACGTTAAGGAGACATTCAGAAATTCCTTTAAACTCCGTGTGCTTGGTACTGCAGATGTTATCTCAACTCTCAGTGAATATGCTCATTTGCTTTAACATTTTTTTTACAAATTTGAGCAGATAGCTACAAAAAATATACTATTAACCGTTACTAACATCAGATTAGCAAATTTTCCACACCATCAAGTGGATCTCCTTCTCCGCATAATCATATCCTTGCTTCTCTGCAGCTCTAGCACCCACGAAGCTTGACCCTACGCAGCCACCAACGCTTGTGCCACAATCGAAACACGCTTGCATAGCGCAAATTTCGCCTAAGCACACTTCCAGCTAAGTGCTGCCACCATTGTTGAGCGAGCCAACTGACAGTTGACAGCTGACAGCTCAAGGTGACCATTTAGCAAAAGCAAAAAAATAACATCAAAATTACAAGAAAACGTCTACGAAAGTACCTATAAAAGTGGTAATTCACCTACTCAAATGGTTCATAAGCAGCAATGGCTTGATACAACGTGATGCCGCACACTTTACATGCGGCTATATATAGACACCGTTACACAGTGTTACATACTTGAGTAACCAATGACTTGACGGACAGACCATGTGCCATTTTCTTGACATCAACGATTGCCTGCCAACTGCACTACACAGTGTAGTGTTTTTAAAGTCAAATACAATGCCTTTAGAGGTGTCTGTCTGGGTGTGGGTGTTTGTATGTGTACGTGTTGCCACGAAATACAAGTCAAAGTGTGATTCTTGTGCTAAATTTGCATCCACAGCCGAGAGACATAATGAGCACATGCAATACAAGTGCATACTTTTCGCTCAAATCTACAATTTTATCTCTGTGAGTGTATGGTCGGTGTCTCTTGTACCACTACAAATGCGCATACATATGCTAATTTGTTGGCAGGAAACGTGCTGACTTTGAAGAAGCATTGCACAATATGCTGCCGCAGTGACAAGTGACAAGTGCACTGGGGCAAGGACGCATGCTTATAAGAAAGAAAAACTGAAGAAGAAGAAGAGAAGAAGTGTTGCAAACAAGCAACAATTCGAAAGAAAGAAACGTCTGCATTGTCTGTCTTGCTGTCTTAGGTGTTATATATATTTAAAAGTTAATGGCAAAACAAAAGAAAATTGCATGAGAAATACAAAAATAAAACAAGTAAGGAAGGGCTAAATTCGGGTGCAACCGAACATTTTATGCTCTCGCACTTTATCGATGTAATTTTATTAAAATAACACAGAATTTGATCCATATATTCGACATAAAGTCCAATAGAAGATCAACAATCATCATAAATGGTATATGAGGGCTGAGGTAATTCCTGAACAGATTTCGCTCATTTTCACCACCAAGGTACACCATATCCGAGACTATATGCTCTCTTAATTTTGCTAAGATATCTCACATATTAACCGATATATGCGGAATAAAGCCCACCGGTAGTTTGATAATCCGAATATAAGGTATATGTGAGCTAGGGGAAGTTATGACCCGATTTTAATAATTTTTGGTACAGAGACACACTATTAGAAGAAAAAAATTTCCTCTGTATTACATTAAAATATCTGCGAGATTTAACGTTATTTTCGGTGAAAAATTACCTTTAGAAAATCAGTTCTTCAGGTTCGATATCCGGGGCCTTGAAAAGTTATAGTCCGATTTCGACTATTTTTCCACAACTGAATCCACGATGATTTGTATTTGTGTAAACTTTTTTAAAGAGTCACAAGAAAATATTATATACCGAATTTCATGGAAATCGGTCGAGTAGTTCCTGAGACATGGTTTTTGACCCATAAGTGGGCGACGCCACGCCCATTCTCCATTTTTTTTCATCTGAGTGCAGCTTACTTTTGCCATTTCTTCTGTAAAATTTCGTGTTTCTGAAGATTTCCGTTATTGAGTTAAGGTACTTTTAGTAATTTTCAACCTAACCTTTGTATGGGAGGTGGGCGTGGTTAGTATCCGATTTTATCAATTTTTATGGTATAAAGGGAAACGACTATAGAAAGTTTGGTTTAAATAGCTTTATTGGTTCCGAGATATTCACAAAAAACTTATTTAGGGGCAGGGCAACGCCCACTTAAAAAAAAATGATATCCATCCAGGTATTCCCCTTCCTAGTGCAATCCTTAATAGCATTTATAGCTTTATTTATGGCTTAGTTATGACACTATAGGTTTTCGGAATTCGTAATTTTAGGGGCGTGTCAATCTACCGATTTCGCACATTTTCAATAGCACCCCCTCTACGATCCCAAGGATCACGGACAGACGAACGGACGGCAGACAGACATCCGGATTTCAACTCTACTAGTCACCCCGATCACTTTGGTATATACAACCCATTAATCTGACTCTTTTAGTTTTAGGACTTGCAACCAACCGTTAGATGAACAAAACTACAACCCTCTTTGTTGCGAGAGTATAAAAAAGCGCAGAACGGTGCTTCCACATACACTATAATATATGTATATGTGTGTACCACCACCAACAACATCACACAATTATTCTCAAGTTTTAAAGGCGTAATTCAAGCACCTCGTTGAGTTTTAACACTCGTCGGAAAAAAAAACGCCGTGCCGCTAAAAGTATGCTACATCGCAAATTGCTGCAAGCTTAGTTGGCAACATTGTTGCTCCTTTGGATTTTTTCAAGCATACTTCGCATTATGCATACTTTAAGGTGGCATACTCGGCATTGTTTCGCGCAAATCCGCCGCCGAAAATGTACGCACACGTGGGTTGGTGTGCGTTGAAACATAACAATTTTCGTTGATTTCGAAAACACATATTTATTCCCGTTTTAATTCATGCCATTTATTGCGTATTTTCGGCATGTACACAGGCGGGCGCCCATTGCCTTTGCTATTCGCAGCCGCGTTAATTTGTGTAAATTTCCGCATAATTTCATTTCAACGTTTTGACTTTCCTTTGTTGTGCGCTGTTCGTGCATTCCCTATAACCCTATTTTTTGTTGCCACGCGCAATGGCTGGGGAAATTGTTTACATTAGGGGTGTATAAAGGAAGTTTGTTTTTCATTTTTTTTTTATTGGTTTTCGCTGTGTTGTTGTGTTCAATACATTTTCTTGTGAAGAGGCTTGTTGTGAAAGGTTGTGTTATGTTAAGTTGAGTTAAGGACTTGACTACCCCTAAGTCAGAGACATAAAAATTGGAGTTTTAAGAAATTTTTTTCTATTAAATCATGTTATTTTACAGAAGTAATTATATGGAGTTATTAGAGAATGTTTTGACTTGAAGTCACGAAAATTAGGAAAAAAATTATAATTTCCAAAGTTTGTGTTGACCCAGTTCCAAAGAAGGGTCCTTGCGGTGACAATCATTAGTTCTTGTAGATTCATCTAAAATCAATCGAAAAAGAAAAATTAGTTTTATAAATAGATAATCCTGGGCCTGATCGAAGCTTCTCGTGATTTTTTCAAAAATTAACAAAATGGACGCCTCCGGAATTTTTTTCTAGATTTTCGGGAAAAAATCGACAGTTAATAACAGTTTCAATCATGCCCAGGATTATTATGTATTAAAAGAGCTATATAAATTCAATAAAAATCTACTGAGTGGTTTTCGAGTTACAGTTGTTATCAGTTCAAAAAACATAGTTTTGAGAAAAATGCATTTAAAGTTTCACAGAGTTTTGGAGTGCCTATTTATTTTTTCCGAGAATATTTGTAACATATTCCACTTAACGGAAATGAAAAAAATAAAAAATAAAATGATTTTTTGAAAATCCTGACTACCCTAACCCCTTAAGTAATGAATTGTAGTGGGTAGATTTTGTTAAAGAAAGTTATATTTTATCATATTAGGTCAAGGTTTTTTATATTATTTGTTGTTTTGTTAAGTTACGTTACGTTACGTTATGTTATGTTAAGTTAAGTTAAGTTACGTTACGTTATGTTATGTTAAGTTACGTTAAGTAATTCTTAGTTTCCCTTTGTTTTCTAGTTGTGGTGTGTTATTTTAAGTTCCGTTACTTTAAGTTATGTTATGTTACGCTACGTTATGTTACGTTAAGTCGCGTTATGTACTTTTAAGTTTTGTTATGTTTTCTAGTGTGCTATTTTAAATTACGTTATGTTACGTTACATTAAGTTGTGTTATGTTATTTTATATAACATACATATATTATATTATGCTATGTTAAGTTTCGAAAGGTATAAGAAATTTTATTACATCGCTTATTTCAATTGCATTACATTACGTGAAAGAGCAATCTATCTTAGAGGATAGGCTTCTATTATAGGAAAACTTATTTTGGGTATATTTTGTTTGAGTTCCATTTCAGTTAATTTTCTAAAGTGACTTAATTGGATACACTCTGTCTTACTTCGATCTCTAGAATACGATGTTCAATCCAATTTAGTGGATCTATTATGATATATTTCTATAGACAAGGGTCAACTACGACTTTTGACCTACTGTGACAGATCTACTACTACTATTCTGTATAGCAGAGACCTTGAGTCCATCACAAAAGAAGTATCTGACATATTTTATAAACTTTAAAATAAAGTTACCCTCAACACTTAACCCTTCAACACTATAGTACTTAAACTCAAACCCTTATAAAAAGTGTTACAACAATAACTAGGAAATATTAATAATAGCGAACCTTTAAAAAATATTTCATATTGACTTAACCGAACACTCAAACAACCCCGCATGCAATTCAAGCAGCACCCACCTGTTTAAACGCGTCATTGTACTGTGTTAACCTTTAAAGGCACACCTCAATAGGCGCCTACCATAATAAAGTGACGGAAATAAATATGCTATATATACACTTGGATATACAAGTAATATATATATTATACACGAGTATAGTACATATACTTAAGTATATACTATGTATGTATATAGACACTCATCGACTTTTATCGAACTATATGTATGAAGTTGCGTACGTAATTACATGTAGTAGTCCCGTGTGTATAAACATACATATGTCGATACGTAAATACGAAGCATTTAGTGACGTCATAGCACGTGCCAAGCAACCCATCAACCGTTGTATTTATCTCGTCCTCTGACTCTTTTATAGTACGAGTATTTATAACAAAATACAACGACTTATATTTAGTTATTTGCCCTCACACGTATCCGGCTGCATGCCGTACACTTACATACTTACATATATATCATGCATGATTTTACCTTCTAACTAACGTGCTTTTAATTGGTTATGTTGGTCAACGGATATTGTTGCTGACGAGCATATCCTTGATGGCAGTTGCACTGTAGGGAAATTTTTTTGGAGGAGAATATTCAGAAACACGAAATTTTACCGAAAAAATGTCAGAAAGAATCCGTACTCAGATGAAAAAACAAAAATTTTAAATGGGCGTGGCGTGGCTTAGCCCACTTATGGGCCAGAAACCATATCTCAGGAACCACTCCACCGATGTCAATGAAATTCGGTATGTAATATTTTCTGAACACCTTGATGACGCGGACGGAATATGGGCGAAATCGGGACACAACCACGCCTACTTCCCATATAACTTAATTTTTTATTCTATCTAATTTGTTCACTTTATAATATATATATTAGAAACCTATGATTAAAGCGGAATAAAACTTACAAATACTGTATTTGATCTGTGACATCACTTGTCGCGATCGGACTTTTCAAGGCCCCAGATATCGCACTTGAAGAACTCAGTACTAAGGGTAATTTTTTACCGAAAATATCGGTAAATTTGTTAGATAATTTAATGTAATTCAGAGGGATTATTATTGGAGTTCACTTACGCCGAAATTCCTTAGTTAAAGTCAAACAGATGTTCCATTACCCGACCATGAAGAAATTCGAATAACAATTACCCGCTTTAAGAACAACAAAGCAGCGGGGGCCGATAGATTACCGGCAGAACTGTTCAAATACGGCGGCGAAGAACTGATAAGGTGAATGCATTATTCTTTGCAGAATATGGCCGCCTGACGATTGGAATCTCAGTGTGCTCTGCCCAATCCATAAAAAGGGAGATCCCACAATCTGCGCCAATTACCGTGGGATCAGCCTCCTAAATATCGCATACAAGGTTTTATCGAGCGTACTGTGTGAAAGACTAAAGCCCACCGTCAACAAACTGATTGGACCTTATCAGTGTGGCTTTAGACCTGGAAAATCGACAACTGAACAGATATTCTCCATGCGCCAAATCTTGAGAAGACCCGTGAAAAGAGGATCGACACACACCACATTTTTGTCGATTTTAAAGCTGATTTCCACAGCACGATTCCAATTTGGTATCCCCGCAAAACTAATACGGCTGTGTAAGTTGACGTTGAGCAACACCAAAAGCTCCGTCATGATTGGGAAGGACCTCTCCGAGCCGTTCGATACCAAACGAGGTTTCAGACAAGGTGACTCACTATCGTGTGACTTCTTTAACCTGATGCTGGAAAAAATTATAAGAGCTGCAGAGCTAAACCGAGAAGGTACAATCTTCTACAAGAGTGTACAGCTCCTGGCGTACGCCGATGATATTGATATCATCGGAAGCAACAACCGCGCCGTTTGTTCTGCTTTTTCCCGCATGGATAAGGAGGCGAAGCGAATGGGTCTGGAGGTGAATGAGGACAAGACGAAATATCTCCTGTCATCAAGCAAACAGTCGGCGCATTCGCGTCTTGGCTCCCACGTCACTGTTGACAGTCATAACTTAGAGGTCGTAGATAATTTCGTATACCTGGGAACCAGCATCAACAACTCGAACAATGTCAGCCTCGAAATCCAGCGCAGAATCACTCTTGTCAACAGGTGCTACTTTGGACTGAGTAGGCAATTGAACAGTAAAGTCAGTGCAGAAGCTTGAACATTGTCAACATCAGATGGGACGACACTAGGAGTTTTCGAGAGGAGAATTTTGCGCAAGATTTATGGTCCTCAGAACATTGGCAACGGCGAATACCGCAGACGATGGAACGATGAGCTGTACGAGTTATACGACGACATTGACATAGTTCAGCGAATAAAAAGACAGCGGCTACGCTGGCTAGGTCATGTTGTCCGAATGGACGAAAACACTCCAGACCTGAAAGTGTTCGATGCAGTACCCGCCGGAGGAAGCCAAGGAAGGGGAAGGCCTCCACTCCGTTGGAGGGACCAGGTGGAGAGCGACCTGGTTAAACTTGGGATCCCCAACTGGCGCTGAACTGCGAAGGAGAGAGAGAGGTGGCGCACTATCGGCTATAACCGGCTAAACGGTTGCAACGCCAATCACATACACAAAGTCAAATCCGCTAGAGAAACCTTCCGAGAGATTAATGGTGTTTTGGAGGATCAGAGCAGGTGAAAACGACACCATGGATAAGCCAGCCGGCAGAAGGCCTATGACGACGTATACCGATCAAATCATGGAAAACATCGAGTTTGACCGTAATGTGGCATCTGGGGACATCGGCCAGGAGATGGGAGTTAGTCACCTAACCATTTTCAACCATCTGCAGAATGCTGGATAAACAAAAAAGCTTGATTAGCCGCATGATTTGACGCAGAAAAACCTTCTGGACCGAATCAATGCCTGCGATATGCTGCTGAAACGGAATGAACTCGACCCATTTTTGAAGCGGATGGTGACTGGCGACGAAAAATGGATCATATACGACAATATCAAGCGAAAGTGGTCGTGGTCGAAGGCGAAGGGATTGACGGCCAGGAATGTGAGTTTGGTGGGATTGAAAGGGAATCATCGACTCTGAGCTGCTCCCATATGGCCAGACGCTTAATTCTACCATCTACTGCGAACAACTGGACCGCTTGAAGCAGGCGATCGACCAGAAGCGTCCAGAGTTGGACAAACAGGAAGGGTGTAGTGTTCCACCAGGACAACGTCAGACCACACCACACTTCGCTTATGATTCGTCAGAAGCTATGAAAGGTCGGTTTTATCGCATTCACCATATAGTCCAGACATAGCGCCAAGTGATTATCACTTGTTTCTGTCCATGGCGAACTCCTTTGGTGGTGTAGTGTTGAACTTAAAAAAGACTTGTGAAAAGTGACTGTCCGAGTTCTTCACAAATAAGGAGGGGGGGCTTCTACGAGGGGACTATTATGAAGTTGCCGTCTAGATGGAAACAGATTATAGAACGAAACGGCGCATATTTGAACTAAATACGATTACTCTAACACTTCTTATGTATTTGCATTGAATAAAGAGCAAAAAAGCGGAAGGGAGGTATTTGCCAACATAATATAACCAGTTTCGATTAGATTCACACCTTTCTTTACTAGAAAAGATCTAAACTTAGTTACTTAGATTTTCTCCATAAGGTTGCCATATTTCCAAAAAATTAAAAAAAAATTTTAAAGGGCTAAAAATATTATTTTTTACATACTTTATAACTTACAAACCTCTTTTTATTTTTTTGGAGTTGCCACCTAGTTTCACATTCATTATTTTGTTTTGCTAATTTCTGAGCTAAAATTAATCCCACAACTATTTCGAAAAGCACTAAAGCTTTATTTCACATATTTTACTACAATAAGGTTGCCACCTTATTCGCAATTTTAGTAAATAACATTTTATGCAATAGTACTGAGTGTTGCCACCTCATTTTAAATATAGAAATATTTTCATAATTTAATTTCCCTAAAAAATTATTTAGCTTGAAATTTCCTACAGGCAACTTACTAACAAATTGTTGCCATATTTTCAAAACACACACATATACATATGAATGTATAAAGATAAGCATTGAAATGCATATAAAGTGTCCAGCTTGCCACTAACTATGGTGAAGCTTCCGTTTCTTTTATCCCATCTATTCTATTTTTCCCTTCTCCGTTTTTTGATCCGTTATCCTTTTGGTAACATTGTATACACAAGTGAAATGATAACACACTGGCTGCATGCAACTTAGACACTTCCATGTATATATGTATGTATATATGTACATGCATTTATATATTTATATTTATATATGCAGACCTATACACACAGGCATCCAAACAAATGTAAATAGTTGCTTTCACATGTTGCACTAATGTCATGCGTGCTTAACTCGATAGTGTGCTTCACTTAGATGGGTTATAAAAAGATATTTTACACGCACGCACACACATACAAACATTCAATACATGCATGCATTACGTAAATAGTCGTCGTAACAAAATGGCATATAAATGGATATGATGCGGATGTGGTAAGAATATGATGAAGAGTTGGCCGGTGCGTAGATAATGTTTATGCTGGCATGCTACAGCATACATACATATACATTTAAACAATTGTAATGCAACAACAATGTTGGCAATATTGTAAGCCAGCTTACAAACATGTTTGTATGATTGCTTTTGGAGATATCGCACTAGTGCTACAACCTGACATAAAATCACCTTAAAGCAAAACAAATTGTCCAGCTGTGTAGTTACAGTGTAGCATAATGAATATATCTAGTTTTTCTTCACATGTACATATAAAGGGTGATTTTTTAAGAGCTTGATAACTTTTTTTAAAAAAAAAACGCATAAAATTCTTTATTTGAAACGTTAGATTGGTTCATGACATTTACTTTTTGAAGATAATTTCATTTAAATGTTGACCGCGGCTGCGTCTTAGGTGGTCCATTCGGAAAGTCCAATTTTGGGCAACTTTTTCGAGCATTTCGGCCGGAATAGCCCGAATTTCTTCGGAAATGTTGTCTTCCAAAGCTGGAATAGTTGCTGGCTTATTTCTGTAGACTTTAGACTTGACGTAGCCCCACAAAAAATAGTCTAAAGGCGTTAAATCGCATGATCTTGGTGGCCAACTTACGGGTCGCCATTCACCGTAACGTTGCGTCCAACAGCATCTTTGAAAAAATACGGTCCAATGATTCCACCAGCGTACAAACCACACCAAACAGTGCATTTTTCGGGATGCATGGGCAGTTCTTGAACGGCTTCTGGTTGCTCTTCACCCCAAATGCGGCAATTTTGCTTATTTACGTAGCCATTCAACCAGAAATGAGCCTCATCGCTGAACAAAATTTGTCGATAAAACACATTTCGAACCGAACACTGATTTTGGTAATAAAATTCAATGATTTGCAAGCGTTGCTCGTTAGTAAGTCTATTCATGATGAAATGTCAAAGCATACTGAGCATCTTTCTCTTGACACCATGTCTGAAATCCCACGTGATCTGTCAAATACTAATGCATGAAAATCCTAACCTCAAAAAAATCACCCGTTATATATAACTAAGCATAAACACAGGACTTCACTTAATAGCATATGTTTTTACCGTTGATTATTATTTTTGTTGTTGTCGTAAGCAGCTTTGCTTTACAGTTATAGCACGACAAATTGAAATATTTATATTATATTCAAGTACTGACCAGCAGTTGTTTCTAACTATTTGAAAGCTACTATTCTGTATCACGTCCTTGTTTCTATTGTATTGATTTTTAGCATTTTCCTATGAAAGATTAGAATATTTAAGCATATATTTCTTCACGTTGCTTGAATTACGCCGAACAATCTACTGTAATGTCTTCTATTCTAATTCTGAATATACTAATATACTAGGTTGTCAAGTATCTTTCGCTTTTTTGCCCTTTATTCAATGCAAATGCGGCAACTAATACCCCCCTCGTAGAAGCCCCTTCTTTATTTGCGAAGAACTGGGACTGCCACTTTTCACAAGCCTCTTTTGAGTTCAGCTTTACACCACCTAGGCCATGGATAGGAACAAGCGCTATGTCTGGACTATATGGTGGCTGCGAAACTTCCCATCCGAGCTCCCGTAGCTTCTGACGAGTCATCAACGCAGTGTGTGGTCTGTCATTGTCCTGGTCGAACACTACACCTTCGTGTTAGCCAATTCTGGACGCTCCAAATGTGCGCAGTAAATGGTAGAATTAAGTGTCTGGCCATATGAAACCAGCTCATAGTGGATGATTCCCTTCCAATCCCACCAAACACACAGTAAAACCTTCCTGACCATCAATTACGGCTTCGCCACTGATTGGGACGATTCACCGGCCTTCGACCACGACCGTTTTCGCTTGATATTGTCGCATGTGATCTTCATGTTGGCCAATTCTGGACGCTTCTAGTCGATCGCCTACCTCCAGAGGTCCAGTTGTTCGCAGTAAATGGTAGAATTAAGTGTCTGGCCTGAAACCAGCTCATAGTGGATGATTCCCTTCCAATCCCACCAAACACACAGAAAAACCTTCCTTACCATCAATCCCGGCTTGGCCACTGATTGGGACGATTCACCGGCCTTCGACCACGACGGTTTTCGCTTGATATTGTCGCATGTGATCCATTTTTCGTCGGCAGTCACCATCCGCTTCAAAAATGGGTCGAGTTCGTTCCGTTTCAGCATCATATCGCAGACGTTGATTAGGTCCAGAAGGTTTTTTTGCGTCATATCATGCGAAACCCAAACATCAAGCTTTTTTGTGTATCCTACCTTCTGCAGATGGTTTAAAGTGATTTGGTGACTAACTCTCATCTCGTGGGACTCTCATCTTCAAGGGACACTTTTGCCTCTTACCGAAGTGTTTTAAAATGGTTTTTCAAAAGGAACGCTACATAAGTAGACAGATAGGGACAGCAAACGACGCCATATTTTATTCCCAATCTTTTGACATTTCTCTTCAGTAAGGTTTCGTTTTTATTTTATTAAAACTTTTGTAGGGCTCTTATTGAAAACCCCTTTATAAGCTCATTTTTATTGAGGATATATTATTTGTTCTATGGTGATTTCATTCGCACTTCCGAAACCACTTTGTAGGATCTGCTATCTATGATATTCCTCCCTCAAGCATATATTAGATATCCTTTGTAGACTTGCGTCTTTCGAAAATCCCTCAATGGAAGGCCTACAAAGTTCATGACATAGCAATCAATTTAAAGTATGTAACAGCACTTGAAGAATTTTCAAGAATGGGCAATTCTCCGAAGTCATCTTTGTCTATTATGGAATTATATCCGAATAAAATCCAACATTTTCTGAGACCAGAAAACTGTTATCTCTATCAAAGGTCATGCGTGTGAATTGTAGACCTTCTCGTAAGTCTTCCCCTCGAAAACCCCAATTTAAGTTTTACTTATTCAGTTAGGTAAGTAAAGTCTTTATAAACTCGGGGAAATTATCCGAACTCTATATTCAAATTATAGTTTCTTTGGTTATAGGAATGTTGTCGTTTTGTGTATTGAACCGATGATCTCCATAAGTAATGCAGAGCTTTACATGAGTCATAGCAATGCGGTGCACCGAACTGTTCGTGAATGTATCTCTATACGGTATGGTTAGGTTAATGGATAATCATCTATATTTCTCAGAGTGGTTTTCCTTAAATGTATTTGAAAATAAGGGAGTATACCCTTCATTAAAACATTTCCACTAAGTTATCTAAATTATCATCAATTCTTCTTCTAATAGCTCATTCCGCAGGTCAAAGGTTTTATTGGAGCTTGTAGAGGGTTATTATAAAGCTCATGCGAAACGATCACTTAAATTAATGGAATAATAAGAGCTTTTCCAGTCGCCAGACCGTTCGATTGAACTCCTATCTAAATTAAAATTATTTTATATTGCTAAAATTTCAATATTTCTACCATAAATCAAAATTTCAAGTTCCTTCTACTACTCAAGTCTTTAATGCATGAGAAATCCTCGTCTTTAATGTGACACACTTAAAGCACAAGTGCAGCTCTCTTTCTCTCTCCTTAAAGCCATGCTGATTGTATTCATATTCATGTTTCGTTTTGTTGCTATTTTTCCTTCTTTTTTTTTTGTGCTCACCCCTTTCGTCTGGCCCCCACAGCAATTTTTCATTCCTCTCTAATGGTGTTTTTTGAAGCGCGAAATGCTACAGCTGCTGAATCGCCTGAGCAAACACTTTGATCTTTGCATAAACAAGAACAAAAAAAAAAACCACATACACATATACTCCGTTTCCCGTCCACACACATTTACCGTTTTACTGTAGTTTTTGTGAACTGATGTGTATAGAAACTCGTCTATATCATGCCACAACGGCTCACACAAATGTTAAACAGCAAAAGCAATTTTTCACAGAAGATCAGTGAACTTTTGAAAATGTTACGAGAATATTATAAATCTTTAAATGTGGTTTTGAAAGTATAATAAATTGCATATATAGTTTTCATGAAGTTGTTGAGAATTGCTAACATTATTTGAGTTGAATGAAAATGCTAAGTAGACTACAGTTTGGTTAGGTTTAGTGCTTTGCTGAGGAAATTTTTTAACTCTTCAGTTGAAAAACGACTGTTTATTAAAATCTATAACGGGATTACTGTTAAGGAATAACAGATCTATGTGGTTAGGGATGCGTAGCAAGCTTTGGCGCTTGGCTTAGCTGTATACTCAATTTAAGTCTTGAAATGTGATAAGTTGCTATTGAAGACTATTAATTCGGTAAAAAATGAGACCAAACCTTATACGGAAGAAACTCCCGATTGATTGCGAATATCTGGGTGATCCTTCAAATAGTGCCGAGGGGTATTAAGACAGCTTCATAAAATCGTTGTTGTAGTAAAATGAACACTTGAAAGTTTCGGAAACACATAATTATAGACAAGTGAACTTGCAAATAAGTTGGGATTTCAATCAAGAAAAAATTTAACTGAACTTTCAAAAGTTCTCGAAAAATCTCTTTCTGTAACCTCTAATCCTACCCATTGCATTTCTTAGTAAAATTTTCGAATTATCTTTATCATTTTATTTCATCAGGTGTAATCCTATAGTTTAATTTTGACCATACCTTCACTCCTTGTCCAAATCGGAAAGCTTTTAAATCTTGTTTCCATAAACAATGCTCCTTGACAGCAACCCTACTTCAACTGAAGAAGATTTCTCACCACTTAGCAACCGAAACTCAGTTGTTATTGTCATTGCAAAACAACTTTATCATGCAACATATGCCAAAATGTGATTGACAATTATTTTGCTTTCATATTTTGCGTTGATTAAAATGTAAAAACTTTTTTAATGGACACTCGCAGTTGGGTGGGAAAATACTTTGTAAATATTCGCATTGAAGGACGCTATTATACTACATATAGATGGATATGAAGGGTGTTTTTTAGGAGAGATTAAGAACTTTTATTTCAGAAAATGGCAGGCAAATTAATGCAATCGTCTATTTAATATAAATATTAAGAATAAAGTAAATTAGCCCTAGGGTTTGGGAGAAATATGGTCAAGGGGAATGATTTTTTTTTAAGAAAAGTTGTCTAAAGAAATGTACTAGCTTAGCTATCAATTGCCCTTTCTTGATATGATTCAGTAAACAAAAGTTCTTTCCAATGAATTGAGGCTCATTCCCCTATACTGCTGGAATCTTTTAGTGCTCAGACTCTTAAATTCAACTAGGTATCCAAAAAAAATTGCAAACCATACTACTATATCGTTCAGCTTTTACTGTAACACTGTCTCCATCTTCAGCTTGAAACGAAATATGGACCAATGGCCAAAGTTCTTGTCGTACACATCACAGCAGAGAATAACTTTTTTTCTATGCAATAAAGCCTATATAACTTCAATTACCAGATTGCTTACTAATGAAGTCAGAAACATCATTATCGATCCGCAGATAAAACAGTGCTCTATAAGTTTTGCGACAGAACTCCGAAAAAGTTCTACGATATAAAGATTTTGATGAAGAAAATTAGTCAAAACAAGTAAGGAAGGACTAAGTTCGGGTGTCACCGAACATTTTATACTCTCGCAATTTATTTATTTAATTTTATTAATATAACACAAGATATGACTCACATATTCGGCATATATGTATATGATATAAAATCCATTGAAAGTTTGAAAACCCTAATATTAGGTATATAGGAACTAGGGGAAGTTATGACCCGATTTCAATCATTTTGTAGCATGGAGACATATTATTAGAAGAAACATATTCCCTCTGAATTTCTTCAAAATATCAGAGAGATTCACCTATATTTTCGGTAAAAAATTTGTTAGAAGCACTAAGGTACTCATATTCGATATATAGGGTCTTGAAAACTTATTGACTGATTTCGACAATTTTTAGAAGGGCGATGGCATTCTTTATATGGAGTATTTTTGCAAAGTTCTGTTCCGATATCTGCACTAGTGCTTACTATATAGATATTGTAAAGTAAACTATTCAGACCGACTTCAAAGTTCTGGGGAAATAGGCGTGGTTGTGAAGCGATTTGGACCATTTTCACAACATATCATTGGGAACCTAGGAAGGTATTATGAACCGAATTTCATTAGAATTGGTTAAGTAGTTTCGGAGATATGAATTTTGACCTTTATAATGCAATTTAAGGCTTCCGGTGGTTTTCCTTACTGAATTATAGCATTTTTGGACTGTATAAGGTACTACCTAAAAACAACGATTGTAGAAAGTTTGGTTGAACATGGCTTAAGTAGTAAGCTTAGCTTAAAACTTAGTAAGGGGCTTGGCCACGCCCACTTCACCAAAAAAATTACATCCAAATATGCCCCTTCATAGTGCGATCCTTTGTACCAAATTTTATTTCCATAGCTTTAGTTCAGTTATGTGTTTTTGTATGGTGCCAAGAAATAAGTGTGCCAAGTTTCATTAAGATATCTAAATTTTTACTCAAGTTACATTGCCGCCAACCAACCAATAACAAAATATATGTGGCGGACGCTATCAAAAGCAAAAAAAAAAAAATTCATTTAATAAAAAAATATTGGGAAAAAAGGCCGCCAACTCACTCGCGTATTTGCGCAACATCATTTTATTGTATAATACTTGAATGGCAACACTGAAGGTCGCTGCCAGAGCACAATATTTTTGGGATTATTAATTTTTTATGCGCCACAGCCTTTTGAATTTTCATGCACAGACATATTTATTTTTATTTTATAATTTTTTGTTCATTTTTTAACGTTAACAACATAACGGCGCTTTTACAAATATTTGCATGTGCAAAATGTAGCTGTATGTGTAGACTGTAGACAGCTTGGTGCACTGCCATTGACTGTTTACAATGAAAATCCATAAATTTCAAACAACTCAATGCGCTCTTTTGCCGTTATCAAACCACAGAGAAGTACAAAAAATAATAGTAAATTTCTGTTGTTGTAATAAATATAATTAAAAACTCGCATCCCAAAGGATGCACTGCAGCGTGTGTCCTTGGCGTGCGAAGGTTAATGCCAAGAGCGAGTGCTCAACTTGCTCAACTAACGAAACAATTGTGCTGCTCCCGCGAGGCTCTTCCGCTACTGCGCGGCAACGGCTGTGGCAGCTTCAACAGCACCACAACTTCCGGCTGATAACTGCAGGAAGCTCGTAGCACACAATGCGCTAGTTTTGCCATTATTTTCTCAAGTGGCAACGCTTTACATTGTATTGACTGCCTAGCTGCCTCACTGACTGCACGCACTGACTGGTGTGCGATAAGCCACATGCATTCTATACAAGTTACTCATACGCAATGGTGCACCACGAGGGCAGCGTACACTTTAGTGTACTCTATGTGCCAACAAAAAATTTGAAAATATTTAGAAAATTGCGATGACTGCCATTAATGCTAAGCCGAAAAGTTTTTCTAATAACTAAATACTATATATTTTGACTGCACGCAGCACTCTTAGTTGACCGTCGCACTGCGCGTCGCGTGCGCGAAGAGCCAACAATTGCCAACACTTTGCTTACTGCAAACACCGCAACCGAAAGCCACCTATTTGATGTGGTGGTACTTCCTGCGTTGTGGCCTGGCAGTTGGCTTATGTCAGTCCTTCAGTGTCACTGCACACAGCAGCCTGCCTAACTGTTTCCCACTCTCTCTCTCTTATGTCTTGCAGAGTCACACAGCACAGTGTGACATTTTAGTGGTCTGCTGTCATCTGTTCTACTGAAAGTCCTCCACTATTGTATACTTTTGTGGAACTAAACCAATTTTATATAAAAAAAAGGCTTAAGCCAAAAACTGAACCCCAGGAAAAGAGCACAAACTAGGAATCTGAAACCCTTAGTACTATAAATATGAGAGAAACCACACTCCGAAATTTGTATATAGTTTAATTCCATTAGCTGAGAAACAGAGAGCGGGTTTTGTCAGCATTCCGCTGCTCTCAGTCCTTTCAATTCTCGTTTGGATGTTAATATCAAAACCTATTCGATGTTTTTGAGAACTGCGGATAGTTCTATGCCTATATAGTATATGTTGTTCTTGAAACCAATACTTTACAAACCAATTTTTTATGGGTACTGTATTTTTTCATAATTCATACCAAAATTCAACTATTATTATCTAGAAGAAATATATATTGATTTTAGTAGGAGCTTTCCTTTTTTGTAATATTTAATGAAGAAGGTTGAAGATCTGCAAGCGACCTCACAAACAACGTCTTATTATTCTGTTCCCATAAGACAGTTAGTAAATTGTTGGACTTGGCGTAAACTTAAATTTATTTAAATTTATGCTGGTTTGCATCAAGTAGTATCTTGCGTTCTTGGAAGCTCTGTGAGCTGATAATATAACCTGTGTGTATAACTTTGAAAAAGTGGAGAAGCTCTTCATGTAGTTCTGAGTATATTCGAATCAGACATATGGATATGGTGAATGTTTAGATTTGTCTGTCGAAACTGTCGAGCTGACAATTTATCACATTGTAATTCAATATACTCCTAAATGTAGGCAACATTTCTGACATATATTGTATGTATGTATATTGTATTCTTTGTATTTTATCTTAGAGGCTTAACTGATTATAAATACATACATATATTGAGCTGAAATTTCTTTATGGCCGATTAGGATTCTCTCGAATATAGCGCGACGAAATTCCGTAACGAGCTTGATTGACTAGAGCTATAATAGAAGCTAAACAAATTTTTACATTATTTTTCTTGTATACTTTGGTGTAACACTCGAATGGCATAAAATACAAAAATCTAATGTTGCCACCTGTTTGGAAATTATAAGTTGTTATAAATAAAAAAATATAAAAATATGTATATACATATAATTAATATACTTTTAAATAAGGTTGCCACCTGTTCATAATTTATACATTTGTTGTGAAATTTGATTAAGAAAATTTAAAATTAGACTTGGTCATTAAGACAAAAAGCTTTTAGAAAGCTGATTGTTGAAAATGTTTCTGGGAGGGGTTGCCACATGTTGACAATTTTTTATTTATTCTATTAATTAAAAGGCTGAACTGAGGTAGCTTCGTTAAAGCTTATAGTTTAACATATTTTGCAGCAAGGTTGCCATCTATTTAATTTTTTGTATTCCATAAAATAAATTTTTAAAAGAATTTACTTTATTTTTTGGTAATTTTTTTTTTTATTTGGTAAAAATACAAAATACACCACTGTGCCCCCACCTCTCTCTAAAAAAAAACAACACCGCTGGATACATTTAATGCATTTACCCATTTAATGTGCTTAGCTCGAGTGCTGGTGCGTGTGCCTGTGTCTGTGTGTGAGTGTGAATGTCAGCCGCCATTACCGCCAGTCAGCAGGTTGCATTTTTATTGCCGCTCTAGTTGGATTTTTGCATTTCATTTCAAACTTAGGCAGCAGTTTTGTAGCAAAGTCACAGTCACAGTCAGAGTCAGAGTCAGAGTCAGCGCGACACAAGGGGGGACCCAGGTTGCCAGGCAGGCGTTTATGTGCTTTAGTTAGTGATTATAAATGTACTGGCAATGTGGTTAAGTGGTTACAATTTGCATACAATTCTTATGCAAACAAACGCACACACACACACACAGATGCAGAGAAATATTTAAATTATTTAAGGTATAAGTTGTGAGCCAGTTAAAGCGAGCTCCTGGCCAATTGCTCTGCTAACTGTTACCAGCATTATTCTAGCTGTTGCTGTTGCAGTTGTTGTTGTTGTTCCACCTATTCTTCTGTTTCATCTTCTTGCTGGTCACCTCGGCCGTGCGCTCGGCGTTTTGCTTTCCTGCATGAATTTGTTTGTTATTCAGGTTGAAACGGCGAATCCGATTTGTGTGTGGTGTGCCGCATGCCACTCCGTTCCACGCTCTCCAATTCTCTGCATGCTTACCCAGCTTTGGCTCGCCAATGTGCTCAATGCTCACCGCACATTTACCAAAAGCTGCTGCTGCCACTACTGTTGTTGTTGTTGTTATTTTATTTCTTTATTTTTATTTCCGTGGTTGCTGGTGTTGTTGTTGGTGTTGGCGCAAAAACAAAGCGTGGCAATAAAACAAATAACCGTTATGCGCTGATGTGGAAGTGAGTGTCTACTATACACAACACTGGCAATGGCTTTTGAGTAATCCTTTTTTTGTTTTTTCATTTGTATTTGTTGTTGTATTGCCTCGAGAGTTTGCATTTTTGCCTTACGGATAAGTGGGTGTTGACGTTCTGTAAATATTGTTTTGCAACGTTATGAATAATTTAATATTTCTATGCCATGGCATCTCTCTTCCATTGCCTTTGTTTTGCATTGCCTTGTCCACGCAGTAGTTGAGTATTTATTATAACGGAGCAAATTTTGTCTGCGCAGACAAACGGGTGGGAATTTTAATTTTTTAATAAATCCGTTTGTTCTTCAAAATGCATAAATTGTTGAAGATACTATTATGTAATGGCTTTCTCGGTGTTGTAGTTGTTGGTTGTATTTGACTTAGCGTAGTAAATGAGTAAAGAAAATTAAAAAAATTGTTCGTGAAGATTTATTATAATGTTTTTTAGATTTTCATTACTTAAAAGCATTGTATTTTTTTGGATGACTAACATGTTCTGTTACTTTTTGAAGTTTCCAAATATTGGCTGGCAGCACTGAATTGATACTTTTATACTGTAGTAACATGTATGTGTATAATAGATTTGTTCACATAAAAGCGACGGATGTCTGCGAGAGATAACTTGAGTAAGGAACTTGATAAATTTAGTAGTTATGTACTTTGACCTCCTTAGAGTAAGGTTGGTGTTGCAAATGGGCTAAATCAGACGACTGCCAAACATTGCCATGCCCACATACTTAGCCTCGCCCTATTTTTTTATGTAGATATCTTTAGCATTACTAAAACAAGTAAGGAAGGGCTAAGTTCGGGTGTAACCGAACATTTTATACTCTCGCAATTTATTGATGCAATTTTATAAAGACAACACAATTCGACCCATATATTCGGCATAAAGTTCAATAGAATAACGAAAATCATCATAAATAGTATATGGGGACTGAGGTGATTCCTAAACCGATTTCACTCGTTTTCACCACCAAGATACAACGTATCGAAGACTATACGCTCACTTAATTTAATATTACTTATAATTAGGTATATGGGATCTGGGGGAAGTTATGACCCAATTTTTACCATTTCAGGTACAGAGAGAAACTGTTATAAGAAAAAAATTCAGAGGGAATGAATTACATTAAAATATCTGAGGGATTTACCTATATTTTCGGTGAAAAATTAACCTTAGGCACTGAGTTCTTCATGTTTGATATCAGGGGCCTTGAAAAGTCATGGTTCGATTTAGACAATTTTTCCACAAGTGATGTCACAGCTCAAATACAGTATTTGTGTAAAGTTTTATTCCGCTAGCTTCATTGGTTCCTTATGAATACATTATAAAGTGAACGAATCAGATGGAATTCAAAATTGGGTTATATGGGAAGTAGACGTAGTTGTAAACCGATTTCGCCCATATTCTACCCGTGTCATCAGGGTGTCAAGAAAGTGTTATGTACCGAATTTCATTGAAATCGGTCGAATAGTTCTTGAGATATGGTTTTTGACCCATAAGTGGGCGACGCCACGCCCATTTTCCATTTTGTAAAAAAATCTCAGTGCAGCTTTCTTCTGCCTTTTCTTATGTAAAATTTGGTGTTTCTGACGTTTTTCGTTAGGGAGTTAACCCACTTTTAGTGATTTTCAACCTAACCTTTGTATGGGAGGTGGGCGTGGTTATTATCCGATTTCTTTCATTTTTGGACTGTATAAGGAAATGGCTAAAAGAAACGACTGCAGAAAGCTTGGCTTATATAGCTTTATTGGTTTGCGAGTTATATACAAAAAACCTATTTGGGGGCGGGGTCACGCCCACTTTTCCAAAAAAATTACATCCAAATGTGCCCCTCCCTAATGGGATCCTATGTTCCAAATTTCATTTTCATAACTTTATTTATGGCTTAGTTATGACACTGTATAGGTTTTCGGTTTCCTCCATTTTGTGGGCGTGGCAGTGGACCGATTTTGCCCATTTTCGAAAGCAACCTCCTCAGGGTACCAAGGAACATGTGTTCCAAGTTTCATTAAGATATCTTAATTTTTACTCAAGTTATCGCTTGCACGGACAGACGGACAGACGGACGGACAGACATCCGGATTTCAAATCTACTCGTCATCCTGATCATTTATGTATACATATATAACCCCATATCTAACTCTTATATTTCTTGGTGACACAAACAACCGTTATGTGAACAAAACTATGATACTCTGTGCAACAGGTTGCGAGAGTATAACTAGGGACATTTGCCATCGGTGCCTCATTATACGAGGGCTGCTATATATATTTCTGGCCTAATAATGAAAATAGGAATATTTTTCAACGAAAATGGTTTTATTGTTTTTCAAAATATTCTCCATCAAGATTTATACTCTTTTGCATGCGCTCAAACCAATTTTCGAAGCACTTTTTTTGAGCCTTTTTTGAGCGATTGTCAAATTGTGCGGGATCCAACGAGAACAAACCTTTTTTACGGCCAGGTGTTCATGCAATATCGAATATATGCTGGTGGGAGAAATGCATAGGCATGCCTCTATCTGAAGGTATGTTACATGACGGTCTTGCATTATCAGTTCACGTACGGCATCGATGTTTTCTGGCACAACGGCTGTTTTTGGACGACCTTCATGGAATTCGTCTTTGAGCGAGCGTCGGCCACGTTTGAATTCGTTGTACCAGTTTTTCACAGTGCTATAGGATGGTGCTTCATAGCCATACAAAGACTTTAGTTCATCGATGCACTCTTGTCGCGATAATCCACGTCGAAAGTTGTGAAAAATGATCGCACAAAAATGTTCACCAGTTAATTCCATTTTTTGGCCGAGATGAATTTTTTTAATTCCCTGTAAATAAAACAATTCACGATTAAATGACAAAACGTTCTGAGTGATGTTATGCGAAAAAATGGCAAACTTTCCAATGGAAATGTCAGATTGCACCTGGCAACACTTAGTGTTATATATATACTTATACTTAGTGTTGCCTAGGCCAGAAATATATATAGCAGCCCTCGTATATTATGAAAATTGGTGAATTCAGATATTACTTTATTAAGAACTCTAACAGAAATCGGTTCAGATATTATTTTTGCTTTCGCATAAGAAATATAAAGATCTTCGGCGGCTCTTGAATGGATACTTAACCTGCCGCCGATAGATCTTTTTGCCGAAACCTATGCGACAAAATCAGCTGGACGACTACTGGCAGGAGGAGAATTTACGTATAGAACTTTTGGGCACAGCTCGGTGGGTAGGAGCGGTTTGGCAAGTACCGACTACTTAAACCCACTCATGAACTGGAAAAAAAGATTCCGAGTGAATCTGGAAAAAGACGTCTGGCGTAAGGGATTGATAACCTCACGCAGCACGTTGAATATCTACTCGGATGGTTCGAAAATGGAGGACGGGGTAGGAGCGTGAATATACTGTCCAGAGTTAGGTGTAAGGCAGCCTTTTAAACTTCTGAACCACTGCAGTATTTTTCAAGCGGAGGTGTTTGCTATTGGGAAAGCCGCAGAGCTAGCCCTCAATACAGCAGCCATCTACTCCAAAGTCAATATCTACGTAGACAGTCAAGCAGCAATCAAGGCAACAACCTCGGTTTGCGTTTCGGCCAAAAGTGTTTTGGATACCAGGGTGGCAGTAGAGAGAGTTGCTAGGAACACGTGTCTTCACTTCTACTGGGTGCCAGGACATAAAGGCATTGAAAGCAAAGAGATTGTGGACGAAATTGCCAAGAACGGCGTAAAACTGTCTTCCGGAAACGCGACCGACATTGGAAAACCCATGTACTGTCTTTACAATGATCTGGACAGGGACATGTCAAGAAAAATCCTAACACGTTGGAAAAATATACCGGGGTGTAAAACCGCTAAAGCCATGTGAAAAATGGTGGACCAGAGGTACACCAAACTCATACTGTCACTCGATAGAAGGAACTGTAGAAGTTTGGTTGGAATTCTCACAGGTCACTGTCTGGTGGTGGCACATGCCTACAAAATGGGACAGATCGAGATGACTGCAGGAGATGTCAAGAGCAAGGTGCAGTAGAAACAATGTAGCATCTCCTGCGCACCTGCCCTGCATTGACAAGACAACGACTTCGCTACTTGGGGGCCTCACAGTATGAGAATCTGGAAGATGTATCGAAAGTGAAGCCACAAAAACTTTTAAAATTCGCGTCAAGCGCTGGCATCCTAAAGGATGACTACTCCTCGTGGACAACGTGACGGCACTCCATCTGGTATCGCAAAGGACCAAAATGGTCTATATGTGAGCGTATTGGCCTACCAGTATAACCTAACCTAACCTAATCTAATGATCCAGACGTATGGTGCATCATTATGTGAGAGTATTTAGAGAAATTGGATAAACATATAAAATAATGTTTTGATGTGTGTTTTTTTTAGACCTGTGGAGTTCAATGAGGCGATACTTGTTTCGTACTGAGTTTTTTGACAGCTCTTAATAGATCTATACTCAGTTTGGTTTGCCATTTGTTAAAGAACTAACTGGCTTACTTCAGAACGTTTGTTGCTAACTACGGTCCCAATTGGTGCAAAAAGTTGTCGAAAATTGTGCAATCTCGCCTAGATTTTATTCGCGGTCACTTGTCACTTGCCCGAAATCATTTTTAAAAAATAATGACAAGCCCTTTTCTTTATGATAAAGCAAAATTGCTGGCCATTATATATTAAATTATATGCGTTTAATTTCCTCTTGATAATCACATGTCTAAAACTCTTTAATAAAATCTCATATCCTGCATACTTTGCAGAAAATATTATTCCTCTCGTCCCGATTCACTTGAGACCCACATATTTTTACAGAAAAAATTTATATAAATGGAATAATACTTAGCATAATTCGCTTTTCATATATTTTTGATATAGATGAGATATATTTTCTACCTTCAACTAGGCCATATATATGCCTACGTTGAAGGGTTTCGATCTTTCGCATATACTCGTTAATATGTGGGAACTTTCAATTTTATTTATAGAAAATATTTCGTTGCATTTATTATAATTTAACAGCTTTTTTCTGACGCCTTTATAAAAATTAATTTTCTGCTGGGCACTAACGTAACTTATCCATACATGTTGTCATTAGTGTTGTTATATATAATTAGCGCTATTTGTGTAAAATTCTTGTCATCTTATTACCAATTATTCTCATATTATTTGGTTTACTGTAATGCAACCCAATCAAAACATTAAAACTTACTGCAAAGAAATGCAAAGACAATAAATTTAGTGTAAATTCCTTTTAAATAAATTTAATTACAGCTCACTTCGCTAATTTCGTTTAGTATTAATTAATCTTCATTAATTAATTGTTTGAATACTTTGAATTTGGCTCATTTCATCTTAATTATCTGGATGGAGTTAATGGTTTTTATTTGTTACACTTTGCTAATTGAACTCAATTAAAATATATTTAATTTGATCTAACTTAATTGAGTTAAAAATTAAATTTATAATTTTTTTAAGTTCTTCGATTGATCTGAATACATATTAATTAAATTAAAATTAATTGAGTTCAAATATTATTTAATTAACTAATTTAATTTATTAATTATCTAACTTAATTGAGTTAAAAATTAATTTAAGTAACTTATTTCAACTTATTCAGTAAATTTAAATACATATTAATTAAATAAAAATTAATTGAGCTCAATTATTATTTAATTAATTAATTTCATTTATTAAAGTCAGTATAATTTATAATATGTGATTGGCGTTGCAACCGTTTAGCCGGTTATAGCCGAATCGACGATAGTGCGCCACCTGTCTCTCTCCTTCGCAGTTCGGCGCCAGTTGGAGATCCCAAGTGTAACCAGGTCGCTCTCCACCTGGTCCCTCCAACGGAGTGGAGGCCTTCCCCTTCCTCGGCTTCCTCCGGCGGGTACTGCATCGAACACTTTCAGGGCTGGAGTGTTTTCGTCCATTCGGACAACATGACCTAGCCAGCGTAGCCGCTGTCTTTTTATTCGCTGAACTATGTCAATGTCGTCGTATAACTCGTACAGCTCATCGTTCCATCGTCTGCGGTATTCGCCGTTGCCAATGTTCTGAGGACCATAAATCTTGCGCAAAATTTTCCTCTCGAAAACTCCTAGTGTCGTCTCATCTGATGTTGACATCGTCCAAGCTTCTGCACCGTAAAGCAGGACGGAAATGATAAGCGACTTGTAGAGCTTGATTTTGGTTCGTCGAGAGAGGACTTTACTGTTCAATTGCCTACTCAGTCCAAAGTAGCACCTGTTGGCAAGAGTTATTCTGCGCTGGATTTCGAGGCTGACATTGTTCGTGTTGTTGATGCTGGTTCCCAGGTATACGAAATTATCTACGACCTCGAAGTTATGACTGTCAACAGTGACGTGGGAGCCAAGACGCGAATGCGCCGACTGTTTGTTTGATGACAGGAGATATTTCGTCTTGTCCTCATTCACCTCCAGACCCATTCGCTTCGCCTCCTTATCCATGCGGGAAAAAGCAGAACAAACGGCGCGGTTGTTGCTTCCGATGATATCAATATCATCGGCGTACGCCAGGAGCTGTACAATCTTGTAGAAGATTGTACCTTCTCGGTTTAGGTCTGCAGCTCTTATAATTTTTTCCAGCATCAGGTTAAAGAAGTCGCACGATAGTGAGTCACCTTGTCTGAAACCTCGTTTGGTATCGAACGGCTCGGAGAGGTCCTTCCCAATCATGACGGAGCTTTTGGTGTTGCTCAACGTCAATTTACACAGCCGTATTAGTTTTGCGGGGATACCAAATTCAGACATCGTGGCGTAAAGGCAACTCCTTTTCGTGCTGTCGAAAGCAGCTTTAAAATCGACAAAAAGGTGGTGTGTGTCGATCCTCTTTTCTCGGGTCTTTTCCAAGATTTGGCGCATGGTGAATATCTGGTCAGTTGTCGATTTTCCAGGTCTAAAGCCACACTGATAAGGTCCAATCAGTTTGTTGACGGTGGGCTTTAGTCTTTCACACAATACGCTCGATAGAACCTTGTATGCGATATTTAGGAGGCTGATCCCACGGTAATTGGCGCAGATTGTGGGATCTCCCTTTTTATGGATTGGGCAGAGAACACTGAGATTCCAATCGTCAGGCATGCTTTCTTCCGACCATATTCTGCAAAGAAGCTGATGCATGCACCTTATCAGTTCTTCGCCGCCGTATTTGAATAGTTCTGCCGGTAATCTATCGGCCCCCGCTGCTTTGTTGTTCTTCAAGCGGGTAATTGCTATTCGAATTTCTTCATGGTCGGGTAATGGAACAACTGTTCCATCGTCATCGATTGGGGGATCGGGTTCGCCATCTCCTGGTGTTGTACTCTCACTGCCATTCAGCAGGTCGGAGAAGTGTTCCCTCCATAATCCCAGTATGCCCTGGACATCGGTTACCAGATTACCACCTTGGTCTCTACATGAGGATGCTCCGGTCTTGAAACCTTCGTTAAGTCGCTTCACTTTTTCATAAAATTTTCGAGCATTCCCTCTGTCTGCCAGCTTCTCAAGCTCTTCGTACTCACGCATTTCGGCCTCTTTCTTTTTTTGTCTGCAAATGCGTCTCGCTTCCCTCTTCAGCTCTCGGTATCTATCCCATCCCGCACGTGTTGTGGTCGTTTGCAATGTTGCGAGGTAGGCAGTCTGTTTTCTCTCCGCTGCGAGACGGCACTCCTCATCGTACCAGCTTGTTTTTTGTCGTTGCCGAAAACCAATTGTTTCGGCTGCAGCGGTACGCAGTGAGTTTGAGATGCCGTTCCACAGTTCCCTTATACCGAGATGCTGATGAGTGCTCTCAGAGAGCAGGAGTGCAAGTCGAGTAGAGTATTTCGTGGCTGTCTGGTGCGATTGCAGCTTTTCGACGTCGAACCTTCCTTGTGTTTGTTGACGGGCATTCTTTGCTGCACAGAGGCGGGTGCGTATCTTCGCCGCGACCAGATAATGGTCCGAGTCTATATTTGGTCCTCGGAGCGTACGCACGTCTAAAACACAGGAGACATGTCTTCCGTCTATCACAACGTGATCGATTTGGTTCCGCGTGTTTCGATCAGGAGACAGCCAAGTAGCTTGATGTATTTTCTTATGCTGGAATCTGGTACTACAGACGACCATATTTCGGGCCCCAGCGAAGTCGATCAGCCTCAGGCCGTTTGGCGATGTTTCGTCATGGAGGCTGAATTTTCCGACTGTTGTGCCAAAGACACCTTCTTTACCCACCCTGGCGTTAAAATCACCAAGCACGACTTTTACATCGTGGCGGGGGCAGCGCTCATAGGTGCGTTCTAGGCGCTCATAGAAAGCATCTTTGGTCACATCGTCCTTCTCTTCCGTTGGGGCGTGGGCGCAAATCAGCGATATGTTGAAGAACCTCGCTTTGATGCGGATTGTGGCTAGACGTTCATCCACCGGGGTGAATGCCAGGACTCTGCGACGGAGTCTCTCTCCCACCACAAATCCAACACCAAATTTGCGCTCCTTTATATGGCCGCTGTAGTAGATGTCACAAGGACCCACCTTCTTCCGTCCTTGTCCCGTCCATCGCACTTCTTGGATGGCGGTGATGTCAGCCTTAAGTCGTATGAGGACATCAACCAGCTGGGCAGAGGCACCTTCCCAATTAAGGGTCCGGACATTCCAGGTGCATGCCCTTATATCATTATCCTTAAAACGTTTGCAGGGGTCGTCATCAAAAGGGGGGTGTCTCATCCGAGGCTTTCGTAGATTTTTCATTGGGGGGTGTTTTTATGTGGTGGGTCCCAAACCCTACGCACAACCGCATAAGCGGGCTTCGCCTTCTCACTTTAGCTCGCCTTCAAACGGATGTCTGTTGGCTACCCAGAGGATACTTGGTCTAAAACCGGAAGTCGTGAGCTGCTTGAACCATGTGGAGAAGAATCGTTTCTGGCCACTCCCAAGTGAGTGACAATCAAAAACTTTCCTCACTTGCGTGAACTTCTACACATGATCCCATCCTCTTTATAATAAATTATATGAAATATCATATGTGAAATGTCAATTAAATTTATTTAATTAGCTAATATTACATTTAGTTAATATATTATTTTTCTTATGACTTTTTATTAATTTTATTAATTTAATTTAACCCAATTTAGCCATTATCATTAGCAATCTACCACAAAGCGTTGTTTGTCAGCTATCGTACTCACTTATTTGCAAAAGCTGTTCTTTCGATTGGCTCCATCTTCACCAACTTCGTGTCCAAAACGAAATCTATGACAAAAAAGTAGTCCACGAATATGCCATTATATTTTATGCTCAAATATTATTCGCTGACGTTGACACAATTGGTGTGAGATTATTTACATTTTAATCGAGCGATTTTTTGTTTGTTTACAGATTTTTCTCATTTGCATTTTGTAGCGTTTATTTTTATGCTTCAGCGGACAATGTTTTTAAATATTTTTCAATCAAATTTTGCTGGCGACAACAGCTCGTAAATATTTTGCACTTTTTCAATGGCCTGTCTAGAACAGAAAGACATAAAAAGATCCAACAATAAAGTCATATATGTAATAACGGATAGTGGTTTTCATGCTGAGACCAACTGCGACAGGAAAGGGGAAATCCGGACTAGATTAGTAAAAAAAATCTTGAAGAATAGTGCACTTCTACAATCATACAAGTGAGATGGAAATGTCAAATGATTAGAAAGTCAAAGAAGAATAACTTCAGAGTTAGAACCAGATCCCTAACAGTTTTCAATAATCCTGACTCGTTACATCTTTCCAACAAAGATTCTTTGGTGGGATCCAAAAATGAAACATTTAATTTTATAAAACTAATTATGTTCCCACTCTTCAAGCGGTTGATACACTCAACTTCACAAATCGTATTATGCTCTGGAAGAAAAATGAAGTGTGTCCGCTTCTAAGACCCCTTGTCAGAACTAGATCATAAAAGATTTTATTTATACAATTTAATAAAATCTATCTAGATCTTAAACCCATGCAGGCCGCAGAAATCACATATATTCAAAGACCATACTTGCTTACCTCCAGCAATACTCCTCTTCCGCCGGAGCATACATATGACATACATACCTCTGACTGAAGTCCAGACTGGTTTGAAGTCATTCATACAGAGTCAAGCAACATCTTCAAGAACTTTCATATAACCCTTTTCCTGAGAGGAATACTATAGTAGGCTAGAAAAAAAAACTTACCAAGCATAATCGGGTCTGAGTATTTCTGTCCGTCCCTGAGAGTCCTACTTATTCATATTTGACCTCGAAATATCAATCACAAGTGATATGCCGGCATTTAACTTCACTTTTCATTCCCCCTGAAACACTTTCCCCTAGGAATATTTTACTTGGGGGTCGAATCCGGTTACTTTTTTATTGGATCAACCTGGATCATGGACATCCTAAAAAACTCATAACTTCTCTACTTTTACAAGAGTGTTTCTATGTAGATTCCCTCAATTGAGCTGTTGGAACACCAGTACCGATAGTCAGAGGAACCAAATGTTCCTTGGTGGATATAACACGAACCGCTCCCATGTGGGATATTCTCAAGGCTAACTCATTATTCGGTCTTTGAGTCGAGGTATCTGTATCATAACTGTTCCCATAATAACTAGGATGGCTTCCGGAGGCCTTCGGATATTACAGTTGGGTCTACTAACATTATCGTCCATTGTTTTAAACTTCGGCTGCATTTAACTTTGCGGCAATGCGTTAGCATTCATAAAGCATACCTTGCGCAACCAAGCGACCTTTCCCAACCCATCCAACTCTAGACGTAAATCCAATTGGAGCGTACGTGTGTGTCTGCACCAACAAATATGGCGTCGGCAAACACTTCGTGGTCATGCGACTGTGTGGATGTGGCAGTAAGTTCAGTAAACAACAATCTAACTGCTTGGCGACAGAAATGTCGAGCGAAATCCTGCCGGATTTCCAGGAATGACATTGGTGGCATAGCCCAGCACTTGCTGGAAGTCACCGTCAGTGTTGGTGGTTATCGCAGAAAAACTTTAGCAAACATGATGGAGCGCGCCGGTGTCACGTGCAGCTGACGCTGTCGAGGTGTGGAGGGCCCCCCTCAATTTGTGCACATAAATTTGACAACAACAACACACATCCGAATATATGTGCGCATATGGTGTTGGACCACATGGAAGTATGAGTTATTTACATACACATAGCGGCACATATAGATCCTTATGTAAATACATATGTATGTGTGTGTGTGTGTTCGTGTCGCCTGCTGGCAGTGATAATAGTACCGTTGATTTTGTTGATGTGTGCAATGCCGATTATTCGCCTGACTTCGCTACACTCCCCTCACGGCGTCGAGTTGCGGCCGCCGCCTGTTACTAGAACAACTCTTACAAAGCAACAACAATAATGGCGGGATATCTCCGAATATGTGTTTTCGAGTTTGCCCCCAAAACAGGCGTAGAAGTTGATGACTTAATGCGGCCGCAAGTCAAATTTGATGGCGCACCTGACAACAACACAGGCACACTCACCAACTCACGAACGCATTTAAGAGGTGACATCGCCTCTCTCGCATAAATACCCTTAAATACTCTACTCTATGTAATGAGAATTGTGCAAATTTCATCGTGAGTTCTTAAATGAAGTGGTGTTTATGTGAAAGCTTTCAAATTATGTCTTATGAGTGTCTCTCTTCCCTTTCATTAGCATTTGTCAGCTGCTTTTACATGTCTGTAATCTATACTTAGGCGCCACTGCTGTCGACAGAGCTTTTGTGGTACCCTTTGATGTTCGAAATTGTAAAGTGATTTGCCTCCTGATGACATGTTGGGTCAGTAGATTTGGCTGTTTCTACGAATTTCATACTACTTTTGTGAAAATGAAGTTCATACGGATGTTTCTTAGCTGTGGTGAGGCTTCTGTTAGAGTATATGTAGGTTATAGCTCTGGTTCTGATGTGCAGTGACCGTGCAGTTTGGTAAATTTACTTCGAAGAAATGGGAACTACAGAAAACTATCTTTGACTATATTTACAGCGGCTCAAATTTTACACCGAAAATGTCGGTAAATTTCTCAGATATTCTAAAGAAATTCAGGAGCGATATTTTGCAAGTAATAGTGTGTCTTTGTGCCGAAAATGGGTAAAAACGGGTCAAAACTTCTCCTAGCACTCATATACCTAATATTAGGATTTTCAAAATTCTGGTCATCTTTACAATTTTCTTTATTTCTGCGTATGGTTTCTATAATCATGTGTTTAAGATAACTTATTAAATTACCACACCGATTCCGGTGCTGGTCGACAGAGCCCCATTAGCGGTATGATACCGTTCTTACGACAGTCGGTTCTACATAACCGGCACGGGCCTGTATTTTTATTCTGCCAAGAACTGTCAAACTGGCATCATTTCTCAAAATTATTTGGGGAATATTTTACGCCGATATAACAACAACAGCGGTAACAGGAATCACCAAGCCCTTATGGCCATTGGATGAGGTCGACATTTGGAAAGAAGATGTTATATATTCACTTCACTTCCCCATTTAGAATTTATGAACATAGAACATTATGCTGCTCATAGGAGTAAATATATATAAAATATAATGTAGTTTGTCAGGGAATGAAATGAGCGAAATCGGTCCAAGAATTACCCCAGCCTCCATATACTATGGAAAACGGTTTTAATTATCCTGGTGGACTTTATATCGAATTTAGCCCCCCCTTACTTGTTAAATAAAAATTTATACCGGATCCCATTTGAGATATCATACATGTATATTTCATATGAAAGCATATTATGCAGCCACCATCTCCATCTCACCCTCAGATTAGGAGGGTCCTATTTCATCTTATGTAATAGCATGAAATTCCCGCTTATTTTAGTAGCCGATCTCTGTATAGATGAGGCAGGTTATTGTCGAACAAATAATGTAAGTAGTTGGTTTTATTTTTTGTTTTAGTTGCTCATTTAAATATCTTCTTTTAGAGAGTTACGTAGAACCTGTTGAAGAGCTATCTAGCATCCATTTTTCACTAAAGGCTTGCCTCAGAAAGTCTATTAGTTTAAATTACTGCCAGAACGGAGTTGTCTGAACGAAGTAAGGTGTTGAGTTCTACAAGCAAACTTCACGATCTTGAGTGTAGACCGAGTTTTTTAGGGTTCATTTCGTCAAAGCAAAAACTTCGTGTTTTAGCAAAGATCGCAGAGAAATTTGGGATTTGCAGATTATAGATATCTACTGCTGAGGTCCATCCATTATTATTTGCTCATACAAATCTAAACTAAAATCCCACAAAAGCAAAAAGTTTTTATGTTATACATAAAATACTTAAGATAAACAGATTATTTGTGGATAATCATAAAGTTCAAAATAATGTTTTGAGTATCAAATATGGTTTGAAAATAAACTCGAATTGGTTTTCTTCAATTTTATGTCACTGAGGCAGAGAAAAAACCTTAATCAGTTCCCACAAAAGTCAGTTCTACGAAACCGGAATACATCCGAATTTTTACCCAGTAAAGGGGGTTTTTTTAAACATATCTATGGTTTCAAGAAAAAATAAAACGCTTATAATTCAATGTTATGGCCAGGAATTTCACTTTAATATGAAGATAAGAGTTTGCCATTATGTTTTAAAAATTTTTTCGGGCTCGAATAAATTCCATTCATCAGGGCCAATTTTCGACAATTTGTTTGCGGAGTAATAGCGGTTTTAGTTAGCCAAATAAATTGATCAATTAAACTTTTTTTGAGAAACCCATTTTTGCTGTCATACATCCGATCAGTTGTTATACATTTTTGTTTTTGCTTTTCAAAAGAAGTCAGTAATTTTCATCAGCTGATTAATATTTTTAGCAGCGACATCTACCGTAGATTTTTATCAACAAATTCAGGCAATCGTAGGTAAAGAACGTATATCGTACACCTTTGTCGCAGAGTTGCATTTGATTTTCAAGTCGATTTAAATTCAATTTAAAATAGAGATTTTAGTTTGTATGCTAAATCGATCTTAATAATCGTTTTAATCGAGTTTAATCAGTTAATTGATCAATTAGCTCCTGTCTAAAACCACTATAAGTCTGAATATGAAATGACAAATCGAAGTGAGAATAAATCAAGTAAAAGAAATGGAATGTTTTCTCTCAACAAAACGTCCAGAACTTCCATTTGAAGAAGAAGAATAGATGAAAATGAAATAAAAATGAAAAATCAAACTGATAATATTTTAATACAACAAAAGAAAACAAAAATCGATAGAAAAAGCAACAAATATTAGCTCTTGGCCAGATGGTCATATTTCTTTAAATATTCCATTTCTCTCCTCTGCACCAAACACAATCGCAAAAAAATTCTAGTCCCCCAACGCTAACCGGAAGTTCAGCACTTGACCGTCAGCTTATTAAAACCCAAATACAAATAAACACACACACACATTGAACTCAACGCTTTTCATAAATTCATAAATAATTTCGCTTTTAATTTGTAAATTTCATGGCTGAGCAGTTGGCTAATGAAGCCGAACAAAAGGAATTGACCAAATTTAAAGCATTCAATTAGCTGGAAATGACGACGAATTAGGCCAATCCAAAATGGAATGTCGCTCGAAATACATTTTTATTTCCATTTCCATTTTAATGCCATTGATTATATTCTTCACGCCTTTGCAGTGCAAAGTGTTTGACTTGCCCACTTATTTCTTCGCACATGTGACTTAAGTTACTTAAGTGCTTGCTTATGCGTTCATAATCATTTCTATTATTGCGATAAAATATATTTGTATCTATGCACAAATATGCTGGAATGTCAGCTTAACTTATGGCTGGCAACATACTTAGACTCATTTACATATGTTTGTATAATGTATTGCTTGCATCTTAATAGAAACCAGCCATAAAATGGCAAATAAACAGGTTTGCATTAGTGGCAAGAAACACGCAAGAACAAGAACAAGAATATATACAAGAAAAATATGGCAAAAATAATAATAATAATATTGAAAAGTTAGCTTACATAAGACGTCATAGCACGCTGGGTACACGTAATTAAAAGCTATTGAAAGTTGAGGAACTTCGGTAATAGCGAAGCTTGAGTGCGCTATTTTAAACATTTACTGCTATGTGGGTTTTAACTCTCTTTCATTGTCCCTCTCTCTTTTTATTACCATCACGTGTTTGTCCAAATGCTGGACTTCCGCTCGTTAGAAGAATGTATATAAATAAAAAGTTCTACAATACGAAGCTTTTCGGTCATCTAATGGATTTTACACCCTGGACATAATTTGTGATAAGACCAGAATTATGTTATCATCAAGTGATTAATATGAAAATTTCTGTATTAGCTTAGAGTTTCAAACAAATAATTCAAAATAAGTCAGACCCGATCATCAACATTTTATTGTTCTCATATGATGTTAAGATCACTAAAGAAACGATAAACTTTCCACCTCCAAATATTAAGGAAGCTAATGTCTACAGCTTAGTTTATTAGTTATGAAACGTTTGGGTTCAACCATCGATCCAAGTCGGACCTAGAAAGGTAAAATCGATTTTTTTCTAAAATTCTCGAAGATATTTTGGTTTATTACGGTTTTTTGCTACAATTTAAAAAAATTATAGCATTCTTAAATTGATTCTTTTATTTCGAAATATGTTGACTATAAAAAACCTTTCCTACGCAATATTAAAACAAAAATTCGATGGATCTACTAAGACATCTATATTCTCCCAAAGCTGGATTTCAATAGTAACTTCCAGGTGAGGATACCCTCTAGAATAGAATGGAGAAGGGGAAGAATATGGGAGGAAGATACCATCTCAGTCTATACCGACGGGTCCAAAATGGACTGCGTTGTAGGCACGGCAGTATTTCCCAATCTTATCTTCCAAGCGGAAGTACTAGGCACAGAGAAAGCCTGCGAAGCTCTATGGGAAACTATGAGAGGATACATAAAGCAACAATATACACGGATAGCCAAGCGGCTCTCCTGGCATTGTCGTCGCCCATAACTAATTCAAGAATTGTCCTAAATTGCAAGAAGGCACTGAAGTCGCTAGAAGACAAGCTCATCCTAGACTTGATCTGGGTTCCCTGCCACAGGAACATTTTCGGCAACGAAAAAGCAGACGAGCTTGCAAAGACAGGAGCTTATCTGAACGAATCAGAGGCAGAATTAATACCAAGCCCGCTAGGCTCGATCAGAAGAGAGCTTAATTTACAATTTAAATAACAAACAATAAATAGCAAACAACAGATGGAAAAATACAACTAAATGCAAAATAACCAAACAGATATGGCCAAAATACGACATGAAGAGAAATAACGACTTATTAAATAAGTCAATGAACAGTATCTTCAGACTATCTGCTACCATAACAGGGCATTGGCTATTTGGAGAACATGCATCGAAAATGGGTATGTCCTACAATAGCATATGCCGAAGCTGCGAACTAACAGGGAATAAGGAAACAACCCAGCCCTATCGCAGATCCGACACAGAACACTGGGAATCCATCACGTATCAAACCTCGAATGGATGTCTACAAAAAGCATTACGGATATTAGTAGCTTCATTGAAACCATAAAATGATTTGAACGAGAAGCTTAAACTTGATAGCAAATAAAAAAGGTCAACGACTGTGCATCAAAATGGCACAGATAGTTTCTAATTGAGCCCGAACTATAACAAGGTAGCACTCCTACCTACCTACCTACCTACTAAGACATAATGGCATTGTTTGTTCAAGCAGAATTGTCTCAAAATTAAAACCCTTGTGTTCTTCGAAAAACACAAAAACTCTGAGTAGGTTATTGGAGAGGTCCGTAAATACAGCGTAGTTTCGCGCTTAAATGAAGACAACTAAGACAACTGTGCTTATCATTACGAGAAATCGTGTCTACCGATTTGAAAAATTGACTTTTGAGATAAACGCGTTTAAATTTTTACATTCATACTGGCGTCGGGGCGGAACTACCAAATGGTATATCGCTTAGAATATTACTCGGATTGATTTTTGAATAATATTTTAAACATATTGCACTATTTAATGAGACAAAAAAATCAAATTTTGAAATTTTGAAACGCACCATTTATTTATTACCAATGTTTGTTCGCTCAGAGCGACTTAAAGTGGGTGAAACTAGCTACCATTATAATTTTCTTAAGATATATACGAAAACTCTTTGAAGAAAGTAGAAAGCTCTAAACAATACTGTGATCTCGTCTAGAATGAGATTCTCTTGTCAAACCCATATATCGTCTCACCTCTACGAGATAAATTAAGTCAGTCCAACCTTCTGCAGATGATGATGATGCACTCTTTTGGTTCTCGAATTCTATATCTTTTTATCTCGACTTTGCAACACCTTGTAATATCGAAGTAAACTGTTTTCTACGGTATCGATTTAGAGATTTTCCGGCTTTCGATCAAACAATCTTGAAATTAGTGGACCCCTATTAAATATCATTCATGAAATTCTTCATTAGTGAAAATGGGCATTGGATTATTGGCATTCTCTGAGAGTCTTTGCAGAATCTACCAAGCAGCTGAAATTGGCTATCAGCTCACCGAATTAGCAAACAAAATATAATGCTCACCACAACTGTAGCGCCACTCAAAACTTAGAATCATAAAAAGCACCAACAACAACAACAAAACGAATGCGCATAGTACACATCATAATACACCACAAATACCGCAAAAAAGCAAAGCAATAAAAGCGAATTATGTGTGCACGTACGCTGTAAATGGAAAATCGACTTCACTTTTTATTAGCCAAAACAACAACAACAAGCGGTGGGCAGTGCGATTACTGTGCGCAGGCGCAATTGTAAACGCCACAAACTGGTTTTCTGCACGACGCCAGCGCAGCTAGTCGCTAGCACTAGCCAAGTGCTAAGTGGAAGCGTGTGTAGTTGCTGCCGGTCGCTGTTGACCAGTTCGACGGCGCCCCTTTGCCCTCACCGCTGCTTATTATGGACTTTTGTTTTTCATTGTCAGCCCGCGTGCCACCACATGTTGCCACCGCACAGCGCAGCCTTTAACTAATTCATATTCTCTTGTGTACGCGTAGTGCTTTTCCATGTTGCAAGTTGCCAAGTTGCCGTGTTGCATAGCCACTTGCACTTTCAAGTGGACGTAAGCGCAGGTAACAGGTAACAGTGGCAGCAACAACATCAATTTGTTGTAAAGTTTATATAAGGTGTGTTTGTGGTAGCTTAAGCGTTTGCCATGTATACCTCGACGGCGTGTAGCAACCGCAAACCGCAACTACAGGGTGAGACTTGACATAATTGCCGCGCAACTCAAGGCAGCGCGCTTGCTGTTGTTGTTGTTGTACTGAAATGCTTACTTGGAGTTGCTGTAAACCCGTTTGTTGCCATGCCTTGTGTGCGCGCATTTATTTATATTTTTTTGCCATTTTCAGTCTAAACAACCAATCGATTTGTTCGATCTCTGTGCGCCACTTGTTGTCTTCAATCGCATAAATCGCTCGAAATGCTAAAAACATTTTTTGCATGCCTCACATGCCTTTTTAGTTGTTGTTGTTTTATGTTTTCTTCTTTTTGTTGTGCATATTTCCTTCACTCTTGCTTTTTTAGCGTTTGTGCAAACCTTGGCTTCTTTGTTAGGCCACCAACCGCTGTTGACTTTTGCAGTGGCCCGCCAGCTGCGAGTGCGCGCGTGTGTGTTTGTTTTTAACCGCACACGATTTGTTATTTTGTTGTATATACATACTACTAATATAATATGGGTTTTTATCTTTTCCTCTCACTTTCGCTTTCCGCATACCAAATGAATCGGCAGTTAAATATAGATGATGGCAGCGGTGCTATTGGTCCCCTAGGAACATGGTTGGCTTTATTTAGCTATTATATCATTTCATACAACGAAAGCATTGTTCTTCAGAAATTCTGTGCCTATCAACACACTTTATGGAAAGAAAAAAAATTTTAAATACAATGAGGTCATATGAATTTTATAGGGCCAAAGAGAATACAAAACCCCACGGATATAAATAGCATACTTCTTTTTCGGCTGAAAAAGACAACGTGAGAGATTCGACGGAGAGACAAAGAGAGTACTGGTAGTGCTGGAGAGAAAGAGATCAGGAGAACACGAAATTTTGAAAACAAACGAGAGAGAAAGTGGAAAAGAGAGCTACTTAGCAGACTTTTGAGATGAAATTTAAATAGAAGTAGACGCCTTAACAGATTTTCGAGCAAAAATGTGTACTTGGAAAATATTATTCAACAAATGAATATTGAAATGATCAATCCAACTGGGAGTTCATCATACATCCCTCGTAACTGCATCAACTTCATTATCTAAATTCGAACTTTAGTCTTCGAACATCATTACATCGTTGTTGATATTGAGGACAACGCAGAATTAGTTTGTCATTCAACGAAGAAATGGCTATCTCAATAATATGCTCCAATGAATTCGACACCTGGAAATATTACCATGACAAGTTCTGGTGATAGTAAATGGCCAGGCCGTAGTAGGAGATATTGTCACACAGCAGTTTCTTGAATCAAATTCCGATTCAATTTACAAATTATTGAAGAATTCTTATCTTACAATACTCTTGGTTAATAATACTAAGCCCATATCTCTTGTGAAAGAAATCATTAAAAATTTTATACGTATTCTTTCGTTAAGAAACTCATTCTCACATCCCAACACCCTAAGTCAATGAGGTTTTTTCACTTTTCCGATGTTACGTTGTTTGGTTCTTCGTTATCTCGATCGCCCCTGCATGACAAGGTCAAGTAACTCCAACATGGTCTTCTCTCTCTCTCTCTCTCTCTCTCTCTCTCTCTCTCTCTCTCTTAAACCTACTTGACATTTATATTTATAATACTTATTATTGTTTTGTTAAAAATTATTGATCTCAATATTTCTAATAAATTTCACTTTTCTTCTGTCTTTTCAGGTAAGTCACTACATATTAAATATTGAAACTCAAATGGAGAACAAATGGTGTTCAGCTCATTCATAATGTTTGGACATATGGGTAAGCCCAAGTCGGAACTATTTTCGATTGAATAAATTAGATTAAGTTAGTTAAGATGCAGTCCCTTTTTTGTGATTTCTGAAACAATTGGGTGGATGGATGCCGAGATTTAACTTCGTATATTAGATTCTCCCTTCATAAATACTTATCGGATTGGCATTTGAAGGTATTGATTTTTTTCGTGAGATTCCGAAAAACAATTCCGAATAAAACTTTAACGAAAAGACTAGACCTACTTACTAAAAAAAATGATCTCAGTATTGCTGAGTTGTATCTATCATCTTGAATACTCTCTATCTACCTCTATGACTTCACAGACTGATAAGACTAGCGCTCATCGAATAGTCTTGAACCTTAATTAATAAAGTATTTCAAGGAACGCTTATCCCAATTTTGGTCATAGAACCTCAATATTCTCGTACATTATGTCCGTGGGGTTACTGCCTCAATCAATATGTCTGTCGCTCCAAATATTAATAAAGTCAAGATCATTGTCACTTACCTTTTGATCTCTCATCTCTGCCAGCATTTCCACGTTTTTTTTTTAATCCCAGTCCCTTCCTAATTCCTTCCTCCTCTCGGTATTTATGCAGTTATATAGCTCAATCGTCAAAAGGGTCTCTAACGCTTATCACTAAATATTTCTGCGCTGCGCATTTTCCACCAAAACGTCAAATACCAAAAAAAACGGCAAAAATACGGATAAGAAATACCCAAAAACGTATAAATAAACTGAAAGAGCAGCTCTGGTCACACACTCCCTTTCGCTTTCGGCCATTGCTGACAGCGTATTTATTGGGCAACCAAGTTGCGACCTCGAAAAACATCAAATGCCATAAGAGTTATTAAACACACAAATCGCCCACACACACACACACAGACACACAGTGGCGGTTTCGTGGCAACCGTGCTCGGCGGTGTATTAATTGAAGTCAAATTTTGCGAAAAATCTGGAGTCGATGATTTGTGAGTGCGGCTGTGACGGTGCTGCTGTTGGTGGGCAAATTTGCCGCAGGCGTACAAAACTAACGGGGCATTGACTGCAGCTGACAGCTTTGGCGAGCAGCAGTGAAGTGCGAATTGACAGCGGTTAGTTGCACTCACTGGCGGTAATGGCGCATAGACCCACCAATGACCGCCAACTTTTTAATTGCTACACTTCATTTCTGGAACGTTATGACTTTATAAGTAGTCGAGGAGTTCTCTTTCTTTCTTTTTCACACTCTTTTTCTCTCCTCTCTCTGAAGGAACTCTTTATTAGATACTTTCATTTGGTTAAGCCTTGATGGTAATTCAACTTTATGATATGCTTTCTTAGAATATTTTAGACTGAGACCTGAAGCATTATTGATAAGATATTCAGTCGTTGATCCAAGTCAAGAAACATGCAGAGAAGAGCTGTAGATGCTGTCAAACCTCAAACGCAGGTTTAAGTCATCTAGTCACCAGATGGCTTGCGGTCAGCACCTAAATCAGAAACCCTTTCACCTTTCACGACCAAGATAATTCTTTTCTTCTTTTCCCATCAGATCAGGGTTTTGACATAACCTCAGAAAACCAATTTGAAGGACAGCGATTTTTAAAATTCATCGGATTCAATTTAAACTCATCACTTGGAGGTTTTAGGGGTCGCTGATTACGAATCTGGTGTCGGTTCAAACAAAAAATTCAAAATGGCGGATCCAATATGGAGGATGCTATTTTGAAAAATTCACCGGAATCGCTTGAAGCTCGTTACTTGTGGGTCCTTGGGGTCGCGGATTACTAATTTGGCGTCACTTTTCAAAAATTCAAAATGGCGATCCAATATGGTGACACGTTGTAAAAACCGTCAACGGATTCGTAATCAGCATTTTGAATTTTTAAAAACCGACACCAGATTCGTAATCAGCGACTCCGAAAATCACTAAATAATGAGTTTCAACCGAATCCGAAGAAGTTTAAAAAACGCTGTCCGCCATATTGGTTTCATAGTAAGACCCCAGATCATGACAAAATATTCTTTTTGTGCCTGTGTAATTTTTTAGCTATTCTTGATTTGATTGAAATTAGTAACTCTGTGCACTTAGATTCAAATATCATCCTGTTATCACTTATTTTTAGAATTTGTATTAATAAAAAAATTAAAATTAATTTAATTTAGACAATAAATGTCAAGCTGTGAGTGTGGAATTTTAATAAAATTAGTGATTTGTATTTAATTGCTTTTATGCCAATTAAAATATTCAAAAAGAAATAATTTCTTCTATTACCTATATAAAAGCTGTTAATTAGCTGGCATTAATTGTTGTATAATTGTAAAAAAGTAAAAACAAAAAAAAAAACAAATAAGTGAGGATTATGTTAAATGAGCAAGCTGCTTAAAATAATAATTGATACTTACAGAAAAAGCTGTATTGTGATTTGAACAACGGATTCGATAATTTTCATTAACAAGTATTCTGCCATTGTTAATTAGCGAAATTCCTTTTGTGAAATTTTTAATTGATTCGCGTTTTTTTTTTTGTGAAACATAATACTATGGTTTTTCACAATATTGTTATTTGTGTGTAACTGTTTTTTAAATTTAAATTTTTTTATTTTTTAAATGCAACGACATTGCGTTACGCAACAAAATTACGTCACGTACGCTGTATAAACTATTTGACCATAGATAAGGCTAAATTGAATGCAATAATTTTAGTTTTACATTCCCCAATACAATACATACCTCCGTCTCGAAAAAGAAAAGTTGCCACCTTTTTAAGGATTTTTTTTTTTTTTTGATAAACTTTAAATTAAATGTTAACGAAATATGTACTATAATATGCTTGCTAAAATGGAATTTTTTTTTAAAAGCTAACAGCTTATCCTGAAATTATTTACAAAAGAGGCTGCCACTTGTTTCAAAAAATTAGTAAATTAAAATGAACATTTCCTATTATTTATTAAAATTATAACAAAAACACAACAGTAATTTTATCCTATTTTATCGGAAATGATTTTTCAGTGGGATTGCCACATCTAAATATTTTTATATTCTCGCAACAAAAGTTGCTAAGAGAGTATTATAGTTTTGTTCACATAACGGTTGTTTATAAGTCATAAAACTAAACGAGTTAGATATAGGGTTATGCATATCAACATTATCAGGATGACAAGACGAGTTGAAATCCTGATGTTGACTGCCAGTCCGTCCGTCTGTCCATGCAAGGAATAGCTTGAGTAAAAATTAAGATATCTTGACGAAACTTGGACTATCTCGCGAACCAATAAAACCAAACTTTGTGTAGTCAGTTCCCTTAAGTAACCCATTATGTAACATAAAAATATATATAATCGGATAATAACCACGCTCACCACCCATACAAAGGTTAGGTTGAAAACTTCTAAAAGTGCGTTAACACCAGAAATACTAAATTTTACAAAAGAAATGGCAAAGCAGAGCTGTACTCAGACTTTTTTACAAAATGGAACATGGACGTGGCGTCGCCTACTTATGTGTCAAAAACCATATCTCAAAAGCAACTCGACCGATTTCAATGAAATTCGGTATATAGGATTTTCTTGACACTCTGATAACACGTGTGAAACATGGGTGAAATCGATTAACAACCACGACTACTTCCCATGTTACTTAATTTTGAATTCCAATTGATTCCTTCAATTTATAATGTTTACATAAGGAACCGATGAAAAACAAATACTTATAGCAACTGTGGCTTCACTTGTGGAAAAATTTCCGAAATCGGACTATAACTTTTCAAGGACCAGGATATCGAACATGAAGACCTCAGTGCCTTATGGTAATTTTTCACCGAAAATATCGGTAAATCTCTCACATATTTTAATGTAATTCAGAGCAACCTTTTTTCTTCTAATGTGTGTCTAGTGTGTCTCTGTACCAAAAACTATTAAAGTCGGGTCATAAATTCTCCTATCTCCCATATATCTTATATTCGAATTTTCAAAGTTTCGGTGGACTTTATACCTTATAAATCGGTTAATATGTGCGATATCTTAGCAAAATTAAGATAGCGTATAGTCTTGGATATAGTTTACCTTGGAGATGAAAATAAGTGAGATTGGTTCAGGAATTACCTAAGCCTTCAAATACACATATGATGATTTTCTATTGGACTTTATGTCGAATATATAGGTCAAATTGCGTGTTATCTTAATAAAATTACATCAATAAATTGCGAGAATATAAAATGTTCGGTTACACCCGAACTTAGCACTTACTTACTTGGTGTGTATAATATTTTAGAAGTTTCAAAAGAAGTTTAATTTCTATAGTCTCTAGTTCTCTGCTATCAAATTTTATTTATTGTATTATTATTGTTTTTTCGTTAAATTTTTATAACTATAGCAACATTGTGCGTGTTTTTACATACACCTATTTATTATATTTATTATTTGACCTAAAAGTAATGTAATGAATCATGGAGATTGAATTAAATCCAATTTCATTTAACAAAAAATTAATCAACAGCAATATCATAATAAATATTTCATAATTAATTATGTAATATTAGCGGTTTTTTGAACCAGTTCTGCTTGCTTGCATCGATAAATATTATTATCAGGCGTAAAAAATTAGCATATGCAAGGTGTGTTCAAAAAATAACGGGAATTTATAGTTTTTGAAAAAAAAATATTCTTATTTTAAAATGGTCTCCATTCAACACTATGCAGCCTTGCTAGCGCTTCCTCCAATCCTACAAATTCCATCTCAAACTCGACTTTTGGGATAGCCTTTGGTTCTTTCAATGATTTCTCGTTTGCAAAAAAATAAAAAAATTTTATAATTGCAACTTTTAAAATTCCCGTTAATTTTGAACACACCTCATGTGTATGTATATATTTTTTAATGCATTAATATAATTATTTCAACACAACTTTATTTCTTTGACCACATTTTTGTGTTTTCAATATGTTTTTTACCACACGCCGCTGTATATTTTTTTATAACTGACCACAAAGTTAAATTCATCAATTTGCACACGCGGAAAATCGACAACGATGTGACATTGATATGGTATGTACAATATGTCTATATGTATGAGTTAATACCACTATAAATATACAAACATGCGTCCAAAAGAAGTGCGTGTATTTGTTGCTGCATATTCTAAGTATTGCAATTGTGTTGTGACCTCGCCAACGGCTATTTGGTCTATACATGCACACATGCATACACAATCAAACATACAAATACTGCTAATCCGCACAACAGTTGTTTGCCTCATCTTCGTTTTATATGCAAAGCAGAATCGATAATTCTCAGCTAGTCGCCAGTTGCACCAGTTGCCTAGGGGCATAAACGAATTGTGGAAAGCGGTAAATTTGATTTCCTTTTTATTTGCTGTTGTTATTTTTGTTGTTCGACTCGGTTATGCTTGCAATTCTGGCAAATGAGTAGTTTTGCTTGTTAAGTTCAGTGATTGAATGGGCTTGTTGTTGTTGTTGTTAGTGTAGATTGAGTTAGTATGCCAATTAACTTTTTGAAATGTACCAACATTATGCAGTTATTCAAGCAATTACTGGCAGAGCAGAGCAGATTTAAGCTACTGTGGCGCATGCTTCAAAGAGCCATAAAGTAAAATCGGAAGTTCTTATTTTGAAATCGTTGCAGCGATCAACAGCTGAGGACTAAGTTTATCAACTTGCATTTCTGTGGTCTGTTGAACGAGTTTTAAGACTAAAATTAATTATGCATACATTTTCTTAATTTCAGTGAAGTCTTTATCAGATATAATGTCGGATCTCGGATCACGGATTGATGTATTCTCAAGACTTTTGATTTGCGAACTCGAATTTCTAAACTGTCAGATCGTGATCAGGCTGCAAGGCAGATCACAATACACAGCAGTATTCGACATTCTGATTCTTGCTCGATCAATGTTGGCAATTCAAGATCTCCCAAAGTCACTCTGATGAACTTCAATTCAAATAATCAATAATAATGTGTATATGAGAGATCATCTATTTGTGTCACAAGAACTACGAAACATTCAACAATATCTTACAAACAAAACAGATCTTACCTCTACCGCCAATAAAGCGCAGTTAAATTAATCTAACACCTCTTCAAGGACTATTCCTGTAATTGCTGAAATATTATGTGATCTGTTCAACAATTATCTACTCAATTCATTGATCGATTCATTTAAAAGCGATCTTGTCTTTGTACAGTTCCTAAGCATCTCGTGAAATTTATTTGATATGGTCAGACGATCTCTTAAAGAAATGTCCGATAGGTTATCGATCACAAATATCGGTGGGCCTTTAGCGGCAATATATTAAAGAGGGACTGAATGGACTGGGTCCTCTTTTCTTCCTTTTCTAATATTTTTTAACAGAATGTATCCCTCTGATACATGATCTGATTATCTTCGTGGTTCCAAGGATATTTTATTAAAGTACTCATAGTAAAATATATATTAATGCCTTTAGTTGTCTGATTGACATGAAATATATAGCAACGTTACTTCGTCCACCCGATCAATACAAAAAAGTCATTCCAAAATATGTTGTGACCGAACATTTTATATTCTCGCAATTTATTTATATAATTTTATTAATATAACACACAATTTGACCCACATATTCGTCATATATATGGTATAAAGTCCATTGAAGGTTTTGACCTGATTTCACTAATTTTTGGCACGGAGACACATTGTTAGAAGAAAAATATTCCCTCTGAATTTCTTCAAAATATCTGAGAGACTTACCTATATTTTCGTTAAACAAATTATTCGAAGCTCTGAGGTCCTCATGTTCGATATATAGGGTCTTGAATATTTATGGTTCGATTTCGGCGATTTTTATTATTATTATTGCAGTATTTGTGCATTTGTGTTCCGATATCTTCACTAGTGCTTACTTCATATGTTATAAAGTAAATGATTCAGATCGACTTCAAAGTTCTGGTATGTGGGCAGTAGGCGTGGTTGTAAACCGATTTGGACTATTTTCATAGCATATCATTGGGATGCCAGAAGAATGTTATGAATCGAATTTCATTGAAATTGGTCGAGTAGTTTCGGAGATAGATATGGTTTTTGATCCATAAGTGGGCGGAGACACGCCCATTTCGAACATTATATACCATTTTGAGTGCAGCTCTTCTGTACAATCTTTGCTATGAAATTTAAGGTTTCTAGTGTTTTTCCTTGGAGAATTAAAGCATTTTTAGTAGTTTTCAACATAACCTTAGTATGAGAGGTGGGGGTAGTTATAATCCGATTTCTTCCGTTTTTGGACTAAATAAGGAAGTGACCAAAAGGAACTACTCTAGAAAGTTTGGTGGATATAGATTTAGTAGTTTATTAGAAAAAAACTTAATAGGGGCGGGGCCAAGCCTACATTCTCAACAAATTTACATCCAAATATGCCCATGCCTAGTGCTTTACTAACTTAATTTATGGCTTAGTTATGACACTTTATATGTTTTTTTTTTTGTGGGCTTGGCAGCGGTCCGATTTCGCCCATTTGCAATACCCATCTTCTTATGGTACCAAGTATAAATATTAAATGAGCAATTCGGGTTTCGCTCAAAAAGTTCGATCTGTGGAAGTAAATTTGACTTCTAAACGCTATTGCCAATTCAAAACTCGAGTTATTGATGTTCAACTGTATTTGTAAAAAAATGCGATGTTATGTATTAGAACTTCGTTTTAAAAAAATTTGATATTTGACCTTCGATTTGCATAAACACCCACTAGGTGTCGCAAAAGTCGTGATAATGTGAAAATTTCTATAATATGTACCACTTTAATATTTTAAAATCAATATTTTGTCATGTAGTTACATGTATTATTTAGATGTGAAATTAATTCAACCTTTCAATATACTCTTTGGCAGACCTGACACTCTATATAAATAGTAAATAACCAGCTTGCCCTTAGTCAAGAAAGCTTATAAGTCAGCACATACACTCCCTTGTTAGCAATAGTTGTTCAAAAATATTTTCAAATACAATGCAATGCAATATTATTTAATTACAATAAACGCAATCACAACTCCCGCCCACCCTACAAATAAACGAACTGATTTGTAAATTCTTCACTGTAATCAAACAAATGTTACTCATACGCCATGACACCCTATCGCCTTGCCTTGCAAATGCCTGAAGCGTGTGCTTGATTACAAGTGGCTTTTCAGAGTGATTATTTACACCACACATACAGTTGTGGATATATTTGAAGAATTTATTTATATATATATATATTTGTTTGTATATATGTATATAGGATTACATACATACATATATGTATATGGAAGTATTCTTCTATTCAAAAATGTGCACAAAACCTGCATATTAACATTGTTACCTAACTAAAAGAGGGTCTAATGAAATTAGAAATTAGCTTAGTAGCTAATCGAAAATCAATCAAATTCATGCGCTCTCAGCATTTCGGGCACCAAGGTAAATACACTTGTATAAGGTAAATATACTTCTCTTCTTCTTTTTTTTCGCTGCTGCCGGAAGTAAGCAATTTGGCATTTGCTTTGGCAATGACTTTCTCTTAAATAATGCGAAATTTGTGCGGCTTCTTTTTGCGTTTGTGTGTGTGTTTTTATTGCTAAAAATAACCGCATAAGCTTTGTTGGCACGCATGTAAATTGTAATTACATTTATTTGATAACAGCAAATAGAAATATACCGTTGTATATAAGAGCTTATATATACATTTGTATTTAGATTTATTGAGTTGCTCGTGGATACACGCATGTCTTTGGTATCTATTACACGCTCACACGCCATATAAGCTTAGTAGAGGCAACATTTAATGGAAATATATACCGTATAACCGAATTTGTTTATTAATTAAGTGTAGTCGGTACTAAATTCTGGCTAGAAAAAATATTTTTTTTCACAGTGTGTTAATGCCAAAAAGAAAAAAAATTAAATAAAAATTTCTGAATTTCTGCGCAAAATGCTCAAAAATGCTAATTCACTTACTGCTTTCAGCCAGCCAGTTGCGTGCGCTTTTCTTTTTTTCCACTAAGTGTTCTGCATAATGCGCTTGTTTCTTCAGCGCTTAACTTCCTGGAGATGTGTGTGAGTATGTGTGCCTACTTTCTTTGAAATTGTTGCGCTTATAATAAACTCAGTGTAACTGTTTCAGTTATTCCATACATATACTATATATTAATATAATATATATGTATATCTACCCCCTTTTGTCCGCATAAATTTCAATTTCACCATACACACACACTCGCGCACACTCAAAGCCGTTTAAGGATAAACACATAAGTCACTTACACGCAAAGTATTCTGAAAAGAAAAACACCGCATAATTCGCAATTCGTAGAAAAAGTGTGGCAGCCAATGCACGTTCGCTTCACTCACATTGAGGTTACATACATATATGGCACATTTCACATTTGCTTAAGCTTGTGGCTTCGTATGAGTTCGCAGAAACCGCAACGATTAATATATGAGTGCATGAGTATATTACAAATGTGTGGGTGTAACTACTTAATGTGCTCTTGTAATAAAAATAATAGCTTGTTGTTGTTGTTCTTATTGTTGTTGTTATTGTTGTAAATACTTAAGGTGTTCTACAGGAAGTTTAAAGGTGTATATAATGCCTGAGTGAGAGTCTCCGAATGGACATAACTCGTTTGCCTTGGACTCGATTATCAAGAAATGTTTTTGGTTAGTCTTATTGATTTAAGCTGATAACGGTTTTCTGTATACAAAAGTCTTTCCCTAAACCAAAAATAACTTTTTTGAAATTTTCCTCAGTTTAAAATGCAATTTTTATTTCTTAACTATTAAATGTATTAAAGCGATATTTATTATCTTAAACTCCATGGAACACCCTTTCAAAAGGCTTACTAATATAATATAATCAATATATTCCATAGCGGCTCATTAACCGTTTTTCTCAAGGTTTTACTTCATCTTGATAGCAAATTAATGGCTCAACGACTTGGATTGTCTTAGGAAGGCACACGAAAAGTCGAGATCTAGATAACTTTACAAAACATCGTCTTAACAGTTCAACTAGAGGCAATAACTTATAATAAAATTGTTCAGCTATCCTACCGGCTTGTCCGAGTTCTGTATAGTGTAGGAGACTGTCAGCTTTATGGCTTAGATCTCTCTGTTTAGCAACTTAAAATCTTTCTAAAAGCTAAATACCAGGAATGACCTTTATTCACTTCCGCTGAATTCACAATACGCTGAATGGAAAATATATTTCATATACCGGGATCATCTTGAATTGAGAACAGTTAATTGGCAAGCTTGTCAACTGTCCCTAAGGATCCAAAATCTACTGCAGAGTCCGTTATAATAACCTGAATACATAAAGATATCTTCCAAACTCCAATTTTAGAATATCATGTGAACAGAGCCGTTAGTATTTTATTGATTGAATCAAGCATTGCATTCAGCCTTCGACTTTAAATTAATGGGCCTCTCATATAACGGTTTGCACCTTTTTTCAAATCTTTCCAAACTATATAGCTGAGTTCGTTTGGACTAGAAAATTTAATAATGACACCGGCTTGAGAGCCTAGAGTTTGAGAATGGAATTTCTTAAACAAGTACAACAATTAACCAATCTTGCAAGACATACTCTAGTACATGTAACGTCTACTTATTCAAACTAAATTCTATATACTTCAAGACGATCTAATCGAACAAAATCAGTTCAGTTTTGCTGGGATTTACGGTCTAAACAAATTGTGTTTGACTACTAAGCATAAGGTTTACATGACCTTCCGTAGGTTCTCTCGTAGGACAAGCAAAATACTTCTGCTATTGAACAGTGTCAGGTCATTTACTTGAGTTCATGTTCGTTGGAGTTGGACGAGTTCCTCATTTAATACAGCAACCCCTAACTCGTAGTGGTGAAAGAGTTCGTTCCTCCAACTGAACTTCTTCTCATCTTAAGTTACAGTTTTTGAGAGGACGCTTTTGAAATATCGGATTTGAACTTAGCCTTGATATTGGAAGAAGTAGCGTAGTGATAAGAAATGGAAGAGAGCTCCTCTGGCTTAACCAATTCCCAAAATGTGTGCATCTGTTTAATCGTCGTACCCAGTTTTTCTTCATAACCTCGATGTAAAACATTTACAAACAGCTCATCTTCCTTCTCAACAAATTCCGCCTTCCAGCCGTGCTGGAATTCCTCTACTCATTTTTTCACCTAAATTTAACTTTCGTTTAATTTTTAACTTCTCCTTATACTCCAGCGCTAACCGCGTTCTAAGCTGCAGCCTACTAAATGGAAATCCCTATAAGCACACTAAATGAAAAACAAATAAAACAACACACAAAGAACAATAAAGCAGAATGCAAACAAAACATAATAAAAAGCAAACAAATAAAAAAAAAAAAACGAAAAAAAGAATATAATTTATGTTGTTGTTGTTGTAAAGTAAAGATGAAAATCTGCGTTCCGTCTTTCCACGCGCTGCATTATTTTGTTTTGTGTGGCAGTTGAAGAATACACGTTTTAAGTAATCCGAAATTCTATTTCTTTATAGAGAAATGGAAAATAAAATAGTATAGCATGGCATGATTGACTGATAGAAAGACTAGAAGAAGCTGCAACTGGTTGTTGGTATACAATTTTTACTTATATTAATATTAAGGGTGCCATTGTTCGTGGTATGGAACTTTTGTTGCGAATGCTTAGTCTTCATTATATTCCTTCTTTGTGACATTTGGTATTGGATATGAAGGGGCTTTATAGAGGCCATCACATTGATCAATTTTTTCACCACTTTTTCCAATATAGCCAATCTTGTCTCGCCAATAGGCTCCTCATATAGGCTCGTTAGCATAAATCATTAGTTTGATGAACTCTTAAAATAATAATCGAATAGATACAAATCTCGTGACATAGATGGTCAATTGAGAAACCCATTTATCGATTTTGTGTGGTCGTTAAAAGTTCGTGACGTTAAATTGATGATCTCACGAAGTTGCACCGTTCTACTAACACAATTTAGCACTTAGCTGATTGGTATTGACGAGAGGGAACGAAAAGTCGAGAATTCGAACCCTATGGAGCTCTATACAGACTATAAGATTGGGGTCAGACCGAAGAATCTTTCGGCATACAGAAAGTCGGGAATTTGAACCCAATGGAGCTCTATACAGACTGTCAGATTGGTGTCAGACCGAAGAACCCAGTACTTTTTTGATACTTAAGGGAGCGAAAGCTTCTTTGGATGAGAGGGAGAGCTCCCAGATCCTTCTTCACTCCCTTAAATTGAAAATGTGACTTATTATTAAATATCTCGAGAACGAGAGTTCTACACTTTTTTTAAACGTTATTTCGGTGATTTGCCAAGCCATACTAAACATAAATGTCTAATACACATTTTTACTTTGACAGCGATCTATCAAGTAATCCAAAAAATCACCCTATATGCCTACCATGATTTCCGGCCGTTTTAGAAAGCGATGTAAAATAAAAATGAGCAACAATAATGACTGTTGTTGTTGTTGTAATTTATTTGCTTATTTTTTTGGATTTATATCACGGCATGCAGGATGAACGTATTAAGTGAATTTCAACGATTAAATTTACATAAATACTCAAATGTACATACATAGATATGTACATATCCGGTATCGCCATCTTTTCAATTTATGTATAACATATTTTCTTTTTCTAATTTGTTTATTTGCCTTTCACACGCAAAATCATTGCCACGCTTCGCTTTTTTATTGCGTTCACCGTTATACTCCTACTCCGCTTTCGCACTTCTCTTTTCGCGCGCTTTTTATTCGCTTTTTCGTTGCCTGAGGAGCAGATTTTAATTTCCTGCAACAGCTGGCGAGCTAAACGGCAATACAATAAGAACAACAACAACGAGGTTTGAGTAAAAAAACGGCAAATCACAAGCTTTAAAAACGGAAATGCGCTAAATAATAGAAAATAACGGAAAAAAAATTTGCAACGCATTTGACGAGGGAAATTTTAACGGTAAATAGATAAATAAGCGCAGAGAGCAAAGGTTACTGCAATAAATACATAAACATATATGTATGTTATCTATGGCTGTGTGTAGATGCTATTCAAAGATGACTGGCGGAAGGGTTGACAGGTTGGGGAAAAAGCTTTGGCAACACAAATGACAAGCAGGATATGTGTTTGGGCAAGTGAAAAATGTAAATCCACATTTAAATACAGGAAAGTATCTGCACACGTGTGAATGAGTGTGTAAAAATGTCTCCTTCCAGCTCTTTGTAGTGAAACAACTTGTGCAACTCAATCACAGCTAAGTGTTCCCAGCATTTACGCAACACGTGATTCGCTTTTAACCTATAAAGGAAATTTGTAACGAGTCATCGAGTTTGAGTTAGAGAAAGTGATATAGAAAGAGACAGAAATAGAGGTGAAGATAGAGATAGACATAGGGGTAGAGATACAGATAAAGATAGAGTTAGAGTTAGAGTTAGAGATAGCGATAGAGATAGAGATAGAGATAGAGATAGAGATAGAGATAGAGATAGAGATAGAGATAGAGATAGAGATAGAGATAGAGATAGAGATAGAGATAGAGATAGAGATAGAGATAGAGATAGAGATAGACATAGGGGTAGAGATACAGATAAAGATAGAGTTAGAGTTAGAGTTAGAGATAGAGTTAGAGATAGAGATAGAGATAGAGATAGAGATAGAGATAGAGATAGAGATAGATAGAGATAGAGATAGAGATAGAGATAGAGATAGAGATAGAGATAGAGATAGAGATAGAGATAGAGATAGAGATAGAGATAGAGATAGAGATAGAGATAGAGATAGAGATAGAGATAGAGATAGAGATAGAGATAGAGATAGAGATAGAGATAGAGATAGAGATAGAGATAGAGATAGAGATAGAGATAGAGATAGAGATAGAGAAAGAGATAGAGATAGCAATAGAAATGGAGGTGAAAATAGAATAGATGTTTTCTTATACCCATAACTACTAAGGAACTTGTTTTTAACAAGATAATATTTATACTCTTAAACTGTGTAAACTAATTATAATGCCAAAGTTATTAAAACTGTTGCTATGTAAACATTAATTTCTTTTAACCGTGAAAATGCCTATAATTAATTTTGCAGCAATGGAATTTTCCATGTCATTAAATTCAGGTATTACAATAATGCCATTACGACTAACGCATATATACAGACCACAAATATAACTGTATTTTGTTGTAAATAAACACATTAATCGCAATCGCGTCTATAATTACCAACAACAACACTTTTGAAAGTAGTGATTATCCATTTTCCTCTCACCAAGAGATATTGATCAATTTAGCTTACGAATACATTTCGGTCAACCAGCAGGTAGACAGAAACTTTTGTATATGTAGCAAGTATCGAATTGTGGTATGCAGTGGAGAAAATATAAAAAATCACAATAAAAACTATTGTCAGCATCATTGGTTTCGACTTATGCCCAATCTAAGACCGATTTTAGACAGTTGCAAGCAATAATTCCTTAAATGAAATCCAAAATTGTTACTAATTCTGAAACTAGATTATTCCTCTTATAGATGAGAATAATTATGATTCGAGCGTTTCTATAATAGTTTCAATAGTCTGTACTATATAATGGAGAATACTATTGTGAACTACCTATCTTTTTACACCGAAGAAATAAAATAATATATTCTTACTGAACTTGTGTTGTTCTCTAAATCTAAAGTTCTTTATAATCATAGAAGTTCTAATGATTTCCCAACTTTTGCAGGAGCGCCTTAAGACCCAACTGTTCAGAAGTAAACTGCAAGGGATGGTATATTTCCAGGGTGTTCTTCATTTTAAGCTTATTAGTTTTTTTAAAGTTATAACAATTAGGACTCGATTGTTTTCCGTCTAAGATAGATCCTAGATATTTTCATCAATTGTTGGTAGAATAATGTCAGGTAGTTTATATTTTCTAGAGAATAGAACCGATTATAAAACTAAAATTAAATTTAAAATTACAATTACAATTACAATTACAATTATAATTACAGTTACTATTACTATTATAATTACCATTACCATTACAATTACAATTTCAATTTCAACAATTACAATTACAATTTCAATTACTATTACCTTTACCATTACTATTACAATTACAACTACAATTACAATTACAATTACAATTACAACTACAATTACAATTGTAATTACAATTACAATTACAATTACAATTTTAATTTCAACAATTACAATTTCAATTACAATTACCATTACCATTACAATTACAATTACAACTACAATTACAAATACAACTACAACTACAATTACAACTACAATTACAATTACAACTACAATTTCAATTGTAATTACAATAACGTAAATTGCGTAAAATAAAAGATGTATTGCTCTAATTACGTTTTCAAATTTTTCCTATCTGCATTATTTTTTTTCCAAAGCGTTCGCAAACACGCTTACCAATTAGCCAATTTTTACAAAGCAAGTAATGTTTTTCCGCATAAATGAAAATGGCAAAGAAATTAAAAAAAGAAAAAAGCAAGAAAAATAAAATAAAAACAAAAACAAAAATGTGGCAACTCGCAATCATCATTCATTACTTCATCGAAGTCACATAAATACTGGATTTTCTAGTTTGCCACACTGGCTGGCTGGCGCTAAAGTGATTGAACTGCACATTGCAACTGGAAGTGAAGCAGTGCATGTGGCACAGAGCCATGAAGGCAGGGAGTCATGGAGGCATACACTTTAATAATAACAGCCGCTGTGTGCGCCTGCTGCCGGTGTGCATTGCTGAGATTATAACTAAGAGCGCACTACATCAATCGGCAAATGGACAGCCGGTGTCATTATCAATGCACATGCACACATGTGGACAAAGACGACGACGACGTATGTGCAATGAGGCTCTCCTCACATGTAGTTTATATTGTGAACGTTCACTTACGGGCAGGCAAACATGGGTGTGCGACTCGGTGGGGGTTCGTTAGAGTTAAGGATTTTAAATTTTAAACTCTTTTAACTTATCATTGAGTCAGGTTAGGAGACTCAGACTTTCCTCTTTGTCATTGTAATCTAAACATTATTGCATACTGAATCAACTCAGAGTCAGTCCATTACCGAGATTGCATCATTGATTGGCTTCCACCATCCTTTCAGAGTTAATCTTTATTTTTTGTAGTGTTGCTCGGGCCAAAAACTTCCAAAAAACTCATTCTCTTTTATATATTTCGCCACAGAAGACCTCAGTAGCTAAATTATTTTATAGCCTTTTCACACAGGAGCTAATTGATCAATTAATCGGCCTCTGCTCGATTAAAACTTTGATTTAATTTAAGGGCAAAAACTGGTTTCTCGATCAAAATTTTAATTGATCAATTAATTTGGCTGTGTGAAAAGGCTATTATGGGCTTTACCGAGTTAAATGTTGTAACTACCTCAACTTTAAAGCTTTGCTATTGTTGATTCATTATATCTTGGATATAATAAAATAAGAATGAAATATGTTGCCTTTATAGCACTTTATCGAATCGAAGAAACAACTGGTGTAAAGCCCATAAACTGGTATAAATCGTATAAACTGGTATAATGATAAAAAAGAAAATTGCTTCGAAAAATTTCCAATATCTCAATTTAGCTAACCACTTGACCAGCTTGATCCCCTCGCAGACAATTTTTGTAGCATATGCTTGTTTTTGTGTTGAAATTCAAATCAACGAGAGGCTAGGCCTGTCTCGGAAGTGGCAAATGTTAATAGGCTGCACATTTTCTTTTCTTTCCAAACAAATGAAGTGAGAAAAAACCAACAACACACACTGCAACTGCAATTTGCCGTTGAAAAGAAAGTGATATGCTTGCGAAGCAATTACGAATAAATAATATAAATGTCTAAAAGCATTTTCGAGTGACTTTGCTTAACTACAGTTTATAATTAAATAGTAATTTGAGTGGCAGTTGTACGAGTAGATATGTGTTTACTTATGTGTATATCAACATATATTTCTATTTAAAAGCTCCATTGTGTTTGGCGAAATAAATTTTCGGTATAAAATTTTGCAGACAATAGAAAATGGCAAACACTCCTCGCATGGTTTCGTGTGTTGCATGAATAGTTGAATAGTTATGTATATATAAATTTGAGTAAGCAAAATTTTTCATTTTTTTTTCATTCGATTAAAACTCGAAAATGGCTGAAATCATTTTTGGTTAAATAAATAATAATATTTTCATAAACAACCAATATTTATGTGCTTAAATACGCAATATTGAAATATATAAAAATTACTCTTATTTATGGCATAAGATGTAGAGCATGACTAATTCGAGATCAATTTGATATTAGATATTCTTTGAATTTAAATATTTTTTTTTTTGTTTTGGATGAAGAAAATCATGTTTTCTTAGTATAGAATATGTGCTGTTAGGTATTTCATTCAGAATTAATTTCTTTTTTAACAAATATTCCAATTGGATCCCAATGGATTTAGATTTATCAACTTTGAATGTATTGAATTCGAATACATTTACCAGTAGCAGGTAAGCAGGTATTGGCTCTGAAGTGGAAAAAAATTATGAAGAATATTTTGCCTTCACAAATTATTTTCAAAGGGGGCCAAGCCCCCAAATACCAAACATGAGAACCTCACTGCCAATGGATAATTTCTCAGCGAAAAAATCCAAAAATCTCTCAGTTATTAAATTAGATTGAAATTAAATATTTTTATTAAATTTACAAATTAATTATGAAAATTTAAAATCTTCTGTTACACCCAAACTTCATTCCTTCCTTGTTAGATTTTGAACCATACATTCACAATCTAATTTATATTGTTTCCAGGCAGTCCCTAAAAAAATAAAAATGTATCATTATTTTAGCCTCATAGAGACTCAATTTATTGCATATTACCAAGAAATAGTCGCCACCTCTCTGGATATTGGAATATCCTTAAAAATTTCATCCATATCTTGGAACATACATATATCAATACTTGAGGGGTGAAATAATTTTACCACAGTTTCCACCTTATAAAAGAAAAAACTAACTATTAAAGTATGAATTTCGTGAAAAATTAATGTATTTATGGATATATGCACCCAAAAACTCCGAAACTATTATGTGGAAAACTGGAGATTAAAATTTAATAGGGTTAAAAATTGAAGTATAATACGGCCCTACAGGTTGAAAACTAATATGGAACAAGTAAGGAAAGGCTAAGTTCGGGTGCAACCGAACATTTTATACTCTCGCAATTTATTTAGAGATTTACCTATATTTTCGGTGAAATTACCCTTAGGCACTGAGTTCTTCATGTTTGATATCAGGGGCCTTGAAAATCATGGTTCGATTTTGACAATTTTTCCACAAGTGATGTCATAGCTCAAATACAGTATATGTGTAAAGTTTTATTTCGTTATCTTTATCGGTTCCTTATGTACATATACATTATAAAGTGAACGAATCAGAAGGATTCAAAATTGAGTTATATGGGAAGGAGGCGTAGTTGTGAACCGATTTCGCCCATATTCCACCAGTGTCATCAGGGTGTCAAGAAAATATTATATACCGAATTTCATTGAAATTGGTCAAGTAGTTCCTGAGATATGCCCACGCTCACTTCCCTAAAAAAATTACATTCAAATATGCCCTTCTTAGTGCGATCCTTTATTCCAAATTTTACTTCTATAACTTTATTTATGGCTTAGTTATGACACTTTAAAGGTTTTTGGTTTTCGCCATTTTGTGGGCAATGGTCCGATTTTGCCCATTTTCGAAAGTTACCTCCTTAGGGTGCCAAGGAATACGTATTTCGTTAAGATATCTCAATTTTTACTCAAGCTATCCGTTGCACGGACAGACGGACGGACGGACAGACAGACATTCGGATTTCAACTCGTCTTGTCATCCTGATCATTTTGATATATATAACCCTATATCTAACTCGTTTAGTTTTATGACTTACAAACAACCGTTATGTGAACAAAACTATAATACTCTCTTAGCAACTTTTGTTGCGAGAGTATAAAAATGTATAACAATTGATCGAGTAGCCGGCAGTGCGAAGGACAAAAACTGGTCTCTCAATTATAATTTTAATTGACCAATTAATTAGGCTGTGCGAAAAGGCTATTGTACTGGATGCATGTCTTGCATTAATCGAATTACATATTAATCTCCCTACCATAACTGTTCTCACCTGGAAACTTGGCCTTTAAATAACTATACTCCTCTCTATGATGGGATCTCAGACGACAAAGAGACCATACCATATGAAACACTTGACTTCATAACCACCGATTCAAAGACTGGACTATATATTAACTTTATTAGAATAATGTTGCTCGATTAGAGTTAAATGTGTTTTAATCTGGTTGTCAATCGGAGAGTGAATGCATGCCCATTATGTTGTTACTGAAGTTCTAGTCCGGCATTTGAGACTCAATCTTTCGATGATACTCAGTAAAAGCTTATGTGCTACATGTTGAGATTCATGATTCTTCTGTTCTTTAACTTTCTGACAACTCTTTAATTATAGTTTTTCCTTTTGCTATAGAAAATGTCTATAAAAAAATTTAAGACTAAAAGTTTCTTAAATAAGCATTTAAAAAAATAATAATTTCCACTTCAACACTTTACCAAGTACCGTAAAGTTCAACAATTTTACACCGAAAATTTCACAAGTAATTTGCATAAATAATTTATAGCACAATTCTATCCTAGCATATGTATTTATATATATATGTAGTAAAGATATATGTAAATAAATGTGCCCCTTAACTAAGTAGCTCCCAACTAGCTCATCATCTAACAGATTACTCAAGCATGCGCTTGAATCTACGGCCGGAAACCTTTTTATGACCCAACAACACACCAAGCGAGCAACGAGCGAGAGGTCGTTGTGCTGTTAATCTTCACAACTAGAGTTTGTTAAAATTTTCACTTTCCAATTTCTCGTTTATCCCCACTGCACACCCAAACTATACGCACGATTTACACTGAGCCAAAGGCGACCTTTTGTTCGACTGCGTGCGTGGTTTTGGGTGCCAAATGGCAGTGCGAACGATGTACGTGTCCTTGAAATGTCTACGTGCAATTATTTTATGACACTCAACTACACACACACACACGCACTTTTTTGCTTTCTTTGATATTTGTATGTGTGTGTGTGCGTACATTGCATTTTATTAACGAGGCCTACACGGCGTATGAGTGATGCGTTGTAAATGTGGGCATACGAGTATGTTCACAAATATGCTGCTTCTCCATGGCAGTGGCCACGTGTGTGCAACGCGTGCACGAATGTCTGAGTTCTTAAGTGTCCTAATAAACTTAAGTTAACAAGCCTGCACGCATGCACGCATGCATGTCTGAACATGTCCCTGCTGAGTTGGGCCACCACCACTGCTAGTTATGTAGCTGAGCGTGAGTAGTTATTTAGCCAATCGCTCATTAGTGCAAATGGCAAACGGAATATGCTAGATAACTAACTAGATATTAAACATAGTGTGTTGGAAAATGAAAGGACCTAAGTTGATAAAGATTGCCGGTAGTCATGAAATAAACATTTTCAAAAATTACTAAAACAAGCACATTCTCTAAACATCTCTTTTAGATACAAATTTGGATAGGAAAATTAAAAAAAAATCAGAAAAAATATATTCGAGCAAAATTCCATTGCCAATGTGGTATTTGTCAACCAAAAAAAAAACCGAAATTAAACACCCATAGACTCTCTGCTAGCCTTTTCTGTAAATCAAATATCAGCTTCAGAGAATACATCAGTAGACGATTGCGGTAAAAAAAAAATATTCGCATAAGGAATAAAAGTATATTTCTATCAAAATACATAATATGTGTTCTGGTTCTGAAAATAAAATAAAATTCTGGACCAAATTTAGTGACCCGAAAAGAAACTCCACTGAGATTTATCACGAGAAATATGTGAATGAACTGTTTATATATCTTTTCTTGGAACCTTATATGAAATAATGTTCGATATTTTCTGAAATCTGTCAATAGCAGTCCAGAGACCCTCTTTTGTGGAGGATTTTAAATATCAATTGCAAGAAGCCGCTTGGTAATGCCCTTATATTAAACGGACCAAAATGTTTAGTACCTAAAAAAATAAGGCTAAACTGAGGGTATAAGTTAAACTGCAAAATAAACACTTTCTTGACAACATTGAAATTGGGAGCAATCGATTCAAAACCACGCTTATATCCCATATTACTTAAGAAAATGTAAAACCAATGAAAATAATTCAACGAAACCTTGCACAAATACCCTATTTGTATTTTAGCTCATCTAAAAATCGTGGAAATCCGATTATAATTTTTCAAGACCTTAGTTACTAAATTTTAAGATCTCAGTACCTGAATGATTTTTTACCGAAAAATATCAGTAACTAACCGATGTATATTGAGTAGTTGCAATTTCCTGATAATACTGTTTATCTGTGTCAAAACTGGATCGCATGGTCAATATTTCCTCTGGTCCTCATATATCTGTAATACGGATTTTCAAATTTACGATGGGCTTCATATGGTCAATATGTATTTTATTTTTGCAAAACAAAGGGATCGTATACTGTTGATTATATTGTAGCACGGTAAAACATACACCAGGTCCCATATTCTGTATACTATACAGAATATATGGTTCAACATTTGTGTTATCCTAATAAATTTTTGTGGAATCAAAATTCGCCTTATCCCCAATTTAATAATGAAATTGATATAGACCTTGTTCTACTATAACGATTTTCGCTCAGCTTTTCGAGATTATAAAATTTGTTCACATAACGGTTTGCTTGTAACACCTCAAACTAAAGTAGTTAGATATAATGTCATATATACCAAAGTGATCAGGATGACGAGTAGATTTGAAATCCGGATGTCTGTCTGTCCGTCTCTCCGTCTGTGCAAGCTGTAACTTGAGTAATCCTGATAAAACTTGGTACACGTGTTACTTGGCACCATAGGAAGGTCGCTTTCGAAGATGGGCAAAATCGGATCACTGCCATGCCCACAAAATGGTGAAAACCGAGAACATATAAAAAGCAATAACTAAGCCATAAATTAAGCTTTTGAAGTAAGGATCGCATTATGAAGGGGCATATGTGGATGAAAATTGTTTAGTAAACCACTTGAGCTATATCAACCAAACTTTCTATAGTCGTTTCTTTTAGGTATAACCTTATAAAGTCCAAAAATTGAGGAAATCGGATTCTAACCACGCCCACCTCCCATACAAAGGTTATGTTGAAAACTACTAAAAATGCTTCAATTCAGTAAGGAAAACTATCAGAAACTTTAAATTTCATTATAAAGATGGTACAGAAGTGCTGCAGTCAAAATGGTATACAATTTTAAATGGGCGTGGTTCCACCCACTTAAGCCAATTTCAATGAAATTCGGTTAATAATATCTTCCTAGCTTCCCAATGATATGTTGTGAAAATAGTCCAAATCGGATCACGCCTACTTCCCATATACCAGAACTTTGAAGTCTATCTGAATCGTGTACTTTATAATATATAAAGTAAGCACTAGTGAAGATATCGAAGCAGAACTTTGTAATAATACTGCATTTATAGTCCTAAAAAATCGTCGACATCGGTCTATAAGTTTTCAAGACCCTGTATATCGAATATGATGACCTTAGTGCTTCGAATAAATTTTTTACCGAAAATATAGGTAGGTCTATCAGATATTTTGAAGAAATTCGAAGGAAATATTTTTCTTCTAATAATATGTCTCCGTGCCAAAAATGAGTTTAATCGGTTCACAATTTCCCCTATCTCCCATATACTTAATAATTGGGTTTCCAACTTTCAATGGACTTTATACCATATAAAGGGTGATTTTTTAAGAGCTTGATAACTTTTTAAAAAAAAAAACGCATAAAATTTGCAAAATCTCATCGGTTCTTTATTTGAAACGTTAGATTGGTTCATGACATTTACTTTTTGAAGATAATTTCATTTAAATGTTGACCGCGGCTGCGTCTTAGGTGGTCCATTCGGAAAGTCCAATTTTGGGCAACTTTTTCGAGCATTTCGGCCGGAATAGCCCGAATTTCTTCGGAAATGTTGTCTTCCAAAGCTGGAATAGTTGCTGGCTTATTTCTGTAGACTTTAGACTTGACGTAGCCCCACAAAAAATAGTCTAAAGGCGTTAAATCGCATGATCTTGGTGGCCAACTTACGGGTCCATTTCTTGAGATGAATTGTTCTCCGAAGTTTTCCCTCAAAATGGCCATAGAATCGCGAGCTGTGTGGCATGTAGCGCCATCTTGTTGAAACCACATGTCAACCAAGTTCAGTTCTTCCATTTTTGGCAACAAAAAGTTTGTTAGCATCGAACGATAGCGATCGCCATTCACCGTAACGTTGCGTCCAACAGCATCTTTGAAAAAATACGGTCCAATGATTCCACCAGCGTACAAACCACACCAAACAGTGCATTTTTCGGGATGCATGGGCAGTTCTTGAACGGCTTCTGGTTGCTCTTCACCCCAAATGCGGCAATTTTGCTTATTTACGTAGCCATTCAACCAGAAATGAGCCTCATCGCTGAACAAAATTTGTCGATAAAAAAGCAGAACACCGAACACTGATTTTGGTAATAAAATTCAATGATTTGCTAGCGTTGCTCGTTAGTAAGTCTATTCATGATGAAATGTCAAAGCATACTGAGCATCTTTCTCTTTGACACCATGTCTGAAATCCCACGTGATCTGTCAAATACTAATGCATGAAAATCCTAACCTCAAAAAAATCACCCGTTATATGACGAATATGTGGGTCAAATTGTGTATTATATAATATAAATAAAGTTAAATAAATAAATTGCGAGAGTATAAAATGTTCGGTTATACCCGAACTTAGCCCTTCCTTACTTGTTTTATCATTATATTTTAAAAATTTTGGCATTTGTAACTGTAAATTATTTTAAATATTTAATTTTAGATTTTGTTGTAGCAGTTCTATTGCACACTGTAAGTGACATGCGTATGTCACATTTATGCGTTTGAGACAGGAAAATTCACTTTTGCCATTGCATTCACTTTTCAATTAGTGCTAAGTGTAAATCACTGTAAATGTAACGGTACATATTTTCGTGACAAATGCACAGGTTGTCACTGTGAATTCTACTATAAAATGTTTATGGATTAATAATATATAGAAAGGTTGTCATAAGGTATATATTTAGCTCACGACAGATGTAGTTATGTAAGAATGTAACATTATTTACAATGTAAGAATGCAATGTTATTTACAATCACTGCATAGCTTTTTGTCCAAACGGTTCATTTTCTATAAAAAATTGCCTCAAGATATACACTTTAATCAACTTATTCTCCTATTATTTACATATATATTCTCAGTATCCATTATTATTATTAATAAATTTTTATGCCCAAACATAACCTCAAAAGTTCGCCATTTATTTTATTCCAACCAAACGACTTTATTTGCTTAGGCCAAGTTTTCCTGGCGATTTTTCTACGCTTATCCTTCCGTTTCATACTACTTTTGGGCGTACTTATAAGCCAAAAAGGAAAGTTTCTGCGGAACTTTCTCCACACAATTAATAACCGTTATCACATAATTATTATTATTAGGTCTTTCTACGCCATTGCAAAAGGCAAAAGTGTGGGTGGCACAGCATACTTGAGTGTATTTATATATGTAACTACTATGTAGTTGCAAGTGTGTTGCAAGTAGTTGCAAGTGTGTTGCCTCTCACTCAACTCTAAGCTTCGGATTCTGAGAAATTCCCTCATGTTGTGAAAAAAAACTTTATTTTTAAACTAAATAAAGTCAATGATAGTTTTGGGAATTGTATGAACGAGAAATGAAAGCAATCGGCGCTGGTAATTAATTGCTTTTTGACAAATCACTGTATATATTTAATGCATGTAATGCATGCATGTTTATTCGGAACAGATTTTAGGAATTTTTTTCGGAAATATTTTTTGGAATTTTTTATATGTATGTTTACTTCGTATAAAATTTATAATTTTATTTAACTCTAAACTCTATTTTTGTTGTTAAATATTAAACTGAATTAAAATTTTCGGGAAACTATTTAGAAAAAATGTCAGTAAATATCAGTATTCTTTGCTTATTGATATTTAAAATTCGAAACGTAGAGAGCTAGACGTAGAGAAACTAGAGAGCGAGAATTTTACGAATTCCCGGAGTATAGTTAAGAAAAAAAATTAGTAGAATACTTGAGTAATTTAAATATATGAAAAATTTAGTCGAAGTAGCAATAATAAGTAAAAAGAATATTTAAACAATTTCTCAGAAGACAGTTTTACAAGTACCAGCTCATTTGGAGAGTATTACACGAAGTTGGCTGAGGTTTTTAAAATACGTTAAAAAAGTGTATTATAACTTTCGGAAGTTTGTTTACTGTGCATCTTTTCCCTTTTATTTTTGTACTAAATCAACTTCTTTTGAATCTGAAAAAATCTGAATCTGCTTATCTATTAAATATATTTTTTTAACAGGGTTGCCATTTTAGTTTATGATTTTATTAATATACCGATTTTAATATAGATTTTACAAGATAATTCAACAATTCTTTTTTTATATTAAAGAATATATTAAGGGGGTCAAAAATATTTTTTTTATCATAAACTGCTTACTTAACATGTCTAGAAGACGGTAGTTAAATGATTTTCACAAATTCGAAGTCATTTTAAAGATACGGCAGTTAGAAGAAGGAGCTGCCCGAAGCGCTCAAAATTGTGTTTTTTTTAATTTTATCCATCGTATCTCAAAAACGGCTTGACCGAATGACTTTAAATTTGTAGGGTACATTCAGCACATGTAAACGCATGGAACACTCTATTATTATTTAAAAATTTCAAAAACTTTGATTTTTTATAGTAAAAAACGAAAAAAATGCAAAATTCGCTTTTTGTTCAAATTTCTACCAAAAGTTCAATTGTTGGTAAATTCACTTGATCGTAGCGCGTTAATTATTTACTACGCCGTTAACTTTTTTCGGGGGGTTCAAAACGCTGTAACTACTGTTCTATACAATATTTTAAGCTTACAATGTTTATTTATATTGTCAAAATATATGTTAATAAATGATAATAAAAGGTTTTATCTATTTACTGGTCGTAGAAAAAAATCTAAAAAATAACTAAAAACCATGTGATGACCCCCTTAATAGGATTGCCATCTAGTAAAATTTCTCGGCTTATTAAAATCGTAATTAATAATAAAGTAACTATTGCCTTTTTCATTGTAATAATTTAAAAAAATATTACAATTAGTCGAGTAAATATTTTGTTGTTATTGTTTTATGCTCATTTTAAAGTTAAGTTAAAAAAAATAGCTTCAAAGGCATTTCCTTGTACATAAGACTCATCACATTTTGGATTCTATCTTTCCTTTTCTGTTGTTTGTCTTTATATCAATCAAAATCGTGGTTGCTAAAGCGAAATAAACCACTCTTAAACGGTTCTAAAATTCCTGTGAGACGCTTCTTTTCATGCCATAAAAATATACGGAGGTTTAAGATTATTTTACAATTACATCATTAATATAAATTATTAATTATACGGTCTGTATTGCTTAAAATTTGAACCTAAGGATCATTTATAAAAGTTAAAATGTAACTGACGGAAATATTACCGAAATCTATCTTAAGTGGTAACAGTTCCAAAACTAGTACAATATGGACCACTTTGTATATTATCTTAAGTTGAATTGAAAAATTGCCTTCCAGTTATGATTTTTCAATCTGACTATGGTGGTACTAGTTACAAACTAGTTCATTATGAACCAGTTCGTATTTTTGTATAACCTTGATTGAACTTTAACTGTAGGGAAAATATTCGATTTTATTTTGGAAATTCACGGACTTGTGCAACTAGAATGCTCTCAAGAAACCCTATTTATTCAAACAACTTCATTATTTTATCATAAATTCATTTGCTTTTATTAAAAATAAAAGTAGAAGATTAATAAGAGTTATGCTCTTGCGTATGTGTGTAGATAGTTGTAGTTGTTTCATTCAAATAAACAAAAAATATGCCTTCAATTTCAGCTGCACACTGATTGATGTCTACACATTGCCTGTCCAAGTGACGCTCATCATTTCATCAGTACTCGAGTAATTTTCCGACTATTATATTATATTTTTTTTCTGCAACAACAACAACAACATAAGTTATTTGAAATGTATGTGAGTAGTTGCTGTTAGCAGGCTACACCTATACTATGCTACTCTACTTAAATGCATATGTATATATACCGTATCATATTGCATGACAACAACAACAACTTGTGTTGTTGCGCTCTCAATGCCAGATATGTTCTTAAAAGCTCTCGCCGCTTATGCCACCCAAAAATTCATTTATGTTTTTGACAAAGACAGATACCTCACAATCTAAGTTTTTTTGCAGGCTGCTGTCTAAACATAGCAGCTTCATTTAATATTTATATGTACATGTCTGTATGTAGACATTTCGTCATCTGCAAGCACTTAAGATCACACAAATACATATAGAGACATACCAACAAATCCACTGCCAAGAAGTTGTAAGTTATGAATTCATGTTGCTGACATGCTCTGCCCCATCAGCCGTAACCAGCTTCAGCAACACACACTCTGGCACTTCCTCTAACTCACTCGTCTATCGTTCTCTCGCTTGTTGTCTGCCGTTGTGCTGCGTCTCAGTCTGCTTGAACAATTCCGAATTGATGCTATCAGCCAACAATTGAGACTGCATCATAAATCACATTCAATTTATTTCTTATGTTTCACAGCATTTGCTTGTTGTTGTTGTTGTTGTTATTATTTTCTTGTTTTTTTGACTGTCAGTGTAGAGATTGGCTATTCTGAGTGAACTGATTTTCTGCGTAAAATTGTTTGGCGCACTTTGGCAACTCTGTGACGGAATTTTGTTATTGTTAGCGGTAAAAACTATCACACACGCATACAGTTATATATAATAAATATATAAATCTATATTTATATACTACAACTTACATATTTATTGCCATCAACAAATACCTACCTACCTACCAGCGATTTGTGTCAGCGCCAAATATGGTTTGCTCTGATTTGATTTTAAAATTTGTGAAATTATTGTGTTTTTTTCGTTTCGATTTGAAAAGCATTTGTAAAAGCGCAACTGTAAGTTTTGTGGTGTGTGTGTTTGTGTGTCTGTAAGTTGACACCATTTTGGTGTTTTCGTTCCATTTCCGTGTGGGTATGACAGTTAATTGACATTTCCAGGCCAAGAAACTTTATAGGCATTTCAACTGTTTGGAAATAATAAAATATTTATTTTGAAAATAAATAATTTTCGTTCAAATTGAGGTTAAATGTACGCTTACACACGCATTTGCACTTTGTGATTCGTACTTGATATTTCGGTATAAACATGAGTTTCATAAAAAAAATCAAGATTTTTCTTGTTAAATTTGTTCACTTCAATTTTGTGGTTTTGATTTTTGAGAATCTGGAAGATGACATTTGTTTAATGGAATGTAAATGTACACGTTTGATTCACCACTACTTCAACTGTTTGAACTCTGCTCATTCTACAAAAATTTTACACACGAAATCGGCCAATATTCTCAATTAAATGGTATGAACTTGTTCTATTCTAACTCTCTTGTATTGTATGTGATTGGATTTGAACCGTATAGCCGGTTATAGCTGAATCGATGAGAGCGCGCCACTCTTTCCTTCGCAGTTTGGCGCCAGTTGGAGATTCCAAGTGTAACCAGGTCTTTCTCCACATGGTCCTTCCATCGGAGTGGAGGTCTCCCTCTTACTCGGTTTCCACCAGCGGATACTGCTTTCGGAGCTGGAGTGTTTCCATCCATTCGTACAACATGACCTAGCCATCGTAGCCGGTGTCTTTTTATTCGCTGAACTATGTCAATGTCGTCGTCTAACTCGTACAGCTCATCGTTCCATCGTCTGCGGTATTCACCGTTGCCAATATTCTGAGAACCATAAATCTTGAAATTTTGAAGCCGCTCGACCGTCCTAAGCGGCATCGCTTCGCTGTTTGGGCTCCTGAAAAGTTCCAAGAAGATCCGATGTTTTTGAGCTGAATTCTGTTCAGCAATAAGGATCATTTCTAGCTCTGGTTATGTAAACAAGCAAAATTGCCACATTTGGGACGAAGAGCAACCTGAACAGATTCCAAGAGCTGTCATTTCATCCCGGAAAAACAACGGTTTGGTGTTGTTTGTGGGACGATGGAATCATAGAACCATATTTCTTCAAAAATGATGCCGGTGAGAACGTAACCGTGAGTGGTGACCGTTAACACACCATGATGACTATCCGATGCCTGAAATTAAAGCTGGTGATCTCGGCGACATTTGGTTTCAACAAGACGGCGCCACTTCCCATCACATCATATCAATCAATGGATTTATTGAGAGAACTCTTCGGTGAGCAGATAAGTTCACGATTTGAGCAGGTCGATTGACCACCAAGAACGTACCATTACACTTTTTCCTGTGGGGATATATAAAGTCTAAAATCTAAGCAGACAATCCTGCTTCGATTCAGGCCATGGAACAAAAGATCATGCGTGTCATTCACTAGGTAACTGTCGAAATGTTCGAACGAGTCATCGTAAATTGGACTCAACGGATGGACCATCTGAGACGTGGCCGCGGCCAAAATTTGAAAGAGATAATATTTAAAAACTTTTCTTTGTTTGTCTGGTTCTGTGCTTTTTTTTGGCAATAATCTACCAGTAACTTACTCCTTACATTCTTAAACTATTTCTTTTGATATAAAAGAATTTTTACTGTCTTTAATCATTTCCATCGAAGAATGTATGGATTTTAAACCAACAACCTGTTGCACTACTAAAAGAAGCTGAGTGAGAGATCCATTTCACTACTATGAATCTTCATATTATCTGATATTGTACAGTCCTTATAAGCAGTCTCCATTTTTGCTAACCTTAACCAAGTTTTGGATTTATTATGTTATATGGTTACCCTATTGATATGAATAATTTTGATGAAACGGGTAAGGTTCCGGTTAAATAGACTCGACTGTCGTGGTAACGGCTTGATTTCCACTCATACTATCATTTTTTCGGAAGTTTCGGGCCATCTTAAGTTCACTTGATTTCAAAACTGCGGTTCACTTGGCTTGATTTGGGTTCACTTCTGAGAATAGAATCTAAGAATCTATATATGACTAAGAGTATAAGAAGAAGATAAATTAGTAAAGCTATACATCAATTTTGAAAAAAAAATATTACTCTTGATCTTCTTAGAGAGTTATGTTCCCACCAAGACGCTACCATTTTGAATATGAAGGATGATGATTCTAACTTAGTGTGAATTAATCTAAAAATAGTTTGAAATATGTGAATAAACTTGGCAAAAGTTTCTACAAACAAACAGATATGAATATGATATATTTCCATCTCAATGAATTCAGCTTTGTGTTTCTAAGCAAAACAGAGACTATGAGCTATTGTATTCCACAATATATAGCAAACTAAAAGCATTCCACTTCATATGAAATAAGACGGCTCAAGAATATTAAAATAAATTGCTATCTCCATTCAGATGTTTGTACATTCTCCTAACAACCACGAGTCACAGTTAAAGCACAGACGAGATATAAATATATGAAATGTTAAAACCGAGTATAGACTATATAGTGTATAAATGATACAAACAGACTAATATAGAAGTCTATACATATGAACGAACTGTGAAACTTCTACCAAATCATATCCATCAAGCCACAACTCAAGCGGAATATATTAAGTTATCCTGCCATTGAGAATTCATGCCTGATCGAGTACTTTTCATGGCAATAATAGAGTAGACAATTTGTACACTTACATAATTACATACTGAATGAATGAAGGTGTATGTGTGTGTGTGTCGGTAACTAAAAGCAACAAAATATTTGTTATAAGCAAACAATTGAATTTATTTATAAGTACATATGTATGTGTGCATCTATATATGTATGCTTTGTTTATCTGCAGGCATGTGTGCCCACAATATATTATAAGCTACAGTTCATTGTTAAGCTCTTCATGCGTATTTTATTCGGCCAACAGACTTTGGAGTAAAAAAATTAAAAAAAAAATAAATGAAAATTATCACAATAATAGGCCGACAATAGTTTTTCAGTTAAATTCGGTATTAAAAGAGCTTATGTGATTTATATAGTATTATATATTTAAAGAGAAGGGATTTTTCAATTGAAGAGCGCTGCAAATGGAATACAGAAATAATTCAAATCTTTAAATATATAAAATCTGCTCAAGCGACTTAAATACAGTTAAAGCAGCATGAAATTAATAACCAAAATAATTTTTATTAATAACAGACCTCAACGAAACAGATTGGTAAATAGGCTCCTTACTTTTCGACAGATGTAAAAGCAGCGAATTTTTAATTTTCTTTTTCTTTGAACTTGTTAGGTATGTTACTCCAATTATGGGTGTCTAATAGTTACATTGTTGTTGTTGTAGCAATAGAAAACATTTCCAGACAATTTTGAGAAAAGCTGCCAAGCAGAGAGTTCTTGGTCGGATATTGTAATGGTAATTCTACCTAAAAAGAAGAGTCTTCTTAAAGTTACTCGGGCTTGCCGGATCACAGAAGACTCTGCGTTCGGTCATGAAACGAGGGTTATTCTGGCAGAGAGGTGAGGTATTATGTACCGTGTATCATACTGTCAATAGCAGTTGTTCCACAGATTCCAGATTCTAAACAGCATTTCGTGAATGAATTACGTTTTCATAAGATCTCTCAAAGGCCATCAATTCAACAACCAAGTAACTCTTAGAGCTTATATGTATAAATTACTCAAAGAGAGAGTGATACCATTCACGCTCATTCTAAATATTTATATAAAATCAGATAAATAACAGAGACACGAAAAAACTAGAATTTTTCAGTACTTTTTTTGCTATTAAATCTATTAAATGCTATTAAATAATTTCCAAAGTTATAGAGGTTTGTGTGGACCCAGTTCCAAAAAAGGTCGTTGCGGTGACAATCATAAGTCCTTGGAGATTCATCTAAATTCAATCGGATGAGAAAAAATAGTTTTTTAAATAGATAATCCTGGACCTGATCGAAGCTTTTTCGCTTTTTTTTCGAAAATTCACAAAATAGGGGCCTCAGGAAATTATCTAGATTTTCGGGTAAAAATTAAGTGATGATCTTAAAAAATTGAAATTTTTGAAAAAAACAAAAAATGTTCGATCAAGCTATTATGTATTTCAAAAGCTGCATAAATGTCATTTAAATTTACTGAGCAGTTTTCGAGTTACAGTTGTCACCACTTCAAAATAAGTGCCCGAGTGCTCTTTGTTATTTGTCGAATAACTCAAAAAGCAATTGTCGAACCAACTTCAAAGAAAAAAAATTAAAATCCTGACTACCCCTTACCCCTTAAGGGGGGGTAAGGTTTGTTTCGTCGAAAAAAGACCTTTTTTCATGAATTTTTTTAGGAAAAATTATTGCTGTAGGTTTATTTTACTTATTATTATATGAAAGTGCAACATTTGAAGGATACCTAAAAAAAAGTTTTATCGAAAAATTGCGAGGAATAACGGATTTATCGTCGATCTCTGCAGGCACCTCGAAAAAAAGTTGTTGTGCGGTGACCAGCCTACAGCATCACTGGATCATCCGAAACCAAAAAATCAAAATGCTTTCTTTAGTTTATTAGTTTATCTTTCAATTGACGTCGAGTTTTCATTTTTTTAATTTTTAAATTTTTCAATTTTTGGTACCATTTTTAAGCCAAAATGACGATTTTAGACGAAAAAATCGACCTATTTGTTATTGTAAAATTGTTAGTAATTAAAATTTTTGAGAGAGAGCTATATATATGTAGAATATTTCTTCAAAATTTCAAAACGATCGATGCAGTAGTTTTTTCTGTAGGCTGATCACCGACTTTAAAAATGACATATTTGGGAAAATCGATTCAAAGTTTTGTACACTAAGCGCTGGTAGCTGGAGGTACCGTTATTCAACCTGCTGTAACTTCGTTAGTTTTTCTCCGAATGACCTAAAATTTTAACACAATATTCTTGAGATGTTGATGGTCCAGAAAAAAAATTAAAAAAAAAATTTGAAAAAGAAAAAAGAAAGAACATTTGTTTATAGTTGTAATTGGGAAAAAAAATAAAATCCTTTGTTCAAGCACGAGTAAATTGCATCTCGAACACATGTACAAAATTTCATCAAGATCGGTTGAGTAGTTTTCGAGAAAATTTGACAACCGACTTTGAAAACCAGGTTCCGAGAAAAACGCGTTTAAAGTTTTGAGTATCCATAGTAACTGACTTGGAGCGCACACCTTCCAAAGGCTGGATCTCCGAAACTATTATTCGGATCGACTTGAAAATTTAGGACACTATTCGTGAGATGTTGTAGAAAGCAATAAGCCAAAAAACAAAAAAAAAAACAATTTTTCTAACCCACGAAACCCATGTAACCCCTTAAGGCGACTCTATGCAATATATTGGTTAGGAGTTTTCTCATTACAACTGAAGCCTTGTAACTGTCAGGTGTATAGTCTAAAAGCAAGTACAAAGTTAATACATGGGACTATATGGGTACTTCATTAACTGCTTTCTTCAATGTTGCCAAGTTTTATTTTAAATTATTTACAGAATTTATTATAATTATTTTCATTACAATTCATCAACGACTGTTAATTACCGCTTTTTTTATTTTCGGAACTGTCTAATAGCGCAGTGCTTCCAAGAATTAAATCAGTGCAATCAATTACATGCAATTTTCGACAGTTCTCTTTCAGTGCTGTCACACAGCTTTAATTGTTAGTATAATATGTTCGATTCCCTACTCGCTAACGCTTAGAAATTATAATATAGTCATACTATGCTTGATATCATATATTCAGACCAAATTAATCCTTCTACACTCGTGGCATGCGTTTTTTCGCATATTTTGAAGAGAGATACCGAGATACTCAAAGTGAGAGCTATTGTAATTTACTAAATTGGTTCACCAAAAATAATTTTTTCATAAAATTTTGTCACATATGAAGCATAAATGAATTGAATTTATTAATATTAGTAAATTTCCTCTCTAACTCAATAAGCTAAAGAACAGTTCCGTACATTAACCTCCATTCAATTGATGTGGAAACCAATAATCGTTATTTATTGTGATCCATATATTATAATACCAATAAGATTAATAAACTACCATTTCAAATTTTTAATTTCCGCTGCCCCTCGACAAACACTCCGTGAGTCGCGACTGCAAGCTGGACTATATAGAATACTCCATTATATATATACCTAGATATGAAGTTACAATGGTCACTACTGCCATCCATTAAAGCCATAAATTAACATACAAACACGATAAATACAATAAACAAACACACACATGCATATTTATACAATCATACCCACACAGTAGTTGACAATGGCCAGCGCCAGCTCGTAAAAGGAAATGCATTCCGCCTTTAATGGTTGTTGACCGCTGATGATGTTATAAGAGAAATGCATTAAAAGAATGCAATCGCATATTTGTGTCACACACCTACAAAAACAAACAAAAGAAAACAGAAAAACAAAAAAAGAAAACAAATAAATAATAAAAGAAAATAAAAAAAACTCTTCACACACAGACCCATCCATACTCTCCCACACATATGTGCTGCAAATGGCGTTTAGCACTTCTCTGTTCGCTGTTCGCACTTCAAAGTGGGTCAACGTGGATTATGTAATTAAAAACAACAACGTCGCATATCTGCAAATCGCTAAACTGAAGTAGAGCAGCAGAAATTGAATTTTTGTAAAGAGACAAATGCGACAACTGCAAGAGAAAAAGAAACAAAAGCAACAAAAATATGGAAAATGTAAATGGAAATGGCGGCGGAAATGGAAATGAAATTATGCAAAAGTTATTTAGAATTAAGGCAGCAAAAAGCATCGCACACACTGCATTGTTGTGTTAGCACGATTCCAGTTATTGGCGCTCAACAATGCACACAGCGCGTGGTGGTGGTGGTAGCACACCTTGGTGTATACGTGACCTGAAATATGCAGCGGAGATATTTATAATAACAATACGGTTTTATAGCACAGCGACATAGTTGCATACACTTATATTGCATTTTTCTGCATACGATGACAGGCTTTTATGTTAAAAATGCAAAATCAAACTAAGCTACAGTTAATCGGACATTTGTTTTAGTTGTTGCAACAGTAGGGATTTGTAGCACTCTCTAACAGCTTTTGCGCGACATGTACGTGGTATTATGAATAAATTTTTACTTGGAAAACCTGCTTGGGAGTGCGCTCAGGTGATGGAAGCATTTAATTGAAGGGCTTCATATGAAGGTATAATATTTGTTTTTTCGTGGAAAGCTTTCGATTCGACTCCATATGTTTCGCAATGCGGTAAGCCTGCAATATTATGGACAAATTTAATATGAAGGAATTTCTTGTGGGATTCAGAAGTGTATTAAGTGGTATTATCCAAGCTTCGCGGCAGGTGAATTACCCATTTATGAATGGCTAAAATACATACAGGTCAAATGAACACTGGAACCGATTGACCCATTGGAAGCTCATGCTTCGTTTTTATTTCTTTTTCGTCTTATTGAATGAAAGGTTGTTAAGGCTATAATATCTGAATGTTTATTCACTTGAGCTTTCCTACATCAACGATGGCTCTCTTCCCCTCTGTGACCATCAGATACCTCATTGAAACCCTCGAATTATCCGTTTAGTTAGTGGCAACTGGAACTCAGCGGTATCTGTGACAGAAACTTCATGCAAGTCCAAAGTAGCTTCCAGTTTGCGTATTTTATTCCTTAAATTGATGTGATTAATCTCCACACAAGTCTCCGGTTCACTTATATATAAGCAGTAGACCGTAGAATCCTCTAGATATTTTTTTCTACAATGTTTTCTTATGACGGAGTTATTCCGAGTTTCGAGGACTCTGAACAACGGTCGTAAAGCTTTATCAACCGTCCGAATAGCGGATATATAGCAAGAGGTCTGGCTGGAGAAATAACTGAAGAGCCTTAAGCCTCAGCAACTCCTAAAAATCGCCTCATAATGACAATAAGAAGAATCCGGAATTTTAAAGTTCTATTGTAATTAAGCTTAAGTTCATAAAATAATCCACGGAGATCTGACAAATTTCATCGGTATTACTTAAAAGAAAAAGGGTTACCCAGAATCAAAAATTTAAAGTCCTGGTCGTAAGCTCTAGCGATCGGAAATCGATAACAGTACGATCCATGCTCGCTAAGAAGTGTCTAACTACCTTATCAATATCTTCTAACTACTTGGCAATCCATCTTGTGTGGGTTGGAATCATTGGAAACTGCAAAGCAGATAAGCTTACAAGAGAGGGTAGCAGGGTTGGCAGTCTACGGACCACTTGCGCCCAAGCGCTGGACTTACAGTTATCGCTTGAGCTTGCGACAACAACGAACACTTGTCCAGTTGCGCGGTCCTTTTGGTCCACAGTGGAACGTAATATGTTCTCAGAAAAGTCCATCTCTTCGCTATCATACGTGTGCTTACTGGACACTGTCCGATAGGTACACATGCGGTGAGACTAAGGGTCTTGGCAGATGCAAGTTGCCAAAGCTGTTTGGATGAGGGCAAAGTGGAATCATCTTGGCATTTCCTCTTCCAATGTCCAGCGTTTGCCAGACTGTGCTTGGTAGGCACAAATAGCCGACTCAAGAATTTTGTAAGAGATTCCAAGCGTTTTGCTGAATCGTGAGGTTCTTTCTGATCAATTAGGAGTTTTTTGATGTCAAAAAGGATAGGGCTCAAAACTGTCCAAATAAGATCTTCCTGCATATGTAGAGGTTTGCCTACTAAGCTAACCTTAGCTCTATACAGTATTGTGCTGCGACATCAAGGTGCTGTTTATATATTTCGTTAAAGAAATGGAAGTAAATGCTATTAATTTTGTAGTCTATTTTTGAAATCATGTTGCAGAGTTGGTTTTTTGAAGGATGCCTAAATTGTGCCTCCTTTACAAATAATTAGCGATTTTAAAATATATCACACCAAACTTAACTTTTCATCCTTTCTTTACAGTTCCGCAAATCTACCGTTAATAACCACAACAGCACATTCATCACTTGACTCCGATCAACCAAGCACACAGCTCAAACCAACACGCGATCAAGGTAAACGACCACCGCTCTACCGGCAGGACTACTCCACCTGCGTGGACTCGAGCGAAGCGCAATCGGACGATAGTCACTTGACGCGTGACTCCGTCACACGCGAATCACAAAACGACGAACTCTCCTCCTCGACACACGACAAACTCGACGTCAGCACACTACCGCTACCCGCGTTACCGCCCAAAAAGCGACGCACACGCTTGCGCGCCAGTCCATCGCGACATCATAGCGGCAGCAGCAGCAGTCGGCGTGCATACGAGCATGAGTCGGCTGCTGTTGGCGGCAACGACGAACAGCGACATAGCAACATAACAACTGGTGGACTAAATTTGAAAGTAGCCAACGCGTCTGGTACTGGTGCTGGCAGCGGTAGTGGCGGCAGTTGTGGCGAAGCCACACCACACCTCTCCGCCTTTCAACAGTACGTGGCAAAGCGTCGCGAAAGTCTCGAGGCATCAACGCGCAGCTTCAACGAAAAACTGGAAGCGCGTAAAATGCATTACCACATGGGTGGTGGTGGCGGTTGCGAAAGCGCGCTGGGCAGCGCAACGGTTGGTGGAGCAGCGGCCGGCGCTGGCGCTCACATGCCCACATATCTGTTTGGTGAGCACTATTATGGTGTGCCCGCGAAGGGTGCGCGCAAGTCGACACATGGCAATAAAGAGGAGATCTTTCTCAACAAATCCGGTTGGGTGCAGGTGAACACCAAGCGTAATAGCGATGAGAATCGTGCCGGCGTTGGCGCCTATCGCAACGCCAGCTATGCCCATCAAAATGGCGGCAGCGTCGATGGAGAACGCGAACGCGACTTGCGGCGTACGGTGCGCGTCATACAAATCGATAATACGCGTCGCTCGGATAGAGCGCGCCAAGCGCTACAGCAACAGCAACAATATTCGCTTGACCCCGCATTCAGTATGGGCAAATATCCGGCAAGTAAAGTGGAGGAGCTGATACAACGCAATCAGGCGCGTGTAGGCACGGCGGGCGGTCCGGTGTTTGTGACAACGCGCGACAACGCTTTGCGCCCAGGCTATCGAATCGTCGATCCCCAACTGGCTAGCATACTCAATGAACGTCCCGGTTTCCTGCCTGTGCGTAATTTACACGACGCCGACTCCCCGCCGCCCATTACACCCATACTCTCGCCCCCACCCGCCTTCCAGGACAGCAGTAAGTCGAAATATGTTGACCGTCGCAAAACCATACCAATACGTCAACATCATCAATCAGCGCTGACCGCTAACAATTTGCATGTCACGAATGTGGGCAACGGCAGCGCCGGCAAGGGTATGGTGTTTTCACGTAGCTTCGAGTATGACGCGCGTCGTAATGTGCCAGCCGACACTTATGTCGAAACATTTTCTCGCAGTTTCGACGGTAATCTCTCGGAGCGTCCACCACCGCTGCAGCGCGAGCGTTCACCGAATTTCAGCACGCTAACCGGCAATTCACCGAACTATTTGACAAAGAAGGATTCGGGCGGCGGCAGTAGCGGCAGTTTACGTAGTCGTGATAACTCGCCTAAATATCAGCATCCACAAACCACTGCCTATTTGAATGCTTCCATAAAGGAGGCGCCGCCCGCCTACAGTTTGGCAAGCGCAAATCCGAATGCGGGCTCGAGTAGTCGTTTTTCACCGCGTTCGCGTCACGAGCGTTCGTTTGAGCGCTCCAAGAGTCATAATGTATTGGTGCGCTCACGGAAGTCGCAATTCAATCGCGGTTCAAGCGGTGGCGCAATTGTGGGCAGCCAACAGCCAATGGTTAGCGTGGGCATGTCACGTTTTCGCAGTTTCGACACGACGGCCAATCAACGACTGAACTCATGCGATAGTGGCGCGAGATCAGGTGAGTTTGAAGAATATTTTATATTTGCTAACTTTTCTAAACAGTTAATTTTATATCGGAAGGAACCTTTAGCATGTTTCGTTCTGTTGAATTTCATTAGAGGCACCCTAGCTTCGGTAAACAATTATATTATAGTGTAACGGATTTCCAAAATCTGTCGTTTACTCTAAAACTCTACCCTGAGTTCGATCACTGGATTGTCAAATAAAAGTCACACTTTAATGGCTATACACTAATCTTTATTTCTAATTCCTTATAACTTAACACTTTAGTACTCAATACTCTACTTTACAACTCTAACTTATAACTTGTTTACACTTTGCTTGCCAACTCTCTCCTTAGAATTGTCCTCACTCGACAACTCTCTTATCAGAACTGTGTCTTGCTGCCAGTACGGCAGCCCTTATATAGTCGATTATAAACGATACATCAGCACTCGAACATTCTGGCAACTACGAATATCGATATCTAGATACATCTGGCAAGTTATCGATTTCGATTGTCTATTCTAGGTTGTTCTGGTGCCATTTTCGTTACAATAGATTAAAAAAGACATAGGTAGATTTGCAAACAAAAGGCGTTGAATTGTCATCAGTTAAGAAAGGAGCAGTATTCTCATAGATTCCTTCCATCAGCGTTTTGTCTCATCATTTCTAGGTGCAGATAATATTTACGCTCTATAAAACTCTGGAGCCCACAACAATATTTTTCAAATGAGTAGGCCAAAACCTATAGTTTCGGCCATCGAGAATGCCACATAGCAAAGGATTAGAAACGTTTCAGACCTTAATTCAGTCAATTAGCTATTTTGTAAACTAAAAATAAATAGAAAAAAATTACTTATTGACATATTTAGAGAATTCCTACAACGCCAATAAACCCAATTCAAATTTAACATTTTCATAATTGTGCAATTAGTGACTCAATTAACACTGTATTCATTATCCAAAAAATATCAATTGCTTAATTTAAAGGCCTAATTGATAACCAATAAATTTGGTCTTGACATTTTTCTAATTGTGCAATTAATGACTCAATTAACATATCATTAAATATCCAATTAGAGTTTAATTATCGCGTTAATTACAGCCAATATTTAGCAGAGCTTATACTCCTATTTTACATCAGCTATCTTATTCCTATAATTACTCACTAATTATCACATTTAAGATCCTACCTGAAACGCTTCTAATTCAAAAGGAGTTTAACACTTATTTTTTTATTCTATTAGTGAATCAATTAACACATTCGGAGTTCATGTTCTTTAATAGTGCAATTAGTTCCTTAAGTAAAGTTGTCACCATTTAATTAATATACGTTATTTAATGCAGTGCTCAATTTAAGCCCTTAATTTTAATAGGGTACATAAGTTCCAGCTTCATACCAATTATCGAATTGCCTATATTAACTTTACAAGTAATTGCTTAATTTAAGCGCCCAACTGCAGAGCCATTAAACTTTGTTCGAATTCAACACTTTCTTCATTATTCAATTATTGACTCAATTAGCGCGTTCAGAGCTTTCATTCTGTATGAATTCAACTCTTATTAGTATACCTTAATTACTTAATTAATGATTTAATTACTTGATTTAACATTTAATGAATATACATCGCTTAAAGAGCTACCAACTTCAATCTGTTTACTTTTTTTCACTTAAGCTGATAAGTACCTAGTTCATATCATCTCTTATACAGCATCAATTCATTTGCAAATTTTCATTGAAAACTCAATATTTTATTGCAGCTTTGCTGAACATGGAAAAAGGCAATTGAAAAAGTTTGCAACTTAACTTTAAATTATTTGAAATGCATTCATTGCAACCGAGTCAGTTGTGCATGTTCCATCGCCATAGCAGGGCGTCAGTTGCTGCAAAGCTTCACGAAAGTTTCAAGGATTCGCTCATTCGAGCTTAAATATCTCATGTGTAGATATGTATATTTGGCTCTATTATATATAAGCATATATATACCACGCCGATGTGGTACACACACACACACGCGCTGCATCATTCATTCATTCATTCAACGTTGACTACCGTTAGATCCCCAGCTTCATTTTATGTGCGTGTGCAATGAAGCGCGACAACGGAATGAATGCTGTGAGCATAATGTCAAAGTTCCAGCGTTGCTTTGACAAATGCAAAACTCTCATCGTCTTTGGTGCGTTGTGTTCTGGGTCGAATTGGCAGCGGAAGAGCGCAGGGATTATATTAGTGAGATATACGTGGATATAGCTATGAGTACAGGTGTGAAAAGTGACTAATTTTCTTGCTTTACTTCGTTGCACTTGGCTCTTAAATTATTAAATCGGATATGAGTCAACATACGTTTAAGAAAGCTTGAGATTAAAGATAAAACGCTTGGAAATTTTTAGATTTGAATGAATTTAAGAATGCTTTAAATAAAATGAGAGAATTGGAAAAGTGATGATAAAGGTAGTGGTTAAGCAATAAAGATTGAGCTTGAAGAACGTATGACTGATGATATGGAGGAGGTGTCTTTAGTCTGCCTTTACTGGAAGTCCTGCTTAACTCATATATGGAAGTAAGGGTTCTTTAAAACTGTTGACCGGCTGATGAATGGGTCTGAGAACATTTCAACCTCTTAAACCATCAACCTAAACTTCCCTTACCTTTCGGAAGCCTTATGGAACCTACGTAATGAAAGACGGAAGCTGGTTTCATCAATTTGAAAGCACTTTGACACATTTAAACTGTTTACATTAGCTTCAAAAAGTTTGTAGAATTGAAAGTCGTATGTCTCCAAATGCCTGACCAAGTCTTAAGATCCATAGACTTCTAAATTTTCCAATGATATTAATTCCACTATTCGAGATAATATTCATATCCTACAATATTTTCCATTCTTTCACAGATCTCTCCAACGACGAATTGGATTGCGATGACGATGAAGGCTCCAATGAATTCCTCACCGCCAATTATCATCACAGCATATCACCATTGAAGACGCAACGACAGCGTTCGCTGACGCCAGAACGCAACGAATCGCATAGCTCATCGAGTAGCATACGAAAGCAACGATCGCTAACACCCGAATCGCGCTCACTCACGCCAGAGGACCGGCGCCGCAAAGGTGGTTCACAAGCATCGTTAATGGGTTCGCGTCAGAATTCGAGTTCACGCAGTAATACGCTCGAACGTAAGCAGCGACTGACCGAAGGTCAACCCACAACGAATATCTCACGTAGCTCGTCGAGTTCAAGTTATAGTGGTGGGGTCGGTGGTGCTGTAAGTACTGAACAACTTGATGGCGGAGTTGTCAATGTAGTTGCTGCGGTTGGCAGTTCTTCGGGTATGCCGAATACAGCTTTGGTTGGCGGTACGGTGGTTAATACCGGCGGCGTCGGTTTGGTGGCTATGACCGGTAGTGGTGGACGTTCACAGCATAGACGCTCGCTTGGACGGAATGCCAAGCAGGTGGATGAGCATCGTATACGACGTTCGAGGTGAGTTTGGTTATTAGAATCGCATATGTTATTATTTATGTTTAGTGGACCGTAACTGTCTCGCGAAACGATTTCTTTAAATCATCAAGAGACCTGTGCCAAGATGGACTTTCTTTTGAGACGGCTATTCTTTATGATTAAACTGTTACTTATAGAACTCTACAAAAACTGTATTTCATTTAACCAGTATCCAAAATACCTTCCATGGTCTTCCAGTCCTTATATTGTCTTCTATACTTTTAGTCTCCTGAAGCTACTATTCTGACTTAAATTTGTGTAATTTCTCCTTAATCTTTGTCTCTATCCATCAGGTCTCTACAGCTCAGCGAACGTTCACCGAACCGCACACACAAAGTCATCGTCTCAATGGGACAATCACAAGGGCCCGCCGTTACTTACCACACACCCAACGCGCAGCCCATTTACCAACAAGCCGGGGTGCGCATGAGCAACGGTAACGCCATGCCCGCGCGTCCACCCATACGCACCAGCAGTAAATCGCAGTCACTACTGCTGAGCAGCAACAATACGAACAGTGGACGAACACGCAATAATGATATTGATAAAAGTCGATCCTTCGATTTCGATTACTGTAATTACAGCACACAAGTGGCGCTAAAGGGACACAGTCATGCCGTGAGTGGCGGCGCCAATAGCGGCAGCACTCAAAATGCGGCGCTCCGCTTGGACTTCGACAAGAGTCGCTCATTCGATGAAGATTACCGTGAACCGTTAAATGCTATCAGCAATAATTTGGCAACAACTAACGGTAGTGGCATGCGTTATCTGCAAGCAATCGCCGATCCGGGCATGGGTGGCAACACTGGCAGCAATAATAATAATAGAAGCAGTCGGCTGCGACGCTCCTCACCAGTCGGCACGGGTAGCGGTGAGCGCAATTCACGTTCACCACAATCATCGGGTTCATCATGTAACAATTTGAATTTACCACGACAATCGACAAGTCCACAAAGTTACGGTACACGTCTGTGCGACCACGAACTCACGTACGATATGCTGCGTAGATCACTGGATCGTTCACCGATTATGGATTTTCGACGCGGCGATAGTGGTGAATATGATTTGCCGCCGGCGTTATTGCGTAATCGCGAAACCATCAATAGCGGTGGTAATAGTGAGTTGAATTTCTTCAATAACGATCATATCTACGAACAGCCGACAACTAGCAAAGTCTCAGCGAGTGCCACACCGAGCGCGCTGAAACAACAACGTTCACTCGGCCATACGCATAGTCCCAGCGAGTCACAGTACTCGCTGGAGCGTCAACACACCAATGCAACGGCACGTGAGAGCCAGCTGACGCCGGAGAGCGCAAGCGCAGCTGATTACCGCGGCGAGCATATCTATAGGCATCCGCATACGCGTGAATCATCGCGAGAGGGCGCACCGCGCAGCAGTGGCAGCAGTCGCAACAGGTATTGAAGCGTTGCACGGAGCGGTTTAACTGACGCATGTTAGATTAGATATTTTGGGATATGGGGATGTTCATATGCATGCGGACCAGCGGCGCCCTCACTAACATTAACTATGACTGCCTTATCCTGCCTGTTTGTCTGCCTGTCTGCCTGCCTGACTGACTGATTGATTGTGTAGCTGCACGTCGTTAATAACTAACCACACAGTTAATCGTAAAATAATACTACTAATGACTAACTGAGAGCAAATATTTTACTAAAACACTAATCGTATGTTAATAGTAAATAGTTCTGGCTAACTCTCATTGAATCACCGTTCTCACCGTATGTGTGTGTATGTAGAGTGCAATTTGTACTGTAAAAGAAAGTGAGAAATTACTCACCACAGCTGTGCAACATTATAATCATTAATACCACGTTACCACTCCCCCTCTCTCTCTCTCTCTCGCACACACCACCCTACTCGTTGTCTCATAAACTTGCTCGTTTATGCGTAATTTTATAGCCAACGCACTTAAATAGTGTACTCACCACCGACACTGTCACCTCAACTCGTTAATATGCACGAAAATGTATGCTACTAACCAAAATGCAACGCTGCAAAAAATTAAGCATTACAAAATATACATAATGAACCATTAAATGCCATAATTTTCCCATAACGAGTCAATAAAATAAGAAAAATACACAACATGTGGTGAAAAGTATTTAAAAAAAAAAAGGTAAATAAATATAAAAAAAAAGATATTGAAAATAAAAAAGCAAGCGTAAGTTGCTTAATAAGTCCATTTTCTAACTGAAAAATGTGAAAATACAACTAACAACCACTGTGGTGAATATGTCAAAAGTAATTTAACTTGTGGTAAATACAAACTAACAGTACTAATATGTTGAAAATTAATTCATTGCAAAATAACTAACGGAATTTTAACGTTAAAGCAGTGTTAAGCTATAATAAGTGTGGTGAATATCATGTGTAATTAAGTGGCAACGCTGCTACATATGCTGCATAAAGACTGCTTTAATAAAAAATAAAATTTATGAACTCGACACTATTTGTAGTTGAAAAAAAACAACAAAGTAGTGATAGAAATAAGTGATTACAGTTATGAAAAAATATATAAAAAATAATAATAATAAAAATTAATAATGAAGCTCTCAAGTAAGTGACTAATGTTAAAAAAATATATAAACAGCAACTAAATATATAATATAGTATTAAAATATAGCAAACACACCAAATTACAAAGCAAAAATATGAATTATAATCATAAAAAAATTAATTTAATTATAAGATAAAAAAATTAAATAATGTGGCAACTACAAATCATTTAAATTGTAGCAATAATGAAAAATAATAATGATTGTTATAAAAATGCAATAAATTAGTTATGCAACGGCTCTAAAAATCCCAATATCAAACTAAAGCAACTCTGTCAACAACCACTAACCTCCAAAACTGTGCACATTTTTAATTTTCCTAGAACTGTGTAAAATAATTTTAAATATTCCTTTAAAAACACCAATCAAAGCAATTAAATTGCAAATGAATCCACCACTAACGCTTAATAAACTCACCACTAACAACCTGCGTTCGCTAAACAAAATTCACCATTCAAATGCATTGTAAGTAAAACTCATATGTGTTGTACAAAACTCACCATGAAAACTCAATGTCTCTCATATGCACATGAACTGATTTAAATTCACCAAATTTCACTAACCAATAATAATAAAAAAAAACGTTTAGATATGAACCACAAAACTCACCACTAACCCGCCTTCTAAGTGTAAGCCACTATGGTAAAAAAATCAAAACTCACCACACAGCGCGCACTGATCAGCATTGTAGTTGTTCATAATGCAAGTTAATTGATAATGGTATATAACTCACCATTAACATTAATAGTCACCACGCACAACCCATAAGGCGTATAATGTTAATTGCGATTGTGCCTAAATCTGCTTCTACTTCTCTACTTCGACAGTCAAAAATCCAACACCACGAAAACACAGCCCACAACAATTAAGGCAACAACAACACCAATTACAACAAAAACAACTATCAAATGCAATAAAAATCCTTTAAAACGTCAAGAAGCGCTGTTGAAATCACAAACCACCTGCTCATTTTGGCCACATTGTGGCGCTTGCAATCCGAATGCCACGCCCCATGCGCAGCACACCGCCTCCAAACGTCAAATGTCATTGCAGGAGCAACAACAACTGGCGTTGAATTGTCGGCGCGCGGCAGAAATTGATGTGCCATTGCGACGCTATCATTCCGCCCACGCATCTAACGGTACAGCCACTCAAGTGTCACAAGTGAAAAGAAGTGGGCGTGAAACGGCGCAAACGCCATATCCACCACACTACAATCGTTGCAATTCCAACATTTCCACTGTCAGTGTCAATTCCGATTTCAATGTGGCGGGAGCGGAGCACAAAAATAACGGCGCATTGACAGGTGTCACGCGTAGTAAAACGCAGTGGACACTTTTATGTAGCGGCGCTACACTTATGGATTGTATAGAAGAATCGCAGGCGAAGACAACAAAACTTACCGCAAATAGCAACAACACTAAGTGTAGAATAGCGGCAAAGTCCGCCAACACAGACGCCGCCGCCTCAAGTAAAAATGACACTTTGACAACTCGTGCAGCCGCGGCCTCGTTTGCTGTCAAATCATCTAGTTTACCGTTAGCTGGCACTTCATCGATATTTCTCGGCGAATGCGAAATGCCAATAACGCGCGAACGCGAAGCATCCAAACGTTATTATCGGGAAGGCGAACGTGAAAGAGGCGCATCATTGGATTGGGAGCGAAAACGCGCCTCCGACCATCCACGACAACCCATTCGGCGTGCTGTCGTCAGCGCCGACGGCTATGGAACGATTAGAGATATACGAAATAACGAATACAACGATTATACTATTAAGTACGGAAAGGAGACTGAGGATGCAAGATTCAATCAGTAAGTATTATATTTATAGATAACCTTATATGCATATATTAATAGACAGATCATTTGCTTTTGTCTTGTTATATCAAGCATAAATTAGTGTTCAAAAAATACTGGAAATTTTCGTTTTAAAAAAAAATATTTATTCATTCGTCTATATTAATATTATCGTCTTCGAAATAGTCCCCATTCGATATAATACAGCCAGGCTTCTTCCAATCGTCGACGCACTTCTCAAACTCAATTTTTGGGATAGCCTCTTCGGCTCTTTCATCTTTCTCGTAGTCTTTTAAAAAATTTTTCAAGAGATCTCTTTACAGTCTTATATAACATAATAAAAATGCAGAGTTTAAATTTTATGAGAGCTTGCCTTTAAGCAGCAGCTTGGCTCTCCAAGTGGGATCCATCTTGACATTTGTCGTGAGGGTCTGCCACTGAATCTAACCTAACCCTTTACTCTAACTAAAGCTTCACTGTTTTATCTGAAATCAGTGATTCTAAGATCAACATTTCAAGTGAAATTATAGGTATTTTAAGGTCTTCAATTCTTTTTAAGTTAATAAAAGTGGTTTTCAATAAGAGCGCTACAAATTCGTTTTCTTTTGCATGTCCATCGCGGGCACGTTAGCAGAAGTCCAGACGCTGAACCCAATTTTCGACGGGTTTCAAGCACACAGTCGAGTCGATACTGGTGCAATTTCAAGTTCGATATTCCAACGAAGCTCATCAATCGTCGGCATAGGCTGACGTAGCTCCACAGGAAATAGTCTAACGGCGTCAAATCGCTCAACCGAGGCTGCTGGGCCATTTCGTGAGATAACACGTTCACCAAACTTGGTTTTCTATAAATCGATTGTGACTTTTGCTCTGTGGCTTGTGGCGCCGTACTGTTAGAACCACATATAGTCCAAGTCCATATCATCCAATTCGGACCAAAATATTCGGTTATTATTGAGCGGTAGCGATTCCCACTCACAGTAACATGCCGGTCTTGAACGTCTTGAAGTACAGCCCAATGATGCTGCCGGCCCATAAACCGCACCAAACCGTTACTTTTTCGGGAAGCAATGGTGACTCATGGAGTACGTGTGCCTCGTGGAGTACTTGATGAAAATCCGTATAAATTTCAAGTTTTTGCTCAGCCGAATTCACGAACATACGACATTTTGGTGTTCAAGCGGCTTCAGTTCTTGCATCAATTTGATGTTTGTAAGGATGTCGGCCAAGATCTTTTCGCAAAATTCGCCACAACGACGACACAGAGATGCCCAACGCTTGAGAACGACGTGAGAGAGATTGATTTGGGTCTTCCTCAATTGATGCAATATTCTCGACACTAAGGGCACTTCTTTGTCTCACTGGCCCTGGAACATTTTATACTCTACCTGTGGATTCCACTACACGCTCAATTGCTGATCTGACAGGTCGACCAAAAATTGGACTAATAATTTCGACTCATTGTTGGAAAACCTTACTTAAGAGAAATGTCAAAAGCGCGGGAAAGAATATGGCGTTGTTTGCCGTCCCTATCAGTCTACTTATTAGCGTCCTATTGAAAAACCCTTTACTAGACACTAGAGTTGAAATTCATTGGTGTAGTGCGCGTCTGGGAAAAGATCAGAATTAAAAACTAAAAGGATTGCCAACCGTGTGGAAATATTTGAAGAAAACGTTTTCTCGAATTTGACGCTTCAAAACTGTATACATTAATTCTCAGCAAAAAAAAATTTGATTTTTTTAGATATATTTTTGAGTAGGGTTGCCAACTTGAGGTATATAGATATAACCGGACCGAATATATAAATACTAGATTTTAATACTTAGAAAATAAAACGAAAATTGTGTAACGTAGTTTCATACAAAAATTGTATTGACAGAGTTGCCATATTTTTTTTTAATTTTTATTAAAATTATTTTTACACTAAAAAATCGTTACTTATATTTATTTTACCGTTATTTTTCTATATTAACTTAAAATATACACTCATATGGATGAACATATCCAGCAGCCATATTCCGAAAAGTCTCCACAACCACAACAAAAACAAGCAAACTCTATTAATTTCACTAATTGTCAATTACTTGCTTACATTTTTCTACCAACCACAAACAAACTGCCCATATGCGCATACTCTTCAGAGGGTTAAATATAAATATTTAGCGCCCTTCTGTATGCACACTAGTTAGATACATAACCACCTGCATACACATGTACATATTTTTACACAGAGATGTTTATATGTTTATATGTGTGTTGTCTGTTGAGTCCAAAGACCTAAACAAAATTGTTTCAGTCAAATAATGACGCATTAGAAAGATCCACAAAACCGTTATAAAACATGCAAAGGCAGTTGGATATGTCTATACATACACACATAGATTTATATATATACAAACACAGTAGCATAAAATTCAAAAATCTATTTGTAAAATCGCCAACATTTCATTTTTCAACTTCACACGCCAACAATGGTTGGTGTACACACACATATATATATATATATATATATATATATATACATCTATCTATCTGTCTATATCTATATACTACAAGCCATTCTAACGAATTACAAATTTTCTATTTGTATTTGCAACAAACAAACTCGTGTGTAGCATGTATGTTGGTAGCAGCGGCAACATGATGGCAAATGGTTGTAAAACTAACAACAAATCTAGACCAGCAGCTGCAGTTAAAGTAATGGCAACAACAACAACAGCAAAAACCGCAACATCAACATCAGTATTTGCCAAACATGCAAAACCATTGCCATCGTCGACAACAAAAGTAACAAGACGAACAGCCAGCACAACTGCAACATGCGGCATGCCACATTTGAGTGAGCGCTATTGGCGTAGCAGCTCACTGCCGAATATATGGTTATCGAGTCATGGGTGAGTACAGAGAATATTAAATAATAGTTCTGCATACAATCATTACGAGAGATATATATATACATATTTACGTCGATAAATTAATCAAATTGCATATATTCATCCACATCCGATTTATCTTAGGCGTATGGTTATAGTTTAAGTGTGAAAACTTTCAAAGCTTTACTTTTTAAGGAAAGTTTTAGAGGAAAGCTTGTGTGGAGGGCTTTAGAAAAGATTTCACGGAAAGTCATAACGGAAAGCTTTTGCGTCAAATTTTAAAAGAAAGCTTGTAAGGAAAATTTCAAAGATAAGCTTTAAATGCAAGTTTTAAAGAAAAGCTTTTTAGAAATGTTCTAAGAAAAGCTTTTAACGACAGTTTGTAAGAAAAATTTTGAGGAAAGCTTTTAAGAAATGTTTAAAGCAACTTTTTTAATATTCGATTTATCTTACGATTATGTTGGAAGTTTATGAGAGAAACCTTTAAACAAAGCTCTAAAGGAAAGTTTTAGAGAAAGCAAAGAAAATTGGAAGAAAACTTTTAAGGAAAGCTTTAAAGAAAATCTTTTAATATTAGAATTACTTACGATTATGGTGAAAGTTTATGTAAGAAGGCTTGTAAAAAAAGCTTTAAATAAAGCTCTAAGCGAAAGTTTTAAGGAAAGGAGAGGAAATTTGTAAGAAAACTTTTTTAGGAAAGTTTTGAAGAAAATATTTAAAGAAAATTTTTTAATATTCGATTTATCTTACGATTATGGTGAAAGTTTATGTGAGAAAGCTTATAAAGAAAGCTTAAAATAAAGCTCTAAGCGAAAGTTTTAAAGATAGATTTTTAAGGAAAGCTTTAAAACAACTTTACAGTAAGCTTTATGAAAAAGCTTGAAGGGAAGCTTTTGAGCAAAGAAGTGATCTCAAGTAAATGTCTAGATTATATGAACCAGAAAAGGAGACTTTTGAAAGATAGGATCTGTTAGTTTCTTTATAAGGATAGAAAATTAGGTAAATAGCCATCGAAGTATAGTAATTTGAGTGAAAGCTTTAAACTTAAGGTCATGATGTATAGTATTATTAAAAAAGTGAAAAAAGAGCATCATCAAGGTCTCCATAATCTGAGATTTAACTTAGTTTCATTTGCAACTTTTATATCTTAAGCTCATCACTCAATCACATACTGAGCCACTTATTGTCTATGAAAGCTTTCATCAACCCTTGGTTATGCTGAAGTTTAGTCAGTAATAACTTTATGTCATTTATGCGTGGACTGTCGTCATGCTTGAAGTTAGCAATTACTCAAGCTCCCCTTTTTATTATAATTCACTACTGTTCAACAAAAAGTTTTACTACCGAACATAAATATGAAAAGTACAGCAAAACGGTGCTTCGTTGAAACAATACAAAAACTAAGTTATTTTTATTAATCTTCAGACTACACTACACAGCATAAGTCAACTAATAAGCTTTGCAGCGCTCATGCTCATTCTGAAAATGAAAAAAAATATTTTACTTTTCTTCCACTGACTTATTGTCTGTCGCACAAGTTTACGGTTCAGAGTGTGAGAAAAGTGAAAAATGCCGGGGCGCTTAAAGTAAATATCCACACAGTTTGAAAAAGTAGAATTAAATTCAAGAAAAAATCAAATTTTTAACAATGCAAACTTTAGAAAAGTGTTGAACGCTTTTAATTTTCCCGCTAAAGGACAACAGACAGACAATAAACGCCACAACGGCACCTGCCACCGTTTACTACTGGCAAGTGCTGCTGCTGACCTTAGTACTCGTTTTTTGTGTTTTCTTTGCTACAAACAACAGCCGAGCGAGTTGTGTATGAATTTGTTCTTATTTTTTCGATTATGTTTTCTTTCTCTCTCTTTTTGTTTTATACAGTTTCAGAGTCTTTTCTGCTGTTGGTAACTTAATTCGATTGAAAGTTTCATGTCATTCGTGTGAGAGTGTGTCTATGTGACTTTTCAAATATTTCTACGTTAAAAGTGTGGAGTGAAAATAATCGGATACTTATAAGAGAGCGACCAAAAATTTAATGGTTTAATGCAGTGTTGCATGAAAGCTCGTAGAAATATTAAAAATTTTCCAAAGTTATCACTTAGAAAAATTAAATAACTAAAATAACTTTAAAAATTTCATGAAAATGGCTTAAACTACAATTTTGGAACTGAAGCAGTTTATTTTAATTCAGACGATTCCATGAAAATTTCAAATATAAATATCTTTTTTAAATTTGAAAACTAACACATGGCAACTCTACCGAAAATTATAAATATTTTTCGGTGTTAGAATTATCGGTTCATTTTTCAATATTTAATATAATACTTATGTTGCATATTTTGATTGTTTAACTTAAAAATATTCATATGGCAACTCTGCATAAAATAATATTTTTTCGGAATTAAGGAAAAATCGCTTTTTAAGACATTTTTTTTTTTGAAAGGAAGGAAATGATTGCGGTAAACGGAATTTTAAGACGATAGTGTACTATATTTAAGGCTTAAAAACAATATTTATTATTAAAAAATATTGAAATTTTTTCAAAGTTGTAAGTATTTTTCTGGAGCGCCTGGAGTCTGCACTTGTAAATCGGTGCCGGTGATGGAGGTCGTGCGATGCATCTGAAACAGTCGAACCAATTTTTTTTTTTAATTTTAATAAGTTTCTTTTCTTTATGAACTAAAAAAATACCGAAGAAGTCATAAAATTCCAAATTTTTTCGAAGTTTAAAAAAAAAATTCACATTTTTAAGAAAAAAAAAACTGACTTTAAGTTGCAAAACAAGTAGTTTAAATAATACTTTTATCCAACTTTTTTAGTTCAAATAGAAGATAATTTAATACTGAAGCTAGATCACTTTAGTTTTTTTCGATCGAACATATTCTTTTTGCTATCGCCGGCACCGTTTTCTAACACTTGTGAAAATGAAAACTCGAGAAAACGCGCTTTAAAGGTCTGCCCGAGCATTCGCACCTGCTCGACGCTCGGCGACTAAAACTGCTTTAGCTTCGAAAATATGTCGAATTGGACTCTGGAATTTTAAAGACATATTCTTGGATAGTTTTGGAAGAGATTTAAAACAAAACAAAAAAATCGATTTTTTGAAGCCTGTAAAGCAGACTACTTATAGGAGCCTTAACCTGAATCACTGACTTTGTATTTCTCGTGCACCAAAACTATTTTTTATTAATTTTTTAGTTTTTGAATTAGTTGAATTTCCACTTGGCAACCCTGCCATAACTTTAAAAATTATTTTTAATATAATTATATTAACCACTTTTATATTAACTACTTTCAAAGTTCCCTACTTTTTTAAAGAAAAAAAACACAGAAAATTCAAATTTAATGGGGAATGTTTATTAACATTCGAAAGAACATTCTTTGGCATTTATTTTTTAAAGATTATCTCTTTCAAATGTTAGCCGCGGCAAGATCTCAGATGGTTCATCCGTTGATTCCAAGTTTTGATGAATCGTTTGAGCATTTCGACTGGGAACTGGCGAAAGTCACGCGTGATGTTTTGTTCCAAGGTCTGAATAGAAGCGGGAATATCTGCATAGACTTTAGGTTTTACATATCCCCACAGGAAAAAGTCTAACAGTGTGTTATCACAAGATCTTGATGGACAATCGACCGCCCAAAATGTGAAATTATCTACTCACCGAAATGTTCTGTCAATAAATCCATTGACTGATGTGATGTGTGTGAAGTGGTGCCATCTTGTTGAAACCAAATGTCGCCGATATCACGAGCTTCAATTTCAGTCATCAAATAGTCAGTTATCATTGCGCGATAACGGTCTCCATTGACAGTTTCGTTCTCTCAGGCATCATTTTTGAAGAAATATGGTCCGACGATTCCACCGACCCACAAACCACACCAAATCACTGTGTTTTTTATGGATGGAATGGTAACTCTTGAATCTCTTCAGCTTCTACTTTCGTCCCAAATCCGGCAATTTTGCTTGTTTACATACCCACACAGATGGGACTCTTCGACGGAACTTCTTGGATTTTTTTAAGTGCTCATAGAGCGAAACGATGTCGCTTGGAAAGGCCGTGCGGCTTCCGTTCTTGCACAAGCCGTATTTTGTAAGCTTTCATTTTAAGATTTCGACGTAAAATGCACCAAGTCGTTCCATACGTCAGTCCCAGTTGTTTCTGCGAACGGCGCCGAATCGACTCTCCACGGTCTTCGTGTACATTCTCAGCTACCGCTGCTATATTTTCTTCACTGCAGGCTGGACGTGGTCTATTCGTTCGAATATTACCCAATAATGACTGCTGGTTCTCAAAATGGGCGATGGTGTTGCAAATAGTACGCACCGTAGACCATTTATGTTGACCATAAGTTGAGTGAAGCCCCCAAAAACACATTCTTTAAAGAACCTCTTAATATTTACATATTCATACAGTCTAAAACTTTCCTGAAACGTGGCAACCATTCTTTAAACTATAGGAGGTTAAACAAGCAATTTATATATTTAAAAGATATGGCAACTGAGCACAGCGAGATATTTTATATCGAAATATAAAAATAGCTGTCGAGTCCAGATAAAACAGCGAAATTAAAAAAAAAATAAAAAAGAATTAAAAGGAAAATTTAAATAATAAAATTTTTATTAAAAAAAATAGTTAAAACAATGTAAATATCCCAACCCCAAATCAAATCAACTGAGAGACTGTCAATTAAATTTCACTCACCAAAACGTGTGAGCAGAACGGTAAAAGCTTTAGCTGTCAAAAAGCTGACAGCTGAACGATTTGGAACAAAAAAAACGGGAATAAGCAGGAGATTGATTGTCTGCGAAGGTATGTCAGGTGTGGTATGAGCAAGCAGGCATACTAAGTGATTGAAATGTGAAGGTACTAGAAGAGCAGAGATTACTCTCAAATATATTAAAAAAAAAAGCGAATATAAACAAAATTTACGGTTAACATTAGTGTATACACGGCGAGTGGGTGTGTGTGAGCGGTTGTGCGGCTGTCAAAATGACAACTGCTGTTGATTGTTGCTGCCACTTGAATTTACTTGAAATCATTGCATATTTATAGGCGTTGAAGTGTGCTTTTTGTTGTAGCTTTCGCCTTACTAGATTTAGTTTGACTGCCATTAGAATTACTAAATGTTAATTTTAGACAGTTTGAAAGTAGTCTGCCACACGCACACCAGCGGCAACCCTTATCAAAGTGTTCATCTGATTTGTTGTGCGGAGTAACATGTTTTTTAGTGAAAGGTGTTGAAATCGGTTGAAAATATAATAAATGAGAGACGTTGGTGTTAGGTAAAGTATGTGAGATAGTGGTGCGGATATTTCAATTACATATTGAGCTAGCCTTTGTGGGAATTAACAAAAACTTAAAGCAAAAGAAAATAGGAAAAATGTTTGAAACAACTCAAACCCAATTGAACCGAACATCTTCCTTCACCTTTGTTAGATCTCAATGTTTTCATGATGGCATCATATAGTAGATTTTCTCAACTCTATTAGAAATTGCATTAACAGATAACAGATAATTCAATAAAAATTTAAATATTTCGAAATCCAAATTGAGTTTAAACTTTTCCAATATTCAATGTTAAACATTGATAGTAGTCGGGGAAAAATATTCTTGCTTTTATTGAATATTGGGAAAAGTTTCTAGAGATGGGGCTTTGAATACTTATGGTCCGATTTCGGCGGTTTTTAGAATGGCGATATCACACTATAAATGCAGTATTTCGACAGTATAGACTTCAAATTTCTATGAAAGTAGGCGTGGTTGTGAACCGTTTGTTTCGTCGAAAAAAGACCTTTTTTCATGAATTTTTTTAGAAAAAATTATTGCTGTAGGTTTATTTTACTTATTATTATATGAAAGTACAACATTTGAAGGATACTTAAAAATAAGTTGTATCGAAAAATAGCGAGGAATAACGGATTTATCGTCGATCTCTGCAGGCACCTCGAAAAAAAGTGTTTGTGCGGTGACCAGCCTACAGCATCGCTGGATCATCCGAAACCAAAAAATCAAAATGCTTTCTTTAGTTTATTAGTTTGTCTTTCAATTGACGTCGAGTTTTCATTTTTTTTTAATATTCAATTTTTTAATTTTTGGTACCATTTTCAAGCCAAAGTGACGATTTTAGACGAAAAAATCGACCTATTTGTTATTGTAAAATTGTTAGTAATTAAAATTTTTGGAAAAACTCAACGGCATTCGAGAGCTATATATATGTAGAATATTTGTTCAAAATTTCAAAACGATCGATGCAGTAGTTTTTTGTGTAGGCTGGTCACCGACTTTAAAAATGACATATTTGGGAAAATCGATTCAAAGTTTTGTACACTAAGCGCTGGTAGCTGGAGGTATCGTTATTCAACCTGCTGTAACTTTGTTAGTTTTTCTCCGAATGACCTAAAACTTGTAGCACAATATTCTTGAGATGTTGATGGTTCAGAAAAAAAAATAAAAAAAAATGAAAAAAAAGTTGTCACACCTCACGCCCACTCTCCCAAAAAAAATTATATCCAAATATGTTCCTTCCTAGTACGATCCTTTATACCAAATTTCACTTTCATAGCTTAGTTATAGCCCTTTTTAGGTTTTCGGTGATCGCCATTTTGTAGGCGTGGCAGTGGTTTGATTTCGCCCATCTTCGAAATCAACCTTCCTGTGGTGTCAAGGAATACGTGTACCAAGTTTCATTAATATATCTCAATTTTCACTCAAGTTACAGTCTGCACGGACGTACAGACGGTCATCCGGATTCGAACTCTACTCGTCACCCTGATCACTTCGATACATATAACCCTATATCTCAGTCTTTTAGTTTTAGGACTTACAACCAACCGTTAGGTGAATAAAACTGTTAAACTCTCTTAGCAAATTTTGCTGCGAGAGTATAATTAGCAGTAATAGTAATTCACAGATGAAAATTAAAAAGATTGGGCGGCTTTCATATTAACGAATTTTCCGGTCTGTTATCCAATATGAGGAATTTTTCTTTTTTCCTTCCCTTTTATGAAATTCATTTTGAAAGTTATTTTTATATTATTAAATATTTTTATATAATTTCTTTTGAACTCATATTACTCATTTAAAAAATTCAACGGAAATACATAATTCGCTCAAAGGCAATCGGAAATTCGCTAAAAATTGTGGCACACAAAGGCGGTTTTTCCTAAAAATGCCGAAAAAAGCGCGCATTTCTACTCCTTAGAGTCACACATATACATATTTCTACATATAAATGTCTGTATATATATACTTTTATCATTCCTGTGTGTTTCCTATTACTCGATATTGCTTTTTCAAATATATGTCAAACGCTCATCATTTTTATTAATAACTGCGCTTAAATCACCGGCACGCAGAATTGATTTACATAAATGTCTTGAGAGAAGCACACGCTTACGTTCTTAAGTTTGTGCTTAAGAAATCAATCGAAGGCAAAATCAAGCAGTTTGCTTCCCCAACAATTGCTTTAAGACATCAAAAGACATTTGTATGGGTATATATACATATGTGTATGTAAGACCAGTAACGCGATTTGCCAAGGTTGCCAAATAGGTTACATTGTTGCGCAATGGTCCATTCAACAATTTCCACATGAGTGTACTTACATACATACATATACATATATATACACGATGCTTTAGACTGCAAGCCCCCTCCACACCACTAGCATTTGTTTGAATTCTGTGCAGCTTTGCTTTGTTACTACATTTCCATGAAATTCCAAATTTCTATTCACATCGATTTATTTGGAAACCGTTGCGGTGCGCTCATTTAAACCATGTTGCCATACAAACGAACACAAATCCATGTATTTCACCTGCTGAGTTGAGCTTTCAATGCTTTTGTATGTGTTTTGTAAGGACACAAAATATCCAGGTTCCCTAGCTATGATATATAGATGTACATATATAATCTTCTGTGTATGTCTATATGTATATATATGTGTATCGCATTGCATATGTTTCCGTGTATCAATTTGGTTTTATTGCACAATTTATTCTCATTTGTTAAGCATCCCTAATGTTTGTATGTTTTTAACGTAATTCGGTATTATGTCAATTTGATGGCGGTACTTATTCTCAGAATGATTTTTTCTATGGCTCTTCTATAATATTTTAGGAATATATGTACATTGAAAGGCTGATCAAATCTGAAAGCGTAGTTGTGTTTCAAAATATCTGTCTCTTCATAAAGCAGACCCCGCAACACTCCAAAGACTGTATAAATTCGAGTTCAGTTCAATAATAATATAAATTTCAGATTTTCTTTTACCTAATCCGCCGGGAAATATACATTTTTAAGGGTCGCAAGGTCATTGAAATAAGCTCACACACAAAGATTGTTCTTTAGATGTCCATATCTCGTTGAAGCTTACTAAAAGCTGCGAAGCCAGACAACTCTGCGAAATCCTGAGAAGCTTATAGTTATATCAAAACAGTTTTCGCGCTCTTTTTAAGATATCTGACTTCGTATGTCTTACTAAAATAACACATCAAATGTTGGCAAGGTCTAGATCTAGGTTATTCCACAGCGCCCAATGTTATACTTGGGGACAACTTTAGCTTTTATTTCTAGTAAAGTTATGGTTCTAGTTCTAGTTTTGGTGTTCATATATCATCTCTATTTCCAACAAATCTCCTCACCGATATCTAAAGACGTAAATTACTTAATTGCAAGATAAATATATTTTCGGGCTATACCGAATAATTATCAAAAGCATAAATTCGTGTTTCCAAGTGTCTTTTGGAATATTTTTTTAGTCAGGGATCCATTTGTCTAAGGCCTCAAAATGTTTTAACGTCTTCAACACCCATACTTTAGGTTCTTTCATAGGTTTTCAGAAGGGTTAAACTCTTTCTCGTATTTAGATACATTTTTTTAGAACATTGAATTATGATAACTTCAAAGAAATCACCCAGGTCTTAAGAACTTATTTCTATATAGAATGCATAATTTTCTTCGACCGAGTATTTTCCTACACCTAAAACTTTTCGAATAAAGAGAATATACCGGTGTAGCCCACGAAAAATTGGGCGATATTCGTGAAGTTTTTCAACAGAAAGCACTAGATCGAATGTTTCGAATTTTTATGGACATTATAAGATATAGTACTGTGCCCAAAAAATAAGGTGGCATTGTATTTATTTTGAAAATTCCTTATTTATTCTTCCAAATCAATTTCATCCCCTCCCGATGCAATGCACTTATGGCAACGGATTTTCCAATCTTTGAAACACTGGTTGTAGTCACTTTCCGGGATGACCTTCAGTTCCGTCTTCGCTGCGTATAAAAACGGTGTCCCGGAGCGGTCTTTTGAGTTTGGTGAACAGCCAGAAGTCGCACGGCGTCAGGTCAGGTGAATACAGTGGCTGCGGAACGATATGGGTTGAGTTTTTGGCGAAATGATCACGAATTACGAGGTCAGTATGGGTATGTTTTCGGTACCAGTCGAGATTTCACGCGTTTGAGGCCCAAAACATTCTTCAAAATGGTATTGGCTGCGCCTTTCGATATGCCAACTTCATCAGCAAGGTCTAATTGTTAATCGATGGTTTTTCAACACCAAATCTTTGATTTGTTGAACGTGAGCTTCGTCGGTTGAGGTTGATGGTCGCCTTGGACGCTCTTCGGCTCGTTCACGGCCGGCTTGGAACTCACTATACCACTTGTAAAAATTTTTTATAGAAATAGCCTCATCACCAAAGGCTTTCTGCACCATCCTCAACGTATCGGCAGTAGAAAATTGATTCCGTAAACAAAATTTAATGCAAATTCTTTGCTTGAAAAACTCACTTTTAGCAGCTCACAAAACGATTTTTATTTTCAGTTATATTTTAAGATTTTTTTTTACAAAAATATTGAAAAATAACGGAGTTATGTGCTGTCTTCGAAGTTCCCCAACTGCTGACATGATTCCGGTCGAATGAGTAGCTGAAACAAAGCTATTCAAAAAGGTTATTAAAGTTGGCGGTATTTCCTATATAATTAGCTACGATTTTTGAAAAATATTTAAAAAAAAATTACAAAATGGTGCAGTTCTGAAAAAAATTTCGTTTTTTTAGGTAAAAATATTTCGTTTTTTAATGCCAAATTGACAAATTTCAACCAAAAAGATTGTAGGTCATGTCGTAGTAAATATATGCAAGAATATTCAGTTTCAATTTCGATGGGTCAATAACTCCTTGAGTTATGACGTCAGCAAATTTTGAAAAATGTCGTTTCGAGAAAAACGTGTTTAAAGTTTCAACTATAGTGGCTTATACCTCGCTCTTGAGAACGCTGCCATTCAAAAACTATTCAAGATCGACCTTGACGATTTCACGGGGTATTTTTGAAAGTATAATCTATCGAATAAGCAAAATAAAAAAAATCGAGTTTTTGAAAGTGTCGCACTGGTAAAGCCCCTTAAACCAATCTACCATTATATGGTAACATTTCTAAATATAAAGACTTAAGAACATAAACTATATTATGCGAGCAAAGAAAAATGAAATTAAATATTTTAAATCTCAAATACTTTGATTTGCGTCATAAATTTTATATATTAAAATATTTTGATATAGTGTGGCAACCTTTAATACACCTTTTTAATAACTCAAGTGTGTACCATACAAATTGCGATGTGACTTATATTAAGAAACTGAAATCTATGCAAACTAAATCCAAAAATATATTAATGAAAGTATTGGAAACCCTTAAAATATATACATCTGTATGTGATTATTTGTAATGCAATATTATGCCTTATCTTAATTTATAAAAAATATTATAAATTTTTTATTCCTTTGTTTATCGAAATATGACAACTCTAGTCAAACATTTTTAAATTTTATTACTAATACGCGCTCTGTTCAAATTCCAAATTCTCCTATATCTAATAATCTAAATTATGAGTAATAAAATTTACCAAAAATATTTTAAAACAAATTAATTGGCAACCCTAGAAATTCTTATACAATGCCCTGCATTACCTTACTTATAGCAGCAACGAGTATTTTGTTAAAATATTTTTGACATGGAAATAAATATTTTGCCCTTTGATTTAATGCAAATGTGGCAACCCTAGCCAAGCAAATTTCAATAACTTACCATAACAAATATGCCAGAGTAAAAATGCCAGCCACAAGCATATTAGTTCGAAGGTCATGTGGAAAACTAATTGTATGCAATAATCAAACCCTTTTGAACAACAACAACAACCACAAAATAATATATTAAACAAATAAAACGTAACTAACAAGTGAAAATCTGAAAATTTGCCAAATTCTACAGTTAGAGAGGTTGCACTTAAATAAACTAAAATGAAATAATAATAAAAATGGAAAGTACAATTTATGTGCAAATGAGGCAACAACAACAGCAATCGAAGCAACTGAGCAATGCAATTTCGAACGAAATTACTCCACGCCGCCGCACTACTTCTTACTCCCACACTGCATTGGTCATTTAGCAAATTCAATATACGAGTATAAGTATATGAATAACAAAAACAACAACAACAAAGCTTAAAAAAATATTTGAGTGAGAAAACTATAAAAATGGAAGATAGCAAATTGAAAGAGTTTTAGTGAAGAAACTAACGAACATTCGAATTGACCTTCCTGTTGCTCAACTGTCCTTCTTCCTATGGCCAGCAACGATATCCTTGAGCGCCATTGCAACTCATTGTGGGCGTACGACGTCGGTAATGTTTTATAGCGCACTGTTACTTAAATTTAGTTGCCACAAAAGTTGGCAGAAAAATAGTTCGGTTGATAACGTTACATGTGGCAGCCGTGTGTTGTTGTTTTTCTAAAGTTTGTTGCTATTTCTATGGCATAGTCCTTGGCAGCGTAACATTGGTGGATCTCTCTAATGCACAGGCACGTGTACAAAGGTAAAGGCCGCTTGTATTTAGGCTACAAGGTAATGCTTGGATAAGCATATGTATCTACCGTATTATATATGTGCATCCATGTTTGTTGACTTTAGTTTTAGAAGATATAATGTTTTTATTATAGTACGAGGACATTTCTCAAAGTAGCCGAAATGAAAGTGGAAACCATATATTATCGAGAATAATTTTTCATGACTGCTTTTTTAATTCGTAAGTTTTTATTGCAAATATCGTTAATCTGGTTAATTCTTTATAGTAGAAACCATAAAAATTTACCTTCAATGCTTAACCTCATCCTCTATTGCTTGTAAATCTCATAACATTGAGACATTTTCCCATCCCTGAGAATTGTATATGGGATCCAGTTCTCTCAAATAATCTGTCAGTGCTTCGAAACTCAAATAACCTATATGGAATTACAGTTGAACTTCCCTAACTCGAATCACCATAATACACAAAAAAAAAATGGAGTTAAAAGGACTTCGACTTATGGAAGTTAATTTGTATGAAATTTGACTTCTATAGCCAATTCAAAAGTTGGATTTATGGAGAACTTCGAGTTATACAAGTACGAGTTATCGAAGTTCAAATGTATCTTTGCCATTACAGCATTTTATGGTTGTCGTTTATGTAATACTAATAGATGCATACTTCTGGTGGTCCAATGATCTCGTTAGTCTCTTCTTCATCACTTAAGCTCGATTTAACTGAGGATTTCTCTATAAAACAACTAGATAGTTGTTGACTTTAAGTTTTTCCTCTGTTTCCAGCTTCTATCAGTGGCTTTAGCACCAATCTCCTCAAACTCATCCAAACGCTGGCCTTATAACATGCTTCCATGAATTCCATCTATAACTTCTGTTAGATTTTTGGAAACCGTCTCTAATAAAGCTAAAGTAGCTACTCAATGTTGGGATCATTTAACTGTAGGTTCAATTAAAAGTGCCAGGAAACTGAACAAAAACTATGGAGTTTACTAAGTGTGCTCCAGGATCTAATATGATCTATATAATAAAAATAATTATATTAGAAAAGTTTGGCGAAACTTTGTCATCAATATTCTATCTTTAAAGACATAAGCAAATGTTTCAGAAATCGATCCATGATTAATTTTTTAGAAATATCAGTTTTCATTGAGGCCCTATAAGTCATATAAATATATCATGAAACAATAACAGAGTATGTCAACAGCCGTAGGTCAGTTTAATAATATATATATGGTTTAATAGCACTCGTATTTATAAGAATTCTACAAAAGTTTTTTTTTTACTGGAATCGTCCATAAACTACCCAGTTTTTCAATCATTACATCCATTCTCATCGTCTTAAAGGACTTCCTGCGCACAATTTATTAGGTCTACAACTTTGCTCCGCCGTTTTCCAATAGATGTCTCTAGGGTGAAGCACTGGTCGATTAAATCGATTACATCGTTTTAAATCAATCTTGGACATTTGTGTCAACTTTAACCCAACAAACTTATTCTCAACTGAAAATGTCACTTTTTGAACCGAATTCTCGACATTTCCGGGAAATTTTGCTTTTCTTTTTTAATTCCAAGAAAAGTGCGGCTGAGGCTCATCGAATGCTTTTGGATACGTACGGTGAGGCTGTCCTAAGTGAAAGAACATGTCGCGACTGGGTTCAACGTTTTAAGCATGGTGATTATGAAGCCAAGAGCTCCATGCTCGGCATTTGGTGGGACCAGCTGGGGGTGTTATATTATGAGCTGCTAAAGCCAAGTGAAACCATCACAGGAGATCGATACCGAAAGCTATTGATCCGTTTGAGCCGAGCACTACAGTACGAGGAAAGACACGATAAAGTCATTCTCCAGCATGACAATGCTCGGCCTCACGTCGCAAAGGTGCTCAAAAAATATTTGGAGACGCTGAAATGGGAGATCTTACCCCACCCGCAGTATTCTCCAGACTTTGCTCCATCTGAATATCACTTGTGTGCCGATCGATGGCACAAGGTCTAGCTAACGAGCACTTCAGTTCTTATGAAGAAGTCAAAAATTAGATTGATACTTGGGTCTACTCGAAAGATTAGGAGTTCTTTCGTCACGGAACACGTATGCTGCCAGAAAGATGGTCAAAAGTAGTAGCTAACGACGGCCAATATTTTGAATAACATTTTTGTAACCGTTTTTATACAATAAAGCCTTAAATTTACAAAAAAAAACGGCGGAAGCAAAGTTGTAGACCTAATATTAAACTCTCCCAAAAATATAAATCGAAACCTCAGAAATTCTGATCAAAGTCAGACTCAAAGGTTATGAAATTGGAAATAATAAAGGTGTATACTGGCTACAGCTTTGTTTGGGAGAGAATCTGTGGGGACCTACAAACATAATCTCTCCGTTTATGAATAACAAATAACCAAAGCGAATGCCATGGTAGGAATCCGTCGTTTCCTTAAAATGTTTACTGAAACTCTCTGAACCTCAATGCAAAAATTCCAACATGTTCTGGGCTCGAGGACTGACTAAGAAGCTCTATGCGGGAATTTCAAGATTAATTTTATATTTTTTTTTAAATTTAAAAATAACTAAAATGGGTTTCGTGCAAAAAATCGAGACTTCATTTTGGTTGAAAAAGAGATATTTATCCACTTAGTAACCCTTATGCTTTATAAGTAAATTTGCTACTCTATAAGACAACCTACTTCCTTCCTTACAACCGTTTTAAAGATAAATTGACTTAAAAATTCCGTATATCACCGCCTCTTTACCCTTCTCTATCTTATCCTCCATTTAACAAACTAACCAACTTGTCCATATTCGAGAGCACTCAGACATGCGACTCTGTGCATGCGAATGAGCAAACATCAGTTGAGCGCTGAAGCAGCACATCCACATATCTATACATATATATGTATGTATATATGTACTCAGAAGTACGTCCCCACTAAAGCAATAATATAATTGCAGTTTCCAGTGGCACTCTACGCCCACTCTAACCGTTATCTTCCAGGTAAACAGACAACTCGAAACGATTTTCATTCGAAAGTACCAGTACTACAACTTTAATTCGTCGCTCAACGGCTAACTGCCTGGCCGCTTTTCCACCTGACAATGATGCTACCACTCGGAATTCTCCACATTTTTCAGCCATTTCAATTTGCCGCACGGACTCAAGCGACATACGCGCATATGAGATGGGGAAAAGACAGCTTGAAAAAAAAGGCTCTTTGAATGTACTGTCACGAGTACACACACGATATACCTTTCTCTGTATTTTTGCTTTCGTCCCCTTTTTTTGTTTTTTTTTCTGTTTGCCTTGTCTCGTCGTTTGGCGAAAATGAAATGTATACCCATTAGGCAAAATAAAAATACAAAGCGTCGTGAAGCAGCGCTCGCCAATTGCCTCTTCCCCAGCCGGAGAGGATTTGACAATTCTACGTGCACAACAACAACAGCAAGTGGTGCTTTCAATTCGTTAATTGTTCTGCCGTACCCGGTGTAGCTCAGTGAGACAATGAACTTTTCAAACCAAATGTGTCCACTGCCATTAAAGCTCTGGCGAAGATTTGAATATGATTTCTGTAGCAATTTCATTGCTATCTTTCATTCAGAAAAATAAGTCTGAAGAAGGATGTTCCGATTTAAATATTCCCACATTGGCAGAAGTTTAAAGTCTCTCGAGTCTCTCAGATTATCTCTGAATTTAAAATTATCACCTTCGATTAGAATATTTAGTGCGCTCAGACAATGATATTGAGTTAACTAACTTCCATACTTGTATGTTAGTGGTTGGCGTTGTAACGTTTAGCCGGTTATAGCCGAATCGATGATAGTGCGCCACTTCTGTCTCTCCTTCGCAGTTCGACGCCAGTTGGAGATCCCAAGTGTAACCAGGTTGCTCTCCACCTGGTCCCCCCAACGGGGTGGGAGTCCTTCCCCTTCCTCGGCTTCCTCCGGCGGGTACTGCATCGAACACTTTCAGGGCTGGAGTGTTTTCGTCCATTCGTACAACATGACCCAGTCAGCGTGGCCGCTGTCTTTTTATTCGCTGAACTCTGTCAATGCCGTCGTATAACTCGTACAGCTCATCGTTCCATCGTCTGCGGTATTCGCCGTTGCCAATGTTCTGAGGGCCATAGATCTTGCGCAAAATTTTCCTCTCGAAAACTCTTAGTGTCGTCTCATCTGATGTTGACATCGTCCAAGCTTCTGCACCATAAAGCAGAACGGGGATGATAAGCGACTTGTAGACGTTGATTTTGGTTCGTCGAGAGAGAACTTTACTTTTCAATTCCCTACTCAGTCCAAAGTAGCACCTGTTGACAATAAATAACCCGGACGCATCTTTTCGACTGAATTTATAACACCCATTTGAGCAAAGACCAATCCCGCCTCACCAAAATTCCGGCCACCACATTTCTATTTTATTTCAGACTTCAATTTGTTCGAAGAGACAGTGATAGTTCCCATTTGAGAGAGTCAATGGAATTTGAGCTTTACCCGAATGTTAGAGATTATATTTTACTCTGACAGAGACTCTTAACAATTAGCTAAGATTTCGAATAAACTGCGTCGGCCTACTGAGCTTGCTTAGTAATGTGGGTAATTTTTAATATAGATCGGATATCTTCCCATTCAGTTTACGTTTTCTCAAAGCTCTAAGCTTCTTAAAATATGGCACGTGCAGCCGTGCCATTTATTTGCGGACGTGTCAAAAGCTTTAAAGCTCTATGAAAATGCTAAGAGAGCTTATCCTTAATAAATAATGCGAACTACTTAAAGAGTATTTGACTTTCTATTAGTATCTGTAAAACTTAGAGAGATTTTCTTCTTCCGAGCTCGTCTCGAGTATTTGAGACCATCGATATTTTACATTTCTTCATAGATATCAGGATTTATATATTTTTCATTAGAATAACTCCAAATCATATTTTGTTAACGATATAATGCTTTGTAGTCTAATCGTCATCATATTTCTTTGGTCGGACCATGATTTTTACAGTGCTTAATGGTTCGTCCGCATAAAACGATGGCCACATAACACCATCATAGTTTGCTGTTAATTCCTCAGAGAACGGACTGTTGAGATTTCTAAAATAAAAAAATAAAAAACAAATTTTTCAATCTCGATTTTATAAAATGTAGCCTCAATGACCACTTACCCGATTTCACAGTCCTTATACCACCAACCCGCACGCATTTTCCGCGCACACCCCTCCTCATTATCCCTATCATATGTTCTGAACTTTTGTCCTTCGCTATCCTTCAAACTGTCACCTGCGGCTCCGCCTCGTCTACCCAACGAATTCAATGTGTAATTTTGTTCTTCATCCGCAATACTAAAGACGTCATAGCGATACCAACGAAAGTTACCATCAAAATCCAGCAACAAAATGACCATCTCTTGCAACATACTGTGCGTGATGGCCCAAATCTTCTCCAGACCCAGCCAATAACTGGCATCTATTACACCGAAACCCGCACGATAATCCGACCAGTTGCGATTGAAATCGATCGGTGGATCGTCGAAGTCGCGCTGCTGTATCACCAACCAGCCGTGCTTCTCATCATCAATTACTTGGCAATAGACCATAAATGGACGCGGGTATAATGCTACACGTACCAAGTAGACACCAGATGCGTTGACATGTGCACAGTCTGGCAGGATGCTGAAAGAGTGGAGAGTGGTTCTTGAAAAAATATCTTTGAAAAATAGAAGTTAGGAATTGTGTTTGTTTCTTGTTGCTAAATTCAAAATAATATGGTTCTTACAAATGACCGTGCAATCCAATGACTCTTCAGCAGTTTGTAACGATGGAAATGATAATTCTACTTAATTTTCTTCAAGTCGACTGGACTAATATCGGAGTTAGTCGCTTTTTATAATCGATATTGATATTGTCCTAACCTTCCTCCCTTAAACCTACGCTCTTTATAAGGAGCTTATTTAGAGTTGAGTCTAGATTTGGTAGTAGAAAGGACGTTTAATTCACCTAGATTACAGAAATTAGGGTTTTGAAAGAGAAGGAAAGATCCGTTGATTAGTCGATGTTCCTGAACAGAAACTCTTTAAGAAGGGCTCCATTAAATTTGCACTTTCCCATTAAAGAACAGAAATGAAAATTCGAGGAGGACCCGTGTTTTCTGGAGTTCACTTCAATGAAAAAAAGACAGACGTCGACTTATTATTGTTGTCAAAAATACTTACCCATATCTCATATCACTATCCACTTTGTTAGCTTCATGCGTTGTTGTATTCGCAGTGTTTGTCTTAACGGATTCATTTATATAGTAATAATAGTTAAAAAAGTAGTTGTTCCCAGTTGTGGAGTTCAGTGTTTCCAAGACATTTTCAGGATCTATTGTCTGACCTCCCGTTGGACTTGAAGTCGTAGAAATATTTGGAGTAGATTTTGCTTTTCCTGCGAGATCAAAGACAATATAAGTATAATGTTGAAAACTTGAAGACTGGAGAGATATTATTTTGTAGAATTCTTTACTTTACCTGATACTTTTGCCGGAGTCGTGACTTTCGAAGTATTAATTATAGCAGTCGGTTTCGTTTTTGCGGAAATTACATTTGCATCTGAAAATGTATTATTCAAGATCGTTTTAATAGCTGGTTCGTAAAACTTCATATGACTTGGCGGCAAAAATGAAAGCCACCATCTTTGCTGTGCAAATTGATTTGCTTCGAACGCGAACAAAGTCGTTAATAAAATTACAATTTTAATTAACGACATTTTATGTTAATATTATTATTTGTAATTGTATTCGAATTTAGGCTTTTCGAACCTTTCACTTTGGAGTCTCACTTTAGAATGAAATGTTTAGCAACAAATCTAAAGCTTTTAAATACCTTTGGTTGTATTTTTTTAGAATATTTACTAGATGTTTTGAAATTTATTTTTATAATGGTTAGCAACAGCTACGAAGGTTGTTTGATAAGTCCCCGAGTATCTAAGTACAACATACAATGCAACATGTTGTCTAGCAGAACTCACGTGGTATTTTGAAAGCCTGGACAAAAGCGATTATATCACATACAAACCTTTACGGAGTGCTGTCTTGTCATTTCAAAGAACGATTTAGATACTTAGACGCGGATGCAAAATTGAAACTCAAGAACCATCTCAATCTTGAAAGTCTCACTTTATCAACATGATTGTAGTTTAACAGTATACAGTTTCCAGCCAGATAAATTTAAAATAATGGAAAAGGTGGTACGTTGTGGAAAAAATAAAGGGATTTCTTCATTCTTTTAAAAATGAGCTTACCATAATTTTACTTCGAGTTTTCTTTCACCAAGCAGTGTTGTGGAACTCACCTGTGATAGCATTTTAAGGGAAAATATAGGACATTATAAGATTGAAAGCCTCTAACAACTTATAATACATGATAGATAATATCGTTCTTTGGCAGTGGTGACTATGTAACATTAAAAAAAAACAGGCATTAAATATAATTTGTATTTAATCTTGTAACAAAATTGTTAAGAGAGTATTATAGATTTCAAAAATTCTTTGACAATTGGAAAGCTACATTCACCCCAAGTAACATAGGCTATATTTATTGCAAGAATCTCAACATTCTAGAAATAGTTCCCAGGAGAGGATATCAAAAAGACTCCGTGGTGGAGAATCTTAAGGCGTCGAGCTTTGAGCGTTCCCAACGCCTACGCTATCAGAGAGAAAGACAACGGACACCAAAGACTAGAGGTCATAATCATGTTTTAGCTCATTGAAATATATTTTCATATTCATTTTTATAATATAATTTCATATTCGGATATTCCTCATTTTACTATTTTAAAATGAACCCACGCCAGAAATGGGAAAGTACATACGTATGTATGGGCGAGTGTGTAAAAACTTATAACTTTTGAAATGTTTGTTTAAACCCGTGCGAAGTCGGAGTGGTATGCTAGTAAGTCGTAAAACTAAATGAGTTTGATATGGGGTAATATATATATAAATGATAAGGATGACGAGACGATGTGAAATCGGATGGGATGTAACTTACTAACGAAAAACGTCAGAAACACTAAATTAAAAAAAAGGAATAGGGGTATGGCGTCGCCAACTTATGTACTAGAGTAGATAGAACTACTAGACCGATTTCAATGAAATTCGGTATATAATATTTTCTTGACACTCTGATGTCACGGTTGGAAGATGTGCGAAATCGGTTCAATCGGTTCACAACCACGCCTACTTCTCATATAACTTACTTTTGAATTCGATCTGATTTCTTCACTTTATAAGATTTACATTAGGAACCAATGAATATAGCGAATTGAAAGTTTACATAAATACTGTATATGATCCGTGGCATCACTTGTGTAAAAATTGTCGAAATCGGACTATAACTTTTCAAGGCCAAGGTTTTGAATTTGAAGAACTCAGCGCCTTATGGTAATTTTTCACCGAAAATATCGGTAAATCTCTCAGATATCTTAATTTAATTCAGAGGAAATCTTTTTCTTCTGATAATATGTCTCTGTATCAGAAATGGTTAAAATCGGGTCATAACTTCCCCGATATCTCGAATAGCTAATTATAGGATTTTCAAAAATACGATGGGCTTAATAGCTTATAAATCGGCTAATATATGAAATTGCTTGAAATGAGCATATAATCCTTATATATGATGTATGTTGGTAATGAAAATGAGTTTAATCGGCTCAGGAATTACCTCAGCCCATATACCATATATGATTATTTTAGTTTTTCTATTGGACTTTATATCGAATATATGGGTCAAATTGTGTGTTATCTTGATAAAAATAGAGCAATAAATTGCGAGAATATAAAATGGTCGGTTGCACCTGCACTTAGCCCTTCCTTACTTGTTTTATCATAAATTACTTACTTAACATATCTAGAATAATCATAAGTGATATTCAGAAATTCGAAGTCGTTTTAAAGATAAAGCGGTTAAAAGACGGAGCTGTCCGAAGCGTTGGCAGCTGGAAACTTTGAACGCGTTTTTCTCAAATCCGTGTTTTCAAACTCTCTTCCACCGTATCTCAAAAACCACTTGACCAAATGACTTGAAATTTGTAGGGTACATTCAGCACAAGTAAAAGCATGGAACGCTGTGTTATTAATCAAAAATTCCAAAAACTTAAATTTTTTTATATGTACCAAAAAACTAAAAAAAAAAAATTAGCAATTTTTGTTTTCAAATATATACCAAAAGTATATTCACTTGATCGTAGTTTTACAAATTAAAACACTGCTAACTTTTTTTGTTTCCGATAAGCCAATCAGCCGGAATCGTTATCGCTAGTCCATTTTTTTAAGGCGGGTGTGTTCAGAAAGCTGTAACTCATGTTCTACACAATATTTTTAGCTTAAAATTTAAATGTATACTGTGGAAATATGAGTATCTTAGTGAATGATAATAAACTTAAGGTTCTATCTTTTTACTCGTCGTAGAAAAAATTCTAAAGAATCACTAAAAAACAGGCCGTCACATGTGATGACTCCCTTAATTTAAATAAATTTTTTGTAATTTTTAATAATTAAATTATATGTGCTCTAGAATTGTTGAGTAAATTTAATACACATCATTTAAATAATTGTGATTACATTATTTAGAATTATTTTAATATACTTTTTTAATTAATTTTATTCAATTGCATTATTTAATTTTCATATTTATTAGTTATCTTTTTTAAATTTTGTTTTATTAAAATATTTAAATAATAATTTAAATAATAATTTTAATAATTATCATTATTATTTTTATTTTCAAAACCTTCTACTTTGCCTTCACTGTATTCATTTCAATCCACCTATGAACGTTAGAATATTCATTGCATACTTATAGGCGCGCAAGGCAATGTTACACCTTTCAAAGCACATATGCACATACAACAAAGCAACAACAACACACAAAAATAAGCTCCAAAAGAAGCGAACAAGTTCGATGCACACTTTGTGGAACTTACGAATGTACCATGTAACTGCTGCTCCACTGCAAAGCAGTGAAGAAGGCGCCTACAATCCACAAACACAAAACACCGACAAGCATCGAACACAGCACAGCACAATGCTGCGCCCGGCAACTTTGTCATCCCACCAACAAGCAAGCAAAGCGCATTTCGTGACTTTTGTTTGTTTGTTGTTTGTTTTCAGCGCAGCCGAACAGCATCGTGTATAAACAAATGCATCGGCAGTTGTGTGTGAGCATCGTTTGTTTGTTTGTTTGTTGGTGTAAATATGCTTTTCTTCACCCATCCACATACCGTTGTGGGCGCATATCGAACACGTTCGGGCGGCATGTTCGCTGGCAACATGTTGCATTGGCGCCGCTCGCATAGATATAAACTTTTGCTGTGTTTTGCAGTTTGTTTCTTGTTGTTTTTAACATATGACGCTCGTGTCGATTGCGCGGCGGTTAGCGGTTAAATATTTCTTTGTAATCATTTGACATTTTGCAGTGAAAAATAATTAAAAAATGCTGAAAAAATGTTGAAAGAAGTGCAATGTGTCTTTAAATATATTAAAATAAAATAAAGCCTGTCTTCGGTGTGATTCATAGTGGCGAGGAATGAAAGGAGCTCATCTGTGTATTGACGACGTAGTTGTACAAAAGAACGCGACAGAATATTTGGGCAAACCAACGCTGCTGCCAGCGCCGCGCTGCAGACGCGTGTGAAAAATTAATTGAAATCGTTTTTAGCAAATAAATCTGTAGAATTTTGTGAAATTTATTAAGTGCAAAAAATAACAACCAAGTCAATTAAAGTGAAGAGTGATTTTTTCAAAAAAATTAATTAATAAATAAAATTTTTGGAAATATATTCGAAAAAATAATTTTGAACAAAAAAATCAAAATCAAATATTTTGAAAATAATTTCGAAAAAAGTTTTGAAAAAAATTTCGAAAAAATTTTGAAAAAAATTAGAATAAATTTTTAAAAAAAGTTTTGAAAAAAAAATTTAGAAAAAAGTTTTGAAAAATATTTACATATCAATTTTTGGTGACCAACGCTACCACCTGGTCCACCACTGCCATTGTGTATGCAATACAAACCTCTCTCACGCTCCCCGCCGCGGCAGTGTCAAAGTTCAACGCGTTAACTGACGTCTCAGCGGCTTGTAACAGTATTTAAATGTATGCAACAACAACAATAACAAGCAGTGAATTTGTGGTTAATGTTGCAGCATTCTGTTGCACAATCGCGTGAAGAGTGTTGCAAAATCAATAGATTGCTAAACAAAATTTTATCTACTCAACCCACATACCTACACATATACTGATGTATATATGTATGTGCTGCAACCCTCTACAGCAACACCCACCTGCATAGCATTTGACGCCAACAAACTACCCCCGCCCACCCATTTGCTGGGGTGACTGTGTGGTTACGTGTGTGGCGGCCTTGCCACAGTGTAAATAAATATAAGTATCTTGTTGTTGTTGTGCAACAATATTAAGTCAACACACTTGCTACAACAACCATAAGAATATCTACTAAAAAACAACAACAATTCGTAGAAGCAACACGCAACATTCGGTAAATAAAATGTCTACAACAATACAACCGAGCGCCAACATGGACTTGGACACAAGCACACAAGCCGAAAATAACAGCAACAACAACCAGCAAAATAACACCAACGCGCTCAGTATCAACGCCAGTGTGATACAAGTGGGTGGTGGCAGCAGCAGCATTGTTGCTAACGGCATTTGCGCGTGCGACCCTACACAGTCACAGCAGGCGTGTCCAATACTAATTACTAGCGCACAGCAACAGTTACAAGCAGATGAACAGTCAGAACATCATGAACAACAACAACAGCAGCAGGAGCAACAACAACAATCCTATCAGCTGCAGGATATTCCGGCTACCGATAGTGGACGTGCGTCGGTAAATGAATTCGATACAACAACAACAATGCTGGAAGACACATTACCAGCAACTATTGTGGCGCTTACAACCACAAGCGACACGGCGAATGTAGCAAATGTTGCCAGTTTTAAAGATGACGTTGCTGCGATTCCAGCAACTATTGTCACAGTTGGCGCTGGCAATTCACAGGATTTTTATGCCAGCAGCGGCTCACAAACCAAGTGGTATTTACGACCAACGGAAATTTGTGGCGCTGATGTTAGTTGCAGTGTTGCGCCGTCGCCGCCACCGCCACCGTGTGTTGCTGTCAACAATGTTGTTATCATTTCGACCTCGGGTAGTACGGAAGTGGATGAGTTTGTGTCGCAAGCAACGACAGTTGGCGGGATCGTAAAGTGTACAGCTGGTGTTGAAGGGTAAGTTCTTTAATTGCTGTAACGTTAGTTTGGTTTTGTGGCTTAAAACTAATTTTCTTGCGTTACCTCATAACTAATAAGGTAATATCAGAAATAATTTCGAGAAAAAATTAATGAAACGTTACCAAATACATGTATAGGCGACAGATGGCGCTCTTTTACTAAAACGTATCAAAAATATGATTGGGATTCTGAATTTAAACTACAAGCGTTATAACTCGCTACTTTTGAGCCTTTAATGTTAGATTTACCGACCAGATCATCTTCTTTAAACGATTACAATATAATTTGTTGGGTATTTTCATATCTTTAGCTTTATCTTACCCTTAAGCGGTTACACCACCTTGGAAAAAATTGGATTTTTTGTTTTTGCTTAATTTCAAATATTTTAACGAGTATTCCTTAAAATAATGTCTCAATAATTATGAGAGTTATGATCATTAGAAACTATTGCGGTGGGAACGCGCCGAGAGTACATTTTTTTTCATCCTTTGCATTTTTCTTAAACCCACATTTTTCGAGATGGTGTACACGTTAACTCAAAAACTATTCAAGTGATTAACATGAAATTTAAAATCATCTTCCTAAATAGATTTTCCACACTGATTTTTTTGATTGAATAATTTGAAAAATTTGTATCCGATTTTTATACGGTATTTTTAGCAAAAAATATGAACTCATTCTTTAAAGTGCTTCAATTTGCGTAAAAAATTGTGTTTCAAAATTTATAACTTTTTAAGAAAAATATATTTTTACTTGTTTCAAACGAAAATTAAAATGCCAATCATGTACACCATCATTTATATATAAATTTAAGGAAGGCCCACCTCAAATACTTTTGTAAACAAATTCTTACAGAACCTGATTTTCATGTGTTCAGGGTGGCGTAACCCTGGTATTCACCGGCTTGTACTTATAATGAGCTGCAAACATATTGAATAAAATTTAGGAACTTGCAAGTGATAATATCCGAATTAAAATAATTTCCAAACTTTTTCGGCAATAATTACTTGCTTTAAATTAGAATTTCTAAAAACTAATTGAAGAAATCTTAATCATATACGTAAAATGCTTGAACAACATGAAGGCTGGAAGAAAATAACCTAAGTAAGCTTGTTTGAAACTGTTCTAAGAAAACGTACGGGAGGTCGATTATCAAACTAGTTGTTGACAAATATCGATATAGCAGGTATCATGCCTACTTCTTCATTTGCTATTGATAGATCTAATGATATATCTTATCGCAATATATTAAAAAGCATAGACACTTTCTAGAAACACTGAAACTGATAATTTCTGAAAACACACCGATATTTAAAAATAGTCATAATGACGAGATTTGCGACCGCGTACTTTGAACTTTGAATTTGATAAAATTTTATTTGAAATACACAGCAGTTACATATGTCTTCGAACCCCTTTCATATTTGCTTATGTTACAATCAAGATGTAATTCTTGGTAAGTAAAGTTCTTGCAATGAATTGAAAGCCAAGAAGCATTTGATAATGAAAACAAAGGTATATCTACACTAAAGTTACTTATAAAACTATTTATAATATTCTGATATAGAGTTGTTGCCACAAATCACATACACTTTGCATTTTCTTTGCTCCGCTTTCTTATCAAAAAATTTGCATGTGAAAGCAAGTGCTATAACCGTTTTCAATGCTATTTCTGTTTGACTTATGCCAGATTATGACATTTATATCAGTGGTTTGTTCTATTTGATACTCACTAAATAGATCCCTATATAATATAATGTTTATTTCTTAGGAAAGAAAATTATCTAACTGGCCATTGTCCTATTGGGATTCGCGCTGTTAGGTCAAAAGTCTTAACGGATGCTAGCTGTAGAAGCTACCTGGAGGTGCCTTTTGAAATGGGAGAGTCTTTTTGAGATGAAGACGAAGATTTTTGGATCTCACTTTGTCGTACAATCGCGCAAACTAGCGGATATGGAAGATATAGGTTTATAGTAGGGTCAGAACGCTTTGTCTAATCTTAATATCTAATCATGGGAGATGATCCTGGTTTCACAAAGGACTATCATTCCTAGCCTAAGTGCGTTTTCCTCTATCATTTATCGAACCGATAATACGATTAAGTCCCGAAGAAAATTGTTATCCCTCTCACTTTTGACATGTAGTAAGTGTTTCTTCATCCTTTTATGGTGCAAAAATGTATATTGACCCACAAAGAAAACATTCCTTAGTTTATAATACAGCTCAAACTACCTTACCATATTAAAATACCTTTTTCTATAATATGGATATTAAACTTGGCATATCCATAGCCCTCAACCTCTAAATTTTTATGAGCTTGGTTATATCTAAGACTATTTATTTTTAAATAGTTACTGATTTCATTCACTCGCCATAAATTATAATTAATCATCTGACACAGTTTCTTTACACTTTGCTACAAAATTATTCCCTCCACAGTCATCACCACTACCGTACTAAATTATTTGTCCTATATAGTCATATTATTATGACTCGTATGTATATATGTATGTACATTCAACATGTGTACATAAGTTGGTGCTATCAACCACAAAATTGCATAACCGTTGAAAATACAAAATTGCTTTTATCCCCCCGCTACCTACCGCATGCAGTCGTGCAATCTATAGTAGAGCGACACTATCAGGGTGTCTGCTTGCCACACTGCATAAGTATGTGTGGACCCTTATAAATATTGCATATCAACGACTGCCGGCGATAGTGATCAAAAAGTCAACGTCATTATCATCAGCAATGATGGCCATTCTGACGCCCTTCCCCGAATGCATACGGAATGAAGAATGACACTTGAAATTGCAATTGAGGTGGTTGTTTTATGTTTGATATTCGTTTTTTTGCTTTCTTTCTTCTCTTTTCGTTTCATTTTGTGTTGTGTGCTTCATTTGTAACTCTTTTTGTTGTTGTTGTTGTTGTTGTAAGTTTGTATATATTATGCTCATCACACTATTTGCTCAGCAATTTGCGGACATTCGTTGACTTCGGATCATTGCATTCATTGTCGGTGCGCTTGCCAGCTGAATGACATTTATATTTGTGGGTTATGTACTTGTGCGGCGAAGAGGGGTGTGCTCAAATTTATATTTCATGTATTGCTTGCCAACATTACCGCTGTCCTTGCCCTTTTTTTTTGCTTTTATTATTCTACTTTTTATTTCTCCATTATTATGCTTCTGCCTTGTGCCTTCCGCCAGTAATGTAAACAGCTGTTTCTTATTTATATATGCCACACCTTCTCACCGCCTGCCTCTTCACTCAGTCGCCCATTTATTTGCCGTTATATTTCCTCATGTGCGCTCATTTATATGCGAAGTGGTTCGTGAAAATTCCACCCGAGTCATTACAGCACCCTTTTGCGTCCTTGAGTGATTGCAACTGTTACAATTTGCTCTATTGTATTATCATGTTAATCAGTTGGCATTATATCTCATCATAACGGTTTTACGCTCAATTTTATGCATTGCGACTTACCGCTCCATCTTCTTCGTCACTCGAGTTCAGTTAATATGTTTTGAGGTGTGATTAAGTGTTTTGTATTGCTAATCTGCTTAAATTACTACTTCCGTTACTCCAGCATCACAATCTCTGTCAAGTGCCTTCCTCAGCCTCCCTTTCTTCCTCACTCATGGAACATCTGTGTTTGGTATTATCGGTTAATCGTTCTAATTGTCTGTAAATAATTTGATTACATAACTTTTCGTTTTGTGGTGATTTCAATTACATGAGTTCTTTTTTTTATCAAAACCGGTTTATTGTTGACATTTGCTAAAGCACCGATAACCTAAAAAACACGTGTTCACATTCACAACGACCTTGGATTGCTCAGTGTTGCGCAAGTATTACAGAGAACTTCTCTCCCTCTTCCAATTAAGCTACTATTGTTTAGCTTTTCTTTTACATGAGGGTTGCGGTTTTAAACGGGATGACCTATTTAATGAGCTTTTCAATCATAAAATGCGCCAAGTGTTTAAGATCACTAATTTCTATGGACTTTATTTCTAAATTTTTAACATATGGTACCATTTTGAAGAGAAATTCTTCAAAAACTGAAAGAATTTTCTTTTTTTATTCAAGCATGTTTCGATAAATGGTACTCCTTCCGCTATTGAAACATGGAAACTGTTTACACGGGAGTGTTTCCAATGAAACCAAAACAGATCTTAGATTTACATCACAACAGATCTAACTATTGGACCGAAGACCCAATATTCGTTAGCATAAAAGCTAGTCTATCAATTTTTCTTTGCTACTTATGTATCTAAAGAAACCTAGAAAACTTCTCGTTCAAACTGAGATATTTATATTTTTACATGTCTTTTTTACACCTCTCTTCGCGTGCATTAAATTTCTCAAATATTACGAAAAACTAAAGTATGTTCTAGTTAGAACTTTTATGTAGACATAAACCGCGTCTTCCCTTCTTGTTCTTCGGCTATATCCTCAATGTTTCAGAAACACATAATGATAATAAACATTATTCAAAGGACTCACATTCAGTAAAGATTAACCTTTCTGGCCAATGTTTAGTGACAACTACCCCCAGCTAACCTCTCTTTACTATAAGAATTTTTTAATACCAATTACATAACTATTAGGCTAAATTTCATCAGTATTATAGCAAGTTATATAAGTATTTTTCATGCTGCTGTTGTAGCGGTTACTCATGCCTGAAATGACAAGCCTAGCCTTATTGTCATCGAAGTCATCTAACGAGAGGCCCAGGAAACGAGCTGTTTCGTAGGGGTCGGACCAAAGGGAAAGGGGTGTTAGACGAGTAAGGTTAAGGGGACATGCAAAGAGGTGGTTAGTGTCATGAGGGGACTCTTTGCATGCAGGACATATGTTGAGTATGTCAGGGTCTAGTCTGGATAGGTAGGAGTTTAGTCTGCTACAGTGTCCAGAAAGAAGTCACTCTAGTTTCGCGAGGCAACTCAAGCTCTGTGTCTGCAACGGGGGGTGTTGTTTTCCAAGTACGCCATTCATGCGGAGGGAGTCAATGAAGGTGTAAATAGCTCCTCTGTGAATGGCGTTCAGTGCTTGTCTGTAGTTAGTCGCATCCGAAGTACAATCCCCACAACAGCCGGTTATACGATACACCGAGATTGACTCGGATCCGACCAAGGACTGTTATTTCGGCGACCCAGACCTGACTGGATCGGTAAGTTCTAGTCTTCCAAAAAGTATTTTTAATAATATATAATACTTTAAGGAACCCTTAGAAGTATCTTACTTCATCTTCAGTAGAATGAGTTAGGTTTGGTCGCCCAGAGTGCAATTTGTACTTACTCTTATTATAATTGATCTCTTCTAGGAATATACTTCAATCACCCTGTATTTGTAATTAAGACTCGATGAGTTCAATTAGAAAATATAAGATCTCCTTCCTTTCCTCTATCACCGTTTCCTGGTAATCCTCTAATTTTGCGACCTCGCACGTCATTAACACTTCGTTGACTATCAATTAGTTCAAATAATTTGAATTACCACACAAGTTGCCTTATTCGAGAAAGTTTCATACAAAAAAAAAGACAAAATAAAAACAAAAAAGTTATGAATGAAATTTTCGTATTATGTCGCAAATTCTCTCTACTTTTCGTAATCTACAACATTGGCGACAACCATTGACGAACCAAACAAGACAGCCTACACACCCGAAATCTGCAACAACTTGTTCCGGCATACGAGGGTCCATAAATTACAGCGTCGAACTAAGTACGTGACATGCATTGATCATTTGAACTGCCTGTCAGTAGCAGCGAAATTCCATTTGGTGACAGTTACTCCGATTTTTCTTGTCTTCTTTTGTGTTTTTTGCGCTCTTTTTGTCATGTCTTTTACCGTCGCATTTTTGTTTCAAGTACAACATGCGTGTACCTACCGCTGCTGTTGTTTGTCGTGATTGACGCGAAAACTTTTACTTTCGTTTCGGTAATGTATGTGAAAATTTTACATAAGACTCTCCGCAAAAGGAAGTTCTACGCCAAAAATTAATTATTTTATGACACTGTCGTAAATGTAGTGTTATTTAATAAAGTTAGTCTTAAAACGTTTATACTGTAGTGGCGTAGTTCAGTGCGTTAAGTACGTTGAGTACGTTGGGTTCGCGACTACCAATCGGTAGTTCATGGGTTCGAAATACATACAAATTTTCTCAAATGACATTTTTCCCACAGCATATTCTGGAGTCATCGGGGACTATTTAAAAATTGCCAAATTCTACAAATTCGGGATTCAACAGTCTTCAAAATCCCAACAGCTCTGGGAGATCGATATTTGGACAGCTGAACAATAACTGCCTCTCTCCTGTTTTCTAGTCAGAATTTCCTCAAATCTTCCTTTACTTCTTTCGTCCATCTTGACCCCGAAGAGACTAATCATAGCAGTCAACTGACAGCGAAGTATTGTAATAGAAGACCTCATTCCTTATGTGGAATGTAAGAATCGATCTCTATATATCTTAGCTATGCACATGGATATTGGTACTATTCATTCTACTTGTATAAAAGTACCTGAAAGTTTAAGGAACTTGGGTTCCACACTTTCTTCCAATGTTGATATTCGTCGATTAATTAAAAGAGAAGAAGAAGAAGATGAGGAAGTTCATTCTAGAGAGAAACTATTACTTTGATCTTCATTTTTTCTCATAAAGGATCGTAATATAACATTCGTCAGGAAAAACATAGGTTCCACACTCAGATCCAATACGGATATTCTTCGGATGATTAAAAGAGAAGGAGAAGAAGATGAGTAAGCTCATTTTAAAAATTAACTTTTGATTTGATCTCCATTTTATCTCATAAAGGATCGTAATAGAACATTCTTCAGGAAAAACTTAGGTTCCACACTCTCATCCAATATTGATATTCCTCGAGTAAGAAAAAGAAAAACGGAATACCAAAGATGAAGCTCTTCTAGAGAGTAAACTCTGATTTAATCCACATTTTCTCGCATAGAGGTTGCCCATAGAAATTTCTTCCGGGTTATTATAAGTTAACTCTAAGCTTTTTCCGTACCCAAGTTATATCCATGTATTGCGCACACGTTTGCTGACGATAGCTGTCACATAATAATTTCCTCGAAAAAAAAAACACATTTTCTTAATTACAAATACAAATGTACTTTTCTAATATTTCAATCGTCTTTTAAAGGTTGTCTTGTTTTGTACTATCACACCCCATAAGCTACTTGCTGCCATATACACTTGGAATACCGCAGGCGATGGAACGATGAGCTGTACGATTTATACGACGACATTGACATAGTTCAGCGAATAAAAAGACAGCGGCTACGCTGGCTAGGTCATGTTGTACGGATGGAAGAAAACACTCCAGCTCTGAAAGTATTCGATGCAGTACCCGCTGGAGGAAGCCGCGGAAGAGGACGACCTCCACTCCGGTGGAAAGACCAAGTGCAAAGTGACCTGGCTTCACTTGGTGTTTCCAATTGGCGCCAAAAAGCAAAAAGGAGGAATGAGTGGCGCGCTCTGGTGGATTCGGCTATAATCGCTTAAAGCGGTTCCTACGCCAAATATATATATATATATATATGGAATATACTTATGTACAAACCTACTTACACATTTGTCAAGGACTGACTAATAACTTTTTTGCACCTCATTTTCCAGTTGCTGCTTACGAAAATGTTTTATTTTAATGACCAAAGTATAAATTACATGCCATCATATTTAAGTGTGGTGTATATGTATGTATATATACATATATGTATATGTTTTTATAGCCATTTAAATTTTCAAGTTACAAAAAGTTGCACATACCACAGCTATACATAATAGCTAAATATATATTCTTATTTATACATGGAAAATTTATGTAACATAACTGCCTCTTGAGTGCGAAAACAAAGTGTGTTAAGTAGCTGCAACTTCAATTTTTGTTACATGATACCTCAAAGTCTCGAAAAGACACCACAAAGATTGCAGTGAGCAGGCGAACGCGAGTTAAACAATGCATGTGACCCTGTAGGAAATCTCCTTTCTTGTTTACTCTTTTCTCTTTTTGTGACCTGAGAACATGGAGAGATCGATTTTAATCTAAACAGAGGCTTATTAACAAGATCTTACTCTATTAATGTTGTAGCTCCTTAAATAGTAGTACATAGTCTATAGGATCTATGAAAATTTGTCCAATTACGGTGCTTCTTTGTTCTCTAAAGCAAATGCAAGAAAAACTATATATACCCATCTTAGAAAAACCAGAAAGATTTGAATCATCATTATATTAAAGTTAACTGCATCAAAGGTTTGGAACCGCCTTAAATGTATCCCCTTGAACTATATACTGAGGCGACACTGTTGGAGGATGAAAAAGCACTCAATTATTTTTATGTCTCTGTTCCATAATGGATAGACGAACATTCCCATATATCATGCAGATACGATTGTTTTTGCTTCCATCTGCAAGATGTATATAGATTTAGAGAATCTTGATTTTCAAAGTTTTTCGAGGTCAAGTCTTATATAATAAAAGTTTAAACCAATATTTAGATTAAACCTAAATAAGATCAAGATATTTAAATAGTTTTAGCTTGTTTTGGAAGAAGTACCCAGATTCGGTCTGGAGTTAACAATATAGGACTACAGATTTAGAGACCATATCAAAGTTTCCATAAAATCAGAGACATTAGAAGTTGATTTGTATCTTGAAAAATCCTGATAGAATTGTGAGCTGAATATACAGTGGATACTGAGGGTGAACTTTTCGCCCTCAGTAAGCCCTACCTCTTCTTAGTCGTAGGGGTTCTTACTGGCAATTGTCCCATTGGGATCCACGCTGTAAGGTTAAAAATCTTACCGGATGCTAGCTGTAGAAACTGCATGGAGGAGGATGAGGTGGAAAGTCTCATCGCTTTCTTCTGGAATGTCCCGCCTTTGCCAGATCAAGAAAGAGATTTCTTGGTTCACTCTTGCGAAAAAGCGAATATAGATGTTAAAAATCTCTGCAGATTTGTAATAGGTTCAGGGCGCTTTGTCGACTCCTAATTTGCGAATCTAGGCGGTATTCAGGCTTCACAAAGGACTATATTTTAAAGTTGACGTGTGTTTCCCTTTGGGAAACAGCCTTACTACCTAACCTATGAGTCCGTGAATGTTGTCTATGATCTCTCCGCTGGAGTGACCGTTTATACTTTCTGGTTCTCAGTGTTGTTCGTCTTTCTTTGAATTGAGGTGGCGAGTCCCTCCAGTATTTTAAAGTAAGCATCTGATATTATCGTGCGTTTAGCTTGAGGCCTAAACTAACGTACATGGTCCCAAGAAAGCATAGAGTCATTCTTAAAGCGAATAAGATAGTAAGATTTGTTAGTTAGTTTAGGTTACTTAAGCGGCCCACTTTGATATCATGGAACAAAAAGAGGAAATTATAGGAATGGCAAGAGAATAATATATATAACTGAATGCTTTCTAAAGTGACTTCTCAAAATCATTAATCGAACCATTTTCGAGAGAAAAATTATATGATATTTTTCCTACTGGGTCTGTATGTACATATATTAATATTTCAAAGTAAGCATACTCACGGGCCAAGTTTGTGGGAAAAATATACGCTATAGCTCACATACTCTTATATTTGTGTGACTGTGTGTTCCGCAGTATACTTGCGCTTAAGGATAAATTGCAATTTGTTGCAAGAACGAGCGCGCATAAAATCGCAACAATAACAGCAGCTGCTTCATGCATGCACTCTATACAAAAAAATGTATATGGAAACCTCTATGTATATAAATGTACATGGACTTGGATGCGAAAAAAAAGACATAAGTGCTGCCACAAAAGCGGCAAAAGATGTAACAGCAACCTACTTTTGTTGCGAGCAACACTTGCCACATATCTACATGTATATACCCACATACAAACGTATGAATGCTTAGGGCCTTATCTTGGCCGCCATACAAGCGCTGGCATTCACTGACAGCAGAAATGCGAAAGCAACAACAACAAGAAATATTTATGTATGTTTGTGTAACTCTACTGTTGTCCTTATATTCATGGACGTAGGTGATCTGCTTCATTTTATTTTCTCTTGCTCTTCATTGCTGACAACACACCTGCCTGCATAAGCGGCGCGGCTGCATTGTTGCATGCCGCTGATATGAATAATCGCTGGCATTGTTGGTCGCTGCTGTTGCTGTTGCATGGACCAGTCGATCCGGGCGCATTATTTCGCGCAGCAAAACATTTCACTCACTCAAACGCGACCGATTTGCTTGCTGGTTGATTAACACGCGCTGAGCGGACTTATTGCGTGGTGCTGTGCTATGTTGGGCTGCGTTATGCTTTGCTATGCTATGTTATGCTATGTATTCTGGGCTATGCTATGTTATGAAATGCTATGTTTTTTTCTGTGATATGCTACATTTTCTGTGCTATGTTATGCTGTGTACCAGTAGAATAACTCCTTCCACACACGCTTGTTGGCCAGTGCCTTTTATCCACCTGTATGTTAATTTCCAATTTTTTTTTGTATTTTTTTATTTCCCTTTTATTTCTTTTCTGCCTCTTTGTGCTGCGATTCTTCAATCCTCGTTCATTGTTACATTTAATTTGTTAACGAATGACGGCGCAAATCGAATTGTTAATATGGCCATTGTTGGCGTAATCCTTGACAAAGTTGGCATGCAAAGAGAAAGAGCTTTTAAATGTTAAATAAATACACACGCATACACACACACACTCACGTTTTTTAACGCGTTGCATTGTAATTGAAAATACAAAAATGACAAAAAAATGAAAAAATAAATACACACACACAATCACACACATTCCTGTCCTCTGCGCGCTGTAATTGATTTGTTAAGCCGCATTTAATCCCGTTAAGAGCTTTGCCTTTTAGGTATTTACACTTAATTAATTTACATGAATATGATTTTTAATATTTTTCAATATTTTTATTAACACGACTTTTTTGTTGTTGTTCTACTTATTTTTGTACCTCAACAATGTCAATGAATTTGAATTGTTTTTGTGTGTGTGCGAAGTGTGTATGAATAAATTATTTAAATTCATATTTATAGGTGTGTGTATATATGTATTTTACCTTTAAATTTTTTTCATTCATTATCATTATTAAATTTGTTAAATTTTTAACCACATTTCACTGCTTAACCACATATCTTGACTTCTTCATATTTTAATTCTTTTTACGTTAAAAAATTAATATAATAAAAATATTATATCTCTCAATAGTATGTATTGAAACCAAAAAAAAATGTTAATTTTTCGTTTACAAAAACATTTATTTTTTACGATTTACAATTCATATCTCATTAACACTCACTTTATTGAAAACAAGTGTTTTACGTTGTACTTTCAGCTATCAATGAAACTACATTATTATTTTTTAAATAGTGGAGGCTTAAAGTTAAGGTTAGGGGTAGTCAGGATTTTCAAAAAATCATTTTTTTTTTGTTTTTTTTTTTTTGCATTTTCGTTAAGTGAAATATCTTAAAAATATTCTCTGAAAATTTGATCCGAAAATTACTTTTCGAGTTATTCGACAAATAACAAAGAGCGATCGAGCACTCCAAAACGTTCGAGTTAAACTTTAAATGAGTTTTTATCAAAATTATGTTTTTTGAACTGGTGCCAACCGTAACACGAAAAGCGCTCAGTAGATTTTTATGAAATTTATACAGCTTTTAGAATACATAATTATCCAAACTTTTTTTTTTCGAAATTTCTTAAGACAAATCAACTGTTAATTTTTTTCTAAAATCCAGAAAAATTTTCTGAGGCCGCCATTTTGTTAATTTTTGAAAAACAAAAAACAAAAAAGCTTCGATCAGGTCCAGGATTATCTATTTATAAAACTAATTTTTCCTCCAAGAACTTACCGCAAGGACCAAGGACCTTTTTTTGTGGAACTGGGTCAACACAAACAGCTATAACTTTGGAAATTATAGAATTTTTTTGTTAAAATTTTCGTGACTTCAAGTCAAAACGTTGTATAATAATGCCATTGTATTACTTTTGTAAAATAACAATAATATTAAATAGCAAACAAAAATTACTGAAAATTCTAATTTTTTCGTATATCTGACTACCACTAACCCCTTAATTACACATACTTTCATATATATATATATATATATATATATATATATTCCTTCTCTATGTCTCTAGGTCGATTAAATCGTTTTATATCGATCTTGGAGATTTGTGGCAACATTAACCCAACAAAATATTTGTAGAGATCTGTTTGCATCCCAAACTTATTCTCAACTTAAAATGTCACTTTTTGAGCCGAATTCTCGACATTTCCGGGAAATTTTGCTTTTCTTTTTTAATTCCAAGAAAAATGAAGTGGAAGCGAAGTTGTAGACCTAATATTTAAATATATCTTCAATATTTACCATACAATTAATTGAATTCTTAAGATCCAAAAAAAGCATGTTTTTGTTGTAGATGGTATGATCATATGCCTCCGCGGGGTAGCAAATTGCCAAATTTATTATGATCTTGCGCTAGTCTTCTACAACTTTTTGGGACCTAGCTTTCCAGTCGTTAGAATTCCGGATGATTGTATCTGAATCTCGTCTCAGAGCATGTCTGAGTCAGCCCCATTTTCATTTGAGGATTTCGAACTATAGGGGTGTTCGATTTATGCGTTGAAAAATCGCTATACTATTTGTAGACAAATATTTTTATCGCAAATTTTAATTTAATTGTTTAGTTTTTGTATTATCAGCTGCAGTTCTGTCATCATTTGAAATGCAGTTTTGAGTTTTTTAGAGATTGATTGACAGACCTAGTTCTTGGATCTCAAGTTTCCTGTGTTTCCACCTTGCTTACTAACCTCAATAGATTGTCTTGTCGATCTCACTATGGACATTCTTTCCAGTTGCCTTTTTTATACCCTTTTTTGTAAACCCTTTGGCTTCCATTCACCAATTGAACTCTGGACCTGTTGATCTCACCTCTAATTTTCGAATATTTAGATTAAGGGGGTCATCCCATGTAACGACCTGTTTTTTAGTAATTTTTTTAGAATTTTTTTTTCGATGACCAGGAAATAGATAGGACCTTAAATTTATTATTATACTCTCGCAACCTGTTGCACAGAGTATCATAGTTTTGTTCACATAACGGTTGTTTGTGTCACCAAGAAATATAAGAGTTAGATATGGGGTTATATATACATAAATGATCAGGATGACGAGTAGATTTGAAATCCGGATGTCTGTCCGTCCGTCTGTCCGTCTGTCCGTCTGTCCGTGCAAGCGATAACTTGAGTAAAAATTAAGATATCTTAATGAAACTTGGAACACATGTTCCTTGTCACCCTGAGGAGGTTGCTTTCGAAAATGCGCAAAATCGGTCCACTGCCACGCCCACAAAATGGAGGAAACCGAAAACCTATACAGTGTCATAACTAAGCCATAAATAAAGTTATGAAAATGAAATTTGGAACATAGGATCCCATAAGGGAGGGGTACATTTGGATGTAATTTTTTTGGAAAAGTGGGCGTGACCCCGCCCTCAAATAAGTTTTTTTGTATATAACTCGCAAACCAATAAAGCTATATAAGCCAAACTTTCTGCAGTCGTTTCTTTTAGCCATTTCCTTATACAGTCCAAAAATGAAAGAAATCGGATAATAACCACGCCCACCTCCCATACAAAAGTTAGGTTGAAAATTACGAAAAGTGGGTTAACTCCCTAACGAAAAACGCCAGAAACACCAAATTTTACATAAGAAATGGCAGAAGAAAGCTGCACTGAGATTTTTTTACAAAATGGAAAATGGGCGTGGCGTCGCCCACTTATGGGTCAAAAACCATATCTCAAGAACTATTCGACCGATTTCAATGAAATTCGGTATATAACACTTTCTTGACACCCTGATGACACGGGTGGAATATGGGCGAAATCGGTTCACAACTACGTCTACTTCCCATATAACCCAATTTTGAATTCCATCTGATTCGTTCACTTTATAATGTATTCATAAGGAACCAATGAAGCTAGCGGAATAAAACTTTACACAAATACTGTATTTGAGCTGTGACATCACTTGTGGAAAAATTGTCAAAATCGGACCATGACTTTTCAAGGCCCCTGATATCAAACATGAAGAACTCAGTGCCTAAGGTTAATTTTTCACCGAAAATATAGGTAAATCCCTCAGATAATTTAATGTAATTCATTCCCTCTGAATTTTTTTCTTATAACAGTTTCTCTCTGTACCTGAAATGGTAAAAATCGGGTCATAACTTCCCCCAGATCCTATATACCTAATTATAAGTAATATTAAATTAAGTGATCGTATAGTCTTCGATACATTGTATCTTGGTGGTGAAAACGGGTGAAATCGGTTTAGGAATTACCTGAGTCCCCATATACTATTTATGATTATTTTCGTTATTCTATTGAACTTTATGCCGAATATATGGGTCGAATTGTGTTGTCTTTATAAAATTACATCAATAAATTGCGAGAGTATAAAATGTTCGGTTACACCCGAACTTAGCCCTTCCTTACTTGTTATTTATTAACGTATGTTTCGACAGTATAAATATAAATTTTCAGCTAAAAATATTGTGTAGTACAGCTTTCAGAACACATCTGCTTCGGAAAAATGGGCTCGCACTTCCTCCACGACTCCGGCTGATTGGGTTATCGGAAACGAACAAAGTTAGCGGCGTTTTAATCTGCAAGCTTAAACGCATGGAACGCACTGCGATCAAGTGAATATACCAAAAATTGCCCTTTTGGTATACCGTTTTTTTAGATTTTTGCTATAAAAATTTGAAGTTTTTGGAATTTTTAAATAATAAAAAAGCGTTCCATGCGTTTACTTGCTGAATGTACCCTACCAATTTCAAGCCATTTGGTCAAGCGGCTTTTGAGATACGAGTTTTGAGAAAAACGCGTTCAAAGTTTCCAATTGCCAATTGAGCGCTTCGGACAGCTCATTCTTCTAAATGCTATATTTATAAAACGACTTCGAATTTCTAAAAAATCACTTTACTACCGTATTCTCGAGATGTTAAAGAAGCAATTTATGATTTAAAAAAATGTATTAGCCCATCACGAGGGATGACCCCATTAAGATAAGATTACATTGTTCAATTCTATGTTATTGAGCTCGTTATCCTGTAATACATACATACATATAGTCAAAGATCACAATCTTTGTTTTAGATCGATAAATATTTTGTTGAAACTTAAGGAAGCTATATTAGTTCATCAACATACATATTGGGTTCCGGTAGAATATACCTTTAAGGTCCAGAATATAATGATATCTAACTCCCTCTACTTCAAAATTTCTCTTCACGTCAACAGACCAAGCTCCACTTTCAGCCCTTAAGACGCGCTCAAACGCAATTCTTTTAATTTAATATTCCAAAAATTAAATGAGTGAAAACTATACAAAAAGGCACTTTCATTTAACAACACCCCGTAATGGTAATACCGATTCCCATAAGCAATTGTAAGTACTTAATGAAAACAAACAGTAAAAGCAACAACACAAATGGGAGTGAATGTGAGAAAAACAATTGCAGTGAAACACCAATAAACGTCAGTTCATAAACGACATTGGCGAAAAGTAAAAGGCAAATCTGCAAGCGAAGAAATAAGAAATAAACGAAGACAATTCGCAATTATACACAGCTTTATTCATTACCAGCTTCCGTTTCGGCAAATGGCTCTCCACATCACTTTGAGTACCACCTTGCCACTTGTTGGTGGCATGCAACATTTGCATTTACTACACTGCAGCAATCGGATGAAAACACCATCTTCAAATGCATAGCGAGGCAATTAACACAGTATTTTTGTTTTTGCTTTTGTTGTTGTTGTTTCTTTTTATAGATTTCAATCTGTGAATTAATCGGTGCGAAATTAAGTGAAGGGAAATTTGATTTGTGTGAATGAAAGTAATGTCTGGGATTTAGTGAATTCGAAATGTCAAATAGGCGACATGAAAACGAAAAACCATTTGTGTAAGAGAAATGGTGAAGAAGGTATGGAAATCAGATTAGGTCAACTAATACACTTGTCTCTCGTCCTCTATGTTACCTATCATACCATGTTACCAGGAAGCGCAGTTGTAGCTACGAGTATTAGTTTGTTTCTCAATACATATCTCTTGAAGAGCTTCGGAACTACACAGCACCTATTACTTCATAAAGATTTCGTTGCGACCTAAATCAAGCTAAACTTTTTCCCATCGAATAAGAAGAGATCTATCATAGATGACAAAATTGTATTGAGGTCCTGAGTGTAAAGATATTTATTTTCGTTACTTTCGTCCAACTGTTATAACACTATCTATCATCTAATATAATCTATTAAAGGTTTCCGTAAAAGATCCAGACTTTACTCTGATGTGATTGATAGACAAGGAAGTTGTCTCTTACAGAGTGACTAGTTCAACGTTAGATCTATAAAACCAGATATCAGACCTATAAAACTCTCAACTCGCTATGATCTCGAACTGCTTATAGTTTAATCGCAGCTATACTAATGAAATCTATCGTCATTAGTATTTATATATTGATTATATTGCCTTTTGTTAAATATTTATAACAACACTTTATAATTTTTAATTCTGCTTGTAACACAAAACAACTCTTTTTATGAAAAAAAACATCAAAGGTATGCAGTAAATAAAATGTATGTTCAAGCAAACCACGAAATACCTCACATTCCTCTGAAATAACTTCAATTAAATATGCAAAGCGCGAGAGAGAGCTTTCGTTATTTATGAGTTATTAGAGTTGAATTTTTATATTCCTCGAAATGGGCGGAGAAAGCTAAACAAAACGTGATAAAGCAATGGCATGTATAATCAGAAATGCGTAAGTCAGCGTGGAATTTACGAGATTTGTTACAATTTGAAGCAGAAATGAAACGAAACATTTTATTTGAACTTAAATATATTTATAAATAAATATTTATATATGGTTTTGATCAAGATAGGGCATGCAATTTTGTGAGCTTGTGGGTTCTATATAATATATTTCTAGATCCATCTTGATATCGACTACTGAAATTATATTTATTTCCATATTTGTTTAGAGCCAAAATAAAACGCTTTGTTGTTCGAAGTTATTGGGTACAATCTTTAAAAATGTCGCTTTTGTTGAAATACGAATGAGAAATGTCGGCAGCAACATCGTTTTGTGGTTGTCTTTATATATGTATGAATATACGTTTCAGTCTTGTTCTTCAAACCATCGAACTTATATAGTCATAGGACGGAAATAATTGTGACAATTCGGATAATTTATCGAACCATAACATGCCATTTTGACTCATGAAATTTTCAGGGAAACCACGGATGACCCACGATACGATTTTTAAGGCGACTCTGAACAGCTACTAAAATATGTATTAAATTACAGAAATATGGTCGGCTTTAAAGTCACTTGCCGAGTGAGGATCGTTAATGGAAAACACTTTGTCCAATGTTGGTAAAAACAGAGATGTATGTACATGGCTGGTGGTAATAATTTTGACTAGGTGTCTTAACTGTAGGCCTATTATCAATAGATGCTGGTTACCGAAAAAACAAGAAGTTCAATTGTGTTGGAATCCCAAGTCTCGTGATCACTTTCTACTCCAGGGAACCACAAAATTACTTCGGAGGGATTTTAAGGAAATATTTAAGAGGTCTCACTTAGAGACAAATTTTACACAATCTAGAGTCTCCTGTCTCAGGAGTCTAGGTCTAATCTCTTGAGAGTGTGCGATGAAACGGTAAGCGTTGTCTCTGTTAGGACCCATTTCCACTCATTTAAGACAGAATATTTACCATAATGCCTAATATTCTTGAGACTGGCTTAACTTTCTTCACATGTCTTTAAGTATGTTTCTGCTCAATAAACAGGCAATTAAAGTTTATTTTGAAAATATATGCCATTAAAGTAAGACTCTACTCTCCTCTCATAGAAAAGCCAAGACACCAATTACCTCAACAAAATAATCCGTTAAAGCTGCAAAATGTTGAACTTCACTAGGAATTAATTTGCGATCTTCTGCCACTACTTCGTCTTATTCTTCTTCTGCTTCCTCATCTTCTTCGTGTTTGCTTATTTGCTGCAAGCAAACGATTTACGGCTCAGCACAGCTGTTGCAGGTACTCAGCTTGTTTAAGCGCTTCATTGCTGACCTTCAATAACAAAAACAACGACGATGACAACAACAACAACAACACACCACCCACTTATTAAAGCGGCTTAACTGGTGATAGTTTGTTGCCACAGCAATAGTGCAAGTCTTAAAGCTACACCTATACATATATACATATATGTGTGTGTGTGTGTGTATGTCCACTTGTTACTTATTATTATGGCAACAGCTGTAATTATGCACTTCAGTGCTTTTGTCGGGTGCAAATAATCCCATTACCTTTTAATAACCCGCTTTGCCGTCAATTGTAGCAACTAAGCTTGTTTCGGAGTGTGTTGTTGTTATGTGACAGCTTGTTGTTGCAATTGTTGCGCATTAAAGTTGTTGCTAAGCAGCTTTAAGTTTTCATTTTTCACTTGAATTTTTTTCTGTTACACATTTTTTCAATTCTTTGTAGTTTGTGCCACATTTTGTGGCACTCATCGGTGGCTTGTAAAGTTGCCACCACCAAGCAACCAACCAACCGCGCTGAAGTGTTGCGGCACTCACACTCTTTTTAACGTTAGATGAAAGGTGACTTCAACTGCTTCTTGCCACATTGCTCATTGCTTTAATTTTAGGCTTCAAGCCACGCGACGCCTACTTGCAACATGTATGTTTGTATGTATGTATGTATGGCGCCTCCAGTAGCTGCTAATTTTATTGTTGTTGTTGTTTTACTATCACTGATAATTGTTGTTATAGTTAAGTTGTTAGTGTTGTTGCTGCTGTTGTGATGCTCACATAAAGATAGTTTGTAGTTGTTGAAGCACTTGCAACTTCATCTAACTGCAACTTTTAGCGGCGTGTAAATTATGTCAATATTACAAGAGTGCCTCTGAGCACTTTTTAATGTATTCAGGCAGTTGTCACACACACTCAAACATACTTTTGTATAAGCTCATTGACAAGCCCATTTTGTGGAGTCGTACTTTGGAGTACTTTTATTTTCGTAGCAATTTGTTGTTGTTGTACTATTTTTATTAGGTAAATATGTTTATGTTTACATATGTAGTTTTAATATATATATATAATTATATCTGTTCATATATACCCTTTATATATCACATTGCTGTCAGCAACAGCTCCCCATAACCGCACATAAAGTCGCTCTCTAAGTATGCCATGTACTTGCAAGTATATATGTTGGTCTGTATATACGAATGTGTTATGTAATATTGAAGGGTTTGTTGTTGATGTCGTTATTATTTTATTTTATTTCTAAAAGTTGTAATGACTGTCTTTTAGTTTTGAAGAAACTTAATTAAAATTGTGGTAGCTACCAGCTTAACTGCCATCATAGAGTTGCCTTGCCATCACAGCCTGCCACTGCCACAGTGCATTTTATATACAAAATAGAGTTCATTAGGTACTTGCGACACTTTGTGAATGTTGGATGATGTACTTTGATCTAATGAAACAACAAAATATATTTTTTTTATTATTTTTATTTCTCCATTTTTGTTAATAAAATACTCTTATATTTTGCTGTCCGTAAGTGGCAACCTCTGAAATTTGATTTTTGAGACCGCTCTAATAGGATTTCCCTTCTAAGCTTTTCATTACTAAATGTTTACAGAATGAAGTAGTGGAATTACCTTTCATTCCACTGGTAGAAGAATCCAGCAAATTCGATGTCGAATCAATATTTCGTCATAGTAAAGCTCTATAAGCGTTTGCTCTTCTCCTAGAATTCGATAGTTCACCTTTCCGTCCGATAAGACAGTCTTCTCCATCTTCGGATCCCACTGTTTAAACTTTTTTGGGCTCTTTTGGTGTCTGAATCCATGTTCCATCATTTGTCACGATACGATATAGAAGTTTTTCCAATTGCGTAACATTGTCTCTAAAGTTTTATTTGAATTTTTGAAAAAAAACCGACACCGGATTGGTAATCAAAGACCCTGAAAACCCCCGAGTAACGAGTTTCGAGCGATTTCGATGAATTTTTCAAAATAGCGTCCGCCATATTGGATCCACAATTTTGAATTTGGATAAACCGACACCGGATTCGAAATCAGCACCGAATAATGAGATTCAAGCGAATCCGATGAAGTTGTAAAAACGCTGTCCGCCATATTGGTTTTCTGGGGTTATGTCAAAACTCTGAACTGATGGGGTTAAATGGACCTCGGATTAGGATTTAGCGACTCCAAAAACTTAGGGCACACATAGTTAGACCCCTAGGTCATTACAATTTTTCTTTGTGTGGCTGTGTAATTGACATGCGACCATTTTGAATCTCGTTAAACTAATTTTTGACGGTCATCGAAGAAAAATTTAAGGCTCATTTTAAATAGGCTTCCGGAGCTTTGGCAAAATAAATGCATACAAAATATATTCGTCCCTATCTTAACTTGCCTAAATTGGAACACCTGACGATAGCTTTCACTTTGTAATCATTATTTTTTTTATATTTTAAATTTAAGTGGCAACTCCACAAATAAAAAAATTTTGCAATGTTTTTTCCATTATTTCATAAATTATTTTTGCTATTTTTTAATTAATGTCTACTTAAAAATTCTATAAAGGTGGCAACTTCGTTTCATTATTTTGCTCAAACTTAAAAGAAATTTAAATATTAGAATGCTTACATATAAATATTGGATATATTTTAATTAAAATAAATAAAATTAAAATTAAAATTAAAAAAATCGTATAACAGGTGGCAACGCTTTAATTATTTTAAAAATAAAGTCTTAGTTTATATGTTAAATTTTACTTAAAATTTTTAATAATTTTATGATTTTTTATTTATTTTTTTTCTACTAAAAATCAATATTTATTTTAAATTAATGTAATTTAATTTTTTTTTATAATTCATAACAATTGCTTAATAGTTGTTAAGGTGCAACTCAGATTTTAAATTAATTTTATGATTTTACATAATTTTTTGTTTTTTGTTAAAAATCATTATATTTTTAAGTAAATGTAATTAAATTTTTTAAATTTATTTTTATCCATAAAAATTAAAACTTTCAACTTTATGCCATAAAAATATTTTTTAATTAATTTGTTTTTGTAATTTTTTGTTGCATATATTATATTTTAGATCCCTTTTACTTTTAACCATTTATCAAATGGCAACACGTTCATTACTTGCCTAAGCCAACACGTTCATATTATAAATTGCAGCCTTGCAACATTTGCATTTGTAATTGTTTATTAAATGAAATTTCAATTAATTTGGCATTAAGTGAAAATATATTATGCAACAGAAATAGTTATCGCCACAAAATTTCGGTTTGCACAAGGTGACTACGAATTTAGCACACATGAGCATTGATAAATACAATTACATACATACATACACACATACTAAATTCAATATGTAAATACTTTGTGTGAAATCCTCTGCAACTCTTGCACTTTGCTCTCCGCTGTGGCCACAACAACACTTCCTTGTTAAATGCTGCATTAAACCCCAGAATTCCTCATATTTCATTGGTTTTGAGGTAGAAGCCACAAATGCACAAGACACAGGCTGGTTGGCACTACACACAAAGTTGAATTCATATGAGTATTTTCTTGACTATATAGATGCCTATTGAATACATAAATGTAAAGATTCCACTTCCTGCCACTGGCTTATAATTTCCAACACTCCAACGTATCATTATGGCATAAGATCAGCATGTTTGTTTTTACTTTTGTTCGAGAAATATTCACGAAAATATCAATAATCAATAAAATCCGAAATGAAAATAGACACAGAATGTCAAAAAGTCATTGTGATTTAGAGGCATGCACACACAATCACACAAACATATATATGTATAAATATGCAAGTATTGTATACAGAGCCTTCAGCACTTTTCCCATGCAGTCACATAGAGAATTATCAGTGCTGACCCCTTCATAAGACCTGTCAGTCATGTCACTGCTAATGACATTTTTACGATGTGTCATCGCGTGTTCACTTCCCGATTATTTTTTTTGTATTTTCTTATTTTTTGTTGTTGGCATATTCATATGTAGACGTAAATATATAAATATTAAGTTTATAATTTAAGTAAAAAAGGCACACTCTTACATTTATTAAATTATTATTTGAGTTAATCAAGCATTGAGTCCCATGTTGGTATGGTTTTGTGGTATAAAAAAATTCGCGAGACCCCAGAATAATTGATGAAATGTGTTGAAATTAGAAATCTAGAACATTTTAAGTTTCGCGAATATTTTTCAGGAGAAAAGTACGAGATCAGTGAAAATGTCTCAGTAAAACGTCCACGATTCAATAACACTGTACAACATCCGGATGGGTATTGAACCAAACCAACTTTTTTCGAGAGAATGGACCAAAAGTTATTTCACCGTTTTTCGAAGTTAGCCTCCAAAACCGAAATAGTTTAAAAGGAGCTTACTGGAAACTAAATTACTAATTATAGCACGAGGTGTGTTCAAAAAACGACAGGAATTTAATTGTTCAAAACTTCGATGCCTCCATATTCACTAAACAAAACTCCGTTTGACCTTTTCCTACTTCAAAATATAAAATGAACGCGCCGTCATTTCAAAAGCATACGAGATATCGCTGAAAGAGCTAAAGGCTATCCCAAAAATCGAGTTTGAGAAGTGTTTCGAAGATTGAAAGAACCGCTGGCATAAGTGCATAATATGGAATAGGGTTGTAAGGCGACAATATTAATGTAGACGAATTAATAGTTCGTTTTTTTTTTCAAACAACAAAAATTTCCGTTATTTTTTTGAAAACAAAAATTATATTAAAATTTTAGCTTTCACTGTACTGTAATACTGACCTAAGTTGAAGTACACTCAACTTAGAGAGGAATATTAAGTTCGAGGAGAATATTCTTCGCAACCCTCTAAATTTGCTTCGGGCAACAGTATTATTTCCTGATAAACTTCTTTACCATAGTCTTCTGAATAGGCTCATTTTGGTCAATCGACAGATCTGCTGAATTAATTTCATCTAGACAGAGCAGTTCAGCTCAAAATTAAACATCTGGCATTCACAGCTTTTTTTAAACGAATCTGATATTTTGTTTAAAGTGTGTAAATACTGTCTTTTAAACCCTGAAACCTGCTCTGATGTAAACAACATTATATAAAAAGTTGAGTGTTTTAACAATTTGTCTAAATTTAACACGAAGATTTTCCATCAAATCTAATTTTTTCATACCTGGTCTACATACATGTTTTATATAAATTTTCTTAAACAAATAATCGTAAAGATTTAGTCTCCTCATACACTTCAATCTCATTGCCGTGCAATATCATACAAAGGTTATTTTCACGAATTTGCCTTTAAAAGTTTTTTGAAAAAGTCTCATACAACAGATATTCAAATTGGTAATGAAAATTTTTTCTAATATTTTGTTCTTCAAGCCACTGCACACGTTCCGTACTCGACTCTCTGTCACGCGATTGCGATGCGAAGAGAATGACTTGCAAGACGATTTTCAGTTTCAGATTAAGATTCTCCATCACGGAGTCTTTTTAATACCCTCACCTGGGAACTATTTCCAGAAAGTTGAGATTCTAGCAATAAATATAGCCTATGGTACTCGGGTTGAATGTAGGTTTCCAATGGTGAAAGAATTTTTGAAATCGACACAGTAGTTTTCGAGTTTATTCATTACAAACATACATTCAAATCTTTCCTCTATAATAACACAGCCCGACAAAATTAAAACAAAAATCAGGTCATAAGTTAAGTGGAGGGTATAAAAAAAGCTATATCATGAAGAGCTGATGGAGACAAACTGATTACAGATTTGAATTCAGCGCACCCAAATTAACTAGAATCAGTTGATAAATTCAAAGAAGCAAATTGAGTGTTGGCCTGTGTAATACTCGTAGTAGTATAGATATAGTCTGTGTCAATTATTTGATATTAACGATTACATTGTTACTGACTAAATTAACTCTTCCTCTTTTTCGTTAAAGAAAATACTTCATGAAAACTGTCAACGAAATATAAATTGGTCAATTAGTTAATTACACTATTATAAGGTAAATTGAGCACAATTAGTGGTTAGGTTCAAAGCTAGACCCTCAAGACAGGTGATGATGGCAATAAAATGTTGAATTTTCATCATTTTCTTAATTACCAAATTATGAGTATTTTGAAAATGGTATTACAGACCTTCAACATTGTTACACAAATTTTAATGACTGAAATGTTTAGAAAAACTATTATTGCCTTACTTTGGCTCCATTTATGTTTTATTTGAGTGTCATAATAATATTTCCAGAATTAGTCAAATAAAAATGATTCTTACCTAAAATTCAAGACAGTAATTCCCGCTTAATCGAGTCCCCAGTCATTTTGGTTGCTTATTTGATTTAATTAAGCGCAATTTTTATAATTAAATGAAATTCTCAAAGAAATTAATATCAGCGAATTAATTCTTTACCTAAAAAAATTAGGAAAGGTATAAGGTTATCGTTCCAAAAATTGCAAAAATCCACAGACTTCACAAATCAACCTCATACACATATGTACTTATATGAGAAATACCAAAATATTCATTCACAACAACAACTATTAAATAATAGTTATTAAATATATAGACATTTGTAAAATACAATTCATTTGTGAATAGCAACTAAATTTCCAAAATTAATTGCTACGTTTATCCCTTGTGCACATATCAATTTATTATTCGCTGCTGTCGGCCACAAAACTCTTTATTAAACCCATTCACAAGCCAGGCTTGAACTTTTGTTTTTGCTATTGCTATTGTTGTTGCATTCACACTCTCTGCAACCGTTCATTTATGTAATTACAGCAATTCGCCACACATTGACCTGATTCGTATGAAATGAAATGCAGACTTATTGCAACAATAAATATTTCAAACTGACACACATTTAGATAGAAACACACACACGTGCGATATACATATATTCATATAGAAACATATGCATATAACGGGTGATTTTTTTGAGGTTAGGATTTTCATGCATTAGTATTTGACAGATCACGTGGGATTTCAGACATGGTGTCAAAGAGAAAGATGCTCAGTATGCTTTGACATTTCATCATGAATAGACTTACTAACGAGCAACGCTTGCAAATCATTGAATTTTATTACCAAAATCAGTGGCAGAAAATCCGCTTTTTTATCGACAAATTTTGTTCAGCGATGAGGCTCATTTCTGGTTGAATGGCTACGTAAATAAGCAAAATTGCCGCATTTGGGGTGAAGAGCAACCAGAAGCCGTTCAAGAACTGCCCATGCATCCCGAAAAATGCACTGTTTGGTGTGGTTTGTACGCTGGTGGAATCATTGGACCGTATTTTTTCAAAGATGCTGTTGGACGCAACGTTACGGTGAATGGCGATCGCTATCGTTCGATGCTAACAAACTTTTTGTTGCCAAAAATGGAAGAACTGAACTTGGTTGACATGTGGTTTCAACAAGATGGCGCTACATGCCACACAGCTCGCGATTCTATGGCCATTTTGAGGGAAAACTTCGGAGAACAATTCATCTCAAGAAATGGACCCGTAAGTTGGCCACCAAGATCATGCGATTTAACGCCTTTAGACTATTTTTTGTGGGGCTACGTCAAGTCTAAAGTCTACAGAAATAAGCCAGCAACTATTCCAGCTTTGGAAGACAACATTTCCGAAGAAATTCGGGCTATTCCGGCCGAAATGCTCGAAAAAGTTGCCCAAAATTGGACTTTCCGAATGGACCACCTAAGACGCAGCCGCGGTCAACATTTAAATGAAATTATCTTCAAAAAGTAAATGTCATGAACCAATCTAACGTTTCAAATAAAGAACCGATGAGATTTTGCAAATTTTATGCGTTTTTTTTTTTTTTAAAGTTATCAAGCTCTTAAAAAATCACCCTTTACATAGGTACATATTCATATAGGCGCCTATATGCATTGCTACTGTTGAGCTGAAAATAAACCGCGCTTTAGAGCACCAGCCACCTGCCAAACTAATGATAGATGATGGCGAAGAAAAACAATATTTATTTTCACAAATTAGTTAAAAAAGTGTTTAACGAAAGTCGATACTTTTAATTAACGTAATTAACGAATTTGAACATATTGCCTAAATTAGTTTGTAGGATATTATGTATTTAAATGGCTAGTATATATGTACGAATGTAATGGATTAGATAACTGGTAACGTTAAGATTTTGTTTAAGCTAAATTTTTTTACGAGTAGTCGAAATACATTATATACTACCTTAAGCTTGACCTATAGCAAAAAAAAACTACTAATTTTAACTCAAGGCTCTGTCTTGCTATAAAAAAGTTAAAAAAATATAGACTGGTATATATTCATATTTTAATATGTATATATTTCCATATAGTAACGTCGTCATTTTGTAATAGCATAATGTTAACGGTAATGGCCGCAAATGTCACTTAAAAAACGTCACATGTCTGTAAAATGTCTGTTATAATTACCTTAATATTGCAACAATGGTGGTTATGACTGCATTTGTATATGCTAAATAACGTCAAACTAGCGGATTTGGCTTAAAAAAAATGTATTAAGACTAAAACAATCTTCTTGACAGAGAAAATATCTATGTTAAGGGGTTCTATACAGTTAGGTGGCCGAAAAAAAGGCATTTTTCAAGAATTTTTTCTAAGCAAACTATTTGGTTTATTGACTTAAAACTTGGCAGGTATATTATGACAACCTTAAACTATTTTTGCAGAGGTCCGCAAAAGGGCAAAAAAAAAAGGCCTCTTGTAGTACGCATGATATCTCTGGACTGTATCATCTAAAATGCAGAAACCAAATAAATTTCATTAATATAATAAATAATCTAGTGATTGATCGAAGGAATTAGCAAAAAAAATTCTTTGACAAAATAGCGGCGACTCAAAGCAAAAGGTTCGATTTTCGACCAAAATTCGGGTCTTTAATTGTTTATAAAAATAAGAAATTTTCATCGGATGGGAAAATCCTTCGATTAATTACTAAAAAATATAGTTAAGAAGCTTGTGTAAAAATTTCAGACCGATCGGTTCAGCCGTTTCTGAGAAATCTTGCTCACCGACTTTGAAAACACCGTTTCGAGAAAAACGAGTTTAAAGTTTTGAAAGTACTTTACATGTAGTCTGCGCGCCTACACTAATGTGTCTATAACTTCGAAAATATTCTTCGGATCGACTTGAAATTTTGTGTGTGTATACTCAGATAAATATATATTAAGAAAACTCAAAAAAAAATCGATTTTTTGAAAATCTTAACTGTATATAACCCCTTAAATCAAATATGTGTATTATCATAGTCTAATGACTTCGTGTTTCTCATAAAGATTTTGTATTTAAAAATGACTTGACTTGACGGAACTATGTGCTGTCTTCGAAGTTGCCAAATTCCGGCCAAATGAGTAGCTGATCCGAAAATTCAAAAACGTTATTAAAGTTATAGGTATTTCTTATATCTTATCAAAAATTAATAAAATGGCTTAGTTCTGAACCCAAGTGTCGTTTTTTAGGTAAAAATGGTCGTTTTTTAATGCCAAATTGACAATTTTCAACCAATCAAAAAAATTTTAGGTCATTGTATAGTAAATATATTCAGTAATTCTCAGTTTCAATTCTCGATCGGTCAATTTCTCGTTGATGTCAGAAATTTTGAAAAATGTCGTTTCAAGAAACACGCGTTTAAATTTCGACTATAGAGGTTTATACCTGCGAGCGGTCGCTCTTAAGAACGGAGGCATTCAAAAACTATTCAAGATTCGACCTTGCCGATTTCATAGGGTATTTTAGAAAGTATAAACTATCGGATAAGTAAAATAAAAAATCAATTTTAAAGATTAAAAATTGGCGTCGTTCTGTTACTTTTCGTATCGGATGGGAAACATACAGATATCGAAGCCAGTCATCAAAATCGTCTACTTAATTCGGCTGCTGAAAATAATCATAATAGTCGCATAATATAGAAAGGCAGCTGAGCCTAGTACTTGTGGTATATTGTTATTGAGGTAGTAAGTTAGAAGATCGATAAATTTAAAAGAAAATGTTTCGGAATAAATAAGACGGCCGCAATAACATACCATTACGAACTGTGCTTCGTATAAAACACGATATTTCATTGGTAAAGTAAAAGTCCAATAGAAAGCTTAATAAATCGCTTAGGGGTAAAACTTAATAGAAAGATTAGAAGAAGGACATTGAAAAAGCAATTTTAATTGAGTATGAATCCGCATCAAGTTGGAAAACATTTTTTTCAGAGAGCTTGCAAACAAACTTTTCAGAAACCAATTGCCCAAGCTAAACAGAATATAGAAATTTTCAAAGGGATAATCTGAATTATACCTAGGAATATGCTAGAAATTTCGGAAAAAAATTTTAGACTGCGATTACTCTACAAGTTAGACGTACATATGAAGCCTACCTTAGACTTTCGTTCACTTGATAAAAAATTTAATATAATTTTAAAATTAATGTTCAGTAGGCTTTTGTTTAACCAGAGGTTCACACATATGCGTATTTTGTCTAATCTATCCAACAGCCGTTACAAATTAAAAAAATAATTATTTTCGCATCAGTTGCGCCACCGTAAAAGTTATCCAAACGCATTCAAAAAGCCTGCAGACAAACAATCTAATTGGGTAGACTAATATAATGAGTTATTTGATGACTACAAATACAAACATACATACATACCTACATTCAAATATGTATTTTCACATATTTGTCCATGCGCACACACAACAATTTCGAACAAATTTCCATAGAAAGTGAAATTTCATTGGCTCGTTAATTAGTTGCGGTAGACGACGCTTGTTGGGGCTTGGAGCTTGGAGCGTCATAGGTCAGGGAATACCACTGCGTGTTGATAAACAAATAAAATTAACGGTAATAAACAAAATCAACTGGTGACAGTCGACATAATGCGTACATATTTATGCTTGAGAGTGTGGAAGTGTAGGTGTGTCTGTCGGTGTGTGTGGGTGTCCATTGCGGAGGTGACAAATCTTAATGAGGAAGTAGCTGTGAGAAATCATCATTATTGGGACGGAAAGAAAATGCGTGAGCACTAAATTTATGGCTTATCCAGCTTTCTGGCCCCACATTTGTATTAATTATAATGTTATTATTTAGAGATTTAAAGATTTAAAGAAAAAGCGACAAACTTTCGGCCGATGGCAATTAATTCTCGTTTGTTTAAAGACAATGTGTTTTTGTTTTTTTTGATGTTTTTTATTTTCTTTTTTCTTACTGTCAGCAAAGCCTACAAAGACTTGGGTATTCGTAAGTATATACATAACAAGTAAGATAACCATCCATAGCTTTAATCGTTAAGCTCTCGCCCTTTGCCGCTTTGATTTGTTTGAAAGATCTCTTTTCTTTACAATTTATTGTTTGTACGCACATTTTATTGACCTGCCGTAAAATACTAAAAAGTAAAAGCTATCAACAAATACTAATTCGTTCGTGGTCAATGCTCCAGAAATGGACAGCAACAAGCAGCTACAACAATTTCACTTTTTAAAACACCAAAATTTTTAATCTGAAAACTGTAGCTATAGGCTCCGTCATATGGTATAATCAATCAATGAGAGCATAACTAATCAGAATGACGATTATGAACTGATAATGCACGAAAACGTTACGATGGAATGGTAATTTGAATGCTTGAGGTAGTGCACAAGTAATTTTTCTACAAAATTGTTGGAAATCCAATTAATCTCTTTGTTGATATGAAGGAGTAGCGCGTCTGAATTCGATATGCTTTTATAGATTTTGTACTCAAATAAATTTGATAAAATTTGAAAAACTTCTCGTAACCAAAAATAAAAGGCAAAGATCGGACATAACCTAATATTACACTAAGTGAAATGAAGAGACTTCGATTGGTTAAGTTACTTATTAGCCGAGGTGACCACTTTAAAAGAAAACAAGCGAGAGACAAATCGATATATTCAATATAAGGGTATAGGGGTTATAGGAAAATATCGCTTAGGATTAAGATTTTCAGAGGAAGAGGCTAAGTGTATCTATGTTTATACTATAACTATTATACGATTTTAAGAACATTGTTGTGAAGTATATGTCGATGATGTATTTTATTCATATATATTCCATAACTATAGTCACTCCATAAACTAAATAACAATTCATTTCGAGGTTCCCTACTTAAACAAAAACATAGAAAATTCAAATTTAATGGGGAATGTTTATCATCTATTTTTTAAAGATTATCTCTTTCAAATATTGGCCGCTGCTACGTCTCAAATGATCCATAGGTTGAGTCCAATTTTCGATTACTCGTTTGAACATTTCGACTGGTAACTGACGAATGACACGCGTGATGTTTTGCTCCAAGGCCTGAATAGAAGCGACTTTACCAATCCCCACAAAAAACAGTTTAAGGTGTGATATCACACGATCTTGGTAGCCAAACCACCGGCCCAAAACGTTAAATTATCTGCTCATCGAAGTTTTCTCTCAATTAATATATTAATTGATGCGATAAGTGAGAAGTGTCGCCGTCTTGTTAAAACCAAATGACGCCGAGATCACGAGCTTCAATTTCAGACAACAAATAGTCGGTTATTATGTGGCGATAACGGTCACCATTGACGGTTACATTGACACCGTGATCATTTTTGAAAAAATATGGACCGAAGATACCACCAGCCCACTAACGACACCAAAACATTGTTTTTCCGGGATGATATGGCAGCCCTTCATCTCTACAGATTGCTCTTCGTCTCTAATGCGACAATTTTGCTTGGTTATATACCAATTGAGCCAGAAATGGTCCTCATCGCTGAATATAATTTAGCTGGAAAACGTCGAATCTTCTTGGAACTTTTGGAGAGCCCATAGAGCGAAGCGATGTCGCTTGGGAAGTTCGAGCAGCTTTAGTTCTTGTACAAGCTGTATTTTGTACGCTTTCAATTTAAGTTCTCGACGTAAAATGCGACAAATGTTCCATACATCAGTCCGAGTTGCTGCAAACGGCGACGATTCGACTCCCCACGATATTGGTGTACACTCTGAACTACGGATCCTATATTTTCTTCACTGATTGCTGGACTTTATCTATTCTGTTGAATATTATACAATAATGAATGCTATGTCTCAAGATTGGAGATGGTCGTGCGAATAGTTCGTGTTCAAAGCAAACATTAATATCCACAGAAAACGAATCCATCTGGAATAGTGAAAAACTTTTCACTTATTCTATATATTTATCGTTTTTAAAAATAATTATATATCTCACCTGAATCATCTGTAATTAATTTTTTTAATGCTTCGATTATGATTTAATTCTAACTTCGACTCCTAAACTGTGAAGAAGAATAGACAGCTAGAAGACTTATCTATATGAAGTGCGGTTGATTTGTAATATATTAAAGCTCGGCGAATCGAATAAATCAAGTAGTTAAAAATTCTTATAAGATATTCACTTCTCTGTTCTGGATATATATTATAAAGAGGAAAGATTTATATATATGTTTGTAATGAATTAACTCAAAAACTAGTTTGCTGATTTCAAAAATCCTTTCACCATTGGAAAGCTACATTCACCCCGAACATAGACTATATTTATTGCTAGAATCTCAACTTTCTGGAAATAGTTCCCAGGTGAGGGTATCAAAAAGACTCCATAAGAATCTTAATCTGAAACAGAAAATCGCCTTGCAAGTCATTCTCTTTGCATCGCAATCGCGTGCCAGAGAGTCGAGAACCGAGCGCTTGCATCTGCTTGCTGAACCAAACTTCAAAACCTCCCTAGTACGTGCTTGAGCGTAGAATACGGAGCGTGTGTAACGGCTTGGAGAACAAAATATTAGAAATATACAAGCTCGCACTAGGGCGTCGAGCTCTGAGCGTTACCAACGCTTTCATAATCAGAGAGAAAGACAACGGACACAAAAGTCTGGAGACCGTAGTCAAGTTTTAGCTCATTACAAATAAAATATAATGTCATGATCGAATTTTCCTCATTTTACTTTTTTTAAATGAACCCACGCAAGAAACGGGAAAGTACATACATATGTGTGGAAAGTGTGTATAAGTGTGTAAAAACTTATAACTTTTGAAATGTTTGTTTAAGCCCGTGCGAAGCCGGAGCGGTCTGCTAGTTTATTATATATTTCGCATGTAAATTTTATGTCAAAACAAGATATAAGCTCTTTTATAGTAAACCAGAAAGTGACGAATCGTACACGGCTATCTATTTATGATGCGCGTTTTTTAAAGAGATGAGTTTAAATATTAGAAAGCTTCTTTATTTTAGAAAAAAACAAAAAATTAGTTGAAGAATCGCTTGTACCCATCTGCCTAAAGAATAGTGCGGCAAAGTTTTCCATTATCATTATTAAAAGTGATGCGCCAAAACAGCATTGCTTACCTTTATACAACATCATACCCGCCTCTCACACTCACAAATATACATATGCACATGGCAGACATGACTTTTAAGTCTTTATCATATTACGGTAATTTGCAAATTTTCGCAGCCATAAGCAAAGTATATGCGAGCGTCAGAAAGCCAACCATTTGCGGTGGCTGCAAAATACACCCATTCATATTTATATGTGAGTATATGTATATAGTATGCATTTACATATAAACTTACAGCATAAGTTGCACTGCAAGCCGCAGTCAACCGACAATTCAATCAGTCATCCCAGTTGGTTTGACTAGTCGCGTCGAAGCGCCAACCACACACAGGAACACACACATACAGCTAAATAAAAATACATTCGCCATAACCCGTGCTCGCGCGGTCAACGGCATGCAACGGTAATGTAATTTTTCACTACAACAACAACAATGACAAACATGCCGACCAAATGCATATCACAATTGGCATTGCTCCAATTTGTTGGCCACTGCTGTCTGCAACAAAGTTTTTTCGCTGTTCCTTTTTTCTGGTGTTGTTGCATGTTGTATAAGCCAAAGCTATGTCTGCCAAGTATTTTTCACATTTTTTTGTAATTTTTTTTGTAATTTTTTCACATTTTTCTTCGGCTTCTTTTGCTGGCGCTTGTTTTGCGCTCGAATGGCTTGAATGGCTTGAATAACGGCAATCATTCTGCTAATATTAATGCCAGCCATTATTTGCGCATTTAGCTGCGGTAATTGTGTTGTTATATGCGATTTCATTTGATTCGCAATTGCCTTTTTTTTCACTCTCAATCTGGCTGCTTCAATTTGTCCCCCTTGCATCGCAGCGCCAACCATAATCAGTCTAATCATTGCGAATACAATGGTCATCATTATAAGTGCGTTGGAATTAGTTATTATTGTTGCTGTTGTTGTTTTTGTTGTTATTGATTTGGTTTGTATTTTCTTAGCGCTTCTGTTTCATTTGTATTTGTTTCTTTCTCTTAAGCTCTTGCTATTGGTTGTTGTCAGCTGTTTTTGCTTTTCTATTTTTCCATCTCTTTTTGCTCTGCTTATTTTTATACTTCTCCTTGTTATTTACTCAGTTCTGTAGTCAAGTATTCTTTTGTGTCGCAAATGCTCGGTCTCGATCTCGCGCAATTCCTTTTCCCAGTTTCCTAGCTCTTTACAATTGCTTTGATTTGAAATGCGTCTTTTTTCCCCACCGTTTTTCCAACTATCAGCCGCATTGAGTGGTGCATTTCTGCATTTCTTCTTTGCTTTTCTATCTGGCTCAGCGTTACAAAATTGCTTTGATAGCAATTTTTATTTTCCAATCATCTATTTGTTGATTACACTTGTGACTTAAGGCCAAAGTTGTTGGGTGGGAGAGGGCAAGTGTATGAGAAATACTAAAATATTCGTGCTGAAGTTATTTGATATAATGTTTCTCTGAAAAAAAAGAAACATATTTAGTGAATGGTTAAATTTTTCAATAATAATATTTAATTTAAAAATTCGAACATAGTAAATGCGTGGAAAATTACAAATTTAATCCAATCTCATCTGCAGCTTTAACGAGATACGATATATTTTTATATAGACTACCTTCTATTTCTATTTTCATCTTGGCTCCCACGTCACTGTTGACAGTCATAACTTCGAGGTCGTAGATAATTTCGTATACCTGGGAACCAGCATCAACAACACGAACAATGTCAGCCTCGAAATCCAGCGCAGAATAACTCTTGTCAACAGGTGCTACTTTGGACTGAGTAGGCAATTGAACAGTAAAGTCCTCTATCGACGAACCAAAATCAAGCTCTACAAGTCGCTTATCATTCCCGTCCTGCTTTACGGTGCAGAAGCTTGGACGATGTCAACATCAGATGAGACGACACTAGGAGTTTTCGAGAGGAAAGTTTTGCGCAAGATTTATGGTCCTCAGAACATTGGCAACGGCGAATACCGCAGACGATGGAACGATGAGCTGTACGAGTTATACGACGACATTGACATAGTTCAGCGAATAAAAAGACAGCGGCTACGCTGGCTAGGTCATGTTGTCCGAATGGACGAAAACACTCCAGCCCTGAAAGTGTTCGATGCAGTACCCGCCGGAGGAAGCCGAGGAAGGGGAAGGCCTCCACTCCGTTGGAGGGACCAGGTGGAGAGCGACCTGGTTACACTTGGGATCTCCAACTGGCGCCGAACTGCGAAGGAGAGAGACAGGTGGCGCACTATCGTCGATTCGGCTATAACCGGCTAAACGGTTGCAACGCCAATCACATACATACCTTCTATTTAATATAAATATACCCAAAAAAGGTGAAAATATATTAAAAAAGAAATCACTCCTTGGAAAACGTTTGAAATATTGATATGACCATATGACCTTTGTACCAAAAATGTACAGTCTTCATCATCATCATATCATCAGCTATAATCCAGGCTCTGAAAGCATATACAGTGGAACTTCTCTAACTCGAATCACCATAATCCACAAAAAAAACTTCGAGTTATAGAATTTTCATTAAAACATACAATTTTCCAAAAACCTGTAAAATATGGATTTACACACAGTCTTAGTTAGTTACTTCGCATCGTTGTTTGGCTCTTGACGTCTGTATCCTATTCCTTTGTTACATAATTTTTGCAATCCATGAGTGTAATATAATATTCGATTTTTAGTTCACCTTCATACGATATAGGGAGTCCTTTTAAATCCTGCCTCTATAGGAAAACTTAAAATTTTTTATTATACCCTGGTCGAAAAGTTATATTTATGGAAGGAATTTGTATGAAATTTGTCTTCTATTGCCATTTCAAGAGTTCGAGTTATGGAAATATTCGAGTTATAGAAATTGTAGTTATCGAAGTTCCACTGTAGTTCAAAAAGAAGACATTTAAATATTAAGGATATTCTGTAAATTTTTTTTTTTTTTAATTTAGAAGAGCTCTTATTTATAATATCAATCAGTGATTTCTCAAGTACCTTTAATTTGAGTCTAATATTATATTAATTATGTTTGGCTCATTATTTCAATTTTACAAATAGGTGGCAACCTTTCTAAAAACTATTTACTATAGTAATCTCAAACATATTTTTTACCCACTTCAGATTTTTTGATGTATTTTACTAATTTGTACACTTTAAATAGGTGGCAACCATTTGAAAATATGTATTTTCAATTGAAATGCCTCTTTTACTTTAACATCCTTATTCTTCTACATTCTCTAAATTAAAAATTTCGTCAAATTAAAATTTTAAAACAGCTGGCAATCCCTACCAAAAAAAAGTAAATTGTTAGTTTTCTCAACACCTTCAGTTTTAAACCCTTTTTGTAGGGTCTGAGTTATCTTACTCGTTATAGGTTATAGTATGAAATGACACGTCGAATCATCGGTAAAAATTTGGTGAGACAATCTACAAGAGACGTCTATGCGCTACTCTACTAGAAACATGAAGATTTTCAGGCATTATACCCCTTATATTTTCTTACGTTTCCAGATTCCACAATGATGGCTTTATTGATTTAGACTTCATGAATGATTGTTTCTCAAATAGTAGTAGTATGAAGTAAACATTTTGACAAAATATTTATTCAAAATAACGAATCATTAAACTGTACGATACTCGGCTGGGTATTGGACCAAACTATTTTTTTCGAGAGATTGAGAAATAAGTACAAAAAATGCATTAACCAAATTTTCGAAGTTGGCCTCTAAAATCGAAATATTTGGTTTAGATATTCGAAAAAAGCCTTTTTTAAATAATAATTATTAATTACAGGATATAGTACAGTACCAAAAAGTCCAAAATATGGATATAATCTAAAAGGGACCGGTAGTTCTATATACAAGACTAGCTTACAGCGTTTCACAAATAATTCTAAGCTTAACAAAAACGTTACTCTCGCCAATAGTTAAATTTTTCACAATATACCGATTTGCTAGTATCCTTAATACTTGAGAATAATGCGGCTAAGATGCTTGCTTTAAGTAAAGCTCTTTGTCGATCACAAGCTCGAATCGTGTCACTAAGTATCTGATAATACTATGATCGTTTCAATCTGAGCTCATCTGAAGCTCTAAACATATATTTTGACCTCATTCTAACATTGGAGTGTTTGGTATGCTTTTGAAACTCAACAATTGAAAATTCAGTTCCATCATAAAAAATATTTTAACCATGCACCTGCCTTCTCTGCATCAAAAGCTATAAGGAAGCCATTTTTGAATATTTTTTAAAACAATTTTCATTATATGCAACATTTTTAATTTCATCGAATTTTTTTGCATGCAATTCTCTTTTATTTTACCGTTTAACATTTAAATTTACCTTCAGCGAGACCGTGAATATGATATTTGGCATGCGCGCGAAGAATTCCAAATTCCAAAGAAGCAGTTATTTATGCATGGCTGCCAATGTCAGATATATTACTTTGTTTTTTAGCTTTTTTCCAGTTAGATATTTATTTTTTTGTATGTAAGGTGCGCACTTTTGCCGTTTGTTTATAACAACATTTATGTTTATAGGCAGCAGACGTCAAGACTTTCATTTTTTTCGCACGTTTTTGGACTAAAAATTTACTTGGCGGTTTGTCTTAGTAATTTATACGATTTTTAACTTTATTGTCCAGTTAACTTTTTATAAATATTTTAAAATACACGCCTTTTGGTTAGTAATACATAAATTTTGGTGAAGACTTGAAAATCAATACCATAGTTGAAGGTAAAAAGAGATAGAGATAGAGATAGAGATAGTGATAGAGATAGAGATAGAGGTAGTGATAGAGATAGAGATTGAGATAGAGATAGAGATAGAGATAGAGATAGAGATAGAGATAGAGATAGTGATAGAGATAGAGATAGAGATAGAGATAGAGATAGAGATAGAGATAGAGATAGAGATAGAGATAGAGATAGAGATAGAGATAGAGATAGAGATAGAGATTGAGATTGAGATTGAGATTGAGATTGAGATTGAGATTGAGATTGAGATTGAGATTGAGAATAAAATTAAGATTAAGATTTGAATTGATATTAAGATAGAGATAGAGATAGAGATAGAGATAGAGATTGAGATTAAAATTAAGATTAAGATTTGAATTGAGATTAAGATTAAAATTGAGATAGATATATAGATAGAGTTAGATAAATATGACTTTTATAATGAAAAGAAGTATAGAAAGGGATATTTGGATACTTACGACTTCACTGAGGATCTCACAACATGATTTTATGGTTCTGAAAGATGTCTATTAAATGTTGATAAAAATATTTAACTAAAATAAAAAAATATTTTATAGTTGCCAGATGTGCGAAAAATTAAAAACTTTTAAATTAAAATTGAATGAGAACAAAGTAAACTTGATGTAATGAATACACCAAGGTCACACAGTAAAAAAAATTTTCACTATTTATTTAAATACTTTACTTAGTAAGGGAAAACATTTGCATTTTTTGTAAAAATAACAGCATTAGTTGTATAAATAATGCAATTTGTCACATACAATTTTCTAAAAATACATTGTTTACTTCAGTGTTTACAATATAATCCTCATATGTGTGGATGTGGAGGTATGCACTTGTCTAAAAATGTAAACAATTTCCCTAAACTGTTTTCTCATTTTTCACCATTTCAATATTGTGCTATTTTCCGACAGCTGTTTTTTTCCACTCATGCCCATCTGTCGGTGATTTAATTTGATTTTTTTACCATTAGCATTTATTTTATTTTATATATGTATGTATGTATGTATATTTATTTTAGCTGCGCGTCGCCGCCATCCGTTCGCGAAACTTTTATATGAACTTTCATTGACTTTGCAATTTTGTTTATTTTACTTTTATTCTTTCTCTTTTTATCCACGTGTTTTTTTTTTACCACTAACGGTTACTGTGTGTGTATGTATGTATTTGTGTCATTATTTTTATAGCCACCTGTCATATTAAATGGAATTTGCAAATTCTTTTATTTACTTAGCACACGTGTCCACTTCTCAGAGCGCTCAAAAGCTTTGACACTTTTCCCCAAGTTTATTTATTGAAAACTTTCTCGTTACATGTCGCGTTGTATGTAACGGGCTTAGACGACAGTTGGTTAATATTTTAATACTTACAAAAATTTTATAAAAATAATAAATTGCTCGATTTAATTTATAGCCGTTTATTAAATTCATACATTTATCAAAAAATATGGGCTAGACCTTAAAATAGAGATATAATATGTGAACAGAAATAGTCTTCGCCTTCGCCTTTTCATAGAAATACAATAATATAAAGTTGTCCTCGAAGAATCATTAAGGAGCATCGTCCATGCTCTGGGTTCCATACAGTACATTGATCACCACATGATTTTTACCAAATAGGTTGTGACGTAAGATCATATATTATATTGGGAACACAAACCTTAAGACTTAAGGTGCAACTCACACGAGATTAGTCAAGACGTATTTTCTTGTCTGATACGACAACATCGCATAGCTTTATATGCTACAACCCACAACGAACAAGACGAGGCAGAAACGCATTCTCGCTTGGTATGGGTTAGAGCAAAATACGTTTTGGTGATTAAAGACATTTTTGACTAATCCGGTGTGGGTTTAGCCTAAATAAAACTGAAAAAACGTAATAGAAGATAGGTCCATGTTTCAATATTTCAATATCTCAGCCATAAAGTCTGTCTCTGCAGTTTTAGCAATAGTTTACTATCTAGACCTCCATTAAACGGCTCTACATATCCCGGCGATAAAAAAGCTAATAAAAAAGGATTGGATTACTGATTAAATCTATAGAGACTTTTGTATTGTAGATAATCCAAGCATATATAATGTATATTTTTGTGTAGGTATTAAGACTAATCCCGATACGGAGATGATATTTGGACAGCAGCATCAAGTCCTTCGTGGTATCAAAAACTCGTAATGATATACTTAAACCATAATGTCTTGCAAACGCACAATAGATCGTTAGAACAAGCAGACGAATAGAGAAGTGTGAAGTCTTTCTTAGGTCCAAATAAGTCTCGCTGTACAATCAACTAATGAAGTCCAGAACGTTGACCGAAACAAGACCTTTCAGGTGACATGTATCCAAAAGAAATATTTTAAGGAAGATTTGATGACACTTGATTGTTATTAACGTCATCGTCAGGAAGATTTTCGTAGCGTCTGCTGATGGATGTCAACGCGGGCGAGCAGTTTGAGTGAGGTCAGCCAGCTAATCGGGCTTAGTTCGGCTTGCATGTCAATCATGTTTTTTTACATGTAAAATCTTCTTTCTAAAATCCAGCGACACAAATCCAGTACACCTCTATTTATTGTCAAACGTTGGTGGTAGCTGAAGATGATGTAGGTCCCTTTTTAAAATTGGATTATTATGTCTTACTTTTTTTCGAAAAGATTTCAGCTGCATCTTTACAAATGTCTTGTATTACACATGTCATTTAACGCAAATTATCTGATTAATGTCATAATTTGTTTCAGTGCTCATCAGAATTATTATATGACAAGTGATTCTGGAAGAAGTGTACGTGATGCGCCAAGACAAGCATAATTCGTATCAACTATGCGTGTAGTTGATGTTACAACATCACTCAGATATTTTTTTCAAAATCACTTGTCATATGCATTCTCATGTATACATACATAGATACAGCTATGGTCATAAAAATGAGACGAGAGGTTAATATTGAATATTTTATTAAAATCTCTTGTGATTAAAATATCTCTCTCTTAACTTAAACGATTCAATATTTATTGATTATAAAATGGACTATATTTATGAGGAGCGAGAAAAGCACAAGTCATTGTAATCGGTATTTAATGGATGATCCATTATAAAGTTATTTAATCGAAAGAATGTTACATTTTTTTAATCGAGTTTCTCCGGAAAGAGTTAGCTTTAGGTCGACGACTACAGAAATTCTACTCAACTTGCTGTTGTATAAAGCTAAAGAAGAAGAGTTAATATACATACATATAACCTCTTCACAAGGGTAAGGTTTTAACAATATGTTAAATATGTTTGTTGTTCAACGGAAGAGAATCTAAAATTGTTTAAGGTAATACTACTCAAGTGACCCTTTTATTCGATTCTAAGTAAATTTAGAAGCGATTCGGTTATAGCTAACAGATAATAGTATATTCTTACAGTTTCAAATCTTTCACTGGAAAATTACCCCTAAAACGTTGGAATTGAGGAATTATTAATTTTGAAAGTACAATTTTTGTCGCGTGTTCTCAAAGTGTTGAACTCTTCTTACAATTTATCCAGTCTCTATTAATTAAAACTGAAACTCTAGTTGTTGAGTCAATTTTTTTTATCCAATATGTGTAGAGTCATAGTAAATCTTGTAGGCGTCTTCGAGGGTATTTTTTTATATATATCGATAGTCTTTCGAACTCAGCTTCTTCTCCCAGTATCGAACACAAATTTCAGGTGCAAGGTACTTACCGCACTCAGTTATTGAATGGTGGACAGAACAGTAGGTGGGTATCTTAAACTGTCGGTTGTACTACAATAAACGAAATATAAAATCAATTAAATTGCATTGCTACATTTATATGACCGCCACTGTATGTATGTATGTATGTAAATTCAAAATGTATCCACATCCAAGATTTATCCACTTTCATTAAGATTTACAAAGAATACTTTCTGTGATGATTTACTTATAAAAATTCTTTTTTTTTTCTCTTATCTTTCCAGGTAAGTTACAACAACAACAAACTATGCATATTGAAATAGAGATTACAAGATTAACACATCATCAGTGCGAGACGCCTACACCAAAACAACAACTAAAACGCAGTTCAAACGAAGCACTCTGACAGCAAATCAGATGCAAAACGTTCGCTTTGTGGGTAAGCACGTTTCGGGCGGGTCCGCAAGCATAGCTTGTAAACGCTTACAGATAGGCAGCAGTAGATAACTTGTAGCTGCATTTGAATATGATAAACAAGCTAAGAGCAGCCAGCAGCAGTAACAGCAACAACAATAACACAAAATTTATGTTGATTGAATAATAGAATTCGGTCGGTTGTCCAACAACAAATAGATCATGTGCCAACAGTGCGGCAAGCGGGTTATGTGAGACAAGTACACATAGATATCAAGTTGTTGTTGTTGTTACGCACCAAAAAGAAAGCAAATTGTTTACGAATACCGTACAACAAAGGGCTCCACCTTTTCTTTGCTCTTAACCGACGACTGCTGGTTGCCTTTGTTGTTGTTGTCTTTGTTGCTGCTGTTTGCTGGAGACATGTGGCTAGACGCTTGTAAGTAGACACCCATGTAAATAGTAGACGCTCATGTGCTTGACTTGTCAGTCGGCATATGTAGAACTTGCAACAGCTTCATCAACTTCATCTGCAACAACAGCAACAACAAAATTGACACAATAATGTTGAAGACGAAGCGTTCACAGAAATGTAAATGTTTCTTTACTTTTTGTGTTTTTTATTTCTTTTCTTTGTTTGCTGCGTGGAGAAGAAGTGTGAATATTGAAGAATTGCTTGCATGCTTTGTGGTCTCTTTAGTTTATCTTTACTGCTTTCTTTTTATTTACCCTTTGATTGTGGGTTGGTTCGTCACTTCTGCTTCTCTTTAATGCTTTCTTTTGTAAATCATTTGTGTGGTTCTCTTTGGCGGCAATTAGTCACTCACACATGGTGCCTCCTTGAACCATTAACCCTTGGTGGTGCACTCAATTTCAAAGTTAGTATATAAAGAAAAGCTTCTAGAAGACTTTAAGAATATGAAAGAAATTGTAGTAAGAGCTTAAAGTGTACTGAGGATGATGTATAAATTTCACTAAAATCAAATTATCGGAATATTAAGTGTTCTTCCTAGAATCATTGGTCTAACAACAACGTAGCTTTTGAACCAAATCAAATAAAAAATATATTTTCTCTTGTCTCATTTTTTTCAACTTTATTTTCAGTATGTATTACAGTTGAAAACATTACGGTTTTTTTATAAACCCCACTACAAAACATTTACTTTGAATCTATCAGTATCTATGATCTTCTAAAGAGTTTTTCAATAAGAGTATTTTTTAGATAAAAAAATGGTTTCTGATTTAAATGAAATTATTTATTCCTATGAAGTACATTCAATGACAATATGTAAGGGACTCGATTTCTTTTGCATGGCCACCACGGGCGCGCTTGCACAAGTCCAGACGCTGAACTAAATTTTAGACGGTTTTCAAGCATAAGTCGACCGATACTGCTGCAATATCACTTTCGATATTCATACGAAGTTTGTCAATCGCCGCTGGTTTGTTAGCATAGACCATAGACTTGACGTAACTCCATAGGAAATACTCTAATGGCATTAAATCGCACGACCGAGCAGCTAATTGACTGTGTCATGAGATAACATGTTCACCAAACTTTGGTTTTCAATAAATCGATTGTGACATTCGCTGTATGACTTGTGGCGCCGTACTGTTGAAACCACGTATTGTCCAAGTCCATATCATCCAATCCGGGCCAAAAATATTCGGTTATCATTGAGCGGTAGCGATTGCCATTCACAGAAATATGCCGGTATTGATCATTACGTAATAAGTACGGCCCATTGACGACGCCGGCCCACCACACCAAACCGTAATTTTTCGGGCAGCAATGGTGACACAGGGAGTTCGTATGGATTGCTGCCTGACCAATAACGAATATTTCACTTATTGACGAAGCCATTCAGCCAGAAATGAGCCGACCATAAATTGAACGTAGCGCTCTTAAAGTTCAGAGCACTTACTTTGAATTTGGGTAGTCAATTTTAATAATTTCGACTCGTTGTTGGATCGTATATTATTCCATGATGAAATGGCAAATCTTACTGAAGAGAAAGGTTAAAAAAGCGGGAAAAATATGGCGTCGTTTGCTGTCCCTATCCGTCTAATTTTGTAGCGTTCTTTTGGAAAAACCCTTTACTTGTTAAGATCACCTATTTCGCAGTGAAAATAAAACACTTTCCAAATAATTTAATATATACAAATCCGAACAAGTTTCCACGTAGAATCGATTGTGGTGAGAAAATCCTTCCCTACTTTAACCAGTTCAGAGCGTATGTTCATGATTTTGTCTGTGTGCTCCTAGCCGTTCTTTGTTAATACAAATTCTTGTCGACAAGTCTCGTTTTCGTCATTTCACCTTTTACGTTTTATCTATTTCTTATAAATATAGTTTAATTTTCTGAATAACTCGATTGTGATTGAGAGTGCACTCCGTAAATTAAAGTCAGGTATTATGTAATGGAGGATTTCATATTTTTACTCACCCAATTTTGAAGTTCAATTATTTATTGATCTTTAAAAAAGGTAGTCTCAATCAAAAAGAGTAAACTTGAGATTCAACAGGCTTAACTCGATAATTATATCTGATAAATTATGATCGTGACGTTCATTAGGTTCCTAATAATGATTTCCAAAAGTCGATTTCTGATTTAAAGTCCTTATTGAAGAACCCACATATGTAAATGATTAATTTTTTTTACAGTACGTGTTCAAACAATAAGTTGGTCCTAACTATGAAATTAAATATTTATATTGAATCAATCTTACAAAAGATGCCTATAAAACCTATTTCGCAGAGCTTTTTCACATATTTGTGACGTCAAATGTTTCGATAGATCTTGAAAATGAAAACTTGTCTCTACAGACAATATCTATATTAGCAGAACCTTATTATAGGTTTGGACCATTTCTCCACGATTGGTGGTCTCGCACCTCTGTATACTCGTATATGTACTTTCAAACGACCTAAATGGTTTAAGAAAGGTCTCTCTCTCCATGGAGGGAATCTATTAGTGTGTTGAGACCATCAATTATGAAATTATCGTTATTAATTATAACACACTCTGTGTTAATCGGGTTCCCAGAAAGTAACAAAACCTGTAATAAACTTATTTGAATATTCATTGGCATTTCTTATTATTATATTTTACAATACAAAATGAAAATTGGCAATATTTGAGTGAAAATGCAATTTGTAAAAGCCGCTCAAATTGCGCGCAGCGAAAAATGCAAACCGTCAACAATTGAACAGGAAATATCAATATGTTAAAATAATGTGTATGAAATAAATAAATAAAAATTGAATTGAATACTCATACCCACAATGGTGCACAATGCCTCGAGGCAAAAGCGCATAATGCAACATTTCCCGTTCAACTTTAACCTCAACTTTTGTTACTTGTAACGGTGCATAGCTGATGAAAAGAGCAATTGTTTAAACGTAGCGAAATTTCCTCGCCATTCGGCTTTTGTTGTTGATTTTACGCAGCAAATGGAAAATAAATAAATACATAAATTAATAATAAATGAAAAGGCACAAGGTGCACTTGATGTTTCGGAATTCATAATTTCAAACGCACCACGCAACGCCCAGCACGCTTTGACGGCTTAACGGTAATGTTTTGTGATTTTTCACTTCATTGCGTTGCAGCAATTGCAGGCAAATACAGTGTGGTGCGAAATGAATGCAATCACATTTAATAATTTTTATTGGCAGTGATTACCATGATTGGTTCAGTCCGGAAGTCCTACTATTATGGATGTGAGAAATCTAAACTTATCTTGTTTCTTATCGCTTATCTCTTATCTTTGTATAGACTCACTTTTTTAGGACCTCCGTATATACAGTCCAAATATCTGTTGTTTCTTTAATTTGATTCTACTCACGCACTCTCAAGGGTATTTAAGAGTATTTTACTCACTTTTCAAAAATCAAGATCCTGTTTTCTGAAGAGAAATTTATTTTTCAGTAGTGTTTTTCAGTAGAATGTTGAATTCGAAATTTGATTATTGTCTCTCAATTTCCAACTCATAAATATAAACTACATCTCTGGATATTTATTCTCTCAGCAAAGAAAATCGAAATAAGCAAAATCTGATAGACCGTGTCTAATTTTTGTTTAGAATTCAATATCTGTTAAGAGCAGCAAGCATTTAAATTTATAACGTTGCCTACCTTTAGGCGCATAGCAAAAATATACCGAATTTAGATAAAAACGAAGCTTTTATAACTAAAATATTAAGCAATGTCGTTGATTGAAGAGCTCCAGAAACGAAATTAACACCTTTTAGATTTTTAAACCACATCTCCAAGCCCATCACTTTTAAAAATTTTACAAACTTTTTGCTAATTTTTTGGGTCTCATTTCAACTTCACTTCCTTTTGATATTTCTTTCCTTAAACATGCTCTTAATAATTTATTCATATTTTTTGCCACTATTTTACACACCATTGTTCCAATGCATTTGCAATGATATATTCCATTGAACTACATGAAAGTTATACAAAAGCACTCTCGTAACTACTGTAGTGGAAAAAAAGAAAGCGGCATAAAACAAACTGCTTCACTTATTATTTGCCATATTTACATTACATATGATATTAGGCTTTCCTCGTTTTTGTTTGATAATGACGAAAACGCACTGGCACTGGCGAATATCAATTGCCTTTTGTCATGCAATATATTTCCATACTATATTTCTTCTCATTTCTTCCGTAATTGTTTTTGGTGATTTATGGTGATTTTTGGAAGTAAAATCAAAGTAAATTTTATTATATAAACAGTAGGCAGTCAAATCAACTACTCGACCAAATTAGTTGGATCACAAGCGCAACTAGTATCAGACATTTCTCAGTCATCTTACCTTTTTTTATAGAAGTAACTTGTCGGATCTCCATTAATATTTAGAGCTTTTGATTCTAATTATATTAATCTTAATATTTTAGTAAAAATTGAACAGCAGCGAATCGAATAGACAAATGGTATAAATCACACAAACTGGTATAATCATATCATATAGGGGAAAACGTAACAAAAAACGAATAAGGAAAGGCTAAGTTCAAGGCTAATGGTGCAATCGAATATTTTATACTCTCGCATTTTATTTTTATAGTTTAAGATAACACACAACTTGACCCATATATTCGGTGTAAACTCCAATAGAGTAACGAAAATCAAGATACATAGTGTATGAGGGCTGATATAATTCCTAAACCGATTTCACTCATTTTCACCATCAAGGAACACTATATTCAAAATTATACGCTCACTTAATTTGGCTAAGATATCTCACATATTACCCGATACATGCGGCATAAAGCCACCGTATTTTTGAAAAACCTATAATTAGATATGTATATGGGAGCTAGGAGAAGTTATGACCCGATTTTAACCATTTTTCAAAAAATTGATTTTTGTGTTTTGTTTTAAATCTCTTCCAAAACTATCCAAGAATATGTCTTTAAAATTCCAGAGGCCAATTCGACATATTTTCGAAGCTAGAGTAGTTTTAGTGGCCAAGTGTCGAGCAGGTGCGACAGACCTTTAAAGCGCGTTTTCTCAAGTTTTCATTTTCACAAGTTTTAGAAAACGGTGCCGGCGATAGCAAAAATAATAAATGTCCTAACGAAAAAAAACAAAGTGATCTAGCTTCAGTATTAAATTATATTCTATTTGAACTAAAAAAGGAAGGACAAAAGTATTATTTGAACTACTTGTTTTGCAACTTAAAGTCAATTTTTTTTTTCTTAAAAAAGTGATTTTTTTTTTCAAACTTCGAAAAAATTTGGAATTTTATAACTTCTTCGGTATTTTTTTAGTTCTTAAAGAAAAGAAACTTATAAAAATTAAAAAAAATGTTCGACTGTTTCAGATGCATCGCACGACCTCCATCACCGGCACCGATTTAAAAGTGCAGACTCCAGAAAAATACTTACAACTTTGAAAAAATTGCAATATTTTTTAATCATAAATATTGTTTTTTAAGCCTTAAATATAGTACACTATCGTCTTAAAATTCCGTTTACCGCAATCATTTCCTTCCCTTTCAAAAAAAATTGCTAAAAAAGCGCGTTTTTTGGCTTCTAAAGCAGACTACTGCCTTAAAAGAAAAATATTCCCTCTGAATTACATTAAAATAACTGAGAGATTTAACGATATTTTCGTTGAAAAATTACCGTAAGGCACTGGGATCTTCATGTTCGATATCCGGGCCATTGAAAAGTTATAGTCCGATATCGGCAATCTTTCCACAAGTGAAGCCACAGATGATAAACAGTATTTGTGTACAGTTTTATTCCGTCATCTTCATTGGTTCCTTATATACATACATATATATTATAAAGTGAAGTAATAAGATGGAATTCAAAATTGAGTTATATGGAAAGTAATCGTGGTAGTTAACCGATTTCGCCCATTTTCCACACGTTTCATCAGGTGTCAAGAAAATGTTATATATTAAGCGACTTTTCTTGCAACTGGAATCTCTCTCATTGAGCTTCCTACTCATATTCGCTCATTGTCATACATATCATATATACTTACATATGTATGTTCTTAGATCTCCACATTTCCTCACATTCACATAAAAGTCATATATCGAATATGAGTCTTATCGGTCTGCAGTTACTTAGCTAACTCACTCCACTATAACACCTCGGCGTCGCAGTCAATGAATCGCACTTGATTTATGGGTCAAGTTAACTTCTTTTAAGTTTCCCTTCTCATACACTACGCTTCGAAAAGTTCTTCATTATTATTATTTCTTTTATTTATATTATTTTTTTTACTTCTTGTTTACTCACATTGCGCTACTCGTGTTATTCACAGAATACTTTGCAACTATTCTTCTTGTCTTGTTCTTCCTACTTGTTTTCATTCTTGAGTTCTATTTTTACACGAGCTTTGGGTTAACTTACCATAAGTTCATTATAAGCACACATACTTTTCTGACTCTGAGTAAAATTTCTTGTTTGTTTGCACATTATTTGTAACAGTCTTTCTACACGCTCTTCTTACATGAATATGTAATGCGCTTTGTTGTTGTTTTATTTTAAATTCAATTACCGTACAAGTACCTCTCTGCCTCAGTTAAGTGCACACAACACACATTTACACTGTGTTGTTGTTGTTGTTCGTATGTTCATTACTCGTCGACTGGCGCCAAGTTGAGGTGCTGAACACTATTTTTTTTTTTTTTGTTTCAGTTGGTATGACTTGTCTAATTGTTATGTGAAAAGCCATTTACAGTTAACCGTAATTTTCTACTATCACGACGGTAGACTTTGAACATATTAAATACACTTTTTTTTGGTTTTTTAATAGACAAGCTGTTGACTTTGAATATTTTGGGTCATTCACCCACAAATGTGTGGTCATAAAATTGAAATTTTGATTGAGTAGGCTGTCTTCATAAAGGTATTCTAGGAGAGCTTCAAATATTTTATATTAAGACCAGCTTTTCGAACATAATCACAACCCAGAAACGACCTTGCCTAACTTACGCCGTCTACAAAGTCAGCAAAAGGGTGCGAAATAGATCCCATGAACCATGTCCAGTTTAGTTTTTCATATACACTCAGTTTTCTTCCAGCGAAACCACCTGTAACTCACTCAGATATTCACAAATATAAACAAAAACTATTTAGAGCTTTCCAACTTTCATCGGTTCCAACCGAACAGAACACGTTCCTTCCTTTTAATTATTAACTTCTTAACCTTTAAATATAAACCATTTCGACGGAAATTGCCTATAAAAGGCAAGCACAAGCTGTTGTTATTCGCTACTCAAGCTTACCATTTCTTTTACCGTCATTCACTGTCATGTCATGCACTTCCTTATATTGGTCTTGGCTCTCCTACCATAGTAATTGTTGTTTATTGCTGTAATTATGATTATAGTTAGGGTTTGTTTTGGTTAGAAGCTCTTTGTTTCTTGTGCTAATTACCTCCATTTGAGTATATAGTGTCGGCCACAGACCATGTTATGACAGTCTTCGTAGCTAAACAACAACAACAACAATAATTGCGATAATGTTGATAATAACAGGTTTATTCTTAGTCACTTGCATGTGTGGTTATCAATTTCAAGTAGCTTAAAGGCATTGTGGGTAATTTAAATATAAGAAGCACCTGGTCAATGATTGACTAAATTAAACTACCGCTCAAGTCTTGGTTACTTTTTTTCAGAGTGCGGAAATACCTTAAGGGGATCATCTCATGTGATGGCCTGTTTTTTGAGACATTTTTTTGGAATTTTTTTTCTACAACCAGCTGCTTTAAGTTTGTTATCATTTATTAACATATATTTCGACAGTATAAATATAAATTTTAAGTTACAAATATTGTATAGAACTTGAGTTACAGCGTTCTAAACACACCCGCCTTAAAAAATGGGTTCGTATTTCCTCCACGATTCCGGCTGATTGGCTTATCCAAAACCAAAAAGATTAGCGACATCTTAATCTGTAAACTTAAGTACATGGAACGCACTAAGATCAAGAGAATATACAAAAAATTAGACTTTTGGTAGACATTAAAAAAAAAAACGAATTTTGGGTATTTTTTTTTTTTTTAATTTTCTGCTCGAATCGAAATTTTGGGAATTTTGAATTGAAAATCGTTTGAATCCATACGTTTATGCACCCAACATATTTCAAGACATTTGGTCAAGCCGATGGAGGAAAGTTTGAAAAACACAGTTTTGAGCGTTCAAAGTTTCCAGCTGCCAACTGAGCGCTTCAAACATCTCCATCTTCTAACTGCTGTATCTTTAAAACGATTTTGAATTTCTAAAAATCACTTTACTACCGTATTCTAAACATGTTAAGAAATCGATTTTTGATTTCCAAAAAAAATTTTTGAGCCCATTATATGGGATGACCTCTTTAAGTCTCAACTACTTAAATCCAAAAAAGTTCTATGGAATCCTAAGCCATTGATGAACGATGCATTTGATTTGATCCCAATAAAAAGATCGGTCTTTGTTCTTGGCGAAGTTGTACCACGATCTAATTTTTCAACAACAGGAAGCAGAACGCAACAGATATCTGTTGGTCGAGATGAGATATGATGAAAGAAGTCGACAGTCCAAAAAATGCCGTCAAGGCAGACCTTGAGAATGTCGTTCCCAAATTTATAATGAAGGAGCAACAGATAGTGGAATATAGAATAGCCGTTTCGGACAGAAAATTGAGAATCTAATTGCATTATATGCCATCACATTTTTAAAACCATTTAGATTTGAATTGCATTCGAGGTTAGATCTCCGATTAACTGTTATGGAGAGCATAAAATTCCTCTTCTATTACAGCTGAATATCAAACTTAATTTTTCTGTAGAAAACATTTGGCTTTCCCGATAAAACCATTTGTGTCATATAAAGGTTCTTTGGATCGCCTTTCTGGATTTAATTTCTGATTTTCTCTCTTCCCAGCGATTAAAGCTAGTGGATTGGGAATAAATTTTTATACCCTGAACATTGTATATAAAGTTTGCACGAAGTTTGTAACACCCAGAAGGAAGCGTCGGTGGCCCTCTAAAGTATATATATAAATGATCTGTATGTTGAACTGAGTCGATTTAGCCATATCCGTCTATCTGTCCGTCCGTCCGTCTGTCTGTATATATACGAACTAGTCCTTCAGTTTTTAAGATATCGTTTTGAAATTTTGCAGATGTTATTTTCTCTTCAAGAAGCTGCTCAATTGTCGGAACTGCCGATATCGGACCACTATATCATATAGCTGCCATTCAAACTGAACGATCGGAATCAAGGGCTTCTATGGAAAACTTCCGCATTTTACTACATATCTTCACGAAATTTGGTGAGAGTTATTGTTCATAGAAATAATTTGATCTCCGAAAAAAATGTTCAGATCGGACCACTATATCATATAGCTGCCATACAAACTGAACGATCGGAATCAAGGGCTTGTTTTTTACTTACTTTTTCTTACGTCTTTAGATTTGCTTAAACACATAGTTACTAAAAGAAATGCACCTGTGAAGGCTATATTAGCTTCGATACTGCCGAAGTTAACGTTTTTTCTTGTATTTTGTATCATCCGTCTTCTAATAGATTCTTCGAACTATTGTTCAACCATAAGATGGTAAGAAACTGACTAAGTTCTTCAGTTATTCCAGTTACAGGTGACAATAACTCTGGAGACTATTTATAAACCTATCAAATTGATCTCGTAATACAATTTTATACTCCTCCAACTTTCACTCTCAATACATAATTAAAATTAAGTTCCTGACTCGTATTCTCGGAGAGTCGTCCAAAGTACTTCCTTTCACTTCAATATCAAACAAATAAGAGAGCATATCCGGGTGTCTTCACTTCCGATTTATCAATTAGGAAAATTTACTGTTTTGGGTAACTCTTATAAATATATTTAGTTATATGAATGTGTAGGTGTATAAATTAATCACTTAGTGAATAAAATATGCGCGGTTCCATAGGAAATATGCAACTCAGGCGTATCTATGGTCTATGCAACAAGAATACTCATATGTATTATATATGTAAGTGTCTATATGTCTTCCAGCGATTTTGCCGCCACTTCATTTGTTAAGCCGCTACTTCACGTACTTACATTGTAGATTTATATGGACTTCCTGTATACTCACGCACACACCCATACACATAGTCAATTCACGAATTCTCCATTTGCTGCATTGCCATTGTCTTTGCGTCGTCGCTTTGAGGCATAATTAATGCCACCGCTTTAAATTCTTAATAATTCATAAAACGTATCAGAAACCCACTTTACGCACACACAAACACATACGCAGACACAGTTAGCATTGCTTACTTATATATAATGCAGTGTTGCATGTTGGGGCGCATGCAGTTCTCTGCCACTGAAGTGGTCGCATGCACTCATGCCATGCTTGCCGCATATGGCACAATTTGGCTGTTGCACGTGTCTTGTTTCATCACTCCTCTGTGTCACAGACACTTCAATTGCACATTCTCTGCATGCTTTGTATCAGTCAGTTGCAGCGTTTACGGTTATGGATGTGGATGTGGATGTGGAAGAAGTGTTGGGGTCGGCGCGGTAGTATTGGTGTTGAGGGCGTGACCGTGGTTGAGGCGGTGCACTCTTTGACGCTGCTTGAAGCCATGAGTGTGGTATGCGTCATCGTCGTCGTTGGCAGCGGCTGGTTTTAATCAAATGTACTTTTTTATAGACTTTTGTATATATAGTTAGATATATTATATATTATATACCTTATACAATGATATTTTTGTTCGTCAATTTATATGTATTTTATATAGAAACTTGAATCATATAGGTTCTTGATAATCTGCATCTTTTTGACGTGCAAATGCAGCGCTCTAATTCTTCTATATATAGATCTGTATATATACTTCATGCATATGTACATATAGACATAGAGATATTTTCTGTGCCATGCGACAGGGTTAATATGTTAGGGTTCTATTAAAGCCGTTTATAAATTATTTCATTGCCTGCACTTTATTGGCATTCTTCAAAGTGGAATACGACTGTAATCCACTTTTGCATACTTGCACATTTTATTGATGTTAGTTTTTTGTTAGTTCATTGTATTTTTAGAGTAAAATATATGATCTTTCCAACGGAGTGGAGTTCTTCCTCTGCATCGAACACTATCAAAGCGGGAGTGCTTTCGTCCATTCGGGCAACATTACATTGGAATAATAGACCAATCATACATATACCTTTTTGAATTTACGACCTTTTTAGCCGATCGAAATTTTTGAAAATGTTCATATTCTTCTTGGCTCTATAACCACCTTTAAATATTTCCAAAGTTGACATGCCTAAAAACAAAATTTCCATTATAAAACCGTAGTCTTATATTCATAAAAATCATATCCTTCAAGTTTATTTAAAGGTGTCTTTTCCCCACTTCTGGCTCATATACATACCAGATTGAAAGAGCTTGAAATGATACCTATGTAAATATAAATCTTCGAGAAGGGTTCTCACATTTCAATTGCCTACAAAATCAAAAGGTAAACTTTATCACCAGAGTGATTATAAGTTGGAGCCAAGACTATACAGTCTTTAAAGCCGACTATTTATTTAATGACATGAAATATTTCAACTTATCTTATTCCTCATTAGAAAATAAACTTTGGACCAGTTCAGCCTTTCTGAACGTTTAGTTCTACTGTTCTGATAATGTTCATCAACATTTAATTGAAATAGTATAGTATCTGAGAGACACATTCTTATGTGAAACATTACATTGAAGTAGTCCCTTCCTTTCATTGCCTCTCTCATATTGAGCTTTACGCTCTTTATTTATATTTTATTGGGATTTTCACTAGATAACTACGGAGGTAAGATAGTGCAAGGTCCGTCTTAAATAATACTTGTGTTTAGATTCACTTAATTTCACAGTTTTTTGCTCCCATAAACGCCTAATCATCCATGCGAGGCTTATTTGTGTATGTCTTCCTTGCATTGCAGGATTTAGGAATATTTACCTGCATCCAAATATGCAATTTTTCATAAAAAGTAATAGCAACTGAGCCAAAAGAAAGGGTTGATATTAATAGTCTGCACATCCACTTCTACTTTTCGGGGTTGAGCTCCCTTTTTTGCATTTCTTTATTAATATTTGCGTAATCACTCTGATTTCTACTTTACTTGTGTGTACGTAGATACTCGTATTACAAAAAATTATTTTTCGCATACGATTTCAACAAAAAATTGCTTGCACTCTACATACGTGTGCAATTAATTAATGCTCGATTCTTTGTAAGCGGATATACGAAGTACTACACAAAGGGTTGCATGGTTGCATTTACCTATGCAGGCGATTCTCATATCACCACATTCATTTCAGCTTATGGGGTAAATGCATTTTTTCAAAATCATTAAGTGATAGGTTAGCAAAGGGTAGATATTGAAGATTTCAACCAAAAATGAATTAGTATACAAAATAAATATAAAAGAAATAGAAATCATCCTACTAAAAAAGTTAAGCAAAAATATTAACCTCGATAATGTTGAGTAAAACTGGCGAAGAATCAGGTCTAATATGTCATCTTTCTTTGATTTAAAAATTTGGACGTTTCAATATATTCCGTATTATAGTTAAAAGTAATGAATTTGAAACATATTTCCTCAATCCATGCTAGGTTAGGTTAGGTCAAAGGGATGATCCCTATGCCAAAGGCGATCCCACTTGAACAGCTAAAGACAATGCTTTGTGATATCAGAAACGTCTCAAAATTGATGACCCAGACATTCAAGAGACGACAAAGCGCTGTGAACCTTTTACGAATTTGTACAGGCAACTAATTTGTAATCAGCACAGTTCAATAGGTTCTCCTGCCAAGATGTTTCAGTGTCTCCATGTCTCAATATCTCCTTCTTCCATGCAACTTTGGAAATTTTCATGCGTCAAAATATTTAGGCTCACGATATGCAGCCTTATCGGGCAGTAACCAGCGATCCACTTTAGTACAGTAGGACAGGCGCCTATCGTGTTCATTCGACGACAACTGATCCAACACGGAGAGGCCGTGTGGCACCAACTTGTTTCCAATCTGATGCGATTGAAGCCAAGCTCCTTACAGAAGACTCCTCCTCCAACTTTCTGAACGTAGATCCAGCCATGAAAAACATAACTGCGTTTATTCTCCACCGGCTACATCCCGCCCACATTAGGCTCCTCGACACAGTAATCTAGATTTCCAGGGATGCAGTCAAAAGAATCGAGAATTTCATAATGAGTCGCGCCCTTCGCAGCAGTACACCTACCCGCAATATTAAGTAGGAGTTATACATAGAATGGCATCCAACCTATAAATGTCTTGCTTTTTATGCAATAACTTCCATAAAACTAAGAAAAATTAAACCTCAAGAGCCAACGCTATTTGAGTTAGCTTGAAACAGTTCTTTCGAGACTTGCCAAGTCCAATAAATCTTTATACAGTCTCCTTGGGCTTGATATCAGTATTATTCACCTTTTCATTTTTACTGTCCTACAGGACTTTTTGATATCTCTATGGTTCTTTCGCATGTAGGATGGTGTTCGGATACGTTGTTTGGGTTTCCAGAGCATGCACAAGATAGTTCATTAGTTCTATACAGAATCGAACTCTCCAAATAACTGACCTACATATGGTACATATACTTCCTACACTTCATAGGAACTTTATGTTCGGTCTGCGGTGCAAGTCGGTTCCACAGGTATTCAAAATACTGTAAATTAGTAAATTCAGTGAATTGTTATATGTTGCCAAAACCACAATGACTTCGTTTATGTGTACTGCTTCGCAGGGCTGCAGTATTTCTTAGTAATTTTCTCATTTTCTTAGCTTCGACATTAAATTTTAGTGCAAATTTGTGCTAAAAGGTGACCCACATACCACATGAAAATTGTATTGTATTTTGGATAAACCGAACTACTAAACATTTTAAAGACTTTAACCGGCTTATTGTACAACTACACTGACTCAGCATACATTATCTATGTAAATAACTGTAAAAAGCATTATTGTTGCTGTTGTATCTATTCATACGTGTCACCACAAATGGTGATTAAGGTTTCTTCACTTTGCCATCATTATTAGCAACTCTATTGACTATTTCACTCAATACTGTTGGCCAAAATGGAAACTAACTGTACACTTGCCGGCTTTTGTGCAAAAACTTTTCCAATTAACTTGAATGGAATATGTTGGCAGAAGTGTTTTGACCAAGTGTATACCCAACTACTTTGTTGCTGGCGCGTTGCTCAATGAAACAAAGCCAACAAGTAAAAAAAGAGAAAAAACCATTTACAACTCAATGTCTAGCGTAGTGCAGAGAGATAGAGCAGCAACAACAACAATTAATACATGCCGAGGATGGAAGGAAGGATGCTGCCTCGCGATTCAACCAGCCAGCCATTCATTCATTCATTAATATTCGCGTAGAATAGCTGATTTGATGAGATCTGTTATATACCTGCTGTGCGTGGCAGGTAACTGTAAAGGCTTTTGTAGATGAGTGTATTTAGTCTGCAGTTACTGTTGCTATTGTTGTTGCTGTTGTTTAATAGATAGTAAAAGTTAGACAATGAACGACAAAAGGGAGTAATGACAACAAACCACAAATTACAAACTGTTGTACTTTAAGCGTGAGTCGCTGACGGAAGGGAGTCTGGAACATTAATGACAGCGCGACTTCAAAGAACGGGAGGAAGTAACGCAAAGGCGGTGCTGGTGAACGTTTATGCCGATTTTGTTATGCTTCTGTTGCATTTTGGTTTTCATTATTACACGCGAATAAAATATCGTGTTTAATTCTAGATTTGAGATCAATATTTTGTTCAGAAACCATGTGATGTGAAATCAATTTAAAAAGATCTCGGTTTGGAATACTGAACTTTTGACTTTTCATGACTCTATTGTCTAAATTTTTATGAAATTCTTATATTGAATGAAGGAATGTAACAAAATAATGGTTTCAATAACAAAAGTATCTGTTCCAGAATCTTTTCAAATCAAAATCAAGAAAAATCAGTATAAAATTATGATTTCTCTAAAGAGCAAGCAGTTCTGTAATGTAATATCTGAATATTTCTGTAAGCAAAGCTTTTGCTTTTAAAAAGTATTATTGACATATTAATCAAGCGTCTTGGTACTTCCTTATCTAAAATCCAGTTATTTAAAGCATACTTGAACTGATCTTACTACGACGAAAAAATTGAGCTCAAGACCTCTGTAAGATCAACTCGACTACATTCAATTTCATGAAAGTAGTCGGAGCCTAACACAATAAAGTCTGTGTATATCAGCCAGACGGACGGAGAGTCGGTAGACAATGTCTTTCAGTTATTCGGAAATGACTTAAATTTAAATTAAATTCATTATCCAAACATCTTAGTTTCTTCCATCAGTTATTTTTGACCGGATCAACTAATCGATCTTAATTAGAAAAACGAGTGGGATGTGGTGTCTTTTCAGAAGAATTAGATACCAGAATCAGAACCAGAATAGAAATTACTAAAGACCCTACGGATGTCCTCTATTAATGGAACTGATTTCTTACTACACGATAAACCTACAATGGATTCCTGGGCACAGTTGTATTCCAGGCAACTGCGAAGCAGATGAACTAGCCAGATTAGGCACCACCAGATTGGATCCCTGTAAAGGAGATATATTCATGCCGTTGGCCACTTGTAGACACTTAATTGATAAGCAGATCATAGGTTGAGCCGAGTCCTGATGGAAAGAATCTGTAACTTACTTAAAAAGCAAAACGTGGTCTGATTAGAATAAAGCCCGTACGTGTAGGCTAATAAAGTTTAAAATGAAGGACATAAGAACTCTAGTACTCGTGCTGACTGGTCATTGTCTGATAGGAAGACACGCCGACAGACTGGGGATATCAGACAATGAGTACTGTAGAAGCTACCATCAAGAAGTAGAAGAAGAAGAGATTGTTGTACATCTTCTATGTGAACGCAAAGCATTGTACCGGAAAATAATCGCAACAATCGGACAGGGATTTCTCGGAGGTTGCACACATTAAATTTTTTCAGTTGTTCGAATTCATAAAGGCCACAGAGCGGTTCAATGAGGACATAGTAGTGGAAGGGGATTCTGGTCCCGGTGGACTAACAATGGCCCTACTAAAGACCTAGATGCATCATTTGACATCCACTAGACCTACCTACTAGGCGATCAAATCAGCCCTTCACAGTAATACATATAAAGGTACCTCAACAAGTGGAAAACTCTCTCTGATTATTTTTTGGTTTTCTCTCTTCGGTCTTTGTGGCATTATTAGATCGATATCTACATACTTATGATCTTTCTGGGTTTCTAATCACTGGTTTTACCCTCCACAGTTTTCCTTAATACACAGCAACTGCAAACCTTTACAGCAGTTGAGTTCTTGAACTCCATTTTATTAGAGAGATCTGTATAATTATATATGTAATCTCATTTAATTCCATATTTAAATCACATTATTTGCTTGTATGAGCGCACATTACGAATTCACGAACTTCCCACTTTCCGAGTGCCTGCTATTATTAGCTCTAAGGCAACTGAATACTAACTTTAAGTAGCCACAAACCAGCAGACCGACAAGTCAACACAGCGGCCTACACAAATCAAGGTATGTGGAACACATCGCTCTCCAACAACAACAACAACAAATAGATAGCTGTGTGTCGCCGACAAGTTGCATGAACTTAGAAGTGCAGCAAATAAACGAGCATAGCCGACATGGAAAACGCAAATTAACTGCAATCAAAAGTTGTAGAAGTTGTACAATAACAACAACAACAAATACATTTTAATGTCGTAGCATGCAGTGGATTTGCAGAGTTGCAGTTGTATGCCGCTGAACTCAATAGAAAGTAGGAGTGTTCGAGTGGGCGTTTTTTATGATGATTCGTCTTTCAATGATGCTATACACGTATATGCAATTGCAACAACAATAATAACAACTTTAATAGCTGCAACTAGCAAAAGTGAACTGAACTGACTTCACGCAACAACAAATCATAACAGAGACAGCAACGAATGTTCTTGACAGTTGACGCAGCGCGTAGAAAAAAATCTTATTTTTTTATGTATATATGTATATATGTATGTGAGTACATATGTATGCATAGTATCTATATAAAAATCCAGCGGTATGAAAAAATTATAATGTGTGAGCTGACAGCTTTTATTTGTGCACCATATAAAGCGTAAACTCGGCTTTCATGCAAAGAGGGAAGACACACTTCTCTATGTATGACTGTATACCACGAAGATTAGTTATAATTTTAGGCAGATGGACTGTCTAACTGGCAAATCAGGGGGAGACTATGTGCTTGGAGCAAAATAAATTTCAAAAAACATTCAAAAAATGCAGCTGGCAACGCTGGCAGACTTAGACATAATGTAGACAAGTGACATTTGTTGGCTCCAGATGAACAGACATACATACATACATACCAACAGCCAAGCAATCTAACAACAGTATTTAAATATAAATGTTAGAAGACAGAGAAAATTAAAAAAAAAAATAGTATGCTAAAAGAGTTGATGATGTCGTCTTTCCGGACACAATCTCACAGACATATAAACAAGTTTTTTTCTTTCTGTTGAGCACCCAGCGTCGAACGCTTGACTGACTGCAGACAAGCCAAGTTAGTTGCTTGGATGCCAAAGCAAATATTTTTTTAAAAACATGCAAATGACATTCTTCTCTTTTACTATTGAAGAAGAATCGAGGAAGAAGGCCGCAGCAGACAATTTGAAGCGTAGCGCCAATTATACCAGTCTCCATTTATGGAGGAATGACCAGTTATGACGACAAATGGTCAAAGCAAATAAGAATTTATATAAATGCTTGTCTGTATAGATATATTTGTCTTTGTATAACTCATACATATATACAATAGCAACAAACCCGGCAAAATTATGTAATATCTCCACACTTTAGCAGACAGCCTTAGAGATGAGCTGGCTTCAAACTGCTCTATGACAGCTTGCGGAAGTTTTAAGTTAAACGTCAGACATTGACGGATAATTAAAACAAATCGTGGGCTTAGCGCAAAAAATAAGTGAAAATTATTGTCATGGCGTCAGCACATCAACAGCGACAGGCAAGGTTGCTAAGCGGAATGAAAAAAATATAAATAATTTAAGACGAAAGGAGATGTAGAAGTAAGAATAAATTGATAAAAATTAAATACAAATTAATTTAAAGAAAAATCCCTACTAAAATAATACATTATTTTTTCTAGAATGCTTTGTGTATGAGATATAAGATAGATGAAGTCACAAAATTAGTAACAGTTTGGTTGAACTTTCACCTTGAACGAAAGAATGTGACAAACTCACTAATCAGTGATAGTTTTATGACAGAGTACGAAATTGTTGCCTACATTTTGGCGCCAAGATAACAACCGCCATCAGGACAACCAGATTGTGATAGTAATTGAAGAACAAATATACCTTATTTTTTATCAGAGTTTTCAAAGAAACTTTAGAATTTTGTTTCTGAGCATCCACAAATCTCAACGTTAAGGGGTTAGATGGGTTTCAAAATTTGAAAAAAGTATTGTCTTTTTAAGTAGTGTAATATGTTTAAGATATTTTCCAAAAATATCAAATCAATCCGAGTAATATTCTAAGATATATACCCTTTGGAAATTCTGTGCATCAGGCCACGTCAATACGAATGTAAAACTTTAAATGCATTTATCTCAAACACACAATTTTTCAATCCGGTGGACGCGATATCTCAAAAAGTTATGAAGCGATTTTGCACACATCTTTGGAATAACATTATCTAGTTAATGGACGGTGGATTTTTTTATATTGTCATTATAACTATTTTTTCATGTAGAAAATTTGGCAAAAAAGTAAGTTTTTTGGTTAAAACTCTGTCAAAAAATTCAAATGTCTATATTTTTTTCCTTCGTTCATTAACTAGATCTATCCACGTATTATCGATTTTTTTGGCTTATTGCTTTTAAATGAACCAATCATGAGTTATAATGTCCACCGCAAGACCTTTGTTTGGACACGTCAATGAAGATGAGGTACCAAGGGCTGAGTTTTCGGAATTTTTAAATGAAAATTTCACGAAATACTGTTTAAACATGTATCTTTGATACGCTGAATTATTTAATTGAAATATATTATCGTATATATTAAAAAAAATAGCCTGGTTTTTAGCCTCTGAAACCCACCTAACCATTAAAGAAACCTTAAAAAAATATTATTCTTAGTAGTATTTGTAGAAATAAGACTCTAACTTGCAAACTTTAAACCAATTAATATTCCATACTATATGTAGGTAGGCATCTACATAAAAAACAACTCCAAAGTATTCTATAAAAGATCTATTCATGAAAAATGCCAACAACAACTTTATTTGTTTTGAGATTAGCCGTAATGAAAATAAAAGTGCACTTTACCGTCGCAAATGCATAAATCTATTTCGCCAATTTATCGTCACTTATGTACATAAACGATAAAATCAAATTGATATTGCCAGATAGGTTCATTTCATTTTTTTCTTTGTTGTTTGTTGCCAATGCCGCCGTGGCTGCACGAATCACTTTATTGCTATCGAAAATATTGTCAGCGACAATATTGCGACACAAATCTCATTCAGTGTCTGCTGTAAGAACACATAACATCACTATCAATATATGAGTATGTGTAGCTACTACCAGTTTTCTTAACAGTTTTACATTAGGTGGGATCACTTTTTTCGGAAGTAAAGTTTCCTTTGCTAAATTACTATGGCTGAGTATTTTTCCCCTTCTCAAATAGCCAAACCTGATTTAATAATCTTCCAGCTTTTATTAAAATAAATGTAGCTTAGTCTTATTAGTTTCCTATCTCTTCTTGGAACATTTTTGTGGGCACTATCAGTCAAAAATGTCAGAAGAGATCATTTATCCAGCCATCTTTACAGGTTCCAACCAATTAACATCGAGGTTCAGTGATCCGAGTTGTTAAGATTGACTAGGTCTGGAATAATAGTAATATTTTATCTGAAAAACTGTCTCGAATTTAATTTCAGCTGTGCTCATTATATATATATATATATATTTGGCGTAGAAACCGCTTAAGCGATTATAGCCGAATCCACCAGACCGCGCCACTCGTTCCTCCTTTTTGCTTTTTGGCGCCAACTGGAAACACCAAGTGAAGCCAGGTCACTTTGCACTTGGTCTTTCCACCGGAGTGGAGGTCGTCCTCTTCCGCGGCTTCCTCCGGCGGGTACTGCATCGAACACTTTCAGAGCTGGAGTGTTTTCATCCATTCGTACAACATGACCTAGCCAGCGTAGCCGCTGTCTTTTTATTCGCTGAACTATGTCAATGTCGTCGTATAAATCGTACAGCTCATCGTTCCATCGTCTGCGGTATTCGCCGTTGCCAATGTTCAGAGGACCATAAATCTTACGCAAAACCTTTCTCTCGAAAACCCCAAGAGTCGTCTCATCGGATGTTATCATCGTCCACGCTTCAGCGCCATACATCAGGACGGTGTGCTCATTAACTGAAGGCAAAACGAATCATCTCGTGTATTAATTTTTCCATTTATTCGATTATCTCAAGTCTAAAAATATATAACAACTCAAGAGATTGGTGAGCAGGCATTTGCTTTCCTTCCTGTATTGTTGTAAGTCCTCAGGATTATATAGATTACAATTAACGTAAATCTTGTTTAATCTCTACAATCACTATGGTAGTCGTTTAAGATTCATTGGATATTCGAGGCCTTAATGACTTGGTTGATAATAGGTTACTAAAATCAAGTAATAGCTCAGTATAGTACAGGATACCCGGAAGTCTAGATTTCTGTAGTTCTGAACAGTTTAATTAAGTTCAACATTGTACCGCAAAGAAGTAAAGCTGAAGTCTTGCAGAGCTGAGGTATCCTGAAACGTTTCCTTAAGAGATGAGTGTTGTTTGGAATTGATCTTATAAATAGTAGCTCTATTATTGGATCGATCGTGGGTAAATTAGTAAAGATGCATGGACTTCCAGATCACTGTTTCGTGGATAACTACTATTTTTATATTAGACAGAAATCTATCATCAATTTTTTTAGACTACACTATATGTACGGGATGATGACTGGATTAACTTCAGAGTCCACTACAAAAATTCAATAATACGCCTTTATATCATTGGAATATATTTAACGGGCATTGACACCTATTAATCTTCAGCCAACATTTCGAAAGTTTATAAGTGTCTGTTTTTAATGGTAATCTATAAGCTCTCTAGTTGAACCAAGACCAGTCATCTGCGAAATTCTTCGAACGCTACAGTAGCTTTCATATTTTGCTTAGTACAACATCGGGTTTTACTTCTAAAGGATCTACAAAGAACCTAAAATGAAAGAATCAATCTGCATTCTACCAAAGTTCGTCAGCTTTATTGCTTATATCAGCAAATTGGACCCGCACTACTGCTCAGTACACGTAGATACGCCTTACCTCACAGTATGTTAAAGGCAATTGGACGTCTAAGCCGAAATATAGAATAAAAACAACAACAAGCACATGTATGAGACTACGTCATCTTATGAGCTGAAGTCGACTTTGTTGTTGTTGTAGTCGACTTTGCACCGCAGCATAAGCTCCAAACGTAATTTTGCGGCATGTATGCATGTAGGCGTTTAGGCGTGTGAGAAGAGAGATTATATAAGGAGTCGAAAACTCGAAGCCACGAGTGTGTATGTGCCCCGCACACAAATCCGCAGACGCGTGTAGCTTGCTGTTGTTGCAAGAGACATTTGATGCGGCGGCATTAAGGCGTTACGCGACATCAACGCACAAGGCAGTACACATTTATGTACATGTATATATATGTATGTGTGTTTGTTTGTGGCCAAGAAAATGATTTGAACTTATTTGCATAATATTCTTTTAAGCGTTTGGCGTTGTTTTTGGCTTTTTGCTAAGCGTCTTTCTTTTAATTTTTTTTTTTTGGTTTGCGCGCGAATTCCTTTTTAGTTTCTATTTTCCGTCGCTGCTGCCTTTGGGCCAAATTTTTTTCTTCTCGCCTCTGTTTCAACATTTTTTTTATGGCTAACGCCGACATTTGATGCTTTTTCGCGCTGCGGCTAATTGAATTTATTGCTTCATATCTATCTGGCTGCCTGTTGCTATTTTTATGGCGATCAACATCAATGTTTGACTTTGTCATGGCTTTTTTGTTGTTATTTCTTTGCTTTTTGTGTGGAATTCTTTTCGGCTAATTCTGAGGTGGAGTCTGTTGCTTGTGAAATACATAAATATATGTATTTATTTATGCATAAACAAGAATTTCTGTTCAATTTCTCTCTTTAGTGTCGACTTTCGCTTTCATTTACAGTTGAATCACCTTTGACAGTTACTCCTACTCGCTGTTGAGCTAAGAATATTAATGTCACATAACAATAAAAAAAACATTGTAATAGAGCTGAGAAGGCCTGACTATGTAACGTCAATATATTTCCAAACATAGTTAAAGAAAACAGTATCGGGCGCAACCTTAAATTAAATACCCCATCTTTTATGCATTAACAAGTCAGAATTCTTGCCAGATAGTTGCAAAAGTTTATGAGAAACAGAATCAGTTGATCTATTTCTAGGATCACAATAGTTTATAAAATTATTCACAGCTCTTAAGGGCTCAAAAATTATTTCATTTCAAGTCGCCTTCCGAGAACCGAAAAATATAATAAAAATGATTATTGTTATCCAAATTTCATCCATATCCATATATTATCATCCATCCATTATCCGTATAATCAAAATTATTATTATTATCCACATTTCAATTCAAGCTTCGGTTAAGATGAAAAACGCGTTCAAGCACCCATCACTTGGTTGAGGTCTGAATTGAAAAACAAGCACTGTGAACCCTCAAGATATATTGCTTAATATTCAAAATGACTATCAAAAAGTCAAGTTGATTAATAGGAATCAATAAATATTCGTGCTGGAGGGTATCTGAGTCAATCTCAATCATTTTTAGTAGCATATCAAATTCAGTTAAACAATTTGATTTAAACATTCGAACTCATGACATTATACACTTAATCAGAATGGGCATATTGCAACCCTTTCTGTTACCAAATAATAACTGGCTAATCGGAATATCTCCGCCATTTTTTATACCCTGAACAGTGTATATTAAGTTTGTCACGAAGTTTGTAACACCCAGAAGGAAGCATCGGAGGCCCTATAAAGTATATATATAAATGATCAGTATGTTGAACTGAGTCGATTTAGCCATGTCCGTCTGTCTGTCTGTCTGTATATATACGAACTAGTCCTTCAGTTTTTAAGATATCGTTTTGAAATTTTGCAGATATTATTTTCACTTCAAAAAGCTGCTCATTTGTCGGAAGTGCCGATATCGGACCACTATATCATATAGCTGCCATACAAACTGAACGATCGGAATCAAGGGTTTGTATGGAAAAATTCCGCATTTTGCTACATATCTTCACGAAATTTGGTGTGAGTTATTGCTCATAGAAATAATTTAATCTCCGAAAAAATTGTTCAGATCGGTTCACTACAGCATATAGCTGCCATGCAAACTGAACGATCGGAATCAAGGGCTTGTATGGAAAATTTTCGCATTTGGCGTGGTATCTTCACGAAATTTGACATGGATTACTGCTTAAGGTAATAATATAATCTCCGAAGATATTGTTCAGATCGGTTAACTATATAACCTTTATGTTTCTAGCAAACAACCCGTCTAAAAAGAATTAGTAAAATGTTTTCTTTTTTTTACTTACTTTTTCTTAAGTTTTTAGATTTGCTTAAACACATAGTTACTAAAAGAAATGCACCTGTGAAGGGTATATTAGCTTCGGTACAGCCGAAGTTAACGTTTTTTCTTGTTCTGAGATAACTTCCATACTGACCGAGTTATGTAACGTAAATTCTACAAAATATTGTAGAAAGATATTATATAAATTTCGGAGTATGAGGTCCCACATGAAGTATGGACAGATAATATATTAATTATAACATCTTCAGCTTAGCATTGAGTATACAGTATCTAGAGGAATGAGTGGGCCGATGTCAATAATTTTCAACTTTTACATGTCTTGTCAAGATATTCCACATCCAGACCAATATATATCTACTAATATAAAGTCAAATAGAAATAAGAAATTATTTATATAATATTTAATAAATTATTTTCGTATTGGGAATATGGGGACTAGAAAGGGAGATTTCTTTCAAATCCTCATATTCGTTATATGGTAGCTAGAAAATCTATATTCCGATCTCGACAATTCAAATTGTTAAATCAAATCCAATGAGAATATTCGTAATTAGTTGATTTAGCTTAATCTTCAGATCTGATTCAAACAATCGAAATGCAATCATCGAATTTAGTTTGGTTGAAAAATATTCAGATTCTCAATAATAGAGCACAATAATAATAGAATGGATTAGATGCGGCCGCTTGCGGTCAGGAGCTCTTGGGACCTCCCTTTTCAACCAACTAACCACCAACTAGTATGCAGAATAGATTGTGGGAAGGCATTAATGGAGCGAGAAGTGCGCTTAATAGAAAACATTTTACACATTTTTCTGAAAACACGGAATAAATGAACAGGAAACCTTCGAAAAAATATTTTGTATACATATTACACATAATTTTCAGACAAATTAAATCTAATAAGAGCATGACGTTCACACATCATTACCATTTTTTTATTTAACATGCATAATAGAGCATTAAATAACAGCAAGTCAAACAGTCTCTAGAGAAACCAACTGACATTGAAAATAAATCTCCATTAGGGCACAATTTTTTGCCGAAAACAAAAACAGTTCTGCGAAAAACTCCCACAATGCATGGGATATCACTTACCGAACCTCAAATGGAACATTTTATAACGAAACCAAAAAAATGTGAGCAAAAACGCCACGCAAGTGAAATTGATGGGAGCAAAAGGTGAATAGTTTGGAAAAATTGGAAAATTGGCACACCGCAGGACAGCGCGCGGCAACAATGGATGTGGAACCTAAACAAGGGCTCATTAGAGGGAATTCCCAGCATTTATAGGGCATTGATCATTCGCGACGCTGTAGGCGCTGCCCGTCATGGAATTCAGCATTTGCGCACACAAAAGCCGTTGGAAAAAGGACACGCTGTCATTAGTTATCATGCCTCCCCCGCCGGGCAACGCAGCGGCTCAGCCAATAAGACACCGTGTGCGTGCCGCAAACAAAGGCATGCGACAAAGTGTGGAAAGGTCGAACAGTAGGTGCACAACAACAGCATACAATGGAACTGAAAATTACGCAGAATGCCACACAGATGCAGAACATTTTGTTTTTTCTATGATTTTTAATTGCGTTTTCGGAAAACACTGTTGCAAGTGAACACGAAATTGACAGTTTCCGAAAAAACATTTTCAATCAATTTCAATGTTGATAAGACATGTGTAGCCTATTAGACCTACTGTAGCGTAAAGAAGTGATCAAAAGTCACCGCTAATTGTTGAGCGAAAAAATAATTGTGTTTTTAGAGAATCCGTGTGGGGCGGTCTATTAAAGTGCATTTAGCATTCTAAAGAAGAAACCTGTTTTACCTTAATTTTTTATGTTTGTTATTATTTTTATTGGTTTTAACCATGGCTTAATTTATGATATTTGTTTACTTAGCAGATAGTGGATGAAAAAGAACCGGTGGTCTTTAGTATACATAACCTGGTGTTTTCTCAGATCTTTGATAAATATTTCTAGCTCCCTTCTACATTTCATCCCTATGCGTTCCCTTCTATATGAAGCTAGAGTGAATTCTACGCGATAAACGAGAACTACAGATTTTCCTCTGCTCTTTGATCCAGACTTAAAACTAATCTACTTACTTACTCATACTTTTATAAGAAGTATGTTCAATAAATAACGGTAATTTTCGTTTTTGAAAAAAATATTCATTCGTCTACATTAATGTTGTCGCCCCATTCTCAAATTTGTTTTTTTGGAATAGCCTTTGGCTCTTTCAGCGATTTTTCGTATTCTTATAAAACTACAGTCCTTCAAAGTTGTCTGGAAATAGGAAAAGTGAAATTGTGATTCTCCAAATCCGTCAAATTTTAAATTTTATAATTCCCTCTGATTACTTTTATATTTAAGAGTTAAAAATATCTTTGGACTACCGAAGAACATATAAAGGGTGATCCATCTTTTCTTATCCTACTTCCCTACTTTTTTATAGAAAAAAAAACACGAATTTAATGAGGAATGTTTTTTATCATTCGAAAGAACATTTTTTGGCATTTTTTTTTTAAGATTATCTGTTTCAAAAATTGGCTGCGGCTACATGTCAGATAGTCCACCCGTTGAGTCCTATTTTCGATGACTCGTTCGAGCATTTCGACTTGAAACTGGCGAATGACACGCGTTATATTTTGCTCCAAGACTTGAATCGAAGCGGGATTGCCCGCATAGATTTTAGACTTTACGTATATCCACACAGGAAAAAGTCTAACTGTGTGCTAACACACGATCTTGGTGTCCAATCTTATTGAGTGAGTTCTCCATAGTTGGTATACACTTGTATGAATTTCTATACTAAAGTGGACTTATGTAAAGTCTACTCCTTCTACTATTACAACTTCACCTTCGTCTCCTGCTCCTACTTAATTTTCTATTTCTCCTTCTTATAAAGAGAATATTTATATATATATATATTTATATTCAAACGCCGACGCGCCTGCCCAAATTAGTTTGTTGTCGTTTAGTCAAGAAGCAAGAGTTAATAAGGCACTCCATATACTCGTCTAATTACTGCCGTCAGTCTGTTTCTATATCAACGTAACGCGAAACATAAGCTAACAATAAGTCTTTTCCTGTTAATTGCTAATCAATTCCTTATAAGAAGAGCAATCTGCCATAATCCTTATACAAATACCGGATTATTTACTTTGGTAGCAGCCTGTTAAAAGCGTAATCAATACACTTACTAATTGTTCTTATGAAAATCATATTGAATCTCCTTTAAACATGCGAACATACGAGTCCAATACAAGGTCATTGCAACTACCACTCGTGAGTCAGACGCGAAACCGTGCGCAATGACTCATTAACACAACACTTAGAGGGGATTTAACTCTTTCGCTGGCGTTCGCCATTCAACGGAAAGGCCATTATGCGCTGTAATATGAGGCAACAAAGGCGCGCATTTCGCGTGCGCAGCAGTTTTATAGCCACAAACGGTAGATACACGACGCACATAGATACGCGAGGCATACACACGCCGTTGTGAATGGTAGCGAAATGCAATGTGCCACAAAATGTGGCATAAATTAGGCGCCACAATACGCTGCGTGGCAGCACGTTCGTTTTTGCCGTTCAATTGTGGCAAGTAAGCCTAGTGCTGGCGCGAATGCAATCGACATACATACATCGCCATATGTTGGAGTTGTTGTTGCATGTGGCATTGCGTTGCATGCAACACTGGCATACTCAATGTGGCGTTAAGTCTGCGCAGCACATAAACAATGCATTCTACTTATATATGAGCGCGTGCGTGTGTCGGTGGATACATGTGATTGCTGCCATAATTATTGTTGTATTGCATGCCACATGACAGCGTAGTCGTGATCGCACTCATAAGTCGGGACGAGCAGAAATGTTGAATTACCGATTTGGCGCTTGGAATTTAACGGATTGTATAATTTATATAGCTGCACGGGAAATGGCACGAGAAATAATATAAAGTTTTATATACTCGTAATCTAGTATTTCGTAATATAATAACTTTTACTATGGAACTATTTTTGTAACCAAAAGCTGTTAATGAAGTCTAAAAGTCGATCAACAATTCTGATCCATTTCTATATAGCAATGCTATGCCTTGTGCTTAGTAATCGAAAGCTCAAAGTTGAAAGCTCAAAGTGCAAAAATCTCTAACACCATTTTTCAGCTCTCAGTTGAATTATTAGCCATCTACGGGCGAATATTTTCTGTAAATTCTCATTTCGTAAAAAGTGTTTCTAAACGAAAGACTTCAACATGTATTCGTCCAAAAGCTCTTTAAAACGCATACCAAAAAGTTTCTAGGGGAGCTCAAAACTCATTTTTACGAGATTAAAATTGATTTGAGTCAGTGCAGAGAATATTTTGCTTCACAGAGGTTCCCCAAGACTTTACATATATTTTCGTAAAATAGCCCCTAATTAATCTACACTATCCAAAATCGAATGTTCTTTATTGAACTTTAAATAGCTCACAGCATCAAATGTTATAATTTTGATCAATTGTCACGAATAGCCCTTAATTGTAATTAGTTTTGAATGGAAATTAACTTGATATGTGTCAACTGCAATAAAAAAATCAATTGCAGATTGAGGGTATTCAAGAGAAGCTTATAAGAAGTTGAACTTGATGTAATTAGTGCCGTGGTATTGTAATACCAGTATACTATCTTATGACAGATAGAGAGCACTAGACGGCTACAATCAAATAAACGAATCGGACTCGTAATTTAATTTTGACCGAAGAACATACAGAGAAATTAAAAAAAAAAAACCAATATAGGTCTGTGGAATCGGCATGAAAAATTAGGCGATTTTCATGAATTTTTTTTTTAAAGAAAGTACTCGATCGAATGTTTCAAAGTATTTTGGACATAATAAGATATATGTACTTTCAACTATATTTTCAAATTTTTTACAAAAATATTGAAAAATAACGGAGTTAGGGGCTGTCTTGGAGGTGCCAAAAAAAGTTCCCCAACTGCTGATATGATTCCGGTCGAATGAGTAGCTGAAACACAGACATTCAAAAAGGTTATTAAAGTTGAAGATATTTCCTCTGCAATGTTCTACGATTATTAAAAAATATAAAAATTAAAAAATGGCGAAGTTCTGAAAAAAAATTTCGATTTTCTAGGAAAAAAAATGGTCGTTTTTAAAATGCCAAATTGACAATTTTCAAAAAATCAAAAGTAGGTCATTGTATATTAAATATATTCAAGAATACTCAGTTTCAATTTGAAGTCGATCGGTCAATTTCTCGTTGAGTTATAATGTCAGCAATTTTGAGAAATGTCGTTTCGAGAAAAAAAACATATAAAGTTTCAACTATTACCTGCAAGAGGTCGCTATTTAGAACGCTGCCATTCAAAAACTATTCACACAGTATGTTTTTGAAAGTATAAACTATTGAATACGCAAAAAAATAAAAAAAATATTTTTTTTGGAAATGTCACACTGGTATAGCCCCTTAACAAGTTTCAATGTGATTTTGGTTTTGATGAGCCACGTCGAGGTACTCCGAAAACGGCTTCAACAGAGTATAATGTGAGAAAATTCCACATTCACAAATTGGAAGACCAACGAAAACTGAGACAGTAGGCATCTGAAAATACTACGTGGGTCTTATGCTACAGTGCAGCGCAAGTGCAACTATGAAATCACATTAATCAGCTAATACACCCCAGAGACCTAGAAAACAAGGGACATCACCCGGCGTACCTGCTATGAAAAAGGCGAAAACTCTCTTATGGACCAAAAATATGTTGATCGCCGGTTTGGAGGGTTCACAGGATCTACATCTATGTCTGGAGAAGGTTTTGACGGTCATGGAACTCTACTAAGACGAATTGTTGCACCGATTTCATACCGATTTGCAAAAATATTTTTTCAGATGAAGCGAATAGTCAGTTCTTTCTAGTTTTTCTTTGTTACTGGATTATCTAGTTGCTTTCTAGATGGCCTTTTTCCGCTCTCGTTAAAAATCGATGCGCTTCTCTCATTCCATAATGGAACTTGGTCTCATAAGATTTAAGAATTGAAGAAAATTAAAAATCTGCCTGACTTATCAAACCAATCTCGTTACTCATAAACACATAAATTCTACGGCTTGTTGCATTTCAAGTGTTTGCTTTAATTTACGATATTTTAGTATCTATCTAGAGTAGGTTATCAGGTTAAAGAGCAAAATAGAATTCAACTCTTTAATGTGGCTTCTGCTGGAAAATATACATATACATACATACGCACATATAATTTATGCATGTAGATATGTATATTAATTCAATATTTGCGCTACAGTCCTATTTAAGTTGACACAAGTCTCTCTGGGTTATCATGATATGAATTTGTATTTTATATGCTTAGAAGAGTGCGTGTAAATAAATATAGACACTTTTCTATCATGATAGGTTTGTTTGAGTGTGAGTGTGTGTTGGTTTTTCGGAATCCCTCAATGACAAAATCAATTTGAAAAGGTTGCACACAAATATTCACTCACTCACTGATACATATATACATATATATGTATATAAGGCACTTTTCGTATTAAGGCTGACAGTTTGCTTAAGTAAACATTATTATCTTCGAGCCTCCCCTGAGGTTGATATGAAATTCCACAAATTCATTATTTATGTATATAGAAATATATGTTTCATGTGTAAATTTGCTTATACAATATCGCTGCGTGCCCAGAACTGGTTGAAATACATGTCTGTTCTAATTTATAAGATATGTCATTAAGCATAATCGGTTAGTGGTATTTTTGACAAGAACTCTTCTGTGGTTTTGGAAGGGGAGTTTAATATTGGAAGCGTGTTTTTTCAATCAAGTGAAGTTCAAGAGGGAGGTATGTACATTACATAGCACTCGATACATTGACTTTCAGAACTCTTACAACCTTGACAACTGACACTTGTTCTTTGGACATCAAGAGTTATCCGACTGAACACTAGAATTTTGGAGTGTATGTGTTTTTTACGTGAATTCGACCAATGGCATACAAACTGAATGGCTCAAACATTTCGGAGGACCTATTAGATTCTATTGTCTTCCATTATCGATAGTAATAGCCATCCTATCGTCACTAGGAGCTCGACAATCCCGAGAGATCCATATTGCTATATGAATATAGCACACTTTGGCGGCCAATGGCGAAGGGAGTGAAGCTTCTGCTTCTTCCAAACTCTTAGCACCAAACATGTACATATATATTGAAAAATAGACCAAAATTGTAATTTGTCTCATTAAAAATAATGTGATACCATCTATTAAGATAACCTAAATCAATGAACCTGCCAACTTCGAACGGTTCCTCTCGACGCCCGGCTATTTTATAAAAAAACGAGATACTTGTAATTTATTTCGTTTTAGATATTCGGGAGTCTCTAAAAACACATCAAAGTATTTGAAAAGTTCGGATATGAGGCTTTTCCACTTCTCAAGAGCCTTTGAAAATAAACAGTTTCGTCTTGGAAATTCAGTTCTTTCTTCAAGGCTTAATTCTGTGTCGAAAACGGTGTAAAGTTGCAGATTTTATCACTGAGAAGCTACGCAGAATGTGGGTTCGATTTCAATCTTCAGCGAATATGAATATGATTCATAAGTCATTTGAGGTAGGAAATCAGTTCATAACCCAAAATTGGTAGTATTAAATCTAGAAAGGGTTTGTGAAGGTAAAAGTAGAATCGAATTCTACTTGAAACTGACTTCTAACTGCTTGTAGGATATCTATAGATATAGTTGATATCTTGAAACTATAAATCTATATCTTCCGAGGCCTACAATATGACCAAATACCAAAATATATATCTACAACAACCTGGTAACATTAAAAATTGGTCTCATTAAATTTTTGACCACTATTTCTATGCCGCAGCGTAAATTTTGAACCTTGTCAACTATTTTTCAGCCATTTCTTCCGCCTGACATCCTTTTTTATGGTTCGAAAGTGTTGTGAACAACTTGATTTGTGCAAAAAAAAAACAAACAAAACTTAGTGTGAAGCAGTTAAAGAATTGGAATCCCTTTTTGATCCAAACTCACTCCACCACTACAACTCTTCACCCAAAAGAAAAAAAAACGTCTGAAGAGAAAAACATCGTTGAAACAAAGTGTAAACACGAAAACTTTTTCCGCAGTTGAGAAGTTTATATCCAACGGTCAGCAGGGTGCCCAGCACTTATCACAATCCCCTTTACAACAAATTGCTAGAGAATAGCGCAGCGATTTTTCACTTTGTGATTTCGGTTGTTTCAATCTTTTTCGTTATTTTCACTTCTTTTTCAGCATCTTTAATCTCTGTGTAACCCTTTTCAAGGACATCTGGTTTTGTGTGAAATCCTTTTCGGTTTAATATTTTTAATATGCATGTGCGTGTTTATCTAAGTACTGTTACAAGTGTGATTATACGGTGGCTGAAGCGACAACTGTTTTGGGTTGTCAGCACTTATAAATCTCATTGTTGTTGTTTTTATTAAATAAAATCAATTAACATTAATTGCTGTTTCGAACATTTAGGCGAGATTAATGTGAGTTAAAGAATTTAATTTTGATGATTTTCATAATGGAAAATTATATTAGTAAAGTAAGAATCGATATTTTTCTGATTTAGCTAAGAAGTAGTATCGGTTGATAATGAATACAATTGTAGTAATGTATAAAGCCAGTTTAATATTTAAATTTCTGCATTTATTTCGGTCATAAAAAAGTTTCTCAGAAAATCCATACCATAAAGACGACCGAAGATACATATTAAAACAAACTTAAAACATTTTTTTTTTAATTAAGCAATATTCATAATATTATATATAGTATTAATAAAAAATCTCAGCATCAATCAGAGGAGATTATCTGATGTCAGTGCGTCTGGTTCATTGTTAAATTCATAAAATAGTCATTTATTACTAACGCGATACACAGCATAGGTCCATCCTAGTCCTTACCTTACCCTTCTAGTGACTTCAGAAGAAAGAACCTGCTACGAAAAAGGCGAAGACTCTCTTATCGACCGGAAATATGATGGTCACCGGTTTCGAGGGTTTACAGGGTCTACATCTATGTTTAAAGAAGGATAGAATGGTCATAGGGCTCTGCTAAGCCGAATTTTTGGACCGATTTTATACCGATTTGCAAAAATATTGTTTCAGATGAAGCGAATAGTCGGTTCTTACTACTTTTTCTTTGTTACTAGATTATCTAGTTCGTTTATAAATGCCCTCGGAAAGCACCCCTTTTCCGCACTTGTTAAAAATCGATTTTCTTCTCTCATTCGTTCAAAGTGGAACTTGGTCTTAAAGGATTTAAAAATTTAAGAAAATTAAAAATCTGTCTGACTTATGAAACCAATCTCGTACTTAATACAAATCCGTTAATACTTGCTTTAGCAAAGATTGTTTCCACAATTCAATTCTCGCTGTCAACAGACATATTTTGTCAATACTATTTGGGTAACTGAATATCAAATTTCGTTTAGCACTGAACAGGGATCGTCAACATCTCGTCATTCACAATTAAGACGCTCAAATGAAATTATTGAAGCTGTCAAAGAGCCCTTTCAGAGCTCGTGCTGTACAGAATCCACGATCATGTCGTCTCGATGCTCAGTAGTTTGGTGTCAGTGGAACCGCTTCGCTTTAGATACGGTCAAATTGTTGCTAAAGTAGCTGACACTGACCCCATGTTCCACAGCGTTTGGCAATATTCAGTTTCTGCAACAAAAGTTGACCGGTTGTCGTTCTGATTGTTAAAAAGATGAGACATTCACTGGTCAACCATATCTGCAGATGTGAATTCATTAGACTTTTGTTTTTGAGGTTATAATATTATATTAGAGTCCACAAACAATTGGCGAGCTCAATGTAGTCATTTGTACCGCATTCTTCCCTAAACCGCCCGAGGTGTTTGAAAATATAAATCCATTAATAGAAGGGGCTAATAAAGACGATCACTTCATTGAAGTTTTACTCAAACTGAAGTAGTCCAAATGCCTGTATGAATAAGAGCTCTTCGGCTCTGAAAGTATTCAATGCGATTCCACCTAAGGATGGCCGACCAAAGAGAGGCTTTTTCTGTACATTTGAAAGATTAAGCCGCCAATTAACGAAAAAGAAAGCGGCTACCGCTATGAGGAGCTCGATAGCCAGTAACGACTTCAATCAATTAAAAGGTGATGAATGCAAAGGCTTGGATTATGTGAGTAATCGTTGAGTAAGCGCTTTAGTGATTGGTATTGAAGATATTGAGTCAAAATTTTGTATTGTTGTTAGAGTCATTTACACCAACTGGAGACAAAGAGTCGATTTATTGCGAGCTGTTTGCGGTGACGTGGATAGAGAGGGGTCTACTTTGAACCAGTTAGATTAGTTGGAGTATAATAAATGCAATTTTTTATTTAGTCCAGCAGAAGAAGAAAAAGAATTGGAAGAAAGATACAAGCTGCTTGAAAAAATATCATTCATAAAGCGCCTATCACACTTATCAACTACTCGCACTAAACTCTTTCGAGCAATTTTCGCACCCACTAACACATTTAAATAGCACCGTTTAAACGGTTATTTTTCCAATTTTCCACAAACACGCCTTTTCTTGATTGTCAAATAAATTGTTGCCAATTTGCAGAGTCGATTTTATACTTGAAAAGCCACATTTCCAATGTGATTTGGAAGCAAGCGCAAAAGCAACAACAACAATAAAAGCAATGCACTTGCAAGCGGAGCGGTTGTTGCGGGCAATTTTCGACACCTTCACGGAGCCACAGTGATATATATACATATATGTATATGTGGGAGTGTGTGTGTTCGTGTAGGCAAATGTTTCGTCGATTTTGGAGTGTTTATGCGCCGCAGCTGCGCAACTGCCGTCTAGCGCTTGGCTTGACTTGGCTCTAGCGCGCCATTTGGCAGCGGGCAATTTGCAACAACCTTTTGGCGAATTAAGCAATTTACATTGGCGCGCCACATGCGGCGGGCAAATTGTCACGACCACAACTGTGACAATAATAACAACAACAACAACAACAGCAGCTGCAACAACAACAACAACAACAACGCCAATTGCTTCGACTTAGAATGTTGGCGAGTACCTGCTGCTGCCAATGTATTTATGTATGTATTTATTGTATTGCTTGTTGTTGTTGTTGTAAGCGTTTAATGCATTTTGCGCGGCAGAACGTGCCACATTATGGTACGCTGCGTTTTTTGTTTTTGTTACAGCAGTTGTTGTTTTTTTTTTTGCCTGCTTTTTACCTGCATTAATACTTGGCGAGGCCGTTGGCTTAGCCAGCCAGCCGTTCGCTCGCCTGTTGCACATTCGCTGTGGCAAGTAGTGCCTTCCTGCCTGCCTGCCAGCCACTGTGCGTACGCGTAGTTCCAAAATTAATTTATGTGCCAGTGCATTCGCATAAATTCCTAAGTAAACATCTTTGCATGTATATATATATATATAGGAGTGTATGTATGTGTGTCCGCTGCGTAATTGGCAAAAACCTGTTCAGTGACTTTTGGCATCGTTGTGTCGCATTTGTTGTTGCTGTTATTGTTGTTGTTATGCGATTGGATTGTCGCCAGCGATTTACAACTTCTCGCATACCTTCACCGTCCGCTGTGCGTTTTTATTTTTAAACTTTAATTTTCAAGAATGTCAAAATGGCTAAAATATTTCTCCAACCATGTTCACCAAATAGCCAAGCTTCTTTATCTGATTTGCCGCTGCGTGCATACTACTCTGTCTGTTGGGAGCGCTCAAATCTATTATGGCTATTTATATTGCATATGAATATGGCAAGTGGATACAAGTATGTGTATGTGACGGGAATGCAAATAACCAAGTAAAGCATGGAAAATTAAAAAGAAAATATTGAAAATTTCATAAAAAATATTTTATAAAGAGTTATTTTCGGTTAGATTAGGTTAAGGGTTAGATCTCCGCAACTGCAGAGAATCTCACTTAGAAAAATTCGACTATACTTTGTGACACGCGGATACTCCTCAAGGGTCTCTAAGACCCATATGATACGACTCTATGATACATCGCTAAAGTCGGCTAATGTCGATTTGACTGGGTTCGCCGAAGATGTGCCTCCGAGATGCTTCAACTTAAGTCTAGCAAATGCTGAACATTGAAGGACATCCTCCTTCCTGTTTGGATGATTCCTCTTCGCATTCCTCGAAACAGTTTTGGCAACTAGCGTCTGACTTGATCCCTAGCCTCACCGTATCTGTGGCTATTGGACAATGACCAGTAAGCACACCAATGATTGTGGAGAGATGAGCGACAGATTAAGCGACAACAGCTGGAAGAACCGTTTTCGATCCACTGCGGGCCAGAAAGACCTCGCTACTGCACAAGTGCTAATTGTACTCCAGCGTTTGGGGAGTTCACTCGAAGTCAGTGGACCACGGACTCCCTCCACGTTTCCACTCCGGCGTCAATGTTGCTAGGATACCCTCTCTTGCAAACTGATACGCTTTGCAGTTTCTAGTGATGCCGTGCTGACCGGATACCCCCACAAGTCGGATTATAAAGTAGTCCGAACCAACAGTTAACTGTGTTAGATACTCCCTTGTTAGCTTAGATCGTACTGTCAGCGAATCTAAGCACACTATTGTAAGAGTAAAAAAATAGTTTGTAATTTTTTAGCATCCTTAGCTTAAAAATCTTGTCTCGACAAACCCAACAGATTCTTTCTTTTATCATTTGAAACACCCTGTCCTTATGTATTTTTTTATGTTTTTTTTTTTCTTTAACGATCTTCTTCTTATTAGATGATGGTCTACTCATACAAATTTTCATGTCAAAGGCTCCTCCAAGTATAAAAAGAGCATCCTATAACCATAACTATAGATTCCGATTTGAAACATAACAAATTCAATGAACTAATACAAGCCTAGAAGAACCTCTCGATGACGACAATAACGTAAGAACTCAAACTTTTGTACTATTGATTCCTTGACCCCGAAAACTCCCGAGTAGCGAGCTTCATGCGAATCTGATGAAGTTTTAAAAACGCAGTCCGCTATATTGGTTTTCTGGGGTTATGTCAAAACCCTGATCTAATGGGATTAAATAAACCTCGGATATGGATTCAGAGACCCTAAAATCATAAGGCGCACATAGTAAGACCCCCAGGTCATAACACATTTTTTTTTGCGTGGTGACTGTGTAATTAACCGAACTATTTTAACTGTACTATTTTGGACCCGTTTTATTCAACTGATTTTCTTTTCACTACAGCTATCTATCTAAGCAGGATAGTATTTGCGTCGAAATATGCAATCGATTTACGCCAGATGACCGTCAACTTTTAGGGTGTGTAGGACTAATCGGCATGTTTAAATGTATTGCCTTTAGTGCGTTTTCTCTTTGATGGAAAATTTTAAGGCGACCGATGATTTTCATGGAAAGGTGTTCTGTTCGTTTAGCATAGTTAAATATGATGTAAATCCTTATCTAGAATAGATTACTGTTAAATGTCTATATAGCTTTGATTCATTCATCCACGTAGAACGAATAGAATTCGATATAAAAGAGTGAGAATGGTATAACTGTTTCCTATTCTCTATCTATTTTATTATACCACTTTATTGTATTTATACCAGTTGTTTGTTCGATTTGTGCTAGCTCATTGTTCTCTCACTTGTTCCATCGAAGACAGATAATGTTTTCGTAATCTTATACTCACACTTCAACACTCTTCTTCTAGGTAAATATGCCAATTCGCATTATGAAACATATTAGTTTTCCTGTTATACTCCAATGAAATACAATCCAATCGGCAGACGCACACATGAATATTCGCTTGCATAATGAGATCAATGATAATATATCATACTTTCAGGATGTCATGCGTATAAAATCAAATGAAATGGAAATCTAAAAATATTGCCATGAGAACACTATCTATTCTTAGTTCTCAGTTGCGTATTTAGAGAATATTTCCTTCCTTCCTTTCTTCCTTTCTTACATTCCCACTTCCCGTAACAGTAATATGATACATGAACTACTTAAGTTTGAGTGCTCGTTGGCGAAGGAGGAAGAAAATACGCATGAAAATCTGAAACAGGATGATTATTGCTTCTAGAAACAGATGTAGTTGCTCAAAAGCAATAGATTTTGTGTACAACTGTGTGTATATATCCACATTTTTAGAATTATTTGTATATATGAACATATGTATTTGTACAGGATGTTGGTGGAGACTAGCAAAAGGAACTTGTTCAGCTGGTTTCCGCACATTTGGCAGGTGTTCAGTGCTAAAATCAGCACATATTTGTATATGTGTTTGCATATGTAATGTACGAATGAGTATTTTAGAGGTAGGATCGTTCAATTAGAGAGTTCCTTTTTATTCACAATTGTTGAGAAACGGAAATGTTTGTATTGAAGTGTTCTAATTGAAAAATGTTAGGAAATGCGTTGCAGGCAAATCAATATTTTAAATTTGTGTGTAGGTATACATATGTATATGCTAACAAGAAGGTGATTGTCTGCTAGCTATAAGTACATTTGAACTTCCCTAACTCAAATCACCATAATCCACAAAAGGACTTCATGTTAGAAAGACTTCGAGTTAAAGAATTGTTCATTAAAACACAATTTTTCAAAAACTGTAAAATATAGAAATAAGAAAGTTTTAATGAAATTTGGCTTCTAGACGCTATTGCCCATTCAATAATACCGTTATGGAAATCTTCGAGTTATGGAAGTTCAACTGAAAGTACCAGTTATGGAAATCTTCGAGTTATGGAAGTTCAACTGAAAGTCCTTGAAAGTTTAAGTTGTAATTTCATTAATTATTTCCATATAAGAAAGGTTTGTAATAATATTTAGTTGAAAATGCGGGAAACATGAAAAAAGCAGTTGTCTTTCAACTAGCAAAATGCCAACAATGTAGTTTTGGTTCTTGTATCTAAAATTCCCCAAATCCATTCCAATAAAATTCCATCCATACCAATTAAATTATGAAATTTAGCCATATATTCTATAATTCCTTCTTATTAGTTGATCTGGAATCTCCTATATTCGGTAAGAAAAAATTCTCGCTGGATTATAAACCAAATGAGAAGCTTATATTTGAATGATATTATTCGTCGAAGTATCGTTAACCCTTTCATGCCCAATGTTGCCTATAGGCAACTTTGTACTTAGCGGCTTCTAATTCTCGAACTTTAAATATTTTTGACCAGCGGTTTCTTCAATTATGTAGACTTATGTTTTGTGCAAGCTTACATTTACTTTTTCTGTTATGAGCTGTACACGTATTCATTCAGTAGTCGTTCTCCGTAGTGTGGAATTGTCAAAATCGCGAAAAGAGTTTTACTAAAGTGGTTATACAAAAAGTGTTCAAAAACATAAAAATAATTGTTTTATTTTAAAAGAAAGTGAACTATATAAATAAGTAAAGATAAAAGAGTTATTAAAAAATTAAATTTCTTGAGAAAAGTGTTTAGTTTATTTATAATAATTTAATTTGTGCCTACAAGCAACATCCTGTAACCAGGATACATAGGACTTTGAAATTTTTATCATTTCATATTTGTGTTAAGACTAATATATGTATGTATACATATGTGTCCTAAAAAAATGTTAGCTCCTTCCATTTGAATTCGGGCATGAGAGGGTTAAAAGTATTGATATTTCGCAATTATTTTGGATAACAAAAAGAGCTCACTTCTTATCAGAAAATCCACAAAGTCCACTGTCTTAGTTGAACGAGGTGTGTTCAAAAAATAACGGGAATTTTTGTTTATTGAAAAACATATTTATTCATTTGTCTACATTAATGTTGTCGCCTTTAAAATAATTTCCATTCAATATAATGCATTTATGCCAGCCACTCTTCCAATCGTCGTAACACTCTCAAACTTAATTTTTGGGATAGCCTTTGACTCTTTCAGCGATTTCAGCAAAGATGCGATTGTAAAACGACGGCCCTTTAAGATTTTTTTATTATTATAAATAGAAAAAGGTCACTCGGTGTCATATCTGGCGAATATAGAGGCTGGGGCATGGTTACAATATTGTTTTTCGCAAAAAAAAAAATCACGTACAAGCAACGAAGTGTGAGCTTTTAAGAACCGAAAATCACCAAACTTGTAAAAATTTAACCTTAGCGGCTGCTACAGACAGAGTAAGCAATGAATACAGCTGAAAATTGTATCGTACTTCAGGGGTATGTATGTACATATATCAACAAAATGAAAAAACAACAATTGACGATCGAATTTTTGGACAACTTTTGGAACTAGTCTTTGGTGTCCGTTGTCTTTCTCTCCGATTATATAGGCGTTGAGTACGAGCTTGTATATTTATAATATTTTGTTCTTAAAGCCGCGGCACACGTTCCTTACTTGACACTCAAGCGCGTACTTGGGAGGTTTTGAAAACTTATTCAGCGCTCGTTATTCGACTCTCTGGCGCGATTGCTATGCGAAAGGACTGACTTGCAGGGCGATTATCAGATCACAGATTAAGATTCTCCATCACAGAGTCTCTTTGATACCCTCACCTAGGAACTATTTCCAGAAGTTTGAGATTCTAGCAATAAATATAGCCGATGTTGCTCGGGGTGACTATAGCTTTCCAATGGTGAAAGAATTATTGAAATCGGCACAGTAGTTTTGATGTGTATTAATAGAAATCTTTCCTGCTTATAATAGTATAATAGCTGTAGTTAGGTCTATAACTTCGCTTCCGCCGTTTTCCAATAGATTTCTCTAGGGTCAAGCACTGGTCGATTAAATCGATTACATCGTTTTAAATCGATCTTGGACATTTGTGTCAACATTAACCTAACAAAATATTAAAAAACGGCGGAAGTTGTATACCTAATATAGATGAACTCTAGCGCCACCTGTCGCCTTTAATTTTCTCACAAGTGTAAAGAAAAAGTTGACTTTGAAAATCAATTTTTTATATTAAATTCTTCGTTTCACACCTCCGCATTTGATTAATCATCAACATATTCTTAATAATTAATTACAAAATTTTTTTTTCGAAATTTATTGGAGATTTCCGAGCATAAATGAATTAAATTCTTGGAATAATAAAACAATAAACGTGCCATCCAACTGTTGCGCATATGTAACTGTAAACATTTATGAATCCACATACATACATACATACATATGTACGAGCAATGTATGGAACTTAAGTGGCAACAGCTGCGCTTTGATCCAATCGAATAACACTCCGCCGCATTTTGTATTATGTAAATATGCAACTGTATATTTAAGATGAAGCCATAGAGATACGACGAAAAATTTAATTGCTGACAATGCCAACGAAGAAGCCACCGAAATACTACTTGGAAATCGTTTGGACGCTTGATTGAATGAAATCGAATTCAAATGCATATGTATGTATATGTATGAGTGCTGAGATAAACAATAATAGTAACAACAATAACAAAGAGTACACATAGCAATCTCCACCGCCTACACAGTGTCAATGCCAATGCCGCTTCGTCAGCAGCATCAACAACAACAACAGCAACATCAGCAGCGCCCAGCTCAACAAGATCGTTGCTATTAATTACATACACATACACACAGCTGATTTTTAGTGCTTACATTTATTGAATGTGCAATCGGACCAACCGAAATGCCGCACGTACGATGGCTTCTCCTAGAATTCAGAATTCAGCTGCTTGAAGAGCATAAAATGCATTTGTTGCATTTGGTGTAGATTAATGACATGCCGTGCCACACAAACACACACACATACACACATACTCACGCACACGCACGTGTTGCAGCGGTGCATATTTGAAATAAATATTTTCTCGAGTATTTCGTGTATTCATCTGCTGCGCGTTTTCATTTTTCTTTTTGTTGTAATTTCTTAAATTTTTTTTTTGGCACACGCCACAATCTTGCTCCCAGACACAGTGCTCATCTTTTTTTTTTGGTTTTGAGTTGTCTGTGCCACACACTTGCTATGTTGGGTGAGGTGCAAGGACAGCGGTTGTAGAGCAGCTGGCGTACATACTTAAAAAGATGCACAAATACAACAACAATATGCAGTCAACTCGCTCACAGCGGCGCACAGTGGGACTGTGGCGGCAAAAATGCGCTAAATTATTGTATTGTTTTTTTTTTTGCTTCTTTGGAAATAATTTTTAGAATTTTGCACTTATTGTAATTACCTCTTTATAACTCTGCAACAAAACAACAATATTGACTACAACATTTTCCTTATCAAATGTAAGGACTAATTGTATAAACCAACTAATAATGGTAATGAATACATATGAAGGCCAAGAGAAACCATATTTAACTACCCAAGCCTTTGAAATAATCAAGACCATGTTTTCTCGGCCTATCTCTCTATCTTAACAACACAAGTTAAAGTTTAGCACATTTTTATTAGTTCTTTTACAACAAAAAAAATATATATATACGAGTGCTTATAACTCTTGAACTAAAGTTAAGTGTGAAAAGAGAGACTTGTAATCGGAAATTTAAAACTTTCTTGGATATTCCGGTTCTTATATCTGTATAAAATTTCGCATTTCACTCAATAATTTTTTCGAATCATGCTGAAAGAAAAGTCTATGGTCTTATAAAAAATCCGGATCTGTTCTGGTTAAATAAACCCAAATTGCGCGGGACTATACTGCTAGATTCCTAGACTGGTCTTTATAAAAACTTGAAAATTTGTTATATGAAAAATAATGATTTATATTTTTGTCTTTTGGTCATATGAAGAACATTTGTTTACAAACCGTTTTCCTTTGCGAGGATACTGCATTCTCTTTCCAAAAAACATGATAATTTAAAATTTCGCGGGTTTGGAGAGTCCGTTTGTCATATGTTGATTATGATTGTTTATTATGTTGATATACATACATGCCCCTGAAATACGATAGAATTTTACAGCTGTATTCATTGCTTACTTTGTCTATAGCAGCCGCTAAGGTTAGACCTGCTTTTATGAGCATGGCGATTTTCGTTTGTTAAAAGTTTACACTTCGTTGCTAGTTCTTCTTTAATTTTTTTAACGATGGACTAAGCTCCATATTCGCCTTGACATGGCTCTGTGTGATATTTGTCCTATTTCCAAAAATAAAGAGAACCTTAAAGAGACCTCGTTTTACAAGCATACAAGAAATCGTAGAATGAGATAAATGCTATCTCAAAAATTCGGGTTTGAGTAGTGTTTCGACGATGAGAAGTAGGATTGGCATAAGTGCATGATATCGAATGTGGACTATTGTGAAGGCGACAATATTAATTTAGATGAATAAATGAATATTTTCTCCAAAAACGAAATTTACCGTTATTTTTTACACTCTTCCAAGACTTATATATTCATCGGCTTTCTCTTTAAAGCATTTAAAATGAGTTTTGAGCTTAGATTTCTTTTAAAAGATTTCTTTGAAAACTAACCGAATTAATCATACGAATAAATTCCCAATTAATAGTTCATTGATGTCTTTCCATCCAAATCGAATAATCTTTCATCTATTTTTCTATAACCGTTATATTATGCATAATTACACTGCTTAAGCTTCAAATATTATATTTAATGCCAAGCAATTTTACTTCAAATAACGAAACTCTGTCCTTCAAATCCACCAATTTTTTACTAAAGATTTACTTAAAATTGTCCACTGTGCGACCATCTTCAACAGCAGATTGATTATGTTCCAGTATATATATTTTTTTCGTTTTCGTTTTCGCCTTTTCTCAATTTTAATCTGGAGACATTTGCGCTTTATTGTTTTTATTGCGCTCCTGCAGCGTCTCTGTGTGCATGTGTGTATGTGTGTGCTGGCTTTAAATCTATACATATACAACAAATCCAAGATTTTGAGTTTGATTCAAGCAGCAGATGTTTGTACATCTTTCGTTTCGCATGCCAGCATTACAACAAAAACTGTGCAGATGCAGACGAAAAATGTGCGTGAAAATAATACATATACATATGTATGGATGTATGTATGTATGTGGGGCATATGCTTGAGTAAGGATATTCGATTTTGGTGTAGTGTTTTACTCTAAAAAAATTGATTGCTGATATATATGCACGCAGATATTTATTGGTGTGTTTCTGTGCATATGCAATACTTGTGAATTTTTGAATTCGGAATTCATTTTTTTGCAATCCAATCTTGAATAAAAATGTATGTTCCTTCAGATATATGTATATATGGATATTTTGGCGTTAGTCTTCCACTATTCACTATTTATCAACTAAAACACTTCAATTTTGCATATAAACTATCTGTATGTCTCAAAACCACTAATATATGGTCGAGCGCCTAAATGTAGGCAACATTTTTTTTTAATGATAGGATTGATTTTGAAAAATTATATGGAAAAAACGGACCAGATGATGTAAATACAAAGTTTTGTAATTATAAACTTTGCCTAAATCTTATCTCAAATTGATCTTATACAAATCTGAACAATCTCTATGGTCTAAGATCAATACTAAGTTTATGACATTAGTCCTTTTCGATTCAACACTACATTAATTGAGGTGTTTGAGCCTTGTTTCTTTCAAAAACAAGAAAATAATAATAAGAATCAAGAAAGTAATTGATTATACCAGTTGCTTGTTCGATACCCATGCAACAATGATGAACTTTTCAAATATGTTTAACCGTTAATAACAAAACCCTTTTTTCCTCCTTCATGATTGTTGATAATATACAATTCAAACTAAATTAAAGGAAAAGCAGTTCAAGCATTTTCCATAAAAATACTTTGTAGAAAATATTTATTCCTAGAAAAATCTAAGAATAAGTGCATTTGACACAAACACGCTGCAACATTCCTCAATAGTCCTTGTTGTCTGTCTGTTTGTCCATATGTATTTGATGGCAGCTGCTGTTTGATCCCAAAGAAAATGAAAAAGGAAATTACTTTCTGTAAGAAGCAACAGATTACCGAGAGGACATGTTGCACAGCAGCCGCAGCAGCTGTTATCAGCTGTCGAAGGATGTACGAGTATGCAGGATCATGCTGAGCAATACGAAAGGCAGTAAAAGAGGTGTTGCATTCAGTACAAATGAAACTATGTAGATATGTATGTTAGAACTGAGCACATATTTGAGTGAAATGAAATTCAAGGACCAAGGACAAATAATTGAGGAAAGTGGAGAAATGGAAACTATGGAAATAAATACACAAAAATAAAATAAAAGAAAAGAAAAGAAAAGAAAGTAAAATAAAATAAAATAAAATACAATAAAATAAAAATTAAATCAAATAACATAAAAATAAAATAAAATAAAATAAAAATTAAATCAAATAACATAAAAATAAAATAAAATAAAATAAAAATTAAATCAAATAAAATAAAAATAAAATAAAATAAAATAAAATAAAATAATATAAAATAAAATAAAATAAAATAAAATAAAAGAAAAATAAAATAAAATAAAATAAAATAAAATAAAATAAAAATTAAATAAAATAAAATAAAAATTAAATAAAATAAAATAAAAATTCAATCAAATAACATAAAAATTAAATAAAATAAAATAAAGGAAAATAAAATAAAATAAAATTAAATTAAATTAAATTAAATTAAATTAAATTAAAAATAAAATAATATAAATGAACTAAAACAAAATATATTAAAAAAACAATTATTATTACTGTTCTATTGTCATTCACTTCGCTTGTTTCATAATAAATATCATCAAACTAGTATGAACCTCCCGAAAAAAGCGTGTCACACAACAGTGCTACAAAACTCCATAACTTATACATGAAAGTGACACTGTCGACAACCTTACATGCGCCGTTATATTATTACAAAAACAATCAAAACATTAATTTTATTGTTATGGATTTCCTTTATTGCATACTCACCCACTTTAATGAACTCTTAGTACATCACATTTTTGCTTTGCATCTCTACACTTCGAATTTTAAATTTTTGATTCATTCACCCATTCACCCTTCATACATATTTGTGTATATATTTATGTATGCTTGCGGCTCACTCAAGTCGGGAATATGAAATTTAGGGTATCTCTTTGCCAGTAGTTTGATAGATAGCAGGAATGAGTAATTTTTAATTAATGATTTTTAGCATTAGGGTGTGTCTTTAATATGTGAAAGGGAGAAAGGTAAGAGATATTATATAGAATTTCAGCTTTAACTAACTAAAATTGTTTATAAGGCAAAAGTTGTTTCTGAAAACCATACAGAATGTATTTAGAATACTTTGATGAAGCTATATTAAAAAATAAAAATGTCAAAATGGCAGGCAAAAAGTATAAACTCTTCACCAATCAGAAAAATGTTTATACTCTAATATACTTATATACTAATGAAAAAAAAAAACAAATAATAATAAACAATAATAATAATCATAAGTCCTTGAAGATTCATCTAAAATCAATCGGATAGCAAAAAATTAGTTTTATAAATAGATAATTCTGGGCCTAATCGAAGCTTGTTTGTTTTCAAAAATTAACAAAATGAAGCCCTCCAGAAATTTTTTCCTAGATTTTCGGGAAAAAATCGACAGTTAACTGGTCTTAAAAATAGAAATATTTGAAAAAAGCTTCGATCCGGCCCAGGATAATTATGTATTCTAGAAGCTGTAGAAAAGAAATTTCATTAACATCTTCTGAGCTCGAGTTACAGTTGGCATCAGTTCAAAAAACATAGTTTTGAGGAAAACGCATTTAACGTTTGAGACTAGCGTATTGGAATTAGAGACCGACCGATTAATTGGCCTTGGTATCGGCATCTGCCAGTATCGGCCACAAAATTAAGCATCGGCATCGGTATCGGCATCGGCCATATTTGGCCGATTCTTAGCCGATTCTTTCTACTAAAATAAATTTTTTTTTTACTTTTTTGATTTCTTTAAAGCATAAAATTTTAATTCTTCTGTTTACCATATAAAACACAGTTAATCACATTTGACTAAACTAACAATTCATCATGGTGATAATTTAAGTCTAGTATAAAGAAATTCAATAATTTTGCATTAATGAAAGGTTTTATTTAGCACTGCTAGAAACATTCGATTTATGTCAAATATGTTCAGTTTTGTTTAAAGTTGTTGAAATTTTGAAGATAAAGTCATAAAGCCACTATTATAGAAGCATTCGTAACTAGGTTAATCTATTTTTAAAAGTTTGCCATAGACAAGGTCAAGTAATAATCACTTGGTGCTGGCCAGGACTATAAGGTACATGGAAAAGAACCTCCCAAACAAGCTTCCGAAATTTCTATTGAGTCACTATCACTATTTGCCGCTTTTCACAATGCGAGATATAATTGACAGAAGTCATCTCTTTGAAAATAATGGATTCTTTTTACTAGACCTACTATTTTCGAATATTGGCCTCAGTGCTCATATTTGTACTTAAGGGGTAACCCAGTGTAGCCCATGAAAAATTAGGCGATTTTAGTGAATTTTTTTTTTCGGTCGAATGTTTCGAAGTTTTTTGAACATAATAAGGTGTACTTTCAACTATATTTTAAGATTTTTATTTTACAAAAATTTTGAAAAATAAAGGAGGTTGTCTTGGTAGATGCCAAAAAAAAAATTAAAAAAAAAAGTTCCCCAACTGCTGACATGATTCGGGCCGAATGAGTAATTAAAAAACAAATTTTGAAAAGGTTATTAAAGTTGAATATATTCCGCTTTCCGCTTTCACAGGGTATTTTTGAAATTATAAACTATCCAATAATCAAAAAATAAAAAATCAATTTTTTTGAAAATGTCATACCGGTATACCCCCTTAAAGGAAAAAAGCTATATTCCTGATTCGCTTTGAGAAAACGCGAATAACTTATTTGTTCTATCAACATATATCTCATAATAATAATTTATTTAGTTTTGAGTATTAATTAAATCAATAAACAACTTCATATTTACATTTGAACTGAGTTGTTTACTTATTTTGTGATGTTATTTGACTTTGTTTTTAATTTGGTACTATACTAATTTACTAAATAAAGTTGTTGATGAAAAAATCGGCATCAGCCGATTCTTTGCCAACTGGCCGATTAATCGGCATCGGCCAAAATTTTGGTATCGGTCGGACACTAATTGGAATGCACGAGCGCTCTTTATTATTTGTTGAATAATTCGATAATTCGAAAAGTAATTATCGGATCAACTTCCAATTTTCAGAGAATATTTTTAACCCCTTAATGAACTGAAGGAGACACAAAATATATTCTCTAAAGGATTTTTATTACATATGAACAATCTGACATATTTCAACAAATTACTCATATATTAATAGAAGACACTTATTTATAAAATGTCAGTCTAAGTGATCAACAGACAGAACTAGAATTACCTATGCTCATTTTTAATAGTTTTTCTCATATATCACCACAATCTTTTCAACATTGCTTTTCGAAACAATTAAGCACCACCCTAATGATAATCTCATATGTATGTATTAGTGCCAAAAAAACACTCACTCACTCAACCACACAAAAATAAAGTAACTCAAAAGATGCGCCGTCTAGCCGACATTGCAGCTGTTGCTTGGCTTATTGGCGCTGCCTTGCTATAAGCGGCTACCAAAGAATGACAGAGGGACCGATCCACACAGAGGGCATGTCTACCGAATGTGTGTTCTTTTGCTCTACTGTTACACAAGCGAGCATGTATAGGGTGTGTTACTTTTGTTGCATTTCAGTTGATGCCTGCATTTTTTCATGTGGTTGTTGTTGTTCTTTGTGGCGGCGGCAATGGTTCAATTCAAAACAATAGGCCTCAACGCAACGAAACGGCTTCGAAAAGTAAACGAAATACATACATACATATGTACAAATGTATATGAGTATATATATGTGTGTGTTTGTATGTATGTATTTAGTTGTCTGCATGTGCCTCTGGCTTTTGGCTGACTGTTAGTAAATGAGTCAGTTGCATTTTAAACACCGGTCGGACTATACGCATACGCCAGTCACAGCGCGCTTTATCAGTTCGTTCAGTTCAAACGAATTTTGTGGATTGTGAGTGTGTGGTTTTTTTTGGATTACTCAGTGCATTATTTACTTAAATATACATATATATACTTGGTATATAGTGATGTCATAAAAGTGAGTGAAAATAATTTATAAAAATTAAAAAAAAAAATTGAAATTAATTAACGGCATAAAAAATATATGTAAAAATTGTTTTATATAAATAAGCGTAAATATATACATACATACATATAGGTACATAATATAAAAGTGCGCTCTAATTGAAAAATAGTAGCCCAAACAGTTATCTCCTCGCTTTCTTCTTCACCTCTTCAATTGTTAATTAGCTAATACTGTTATTAACAATTACAAAGCAAATTAAATTTAACCTCACTCTACTCAGTTTTACGAGTTTAATCTGTGTCGTCGGCAGCTGTTTGCTGCAACTCCAAAGGCTCTTCAGTGTAATCTTCAGTCTTCAGTGCCAAAGTGCAAGTGAGCGCCGCGCCAAAGCGATTTAAATGTGAAAAGTGTAGTGAAAAGAGTGCAAAAAATTTAACCTTAACCATTTAAAGTGGCAGTGTGTGTGCAACAAAAATAAGAAAAATATAACAACAACAAAATATAAAATAACAACAAAAGCAAAAAAAATACAATAACAAAATATAGAATTCTACAGGAAAAGAAGAAATACATCAACAAAAGTAAAAGCAACAACAACAATAAAAAGCAACAACAAAAAATAAAAACAACACCAACTCAGACACAAAAAAGTCCACTGCAAACAGACAAGCTATTTCAGTTCCAGTTAGTGTCTACACGCTACCAAGCTACGTAGGAATCTTCTTCCCTACCGCACCCCATCTCTCTGCCCACCGGCCACGGTCATTGTCAAATGCAGCTGCGCGAATCGCATGTCAGCTGTTGCTTTGCCATGGTCAGCCAGAGGTCAACTACTAAAACTGCTGCGGCAACAGTTGCAGAAATACACATCGCACCGGAAACAGTTAAGGGACTACAACTGACAGAGAGTAGCACTGCTCCAACAACAGCAGCAACAACAAAAACAGCGAAAACAACAGCAACAACACAAAGTTGGTTGTGTAGAGCTCACACTTTGCAAAGGCGGTAAGTTTAGCGAGTGCGTGCTTTCGTGTGTTCGTGTGTGTGCGGCCCTGTGTAGGGAAATCAACTTAAAGTGAAGGGGAGATAAGCTGATAGTTGGCAGCGTTACACTTTTAAAGCTGGAATGTTGAAATAAAAAGAGGATGTTGCCACTTTGTTGATTCTTAACAATTGTTGCTATAATTATATTTGATGTCAGGCTTGTGCAAGTGAGGTGCAATAGAACATGCCAACTGGGTACAGGTGTTGTAATAATTGCGAAGGAAGTGAATTATTATTTTTTTTTTGAAAATTAAGAATATATTGTGTTAGAAGCTGAGTCTGAACTCCTTCAAACTCGACAAATATTGAATATTTTGAGTTTTGAGAGTTTCTTTAGTTCATACACTCAAAGAGGAAGGCCTACAATCTTAAGGTTCCTCCGAATAACTAAAAGAAAAGAGAGGGGTTAATCGTGTCAAGAATCTAGAAATATTAGTAGACTAAAAGTAGTAGCTAGCTTCGGGATTTTTAAATATTTGTTTTTCGGACTGCCAAGTGCTGATCTCTCAAGGGAACTGGTTCTTTATCGATACTGTTAACTATTATATTTATATACTGTTAATTGTACCTGCTATTCAAGCTACTCAAAAGATCCCCGAGAGCTTCAAAATGTGTTTTCATTTTCACAAGAGTTAGAAAACGGTGCCGGCGATAGTAAAAAGAATATATGTCCGATCAAAAAAAAAACAAAGTGATCCAGCTTCAGTATTAAATTATCTTCTATTTGAACTAAAAAAGTTGGACAAAAGTATTATTTAAACTACTTATTTTTCAACTTAAAGTCAATTTTTTTTTTTTAAAAAAAAGTGGATTTTTTTTTCAAACTTCGAAAAAATTTGTAATTTTATAACTTCTTCGGTATTTTTTTAGTTCATAAAGAAAAGAAACATATAAAAATTAAAAAAAAAAAAAATTGGTTCGACAGTTTCAGATGCATCGCACGACCTCCATCACCGGCACCGATTTACAAGTGCAGACTCCAGGAGCTCCAGAAAAATACTTACAACTTTGAAAAAAATTCAATATTTTTTAAAAATAAATATTGTTGTTTAAGCCTTAAATATAGTACACTATCGTCTTAAAATTCCGTGTACCGCAATCATTTGCTTCCTTTGCAAAAAAATTGCTAAAAAAAGCTTTTTCGGCTTCTAAAGCAGAATACTGCTTTTTAAAATTTCTTTCCAATTGGCTTTGAGGGCTCATTATAATTCTTCTTCAAATATTAACTAAATTTAGTGATCCAGAGCTAGAAGTGAGCAACTTATTTATAAATGTTAGTCTAAAACTGAACGCCATTCACAGAGTAGCCATTAATTGTAGCAGGTTAAACTTCTACTTATCCAGACTAGACCCTGACGAACATATTTCCTGCATGTAAAGAGTACCCGCATCAAAAAGAATGCTCCCTAAGCCCTACTCATCTAACCCCATTCCCTTTGATTCGACCCTATCGAAAAAACTCGTTCAATGGTCCTCCCATTAGACGACTTCGATGACAATTAATCTAGGCTTGTCGGCTCAGGCAGGTTTGGGTAACAGTTACGACAACAACAACAGCAACATGTTAATAAAATTTGTTTCCAATTTTTTTTAGACTAAAAATTTCATCGGAACATATTTCTTGAACTTAAAGACTTTATCAATAAAATATGACATACAGAAAGGAAACTGACAACATATTTACACTTTGAACCTCACTCATTACACTATTTCCAGCATTTAGTACACTTCCATATAAAAATATCAATAAATTTTCGAGCATTTTGGTGAGATTACACGCATATGAATGTGTAAAATATGCATTGTAAATACATATATTCTTTCATTCAAATATGTACATATGTAAGCTTGAATTTATGTAGGCAATAAATTTCCACGATCGTTTTTTATAAGCTTTCGCAATATTAATTGCTTGTTTTTTGGGTTGAGAACAGCATTTTTGTCACAATTCAAGTGTAACAGCTCTCAAATACATACAGACACAATTATATACAAATAAATAGAATTAATTAATGAAGCGGAAAAAGTGCTTATCACCTAAAGTGAAAGTCCCCATCAATGAAACGCAGTCACAAAAGCATAAAGTGTTACACATTTGCTCCCATAAAAATGTGGACTCTTTGTATATAAGCAGTATATATAGTATATAGTAGCCTATATCAATGAGTAAGAATGCATATTTTCACACTCAAAGCCATGTTACAAAAGAAATTTAGATGAGTCACTTTCTTATGCTTTGAATGACCAAATGAAAGTAATAAAAATTGTCACGTCTTTTTGTCAACATCTACTGTCCACACTTACTTTCAAGCACATACACATGCATACCGATGTATATAATATAGTATATACATATGTATATACACTAATTGCATTGAGCCTCTAACTCTCCAAATAGTAGGCATCGACAATTTATTGTCGACAACTCGTGCACGTGACGAGAAACTGTGATTGCAACAACAGCTGAGACGTTGAAAAATGCACTCAATGATGGCATATGAATTTACAAAAAATTTAAATTTAGTTGAACATATCATACATATCCATAAATATATGTATGTATAAGCAATTACCTTGCCAAGCCTTGAAAGCGCATTTGAGTTTCAAAAAGAAATCAACTCACCCTTAAATTAGTGGCCCTACCTATGTAATCACAACAGCTGTGACGACATAAATGAAAAAGCAACCCTGTGAATGTTCTGCTATTGTATCAGCCCTACAGATCGCGGCTGTTGTGATATCAGTTAATCAATTGCGCTTCTAGAAATCGTACGGATCTACACGTAAGTTATATGCTGTCTCTTTCTAACTTTCTAATTAGTGCCGCTTGGTGTGACCGCACCCCTAACAAATGAAGAAATGGAACAGAAATTACATAATATTGAGATTGTTTTAGGAATTTAAAGATAACAGAAATAAAATGTTTCAATTCTTCTACGCAAAGGTCACAATTGCCGCTTTCTTCAGAAGAGAAATGAAATGAAGTCTTTATTGAAAATTTTGTATAATTATATATTGAGCTAGTTTCGCTACTAGAATGTCGAATTACTAGGCTTTTCGATGATCATAAGCAATTTCATTGACCCTAGCATACTTTTAGGCGATTTACACTATATATTTTGTTTTTTTTACCATAAAATGGTACCACGCACCTTAAGCAGAGAAGAAATGGAACAGAAATTACATTTTGAGATTGTTTTAGGAAATTAAAGTTAACAGAAATAAAATGTTTCAATTCTTCTAGCCAAAAGTCACAATTGCCGCTTTCTTCAGAAGAAATGAAATGAAGGCTTTATTGGAAATATTTTTTTAAGATATATTTTAAGACAGTTTCATTACTAGAATGTCGATTTATCAGCTTCCTTGCTGATCATAACCAATTTCATATACCCTAGCATATCTTTAGGCGAATGATACAAAATTGAAATCCTTTTTCTGATAAAGTCGTATCAGACTCACTATGAATATTAAGAAACTAATAATATACAACGCTACATTAGATTTTTCAAAAGCATATTTCTGGACGAGCGATTTACACTAAATTCTAATCATTTTTTCTAATACAGTCGCATGAGAGTCACTCTGAAAACTTAGAAACTAAAAATTTACAGCGCTAAGGATAGATTTTTCAAGAGCAAATTATAAATATTAGCGTTATATCCGAGAAACCGTTGCCTACAAAAAGTTTGATTCTTATACAGTATACGTCTTTATTGTTTTCTTGAAAATATAGTATCTTAAATTTGTCAAAACGAACTTTCCAGCGATCTCTGGATCGTAGAAAAAAAACATTTTTAGCTTCAGTTCACAGTTATACCCTAGCTTTTCATATAATCTCTCTCATGAGACGCACTTAATACTACTCTTCAGCTACAAAATGCAGTTTAAGAGGTTTCTAAAAGTCAGAATTATAATTTTTACTTATTATGAGACCCGAAAGGGTTAAAAAATCGATGATACAGGTAGCCTTCAATTCTCTAAGAAAATATATAACCCGTAGAGAACATAAATATCAACTTATACATTATACAAAGCTTTAAACTATATCTGCCCTCTAATAAATCTTCTCAAATTAATACAGTGACACTCTATGTCGCTTAAAAAGAAAAAAAAGAAAAACTAACAAGTATACACCCCAAAAAGTATGCCTCACCAGCTAGGCATTTTTCATAAGAATTTCAAATATGAACATCCTGTTTACCAAATAATTACTTCAAACACTGCAACGAGACTCACCACCACATTATTTGTGCATAAATAAATGTTTTTTTTTTCCCAAAAAATAACTCGCTATTTGCCTTAATAAGCAGTCGTTTGTTTAACATGGAATTTATGCGCCAACACCTTGCTGCACAGCGCCAGGCTCTCATACAAACATGCATATATTTTCTAAATAAATATTGAATTAAACAGTAATGCCACATCTATGGCTGTGATGACAGACATACATTTATGTATATATGAATATTAAAGATTGTATGTGTAATTGCCATTTCGTGGATTTTCCAACTCTCGGAAATTAGACAAATCACAAACATTAAAAGGATAAACGCCGCCAAGCAGCTTACTTGTGCAACACGTTTATCGCCACAACTCCTTGCCTTTCTCTCGCTGCTGCATCACCGTTTGCTTTAATGATTTTTTACCTATTTGCTTTTGGTGATCCGCCGCCACCGCCTCACTTGTCAAAGCAAACAGCAAATGTCCTTTGCACCGGCATGCCAGCACGTAGGCCATATTGCACCTTTCTTATTATATACATACATACATACATATATATTTGTATTATATAAGTATGTGTGCAGCGCTTACTTATGCACCTTTTCGGATTATTCTCTCACTTTGCTGTAATTGTTAAGCATGTTCATGCATGACAGTTGTTTGGTTTGCTGTGATTCCCACACCTTCAACACACTCACACATACATCTACATATCTCTATATACATATATGTAAATATGTACATGCGTGTTACTTTAATTTTCACCTTAAATGCCACAGCAGCGCTGCAGATTTTTCTTATTTTCTCACCATCTTCCGCATATGCTTAGCATCAGGAAATTCCACACTGCACCAATATTTACTTAGCAGCCGTGTCCTGCCGTGGCGTTAACACGTAAGGAATGTTGGAATTTCTTTGTTCTTTGTTTGCTGGCCGGCAGAAGGCTTGACTCAGCTGGAAATTGCGCGAAAATTACAACTGCTGTTTGAGTATAAAGGTTTTACTTGTATGTTAAACTGGTGGATAGCAGTAACACGTTTTTGAGCGGGAATTTGTTGTTGTTGTATAATATGATAATTTTTGTTGTCAAAATATGTTTAATTATTTTTGAAATTTTTATGTGAATAACCTTTTTTCAAAAATGTTAGAAAATTTATTGATTACAGTAAACTCCCCATAAATAGCCCACATTATACAGTTGTGTTCAAAATAATAATAGTGCGTGCGTTAGAGTCTTATCATTGAAATTGGAAAAGTGACGATACTATATATTAGGGTCAGATGAAAGTAAAATCGTTCTTTTTGGAGGCACAGGTTCACGACAGTATGTACATCGTCCACCGAAGAATAAATAACCCTAGATACACTACCAAAACGGTAAAAAAATATTAAAAATGTTGTTTGGGCTTGTCTTTTATTTTTATGGTGCTGGATTTACACTGTCATGGATCGACATGTCTACGTTGAAATTTTGAATAGCACAATGTTACCTTATAATGAAAACGAAAATGCCTCTGAAATGGGTCTTACAGCAGGATAAAAATCCGAAACATACAAGACGGCTAGCCAAGGATTAGTTTCGAATCAAAGGGATGCCTTGGCCTGCGCAATAGAACGATCTCAATTCCATAGATAACCTATGATGTGATATTAAGAAAGAAGTCAGAAAAGCCAAACAAGGCAATAATCGTGAACTTTGAGTAATAATAAAGGATTCTTGGCAAGAAATCTAAAACCCGTTATGAAAGCCTAGTCAATTTAATGCCGCATCACTGTAGGACAGTTTTATATAATAGGGACTTTTAGACCCATTTCTTTGTATCTATACATAAATTTTGGATTTGTTTCAGATACTTTTTTAAACCAGATGTGAAATACTATTATTTTTGAACAACCTCAATGTCAATTGTATTTCCTCTTTACAATCCATCTATTCCGCTTTAAATGTAAAATGTATAATTTTTATTCGGATTAATATTTTTACTAAAAAAGTTATAAAATTTTAAATTATTTCTTTTTTAAAAATCCAAATTATTTCTTTATGACTCAAATAAAAAAAATCATAAAGTAAATTCCTTGCATTTTATATAAAAATTGTTGCAAGCTAACAATATCGTACAGCCTTACATTTCTTTCAATTAATTTATATAACTTGCCAAGTCTTCTCTCTCTCTCTCCCTTTCTTTGTAGCTTATAAATAAGTGTCTTTAAATTTTATTGCTTACTTTATGGCATGCGTGTATGTATCTTTCACTGCAGTGAAGGCAATTTACAGGAAGTTGTTTTGAATTTTTACGATACGCGGCATTTACCCTTTTAACGCAAAAAATACTATAAAAATGTGAAACCCTGTTGGAAAGCTGGCAGGGAAATACTTGATTGAACTCTAAAAAATTATAAAAGTACGAGAGTGTAGTGAAAGTGACTCAAAAAGATATGGAGACATTAATCAGATAAAGTATACAAATAAAATATATTTTTTAAAAACTAAAATCTGTTCGAAAAGCTCATCAAAAATCTCCAGGCTTGTTTTAGCAATTTTCTCCGACTTTTTTTCTACAGGGTGTCCCCACCTCTACTGTGTATGTATTATTCTTACCAAGCATATGCAAATAACTCTTTACAGTATAATAACTATAAAATACTAATACCATTGCAATAAGCGTTTTACGATGATTTTGCTAAGCCATTTTCAGGTAATAACTTTTATGAGCTTTTCATCAACCTGCAGACGAATTATATATTTAGAACTCTATTTAACTCTTTTGCATTTGAGAACTAGGGATTTTTTATGGTAGGAGGAAGCATCGAAAGCTGATGTGCGAAACTTTAATCCGCTAAACCTAACCTATTCCAAAACACTCCAACGAAACCACTGGTATTCGGTCGTGGGAGTGTCAAGACAATTTAAGTCTCCTTACATGAAGGAGAAGAATATCACATGAATGAAGAAATAAAGGTGTCTTCATTTATTTGAATTAAATATCCCACAAAAATTATTTTTTTCGTAAAAAGTAAAGTTTTATAAAAAAATTTGTATGGAAACCACTATAAAAAATTGAAAAAAATAACAAAAATTATTTTATGTTTAATTGAATATAGTAAAAATTATATAAAAAATATTCCAAATTATATTTTATAAAAATCTATTTGAAAGGCGCTTTGCTGTAAATATTTAGAAAACAAAGCCTACATTTTGGCGCTTGGTTGTAAAGCTTAAAAATGTTGCCTACATTTTGGCGCTTGTAGGTGAACCAGTAGCTGTAGTTGAATTAAAATCCTTTTCAATCAATCAATAACTAAGAAATGTACATACAATTTCAAAAGTGACTTTTTGCTTATAAGTATATAATATAAACATACCCCAATTGCTTAAGCGGCCTATTAAAACAAATAACCTTTCCAATGTGTACCTTTCCGAACCTTTTTGTAAGGATTATTTGCCGCTTTTAGCATGAAATACTGATTTGTAACAAACAATTTTTCATATTTATCGTATCTCCTACTCAAACTGTACAGCTGCAATACATATTTACATGTCTGTTTATATGTACCACTACCTCAAAAATCGCCAAAGCTTTTGCCATACCTTTTGCTATAAGTGTGTACCTAACAAAAACAAAAACAAAGCAATGTTTTCCACATTTTATTAATATATTTTAGTTGCAACCATTTCTCTCTCTATTAAAACCATTTCTCTCTTGCCTCCTCTTTCCAGTTCACCCAGAGCCAAAAATCCCATTGCATTACCAACAGTTAATGATGTGAAAAGCAGTTATTCGACGAATTTGGTAAGTTTGAGTTTTTATTTGCTTGCATACTACATTTTATTATTATTATTATTCCTTCAAGTGTATTTGCATGCATTTCTACGCTGGAGTTAAAGTGTTTTTCCTATAAAAAGTGTAATTAGCTAAATTCCACAGTAAAAAGTGTAAACTATTTGTGTATATGAGTGTGTGGGTTTTTTACACTCAAAATAACACACATTTGCATATGTATTGGCGCGCAAATGCTGAGGGTTATTCAAGCGTTATGGTATTTAATTAAGAAATTCATAAATTTAATAGTTGTTGTAAAGTGTTTTTTTCCTTTTGTTTTTTGCTTTTTTTGTAATGATTCCATTTGTAAATAGTTCAGTGCATAACTACCTAGTTATGAATGTGCATACTTCAATTAAGCGGAATTTGGAGCGCTTTTAATGAACTCAGTAGGAAATTTAAGGTGTTAAAAATTGAAGTTTTACATGATAAACATTTTTTTAACAAAATTTTAAAATTGATGCTTATTTAAATAAAAAAAAAAAAAAAATTTAAATTCATAACAAATACCTTCCCTCACTCGTTCACTCAGAGCATCACTCAACTAACTTCGAGACAGAGAATTCACAGAACTCTTCAAATGAAAAGTGTTTAATATTCCTAGAGCGTTTTAGCTAGCTCGTTACAAGTGAATACGTAAATATTAAACAGATTGCTATAATTGAAAATTAAATTTTTGATTAACTCATTTTGGGTATGTTAAAAGCAAAACAACTTTAAATGTAGTAGTTTTTGCAGAATAATTGCTGCTGCTTCATTTTAAGTAGTCTAATAATTTATCAAACCGTATATTTTCTACTTATATGCTTCTATATAAAATGTATTTCATAATAATGTAATAGCTAGAGAGAGTAAGATTGTGGTTGACTTTACGTGAAGTTTCAAAAATCATTAAATATTTCTTTAGAAGATTATAAAATATGTTTTGCAATTAAGAAATATCTAATGTCCCGAAAAAATTCCGATCCCGATCGCGAAATTTCGGGTTATAAAATAGTAATATTTTAAAATGTAATATTTTGAACTTTTTTGTTATATGCAAAAAAATAAATCTAAAGTTTGGAATTTTAGTAGGTCTAGAAACTTAATCCTCGGGATGTCTAAGTGATATTAAGAGTTACATGGGTTTCGTGGGTTTCAAAACTCGATTTTTTTGTTTCTGGCTTATTGCTTTCTACAACATCTCACGAATAGTATCCTAAATTTTCAAGCCGATCGGAATAATAATTTCGGAGATACAGCCTTTGGAAGCTGTGCGCTCCAAGTCAAGTACTATTATTACTCAAAACTTTAAGAGCGTTTTTCTCGGAACCGTGTCGGTTAAATTACTCTTGATGAAATTTTGCACAGGTGTTCGAGATACATTTTACTCGTGCTTGAACGAACAATTGCAACTATTAAAAAAAAAAAAATGTCAAGCAAATTTGACCGAAATCTTTATTTTTTGGAAAAATGTCGACCAAAATTCCATTTTTTACTTTTTTTGTATTTCCTTCGTTCAAGCACGAGTTTATAGTCTTACCTAAAACACTTATTTTTGTTTTTTCGTTTCGGATGATCCTGTTAGGAGTTATGCTGACAACGCGGACGCACCTTTTTTTCCGAGGGGTCACCGGAAATGACGTCACAATGGAGAAGTTTTAATTTTTATTTTTTGAAAATTTCTGAAATTATTCTTTAAATATGTATCTTTAAGACAGAACAAAGTTTGAATTAAGTAAATAATTTTTTATATAGAAAAAAATATTGAAATCTTTTTACGCGACGAAAACCCCTTAAGCAGATCAAGCAATTCCAAACCCAAATCATCCCAAAATCGGGATTTCCCCTTGATCATATTTTAAAATATACATTTTAATAAATATATAAAATATTATAAAAATATCTTATAAATCCCGAAATCTAAATGTGAATGCCTTGGTAGATCTCAAAACCCAACACTCGGGATCCCGAAATTTTGAAGTAAACCAAGTATTCTTCACTAATAGAAATACCAAATTAAGCACTTTTCCGACAACTTTAAGAACCCAAATCATAAATTAACACTAAAATTGTAGCACACTTTTAGGCGCACAATGCTTATAAGTGGCATAAATTACTATCCACTCATACTTTGCTTACAAAAATGCGTTCACGTGCTTATCATTATCATTGGTAATTACAGCATAAATAACTGTACATACAAAGATAATGACATAAATAACAACAAATATGGAAACAGGTGTTTACATTGTTGTTGTAATAATTGTTACAGTCTCGGTTGACTCGCTTTCCAAGCACAACTACAACCATTATTATTATTTATTTATGTACGAGTATTTTATTATGTTTGTATGTATTTAAATATTTGCTCTGCATTCCCACATGCCACAATGCATTTATGCAACAACACAACTTGACGGGTATAACTAGTTATTTTAATGGGTCAAAGATATACGAGTATATGTGCGTAATAGCTACTGTATGTATGTGCGCCTACTTAAATTCACACCAGTTAATTGAGTGCCGTAATTAAGTAAAGCAGCTGAGAGACGTTGGAAATATTAAAGCAAATCTCAAGCATATTCTTGGTATGTTGTGTCTGCCTTAGAACGCGGTTATTTATAGATCTTACATACAAAAAATAGATGTCTGTATATTAGCAGAAAAAGCAAAAGTTATTTATTTTAGTTGTTTTTGTCCCACGTTTTTAGCACTTGAATCACTTGGAATGTTAAACATTTCATTTTATCTTTTAGATTACGCATTTTATTAATTTAATGTAAGTTACGAACTGTTATGGAATTGGAATTACTGCTAGAAAATAGTTAAAATATCGCTCCGATAAGCAGATACCGTTATGTACTTAATGCTATCTACAAATCTAAGTACTTAAAGACAGGCAGTATTACTGGGGAATGACTGTGCATAGATGCCCTGTAGGAAATTACAACTTATTTCTTTGCTAGATTTGATTAATCTCAAAAAAATATAAAAGTTTTTTAAAAATTATATTTTTTCTTGGATTTACGAAAGACACATGTCATCCTGAGACAACTGTCAAGTAATTAGCTGTCAAGTTGTAATTTGAACCAAAGTTGTAATGCCAAGTTGTATTTTTTTTTTCTTCACGCACTCGAACAGTTGAGAGATTTAATTATAAAGAATATATTTTTAAATTCTTATGTAATTTCCGCTGTCTTATGAGGCTTATGGGTACATACAAATCTTAGAAATAATTAACTTTTGTCGGTATTTTTTTGAAACACGAGTATCAAAGATAAAATTTTAATGGCACTTAATCACACGCGCATTAGCGGTATGTAGTACATATATATATATATATGTACATACATATATACACAAAACTATAGAAATACACGACATTACTGGTGTCAAAGACATTTTCTCACATTAATTCTTCATTTTTTTCTTTGTCCGTCTTTTTGCTTGCCTACTCTTCGAGTTAAACACTTTGGTTGCGATCTTTGACCTCGTGTCTTTAAAGTAAATAATAAACAAATGCCTCAAGTGCTCAAATGCGGCTAAAACTATTGTGATATATGTTATATACATGTGTAGTGGAGCCTAAACTCACTTTTATATATATACATATGTAGAACGTATACACATTTAAATAACATTGTAGTGCTTGGCAACATTTTATAGCAACATATGTTTCCAACATTTCAACACTAACATGACAGGCGCAACAATTTTGTTTGTGTAGCGGCGCATGCCGATCACTCTTCCTACTTTTTCCACGCTCAAAATAAATTAAAATAGAATAGTTGAGAAAGTTCATTGCCACATTCTAATTTTAAAAGTGAGGAAATGTAAGGACTTTCTTTTTTGGCTTGCTTTTTGTATATGTATTTTTATAGTGTTTATATAGTTTTTATAAAAAAAAAGTTGAAAGCATTAGGGTGGTCTGTTTATGCACTATTTTTAATTAATTTCTTTTTTATTTTTTTTTTATATTTTAAATTTTGTTAATTATTTTTTATTTTATGTTTCTATAAAATTTAAAAATAGAAAAAAAATTAAAAAATTATTTAAAAAAAAATGTTTTTAAATAAAAATAAAAAATTACTGTTTTTTGAATAAAATATGAAATTAAAACAAAAATTATTAATAATGAAATTTAAATTTATAAATTTATAAAAAACTTTAAATTTATAAAAAATTTAAATTTATGAAAAACTTTAAATTTATAAAAAATTTAAATTTATAAAAAAAATTAAATTTTATTTTTCATATTATTTTTATAATTTTTATTTTAATTTATAAAAAAATTTAAATTTTATCATAAATAATTTTTTATTTTATTTAAAAAACAGTAATTTTTTAATTTCATTAAAACAAAAAAAATTAATACAATTTAAACTTTATTATAAATATTTTTTTTATTTCTAGGGTGTTGTGTTTATGCTCGGATTTTAATTATTTTTTTTATAATTTATTTTTAAACTTTTTTAATTTTTGTATTTTATTTTTTACAAAATTTAATATTTTTTATAAATTTTATTATAAATATTTTTTTTTATATTCTAGGGTGTTGTGTTTATGCCTGGATTTTAATTATATTTTTTAATACATTTTTTAATTTTTTTATTTTATTTTTTACAAAATTTAATTTATTTTATAAATTTTATTATAAATATTTTTTTTTTTAATTTCTATGGTGTTGTGTTTATGCTCGAATTTTAATTAATTTTATAATAAATTTTTAACTTTTTTAATTTTTTTTATTTTATTTTTTACAAAATTTAATTTTTTTTTAATTTTATTATAAATATTTTTTTTTTGTTTTGTGTTGCATTTGTGTTGCATTATTAATTATTATATATTAATTACTTTTTTATAATTTATTTTTAGTTTTTTTTTTTGTTTACATATTTATCAGAAATATTTTTTTTTTATTTCTTATTTTTATTAAAAAAATTATTATTTTTGAATTTTATTTTAAATATTTTTTTAAATTTTTTTTTGTACATACATACATTTTTACATATTAAAATGCCTCTTTTACAACATCCGAGTAAAATTTCCTATTTCACTGTGAAAAATTTTCATTCATAAATGATTTTACAATGACGTTTACTGGCTGCATAGTCAGGCACAGTACCTGCTATATGTATATGATCAAGGATATATGTGTGTATGTATGTATGTTATACACACCAGCATTTCAACTTTCCTTAGCAAATAATATCATTTTAGAGTAGAAATTTCTGACTCTCTCGACGGCTGCTTACATTTTAATTCAAAACTTGTTGCAATCATAAATTCTCATCCGCAACATTTTTCACTGCAGTTGAGTGCTTTACGCGTTGCGTTCCCCAGCTTGGCAGCTTTGCTTTTGGCTTGTCTAACTCATCAGCTACTTTAGTGGTAATTTACGCCTTCATTTAAAGTTTATGAGCAAAAACAAAAAAAACGGAAAACGGAAAGGAAGTGTACTTGAACAGCCATTGCATTTACAACTGCAACAACAACAAAAACAACAATAATTGTAGATTCTCATACACCTTTCTTTCATATTCACTTCCTTTCTTGATTTTTTTTATTTTATTTTTTTTTTGTAATTTTTCATTGTAATACAATGCAGCAACTCAACTGCCAACCCTTTGGGGTAGTCCACAAGCGTAACTAAACATTTTTTGTATATATTTATTTCTACATACTTGCATATACATATGTATGAGTATTGTATGCATACTGTGCCTTCTTAAGTAGTATTTTCTTGCACAGCTCTGTTTTATATTGGTAACATACCCCTCTATGAATGCAGACACACACATATATATATATATATATATAAATATAGTCATATTTATGATTTGCGGTTTCTGCTTGAAGTGTTACTTGTTTATTCAGCTTTGTATTGCTAGAAGCGGAAATGCACTTTTAGTATCGTTTTGTACTCAGGCACACATGCAAATATGTTGGTATAAAAGTGAGTCTTAGCTGTGTTAAGGAACTTCTTCATGAAAACGGAAGTATAGTGGAAACTTATACGTATATATATATGTATGTATATGAGTACCTCAAAGGAGGCTCAAGGCTACTAAGTGTAATATGAGCGAACTATTAAGCATTTTATGAATTTCAATTTTTTTGGATTTTCAAGTTATACTTCTATTTATGATATAAAAATAAAAGGATGAAATTTCTATCCCGTTTATCATCAAAAGTGTTCTACTTCAGTCTAATTAGACTAGTGACTAATTTAGTCAAATAAAAGCCTTTAATTATCAAAATCTCCAAATTCGTTCTCTTTTCAAAAAAGCTTTAGTATAAATTAACAATGTTGCCATACAGCAAGTAGCATTCGTTTTTGGTTCATTTCGTTTTTGCTAAAGAAAATAATTTGAAATTTTTATGTTCAAAATATTTTTTTTTTTAATTTTTTTATTAATTGAAATTTTTATGTTCAAAAAAATTTTTTTAGAAACTGTTTTGGGTTAAAAAAATTTCTAAAATTAAGAAAAAAAATTTTATATATTTTTTTTAGATTTCTCTATTAATTTTTACTAATACTATATTTATTTTATTTTTTAATAATTTTTTTAAATATTTTTTATAATAAATTTTTTTAATAATTGAAATTTTTATGTTCAAAAAAAATTTTTTAGAAATTGGTTTGGGTTAAAAAAATTTACAAAATTAAGAAAAAAATGTATATATTTTTTTTAGATTTCTCTATTAATTTTTACAAATACTATATTTATTTTATTTTTTAATAATTTTTTAAATATTTTTTTAATACATTTTTTTAATAATTGAAATTTTTATGTTCAAAAAATTTATTTTAGAAATTGTTTTGGGTTAAAAAAGTTTATAAATTTAAGAAAAAATAAAAACAAATAAAATTAAGAAAAAAAATGTGTATATTTTTTAGATTTCTCTATTAATTTTTACAAATACTATATTTATTTTATTTTTTAATAATTTTTTTAAATATTTTTTTTAATAAATTTTTTTAATAATTGAAATTTTTATGTTCAAAATATATTTTTTAATAGATTTTTTGAATAATTGAAATTATTATATACAAATTTTTTTTAGAAATTTTTTTAATTGAAATTTTTATTTTTTATTATTTATTTTTTTTATTTTTATTTTTTTATACATTTTTAAAAATTGAACATTTTTTTGTTCAAAATCTTTTTTTTAGAAATTGTTTTGCGTTAAAAAAATGTATAAAATTATAAAAAAAATGCAGTATTTTTTTTTATTTCTCTACTCATTTTTACTAATACTATATTTATTTAACTTTTTATATATTTTTTTTTTAAATCATGAGGCAACCCATTTTTGTTACATTATTTATTTATAGATTTTACTCCATTTCAGAACTAATTTTTCAGAAATTAATCACATTTCTATTCAGCACTTCACTATTTTAGTAATTTTTCAGCGCAGTTGGCAACCCTATATAACCTATTTCGTAGTTTATTTATATTCCCTGTGTTACTTTAGTGCAAATATATGGAAATAAGGATTCAACTGTTGCGAAATGAGTTACTGTTATTCTAACTGTATATAATATAGATTTATATGTACATATATAATTATCTACATACGCGTATATGCGCATTAATGCAAATGTGTGCTAGAAACTCCAACGCTTACATACGAGTATGCTAATATGGCATTTACAACTTTTCCTAAATGAATATCTCTCATAGCGCATGCGCACAGTTATTAGAACCAGCTACGACTACGACTTAAACTCATAGCTTGCTCCAGTCAGCGAGCATTCGCTGCAATATTCGCTAGAGTGCAATTGGTGTTGTTGGTGGAGAAAAGCAACAATATATTAATGGCAGCATACAAATGATGGCATTAGAAAAAATCATAAAATTCATATACATATGTATATGTATGTATGTATATTTATAAGAGTACATAATCTCTATAATTTGCTTCAACATGCATAATTTGGCATAAAAGGAGCAACACGAAAACCAGAATTGTATAATCGAAGTTTGATTTCCATATTACTTTAACAACTCGTCTAGAAGGTGTATATGTATGTATGTAATTAACTAGGTCAGCTCCATTAAAATGCGTTTGATTGCGTTCTGAATGTTTGAAGTGCGTGCGTACGTTGTATATTGGAGTATATACATCTGTATTTAGAGTTATTCATTTTCTAATGCAAAAGTGATGTTGCCATTTGAAGTGAATTGAGATTACACAGTTGAAGCTTTCTGCTTGAAAAAGTAAAATAATGCTTGAGAAAGCTGCTACCTCTGTAATTATGACAGCTAATTGAGGAAAATATGTTGCAAATATTTATTTTATTTAATATGAGTGCACATTGATGTTTGAAATAAGAGAAAAATCGGAAAAAAAATATTTTTTGCAGAGTCATTGGATTCACTCAGAGTCAGTTGCTTAACTTAAATTTGAGGAAAAATAAATGTCAAGTTCTGCTTTCTTTCCATTTTTGCACTCCGAGGACAAGAAAAAGTAATCAGAACTAATAAAAATTCACTAAAAATATAATATTCAAGTACCAAGATCTCAGACTACTGTATAATCCAAAAAGAAGCCTAGAAAAATGTATGAAGACAGTTTGGCGTCTCTTATTAATAAGAAAGGCATTCATAACCGACCTTTTGAACCTTTTCTCCGACTTTTCTGATAATAAAGTATAGGAAATGTACTAGAAATTGCGACTGAAAGCATTTCTACTAGGTGCTTCAAGTAAATTGTACACAGATCTATTCAAAAATGTTCAGAAACTTTTTGAAAATCAAAAACTAAAATTTCGACAAACAAATTTATTGAAAAAATTATAATTTATTAATAAAAACATATTTCCTAACCTCAATTCTTAAGTAAATATATATAATCTTACAAATCTAAGCTCAAATAATAGTTTACAGTACCATAAAAGTAATTCAAAATATTAAAAAAAATTATAAATGTATATAAATACATTAAATGTTGCAAAAACTGACCTATCTACGAATCAACTTCTTCCACCAAACATCTCTCAACAGCCCAGCTAATGCTGTAAGTGCATGAATAACGGTATTTTATTGTGTTTATAAGTTGTCTGCTTAAAGTCAATAAAGCCATGCGGACAACAAAGCGGTTTTAGCTGCAACTTATCCACACTCTTTATTGAAAGCATTACATACAAACACATATTATGTACATATGTACTAAAGTCACAAGCTAACGCCTAGACCACGCATGTTATGTGATATCCATGTGATAGTGCTTGCGCGTATTAAGCAATGTCATGGCACTTTTATGCGTAATCATGACAGTTGTCAATAAATCAAAGCCAATGACATCTTCGACTGGCAATGACAGTGCGACTAACTGAAGAGTTGCTGTTGTAGGTTGCTTAAGGAACAGCTGAGTACTTGCTTTATGTTATATGCATACGTATTTGTTATTTATTATTTGTTTTGTGTAATTAGTATATCAATTACATATTTCATGTATCTCGGAGGGGAAAAAAACTAAACCACAAGTCATTCAACTGCATGGAAGTGAACTTTTGTGTAAACATAAATACATACATATGCGCATTTGTATGCCAGTTTGGTTTATTATTTTTTTTTTTTTTTGTATAATCGAAGATGAGAATTATATATAAAAGTGTAAATGAGTCTTCTTATAGCACATACTAATGTATATATGATGGTACATATATTCATATGTCTTCCTTGAAACTATAACCAACATCACGGTCAGTTCAAACACAAGCAGCGGAACAGTCGAAGTTCGAACAAAGCAAATCTAAATCATTTTTCAAATAACACGCTGGAGAGTCTGATTGCTGATTTTTTGTTTTTGTTCTTACTTATTCGTGTCAGTGTTTCCAATATTCTTATTATACATTTTTTTCCCAGTTTTATTGTTTCTTTTTTCATATTATTTTTATTTTATTTTATTTTAATTTATTTTTTATTTTTTATTTTATTTTATTTTATTTTTTTTTTACTTTTTTTTTATTTTTTATTTTATTTTATTTTATTTTTTTTTACTTTTTTTTATTTTTTATTTTTTTATATTTTATTTTTTATTTTATTTTATTTTATTTTATTTTATTTTATTTTATTTTATTTTATTTTATTTTATTTTATTTTCTTTATTTTTTTATTTTATTTTTTATTTTATTTTATTTTATTTTATTTTATTTTATTTTTATTTATTTTATTTTATTTTTTATTTTTTATTTTTTATTTTATTTTATTTTATTTTATTTTATTTTTTATTTTTTTATTTTATTTTATATTTTATTTTTTATTTTATTTTATTTTTGTTTTATTTTATTTTATTTTTATTTTTTATTTTTTATTTTTTTTTTATTTTATTTTATTTTATTTTATTTTTAAATTTTTTATTTTTTATTTTATTTTATATTATTATATTTCATTATATTTTATTATATTTTATTTTATTTTATTTTATTTTATTTTATTTTATTTTATTTTATTTTATTTTATTTTATTTTATTTTATTTTATTTTATTTTATTTTATTTTATTTTATTTTATTTTATTTTATTTTGTATTTAATTTATTTATTTTTTTTATTTCATAAATTTTTTTGTTTCACCGACTTCCTCTGTGTGATCCTCATGCCTTAACTGCTGAGTTCTTCATTCACACACAGTATTCTCATTCTCCCATATAAAATATAATTTTCTCCGCTTTACCTTCACCTTTTTACTCACTTCAATTTGATTATAACTTCGGTGTATTTTTGCTTGCATTCGCTGTTGCATTTTTTTTTTGTAATTTTTTTAAATTTTTTAATTTTTTTTTTAAATTCATTTTTTTACTATTTTTTTTTCTTTTATACTTCCAATACCTCAACGACTGCATAACTGCGCTAACAGCTCACATTACTCCCAAGTTTCAATTTTTCTTCATAGAAAATTTTTCTTTTATGCATCTCTTTTGTTTTTATTCATTTTTCGTATCATCTTTCTTCGAGTTTCCTTTGCTTTCCCTTGGCGTACATACATTTCTACATAGCTGCATACATATTTCTTCCATGATTCACTGCACAAAAGCCATCATCATTATAATCATCATTAACTGGAGTCATTTTTAACCTGCTGACTGCAGGTAAAATGCCCGCTTCTCACACACTGCATCATTAACACGCTTCATAGTGACGCTTGCTGAGTTGAGTTTACGCGCTCCCACAGCATATCGGCAGCTACCAGTTTGCCATATAGTATAACAGCTTACTGACCACCTTTGCGTTACTGAGTTTGCTTACATTGGCGCTGGAAGCGCTTTTTGGTGGTTACTTTTTACACCTTGCCTAAATGTGGTCCGGACCGTTTCTGCTCTACTAACTCTTCTGGTCACTTACAAGCATATTCTTAACGTATATATGTATGTATACATACTTCTTTATGTTTCTAAATTCCCATCCAGCTACCCTCTCTTGCAACGTGCAAGTTGTTTGCGGTCAAATAAAAGAAGACATAGTCATTTTGCAGCGGTTTTCCGGTCAACCGAACAATGACCGAAATTAAATTCTCTCATGTCATAAGATCATTTGTTTTATACAAATTTTTCATGGTCTTTCATTCATTAGATTTATAAAAATATTCGTAAGTAAATTTTGAGCGCTTTCCATAACCCAGTAGAAAAATTCCAATGGCAGTCTTGCCGGTTCAATTAAGAACGATTATATACGTACTTCCGCGACATTATAGACACGGTAAACTGTGTTTGCCTTAAAAAATATATATTATGTACAAAAAAATTAACAACTAGTCGCTTTGGAACTAGCTCTGTTTGAGTCTATACAAAACTAGTCCTTTATGAGCAGAATTTTGTTAGAAATTTCTAATGAAATCAGATTTGTACGTTTTTTATTAAAAAACAACTACTCCATATGTAACTAGTTTGTAACTAGTTCTAGTAAAAAAATTAATTTTTACTTTAAATGTTATTATTTATCAGAAAATTTGAAAAGTTAAACACAACTACTCCATTTGAAACCAGTATGTTACTAGGCACTTTCAGACCAGTCCACTTTACTTCAAATGTACAAAAAAATTACATTGCTACAGTTGCCAAGCGCTTCACTATAGTAAAACTACCCCCAAAATACATTTACATAGGTAGTCATCCTGAGTTAAGTAATTATAGTCTCATAGCAATTTTTAACTTCTCTAAGTGGAAATGACTTCGCTTATGTATGTAGATACATATGTAAATGTATTTTTACATAATTTGAAATGTAATATTCGCAACATTCCAATAAAGTATCTACTTCACACAATTAATTATATGAGCGGTGTGTTAGGTAAAAGTATCGTCGAGTACATACGGACAACATTTAATTACTTCCACTTCAATTAAAATTCAACCACCACTAAAAGTCATTGTGCTTTGTTGCAATTATATTATATATTACATTTCCCCCAGCGATTCTGCTCAAATTTCACACTTTTATAATATTGATACTTTTTGCGTGCGTTCAACTTCAATGAATGAATTTTAGTTGGTTGGTATACGCGTTAAGAGCATTGTAGGTGATTAACCAGCAGTAAAACGAACTAATTTAAAAATAATATAAAACTAGTTCTTTTTGGTGTAGTACTAGTAGTTCAAACTTCATGCAATATAACAAAGAGTCTACAGCTAGTAAGCAATGTCATTGAAAGTATTCTTACTGATAACAATGCAATTCTCAGAAAGACTTTATACAAATCATCCCTAGTGTGTACCATTCCACACACATAATATCTATGTACTTCATATCCAATTGATTTTAATTATATTCAATTATTAATATATTGCTAATATCGACATGCATTAGTATGTCTGTATATATTGTATATTTGTGCCCATCAATAAAGCACCTATGATAAATAAGCGCTGTCGTCCTTGTTCGGTACGCAATAAAGCCAAACTATAAATATTAATAGCATTTCATAGAAAATCTGCACAATGAAGCAGCAATCTATGGGGCAAACAATATTGGCGATTGTTGGTTAAATACAAGCAGCTGTCCACCATAAGTCGAATCGAGCATACAAGTACATTTATACATACATACATATTTATTGGTACACAAAGTAGATGCTATATTTACAGTGCTGTACATAGAAACAGAAACATGGTGTCATGAGTCTATCAAAAAACTGATTTACTATAATATAACAACTCTGAAACTTTCTGAAAGACTAAAGCTTGAATAAAAATTACATTTTAAGCAAACAAATATTTTGAGATCTATATTTCAAAAAATGTATGAAAAAATAATTTAACTTGATTCAATACATTTTTTGAATTTTTTTATGAAAATAGTGCTATAGGTACACCCTAAAGATCTAAAAATCGCAATATAGAGCATACAGTGACGTCATACAAATCTATATCAATTTGAGAATATCTATAGATATAAGTTATTAACATATGTTATCATAGAATCGTCATAATAACTACTTAAGGGGTTTGGGGTAGTCAGAGACACGAAAAATGAGAATTTTCAGTAATTTTTTTTTGCTATTAAATCATGTTATTTTACAAAAGTAATAATATGGCATTATTATACAATGTTTTGACTTAAAGTCACGAAAATTTAAAAAAAAATATAATTCCCAAAGTTATAGCTGTCTGTGTTGACCCAGTTTCAAAAAAATGTTCTTGCGGTGACAATCCTCCTAAGTCCTTGGAGATTCATCTAAAATCAATCGGATAAAAAAATTTGTTTTATAAATATATAACCCTGGGCTTGAACCAAACTTTTTTTTTCAAAATTAACAAAATGACTGCCTCAGGAATTTTTTTTTAGAAAAAATTCACAGTTAATTGGTCTTAAAAAATCGAAATTTTTGAAAAAAAGCTTCGATGAGACCCAAGATTATTAGGTATTCTAATAGCTGTGTAAATTTCATTAAAATCTACTGTGCGATTATCGAGTTACAATTGTCACCAGTTCAAAAAACATAGTTTTGAGAAAAACGCATTTAAAGTTTCACACTAGCGTATTGGAGATCCCGAGCGCTCGTTGTTATTTGTCGAATAACTCGAAAAGTAATTATCGAATCAACTTCAAATTTTCAGATAATATTTTTAAGATATTACACCTGTTTTTTTAGCTGCAACTAAGAAACTATAAACTTTGTATCGTACAATCCTTGGGGAAGGTTTAAAAAGATCTCTAAATTATTTTCAGAAAATGAAATTATATTCAGAAACTATTTTTGAACTAGAGTATTTAGCATTTTAATCTCCGAATTTAGTTATATTTCTAGCAAACTCATCAAACAATTTTAAAACAGTTCAAACTGAATGAAATTTTAAACATCTACAGTCATGGTAGAACTTTACAATTAATTACAGATTTAAGTTATTTTAAATATATCTAGGCCTCAGGAGGACCTTAAAGTTGTAAGAAATTATCTTCTTAGTTTAAGTTTTAACTTCTTTTCGCCTCTCTGGGAATAAATTGTTTAAAATAATTGCAAAAATAAATTTTAATTAGTTCTTAGATTCGTTCTTCCAAATATTAGGCATGTCACAAGACTTGGTAACATAACAATATAGATCATGGGATTTTTGTTATATGTTTATAAGAGATGTGTTCAAAAAATAACGGGAATTTTAGTTAAAAATATATATATCTTTATTTATTCGACTTCATTAAGGTTGTCCCATTCAAAATAGACCCCATTCGATATTATGCAAATATGGCAGCGCTTCTTCCAATCGTCAAAACACTTCTTAAACTTGCTTTTTGGGATAACCTTAAGCTCTTTCAGTCATTTATCAAATTCTTGTGAAACATCGGTCCTCAACAGTTCTCTTTATTTTAATAAGAAATAGGAAAAAGTAACACGGAGCCATGTCTGTCGAATATGGAGGCTGGGGCATTGTTACAATATCGTTTTTGGTCAAGAATTCACGAACAGGTAACGAAGTCTGAACTTTTAACAAGCAAAAATCATCAGAAATTGTATCGTATGCCCCTAAAGCATATCACCATAAGAAAAAAATAAAAAATGTTCAATTGGCCTCTTCAAACCAGCGAAATTTTAAAATTCCCGTTATTTTTTGAAGATGCTTCCAAGCTACATACTATTTTTTAGCACACCACTGTATTAATGAAATAATATAAGGACTAATAATATATAGACACTTATGTAGTATTAGTGTTATTATTAATGACATTTGAATGCTTCATGAGCAACAGTTAACCGCACAATGTACTGGCCAACGAGTGGAGTGTCCATATACACATACATTCATATAATTACAAGCTAATATTAGCTATTTATGAATTTCATAGCATTTCTATAGCATAAATAAACATAAAAGACAAACAGTGTCAGCACGATGAATTTAATATTATCTAATGCATGCAATGCCTTTTACCTGTGTCCTGCCATTCATAGCTAGCCACAACCTTCATTAGGCATTGTGTATGCCGCATAATGGCTGGGCAGTTCAATTGATGGTCGCAATGATGACAAGCCAAACACAGATTTATATGAGCACACGATTAAATTCAACTCATTGAGTTAGTAATAGCAGTGAGCAACAACAACAGCACACATGTAGTAGTGAGTAACAGCCATTATGCGCCTGCAACTATGCAACGATTATTGAGCGATAACCGTTTACGATTGACAGTCTGACCTCACTGCGAGGCATTCCGTATACAAGCACGCAGGCGATAAGCACACACACCACACAATTGACTTTTATTATCACAAGGAAAGCGGCATCGGCGCTGCACTTGGCGTTGTGTTGCGCTGATTGTTGATAGCAACATGTTGCCAGCGCGTATGGGGAAGAGTGTGTGAAAACAAAGCGAAATTGACTTTTTGCTTTGAAGCAAATTAAAATAATCTTTAACACAATGCCGCAACTCAACAGTGAGACAGCTGTTTACCGTGGTGTTGTTGTTGTCATTGCTTGTGTTTTTGTTGTAGTGCTATTTGTTGATAATACACCTGCGTAATCAATATTTGCCCATTTGTTGATAGCAAATAACGAACAACAACAACAACACTTTCACAGAGAGTATTCGCAATCAGCAGCGCATTGTTGTTGTTGTAATTGTTATTGTTTATCAATATACATATGTATATGTGTCTGTTTGTTGGCCATAGCAGTAGTAATGCCAACTTGTTACGTCCCTTTTGGCATGGAATGGACAGGCAATGTTAAGTGTTTTCAGAATTAGTTTAGCTTTATCAGCGCGTCGGTGTTGACATTGTCGGTAAATCTGAAAATCTAACGGTTATTTTTGTTGAAGTTGATTGGTGGCTCTAAGTGTCTATTGCTCGGTTGAAGTGTTGCGCGGCGCGTTTATTTTCAAAAAAAAAAAATATAAACTAACAATTGTTAACGGCAATATTACTGACTCCAAAAGCACACCAGCGTATTTACGCGCTGCTCGCTGCTGAGCGTTTAATTGTCGCGCCATGAAGCGTCTCATCATACCAACGCTGATCGATACATATGGTCTGATTAAGTTTTGGGACTTCGATGCTGGACCGCCGGGCGCCAGTGAGCGTGCGAAGCGTGAATATGACAGGCATAATGGGAGTAGACGGCATGGACGCTACTCCGTGCGCAAGGAGAAGGTAGAAATTGACACTTTAGCTTTTAATTAATATTTGTGTTCCTTTTTTTTTTGGGGGGGGAGAGCCATAAATTACGAGAAATTGAGAGTTATGGGCTCACAATATTTGTAGTGCAAATAAAAGTTAAAGTATATAGAGTTTAATTAAGTGAAAGGGAGAGTGGGAGTGGGAGCGCAAATCAAACAGCGATGCAAATTAAGGCAAACAAGTGGCGTCCACTAGCAGCCAACAATGATAGACGCTAGATTTTTTATATGGATACTGAATATACTACATACATACATATGCAAATAATCGCAAAATGGGCCATATATTTTTTGGTACACTTGAGTTTGTTAATGCATCATTCTCATTGTTTAACAACTGCAAACATGTCATTTTTTTTCTAAAAAAAAGCTTAAGTCCAATTTTGTAAATTTTCAAAACTGCACTTTTGAAGTTAATTTAGAAATATTTTCTTAAAAAAAAACAAATTTTTTTATATTTCTAACAAAAATCATACAATTTTAGAAGAAAAGACTATGCTCATCTTAATGGAATCCATATAGCCAAAGCCAAACTATATTTAAATGATAGCACTTTACTATAAGCTACCAATAATTCATCGTAAGCTAAAAAAACTAAAAAATATAAAAACAAAACTAATATAAAAATTTTTTTTCAAAAAAGTAATTTTGCTTCAACTTTAGCTTAAAAAACTAAAAACTAAAAAGTAAAAAACAAAGTTTACAAAAATTCATATTAAAAAAGTTATTTCGCTTCGTAAGCTAAAAAAGAACGGAAAAATTAAAAAAAAAAAATTATCTCAAAAAAGTAATTTTGCTTCCAAAACATTTTAAGAATTAGAAAATATAGTTATATTTCTTTTATTTTGCTCATGAGAAAAAAAAATGATGACGAAGAAAGCACTTCAGTGAAGCCACTTCAAGAGAATTACCAATAAATGACTGATATATGGACAAAAAAGTAAAATTTTTATGTAAAAAAAAAATAATATTTCAGCATTATTAACAATAATTTGATGAATTATACAATAAAGATTGGAAAGAAAAGCAAAATAAATATACCAACCAGATATTAAAAAGGTATTATTTGTCAAAAAATGCAAGTTTTTTCTCATATTTCACTTAAGTCGACTTATGCACTTCTTCATTTTCATTAAAATTTCATTCAAAATCTTTAATAAATGCCACTAATGGTTTTGTTGACAGTCTATAACGGTAAAATTTCCATTGATAAACTATATTAGATTATTCTCAATAAAAAAATGTTGCTTTGAAGGTATTAACAACATAGCAATACGCCGAAATTCTCCATAACTTGAACTCTTGGAGTGGCAATAGAAATCAAATTTTATAGAAATTACTTTAATTAAATTCGAGTATCTCTAACTCGAAGTTTTTTTGTGGATTATGATGATTCGAGTTGGGGAAGTTCAACTGTGTATTACTTTTTTGCATCATTAAGTTGATTAAATAAAAAAAATAATTAATTGAAAGAAAAGCTCCGTAAAGCTCTTAAAAAGCTTTCTATGCAAATATTTAGGATTTTAAACATTAAATCTATACTACTATTATAAAGAGGAAAGATTTGCATGTATGTTTGTAATGAATAAACTCAAAAACTACTGTGCCGATTTCAAATATTCTTTCACCATTGGAAAGCTACATTCACCCCGAGTAATATAGGCTATATTTATTGCTAGAATCTCAACTTTCTGGAAATAGTTCCCAGGTGAGGGTATCAGAAAGACTCCGTGATGGAGAATCTTAATCGGAAAGTGAAAATCGTCCTGCAAGTCATTCTCTCCGCATCGCAATCGCGTTCCAGAAAGTCTAGGAACGAGCGCTCCTAGCTGTGTGCTGAACAAAATTTAAAAACCTGCCTCGAGTACGGAGTGTGTGTAGCGGCTTGAAGAACAAAATATTAGAAATATACAAGTTTGCACTAGGCCATCGAACTCTGAGCGTTTCCAACGCCTTCATAATCAGAAAGAAAGACAACGGACACCAAAGACTAGAGTTCGTAATAAAGTTTTAGCTCCTTACAAATAAAATATAATTTCATGTTCGAATTTTACTTTTTTTAAAATGAGTCCACGCAAGAAACGACAAAGTAACTTTTGAAATGTTTGTTTAAGCCCGTGCGAAGCCGGAGTGGTCTGCTGGTTGTTAATAATGGTGTTAAATGCTAATTTCAATTTTATTTAATTTTTCAATATTCTCTAATATTTTTGAATTTTTATTTAATATATTTTTATTATTTTTATCTAGTTTCCATAGTAAATAAATTTTCCAAATAAAACCGCATTATCTCTTTGCAATATCACAACAAAATGTCAATTCATACTTTTTCGGTTAATAATTACCGTTATCAATTTAACCACACAACAAGTGGACGATTGCACAAGTTAGGTATTTAAATTTCATTGAAAAATAGTTAACATCACTAAAAAGAGTATGTATGTATGTATAAATATATATACACTTTGAAGTACCACTAAGTTATTAATAATAGAAAGGCTGAGTAAACTGAGACGCCGCAATGTCTTGAATCATTAGTCATTATATTAAATTTGTACACAAAAGGGTGCATTTGTTTGTATGTATATAGAATATACATGCATATCTAATAGCATCTAAATTTGTTATATAAAAAAGACATATATACGAACAGTTGGAAATGCAAAGTTCACTTGTGTAGCTGCTGTTTATCACATGTTGATCATATGTACAGCTAACAATTGCCAACGGATATACGCGTACATGTGTTCTAGGTAATCATGCTGACGTATTTACAAATGAACATTAGTATGTATGTATGTATATACCTTAATCAGGCAGTTTGATAAAATATAAATGAAATGAACGTTGACTTCTTGTATTCCTTGGAGTTCATGATATGTGGAAAATTCTTTTAAATGATCAATTGCTTATGGACTTATGGATGTAGGTATATATCATACACACAACTAGATAGAGAATAATTGTAGCATTTATTTGGTGGAAGCATGTTTACCTGTCAAATGATTGATTTGCACAAATTTTTATCAATATTGGTTTGTTTGAAACGCATTGGTATTTAACATGTATGTATATATATATATATGTATATGTATAAAAGCGTGAACATGAGTTCTGAATAGGCATATGTACATATGTAAATAAATATGTAATTTTGTCCACACTCATACATGAAAAATGATATGCATATAAATTTACCTATTTACACATATGTACGCAAACATATAGGCATAAGTGTGCCGTTGTGGGAATATCGAAATTTATTGTTTCGGTATTTATGACTTTACAAATGATAAGCGACACGTTGTACTGCATATGTATGCACCCAGTAGGAAAAAAATCGAAAATGTTTAATAAAATGTATTCATTAATGCTCAAAATAGCTTTAACTAAAAAAATAATAAATATAATTTAAAAAAAGTGAATTAAAACTTGAATGTTATTTTATTTTGATTTTATTTTTGAAATGTAAAATTGTTTACAGCTTTTAATTTACAGTATATAAGTTAGAACTATAAAGTTAAAAAATGTTTAAGGCTTGAAAAAATACACATTTTTAGTAATAATAATTTTTTACTAAAAAAGGTTAGACCAAATTATTGTATTTGAAATCATTTATTTGAAAAATGATTAAAATCGACATTTTTGTGAAAAGTTTTGAATAAATATGTATATCTATAACACTTTGACAAAACACATCGTAGACTACTTGTATCATGCCCAAAGCATAGGCCATAGATTCCATAATGGTGTGGGCTGCCTTTTATTGTGCAGGGAAGACCCCAATATGCTTTAAATCGACAAAAATTAATGCATCGATGTATTTAGAGTTACTCGATGATAAATTAAGAGAATTTCGAGGACAAATTTACGGGGATAATTGGACTTTCCAGCTAGACAATGCTTCAATTCACAATGTAAATCTTACTAAAACGTTTTTCGAGACCAGAAAACTACCGCTTTTGGACTGGCTAGCAAAAAATCCGTATTTGTACCCTATTGGGGATCTATGGCGATAGATACCGCAAAAGGGTAAAAAAGACAATACAGCTAAAATAGACTTAAATCAATATGACCCCGCTCAAATGTTTGTTTAATTCAATGCCATCACGTCTTAATCAAGTCAAAATTCATAAAGAAAAGCTTATTAATAACTGACAACCTTAATTCATCAAAATATTTTAAAAACTAACTATTTTTTTAACATGCACTGATAAATATTTTCTATGAACCATATTTTTACTTCCTATTTTTTTTTCGCATATACTAAAGGAATTTCAGTGTATTTTTGCTACAAATAATTAAACAAAAAACAAAACTTCGCTAGGGCCTTTTATTTTAATTTTTAATAGTTTGAATTCGTGCACATATAATTTCGTTATTTACGTATAGGTTAATTTTTCCGTGTGGCTCAAAAAATTTTACGTTTTTTTCTAAGAAAAAATGAGCATTATATGTTGAAAACATCTTCAGTTTATAAAGCTAATCTAAAGATAAAGATAAAGCTTCTCATTCTAGGCATTTAAGCGTTTTTTTATTAATAATAAACTCTAATGGCAGCCTAAGAACGGCTGTATTTCCTACCGGGTACTCGTGCACATTTATGGCAAATTTATTTGACGGCGCCAACTTGAAAATGACTTATAAGATTATTAGTTTCTATAGATAAGCGTTTCTAACGAAAAAAAAACGTTAATTTATTTGCAATGCAATTTAGAATGGACGCGAATTTCCATAATAAGTTTATTGAAATATGTACGCAGTCAAAGAAAATCAAAAGCGCAAATCATAATTTGTTAAACCAAATAAAAATATTTTTATAAATTTATTAAAATATTTATATTTTTTATTATTGTATAATTATAAGAGATTGTTACATTTTTGTATATTTTTATTAAAAAAAAAATATTTTTTATTATTAATGGTATCTATTTAAAAAAGTAAATTATATGAATATTTAAAAATTAATTTCATGAAATAAACTTTTTGTTATGTTTTTAATTAAAATGTTATTAGTAATTTTTTTAAATATTATTTTAGTTACTTTATTTTTTTATAGTTTATTAGTTTTTTAATAATATAAAAAATTGATTTTTTATTAACATTTTTTTCATTAAAATATATTTATTATATTAATTTAAATAATTATTTTTTTTTATTAGTAAAAAATATTTCTTTAATTTTTTTTCATTATATTCAGTGTAAATTATTTTCAATATTATATATTTTTACTTAAAATTATAAATTGTTTAATCTTATAATTTTTAATTAATAAAATATATCAATATATATTAGTCAAAATATTTTTTACTGTAATTTATTTGAATAAATTTCAGATATTTTTACATTTTTTTGTATTTTATTAAAATTAATAATAACTTACCCTCAAAATATTTATATTATTATTCTCACTTAATTTTCGGTCATATTTTTATCAAAATTCAAATATAAAATTCTTTCTTCGATTATATTCATCTCATATATCTTCATCTCATGCACCTATAACTAACCAACACTTCTCTCTCTCTCGCTCTCCTTGCAGACCCACCAAATGCGGGCCGTATCAAGCCCTTCCCTCACAGACGCTCTACAGGAGGAGCTCAACTACGCTGCCGTTGGTGCTGCTGCCACTACAGTCGTATTACATACGCGCACCACCGATTCGTCTGGTGCGTCTGGTGAATCCACACCGACAATGGTCACGGCAACAGCAAATAACCAAAGTAACAGCAACAACAACAACAGCGGCCGACCATTGGGAAGCCTGCCGAGTAGTCAAAGTGTAGGTGTGTTGCAGAAATTCAAACGCACGCTCACCAATTTCAATAAGCCAGCGCAACAACAACAACAGCAGCCGCAACAGATAACAAGCAGCAACAGCACATCAGCGCTTGTCATAACCAACTCAACGTCGACAACAAACGCCACCTCAGCAGCTGGTGGTGTAGGTGGCACCAATGCGATTAGTTCAAGTGAAAATCAATCAGATGCTGCCACGACCAATTCCGCGCTTGAGGCTACAACGGGTAAATATCGTTTCGGTCCGCTTATATGGCGCTCATCCAAGGAGCGACGCAAGACAAAGTACAATCGTCGTGACAAGTGCAATAGCGGTGATTCTGGCATACAAATCGAACTGGACAATGATGAGCAATACTCGCGCATTATGCTGCCGGCGAGTGGCAGTGGTGGTGGTGTCAGTGCGGCAAGCTCGAATACGGCTTCAGCACAACGCATTGCAAATGAGAAGGTAAGTGTCAATAGTACATTGTTGTTGTTGTTGGACAGCTTTAAATTAGTTCTGATGGATAGTGAATGGGTAGCAAATTGGTTGAAAAGAATTACGGACAATTTCGGTATGATAGACGAATTTTATCGCAATGACCTTTGACCTTCTGAGGTTCACCGAGTTCTAGTTCTTTCTAACATAGTCTTTCTTCAATCTCAAGCGAAGTCGAGCAAGCTTTAATACCGAAAAATCGGTTCCAAGTTCACCTAATGGCCTTTGACCTCTTTTTTCGGTTCTAAATTCTTTCTTACATAGGCTATTTTAATCCCAAAACAAGTCGAACTAGTTTTACTACCGAAAAATCGGTTGCAAGGTCACGCAATGACCTTTGACCTCCTTTTCCGGTTCCAAGTTCTTTCTTATATAGTCTTTCTTCAATCCCAAAACAAGTCGAGCAAGTTTTACGCAGTGACCTTTGAACTTATTTTTCGGTTTCACGCCTTAAAGCTGATTCTTATGAGAAAGTTCCACGAATGTAAAGCTTTCTATTGTTAACAGAATATTTAAAAATTCTACCGCGTTTAGAAAATTGTCTCTTATAATTTTGTGTTTTGTAACCTACGATCCGCTGAACTATTTTCATGCATTCGCCTATAAAAACTGCGACTCGTTATGTAAATTTCAAAATAAGTTAAGAGCTACAGACAGCATAAATACCCACAAGTGGTTACAGAGCCATTTGAGTAGACGCAATACTTTTATATGCACCTTTTCTTTTGTCTCTTGCGACTTGCAGTCTACAACCAACTACTACACTTCATTCTTTAACTCAAAGTTCCCACCGCATATCGCTTTAATTGGTATTTAATTAACCGGATTCTACGTTCTCTCTCTTCAAGGTCATACAGAAAATGCGCACGGTGCGACGCGCCAACTCAGCCAAAGCGACCAGCATCACAGATCAGTCGGCAACAACAGCGCTTAATGCCAAAGCAAAGATACTCAAACGCATGGAAATGTATGGCGGCAGCATGGAACGCGAGGCGCCCGAATCGCTACCGGCGCGCTCGCTAAGTCAACCCAATGGCTTGGATACGTGCGGCATTGGCCGAACTGGCGGTAAGTCACAAAGGACGAATTAATACACGCAAATTGCTTGTGTGAAGTGAACTTGATTGCACGATGCTCATGCTTTGATTTCTATCTTTACAGATATGGACGACAGTGATAGCGACAGCGTAACCTCACATGAAGAAGGTAAGTTTGAGATTGAGACTGAGTTTCATTGGTATGCAAGTGGTGACATAACCGACGCCACGGCAGCACAATTAAATTCAATTAGTTGAGTGTAGACCCTCTCGACTGTCTGCGTTTGTAATAAGCACAATTTTGTAATACAAACTCTTTCTCCACACACTTGTAGCACCCAACTACTATCCGATTTATGCTGAAGTGCTGTACAGCTTCACGGCGGCCGGTCCACAAGAGCTCGGCCTCGAACGTGGCACACTAATCGAAGTGCTGCGCAAAGAGGTCGGTCCCTGGTGGTTTGGACGCATACGTAAAGACGACAATAACACGCTAGTCGAAGAGATACTTGACCCCGAACTCGGTTGGTTCCCCAAGGAGTTCGTGCGCGTCATACAGAGTCCCAAAACGGATGTGTTCTTCCTTTCGCAAATGACAACAAATACGTCAGCGTTACAACAAGAGGCGCCTACAACAAAACGCAGCAGTTTCAGAAAATTCACTAAATCCAATACAACAGCAATAACTACAGCAACCGCAACTGCAGACTCGAACCCGACAACAACACCACTGCAAACATCCACAGTCACAATGACCGCCTCTCCGACGGCTGCGACCACAGTTGCTTGTGATTTGGATGCCACCATGGTGGATGAGAATAATGTAACGACCATTGTGATTGAATCGCCCTCGTATGCGAGTCTCAACAATGCGCCCAGCAATGACAGCAATCACTCGCCACTCAGCGGTGTTGGAGGCGGCGCGGCGGATGCCACAACTCCGTCAAATGCTTTGGCCCCATCACGCAGCATTAATGTGATACTCGACAGCGCGGATATGTTGCGTCGCAGCGCGGTCAAAGAGCTGCTCGACACCGAGGTTAACTATGTCAAGCTGTTGGCCGCCATTTGTGAGGGGTGAGTAATGCGAGATTTAATTTTTTGTTGTTGTTTTACTCATTTCTATTCTTCATTTTTCTTCAACAGTTATTTGCCAGCGATGAGCAAGCGTATCGACATCTTTTCACCGAATAGCATCCGCTTGATCTTCTCCAACATCACGGCGATCTACAAGTTTCAGCGTAAATTCCTCGAGGCCTTGCGTAAGGGCATTGAACAGAATCAGGTGGCGAAAGTTTTCTTGAAAATGGTGAGTCGATTCCTGATATTTTTTTTGAACTTTTTACTGAAATATTTTATTATATTTACAGCACAAGGGTTTTCTCTGCTATTCAACCTATTGCAATGCATATCCACGTGCGCTCATAGAATTGGAGACTTACGATCGCATCAAGGATGCCAGAACCATTTTGGACAAGTAAGTAAAAATATTCTCTAAATATTAAGAGTATGAAGAATATCCGAGCTTTATTTGTTTGTGAAAGGACCCTCTAGGTCGAAATAATAGATGGATGGTCCGAATTCGAGAAATGTATATCGATAAGTTTTAGAAAAATTATTGTTGTTTTGGAAATTATAAGATCATCCAAACTATTTGAATAATTCCAAAAAATCGATTAATTATCGGCATATCGATATATATTAATTATCAATAGATTTGTTATCGATTAATTATCAATAAATTAATATCGATAAATTACGAAATAATTACACTTAAACAATTATTCTTTGCAATCTAACATTATTTCTTCATTCATTCCAGTTGTCGCGAATCCGAGAACCTAGCTGAACTCCCACTCTCTGCACACCTCTTGGCACCCGTACAGCGCATTTGCCGTTATCCACTACATCTCAGTGAAATACTCAAGGGCGCAACCAAATGCGGTGAAATGCCCGAACATGAATTGGGCGAATACGAGCAAATCGATGTCAGTCAATTGGATATACCCGATACATATGAGAAAATCGATTTGGCATTGGAGGCAATGCGCGGCATCACAGAGGCGGTGAATGAAGGTAGATAGTCTACGAAATTTATTCCAAGACCAAAACTAATTTCGCTACTCTTTCTTCTCTCTTTCTCTCAGGCAAACGACACAGCGAGACAATTGCGCGCCATCAGGCGAGTTTCCAGAACTTCAAGGGTCCCCCACTACATCTGCACAGCACACGCTTCTTCCTGCAAATCGACGCGACGCGCCAAAAGCAGAATCTCTGGAACAGCAGCTGCACGCTCTTTCTCTTCGACAACCAGCTGATCTACTGCAAGCGCGACATCATCAAGCGCAGTCACTTCATCTACAAGGGACGCATCTTTCTCGATCGCTGTCGCGTCGTGAATGTGCGCGACGGCAAAATGTTCGGCCACAACATACGCAATTCGCTGCGCATCTACTGTGAGGCGCGTGACAAGTGGTTCGATTTCAGTTTCCGTTCGGCCAACCGCAAGCATCGCTTCCTCAGCACGCTGGCGCTGGAGCGGCAATTCGGCGGTAAGGCTTTCTATGTCTCCGAAATGACCGGTTTCGAGTATGCGTACGATGAGCGCGATTACTCAGATCAATCCGATTATGAGTTGCCCGAATGCGAGAACAGTAATAGTAGTGGTGGTGTTACCGGCACTAGTGCGTGTTTGTCCGGCGCAACACGACACTGGTCCATGGCGGATGTGAGCACAGGCGTGAATGCAGGCGGCACTTCGGCAACTAGCGGCGACAGTTCGGTGCCCGAATCGCCAGTAAAGCACAAGTACAGCGACACTTTGCCGAAGAAATCGGCACACACACGTGACGCCTGCGGCGGCAGCGGCACAGTGAGCGAATGTCAGACCGGCTCATTGGGACGTCGACGTTTGGGTAATTGGTTCCGCAAGCCGAAGAGCAGCAATTCTACACCGAATCACTCGCCGACGCATAAAGCTAGCGAGTTGTCGTCGGGTTTGGTGGGCGGCAGTGAGAATAATATATCAATTAATTTGGGTAGTGGCAACTATATATCGTCCGGCTCGTCGGCGTGAATTTTCGGTTTGCAAAAATAATTTTTTTTTTTTATTTTAAAAGAATCTCACATGAAATATACTTAAAAAGACGGGTCGTAGACTTGCAAAGTGTTGATAATATAGACACACACTTGTTATAAAATATAGAAATATTGAAAAATGAAAATGAAAATAGAAAAGAAAAATTTTGCAAGCGAACCCACTGTGCAACCATGTATTTGTGCTAAAACAGTCAATTAGGTTTGCTTTTTTTCAAAGTGATTGAAAAAAGACTTCGTGATTTTATTAATGCGACATATGCAGCGCGAATTTCGGAAAAATATAAATATATAGCGGTGATTTTCGAAAATTTTACAATTTAAAGAAAAAAACGAAAATAAATATTTTAATGTTATAAAGCAACAAATAGTCAGAGTTCATGTTATAGTCATTACGAAAATCTTCACATATTTATTAAACGAATATATCGTGTGTATAGGTTTCGTGCTATAGTGGGCATATGCATATGGCCGTATACTGTATAAATAAAAAATTCTCAAAAATTGTGCGAAATACCATTTCAAAGCATTAGTAGAGTAAATTTTACACACTTTCTAAATGTATACTACACTTTTATGCCACACTGTACGCTACTAAAACGATTTCCCTAAAAAAAAAATTTTAAACGGAAAAAAATTTTGCGAAAATAAATGACATTAATTAATAAAAAAAAATAATGAGTGTTAACATGAAAAAGCAATTGTTTAGCGAGAACAAAAACGTTTATTGTTTAAATAAGTAGACTTTTAAGTGCACACACTCACATACAAAAAATTAAGAAAAAAAACACAGTTACAGTTATGTATGAAATATTAATGCAATAAATTATTAAAAAAAAAATTTAAAAAATACAAAAATAAAAACAACAACAACTCAACAATAGTTACAACGCCAATGCGAATTGTTTAAAATTTATTTTTTTTTTAATAAAATTCGTTATCAAAAAGTGTTTAATTATCATAAAAAAAATTAAAATTAAATTTAATAAAAAAATTAAATTAAATTAAAAAAAAAAATATTAAAAATTCTCTGCGTTCAAAACCAAACATTAATACATGAGTGTTGGTTTAGAAATATATTTATATTTTATAAATGCAAAATTAAAAAAAAAAATATTTTATAAAATATTGTAAATAAAAGAGATCCAGCTGTTTACAAAAACAAAAGCAGCAAGCGTTGTTTGTATATTAACTTATGTGTAAGTTATGCATACAAATGTAATAGTTATTGTTAAAACCAAATAATTACAAGAAAAAAATAAAAAAATTTAAATAAAAAAATTAAATAAAAATTAAAAATTAATAATAGAAAAAAATAAAACTTTAAATATTAAAAATTAAAAATAAAATTAAATATTAATAAATAAAAAAATAAAAATTAAAAATATTATTAAAAAACTATACTCGAACCAATTTCGAAAACTATAAAGTCTGTAACCAATAACCAATTAACACATATTATTATTAATAATATTATTTATTTATTATTTTTATGTAAAAAGAAGATTAATTTAACATTTTGCTGTTGTATTTTTTATTAAATTAATTTTTAAGTTTTCGTTTAAGTTAAATTGCTTATTAATAAAAATTTAAATAAAAAAAAAATAAACATATACTCATACAATAAAAACAAAGACTTTTATTTATGCGAAATTTGAGTTAAAATTTTAAATTAAAAAATATATATTTTTAAATTATATTACAACAACAAACGTTCTAAACAAACAGTAAACTATAGCCAATAGTGAGATTGATGAAAACAAGAAATGCACAAACTAGCAGCAATATATATACATACTAGAACACTTATAGCATATATAAATAGTAAATAAAAAGAAATAAATATAATAAAGCAACAACAACAACAATAAATTGATAGTTAAACAGCAGCAAAAAAATGAAACAATAAAGTAAGTTAATTGCAAAGCATTTTAACTTCGTTGCATAGGGCGCACACACACACACGCACGCATTTTTTGCAAAAAAAAAAAACAATAATTCGTTTGACGTTTGCAGCATTTTACAACAAAAAAATATAAAAAAAATTTAAAAAATTACAATAATTATAAATAAACAATTAAGCCAAAATGAAATTGAATATAGCGCCACAATAGAGTAAATATTTGCAGCAATAATTAAAGGAAAAGAACAAATAAACAGAAAAAATAAACAAATAAAGAAAAATGCAACACAGCAACCTACCCACAGTATTTACTTAATTGTTAGAAGCAAATACCATGCATTACTATAAGTACATATACAAAATGAAAATAATCTTTGCAATGGAAGAGAAATGCTTACAAATCAGTTTGGCATCAAAAAATCACAAGAAAAAATAACAACAACAACTAATTCATAAAAAAAAATTAATAAATACAGTACACAGGCATAAAATTAGAAACATTAATTTTTTTTTTTTTGATGCAAAGACTTTTTACACAAATTTTAGTTACAGTTACTTAAGGGGAAGTCCATGTAAAATCCTATTTTTTTTGAATATGTTTTTTTTTTTAATATCTTTACAGGTGATAGGGATTTTTCTAAAGTACAACCGTTTTTTTCCTTTTCCAATGTAAAATCCCATCATGATCGGTAACAAAAGAATTAAAGTATTTGTTTAAGACATAAAATGAAAAAAAAATATATGTATAAAATACAATACAAAATAGACATTTAAAAATCCAAAATATTAGGTTGGCAAATATCTCTCTTCCGCTATTTTAAAGTTTTCCTTCGTTAAAGACATATTCGCTAGAGAAACGTTCTGTGAGTTTAATGGTGTTTTGGGGGATGGTACTCTATCCCTTGAAACTGCGGACGAATGGTTTCGACGATTCAGATCAAATCATGGGAAACATCGGTTTATATCGGCACTTGCGATTAGTCACCAAACCATTTGCAGAAGGCTGGATTCACAAAAAAGCTTGATGTATGGGTGCCGCATGATTTGACGCAAAAAAACCTTCTGGACCGAATCAGCGCCTGCGATATGCTGCTAAAACGGAACGAACTCGACCCATTTTGGAAGCGGATGGTAACTGGCGACGAAAAATTGATCATATACGACAATATCGAGCGAAAACGGTCGTGGTCGAAGGTCGGTGAATCGTCCCAAACAGTGGCCAAGCCGGGATTGACGGCCAGGAAGGTTTTGCTGTGTGTTTGGTGGGATTGGAAGGGAATCATCCACTATGAGCTACTCCCATATGGCCAGACGCTTAATTCTACCATCTAATGCGAACAACTGGACCGCTTGAAGCAAGCGATCGACCAGAAGCGTCCAGAATTCGCCAACAGGAAGGGTGTAGTGTTCCACCAGGACAACGCCAGACCACACACTTCGTTGATGACTAGTGAGAAGCTACGGGAGTTCGGATGGGAGGTTTTATCGCATAGTTCAGACATAGCGCCAAGTGACTACCACCTGTTTCTGTCCATGGCGAACGGCCTTGGTTGTGTAAAGTTGAACTCAAAAGAGGCTTGTGAAAAGTGGCTGTCCGATTTCTTCGCAAATAAGGAGGGGACTACTACGAGAGGGTATTATGAAGTTGCCGTCTTGATGGAAACAGATTATCGAACGAAACGGCGCATATTTGAACTAAATTCGATCACTGTAACACTTTTTATAAAGCATTGAATAAAGAGCAAAAAAAACGGAAGAGAGATATTTGACAACCTAATATTAGGGCTATTTTCTGACATTTTCGATCCCAAAAAGGTATTTATTGAACGAGAAATTTTGAACTTTAGGTTTATCCTTCCGATAGTAATCTTTAGGAAACCCTCAGAGATTTCAGATAAATCGGTCAATAACTTTTTGAATTACAACACGAGCAGTTTTTTAAAATACAGTTTCGAGATAATCGCGTTTAAATTTACGCTCTGGCCGACTCCATTAGATCAGCTATAACTTAATCTACATCCGAAATTTATTTTCCTCTCGTCAGTACACGCTCATATAACATCATATTTTCAGTTTATCGAAAAAACAAAATTTTTTTAATTTTAATTGGACTTCCCTTCTCAAATTGTTTAATTATTTTGGTTTCAGAATGTCAAAAATAATTATTTTTGTGAAAGAAAACCTCATTATTTCCAATATCCTTAATTTTCTCTGCCCACTGTTATTTTTGAGATTCACCCAATTTTGCTATTCCTATGGAAGCCTAGAATTCAATTATTCATTTGTAGCATTTATTTATAGGAGTCTATTTGTTTTATAAGACAGTTTAACCGATTTTTTTCCACTGAATTTAATTTGAGATCTCACACTCCCAAAATGTTAAACAGAAAAAAATAGTCCGACCAATTAGAACGAATTCAGAGACACATTCTTTAGAAGCAGTTCTAAACCGAACCCATAAAATCCCAAATTTCATTCCTTATTTTCATTTTATTGTATAATAAAAGTCAGGCACAAAACAATTTGAAGCTCAATGGCATATTTATTGATTTTTTTAGGGTCCAATATTATGAAGTGCGACTGTAATATGTACATTTGTACGTTCGAACTCTCGTTTTATGAGTAGCATTAGGAACAGACCCAAAATCCTTCAAAAGCTTGGTATTTTTTAACGCTGACTAATTCGAAAACTCTTTTCTGATTATGACATTTATGGCTAACAGTATAGTATTAAATCTGCCGTTGTATAATATAAGTTAATTAAAATTAGTTTGAGTCTTAATTAAATGAAACAAAATCATAAAGCTGCTTGGAAAGCAATATTTAATATAAAGAAAATATTTATTGATCGAATTTAAATATACATAAAATAGTTTGTAGACATTAGAGTATTATTTAAGCATAAATGTTGAAATTTTCTATTTCTTCAGCAAAACGCGGAGACCCGGTCGTCGGCACACCTACTTTGACTGGGAATAATGAAAGTTTGCTACAAAATACAAACAAATTACTAACTCTAATGGCAGTTTCTAAGTATTGATGTAGGAATTTAATATATTTTACTATAAGTTTAAGCAGCGTTAGGCCAAATTTCAATTAAAACAACAACAAAAAACGCCAAAATTTATTAACTAATTTAAGCAATTCACTATATAATAGTAGATGTCTAGTTATACTTGTAAAATAAGTTAATACATAAGTAGTACCCGCTAGTTGACCTAACAAATTGGTATTTGAAGAGGAGGAGAAATGGGATGGGACAGGAAACTTTTACCTTTGTTTACAAACTATACTTATTTTGAAGAATTGACCTAACTTCCGTAGAAACACAGTTGAACTTCCCTAACTCGAATCACCATAATCCACAAAAAAACTTCCGAGTTTGAGAACTTTCGATTTACGGAAGGTAATTTGTATGAAATTTGACTTCTATTGCCAAATCAAGAGCTCGAGTTATAGACGTTCGAGTTATGGAAGTTCAACTGTATTCTGCCGATTCAAAGAGTACAAATCAGAAATAAAGATTCAAAGTAGAAGTTCTTCCTTTGAGTTTTAGATCAATTACTTTGAAAAATTTGCAATTACACTTCTGGATTATTATTTATGCTTTCCAGGGCACACTTGTTATACAGCAAGAGGGACTTTTAAAAGTTGGATAAATCTTTATTTTTCAAGAAATGAGTCAATACGCATACTCAGTACTATTTCGACAATGGTTCGGATTATTTTTATAGAAAAATAATTCGGAATACATAAACTATCGAAATCGATGCTAAAAATCCGTTTTATTCTCTTCAATATCTAAAGTACATAAAGTAGAATCCTCCATGGACCGGTAACCTTATCCCTTATACTATGAACTATTTTCGGTGAAAGAAAATGTAAAAAAAATGTGTTGTTTAATTTTCCATTTTAAAATATCTTCAAATTCACTTTGTTATTTGCATTTGTTTCTTAAAAACAAAATAAATTGGAACACTCGTGTGTTGAACCTAAATTTGGTGGTGACTCTGTAGGTTAACATTAAGACTCACACACACATAATTAAAAAGGGAGTCGCTGTTCAGAATGCTGATGTTAATGTTGATGATAACCATGATTAATATGTGAAATCATTATCCTCTTGTTAAGCACACACTTTATATATATTTAATGGTTTGATATAAATCACATACTATATACATTGAAGATGCACCGAAATTGTCGGCAAACAAAAAATTTCTGTACACAAATTCAATTAAGAACACACATACATCCATTCAGCTGTAGAGAAATGTTATGTACATCCCCGACTGATGGTAAGCAATTCTTAAGAATCAGTTGCATAATTAGCAACAAAAAAAATATGCTCACAACCACAACAGTTTCTGCTCTTTACAGCCGTAAATAATAATACATACATATATACACACACTTAAATATAAATATACATAGATATGTATATGAATACGTTATATACTATAGGTTACTAAAACTTCTATATGCATAATTATTATATATAAATGAAATATGAAAAATGTATACATACATATAAATAATATATACGAACAAAGGATATGCCAAATAAAACGATAATAAATATTAAATTATGCGCTTTGTTGTTTTTCTCCATTGTATAATTGCGATCTGGTTACGATCTACAGTTGAGCTTCCATAACTCGAACGTCTATAACTCGAAGTTCTACATAACTCGAACTCTTGCTTTGCAATAGAAGTCAAATTTCATACAAATTAACATCCGTAACTCGGAAGTCTCTTTTTTTTGGGGATTATTTGTGATTCGAGTTAGGGAAGTTCAATAGAAGAATAATCGTTATCCTCTAAAATCTCAAAAGAGTTAGTTCTTCATAATCGGAGTTAATCAGAGTTTTATTCAACCAAGAGATGTTCATTCCGCAATCTAACCTCACTTAGACCAGTAAATACAAAAAAGCAAATCGACGCTTCCACTAATTCACTTCGCGAATATTTGCCTTTTTTATATTATAACACGACAAACTCCTAACTATCCACACCAGACCACGAGACACGAAGCAGTTGCATGAACAAATTTCCAGCAAGCAAAGGATCCCAATAAGTCAACTAAAACTATTACAACAACAACAACTAATTTCAAAGCACTTGGGGATTCATTGAAAGGCTTCAAAGATTTTATTAATTGAAATGTACTTTCCCCACATAAAACGGTGTTATTTAGCCCTCGAAAAATTACAATATAAGAATAGATACATGAAAATACATACATACATACACACATTGAAGAAAATTGCATACATCAAGCTAATCTTCATAAATATGGAAACATTCATGCGTGTACAAACGTACATACATACATATGTACGTACAAAGAAAAGGAGTACGACCGGCAAAGAGGCTAGCGAATGTCTAAATAAGAAATAAAAATACAGCCGTGCTTATACACCTACAATAGAGCCGTTACAATAATACATACATATGTATATATATGCAAATGTTAGCTTGACCCTAACTTCTTCACAATTTTCTTATGCCCAGATATACATATTACAAATAGCTCCCCTTGCTTTGTAGAAATCAAATAAAACCACTTACCAATTACATTTTCAACCGGTGGGGGCTTGCTTCAATTCCCCGAACGCCAAGCTATATCTATGTATTAACGCCAATATATATATATATATCTATCTATATACATTAATACAGTTAGACATATGCATTGTACCGCAACTCAGTATAATCACCTGACACTGCCCCGGAATTTACAACAATTTTGCACGAAAATCTTGCTTACATACACTTCACTTTGTTTTTATTGTATTTAATTGTATTAAGAGAGATTTATAGCTGCACATTTCACAATAAATAATAGCATTAACTAAATACTTAATATAATTTCACTTTTAAACAACGCAATTGCAAAGCCTGCACGATCACTAGCACACGAAATATGTAAGAAAGCATAAATATTACAAGAATCAGTTGATGTGTCAAAAATGACGATTACAAAAACAAAGCATTAAAACTTCAAATGCCGCAAAAAAAAACAACAAATTTGCAAAAGGCATCCTCGGACATGTGCCGCTACGCACACATATGTATGTGTGTCTGCATAAGCATGCATTTATTAGACAAGGTAGGCAGGCAAAAAGAGAATAAAAACAAGAACAAACTTATTAGAAATGTGACTTATTAGAATGGGGAGAAGCAACAATGTATTTCTGTTAGGTTTAATATTGTTTGTTGTACATAAGAACATATACATGCTTACATATGTATGTATGTCTGCAACAATTTATGTGCTAAACATATGCTTTCATTGTTAAATTTAGCGCATTGGAAATTTCTTATTGCCTAATTCGTTAAGTTCATATTAACCTCTTGGCTTTTCATTGAACATTTGCAAAGACACGTATTTACATAAATACATATATACTTATACATACACCATAAATAAATATATTTTCTTCACTCAGACCTTCTCAGCATGTAATTGCTTCCGGTTTGATTTAATTTATTTTTTTTTTATTTGTTCGAATTGCGCTCAGTCGCAACAGACGGATGTGAATAAACTCACAAACGGACAAATATACAATGGAATGAACGAAACTGCATACATACATACATACATGCAAAAAGCATAAAACTGATACATGCATACATACATACATACAGCTGGACGAACGAAGTCGCGCAAAGCGTTGAATGCAGAAGAAAAATCCGATTAACGTTAGAGAAAAATCAGGAAAAAGAAGAACGGAAACATTAAAAGTGACCAAGCCAGTTTGTGTAATGCAATGTGAAATGGCAGTGTAAATTTAATAAAAATAAGTTTTTGCATTAAAAAGTTGTATAAAATTCACGCAGTATTGAAAATTATTACGAAATAAGTGTGTAAAGGTCGTTTGCATGTTCGGATATTTGGTAAGTACACAGAGTGGCGCTTGGAAATAGTTTTCGGCAAAATACGTTTCTCCGCCATTTCCGTACTTTGGCGACATTTGCAGCGTATTATGGCATTTCCATGATGCAGTGTTGCATTTGTTGGTAGTTGACGCCACTAGTTGCACTTCCGTTATTCGTACTATATTTTATTTTTGGAAATTCGGTACAGCAATAAAATTTTTATAAATATTTTTTTTAAGATTTATAAATATAAAAACAAAATATAAAAAATTTAATTGAAATATATATCAAGCATGCGTTGCTTAAATGTGACAATAAGTGTATTTAATTTTTTATATTTGTAATGTGTTTTTATAATTTGTTTTTATTTTATTTGTAATAAAATTTTAAGCAAATTATTTATGAAATTAAGCAAGTTAAGCGCACTCAAAACACAACTACAACTATTTTTTTTATATTAAAATTTTATTAAAATTATTATTTTTTTATTATTAAAAAAAAAGTAATTTATATTATTTAATATTTAATAATTTATATGCTGGAGATATTGTGAGCATAAAAATTGTTTATCATATATACATATATACGTATTATTATCTAAAAAAAAAAAAACAATTTATAAGATAGTGTAAAATTATATATATAAATATTAGAAATTAGAAATTTAAACATAATATTTAAAAATGAACTTTTATATATAAATAATTTTTATTATATAAATAATAATTGAAAACATTTCAATCTAAAATATAAAAATCATCATTTACTACAAAATACAACCCTGTGCGAATTGTTGTTGTTGTTGGCATTTTGTTTTTATCCACACTTGGTCAACGAAGCAACATCACAAAACGAATCGACGCGAACGAAGTGACGGAAAAGAAAAAGCTTGCTCTTTTTGTACGTGCGCCTTGTTTCCTTTTCCTTTAATTTTAATTTTGTTTTTGATAAATTCAACAAATTCCAAATGTTTTCACAGATTACAATACGCCAACATTAGCCTACAAGTTTGACCCGGTCTCAGGAAGTTCGCAGCAAAAGGCATAGTGAAACGAACGTGGAAAATGGTCGGCGGCGGTGGCGGTGGTGACAATAAAGTTGTGGCCACTTTACGAGCGGATGGCAGTGTATATCCTGCAAGTGGCACTTCCATTGGACAATTAGTGAATTTAATGAATTATAAAATTGTGAGTTTTACTTGTGCTAACCATGGTGTAACATTACTTAACAAATTCCCTGTGTTGTGTGTATTTGTTGCAATTTCTCACTGGTGCTACAGCGTACGGAAGTGGATGTCAGCAATAAGGCGCTCAATACATTCAGTGTACCAACAACCGTAGTGGATTTGGGTAAACAACTATTACAATACGCGCGTGACGGTGATCTGAAGGGTGTGAAGAATATGTTATCGCGCGGTGCACCATTTACCTCCGACTGGGTATGTATGCAATTGTGTGTGTTGTGACTGGCGGAATGCGAGTTGATTTAACAAGTTACTGGATACTTAATAACAACTATAATTACAGTTGGGCATGTCGGCGCTACATTTCGCAGCTATGAATAACCAATATGAAGTCTGTGATGCGCTACTAAAGGGCGGCATCAATAAGGACTCCAAAACAAAAGTCGATCGTACACCACTGCATATGGCCTGCTTCTACGGCAACGAACGCATAGTCGAACTGCTGCTATCCAAGAAGTGTGTAGTGAATCCAAGAGATATGGTAGGTTGTGTGTGTAGTTTTCGCAAGGAAATTGATTAATTTATATGTTTGTTATTAGCTGCGCATGACACCATTGCATTGGGCTGTAGAGAAGGGACACAAATCCATTGCGCGCCTACTGCTCAAGCACAATGCTGATGTGACACTTACTTCTAAATTCGGCAAAACACCCATCGCACTTGCGGTGCTGACGGAGCAAGCCGACTTACTCGAGGAATTGGAGACGGCACGCCAGTCGCAAATAAACCGCAAATATAATGAGGAGCATGAGGTGAGTTAGAGTTTACATGTGCGTATAGATGAGATGAGTGCTGTTAGTTGCACTTTTGACGGCAACATTTCCTATTACATATACATATATAATACGCAGTTATATACATAAATATGTATATTTTACACAGCAACACGCTTAAAGTTTTAATTTTGTTTGTGCTTTTCTATTACAATCACGCGTGCATTCATACAAAACTACTTATGCTAAAAAAATCATAAATATGCTCACAGGTGCGGTCCAAACGTTGCAAAGTAGGTATTCCCGTTAGCTTGATTAGATACATATATGTATGCCATTTCGATATTAATTTGTTGTTGTGCGTATTATTAACCATTTGGCAGAACAAAAAATTTTCAAAAAATGTTTCTAATTCTTACTAGTAGTCTACTTTTCTAAATTTTTGGTAGTACTTTCGTACATATATATCTACTTCAAACGTGAAAATTATTTATAAAATACATATTAATGGAATTCAACATTACAGAAAGAGACATCGGATGCAGTGAACTCTATAATGGGCTTGACCACATTTAGCACGGAAGAGCCAATGAGTTCAACAAAAATCACATTGGAAGTCGATGATGAACTAACAAATAATAGCGACTTCGCCGAGTCCAAAATGTCCGATTTGGCGAACATTAAGGGTAATTATTGCTTAATACACTCAAGTAGTTGAATGAAATTATTTTTTTTTTGCATTCATTCCACTAGAAACTGGCGTGCTAGACAAAACCACTATTAATATGCTCAAGGACCACGGCATTTCCATGATGCCAGAGGACGAAGACACTTCCAAGGAGTTACTCACCACAGCCTTACAGAATGGCCGCCAATTGGTGCTCTCCGAGGGTGGCAAATTGTTGCTTAATGAAACGAAAAAAATACACAACAACAACAATATCATCAGCAGTAAAAGTGCCTCCAGCAGCAGCAGTGGAAATACGAATGCCAACACCAGCAATGTGAGAAATTATACAGTCTTGCCTGTGCGCGGTACGCTAGCGTCGCGTACACAAAACTATAAAGCGCGCGCCAGCATCATATCGAAAGCGAAAGACAATCTCAATATGTATAAGGTTTGTGTAGTTTATCACTTTTAAAATTGCATGCTAAGCATATATTACTCACTTGCAGAACGTGCGCATTATTTCACTAAACGATTTTAAAAAGTTTTACGGCAATACAAACATTAAGGGCGTGCAAAAAATCCCAGCTTCCATGGCGAGGTAATTCTGTCCACTTAACATTTATATCTTAATTAGAGCTCTTCTCTATTTTATAGCGAACGTTTGGCGCGCATAAGGCAAATTAGCGAAGAACAACGAATACTTAATCCTGGCAATCGACAGGTTTACACGAATACACGCACCTTTGCACAGCGACAGGTATTTTCAGAACACTTACTCACTCACAAATAAATGTCAAGTTGTTTCCTTCAATAAACATATATTGATTTTTATATAAAAAGTAGTTTTTGTTGCCTTAATTTACGTGTCGTGAGATTGTATTTTATTAAATTTTATTTCATATTTTTATTAGTAGTATTATTATTTTTTTTTTTACTCTACCATAACCTATAACCTCAAATTTTCCCCTCTCTTGCAGTTAAAATCTGGCCAAACTATTGTAAAAACCGAGCAACCGTCGTCTATAATAGCCGAGGATGATGATATCGATTCGATCATACAATTGGCGCCCACCGATAGTGATACCGAAATGTCGGACGGCGAACATGCGCAACAGCAGCAGCAGCAAGCGCAACAAGTGCAAAAACAAAATCAGCAACCACAAAAAACGACTACCATTAGCGTACAAGGCACTAAACAATTGCTAAATATCTCAGCGCCGCCACTAATACGTCAATTAACGACCAAAACGGGTACGCTCGTTGGCACTAAACTCAATACGTCCGGCGGTGAAGTCGCCAAGCCGCAAACAGGTTCCACTGTCATTTCGCTATTATCTGTGCCGGAGATATGCCGCCAACTCTACGAGCTGCGACGGCAAAACGATGAGCTAAAACGCAAATTCGAAACGGCACAGAAGGAGAAGGAAGAGATGCGTCAACGTTTGGATCGTTTGGAGGAGTTGTTGCTGGTGGAGAAGACGGATGATGGCTATGTGGATACCTAGTGGTAGCCGTTAAAATATTATTTTTTAATTTCTTACTTTTTATTTAATTGCAAGTATTTTGTATTTTCTTACAATATACACTTAGAACACATACACATACATAGGAATGTAGTTGTGTAATGATCATTCGTGCTAAAGCGCCTTTAATTGAATGTGAATGTGGTCGCTCGCAATATGCATTCGTTAACAAAACTATATTACATTTAATTAAATAAGTACAGCGCTCGTCTGCAATATCGAGCCGTCATAAATAAGTTGAAATATCATTTAATTTAATTTGTAACTGTAAATATTTAATTTTATGTTCTTCATAACATAACATAACATAACAAAGCAAAGCGTTGCACTTCGCCACTGAATTTGTAAGGTCTAAAAGTTTGTATGCTAAATATTCATTAAATTTCAATAAGCACCAGTGTACTACACTTTAATCGTCTCACAATACTAAATACAACAGCAGCAAATTAAATTTAATTAATTGAATCAATATAATGTTTACATATTGCTGTTACTTTAATTTCATTGTTGTTAAACAAAATAAATCAAAAGCTAAGATATCCGCATACATACATATTTACTAACTCACAAATTGTTAATGCTTTAAGATTTTTATATTTTTCTAATGACAATGTGAAATAAATATGAAACGAGTTTGGAAAACATACAAAGAAATCATCGTAAACATACATACATATATGTATATGCATTCAAAAATAATTTATATAAAAAAAAAATATTATAATAATAACAATTTTATTGTATGTATATATGAAGTAAGCATTATTTGAAGTCGAAAAGCGAAGTAATATTTTTTTGTTTACATTAATGCATAGTAGTTATTTAAGAAACGCAAATAACAACAACAAAAAGTGAACATTTCAAATAACACGCATACTAAACAAAAATCGTTTTAAAAATATGTAAGTGAGTTTATGTTATCTCGTAGTTTCAATGAATAAAAAATCTTTGTAAAATGTTAAAAGACCGTACCTTTTGAAAAGACCGTACTCAAAACTTCTTAAAGTAGACGGAAGAGGACTACTAAACGTTATGGTTATGGACGTCTAGTGTTGATTTCGCATTTATCGTTCTCACTATTACGGATCTAGCTAGCCGGAGCGGACCAGACTTTATAGACGCCTCAGCAGTTTTATTAAATAAAACAAAGATACATATTTTGGAGATATCATTGCTAAGAGACAAGTTCTAATTACTTTAAAAGAATTTTGTAGATGCGTATAAAAATAAACTCTAAAAAAGAACACAGACAAATTTGTATAATATAATTTTTTATAAAGTGATAGTTCTGAAGGAGAGCAGCAAATATACCAAATATCCAAATAAAAAGGAATTGAAATCGACATAAGAAGAACTCTAGATCACCTGTCTATTTATGAGAATGAGAAATCACCATTTTAACTTGGGTCAGATCGGCAAACTATATACATACGCATTCTAACAAAAATTATATTATAAGCACTTTTTGAAATCATCATTGTAGTCTTAATTAGTGAGTTTGGATTGATTGCATTTATTGTGGTTTTAATTGCTATGGAGACCATCGTCCGACTTTGATATTGTGGCAACAATTTCATTAAAAATATTATCTACATTCCAAATTTAAATATAAAATATATTATTCAAACAAAAAAATGTATTTGAATGGGTTAACTTCGCACTGCATTGCCGACCAAATTAGTCAGCTGTTCACTGCTGATTTGTTTTTTGACATTTCTTTTATTAAATATCCGTCACCAAAACAAATCAAGTCGCACGTGTTTAGAGCGCTGCGTTTGCTCTAAAAAATATCATTAAATTGTTCTTTTATTGAAAATAAATTAGCAAAATGGTAATATTTATATAAAACTCATAAATGTAATATATAGTAAAATGTTTTCGTTAATTTCTAGGGTAAGAAAAACGACGACATAGACTTGCCCGGCTTTCCTTCTATGGATAGTTTTGGTGGTGCCGATAATGCGGATAATGTAAAAGGCAAAAGTAAATCTAAGAAAAGCGGCGGCTTTCAATCGATGGGGCTTTCCTTCGACGTGCTTAAGGGTATAACGAAACGTGGCTACAAAATACCAACACCTATACAGCGCAAGGTAAATATTTGCATAAAATTTTAATAAACAAATTATATTTACTTATATTATATCTATATATTACTATTTAGACCGTGCCATTGATACTCGAAGGTCGTGATGTCGTGGCTATGGCTAAAACTGGCTCAGGCAAGACTGCTTGTTTCCTCATACCCATGTTTGAAAAATTGAAGAGTCGTGAACCCACTAAAGGAGCGCGTGCACTAATTCTATCACCCACACGTGAATTGGCTGTGCAGACTTATAAATTTATAAAGGAGTTGGGACGTTTTATGGATCTGAAAACGATTTTAGTGCTTGGTGGTGATTCTATGGACTCGCAGTTTTCTGCTATACACACTTGTCCAGACATTATAGTCGCTACACCAGGTCGTTTTCTGCATTTGTGCGTTGAAATGGATTTGAAATTGAATTCAGTTGGTGCGTGTGTTGAAATTGAAATAATTTCCAATTTACATATACCAAAATACTAATATCTCTAAATTTTTATTTCCTTAGAATATGTGGTGTTCGATGAAGCAGATCGTTTATTTGAAATGGGTTTTGGTGAACAGCTGAATGAAACCTTGCATCGTTTGCCAGCATCTAGACAAACCGTACTCTTTTCCGCAACACTTCCTAAACTCTTGGTGAATTTTGCACGCGCAGGCCTAAACGATCCAGTTTTGTTGCGTTTAGGTAAATATATTTTAGAATATTTGAAAGAATTGTCACGTTTATAAAAATTCTATATTAATAGATGTTGAGTCAAAATTGCCGGAAGGTCTAATGCTCAAATTCTTATATTGCCGTCCTGACGAACGTTATACCGCTTTGGTTGTGTTGCTCAAATATGTAATACCACAAGATGCGCAAACTGTAGTCTTCGCTGGCACACAACATCACGTAGAATTGATATGCTACGTAAGTAAATACTGAATATGTTGAAATACGGAATAATAAATAATAAGGAATACAAAAATAATAAAATTTTTCTTCTTTGCACTTAGATTCTCACCAAATGTGGTATTTCCAATACGGCAGTGTATTCCAGTTTAGATCCCGCAGCGCGTAAGATTAACACAGCCAAATTTGTTAATAAGAAAGTGTCTGTGCTCACTGTAACCGATGTGGCGGCGCGTGGTATTGACATACCGAGCTTGGATTATGTGGTAAATTTACATTTCCCTGGAAAGCCGAAATTGTTCGTACATCGTGTAGGACGTTGTGCGCGCGCAGGGCGCACCGGCACAGCCTATTCGATATTCTCCACCGATGATGCTGCGCATGTGCTAGATTTGCATTTATTCTTGAATCGTCAATTCAATATAAATGACAACAAAGCGGTGGGCATTGCACCGCAGGAGTTAATGGAGGAGGAGCATCTGTCTGTGACAGAAGTGAAGAACAGTCATGATATTGTGAGTGATTTCCATTTTAATAATATATGAAATGTTAATACTGAATTACTGAATTGTATTTTAGGCTGGTGTGCTTCGTACAAGTGAAAACGCGTACAAAAAATATTTGTCGTCGCGTCCCGTGGCCTCAACAGAATCGAATGCGCGCATTAAGAAAATCAAATTTTATAGCTGCAAACACTTGGATGATTTTCAAGCAGCCGATATATCGCTGAGACAGTCGCAAAACACAAGCGCCGAAAATGAGAACAAGTCAAAGGAAGAGTTGCTGGCTGAAGATCGTAAAATACAGGAGGAGAAGCAGGATTTGTTGTTGAAAATGCGTAACTTTAAGCCTTCCACGGTAAGTTAAGATACATTAATACGTAATAAACTGGAAATTAATATTTATTTTAAAACCAATTAGACCATTTTCGAACTGAATCGCAGTCAAAAATCGCTACCGTTCTCTATAATGAAAGACAAGCGCACCAAACATACAAATGTCATTGAGAAGTACAGAACTAAGATGGATGAAATTGAAAAGGAAGAAGCTAATAAGCAATTGGAAGCTGAAGAAATGGAAGAAGTATGTTGAAAATAATTGTCATACACAATTAAAGAACTATTCGACACTAATATCACTCTTAAATCACTTTTAGGTTGATGAAGCCGATGCAGATGAAATTAATCAGGCCTTCAATAAAATTGTCGCACCAAAGAAGCGCAAAAACCTCGAGGATCTTTATAAAGACAAGAAGAAGAAAAAGAAGAAAACGCACGCTAAGGATAGTGAAAATTACATTCCTTACCAGTCGGCGGATAAACACACCGAAGATGGACTGGCCATCAACTCTTTCGAGCGTCAAGCTATGAATGCTGAATTTTCGGTGGTCGATCGTGATAACAGCGCTGATTACCGCCCCAAACCGGGCATGAAGAAGTGGGATCGTATCAAGAAGAAAATGGTTTCCGTGCAAGATCCACGCGCTGGCAAAATACGCACCGAATCGGGTGCTTGGATTCCAGCCTCATTCAAGACAGGACGTTACAGTGATTGGAAAGAGAAATCTAAGATCGAAGAGCAATTGCAACGTGAAAATGGCAGTGATGATGATGGTTTCAAACCATTATCTCATGAGAAACGTTATCCAGTGGGACGACATGCGCGTCATAATGCCAAGGTGGCTGCTAAGAAGCGTATCGGTGGTGGTGATAAAGAATTGCGGCATCCGGAGCAGATCGTGAAGGCGCGCATGCGTTTAGAATTCATTAAGAAACGTAATGCTGAGAATACCGAGCGTAAAGCGGAGAATCGGAAACGTAGTATGCGCAAAAATCAACGTACTAAAGTGAAGAAAGGTGGCAGAAAGTAGTTGTATATTATACAGACTTTAAGTTAGAAAATTATTGTACTCTTTTATTGTAATAAAAATGATGAAAATTCAAAGAATGTATTTTTTATAATAAATTGGAATATTTTTAAAAACAAAATTACATATTTTCGAAATTGTTTAAATATTAAATTTATTAGTTTAATTATTATAACAGTTAATATTTGTATAATAATTTTGGCAACTCTAAGAAGTCAGCTGTTTATAAATGTGCCAGCAGGTGTCGCCCTGCCATAAAATTAAAAACTTATTTTGACATTAGAAGCTTGTGTGGGAATACTTGTTTTGTATTTCTTCCTGAGTTAAAACATTTCTGTTTCGGCATAAATTAATCAAATTCGACAAAAATACGTCCACAACATGTAGTGGCTCTCAACAGTGATAACGTAACGGCTCCGTAAAATATAATATAACAAAAAAAAAACGCGTGCGTTCCTTCTAGATATAACATATTAACTAATCAATATGTAAAGCCATAGGTGGCATTAAAATCTTTAGCAAAGTGAAAAAAAATTGCAAGTGACAAAAAAAAAACCAAAAGAAACCACAAGCACTACTCGATACGAGGTCAAACAAAACATCGCGACGTAATTGTTAGTGAAAGTATTTCGATTGCTGCATATTATATCACTTCAAATATAAGAATATATTCATATTTGCACATAAAAGAGAATATTTGAAGTGAAAATACGTGTCACTAAGTTTATTATCTACGCTGTCTCAAGTGGTGCGCCTTTTTAAAATCAAAAGCGGGTTGTTGGGAATAAACACCCCAATTTTTTGTGCTCAAAAAGCCGTTGCGCACAAAGCGGCAGCTGCTGAATCATGCAGCCAACGTTGTTTGTTGAAAAGTGGCAAATAATTTGCTTTATGTTTGTTTAATTAATATCAATAACACAAATCACTGAAATTGTGTGCTCACATAAATTCATTTAAGCGCAAATTAGAATTGTAAATATTTTGCAATAACCACAGTATATTATTTGTGTAAACCATAACAATAACAGTGCGTTAAAAAAAGGAAAATAAAGTGAAATATGGATAGTTCAATGGTTTTTGGAGTGTTTCGCAATTTAACCGCAAGTGCATTGGATGCGAATAGCGCAGAGACCGACATGGATTCAGAAGATATGGATACAATGTTTAAAGCTACCACTATGCCAACTGTTTTGACCACCTCCACCACAGCAGCACCGGACCACGAGCCATCAGTGTCAATGAATAATTTCTATCCTGCTTTGGTGCAATGTTTCGGCATCATTATATGTGGGTGAGTGACGACACAACAACAAATTCTTCTTTCTTATCAAAATGGTTATACTTTTTCCTAAAAAGGGTATTTGTATATATGGTATTTAGTATATAAATTCCTGCTGCAGTGGGTGTTTGACGCAAGTATTTAGTGAATATATTTAGTATAAATCTAAATATGTATGTTTATGTGTGGAAACCTACAGATATGGCGCAGATAACCATATGGTCTCCTACGTGATGCCCGACTGAATTAAAAGTAATATTTTGGGAAGATAAATATTTCAGATTATTATTATTTATGATAACATTGCAATGCATTAGTAGTGTGCCGGTAAAGTTTTTAAGTATTTGGCATCATTATCAAAAGCCTTTGTCGGGTTGCGGGAATAACAATAGTAATTCATTTTATATATAAAAAAAAAGTTTACTTGAGTTCCACAGTTTTTGTTGGAATATTATGGTTATCGGAAATCAAATCGACCCGTTTCCATCCTTATCATATAAATATAAAAATAATATTGTGTCGTATAAAATTTAGTCTCGCAAATGATAAATATTTTTGATGCCCACCGTTCTTTTGTTTGTTTGACTTGTATGACTTTATTGAGTCCACTGAAAAATATGTTTATCGCACATTTTGTTTTAAATAAAAATTTGTATTATTTTAAAAATATATGCTACTTTTTATTATTTAAAACAATGTGAGCTACTGAACAAAAGAGAAGGCTATAGTAAACAGCACATTAGCTTTTATAGGGAAAAAATAAACGGCAACAATAAAGAAACCGATTAATACAATACGTAGTGAAGTGAACATATAGATTTTTATATATGTAATTCAACTTGTGACTTCTGCACAAAAAAGCCTAGTATATACTATTACATAAAGTTTAATTTTGTTTACAGCATTTCACTTGTACAATAACAACTTCCTTCCTATACTATGCCAATTAAAAGGTATTAAAGCTGCTTCTTTTTTTTACTAAAATTATTGTTGTAATTGAGCCTTACATCATGTTTTAGTATGCCAAACAATTAAGTACCACATTTCTCACACGATTAAGGGTACGTCTTACAAATTTATAAATTATCGCTGCTTGTCATCTAAGTATAAACGTAGTAATATATCGTTTTTGTTTGCATGTTAATATGTATTTAGCAAATTTCAATATTTTTTTGCTGCTCCTAATTATTTTATTTGTAAACAATTTGTTAAAATATATGCATATTATCATTAAGTAATACAAAAAATCAAGTCGTTTATTCCTTCTAATTTCCCACAGTGTTGTTGTATAATAAATAAATATGTATATATATATTTTTTGTCGCAATAGAGGTAATAAAGTGCTTATCAAATATGGTGAGTAACCAACCGGTCGCATGTAATTTGACTTGATAATAGTGATTTTCTTCATAGTAAATGCATTCGTATTTAAATTAGCTTACATTCACTGTTTTTGTTGTAATACTAAAAGTATTTGTGCATACAATTAAATGTGAATAGGTTGGGCCAAAGTGACAAAGTGAGGTTATTAAATAATTTGTAAATTGTTTCTGTAGTGACGCTCGATTATTTCACATTTTTGTATATATACACAACTATTTATGAAAAATGTATGTAAATATGTATATTTTTTTAAATAAATGTTTTAATTGGGAACAAAATATGTTTGACTTGACATTTGCTTCCATTTTGGAAACTGTTTTCGGAGTTTAATTAGGAACCAATTATGATTAATTTTACATTTGCATTGGGAAAAATATTTTCGGTGTTTATTTTGCATTTTGTGTGATAAATGCTACATAAACAAAAAAAATAATATTAGAAATAAACGAAAAATATTAATAATTTAATTTCCATCGTTACACTATTTACACAAATCTATGGAGCAGTGTGTACACTTACAATTCAAATGTCAAATCTTAAATGTCAATGAACTTTGTAAACAAAGACATCTTGTATGTCCAGTGAAGCATTAGCATTTCATATTGCAATTTATCAGTGTTTATACATTTGTAAATCAAATATGATTAATTTGTTTTTAATAAATAATGTCTATTGTGTGCGTTTACCTGTCTACAAAATGAGTGAATAATGATACAAATAAAAGTCGAGTATATATTTATATGTACATAGATAGGTGCATAGATTTCCACTTCTTTGTAAAAAAGAAAAAGTTTTTCAGTGTAGCATTTCAATTAAATAATTCCAACTGAGATTATTTTCACGTGATAACGCGCAAGTACAAAGGCAAAGTTCCGCTTAAGTTGTATTGAAACGAATTAATTTGTCTCGTCAACGCGCACATACGGCGAGCACTCGGTCCAATTTATGGGTCAATTTTCTAGTTCACTGAATGCGATAAAGTGAAGTGAGTTGCTGCTGCTCCTTGCGCTTGCATTTTGTGCATGTACATATGTACATATGTATGTATGAAAGTGTTATAACGGGCTATTATTCAATAATTTAACTACTCGGAATATGTTATAATAACTTGACACTTGCACTTTCCGTTATCTCCAAGTAATTGATAATATTGTTTGAGATTGTTTTTAGCAATAATTACATTTTTAATTTATTTTTAAATGCCATTATGGAATGTAACGGTGTTTATTAGAGAATTTATTGCTGTATTCAATGAATTGTTAATGAAAATGCTAAAAATTGTATTTATTGTGGGAGATTCGTTATTCTTTTTTTGTAAAAATATCTTAAAAATGGATAATTTCTTAATACATTTTCAACCATGTGCCTCAAAACTCACCTCGTATAGAGTTCGATACATAAAAATATGTCATTAACTCATAATCGAATAATAGTATTAAGCAAAATATATCTAATATCTGATCATTGTCTTCTTAAAACGAAAATCTACAACTTGTTTCAATAAAAATCTCTGAATCACAGTAAAAAATTTCCAGAATTCCTAACATGCTATTAACAATATCGGAGTTGCATGTTAACATGATTGCATTTTACACAGTTCTAATCTCGATTCAACTCTAAAAAATGCTTGCAAAACAGAAATAGTGAATCATATGTATGTTTGTATTCGGATATATACTATATGTATTTTATGTCTGTGTAATTGTGCAATTTTCGAGATTTTTTTCAAAACAACAAAAATTATTGATCAAACTAAACTGTAAATAAGTATAACTTTGAACTTGGTGAAGGACGAATATTGACCGAATGAATGTGCGAATTTTGACTATTAAATTGTACATATGTTTGTATGTCTGTATGTATGTTTAAATAAGCTTCAATTATATATTATCTAGTTTTTTGTGTATAATTTTAATTTGTTATCTAATTTGACTTGTACGGACTTAATTTGAGACAAAAAAGGTACATAAATATCACTTTTGGTGCAGGCATATGTATTTTTTACACCCAGGAGAAATATGGAACTGTTTATTTTTTTTTTTTAATTTATTTTGTTTAATTTGTTTTCTGTAAGCAAAATGGTATTTGCATGTTCAATTAGTTTATGAACTGATTAAAATGACACATACCATACATACGTATGTATTTACAGTAAAAATATCGGGATTTATGTAGTTTTTGCGAACGACAATAAAATGGATTCAAAGCATATTATTATTAGAAGGTGCGGTATCTTGAAAACAAAAAATTCTATTGCTTTGTAAATATTAATTACTTTAATTGGAGAAACTTAAAAAGACTCCATACATTTTTAGTATATTTCTTAAAAAAAAAGTTTGCAAACAGTTTGTTAATGCTTGGTTACATATAAAATCACACAACTGGCGGAACAAATAACCGGGAATAAACTAAAAAAGAAGTCAGTAAAAAACATTTGATTTTATTAATACAAAAAAAAAAAATCTCAATTACATTAGAATTTCACAACAATGGCGTAATATATCGACATTATAAAATCGTATATATAATGCAGTTAATATGATAGTGTATATATACAACAAAACTAATTTCTTCTAATTAGCCAAATTGAGCGTGAGAAATGCTAGGCGCGAGTAATTTTGCTATTTACTATTTGCGAAATTGTTTGTGATACAAATATACGTAAGTTCCGAGCTGTTTATTAATCTAACAAAAATTAAAAAAAAAAATACAAAAACGCCACGTGTTGTTAAATTCACAAACGTTCTCGTAATAAAATACATATTTATAAGGAGATAATAATTGACTTAATTCTAATTACTTAAGCAATGCTTTCCATAACAAAGACCCACTTAGTTTTATTACTGTAACACCCTATTAAGGGTGTAGTAAGGTTAATTAAGTTAAGTTAGTTAGTTAAGTTAACAAGTTATTAAAAATTTATATTTGTTTTAATTTCAATAGCAATTATTTTAATATATTTTATTCAATTAAAATAGTTACATAAATTATTTGTGTAGAGTTTGTATTAATGTTTAATAATAAATTTAAATTCTCATGGATGGGATAGTTCTGTTTAATTGTTGTTGTTGTGCGAATATAAAAAAAAAACTTGGGATTAATACTGGAGCACTCTGATTGCAATGGATTCTTTCTCTTGTTGTTGTAATGATTTTAAGGGGAGTTTATTTATAAAACAAATTGTTATATCTAATTACTAATTTAAAACCCTTTCGTATCTGAGTAATGTACATATGATATTATAAGGTAATATTGAACTTTTGCAAAGTCCTCCCAGCACAAAAATCGCTTCGTCTTATAAATTATTCTTCGAAATTACCAAAATAATACCCATTGGATCCAATCCGATCCGGATGGATCCAACTTATTGTCTAAAATTTAAGTTGGAGAGTTTGTACAAGGGATCACATTAGGAAGGGGCATATTTGGATGTGATTTTTTTGACAAAGCGAGCGTGGCCCCGTCGCTTGTTAAGTTTTTTGTACATATCTCGTAAGCTACTAAAGCTATATCAACCAAATTATCTAGAGTCGTTTCTTTTAGCCACTTCGTTATACAGTCCAAAGATGAAAAAAATCTGATAATAACCACGCCCACCTCCCATACAAAGGTTATGTTGAAAAATACTAAAAATGCTTTAATTCAGTAAGGAAAAACACCAGAAACTTAAGGGTAAAAAACCATATCTCCGAAACTACTCGATCAATTTCGGTTCATAACATTTTCCTCGCATCACAATAATATGTTTGGAAAATAGTCCAAATCTGTTTACAATCATGCCTCCTTTCCATATACCAGAACTTTGAAGTCAATCAGAATCGTTTACTTTACAATGGATAAAGTACGAACTAGTGAAGATAAAGGAACAGAACTTTGCATAAATACTGCATTTATAGCGAGGCATCGCCCTTCTAAAAATTGTCGAAATCGGTCATTAAGTTTTCAAGGCCCCTTATATGGAACATTAAGACCTCAGCGCTTCTAATCTTTTTTTACCGAAAATATAGGTAAATCTCTCCGATATTTTGAAGAAATTCAGAGGAAATATGTTTCTTCTAGTACTATGTCTCCGTGCCAAAAATGAGTGAAATATTCCCCTAGCTCCCATACAACTAATATTTAAACACAGCTCGTATGATTTCTAAGATGGTATTGAAAATAGTAGTAGTAAAAACGTCCTCGCCTTATAAAGTGTATTCCAAATTTCTCAAATAGCACCCGTTCGCAATGGTGGTTCCAATTTATTGAGTTGGAGAGTTTGGAGAGAAATGCACTGAATTATGGCAAATGTTTTGAGACTTTTTGCTTCCCCATCTCAATGTTAACTGTCTAATTGTTTCCAGATTCAAGTAGAACTTTGATAAAGCCAAAGTATTGATAATGTAATCCCGAAATCATTTGAAATAACAGTTCTTCTGAAAGACCCTATGATTTTGTCAGCAAACAATAATACCATATTTTTTTAGATTGTGTTTTCGAGTACATAACCACCTGAATTTAGTTCAGTAAAGTCTTCGTTCAACGGGTTTACCTTCTATAATAATTCCTCCATAAATTCAGAAAAACTTTCGAGAATTGAGAGTAATAAATACAAAATAAATTAGAAAAATAAAAAATCAAAATTTAAATATTTTTTTAATAGAATTCAAAAATTCTAATAAATGTCGGGAAATCCCCATTTTGGTTTGTAAAAACCCCCGGTAGTTATCTAATTAGTTTGCACGTGTATTTCCACTTACAACATTATCATTGCCGTTCCAAATACCACTCCCAGTTGTTGTAAGTAGTTCAAACTTGTTGTAGCAACAGCGGCAAAATCTGAGACTCACTTTTTTGAGGGGAAATATTATATTTCGCACACATCAACATGTGCATATGAAGTCATACGAGGCAATTGTATCGAATTATATTTTATTGCTTTACTTTAATTTGAATAATTGTATCATTTGTCAGAAACGCCGCATATGAGCACAAAGCTTCCCATTCAGCATACAACACAGAGCTGAGACTCCTTTGAAAGCTGCGTCACTCACGCAACTTTTGATGTGTCATCACTGCAAAAGCAACAAAACCAACGCACAAATGTGGACATTCAATTGAGTTGTGGTTAAAGGAATGCCTTTTGATGAGCACAAATACAGATTTTTATACAGTTGGTACATGTGTACTGCGGCTTTGCTTTGCCATTCCTAATGAATGCCAATTGTCTGATTTAACTTCAAAGAGTGCTACAAAGAGCTCTTCAAAATTAAGTCGATGGATAAAATGAAACGTTGAAATCTAATAATTTAAATAAAATTAATCAAGTTTGCAAGGTTGCATTTCAAGTGCTGTCAATTTTTTTGAACAACTGATATATTTTGTTCGATTCGATTAATAGTTTAATATTAAACACTGCTCTCAAAAATTAAGGACTCCCTGCAAGGAATTTCACTTTAATTCGCCTTAAACACTATTCTTCTGGGTATTTATGAAGATACAACCCTGTTTGTAACAAAATTCGACCGGTTTATTGAGAGTTTCTGAATTATACTCTCGCAACAAAGTTGAAAAATTGTTAAAATCGGGTCATAACTTCCTCTAGTTCCCAGATACCTTATTATATGTTTTTCAAAAATACCGTGGGCTTTATACCTTATAAATCGGTTAATAAATGAGATATCGTAGCCAAATTAAGTGAGCGTATTGTCTTGGATATAGAGTACCTTGGTGGTGAAAATGAGTGAAATCGGCTCAGGAATTACCTCAGCCCTATATATGGTGATTTTCGATATTCTATTGGACTTTATGCCGAATATGTGGCTCAAATTGTGTGTTATCTTAATGAAAGCACATCAATAAATCGATAAAATTCCCTTTAATTGAAAATTAACAAGTATGTAATATGTGACGAATCCATTAAACCATCTGGTATAAATCACATAAATTGGTATAAATAAAAAATAATAAAATAAGAAGTTGTTATACCACTTTAATGTCTTCGTATCGCCAGACGTTCGAGAGTAGTCGACACAAACGCTTTCCATTAAAACCAGTAAGTCATTTTTATGAGTTCTTTAACGATTATATAAACAATTAGCATATTATAGCACCGTTCTTACAACTACTGTATATATCTATATCTATATATTGTAAATTCAATATGCATTCAGCATACTAAATAGCAAATAAATATGCAAACTCAGTTAATCACATTTGCCATTTGTCAGTCAGTTTTACTATTTATTCAAATGATTAAAATTGCTGGAGCTCCAAGTGTGCCAATTAAATGTTTTTTTTTTGTTTTAAAAAATAAGCAATAAAATGTATAGTAAAGTGACAGCTTCAATCAATAGAAGAGGAATATAGAATAAATAATTAATAGATAATTGCTAGTTGTGTTAGATTGACACAATATACAATGGTGTGTTATGAAATAATGAATTTCTATAAATTATCGTCGGAACACACACTTTTCTAAATGCAGCGATGTAGGGCGGTCAACTGTCTGGTATTTATGCATATATTATTTATATTAATTAAATAAAAATATTTATAATCGTGCTTTGCTCTAGTTTAAGACTGGAGTTTAAGGTGTGGTGAATAAATATTGTGTGGAGAACAGTCCACTAAGGAAAGTAAATAGAAGACCTTTTTGTGCTACTTGGACTGAGAAATCATTGAGTGGTACGAGAGATCGCGCCACAGAAAACATTTCTATACATGTCTATAGCCTTTTCACACAGCCAAATCAATTGATTAATTAAACTTTTTATTGAGAACCCCTTTGCGTCTTTCATACTGCCAGCTATTCGATAATCGATCAGCTGTAATACATTTTTGTTTTTGCTTTTCATAAGAAGTTGGTAAGTTTCATCAGCTGATTGCTTTTTTTATACCCTGAACAGGGTATATTAAGTTTGTAACACCCAGAAGGAAGCGTCGGAGGCCCTACAAAGTATATATATAAATGATCAGTATATTGAGCTGAGTCGATTTAGCCATGTCCGTCTGTCTGTCTGTATATATACGAACTAGTCCATCAGTTTTTAAGATATTGTTTTGAAATTTTGCAGATGTTATTTTCTCTTCAAGAAGTTGCTCATTTGTCGGAACTGCCGATATCGGACCACTATATCATATAGCTGCCATACAAACTGAACGATCGGAATCAAGTGTTTGTATGGAAAACTTCCGCATTTTACTACATATCTTCACGAAATTTGGTGTGAGTTATTGCTCATAGAAATAATTTTATCTTCGAAAAAATTGTTCACATCGGTTCACTATAGCATATAGCTGCCATACAAACCAAACGATCGAAATCAATGGCTTGTATGGAAAACTTCCGCATTTGACGTGGTATCTTCACGAAATTTGACATGGATTACTGCTTAAGGTAATAATATAATCTCCGAAGAAATTGTTCAGATCGGTTAACTATATAACCTTAATGTTTCTAGCAAACAACCCGGCTAAAAAGAATTAGTAAAATGCTTTCTTTTTTCACGTCTTCAGATTTGCTGAAACACATAGTTACTAAAAGAAATGCACCTGTGAAGGGTATATTAGCTTCGGTACAGCCGAAGTTAACTTTTTTTCTTGTTTTATTTCCAGTAGCGACATCTACCGTTGTAACGTGTAGTATGAACAACAACTCGCAGACAAAGAACGTATATATTTATAATAACAAATACGGTCTTTGTCGCAGAGTTGCATTTCATTGTCAAGTCGATTACAAACATTATGTATAATAGAAAAATTAGATAGCTTTTGTATGGTAAATCGATCTAAATCAGCGCTTAATCGAGCAAAGACCGATTAATTGATCAATTAGCTCTTGTGTGAAAAGGCTATTAGTGCTTAAACTCAATTAAAATACTGTGAATGTTTTATAATATTTCATTCTAAGGTCCTCAAGTTATCGATTTCAAAGTAATATTTTTGTTGGTTCATTGGAAAAATATTTCTCTCAAATGAAGTGTTCAAGATGAAAGTAAATTTTGAAGGCCTCGATGCTTCTAACCAACCAACTGGTATCGAAATTTTTGGGAGATTGTCACAAAGAATTACTCTACGGGGAAATTATGTCGAGGATTATGTTAAGATTCTTTCATTAATAGCTCAAACTCAGTGCTTATCCATAAAAAATAAATTATAAGCTGTAAACATTGTTTTTGTAGTAAATCCTACACTATCAGGCGATAAAAGATCTCTAACATGATTGTGCATTATTAACAATGATTTCGTTGATAAAAATCTGTAGTTTTATATTACAAAAACATATGTACATATATCTAATATATAAAAAATATGTAAATAATATAATATTTTTTTGAAATGCAGATATATGCGATTACTTGCAATAAAGATGCTTGCAATCGCCACTAATCAGTTCCGCATTTGAATTTAATTTGTTCATCTGTAATCTGTAATGCAATCGGAGTTAAAAGAATTTACAAGCTGTGCACCGCAACGTGATAAATCTCGTGTTTTCGATTATAATATGAACTTACATACATATATAATATCCATGTATAAGCTAAGAAATATATATTGAATTTACCTGTGCTGGCAAGACATAGTTCATTGCTCGTGATATTTGTTTTTCTCTAACTGAAATTAAATAAAACGAAGCGCATAAGAATTTACAAGTAAATATATACATATTATACATACATATTTATATGATACAGTAAATACTTATACAAATACAAATGCATATAAAATATAAAAAAATTGCGATATGCAAATATACAATAATTTTTCTGAATTTATATACATACTAGTATATTTTTATATGAAACCTTTTATGTATAGTAATTTGCATTAGAGCAAGCCCTGTTAGAAATTTGTGAAATTAAATATTATTTCCTATTCGAAATAAATATATTTATTGCTAAGGTAGTCGGCTTATGATCATCTAGATTAAAATTTTATGTCTCTTAAAATTTAAAGGAGGAATTTTTAGCCTGATAGACTTAACTGCACTTGTTTCATAAAGATAGATTACACAGGAACCATATTATCTTACAAATTTCAGACTTCTGGCTTAATATTTTTCAGAAGCTTGAATCTAATAATAGTTACTTTGCAGCCAATCGAGCACAATTTTATTCCAAGAGATTGAGTCATAAGTAAAACACCTGTACTTAACTTCCAAAACCGAAATATTTGCCTTCGAAGTTCGAAAAAAGAATTAAAATGTGAATATTAATTACAGGACATAGCTATTAAAAAATCTAAAATAAGTGTGCCGGGACACGGGGGCATCGAGGGCAACGAGATAGTGGACGAAATTGCCAGGAGAGGCGTTAAACTGTCATCAGAATACGTGATCGACTTAGGTAAACCCTGCCGTGCCTATTTGATGATCTAGACAAGAACTTTATAAGAAAATTCCAAGCGCGCTGGATGGATCTACCGGGATGCACAACCATAAAAGTTATGTGTAAAGCGGTAGATCAGAAATAAACGCAGGTCTTACTGTCGCTCGATAGAAGGAGATGTAGGAATATAGTTGACATACTCACTGGTGGCGGCGCAAGCCTACAAGTTTGGGCTGACAGAAAACGAAAAATGCAGGAAATGTCAAGAGTAAGGTAAAAGAGAAACAATGGAACATCTCTCGTGTGCTTGTCCTGCAGTGTCAAAGCAATGGCTTCAGCACTTGGAGAGATGTCGTAAGTGAAACCTCATCACATTTTGAAATTCGCGTCGAACGCAGGCATCCTAAAGTATGACTATTCCTCGTTATCTACGTGTCGGCACTCCATCTGGTATAGCAAAGGGCCGAAATCGGTCTATGTGTGACTCATTGGCCTACCAGATTGACCTATCCTAACCTATATCAATTGAATAAGAAGGAAAGGTAGATTGTGCTCCTATTTACAGTTTTTTGTTTAGCGTTCCCCGTAAGCTAAATTTCGAAATTCGAAGTCGAATATTTCGACTTTGGAGGCTAACTTCGAAAAATGGCGAACATATTTTTTTCATTTATGACTCAATCTCAGAAAAAAACGATTTTGCCGTATAGTGTAATTTCTAAATTCAATATATTTGAAGTCGTCGTAAGACTAGTCAAGGATTGACTTTCCAAACTAGAAAATAGCGAACAAAATTTTTAAATATTTCGAAAACTCAAACGTTGTACCTCAGCTCACTTGACGTTTCAAAAAACTTTCTTGTTATTGAATGAGTGAAATAAAAAAAAATATTTTTGACAAATTTTGAACAAAAAAAAAAAATTTGGTGAAAAAATTAGTTGCAATAAAAAATCCTTTGTTCATACTAGACAATGCTATTTCAAAAGTGATGCAAAATTTTATTGAAATCGCTTAACTAACTTTTCGAGAAATCATGTCCACCGATTTAAAAAAATTGATTTTCAGATAAAAGCGTTGAAAGAACTGTTAACTGTTTTTTGAAACTGACTTGATCTAATGAACGGAGCTTCTAAAGGGTCTATCTCTTAGAATTTTACTTTTTAAAATTTCAAATCGAATTTTTGGAGAATATATTAAACATATTGTACCATTTCGCATTTTTGAAAATGTCAAAACGCCATAAGTTAACAGTTATTATACATTTTATGAATTATTAGCTGTTAAAATATAATATTATTTTTGTATGTTCTATTTTAAAACTCAAATTTATTCTAGAAAGATTTTCACTGGAATTGTGCTTTATAAAAAATACAGGGTTATTAAAAATTCACTCCCAGACAATTAAGCGTCTACAAAAAACATAATTAAATAATTTTTAAACACAATCCATATCGAATAAAGATTCTTGAACTAGAATTCATATTCTATAGATTTTTCTGTAAATATTTTTTTTTTAATTTAAAGTGTATTGCTTTTTACTACAGGGTAGCTAGCTATGCAGTGCAGTTATATAAATTTGCAAGTCAAGCACACATATATATATTTACTATTATTTACATACTTTGGCTGCTTAAGTAGCTGTTTGGAATTATTGGCTCGCAATTCAGCTGCAATTATAGACTGCGGCAGCCACTATTGCGGCGCTATTGTAAACGCATTCCCTACACTATATATGTAGCTATAGCGTCTAATGTGTGCAAACACACACACATTCATGGAAATATTTACATACAAGTTCATACAATTGTTTATAAGCCGCAAGCACAAAGCTTGGCAATGTTTGCATAGAATTAAGCGAATAAACCGCAAAGACAAACAAATTGGTGACGGCATGAAAGTCAATTGCATTGAATAACTGCTTATTGGCCGCGCTTTTGTATTGTAGTTCATTGTGGCTTTGGGGTTATTCCACTTGTTTAAATGCATGTTCTAGTGGTATACCTTACGTACATACATACAATTCATGTGTCTGTACTATATATCAACAATTAGACTTCTCAACATTTTCGTCACGCGAAATGCGAAAATTTGCTTTTGACTCATAGCTTATGCAGCTTTTTTGTTGTGAAAAAAAAAATATAAAAAAAATTTAATTGTTTTTTTTTTTTTAATTTTCATTCGTTTTAATGTTGATAAATATGCGTTCTCGTGTCGGATTTTGCATAAGTTTATTTCAAATAAATATAACGAAAATACGTATTTTCGCCAATTTCTGTTTGTTGACCACCCATTTTTTTCATGTAAAATATGTACTTTGCACTAACCAGTTTGTTGTCATTATCAGATTTTGGGTTTTACCCACAATTTTTTCGTCGCTCAGTTCGTTGCTTAGTTGCGCCAAAAATAAAAATAAAATTGAAAATAAATAAAATTTCGTACGAATCAAATTGAATAAATCAAGTTGAATTACGTACGTGTGTTTAATTACTTGTTGGTACTCAGAAATCGTTGCCGATAAATTGCATACTTGTGGACACGAAATGTAGCGCACACGTCGCGTTTCTTCGTAAAAGCCCAAGCAAAAACATGTGCAACAGGTTAGTTGTTCCACTAACTTTTCACTTTCGTTGCAAATATGGAATGAGTAATAAGCTGCACAGGTGTATATACTCTCATATGTAATTAAAATAGTAAGTTTCGTTGTAAAGTAAATTATAAAGTTGGGATTCCCAAGTTTCTTATCAGTTTTATCTGTTTGATAGGAAATTGTTGAGAAGTATTGGTCATGTAATATCAGGTAATTCTTAAAAATGTAAAGTTTTTAAGTTTAGACACTCATTAATTTAATAATTAAGACTCAATTAATATAAAAATATATTTAAAAAATTAAAAAGGTGGTAACTCCGTGGCAATTAAAAAAAATACATATTTTATTAAGGGGTTATGTGGGTTTCAGAGCCTAAAAACAGGGGTATTTTTACAATTATTTAAATATATATTTCAGTTAAACAATTCAGCATATCAAAGACACATATTTAAACTGTATATTATGTGAAATTTTTATATACAAATTCCGAAAACTCAGCCGTTTGTACCTCATCTCTCAAGACGTGTCAAAAAAACAAAATCAATAAACCAAAAATATTTCGATAGTAAATAGATAAATAAAAGTAATGAACTGAGGAAAAAATTGAATTTTTGACCGAATTTAAACAAAAACAAGTAAGGAAAGGCTAAGTTTGGGTGCAACCGAACATTTTATACTCTCGCAATTTATTTATATATTTTTATTAAGATAACACACAATTTGACCCAATTTGAAAATCCTATAATTGGGTATATGAGAGCTAGGGGAAGTTACACTATGAAATAATATGAAGAATTACCATGGGGCACTGAATTCTTCATATTCGATATTCGGGGCTTTGAAAAGTTATAGTCGGATTTCGACAATTCTTTCACAAGTGATGCCACAGATCATATACAGTATTTGTGTAAAGTTTTATTTCGCTATCTTCATTGGTTCCTTATGTATATATTATAAAGTAAAGGAATAAGATGGAGTTCAAAATTGAGTTACATGGGAAGTTGTCGTGGTTGTGAACCGATTTTATCCATTTTTCACACATGTCATCAGGGTGTCAAGAAAATATTATATACCGAATTTTATTCGAATCGGTCAAGTAGTTCCTGAGATATAGTTTTTGACTCATAAGTAGGCGACGCCACGCCCATTCTCCATTTTGTAAAAAAATCTGAGTGCAGCTTCCTTCTGCAATTTCTTCTGTAAAATTTAGTGTTTCTGACGTTTTTCGTTAGTGAGATAATCCACTTTTAATAATTTTCAACCTAACCTTTGTATGGGAGGTGGGCGTGGTTATTATCCGATTTCAACTATTTTCATGGTGTGTTATGGAGTACGTAAGAGAAACGACTGCAGAAAGTTTGGCTTATATAGCTTCATTTATTTGCGAGATTTATACAAATAACCGATTCGGGGGCGGGGCCACGCTCACTTCCCCAAAAAAATTACATCCAAATATGCCTCTTCCTAGTGTGAACCTTTGTTCCACTTGTTTACTTTCATAACTTTATTTATGGCTTAGTTATGACACTTTATGTGTTTTCGGTTTTCGCCATTTTGCGGGCGTGGCAGTGGTCCAATTTTGCCTATTTTCGAAAGCAATCCTCTCACGGTCCCAAGAAACATGTGTTCCAAGTTTCATTAGGATTTTTTTTCAATTGTAATTAAATTTTTATTTTCCGTTGCACGGACTGTCGGACGGACGGACGGACAGACGACAGACATTCGGATTTTGACTCGTCTCGCCACAATGATCTTTTTGATATATATAACGCTATAACTAACTTGTTTAGTTTGATTACAAACAACCGTTATGTGAAGAAAACTATAATACTCTCTTAGCAACTTTTATTGCGAGAGTTTAAAAAAAACTTAAAGAAATTCTACGTTTAATAACAAGAACGGAAGAGTGTGTTAAATTTAAACATAATCGCTTCATAACTCTTCGAGAAATCATGTCCCACCGATTTAATAAAATGAGTTTTGAGATAAACGCGTTTAAAGTATTAAACTGAAACTGACATGGCCAGTTGGGCGGAACTTCCAAAGGGTATATCTCTTAGAATTTTACTCGGATTAATTTGATATTTTTGGATAATATGCTTTTTGAAGATTATAACCTAACAATTCCTTATTATTTTATTAGTAGATATAAAAAAGATAAAAAATATATATTCATCCACATTAAATACTATTACTATACATTTCTACACAGAGGTCCACAATTATTGTCCACACAATTATACAGAAAATCCTTAATTGAGTCTTCCTCTCTCAGGATTGTTTTGGAACAATTTTAGTAGTAGTCTCACACATGTACCACATTACAAGACAATTTCCTGATTTCATAAATCCAATAATAATTTTTCTATTCCATCATAATTACGGTAATGTTTTCTGGATAGAAATTATCAGATCCAGCATATAATTTTTTCTTTTAAACGCCTAGTAAACATCGATTTTTTTTCAAATTGGAAATAAAAATTCTCTTGAAGTTTCAGACAACCCCATAATTTAGTCAATTAACTAATTTGCTTCATTATTAAATATTATAAAGTACTAATTGACTAAATTAAGGAGGTTTCTGGCATTCATTATATGGTTACAGCCTGCACTTTTTTCAACATTCATACGAATCGCTTTTGTAATCTTGATTTTATAATCGAGATTTGATGATCTCAGACCTTCAGATATGAATTTCGTTAAGCGCATCTCAATCCCTTGGAACCCGCCCAAAACTACGTTGAAACTTGACCACAAGTTTTTTTATCATTTTTTTTTTTAGAAATGTGTAGTGGCCTTGTTGAACTTATTGAAGAGTTGAGAAGTGCCACTTACATTTCGATAATGATATGAGTGTTCAAGTACTTAGAAATTTAATTGACAAAACTACATACAAGTATTCAGTAAGTAGTCTAGTCACTAATAGACTTATCTGTCATAAAGTGGATTTTGAAACTAATTGATATTCAGAAAACGTATACAACGTGTCTGGATATTGAGCAGAGACTAGAATATGGAATCAAATATATATATATATATCTGTACTTATGTAGAAATATATATTATATTTAATAAAATCAAATAATGGTCTAAATGTTCTGTTAAAAAATATTTTTAAAAATATTAAGAAAATAATAAAAAATATATATAGTATTCTATATCTATTGCATTCTTGTAAAGAGAGAAAAAATAAGTCTCTGTGTCATTTCACAGACACATAATTCATTTTTATAATTTGTTTATTGTTTTCTAATCATCTGACAGCTTTCATTCATCAAAGTAGATATTAATTGCAAACAATATCACTTTCAACTCTCAATTACTCACTACTATTTTAGCTATTATGTAAAATTATTACAATATCTATCTGACTGATCAGTCTAAGATGTAATATTGAGTTACCGCATGTACTATAAGTAACAACAGCGATTGTAAACAGTAGTAAATGAGATAACTATGTAAATTTATGTGAGTAACAACGATAAGGCAGGAAATTTGTAAGACTACAAAATAGAAGAATGCAATAAGTCGTATATCACTTTTTTATTTTTTTATTTTATAAAATAGAAACAAGAAATATATGTAATTGTATTGAATTAAAAAATTATATTAATTACTAAAATAAAAAGAAATATTGTTTTCATTTTTACAACTGTATTCACATTTTAAATTAGTTCATTTCACTAAATCAGAACTTTTCGATTTATTTATTTAAAAAAAAAAACTTTCAAAAATAGTTTCATACATATTTATTTTACACTCTCTCTCACTTAATTTCCAATTAATTAAGCGTAATTACTATTTTAATTACCTTTAATAATAACTTTAAACTTTCAGTGACCTTAATTTGTATTTTGCGGTTTTCCTTTCGCATTTTCGCAGTCAATCTAGTATATTATAGAAACTATGACTTAATTGCAATGTTTCATGCATAAATATTTATATACGGTTTCATGCGTAAGCATTGCACTTAATTTACGTGGAACATTAGCAAATAACTGTACTTGTGTATTGTGAAAGTTTACTGTTTCTCGGAGATGTTATATTTTTCTATTTTCAATTTTTGTATGAACAACTGCAGTGTTATTTATGGTTAAACAAAGTCATTTGTTTTAATGAAATTAGTCATAATAAAAAATAACGGTAAATATAGCGAATTAAAACATGTAGTCATACGTTTTGTTATTTTTCCTTTATAATTCCAATTTTTTTGTGAAAGAAAGTTCTGTTTTACTAAAATATTTACATTTCTCCAAATTCATTATGAGAAAATAACGTACAATTCGTATTCAGCGACCCGACGAAAACCCTTAAGTAACGAGTTTCAAGCAATTCTAATAAATTAAAAAAAAAAAACATCCGCCATATTGGATCCGCCATTTTGAATTTTGAAAAACTGACACCGGATTCGTTATACGGGATTTCAAACGAATCCGATGAATTTTAAAACTCGCTGTCCGCTATATTGGTTTTCTGGGGTTACGTCAAAATCCTGATCTGATGGGGTTAAGGGCCTATACCAGTGTAACTCATGTAAAATTAGGCGATTTTCGCGATTTTTTTTTTTTCTAAGAAAGTACTCAATCGATTGTTTCGAAGTTTTTTGCACATAATGAGACATATTTTCAGCTATATTTAAATTTTTTTTTTACAAAAATATTGCAAAATAACGGAGTTATATGCTGTCTTCGGAGGTACCAACAAAAAAAAGTTCCCCAACTGCCGAATGAGCAGCTTAAACAAAAAAATTCAAAAGGGTTATTCAAGTTGAATATATTTCCTATACAAAGGTCTAAAATTTTTGAAAAATATCAAAAATGAACAAAATAGCGTAGTTCTGAAAAAATGCCAAATTGACAATTTTCCACAAATCAAAAAGTTCGTTGGTCATTGTATAGTAAATATATTCAAGAATACTCAGTTTAATTTTGATCAGATTGTCGATCGGTCAATTCCTCGTTGAGTTATGATGTTAGCTATTTTAAGAAATGTCATTTCGAGAAAAACGCGTTTCAAGTATCGACTAAAGCGGCTTATGTATACCTGCGAGCGGTCACTATTTAGAATGCTGCCATTCAAAAACTATTCAAGATACGACCTTACCGCTTTCTCATATTTTTGATATTTTTGAAAGTATGAACTATCAAATAAACAAAAACTAAAAAATCTATTTTTTGAAAATGTCACACATGGGGCTATAGTAACCTTAAATAGACCTCGGATTCAGTCACCCCAAAGCATATCGTACGCTTGGGAAGACCTCCAGGTTATAACAATTAAAATGTGTATGATGATATACTGTGGAACTTCCATAACTCGAACTATCTATTCTATAACATAAAGATCTCCATAACTCAAATTTTTGAATTGGCAATAGCGTTTAGAAATCAAATTTCATACAAATTTGCTTCCATAACTCAAACTTCCTTAACTCGAAGTTCTCCATAACTAGAACTCTTGAAGTGACAATAGAAGGCAAATTCCATACAAATTTCCTTCCATAAATCGAACTTTTCAACCAGAGCATGATACAAAATTTAAATTAAATCCGCCAAATCTTCATTGTTTTATATTTATAAATATGTATTGTGCTGCGCAAAGACGTAAAACACGAATAAATGTGAGCAAATTGAATTGTTTATCTTTTTTTTGTTTTATCAATTCCATATTTCAATTGGTGTATTAAAGCTTGACCAGCATAAATTTTCCACATTTCTGGAAATTACTTTAATTTTCATTGTGATGCAATCTCGAATTGAAATTTCCAGTTCCGTTGGAAAAAAATTTGGGGATTCACAAACATTTATTTTATTTTTCATTTCGAAATCGATTTTTCGCTTCTACTTAAGCTTAAACAGTGTAAGCTTGAAATGTCATGCTTAATAATTTAACCCCTTTTAATGCCACTGCGGTATTTTTTCCTTGACTAATCGATTTAGAATGTAAAAAAGACTTAAGTTCAAATTGAGATTCTTTGATAGAAATTTTTAGATACATTTTTGACGGAAAAAACACTTCCTGAAACATTCTTAAAGACATGAAGCCTAGATTACACATCCAAATGTTTTTCCAAAACCAGAATCAGTACTTGTACAGAAACCAAAGTTCGTCATATAAACGAATATCTTTTAAAATATTAAATAAGCATCCCTACTAAATAATTTGATCCACTTCCACTCTAAAATTGACAAAAATGTGACTTACACGCTTTTAAAACGCGATCGCCAATATGCAAATAAGGAAGGAAATATTTATACACCACCTAAGGGTATTCCAGTGTTAGTCATGAACTCGAAAAGTAACAACTGTACAACTTGTCTGTCTGCATGCGCAGTGTCTGCGTTGCAGTTATAAAAAGAGACCGGCAAAAAAAAAACAGGTGAAATGATTTGGATTGCATTTGGCGAAAGCGTGATTTCTTTGTTCAACTTGTAAGCGAGTATGTATGGAGTATGTGTGTGTAATAAAAATGAGCTCACTTAATACTTCTTACTTATCGCTTCGTTTGATTGTTTCTCTTAAATAAAATTTTGAGAGGTTAACGTGAAATGTGTATAAACATTTTTTACGTGAATTCTTGGAACATTGTTTTCCAATACCCAATTTTTTATGTTCTACCAAAATGTTCTTGATAATGGGTTGTTTTTAAAAAAAGTATAAAATAAATTCATACAACCGATTGATTTCATTTTAGAAAGTCAAAAAGTAAAAACAATTATTTAAGTATATATGTCCGTCTGTTTGTGCCCAATTAAGTCAATATAGATCCACGACTATGACTAATCAAAATATAATTTCGCATTTCATACTTTCCATAAAGAATCTGGAAAATATACCAGAGTTATTGATCAAACCCATCAGGCCACGATCTTATGCCAATTGATAGTCATTTTACAAGAAACTCGAATAAGCATAAATACCCATAGTAAAGTATTACATATGAAGTTAACTTTTACTGGGACCTTGAGAGTGTATTCTTATCAGGATTGACGATTTTTTCATATAAAACAACGGACTTTATATCATACAGTTTTCTGATAACGATAACACATCAAATAGGCTATGGTTATGGCAAGCAATTGAATCAAATAAATTTCGGTTTTACACTTCAGTTAGTGAATAGAACCAATTCGACTTTCACCTCACTAGCATTCTTAAATCCATTGAGATTGCTATTATTTTTACAACAAAAACAAATGTTCCATCCAAAAGTTAATAAATACTTCACTTCAACTAAGTCCTAGTCTCGAAGAAAAAAGTGGGCTAATCACAGTATTTGAAAACTGAGTTCTTGTTGTTTTAAGAGTCTTTGAACCGATTATGTGGGAAGAAATCGGAAATGTTTACTTTCTCTGAAAATATTATAGGATGAGTGAATTTTTTTGCGTGTAATTGAGCCCTAGTTATAGGGGTAGCTAAATTTAAGCGATTTTGAGAAAAAAGTTAGGTGCGTTTCAAAATTAAAATTTGTTTGTCTTATTAAATAACAATATGTTTCAAATATCATCCAAAAATATCAAATCAATCCGAATAATATTCTAAGAGATTTACCCTTTGGAAGTTTCGTCCATCAGGCCACGTCAGTACGAATGTAAAACTTTAAAGCATTTATCTCCCAACTCTATTTTTCAAGTCGGTGGACACGATATCTCAAAAAGTTATGGAGCGATTTTGTTCAAATTTTGCACACATCTTTGGAATAACATTATCTAGTTAATGAACGAAGGATTTTTTTATGTTTATTACAATATATATTGGCTCGAAGCCAATATATATGTATGCCGAAAATTTTACCAAAAAAGTGAGTTTTAAATATTTATTTTTTTCCTCCATTCATTAAATAGATCTATTCATGTTCTATTGTAATATTTTTGGTTTATTGATTTTAGATGATCCAATAATGAGTTATGATGTCCACCACAAGACTTTTTATTTTGGGCACGCCATGGGAGGTAAGGGGCCAAACGACTGAGTTTTCAGAATTTTTAAATAAAACTTTCACAAAATACTGTTTAAAAATGAATCTTTGATACGCTAAATTGTTAAAATGAAATATATGATTGAATATATTTAAAATAAAATTGTAAAAGTAACTTTGTTTATAGCTTCTGAAACCAACCTAACCCCTTAAGTATTGGATAGCTACACCGGTTTACATTGGAATAGTCCATTTTCAATACCGGGTCTTATTAATATCACCTCACAATAGTTGCTCTTCGATATGCCCTCTTACCTATAGAATTAATATTTTCCAGATATGATTCTTTTAGATTGTTTTCCCTTTCCAAAACTGACAAAAAAATGCTCGATGGTTAAAGAGGCTCGATATCTGTCGTTAACAGTTATACTAAAGCGTTTAAGATTTCCTAACACTCGATTATTTCTGGCTGCTATCAAATTATTTATGTTTAACCAAGTCAACAATTTATTTTGATGTTTCCGCTTGATTAAAGCAACAACAACATACGGAAAGTAACAGTCAGCTTTTAAATATGGCTTCTAAGACTTATTGTGCTTCTAAGACGGCGGCACGTGCCACCTAAATTTAGTGTGCAACAACAAAAATTTTCAAAACAAAAAAAGTAACTTAACGAAAGTCTATATTTATATACAGATATACATACGTATATATATATATATATGTAAATATAAAGCTGCGTGTTGCTTGAGGTCAAGCAACTTGTTGCTTCACGGCTGATTTTCATGCGTGGGTTGGTGGCAGGTATTGAAATTTGGCAAACGCATTGATTTGGATTTTTGGGTATATACATACATATATGCATATGTAGGTCCATATACGTATATAAATATATAATAAATATATAAACATTAGTCTATTAATAGAGCTCCCATTTCATGCATGAGATTGCATGTTTATATAAAAGTCAGTAAAGTAAAATGTGCGTGCGAAAAGTGTTTAACGTTTTGTATAACGCAAGTAATGAAACTAAAGCACTGTTATTGTGCTGTATTTTTTTTGTAATTTCACATATTTGGGGCGTGACAATAAAGTTTAACGCATTGGCTGCGGCACTGTAACACGTCAAACACGCCATTATTGTTGTTATTATTTTTTTTACTTTTTCCACTATACTTAATTGTCTGTTTCACGTTTTTTGCGATTCATTTTGTTGTTTTACTTTGTAAAGTTTTCAATTGAGTTTTTCGATTTTTTTAGTTAAAATTTTTTTTTTTATTTTTACCTTTTATTTTTATTTTTAATTTTATTTTTTATCTTTTATTATTATTTTTTTTAGTTTTTATTCATATTTTTTTGTTTGTTATTTTGTATATTTTATTTTTGGGTTCCTTTTTTAATTTTTTTTTTATATTTATTTTTTTTTTATTTTTAATTTTTATTTTAATTTTTTTTTTGGTATTTTTTTAGTTTATTTTTTTCTGCTTAATTACATTCCCATTTATAAACTTAAAAGCTGTAAGCTCATTAATAAAAGTAAATTGTTTGTAGGCGGTCTCAAAAGGGGTGTGTATTGCCGGCGGCAGTTATACTTACACATACAAACATATGATTGTGTGTGTATGCGCTTTTGTGAAAATTTCATTTAATTTTATATGTCTGCTTCCGCCGTTAATGCGGTTTAGTTTGCGTTTAATGTCACTCTTTCGGCATGTGCAAGACTACATATAAACATACATATGTATATACACATACACTCTATGTACATATATATGTATTATAAAAGCCGTCGCTGCATTTCCGTGCAAACTAAAATAACAAATTGCGATTTGCATTTAAATTAACTGCACATTCACACATACATATGTATATATAGGAGTCGATATGTGTATATAACGAAGTGCCGAAAAGAACATGCAAACATTGTGTGCGAGTTGGAAAGCGCCGAGAGATTGATTGCTATGGACCAGCGGAAGTTTTCCAATGTTTTGATTGCCATATAAATAGTGTTGTGACGTACCAAAGCACTACTAATTCATAATTAATGGGCACAGTGGGCTATTTCGTTATAATATTTTTATTAAATTCCCAATGTTTATATATTTACAATGAGAAATGCTTAAGGTAAATACATATTACATAATATTCTTATGCTATTCACAAACAACCCTCTTATAGTCTTTTCGCACAGTCAAATTAATTGATCAATTAAAATTTTAATCGAGAAACTAGTTTTTGCCCTTCTCACTGTCGGCTACTCTATAATAATTTCAGATGTTATACATTCTAGCAACTAAAAAAATTGTTTTTTTTTTTTTGTTTGATAAAGTTCAGAGTAAAGACAATATAAATATCGAAAAACAAAAAAATATTTACTGAATATTGGGCCTAATCATAGAATTCAAAATCAGCGAATTCGATTTCGATACGATAAGGATTTTCGTTTAAAAATTTTCCAGCAATCATTGATTCCGTCGATAAGCTGCTTTACTACAATGTGAAAACGCAATACTGTTTTATCGACAAATGTGACAAATGATTGCGGTAAACGGAATTTTAAGACGATAGTGTACTATATTTAAGGCTTAAAAAACAATATTTCATATTAAAAAATATTGAAATTTTTTGAAAGTTGTAAGTATTTTTCTGGAGCGCCTGGAGTCTGCACTTGTAAATCGGTGCCGGTGATGGAGGTCGTGCAATGCATCTGAAACAGTCGAACCAAATTTTTTTTTTTTAATTTTTATAAGTTTCTTTTTTTATGAACGAAAAGAATAGCGAAGAAGTTATAAAATTGCAAATATTTTCGAAGTTTGAAAAAAAAAATTGACTTTAAGTTGCAAAACAAGTAATTTAAATAATATTTACCCATTTAAAATATAATTTAGTCCTTTAATCAGTCCTTCAGTAATTGTTTACATACAAACTTCCAAATGGTTTATTTCTTTTAAATTTCTGCAACTCACTCGCCAACGGAGAAATTTCGACAAAAATTGTCGATTTTGTGGATTCAATGATTTCGTAATTAGCGACAACTATTAACAGCGCGGAATGTATTTTATCATGTCTGTAAATGCGTTCACTTTGGTTGAAAATTGTATTTTCGATACGGTTTCAATTATTGCAATTTAAAATTTTTCGAACGTATTGAACCATTTTTCCATCGAAACGGATTCAATGATTAGGCCCATTCATTTAAATTTAATCGCTGTAAATTTCTTTTAGAAAACTTCTATTAAATTATTTGTCTTTCATTAAATTTTCTATTCTCTCAATGACTGCATATATTCCATAGTGAATTGGGCAGCAATTTTAAGAAAATTAACTATTAATGGACAATTAATTATTTTTATATCTTAATTGAGTTACAATTAAGGATTTTAATTAAGTTAATAACTAAGATATATGCAAGAAAACTACATTAGCCAGTACTCTAGGAACTAAATAATCCATGTTTTTTACTCACATAAAAAAAAACATTAATCATATGAAATCGCGCCAACACTATGACAAATTAATGTCAGCTGACTGCTCTTTATTTAAATAGGCTTGTCGTTTGACACTTGAAATTTTAACTGACATCGCAAGGCGCCTGCCAATTTATGCAAAAAGCAACACATAAATGAATGAATGAATGAATCAGTGACAACACTGCAGTAATCCAATGAAAATAAATAAGATAAATATGTTGAACTACAAATGGCTGCTAAGTTATGCGTAAAGTTATGTTACCGGACGGTCACAAGACGCTGCTAATGCACTTGTTAATTTTGTTTACTACTTATGAGCAGAGTTCGTTGCCGGCAGTCAGTTGTACACGTAAATCATGTGACACAGGAAACCGTGAGTGAAAGTATTGTTGTCCAGTCTGCGAAAGTTATTTATTTATTTATTTATTTTTTTGTAACGAAAATCTTATTCCAATAATGAGCAATGTTATTGTTGAATATACAAATATATGGTTTTAATGTAGGCGTAGTAGTTTAGCGGCAGAAAACTATTTTCTCTATTTCCTATTTCGAGGAATGTTGTTGATTCTACTGTCCTTAGCCGTAAATAAAGTCGATCCGTTCATATTATTACAAAGAGCTGACTATCGTAGGAAAGGTTTAGAGGTGGATTGGACAAGGCTATAAATCTCGAACATTCTAAATCTTCAACGCCGATCCCCTCATGGCACTCTATGCTTTCTAGGGAGCTACCAGTAAAAATCATATGTAGAACAGTATAATTTGGCACTGGGATCCGGACTATTGGGCACAAATACTTCAAAAACGTACATATATGTAGGAAGCTCCTCTTCAACTTTAGGTCAAACAAAATGTTGTCATCCTCCTTGAATGCTTCCACTTCCATAATGTGTCCGAAAGTATTCCACGTTTATATGTTCATAAATACGTAGATCAATTTAAGTAGAGAGTCTAATCAATAAATACCCGATTGCAAATACCATATTTTATTTTTTAAATCTCTTAAAATGTTCTATAAATGTCCAGAGCATAGATCAACGCAAAGTTCTGAGTTCGTTTTCTACTGAATTCTAATTATAGTAGGGTCCTCCATTAAAAAACAACCGTCTCTGAAAGCCCAATCCTACAATCAGTTCTCCATACCGAAACCAACATTTCCATATTACAAATTTCTTGCTCAAATTTATACATTATCTTGACATACCCCCGATGAGTAGGGAATGTATAGGCTAAGGAAGTTTTAAAAATCAATTTATGATTTTTGCAAGTCCAAGTTCATATTAATCCCTAAAGTTACTAAAAATTTAAATACTAATCCCGTGTATAAGATCGCTTCATGGACTTGCCGTTAGCCAAAGTCGCAAACGATCTACAATACTTAAATAGAATCCCAAATGGGGTTCGAAACCAACTATTCGAGATCTTTAGGTAATCCTTTTAATGATCTATGTACATTGGAAACCAAAATATATATAAGATATATTTTGGAATATAGAGGTGACAACTGATCAAGATATAGTTCAAAATATTTATTGAAAAAGTTTCTTACGACATATAATGAATATTTCATTTGTTATATGTACATTTTGTAAACTTAACCCCGTAATAATAACCTTGAAACACTCCACATATAATTGATTTACATATTTCTTCGAAGTTTACTTGACTTACATAAACATTTCTATGCTACTCTACTCCACAGTTACATTGCTGGCCGCTTCAAAATCATTTCGAATTCGGAAACTAAAGGCCTTGGCACATTCGTCGGCACATTCGCATTGCCATCGCTGATCTTTCTCTCGCTGGTCGAGCTCAATTGGAACACGGTGAATTGGACCTTCTTACTGGCCATGACCCTATCCAAATCGATTGTATTCTTTGCTGTGCTCGTGATCTCACTGCTCATAACACGACCACTGAATTATGCGCGCGCCGGCCTCTTGAGTATTTTCTGCACGCAGAGTAATGATTTCGCGATTGGCTATCCGATTGGTATGTAGCAATTTTACCGCTAAATAAGTGAAAATTTACATGTATTTTTCGTCTTCTTTACAGTTATGGCGCTGTACAAAGACGTGCATCCCGAGTATGCCTCTTACTTGTATTTGATGGCGCCCATTTCGTTGGCGCTACTGAATCCCATCGGCTTGGTGTTAATGGAAATCTCGAAAATCATGCAAACCAAAGCCGAAGCGGTAAGTTATTTACGCATAACTTTACTTTTTTCTATAAAAAAATAAAAAATCATTTACAAATTCAGGCACAAGAAGCACCAATCTGCCCAGAAACCTGTCCAGCCGAACAGCTGACAAAGCGCACACGTTGTGTGGGTGAAAAAACGCTCTTGATATTGCATACACTAAAATCGCTCTTCTTCAATCCAATGTTGTTGATGACCCTGTTGGGAGTTGGTGGCGCTTTCGTCTTTCCAAATGGTCTACCCGAAGTGATAGCGAGCGTTTTGCGCGTTTTCGGTCAGTCATTTTCAGCGACGGCGCTTTTCCTGCTGGGCTTGAAAATTGTCGGACAAGGTGGTTCATTGCGTGGCGCAGGCTTTTTGCTACCCGGCATCTTGATATTGGTGAAAATGTAAGTTTTTGCACAGAAACGTTGTCTACATTTAGGCGCCATACTAAAGTCTAATCTTTTATAGTTTGGTTTTGCCGCTAGTGTGCCGTCAAACGGTGAATATCATGCAAGCGGGCACAGATTTCAATGATACAACTGAATTGAGCACCTTCGGCTTTTTATATGGCACCTTTCCGGCCGCACCGGGCGCTTTCGTCATTGCCACACAATACAATGTCGAAGTGGAATTGGTATGTAGAGATGCATTTTGAGTTGTCGTATTAGTTATGAGAACAATTTCTTTATTTTTTCTCTCCAATCCAGGTCGCTACCGGCATGGTACTCTGCACATTCATCTCCGCGCCGCTTATGTTCATCTCGGCGAAAATGATCTCCATCACCAATTTAAATCCCGTCGACTATATACACGAGTTGGATGTATTTTCTTTCGATATAAGCGTTGCCGGCGTGGCTGCCTGCATCTGGGTTTTGCTTTTATTGATTGTAACGAAGCGGTTTAGACGCATGCCGCACCGCGTCACCTTCTGTTTGGTGTTGTCGCAACTGATGTGCTGCACCGCCATCATTATTTGGGCGAAATTCGATCATGTCGAGAAGTGGCTGATTTATCTGCAATTCTTTCTCTTCAATATGGGCACATTCAGCAGTCGTTTGTGGACCGCCATCTTGGCAATTTCCTTGCTCTTCCTGCAGTGTCGCAGCTTGTGTTTCGTACTCAACATGTGGCCCTATATGGTGAGTTGTGCTAGGTGTTTTGGTGGCAATATAAACTCATTTTTAATATAATTTCAAAATTTATATGAACAAATAGGTCGCCTTCGCTTGGGGTGTGCCCGCCATAATATCTGGTCTGCTGATCGCCTTGGATAGCAAGATTTTATTGCCGGATAAACATAATCCTTGCTTTCAATATGGCACTGCGCAGGCTGCAGTCACTGTATTCATGCTTGTCATGTGTTTCTTTGGTAAGTTAAGCTTAATTTTCGATTACTCAAGCCAGTCAAGCGGCGGCTAATGGACAAAACTTCTAAATCACCTTTTCCAAAGCATGACTGGCTTAACCTCTTAAGTATTCTAAGACTTGTTTTTAATGATGAGAAAACCGCTGTTGACAAGTTAAGACAGGCTTTGCATGGCGCTTGCGTCGCTCAGCACACACGGAAAGCTGCTTATACGGCTGCGGAGAGCGCGTGTTATGACGCTGGGACGCAGCTGCAGCTATTTCTTGTCTGCTGTCCCCCTTGTACGTTAAGTGCTGTGTAAAGCTTTGCAGTGATGTACACAAAGTTTTCAATCTGATACATAAATTTATCTTCTAACCCCATTAATCTAAGCTGGGATCAATTCTTAACCTTTCTTATACCGTTACTTTGCAGTTACGGTTGGCTGTTTGGTAATGCATCAGCGTTACAAGAAGCGTTATGAGAAGTACTTGACATATACACGCGAATTATCCAATCCTGACTCAGGTGAGTTCATTTAAATTCCATTTTTTTTTTTATATAAATTTTTTTTTTTAAATAAAATTTTTTTTTTAAATAAAATTTTATTTTTATTCCATCAGAACCCTCTGACTTGCAATCGACCATATCTACCGCGAATTTGCTCACGAATGCTGATGGTGCGCGTCTCTCCAATGGCAGCGTGCCCGTGCAAAGACGTCGTTATGGTTCGTACTCTTCATCGGACGATGATGATATTATCTCGACAGCCGATAATGGGCCCAACACCATAGCTGGCGGCTGCGGTGGTGGTGGTGGTACTTGTTGCTCCAGCACTACCAGTCCAACAACTACAACGGTTGTTGTAGATATCGAAGATTTGTTGGGACGCCGTGAAGCGGCTGCCAAATCAGCTGCTGAAAGCATGGCGCGTAAGCGTAGCAATGATACAGCCACCACGCCATCAACAGACCAATTTGAAGATGAGTAAGTGCTAATAAAACTGGTTCAACATTCTCACTAAATTTATTTTAATGTAATATATCACTCGTTCTCCAGAAATCTTGGCATACGTTCGGGCATCTGCAGTCCAGCTTTCAATTGTGGCGCGAGTTCTTCACGTCAAAATTGCCAATCGATTATCGAGCGCTATCAAGATCAGTCACGTCGTGGTCTAGAGCCATTGGAATATGCTAATGATGCTGATGAATATCAGACTTTGAAGCATACAGTATTGTTGGTGTTGTTGCTCTGCTCCATGTTTGTGGTATGTACATTAAACTTTCTTATTCCAAACACAAATTAATAACTATAAAATGAAATTATCACTTTCCAGGGCTTATCTGTCTCCATTTGGACTCTAGTCATGGATGGCATGTCTGGTATTTATTTGGAATTGAGTTTTCTGGACGCTTTCTTGAACTTCGGACAGAGCTTAATCGTTTTGGCGCTATTTATCACTGACACCAGCGAATTGCTGACACCGTTCGTGAAGATTTGGCGCAAGTTGTGGTGCGTAGCAGTTTATTGAGTGTTAAAAGGCTTTTTTTTTTAATTTTTTGTAAAAAAAAAAAAATATTTTTTCTATCCTCTCTTCTTTTAGGTACGGCGCAAATGTTTTAACGTTGCCACTTTGGACAAGCCTCAACCCGGAGACCAAGCATATTTGTGAGCAGTTCCGCAATCATCATTTGGACAATTGCAAGAAGGATATTGCCAAGGATAGAAGGTTGGTTTTATACTATATTTTCTGTGCTATTTCATTTTGTGTGTTTTTTATACTCCTGCAACTGTGAATCACTCATCACAAGAATGCATTGATTATTATTTTATCATACAGAATAGTTCAAAATTATAATTTTTGAAAATTTCTAATCTCAAACACCTACTTTTCTTAAAGAGCCAACAATTTTATGAGCCTTGATAATCCATAGATCGTTATTTTATATTATGTAATTGAGGTTATGAATATGAAGTTAATACCAATTTCCATTTCACTTCTAATTTTATAGGAAATTTGTAAAATTTCCTTGATTTTTTAATCTATTATAATCGTTTTGGTATGAAATAAAACCAAAATTCTTTTAATTTAAATATTTTTATGAATTATTCATGAATATCAAGCATTTCAGTCGTTAATATACATTTTATAATAATCTAAGAAAGTCAAGTCCTTTTGATACTGCATAGTATTCTATTTTAATATCAGCTGATTGAAGTGTTTTTAGAAGGTATGTAATTCCACTTTCTTGAGCAATTACATCATTGAGCTGATTACATCACATTTAAAGCATAAGAAGCTAGTAGCAAAAGAAAGCTTTCAATTAATTTTTTCATGACGCTTGGCTAATACTTAAATATAGAAATTTAAATTACTTACTTTTGAAAGAAATGCTGCAAATTACATGATGTATTCAAAAAATAACGGGAATCGTAAAATTTTCGCTTATAAAACGAAAATTCCCGTTATTTTTTGAACACACCTCTTATGTAAAGGGTTTTTCAATAAGAGCGCACAAACGATTTTTTAAATAAAACAAAAACGGTTTGGGATATCAATCAATTTTCTTTATTCCTGTGAAAGTACATTCGATGTCATTAAGTATGGAACTCGATTTCTCAAAAGGCCAGATGCTGGACCCAATTTTCGACGGTTTTCAAGCATAAATCGGCCTACACTGCTGCAGTTTCACATTCGATATTCTTAGGAAGTTCATCAATCGTCTGTGGCTTGCCGACATAGACCATAGGTTTGACATAGCTCGAGAAGAAATGGTCTCACGATAGAGTCGGCTAATTGACTAGGCCATTTATTGAGATGACGCGTTCACCAAACTTTGGTTTTCAATAAATTGATTGTGACATTCGCTGTGTTGCTTGTCCAAGTCCATATCATCTAATTCGAGCTAAAAATATTCGGTTATCATTGAGTTGTAGCGGTTCCCATTCACAGTAACGTGCCGGTATTGATCATCACAGAAGAAGTTCGCCCCCAATGACGCCGCTGGCCCATAAACCGCACCAAACCGTAATTTTTTCGTGACGCAATGGTGACACATGGAGTATATGTGGATTGCTGCCTGACCAATAACGCATATTTTGCTTATTAACGAAGTCATTCAGCCAGAAATTAGCCTTATCGCTAAATATGTGTTTTCGATGAAAATCCCCTCTTATAGTTTACGATACTGTCTCCGAATTTCGGTAGTAAATTTTATCGTATATCTTTTTGTGATGAAATGACAAACCTTACTGAAGAGAGATATCAAAAGCGGTGGAAAATTATGGCGTCGTTTGCTATCCCTATCGGTATACTTTGTAGCGTCCCTTTTGAAAAACCCATTACAAGTAGTTCTGACTCAAAATCGTTTTACAAACCAATTTGACATTTTTCATTCACTTTTGGTACATTTTTGCATAAAAGCTTTACAAATTATGTATCAAAACACAAAAATAATGTCGAATTTGGATTTCTCACACCAAAAAAACTTTCCAATTTGAATTTAGAAGACAAACACAATCATTAAAATTGCGTTAAAAAACCGATTCCGTTTAAAAAATGTAATTTCATATTATTCGAAATTTCACATAACCTCTAAAAATTGTTTAACATTAGATTTAGCGTTTCATAATTGACTTTATCACATAGGCTGTCAGCTTTTATATCATTTCAACTGCTACAGTGTTGTTTATTATTCTCAATTTGTTCCGTAATATTTAATGATTTACTATAAATCATAAATTATTTATTTGCGTATGCCACCTTTATTTCCTTTTAATTCCTCATTCTCATTAATATTTTCAATATTTTTTATATTGCCTACAGGTGGCGCATCCGTGTTTACCGCAAAGTATTTTATGGCACCGAATTCGTGGATTGGCTAATGGAAGTTGGTCTCGCCAAGGATCGCCTGGAGGCTGTGCATTATGCTAGGCACTTAGTGGACGGACGTGTGCTGCGGCATATAAACAATGTTTATCATTTCGAGGATAAACAGCTATTATATAATTTCTGTGCACGCATGTAAATTTAAGTACAACAACAACAAAACGTAAATACGTATAAAATTACGTATGCTTCAAGGAATTTAATTTCCTTTTTTCTCTGATTATTTTTTGTTTTTGTTTGTTTAAGTGCAATAATATTAGTAGTAAGTGTAACTATAAGTGTAAGGACGACGTTGTACCAATGTAACGTTGGATGTGGTGCTGTGATGCGTGTCAAATGTTATTTTCATATAAGCTTATATGTATTAAATATATATACAACAGTATATTAGCTGCTTTATACATACATACACATACATATATACAAACATATACATATATAGTTTATATATATATATTAGTTATTGAAAGTTACTGGCGTAAGCAGCCATTTACGTGATTAACTTGCATATAATCTACCCACTTAAACGCAAATCATTATGTCTGTTTGATTTATTGCGATTGTGGTTTATTGTAAACCTTTATTCACTATTAAGTATGTATCTTAGGAATTTGTATTAACTAGTCGTTCTAGTTTTTAATTTTTGTTGTATGTTGTATGCATAAAAGATCATATCACAAAGAATTATTAGCTTTCAATTAGACAATTCAATTTAGACAATCCTGCAACTATTATGTAATTTGTTTTTGTATTTTTTTATTTTTTAATTTTGTAATTTTGTTTGTGCAATTGTTTTACTCTATAGTGTATTTGAATTGTACGAAGTGTACGCGCTATGCCAAATATCTATTGTAAATTAGGGAATTATATGTATAAATTTAGTGAACGAAACGTATTTTTTGCATAGAAGAAACGCCAATTTTATTGTGAAAAAATGAAAAATGAAGAATATTTGCTAGGCATAAGTTGATATATAAAGATTGTGATTGCTTTTAAGCACAATTCGGTTTATAAGCAAGTGCAGTTAGTTAGCAAGCTGCAAATGAGAGATAATCTATTCTAAAAATATTTTAGAAAAATGTAAATATATTATAAAATAAAGAAATAATAAATTTGCTACGGTCACAAAGAAGCTGAAAAAAGAATATGCCGAATATGTTTTCCTTAGTTTTATGTTAAGGGGAAATTATTTTTATTATTCCAATTGTTTTTAGCGGAGTATTTCTGTATGTTCAAGTTCGAAGACGGTAAATAAACACTGGCGCCACTATCGCAAGATAAGTTTGCTATAGTCTCCTAGACGCCTACTGCGGATTTTAGCGATATTGGAAATATGATTCTTGCCTTATCTGTATGGACTACCCGGAGATTGGCAAAACGATTAAAGGATTATACGAATAATGTCGAATTGCACATAAACGGTCTCATTTGATATTGTTCGAACTGCTACCTGACCTAACGTATTTTCCACATTTGGCTTCATGAACTTCTTTTAATTTCCAAGAATGGAAAAAGTCAGTCGTCGGACAAAATTTGGAGTCGAACGAAGAGGTTATCATCAGCTACTTCACAAATTTTTCGGATCGATTAAGGAAAGGTTAAGTGTATCGAGTTAAAAAGAGACTATATTGAGAAAAAAGTTTCCTAAAAGGGACTTTATTGGGAAATATGTAAATCGTATTTTTATACTCTAGCAACAAAAGTTGCTAAAGAGAGTATTATAGTTTTGTCCACATAACGGTTGTTTGTAAGTCCTAAAACTAAACGATTTAGATATAGAGTTATATATACCAAAGTGATCAGGGTGACGAGTAAAGTTCAAATCCGGATGTCTGTCTGTCCGTCCGTCCGTGCAAGCTGTAACTTGAGTAAAAATTGAGATATCTTAATGAAACTTGGCACCATTTGAAGGTTAAGTTCGAAAATGGGCGGAATCGGACCACTGCCACGCCCACAAAATGGCGATAACCAAAAACACATAATGAGCTAAAACTAAGCCATAAATAAAGTTATGAAAACAAAATTTGGAACACAGGATCGTATTAGAGAGGGGCAAATTTGAATGTAATTTTTTTGGAAAAGTGGGTGTGACCCCGCCCCCAAATAGGTTTTTTGTATATATCTTGCAAACCAATAAAGCTATATAAACCAAACTTTCTGCAGTCGTTTCTTTTAGCCGTTTCCTTATACAGTCCAAAAATGAAAGAAATCGGATAATAACCACGCCCACCTCCCATACAAAGGTTAGGTTGAAAATGACTAAAAGTGTATTAACTCATTAACGAGAAACGTCAGAAACCAATTTTTACATAAGAAATGGCAGAAGAAAGCTGCACTGAGATTTTTTTACAAAATGGAAAATGGGAGTGGCGTCGCCCACTTATGGGTCAAAAACCATATCTCAGGAACTACTCGACAGATTCGAATGAAATTCGGTATATAATATTTTCTTGGCACCCTGATGACACGTGTGGAAAATGGATGAAATCGGTTCACAACTACGCCTACTTCCCATATAACTCAATTTTGAATCCTTCTGATTCTTTCACTTTATAATGTATACATAAGGAACCGATAAAGATAGCGAAATAAAACTTTATACAAATAGTACATATCATCTCTGGCTAAATCTCTCTGATAATTTAATGTAATTCAGAGGAAATTGTTTATTCTAATAGTGTGTCTCGGTTCCAAAAATTATTAAAATCGGATAATAACATCTCCTAGCGCCCATATACCTAATTATAGGCTTTTCAAAAATATGGTGGGCTTTAATCCGCATATATGTATGTATTGATTAATATGTGAGATATCTAACCGAAATTAAGTGAGTGTATAGTCTTGGATATAGTGTACCTTGCTGGTGAAAATGAATGAAATCGGTTGAGGAATTTCCTCAGCCCTCATACACTATATAGGACGATTTTCGTTATTCTATTAAACTTTGTGCCGAATTTATAGGTAAATTTGGGTGTTATCTTAATAAAGTTTCTTCCATAAATTGCGAGAGTATAAAATGTTCGGTTGCACCAGAACTTAACCTTTCCTTACTTGTTTTAATTACAATATGTTGCAGATTTATCGAACCAGTGCTTTAAAATTCGGGGTTTTTGTGGATCCATAAAATTGTAATCTGAATTGAAGGTAAGTTTTTTTTAATTTACTCAGAGCTGTCGCACCTTCCTTAAATTTGCCGGAACTATAATTTTTTCTGTCAATCGCTGACTTCTCTAGACTCCATCCATAACCGAATTGAAAGTTTTGTAATATTATTTTAGTTAGGCTGACCAAAGTTCTTCGAACATCTCTCAGGGGAAATAAGTATGTACACTCTCATCTATATTCCAATGACTTCCAAGCAGATAAACGTGGTCTGAGTGGTATAAGAGCCGCATATGTCGTTCATTGAAATTTAAAAGGCGCCTAGAAGTAGATGAATAATACATCTCTGTCCAATCTGCTTTTCGGATGTATAGGAATGAGATGTATAGGAAAAGCATGGCAACTATCGGATGCTGTTTCCACGATGATGTTTATCAATTATCAATTATCAATTATCGGTGGTGTCACAATAGTCTGCCAAGGGCTTAGGTGTGTCGACAGACAAACACTTAACCTAACCTAACCTACGGTTACGTCCGAAGTTCGTACTTTCTTACTTGTTTACTTTTGTCGTCTTAAATTTGGTGTATTTTATCGACGGCAACAAAGTAAGAATGCTACTGCGCACGCTTAATTCGTACGTGTTTGAAATTTTGAAACAATTTTATACAACATTTGCGTTTCTATTGGCTATTATGTTTTTATTTATTTCGAAATTTATTTTTATTATCAAAATTAGTACTTTTAAACATCTTGTGTTCAATCTGTGTGGAATTGAAAAAAAAAATAAAAATTATCTACTGAAAATACAGATAGTTATACAGCAAATGTTTGTACGCAGCAAACCTCTCTGCTGAATTTCAATTGGCTGCAGCGACACAGATTCTTTAATTTTTCTGCGCAAACGACAACATAAAGAATGCCTACCGAAACACAGAGACCATATGAATTCTGCGGATCACATGCATATACGAACATATCGATTTGCTATTAAATAGTTGGTTCATTGTTTAAATTCAGTATGTCAATAGCCTTAAAATTTATTCCAACTATTTACTCTACATTCTACTTCTACATACTACCTTTCGCTGGCCACCCAATCTATACATATCTAATTAAAAGGTGTTTTTTAGGAGTATAATATAACTCGGGTGGCCAATTGAGGTCTCCATTTCATCATATCATTCGATAAGCAAAAGATTATGCTATAAATTTAATTTTCTCATACAGAGCGATAGTTTTGGAAATTAGGTTTCACGATTTTGTACATTGGTTCTGGAAATAAGTTATACTGAAAATAAATTTCAAACATTAGTGCTGTTTTGGCAGCTGGTCTGACAGCTACACCCCTAGTATATGCTCAACCCACAAATAAACACCTTATATTAATGTCAATCAATAGTTGTTGCGATCACGTTAAATAAACACTCGGCGCATATGCGCAGTCGCTGCATATGAAATTCTTACTCCACTTTTGCTTACTGTTATATCCACACGCATACATAAATATCTGAGTTATTTGCTCATTTCACAGTTTGTTTATGTGTACATTTTTTCATACAGTCAGTTCACAGCAAATTAATTTCGCATTCAGCACAACTACCGGCACTTTTGCCAACGAACGATTGATTTAAAATTGTTTGTATATAAATGTAAATCTGGTTGAACGATTAAATGTCAACACATTTCTGACAGCTGTTATTAACATTTTACATAAGCGAATCAACAAACGAAACCGCAAAACACGCTTACTCGAAGCTGGAGAGAAAAAATGTATGGAATTAGCACGCTATATGGATAGGGGCTTGCGTTGACATGAAATGTTATGTAAATCAAAAAACGTGGCAGCATATAGAATGATGAGTATGATGCAAGCGATTCGATATAAAACCCTATAGCGATATAGGTACGAGTAATTCTATCAAAAATATCAAAGATATAAACCGAATTTTTCGAATTTTGTTTCTTGGAATATGATATGTGAGAGGTGACTTGACTTTATAGTGTTCCAGAACTGATGGACGTAAGAGATAGTACCTCTTTGGGGATACCAAGCACCCATTACCTGACTCCTTTTCCTCGCTATCGCAGTACAATCAAGGAGTAGATGCTCAGGCGTCTCCGTCCTCAGTTTTTGCCAGTTACTCCGCAAGTTCGTTTCCTGGTATCCCTTTGTGTACAGGAATCCAAACCAAGATTGTGCTGTTGTTGCTAGCAACCTAGTCGAGCTTCTCGTTACAGTCCAGAAGCAGTACCGAATTTATTTCGAAAGAAAATATTTCCTGGAGAGCCGGTTGACTATCAGTGATGATGACGTTGTGTTCACTGTGGTAGTTCCTCTCTAGTCCTCTAGCCTCAGCATGGAAATGCTGGGAAACTGAGTCATGGGCACAGATAATATGAGGCGTGGTCCTGGTAACCCGACTCCTATTCCATCTGCTATCTTTTACACGTCCGTATACCTTTGCTGGTTGCTTTTACTTATGTCTTCCTTGAGAGTGGAGTCCTTTTAGTCTCTGTCGCTGATCAGAGCTATTCTGAATCGTTTTTGGTCTCTTTTAATGATGTTGTCCCTTGGAAGAAGTGCAAGTAACAGTTTTCCATCAATGGTTCTTAGTTTCCAGGCGCTTATCACCTTGCTATTACCTAGTCCTGGTGTTGAAATAATCTTTCGATTATTTAAAAAACTATCATTAATTAATTTCCCTGCAGTGATATAAATATGTATTTTATGTATCGAAACTTAGCCGATTTTTGGTATAGTTATTTTCAGTAAACGGCTAAATCATGACTTTGATGAAAACAGAGCCCTTTAAATATCAATTGACAACAATCGGTTATACATAGAAAAATATAACAAGTGTCTTAAGATCAGTCATAACATTAAACGCGTCGCGTCTCAATCGGTTTAATATTTCCTACATGGTTCAATAAGATCTTAAGTAATACATATGGACAATCCTTTCTTGGACATTTTTACATGATTTTAATTTATTCTAGGAAATTTACTTCCTTTAATTTACACATTTTTTTACTTTCGAACAACTTGAGAGAAATTTTAATTTTCTTTTAATTCTTTCGACTTTCTCAAACACTTAGCTGGTGTGAGTGTGAGTAGCATAAAATCCCTTCAATTAAAAAACCGCCAAAAGTCGCGCAAAATTAACTGCTTTTCTCGCAACGCAATTTCAACAGATCAAAGAGGCTTACGCTTCCATGGACCTTTCTTCGCTCTCAGTTTATGGTATATCGAAATTAATTACCCTTTTATTAAATTGCAAAATATGGGGCACGATGCCAGTTGTCGCTGTTAGGCATTGATGGGAATGTAGGAATATTGTATATAATATAAAGTAATGTAAATATCTAAGCTTTCTAAGCACACCGTTATTCAATAATTAATTCTTACAGTAGTAATTTGGCCTAGCAAAATTCTTGTAAACAAAAAGAAGTTTGTAAATAAAGTAGCAATAAATGTCAGTAGTCGAAATATAATCGTACTCCCCTTTCTATGGTGCCTCAATAGCCGTGGGTATATTCTGGGTATATGACAAGGAATATGAATTTTTCTGAAAGAAGTTTATTTTTTTTTTTTGTTTTTGGAAAACTCTTAAATTTCTGCTCATATTTTCTGAGTGACCTACTGGAACCAATTGTTAAGCAGGGAAAATGTTTTAAATTTATAGACACTATTTAGAAGAAATTGACAAGAGGACTTTGATAGAGACTATATTTTTAATGAACATATAGTTTCTACCCGATCTTTAGGGTGAGTTCCATTAAACTGGGCCAAAATCTTGAATAATTAAGACGGTGAGCGATTATGAACTAGTATCTGGTAAAGTTCCTGAGAGTTACTGGTTCCCGAGGCGAAAGCAATCAGTAGATTGCGCTCCCTATCATTCTCGCCCTCTTTCGACAGAAGTTTCTCTTGAAGTTTGTGTTACAATTAGTACTTTCGAACATAACTTGTCGTTACCATTTAGTAATTTAGTGGAAAATAATGCTTAGATATTTGCTAGATACTAGGCCAAGTTCCAATAGTAGCCGAATTAGAACAAGTTCAGTACAGAACCTCAGTACAGAACCTCATTTTTTTGCTTATTAATTTCTACAACATCTCAATAATATTGTCCTAAATTTTCAAGTCAATCCGAATAATAGTTTCGGAGATACAGCCTTTGGAAGCGCTCCAAGTCAAGTACTATTGTTACTCAAAACCTTAAACGTGTTTTCTCGGAAACTATTCAACCGATTTTGATGAAATTTTACACAAATGTTCGAGATACAATTTACTCGTGCTTGAATGAAGGATTTTATTTTTTTTCAATTACAACTATTTAAAAAACAAGTAAGGAAGGGCTAAGTTCGGGTGTAACCGAACATGTTATACTCTCGCAATTTATTTATTTAACTTTATTAATATTATATAATTCACAATTTGACCCACATATTCATCATATATATTGTATAAAGTCCATTGAAAGTTGGAAACCATAATATTTAGGTTAGAAGCACCGAGGTCCTCGTGTTCGATATATGGGGCCTTAAAACCCTATGGTCCGATTTCGGTGAATTTTAGAATGGGGCTAGTGTGGCAGCATAACATAGTATTTGTGCAAAGTTCTGCACCGATATCTTCACTAGCATTTACTTCATATATTGTAAAGTAAACGATTCAGATTGTCTTCAAAGTTCTGGTATATAGGAAGTAGGCGTGGTTGTGAAGCGATTTGGCCTATTTTCACAGGATATCATTGGGATGTAAGGAAACTATGACAAACCAAGTTCCATTGAAATTGGTCGATTAGTTCCTGATTAGTTCCTGGTTTTCACCCATAAGTGGGCGACGCCACGCCCATTTTCCATTTTGTAAAAAATTCTGAGTGCAGCTTTCATCTGCCATTTCTTATGTGAAATTTTGTGTTTCTGACGTTTTTCGAGTTAACCCACTTTTAGAAATTTTCAACCTAACTTTTGTATGGAAGATGGGCGTGGTTATTATCCGATTTCCTTCATTTTTGGACTGTATTAGGAAGTGGCTAAAAAAAAACGACTTCAGAAAGTTTGGTTTATATGGCTCTATTGATTTGCGAGATATGTATAAAAAACTTAGTAGGGGGCGGGGCCACGCCCACTTCCCAAAAAAAATTACATCCAAATATGCCCCTTCATAGTGGGATCCTGCATATCAAATTTTATTCCATAGCTTTATTTATGGCTTAGTTATGGCACTTTATGTGTTTCCGGTTTTCGGCATTTTGTGGGCGTGGCAGTGGTCCGATTTTGCTCCTTTTTGAAAGCAACCTTCATCTATGGGGCCAAGAAATAAGTGTGCTAAGTTTCATCAAGATATCTTAATTTTTACTCAAGTTACAGCTTGCACAGACGGACGGACGGACAGACAGACATTCGGATTTGAACTCCACTCTTCACCTTGATCACTTTGGTATATATAACCCTATATCTAACTCATTTAGTTTTGGGTGTTACAAACAACCGTTATGTGAACAAAACTATAATACTCTCTTTAGCAACATTTGTTGGGAGAGTATAAAAATGTCAAGAAAATTTTACCGAAATTTTTATTTTTTCCAATTTTTTGTCTCTCCTTCGTTCAAGCACGGGTTATGGTCTTACCTAAAACACTTATTTTTGTTTTTTTTTTCATTTTGGATGATCCTGTCAGGAGTTATGCTGACAACGCGGAAGCACTTTTTTCCGGCTAAACGGTTTCAACACCAATCACATACATACATAATGAATGATATATTATTGAACTACTTAGGTTTGTATACCAACCATCTGATACTTTTTGCTAATAAAAGCAAGCTTCAACATCCCTAACGTCTTTCTAAACACCTTTATAATAAAATTTCACTTAAGTAACCGGGGCGCAACCCTAATAATGAATCTGATGAGGTTGATGAACTCCACAGATGAGTACGACATAGTTAGATATTTTCAGAAATACAAAAAGACACACACAAGGCATTTGCATACACATGCGGACATTTGTATATATATGTATGTACTCCAAGGAAACCATATTCTAACGGAAATTTCTGTGCTTTTGTAATGTGTCCCTTTGGAATGCTTGCAAATTAATAAACGAAAGCTAGTAATTTATTTTTGGTATATAAAAGGAAATTTGAGCTGGTATGATGTGGGGCATTATACATAGTCTCTGGGTAAGAGGAAATAACGACTCAAATATGAGTTGAATAATGGCGAACTAAAGTAATTCCTTTAAATGTAGCATAGGTTCAAATGGCATGACAGCGAAAAATCAACAAGCGTGTCATTTAACTGTTGTTTGTCGCAATCGTACAATGCGAAAGTTAAATAGCCGCTGGCATTGGTCCCTTTTCGCTGTTGAAGGTCAAGTAAAAATATCCAAGTAAATCATTTTTCGGCACACTTGGGGTTGTGTGTATGTGTGGGTACAAATAGTAGCTTACCCGTGCAACAGTCTTGCTCATTAATGTGGATATGTGTGAGTGGTGAGATTAATTTATCTCAAAGTTAGGCAACTGAAATTGAGACGGTGTTTACTGCTATTATGCTTAGGTAAATGCCAGAATGAGTTGAATGCTTAGTTGAATTTTTTTACAAAAGGAATTTACTAAATAACATATTTTATTTCAATACTATCATATTTAATGCCAATATATTTAAGTATTAGATGTATTTAGTTTACTCATGCGTTCTTCCATGAATACTTTTCAAAAAATCAATTTTTTTATAAACCGAATTATGTTGAGATTGTACTGATGAGAGGAAAAAAATTTCGAATATAGACGAAGTGATAACTAAGAATGGACCTTAGTGCCGAAATTTAAACGAGATTATCTCGAAACTGTATATTTAAAAACTGCTCAAGTTATAACTCAAAAAGCTATTGACTGATTGGTCTGAAATTTAGTGGAGACCTTCTTCTCTCAGAAGAATAAACCTAAAATATCCGATATTTCGCGTTCATAAAATATTTTATTGTGATCAAAAATGTCAAAAATTGCGATAAACTCTGTGTTTTATTTTTTCAAAAACTTATTTTATATTGACTCCCACGTCACTGTTGACAGTCATAACTTTGAAGTAGTAGATAGTTTCGTATATCTGGGAACCAGCATCAACAACACTAACAATATCAGCCTTGAAATCCAGCGCAGAATCACTCTTGCCAACAGGTGCTACTTTGGATTGAGTAGGCAATTGAAAAGTAAAGTCCTCTTTCGACGAACCAAAATCAAACTCTACAAGTCGCTTATCATTCCCGTCCTGCTTTATGGTGCAGAAGCTTTGACGATGTCAACATCAGATGAGACGACACTAGGAGTTTTCGAGAGGAAAATTATGCGCAAGATTTATGGTCCTCAGAACATTGGCAACGGCGAGTACCGCAGACGATGGAACGATGAGCTGTACAAGCTATACAACGACATTGACCAGCGATCAGCGAATAAAAAAACAGCGGCTACGCTGGCTAGGTTATGCTGACCGAATGGACGAAAACATTCCAGCTTTGGAAGTGTTCGATGCAGTACCCGCTGGAGGAAGCCGCGGAAGGGGAAGGCCTCCACTCCGTTGGAGGGACCAGATGGAGAGCGACCTGGTTACACTTGGGATCTCCAACTGTTGCCGAACTGTGAAAGAGAGAGAGAAGTGGCGCGCTATACGACCGGCTAAACGGTTGCAACGCCAATCACATACATACATATAAATACAGTGGAACTTCCATTACTCGAACTACTATAACTCGAATTTCTCCATAACTCGAACTCTTGAATTGGCAATAAAAGTCAAATTTCATACAAATTTCCATCCCTAAATAGAACTTTTCGACCAGGGGATAATTCAAAATCTTACTATGGAGGCAGAATTTTAAAAGGTCTTTCTGTATCATAAGGAGACGAAAAAAAGGTGCGTGGAGTCCCTACGCGCGGAAGAAGTTGTACTTCTTACTGATATTCCAAGAAATGCATATCATTTTGTATGAAAGAAAACTAGCGAGAGGGCAAGGATAAAAATATGGTGGAGTGACCAACACTTTCTTAAATTCACATTTTATAAAGCAAATCAATTCTAATTTCTGGGTTCTGACGGATTGATATCTATAATATTTACAATTGGATTATGATAACTAAAATACGATATGAAATGTCTTACATCTATTTTATCTATATTTCTCGCGAATACCGCATCAATAGTCGTACCTCCTTTTGTCGTAGGATCATTTCTTCCATTGATCATTTCTAATGAAAATTTCTCTCTGAGGAATGCCAGTAGTGATTCAGCTTCTGGCAATGAGAAATTTACATTGAAAGCTCCCGCAAGGAGTACCGGTTGTTCGCTATACTCAACTGGTTCCCCGATAATTTCTGCACAACCTTGCGAACCTGCAGTCAATATGTATTGAGGCATATTGTTGCTTTTACACTAACAAAATATACAGCGAATTTGTACCATTTGCACCAGATTGCGAATTGCCCTACTGTACTTATTGACTGTACTTATTCATTAAAATCACCACTCAGAAGTCGTTTTATCCACTGTAACAGTGCGATCATTTCTAATATCAAAATTAAGTTACATCACAAGATCAGTGTAAGATTTTCGAGTTTTACGTCATACCATTCTATTTTGTTTTATTTGGTTTTAATTAATATGCCTTTATTTATTACTTTAATAATTTACTTAATTGGATTATTTATTAATTTATATAATTTTTTATTTTTTTATTCTATGTATACTTTTTACCATTTTAGTTCCAGTCCCAGTCGTCTCCAGTAGTTATAATTATTTTATTTATTTAAAAAAAATATTTCAGGTTTTTGAACTTAATCTCTTTGTCTCCGTCTTTACTATAATTGTCTTAATAAAAAACAAAAACAAAAATTAGAAGTTAATTAAGTGGCATTTCATTACCAAATATCAAGTTTAATGCTATACTATGCATACTAATACATACATACATAGATACTTAGTGACGTTAACAATCGCCATGACACCATTTATTTAATAAAAATAATGTGCTTGTCCTCCTTAGGAAAACTCCTACAAACAATTAAAATGGTTAATACGTGTTGGAAAGTGTGAAGCTGGTAGACAATGAAGGCTATTAGACGCCAATCTACCATCGCCCAGACAGAAATTGCATTTTTATTGTATTTTTATTACATTTCTATCTGTGTGCAGAAGTAGGTGTCACTATTAGAGTGTAACATATAGCCACTTGAAAGGCTTTGGATATAATTTTTACGACATGGGTTAATCAGAAGGGACATTAGAAGAAGAAGAGTAGAGCGCCACATTTCATATAAGCGTGACAACTAATTCCTTTAATTGCTTTAAGTGGCACAAAAATACTTGGTTACACTTGAAGTGTGGGTGTAAATTTAAAACCTAATTTAAGATATACATTGAGAATTGAATATATCAAATATCACATATATGTTTGCAATCAAATTACCCAAAAAAATTACCTAAAATGAATACAGGACGTATGAGTAACATTACGTCTGATGCGTAGAATTTTAAATTACGTATACGCCATGGGGACCAAAGCATGCGTTTAGTTCGTGTTGGTGTTGGAATTGAATAAAAAACAGCTCAGTAAATATGATTGATTCTGATGTGTTCCTGGAAAAGACACATATATGAACATACATATTAACATATGAATGTACATAGAGCGCCGGCTCACTGGGACTGCGAAAATGGCACACCTTCTCTTCACCTATTTAAATTTTTTAAATTAATATATGAACTCCAGAAAGTCAACTCTCTGCATGGGTAAAAAGTTCGAAAAGTATTGTAAATGGTGCGAAGGTATTGAACAATTGAATGCGCAGCATTTGCGCATTAAATATGATTTTTCACACGGTATGGTGTAGTTGTCACATGCAGCAAAGGTGATGTGAAAATTAAAATTTGAAACTGGAGAAAAATTTTTGGAAATCAATAATTCAAAAACTTTGAGCTTTTATTTAAGTAAAATAAAGTAAGCAAAACAGTGAGAAGCTTGCCACCTTGTAGAAATGTTTTTGAAGAATAAAATTAAAGTAATACTCAGAAATTAACAAAATAGCGGCCTTAGGAATTGTTTTTTCTATTTTTTCGGAAAAAAATCAACAGTTAATTGGTCTTAAAAAAATCAAAATTTTTGAAAAACAAAAAAAACTTCGATCAATCTCAGGATTATTATGTATTCTAAAAACAAAATTTCATGAAAATCTACTGCGAGGTTTTCGAGTTACAGTTGTCACCGGTTCTAAAAACATAATTACACAAGCGTTTTGGAGGGCCCGAGCGCTCTTTGCTATTTATCAAATAACTCGAAAAGTAATTATCTGATCAACTTCAAAGTTCTGAGAATATTTTTAAGATATTACTCTTAACAAAAATGCAAAAACAAAAAATTAAATTTTTTGGAAATACTGACTACCTCTAACCCCATTATATATTTTCAAAAGCGTATAATTAAAAAATAAAAAAACATTTTGAAAGGGTTGCCACTTGTTAGAAAAGCTTTAGAAAAATAATTCTTTAGGATAAAGTAATACTATGATCTGCTTTTTAAGCTAACCTCTCTAGCTTAAAAATTTATTGATAGTGTTGCCACCTGTTTGCAATTTTAAACACACATGAGATAAAATATCACTACAATACGGGAGAAAAGCTAAAGAAGTGTAATAAAGATTTAAAATATATATATATATATATATATTTATTTTTTGAAGAGTTGCCACCTACTAAGTTTAGAAAAGCTTTCCATCGAAACATTTATTGAGAAAAAGTTGCATATTCGAAATTTATACTGCCTTAAGTTAACTAATGTGAGAGTATTATAATTGAAGGGGTTTGAGAAATTTCACCATAAACAAGAAAAAACGTTAACTTCGGCTGTACCGAAGCTAATATACCCTTCACAGGTGCATTTCTTTTAGTAACTATGTGTTTAAGCAAATCTAAAGACGTAAGAAAAAGTAAGTAAAAAAGAAAACATTTTACTAATTCTTTTTAACCGGGTTGTTTGTTAGAAACATTAAGGTTATTTAGTTAACCGATCTGAACAATTTCTTCGGAGATTATATTATTACCTTAAGCAGTAATCCATGTCAAATTTCGTGAAGATACCACGTCAAATGCGAAAATTTTCCATACAAGCCATTGATTCCGATCGTTCAGTTTGTATGACAGCTATATGCTATAGTGAACCGATCTGAACAATTTTTTCGGACATTAAATTTTCGGAGATTAAATATTTCTATGAACAATAACTCACACCAAATTTCGTGAAGATATGTAGTAAAATGCGAAAGTTTTCCATACAAGCCCTTGATTCCGATCGTTCAGGTTGTATGGCAGCTATATGATATAGTGATCCGATGTCGGCAGTTCCGACAAATGAACAGCTTCTTGAAGTGAAAATAACATCTGAAGGACTACTTGGTATATATACAGACAGACGGACATGGCTGAATCGACTCAGTTCAACATACTGATCATTTATATATATACTTTATAGGGCCTCCAACGCTTTCTTCTGGGTGTTACAAACTTCGTGACAAACTTAATATACCCTGTTCAGGGTATAAAAAATGAACAGTATTAAGATGCACCGAATGATTGTCACGCACTGCAGTCACCTGTCGCATGAAAAAGCTCAAATCAAGCGACCACCTGACAATCTAATGAGCCTTAGCACTTGTAGAATCATTAATTCTGGAGATAACATCAACGTATACTCCAAAAATGGCGGGGAAGAAAATAAACACAACTGTCTTTTGTCGTCACATTTAAGTTACAATATTTGAATACAAATTAATCACTGATATATTGCTGACTACCTACCGTCTACAGAGTAATTGCGGAAGCTGGAATTGAATGACTACCCATATGACTGCCAAATTGCATGAAGCCAGTACATGCAGCGTGCGCATGCGCACGACGCCTATTCAGAGTTATTCTTTACAAAATCAGCGGCTCCATTCTGCCGCCGCTCAAAGAGACTGTTGAATTTTTGAAATTCATAATAAATAATACCGCAGCGCCGTACACACACACACCTCGTCTGTTTGTGCCTAAAATTGCCAATAATTGCTTTATGCATTCCTTAAATGAATCACTCACAATAAAAGTAAACTCAGCGAAATTACTGAAAACAATTTATGATGCTTTGTAGAATTCCATTGCATTGATTGTGTAATAAATATTATTGTTTACGTTTGCACACGCGTTGCGCGGCTATTCTTGGGCGGCTCAGGCAAAAGTATGCTGCTAAGTACTACATTTCCATATACCAATTTACATAAGAGTGCTTTGCATATTGCAATGCATATCGGGTATTTGTACGCCGACTGCAATGCAAAATCGTAAAGGGAAGCATATTGAAATCTTTGAAAAAAGGAAGAGTGGAAAGAATGCTTCATTGCACTCCGATTGAAATGGAATATGGACTTTATAGAGCGCAAACAATACAACAAAAATTTGAAAAGTGGCCGTGGAATGCAAAATATGCGCATAATATGGCAATAAGTGAAGCAAAATCGACAGATAGAGGAAAAAACTATTAATAACCATAGGTTGGCACTTAAATTGAGTGAAATTTTATTTTTATGTAGTGTTCTGTAGTTGATAATAAGTTTATGTTGAGATTCTTTTGAGAATCATAATCATATTAATACATATATCAAAGATCAACCCTAATGCATATATATACACATAAAAGATGGGACAATTAGTAAATCAGTTTAAAGTTCGGAAATTGTCTATAATTTTCTATATCTTCTTTATTCTAAACTTCCTCAACAATTCCATCCAAAAAAATGTACGACATGTGTTCAAAAAATAACGGGAATTTTAAAAAATTCAAATTTTATTTTTATTATACGAAAATATCTTCTGTCATCAGACAGCGCATTTGCGACTTGGCTCCCATCGTCCTTCTCTTCAGTTGGGCGTGGGCGCAAAGCAGCGATATGTTGAAGAACTTCGCTTTAATGCGGATTGTGGCTAGACGTTCATCCACCGGGGTAAATGCCAGGACTTGGCGACGGAGTCTCTCTCCCACCACAAATCCAACATCAAATTTCCTCTCTCCTTTATGTGGCCGCTGTAGTAGATGTCAGAATGACCCATCTTCTTCCGTCCTTGTCCCGTCCATCGCACTTCTCGTTGTATGAGGACACCAACCAGCTGGGCAGAGGCACTTCCCAATTAAGGGTCCGGACATTCCAGGTGCATGCCTTCAAATCGTCCTTAAAACGTTTGCAGGGGTCGTCATCAAAAGGGCGGTGTCTCATCCGAGGCTCTGTGTTTGTTTTCATTGGGGTGATTTTTTTATGTAGTGGGTCCCAAGCCCTACGCACAACCGCAGAAGCGGGCTTCGCCTTCTCACGTTAGTTCGCCTTCAAAGCTGCTGAGTCATATGCAAACGAATCGTTCCTGGCCACTCCCAAGTGAATGACAATCAGAAATTTTCTTCACTTGCGTGAACTTCTACATATGACCCCATCCCTGAAGATTTATAGTCCCTTTAACATTGGCAAAGGCGAATACCGCAAGCGAAACAGATTTCCAACTGGTGCAAAACTGCCAAACGGAGGAGCTAATGGTGCCCAGTTGTAAACTCGAATATAACCGCGTAAGCAGTTCCCTTGCCAATTTAGAAGAAGAAGAAGTAGACGAATGAATAAATATTTGTTTTGGTTTTTTATTTCTGTAATTCTTTATAATGTTTTGAAACTAATCTTTCAGATTTTAAGATCTAGAATAGAAATATTCAGAAATGTTAAGGAGTCTTTAATTTTACCCAATAAAACATAAAATGTTAAGCAACAGAAGGTCAGCGGAACCGCGAAAGTTTATCAAAAAAGTGATGGAAGAATGAAGAATGCCCGTTTTGTTCAACCTTCTGTGAAACAGTCTAAATATGTTATTCGAGAATTTATGATACTCCCAACAGATTTCAATGAGGACACATATGCTTGCTTCTTCGGTGATAACTAAATTTTGAAACGAGTTTTGAATGAATCATGGTTATAGGAAATAGGAATAATATGCTGACATTTCCCAGTGTAGTGTGTCCCTTCTTAAAAACTCAAGCTTATACCAATGAGAAGGAAATGACCGATCTCGGAAAACTAATATGGAATAAAAGGTATTTTAGATCGCAGAGTCAAATAATGTATATTAATCGGATCGGTGAAACTATGGGTGGTTGTTGATAATCTTTTGTGCCAAAGTTCTTCTTTTAAAAACAAAACTGACCCATAATAAAAAGATCATGTATCAATAAGCCTACTAATGTTACATAGTACGCTGAAATCTATTATTTAAGCTTGGAATAATTTAAAGATTTCAAGTATTTGTTCGAGTATGTTCGAGCATATATACTTTTCTGAAATTAATTTTTAGAATATTAAGATTCTTAGATTTAAGTTGAATTTAGTAAAATGTTTAAACTGTCAATTGGTTTCCAACTTAACCTCACAAATTTAATCAACCCTAAGTTATCGCTGAGCGCAATCAAATGGAACAAATCATCAATCATAATCCCCATTGTTAACCATCCGCATAATCTTCAACAATTCCGCTACTTCTTAACTGCTTTCGGTGACTCTGCAAATTAATGATTTCTTGGCTAATTTATGAACTGTTGTGTGGAATGGTGGAAATCAATTGTCTGTAGAACTTTTTGGCCAACTGCTATAAGTTGTCTAATTAAACAATTAATCTTGCGCTTTCTACATTGTATACAAATTTAAATTTCATCATTGTGACAATTGTGTCCTTTGTCTTTAATATATATTTATGTATGTCAGTTTCAAATTTACATTTGTGCTTCGAAAACAAATTCAATTAATTAGTTTCAATAAATAAACATTCAAATGCGCCAAAAACACAAAAGGAACAAAGAGAGAGCGAAAGTGAGCATGTGGGAAGGTAGTTAAGTGAATTACATAAACCACAAGCCAGTGCACAGCATGCTTGTTGGGCATTACAAGAGTTCACAAATTGGCTACATACACAGCGTTGCCACATATACATAATATACATACATATACTGCAAACACAAATAAAATTTATTTTGAGCCAAATTCGTTTACTCTTGCATGGCTGTGAGTCTATATTTATCTGCAGGCGCGTGCGACAATCCACTTTCCTTTTTACTTTCCGAAAGTTGTTTGCCTATCAATACAAGCACAAACATTTGCCGGCCGGTCGGCCGTTCTATTCTTGTTAACGTTTTTACTTTCTTCTAGCATTTAAATTTTTTGTTGCTCTTTTATTGTAAAACTATCCTGGCATTGTACTTTTATGTCGACAGCGACAAATTGGATGCTCGTAAAATGGTGAGAGCTTGTCAAAATTTGGGCATGCAGCAATGAGAAAGGCAGATTTATTCGCATTATTATGAAAATAGTTGTAGGATAGCCCTGTAGAGAAAATAAGTTGATGTAAAACCTTTTTTATAAAATTCTAGAATTGAAAGATTGCTATGTTGAAGCTCGGGTTCTTCTTATGTAACTTATGTAACTTAAAATTCAGCAAAAGATCTAAATTTCTTCTCAAGTGATCCAGTCAGTTTATTATGAGACCGATTTGAAACAGATATCCATCTTTATGTTTATATTAAATGAGCTCTTAAGTGGACTTCGAAAGATATTTTTGTTTGATTTGTAACACCTAAAACGTCAGACTCACTATGAGAAGCATGTAGGAGCACCGTTACCCCATTGCGGTTTACTAATGGACAGATGGGCCTCGGTTGAGCTGGGTAGTCACTAGGACATGTGCAGTCGCAAGATCCTTCTGGCGCAGTAGGTCTACCGAGCTCTACGCCCTCAATAAAGCTTAGCTCTCCTTAGTCGTAGGAGTTCTTACTGGCCATTGTGCCATCGGGATCCAGGCTGTAAGGTTAAAAATTTTACCGAACGCTAGCTGTATAAGCTGCATGGAGAAGGATAAGGTGGAATCATTTCATCACTTTCTTCTGGAATGTTTCGCCTTTGCGAGATCAATAAAGAGATTTGTTGGTTCTCACTTTTTCGAGTAAGCTCGCGAAATAGCAGATTTGTAGTAGGATCAGGGCGCGTTGTCGACTCCTAATTGCTAATGAAGGGGGGGAACCAGGCTTCACAAAGGACTGTATTTTAAAATCTACGTGTGTTTCCCTTTGGGAAACAGCCTTAAAACCCTAACCTAACCTAACACCTAAAATTTAACGAGTTAGATATAGAGTTATACATATGTATATACCAAAGTTATTATGGTGACGAGTGGAGTTGAAATCCGCATGCAGACAGACATCCGTCCGTCCGTCTGTGCACACTAAAACATGAGTAAAAATTAAGATATATTGATGAAACTTGGTACACGTGTTCCTTGGCACTTTTGATATAAAAAAATGGGCATGGTCCCGCCACTTATGGATTAATACCTATATCTCAGAAACTACATGACCAATTTCAACGAAATACGGTTCGAACTATTTCCTTGGCATCTCAATGCTATAGTCTGATAACAATTTTGAAGTCCATCTGATCGTTCAATACAATATATAAGTTAAACAACCGATATCGGATCAAAACTTTGCACAAATACTATATTTCGAGCATAACCCGTCATATTCGTCGGAATCGGACTGTAACTTTTCAAGGTCCCAGATACCGAACATGAGGACCTCAGAGCTTGTGGCTAGTATTTTTTTATAGAATCGGTAAATCTTCCAGATATTCTAAAGAAATTCAAAGGCGATGTGTTCCTTCTAATAGTATGACTCCTTGCCAAAAGTGTGCAAAATCAGTTCCCCTAGCCCCCACAAACCTCATATGTATACGTATTTTCAAACTTCCGGTGGATTTTATAGCTTGGTGGTAAAAATTAGTGAGATTGGTTCGGGAATTACCTCAGTCCCCAAATACTACATATATAATGATTTTCGTTAATCTAATGGACTCTCTGGTCAAATTGTGTGTTCTAGTAAGACAATTAAATTACGAGAGTATACAATTTTCTATTACACCTGAACTTAGTATTACCTTATTGGTTTACAGACTACCTAGTGAAAAAAGAACGAAGTATTTTTTTGAAAACCAGTAAAGAAGCATGCTTTCAAACCAAAACTAGTCCCTTAGTTAATAGTAAGAAAATTGGAAAAAACAAGTAAGGAAGGGCTAAGTTCGGGTGTAACCGAACATTTTATACTCTCGCAATTTATATATTTAACTTTATTTATATTATATAATACACAATTTGACCCACATATTCGTCATATATATTGTATAAAGTCCATTGAAAGTTGGAATCCCTAATATTCGGTTAGAAGCACCGAGGTCCTGGTGTTCGATATATGGGGTCTTAAAAACCTATGGTCCGATTTCGGCGATTTTTAGAATGGGGCTGCCACACTATTAACATAGTATTTGTGCAAAGTTCTGCACCGATATATTCAATAGTGCTTACTTTATATATTGTAAAGTAAACGATTCAGATCATCTTCAAAGTTCTGGTATATAGGAAGTAGGCGTGGTTGTGAAGCGATTTGGCCTATTTTCACAACATATCATTGGGATGTAAATAAACTATTACAAACCAAGTTTCATTGAAATCGGTCGAGTAGTTCCTGAGATATGGTTTTTGACCCATAAGTAGGCGACGCCACGCCCATTTTTCATTTTGTAAAAAATTCTGAGTGCAGCTTTCATCTGCCATTTCTTATGTGAAATTTAGTGTTTCTGACGTTTTTCGTTAGTGAATTAACCCACTTTAAGTAATTTTCAATCTAACTTTTGTATGGGAGGTGGGCGTAGTTATGATCCGATTTTGCAACCTTCCTATGGTGCCAAGAAATAAGTATGCCAAGTTTCATCAAGATATCTTAATTTTTACTCAAGTTACAGCTTGCACAGACGGGCGGACGGACGGACGGACGGACAGACAGACATTCGGATTTCAAATCTACTCTTCACCCTGATCACTTTGGTATACATATATAACCCTATATCTAACTCGTTTAGTTTTGGGTGTTACAAACAACCGTTATGTGAACAAAACTATAATACTCTCTTTAGCAACATTTGCTGCGAGAGTATAAAAACAAAAATAAATTGTAAAAGTATTCACAAAGCAATTGCTGGTTTCGGCAGAAATAAGAAAGGCAAGGTGCAGAAAAACTTGAGTGCTCCTCAAAAACTTTAAGGAATTAACATTTCCTTGCTTAAAGTGTCTATGCTTGTATTTTTGTAACGCATTTGGCAGCGTTGCTCAAAAAATTGTGGTAGGTAATGAGAAGATGAGATATCTGGTGGTAGAAATTGAATTTTGAACTTGATAAATTTACGCAGAACAGCTTGCTACAAGTACTTTTTGAACAAAAAAAAAAAAGAGAAAAAGAACATAAAACGAATTCTCTTCTCTACTTACAAAGAAATTCTGCATTAGACAAACAATTTGACACCGCACAAGACACAAGTTCAGGGAATACCTCACAACACTTCCGACAGCAGCAAGCGCAAAGTTAATGAATCAAAAATACCCACATACACACTACTGGGGCACCCACTGCGGTATCATTGACGACGTCACGACGTGACGCATCGCCGCTAGCGCACGCAGCTACTTCATTGATTACAAAGTTGCCGTGCAGCATTGTTGTTGTTGTTTTTTTTTATTTTTCATAAGCATTTATAAACAACCCGATGGCATCAAGTGGTTCCACAGACAACAGCGCTGTCGTCGTCGCTGCCACTGCTGCTGCTGCATTGCGGTTAACGTTGACCTTAACGTAGCTCCAGCAGCGTCGGCGTTGCTACCGGCAAATGAAATATTCCAGTGGCATACGCTGCGATAGTACGCCACGAGCCGCGTAAACGATTGGATGTAAACAGTTTCGAGTGCGCATAGCAGAGCACGGCACAGCAAGCGAACGGCGTTTGTGTTTTGTTAGTGTTTGTGTGTGTGTGTGTGAACTTTAAGTTTTAAATTGCGTTTTAATTCATGAAAATAGCTGGTATTATAGTTAGCTGGAAGGCGGGAAAGTTGCGACGAGAAACTACATATATGCACTACAAACACATATGTACATATATGTACATATATCTCATATGCATTTGGTGTGTGTGTGGGCAAAGAATTTTTGAATAAAAAATCGTAATTTGAAACTTATTTCCTCAATGATGCTGCACAAATGCAATCGCGGTGTATTTTTAAATGCAAAAATGTGCGGAAAATAATTTTTCTAAATAACAACAAGAACTTCGAAGGTGATTCCAACAAAAACAAAATATGAAAAACCAAACCAAAAAATTCAAAAACCACTAGTGTATGCAATTTGTATTTGACTCAGTGCATTTGAGTTGTGTTTGTGTTTGGGTTAAGAGCACAACGTCCGCCCAAAAGTTCAACGATTTATAAACAAATAATTAAAAAAAAATATATATACAACAAAAATAACAATAACAACAAATATGTCGAATATCAGTCTATCCACGTTGAACTCCCTCGACTCTGAGGAAGCCACAACAAGTGATTTCATTACGAATCTCTCCACAAGCACCACGCCAAGCATCATCGAACAATCACTGACTTTGTATCATAATCGGCGCCGCTTGCTATTCAGTGGCTTTGTGCTGTTGCTTGGCGTTATTGGCAATTCTTTGGCGCTGGCGATTTTGGCGCGCAAAAAGGCGACGAAGAATAGCAAGTATACGTTGTTGTTACGGTGAGTAGCTATGATTTAAGATATTTAAGATATAAAAAATTGGCTACGAGTACAAGCAGTTCCCAACTAGTTACTAAAAATAAAAAAAAACTACAGACTTATTAAAAACATCTTGAAAATGTATTTATAAATATAAGATAATTTTTACGGGAAATCAGTATTTTTTTTGATGAAACCAAGGACCTGTAAACCATCTTCTTCCTGTGGTTATAAGTGGAACTAGTTGTGCTTCCGTTTTGAACTAGTATGAGACTGAATGAATTTCTGAATGGTATATTCTAGCAAGGAAGCTAGAATGGGAGGGGGAGTCTACCCGAAACGTTATACTCTCGCATTGGCAACGCTCAAAAAAAAAATAAAAACAATTTCAGATATTGGTATAATTTTATTAGTATAGAGATTTGGGGCTAGACCAAGGTCCAGACCTATTTCATCACTACATTGAATATATTTCAGCTGGAGGATGAACTAGCTTTAGTAAACTATTTCCACAAAATTTTATAAAATAGCACACACCCTTACACTTTGGCATACAATTTACTAGAATTATGAAAATCATAATATAGTATATGGGGACTCAGGTAATTGTGAAACCGATTCCACTCATTTTCGCCACCAAGCTGCTTTATATCCAGAATAGTATTTTCACTTAATATTGGTGAGATATCTACCTATATATACGGTATAAAGTCCAGCGGATGTTTGACACATCGAATATTAGACATATGGATGCTAGAGGAAGTTATGAGCCGATTTTACCCAGTTTTGGCACAGAGATATACTATAATATGGAAAAGTCCCTCTTAATTTCTTTAGAATATCTCCAGAGATTTAACGATATTTTCGGTAAAAAATTAGCCGCAGACACTGAGGTTCTCCTGTTCGGTATTTAGGGCCTTGAAAAGTTATAGACAGATTTTATGAGGGTGTCAACGAGAAATTACCCCAGTTTTTGATTTTTCAATTCATATTGAACAGATTTACTACGGAACAAGGATTAGTACTGACATACGGCACCAATTGCTGCAAAAAATGGATGGAAATTGGGGCTATCGGCGTCTTTCTTTCCCGAATTCATTTTTAAATCCCTCAGCTTCATAATAAAGCTAAATTATTGGCTATAACATTAAATTATATGAGTTTAATATCTTCTCCAAATATCTATAAAAAACTTTTATTAAGAAACCTATGGACACGGCGTATGAGTAATATTTATAAAGAATAATTTTGCGTCGATCCCTTAGCTTGATACTGAGAATTTAAAAATGATCAAATTAGGTTATGTTGTTTTTAGCATTCGATATACATATATAACTAAAACAATATGAACACATTTTGCTCAGAAAACAAACTTTTGCTGAACGAAATACAGGTCTTACAGGTCGTATGAGTAATATTTATCCAAAACATATTTTGTAAAAATATCTTATTAAAAGTTAATATTAGCTTTTTGCTGTTTTTAATTAATACTTATTAAAAGTTTAGACATTAAATAGACTTTCTTTTTACAAAAACGTTCGATCATCAGCATAAATTTGATTTCTAATAACATTTTAATCACATGACATAATTTCATTGAAACACCTTTAACATTGAAACACACTGTCAACAGTTTGCCTACATTACCTTTACAACAACAACTAATGTATGTTACAACTAACGTTCAACACAGAAAGTCTACTTCCAAGTGTCTATTCTTGAGTATGAGTCTTATTTATGCTACTTGCTTGGCTATATGTGAGATACACGTTTCGACAATTTAATTATTTTTGCTAATCCCTTACAAAGAAAATATTACATAACCTAAATCTAAGTTTGCGAAAAAAACCGTAATTACAAAAGCATGTCCCACAGCTTTAGCACTTGTGTGCTTTCTCATATGACTTTCTTTTTTGCCAATATTGCGCCTTTTTCAGCTTATGTATGAGTTACAGTTATATATGCACACATATGTGTCAGCACACGTGTGTCTGTTCGGCTTGTAAACAATATAAACTTATTTCTGTTGTCCGCTGCAAGTTATTGCTTCCTTTTTTCTGCTTCGGTATACTTGACCGGTGTTCTTCTGCATTTTATATTGATAATTTGTTACAAATTCTAGCTGTAGACGACACACAGAAAAGGTACCTTTTCTTTTCTCAAGGTTATGAGCCTTTTCCGAAAAATTTAACAAAAAATGTGTCTAATGATATCATAAATTAACTCACTTTAGGTGTCTCTTAGTCAAAACAATTTATGAAGACATTATAAAAATGCAGCTGTATTTCGGGGGAGTGCTGTTGATAGTTTTGATTTTGATTTTAGAAGAACCCTTGGCATACATTAAATAGTTAATGATATGTGAGAAATTATGGTAATTTTAAGAAGGTCAGATCAGATCAAAGGTTACTTATGCTGCATAAATAATAAGCCCGCAGAGACGGTGACCACCTTACACAGTTGCAAGATCATTCCAGAACCAGGGTAGATCCCCAGAGATCCATCGAACTACTTACTCTCGGCAAGGTCGGTTAATTGTCGAAAGTCTCTTTAAGAAGACTTATTAAAGTTGTGATCTATCTTTAGATGTACTTTTGGTATCATAAAAGATCATTCTGAAACCATCCAAATGTGATCAGCCTAAATATATAACGTTAACTCACTTTATATTATCTTCAATGTGGATATAAAGCTTAGAGAGTTCTTGAGATTAACAAAATTTTATAAATACTCACTATTTGTAAAAAAATATATTTTATACGATCTACAGTCTTTTTTACAATGCGTCCAAAGAATTATTTAAATAAAACGTAATTTTTTTAGCTTTACATTATAAAGCCTTTCATTCTTATTACGTCTTAGCTCATTTACAGATGGATACAAAGTTCATTGTTTCACTCGATTGCATTTAGATTGACTCATATTTTTCTTCAATTAAATTATATTTTCGAAATCAGATTGTCCAATTTCCCGTTTAAAAGTGTGCTCATCGGTCCTTGACTGCTAGCCGGTCTATTTAATATAATTGCTTGTGAGAATCAGCTCACATTTTTGTTCGCGTTTGTACAATATACAGATACATATGTAGTCGTAAGTGTTCATCTGTATGAAGATTTCATAGTAAAAATTAAACGCTACACGATATTTCTTGCATGGGATTGCGCTCGAGCATGATATTTCTTATTGAGAAAATTTATAAATTTTTATTTCAATCAGTTTATAGTCCGAGATTCTAGTATTCAGACCAAAATTGACAATAATTGCTATTGAATCTTTAGAAATTTATTTTGTCTTACACAAATATCACTTATAAATTACATTACTTTCAGCGTTTGTTTGTTGCTAAAATATTTTTTGATATAAAAACAACCCTATTCAACACTTTACAAATTCAACAAATGTATAATTTATAAAAAATCGAAATTTATCAAGCATTTCGTATTCTGTGTCTAAAATAAAAAGCTTTCTTCTTTATAAATTGTTGAGAAGTAAAATGCTCTTCACAGTGCTCTTTACAAATAAAATATCTCGTTGTGGATGGTTGTGAAAGAGAATTTGTTGCAATGGAAGATATTTTACTTTTATTGTTATTTTTATACAAAGAGGGAAATTGTGAACATGGTGATGGACCGCGTTATTCAGAGGCTTTTATATTAAGTAATGAAATTGAAATTATAAGTTCTCTACTGACTCCTTAAATACGAGTATAATGTGAAATCCCTCGAGTAGAACAACCGCAGTGCTTTCCAGCATTCGCATAGTAATTCTCTGCTGAAATAACTAAAAATAGTTCTTTATCTACGTTTGCATTGCTCCTCATTTATCGATGAGAATTTTGCCATAACATTTTTGACATTTTGCAAAAAGTTTCATTGTACAGTTGGCTGATCAATCAAAATGAAATTGGTTCTCCACCGTTTACCAATAGCACGCATTCCAATGTAAGAACTCCGTATATATTGCATGTACATAAATATGTGTGCCCAAATCATATTAAATGCTGCGAAAAGCTAAAAATTCTATTTGCCTTTCATTGGAAACGCCGTGGTAAACAAATGAGGGAAGAAGAATTTAAGAAAAAAGATTGTATTTGAGTAAATATTTTTGGCATTTGGGCGCATTTAAAAAGTTGCTCTCTTTAATTCGCTCCTGTCAGCATTAAATAATTTCATTTATTTTTTGCTTGTCAGCTTCAATCAAGTAAAAAGCATGGCTTCCTCACTTTCATATAATTACATTGTTTACTTATCGCTTTCAGAATTATTATTAACTTAGCGATAATATGTATAGATATTTATAAAATATTAAATTTATAAAGTTTAAGGTATAACGAATTTTGAAGAAAAATTATAAATTCACACGGAGTCATGTCTGGCGAATATAGAGGCTGTGGCATCATTACGGTATTGTTTTTATTAATGCCTTCACAATCTTTTATGTCTAAGGGATACCTAAGTGAGTTAATTAATGATATCATGAGACATATTTTTTATTGATTTTTTCAGAAAAGATTCATAACCTTGAGAAAGGTTCTTTTCTGTGTGTCGTCCACAGCCAGAATTTGTAAGAAATTATCAAAATTCATGAAGAAACAACAAAGTGTGGCTTTTACCAAACGCAAACCGCCAGACTTATAAAAACACGTCTAAACTTATTATAATAATTATCAGACTATTAAATAGTATTTACAGCAGAGATATTCTTCGAAAATTTTATTTTAATAAGACCTTAGTACAACCTTAACTACGACGAAGGATATCTTATATCTTTGATAAAAATTCCGTCAGTGCGAATCTAAACATGAAGAGAGTAATGATAGAGTTTTGAGATGAACGAAGAGATCATTATCTCAAAATTATCACTGAAGTCTTAGTACTCTGCGAGAAGGAATGAAAAATGGTAATGTTCGAACAGGAGCCGTTGCTAAGAGTGAACAAGCACGATAAGAATCGACAAACTATTAGGTCTACAACTTTGCTTCCGCCGTTTTCCAATAGATGTCTCTAGGGTCAAGCACTGGTCGATTAAATCGATTTTTTTATATCGATCTTGAACATATGTGTCAACATAAGCTCAACAAAATATTTGAAGAGATCTGTTTGCATCCCAAACTTATTCTCAACTGAAAATGTCACTTTTTGAGCTGAATTCTCGACATTTGCGTATGGATGCAAACGATGTATCGATGTTTCTGAAACATCGATGTTTTCGTCAAAAAGCATCGATGTTAGCCATCGATGTCTCGAATCTAAAAACATCGATGCATCGATGTCACTTTCAACGATGTTTTATGTCGATGTTTTATATAAAACTTTGACTTCACACCTTCACGCTTTTTCGGGTATTAACTCGAAAGCCTCTATTTGGATACGCTTTATTACATTGGAATTCGATTTTTGTAAAATACGGAGAATTCGTTAAGAGAATGTGCGCTTGGACTATACTGCGGTTACTTTTATGATTTATTTATACAATTTAATTCTGGCGTAGGCTACTGCATTAGATCAGAGATTCAAATTACTGCATTTTAAAGATGCTATGGCTAAAAGAAATACTTTTTTTTTTCATTAAAAATTTAAAGAATCGCGCTGATACAACAGAATCTTCGGATGGGTGTGAAACAGAATACTCGTTTGATGTTTGGAACCAAAATAAACATTTGGTACACCAAAAGATGAAATGTAAGCTGTCAAATTTATCTACACTTACAATGACGGAAGGTTGAAGAGAAAATGTATCTCGGCTGTTACCCCTACCAATCTGAAGCTAATAGAGTTTGGGTTGACACGAATGCTGTGTTTCCGGAGTTGTATAAATAGGCTTATTAATATTTACACATTGTGGCCACTTCAGTGTCGAGTAAACGACTGTTTTCTAAACTCAGGGCAACTATCACGCAGAAGTAAAATCGGAAAGAAATGACAGTGAAAAAACTTTCCATATCGTTGTTTTGAAATTATGTTATTTATTGAGAAAAAACTTTAACAGACATATAATGCTAAGTGAAATAAAATGTATCAAGTTAAGATGTACTAAATTTCATTTATTTATGCTTCTGCTTCTGTATCCCTTAGCTTTTCACACTAAATTTAAAAAAAGTTCAAAAACATATCGATGTTTCGATATATCGATGTTTTATTGGCCGATGTTTTTGATTTCGATGGGTTTTGAAGAAACATCGATACATCGAACCATTGATGTTTCATTTCACGATGTTTGCATCCCTACATTTGCGGGAAATTTTACTTTTCTTTTTTAACTCAAAGAAAAGTGCGGCTGAGGCTCATCGAATGCTTTCGGATACGTATCGTGAGGCTGTCCTAAGTGAAAAAAGCCTTAAATGTACAAAAAAAAAAAAAAACGACGGAAGCAAAGTTGTAGACCTTAACGTATAGTCTTAGATGATAATAAGCTGTTAAGAGTAGTATTGATCCTCGCATTAAATAGGTCGGGAATTTTGTTCCGATAACTATTTTGATAATTTTTATACTCTCGCAACCTGTTGCACAGAGTATTATAGTTTTGTTCACATAACGGTTGTTTGTGTCACCAAGAAATAAAAGAGTTAGATATGGGGTTATATATATATAAATGATCAGGATGACGAGTGGATTTGAAATCCGTATGTCTGTCCGTTCATCAGTCCGTCTGTCCGTGCAAGCGATAACTTGAGTAAAAATTAAGATATCTTAATGAAACTTGGAACACACATTCCTTGGCACCCTGACTATACAGTGTCATAACTAAGCCATAAATAAAGTTATGAAAATAAAATTTGGAACATATGATCGCATTAGGGAGGGGCACATTTGGATATAATTTTTTTTTTTAAGTGGGCGTGACCCAGCCCCCAAATATTTTTTTTGTATATAACTTGCAAACCAATAAAGCTATATAAACCAAACTTTCTGTAGCCGATTCTCTTACGTACCCCACCACACTCCATGAAAATAGTTGAAATCGGATAATAACCACGCCCACCTCCCATACAAAGGTTAGGTTGAAAATTACTTAAAGTGGGTTAACTCACTAACGAAGAACGTCAGAAACACTAAATTTCACATAAGAAATGGCAGATGAAAGCTGCACTCAGATTTTTTTACAAAATAGAAAATGGGCGTGGCGTCGCCTACTTATGGCTCAAAAATCATATCTCAGGAACTACTCGACCGATTTCAATGAAACTTGGTTTGTAATAGTTTCCTTACATCCCAATAATATGCTGTGAAAATTGGACAAATCGCTTCACAACCACGCCTACTTCCTATATACCAGAACTTTGAAGACAATCTGAATCGTTTACTTTACAATATATAAAGTAAGCACTAGTGAAGATATCGGTGCAGAACTTTGCACAAACACTACGTTTATAGTGTGGCAGCCCCATTCTAAAAATTGCCAAAATCGGACCATAGGTTTTCAAGGCCCCATACATCGAACACGAGGACCTCTGTGCTTCTAACCTAATATTAGGGTTTCCAACTTTCAATGGACTTTATCCAATATATATGACCAATATGTGGGTCAAATTGTGTATTATATAATATAAATAAAGTTAAATAAATAAATTGCGAGAGAATAAAATGTTCGGTTACACCCGAACTTAGCCCTTCCTTACTTGTTTTTTTTTCATTTTTGTGGAAGTGTTTTGTGATAATACACTAATCCAAGCTGACTATACATACATATGTATAATGTAATGCAAAATTTGAAAATGTTGTCGATATTTTTGCAATTTACATGAGTATTTATTAAGGACTACAACTATATACACAGATATATGCTTGGATTAAGCACTTGGACTAAGGAAAATCAGCTTTTTGAACAACTTTATTTGGATGAATAATAGATTTCGCGTTAATTTCAAAACAAATAAATATCTACAATACAAACAATATCGATATGTATGTATGTATGTATGCACTCACTTGCTATTTGCCAACCCGATAAAAGTGTCAAATGCTTAATTCCTCAAGTCATTGGTCACTATTTGCACTGCATTTTTATTAAGTACTCATTCTACTTAAAGCAGGAATGTCAGTGTGTAATTAAGTGTGTTTGTATGTATGTATGTGTAAATATATTTCTTTGCATTTAACTTTACCGTTTGCACTAGGTTTTCACGAAGTACTCATTAATTTATCGCTAATTGTGACAGGAATGTATAAAATAAAAATAAAAACAAATACAAATATATAAAATCTCCTTATGATTAGTATAATCTGTGGTCACTTGACTCACAATATTATTTTTATTATGTTTACTTCAGTTGCATGCTGAAAATACACAAGCAATGAATAAGAAAATATAAAAAAATATATATTTAGAGCTAAACATAACAAAATTATTTTAAAACAAATTATTTACAGTTGTGGTTTCTTCTGTGCATTTGACATGACATCATTTGCTGTTAACGAGAAATCTACTTTGTTTTGATAAAAATTTTTTTTTAAGTGAAATTATAATTAAATTATTAAAAATAATAATTGTTTGTCATTTACTTTCTGGTTTATGGTGCGTCAATCAAATATATTCTATTCCATTTAAAAAAAAATGTTGAGAACTACGATGTGTGTTCAAAAAATAACGGGAATTTTCGTTTTTTGAAAAAATATTTATTCATTCGTCCACAATAATGTTGTCAACTTTAAAGTAGTCCCTATTCGCTATTATGACCTTATGTCAGCGCCTCTTCCAATCGTTGAAATACTTCTCAAACTCGATTTTTGGGATAGCATATGGCTCTTTCAGCGATTTCTCGTGTGTTTGACGGCCATTTAAGGTTCTATTTATTTTTGGAAATTTGAAAAAGTCACACAGAGCCATGACCATGACGTTACAGTATTGTTTTTGGCAAAGAATTCACGAATAAACTAACGGGTGATTTTTTTGAGGTTAGGATTTTCATGCATTAGTATTTGACAGATCACGTGGGATTTCAGACATGGTGTCAAAGAGAAAGATGCTCAGTATGCTTTGACATTTCATCATGAATGATGAAACGATCTGCCACAACGTCGAATTTTCAGTGAATGGGCCCTAGAAAAGTTGGCAGAAAATCCGCTTTTTTATCGACAAATTTTGTTCAGCGATGAGGCTCATTTCTGGTTGAATGGCTACGTAAATAAGCAAAATTGCCGCATTTGGGGTGAAGAGCAACCAGAAGCCGTTCAAGAACTGCCCATGCATCCCGAAAAATGCACTGTTTGGTGTGGTTTGTACGCTGGTGGAATCATTGGACCGTATTTTTTCAAAGATGCTGTTGGACGCAACGTTACGGTGAATGGCGATCGCTATCGTTCGATGCTAACAAACTTTTTGTTGCCAAAAATGGAAGAACTGAACTTGGTTGACATGTGGTTTCAACAAGATGGCGCTACATGCCACACAGCTCGCGATTCTATGGCCATTTTGAGGGAAAACTTCGGAGAACAATTCATCTCAAGAAATGGACCCGTAAGTTGGCCACCAAGATCATGCGATTTAACGCCTTTAGACTATTTTTTGTGGGGCTACGTCAAGTCTAAAGTCTACAGAAATAAGCCAGCAACTATTCCAGCTTTGGAAGACAACATTTCCGAAGAAATTCGGGCTATTCCGGCCGAAATGCTCGAAAAAGTTGCCCAAAATTGGACTTTCCGAATGGACCACCTAAGACGCAGCCGCGGTCAACATTTAAATGAAATTATCTTCAAAAAGTAAATGTCATGAACCAATCTAACGTTTCAAATAAAGAACCGATGAGATTTTGCGTTTTTTATGCGTTTTTTTTTTTTTTAAAGTTATCAAGCTCTTAAAAAATCACCCTTTACGAAGTGCGAGCTTATAAAAAATCGCTAAGCTCATGAAAACCCTCATGAAAACAAGAAGTACGTAGTAAAGAGCATGTAAAGTCTACAGAGAGCAGCATGTATATGTATCAGTGGAGCTCTCAGAACAACGCCGAGCCAGGCATTAGATGTTATTCTGTACTTACTGCCTATAGACATATTCTGTAAGCAGCAGGCGGCGAAATCGGCACTTAGACTGAGAGAATCTTCACTACTGCAAAACTGCAATAGGGGACATTCTAGTATACTTGGCAAGTTCCCATTTTTACCAAATAGGACAGATTTTCGCAATCCTATAGAAATGAATCTAAAATCTGAACTACATATATCATTCTGGGAAAAGTGGACAAAGCTTCAGTGATAAGTATCTTAACGGACGGGTCAAAACTAGACAAACGAGTTGGAGATGGGGTATTCTCACAAAAACTAGATACCAGAATCGCCTTCCGGCTACCGGATAATTGCAGTGTGTTCCAAGCAGAAATCACTGCAGTTAAAGAAAGTCTTCTCGTTCTGTCAAAAAGAGTGTTAGCGACCAGACAAATATTCATATTCTCGGATAGTCAAGCATCTTTAAAATCATTAAAGTCTCATAGAATATCTTCTAAGTGAAAGAATGCTTGGATTTATTATTGACAATGACGTCATATTTCAGGTCCCAGGATATAGTGACATCCCTGGGAACTGTGTGGCAGATGAAGCAGATTGGGCACCACACTGCAGTTGGAGGCCGATAAAGAGGCAATCTATATACCTCTGGCAACCTGCAAATACTTAATCGATAAACATGCAGTAGATACGGCTGAATCGCAATGGAAACAAGTAACGACTTGCTCCGTAAGCAGACAAACGTGGCCAGAGTGGAATAAGAGCCGTACTTGTCGCTTATTGAAATTTAAGAGGAATGAAAAAAGAACCCTTGATTACTGCAGGAGCTGCCAAGAAGAAGAAGAAGAAACGATTACACACCTTCTTTGTGGCTGCAAAGCTCTGTACAGAAAAAGAGTCGCAACTATTGGGCACGGTTTTCTCGAGGATGTAGGCGAAGTTGCTCATGTCAAATTGTGTGAACTTTTTCACTTTATCAGGACCACAGGGTGGTTCAATGATGACTCGATAGTGTGGGAGATCTCAGTCCCAGTGGTAACACAATGGGCCTCCCAAAAGCCTAGGTGCGTCGCTTGACAGCCACTCAACCTAACCTAACCTTTAAAATATAATAAAAAAATTAAAAATTCCCATTATTTTTATTTTTTTATCACACAAATTATACTTATACATACATATGTATGTAATGATTATGATCTGAAAAATTTTGCTTCAAGTTCAATATCAAAAATATTTTTATCCTCTGCATATATTATCAGCCAACATCATCAGCTGGTTTAATTTTGACATTGTATCCTGGATCCCTTAGTAGTCAAATTCATAGTTATATGCATAAAGGAACATCGAAGAAAAATAGTACACTGAACACGACCAGCATTTTATGCCACTTAAAATACAAAATCTTACTACTTTCATCGCTTTAATGTCCCTTACCCATATACATTGGTGATTTTTTATTATTCTTGAATTTTACAACGAATTGGCTACTTGTCAAGCAGGCCGCAGGCCACAGCTGCCCGTGTCTGGTTTATCGCTTGGGCGCAATAAATCTATTTATCTTATGTGGGTATATATATATTAAACTTCACACCGTATATACAATACATAGGACTTGCTTATACCATATTTGTCAGTATCTAAGCCCTTGGCGTTTTACAAACTTTTTGCCAAAACTGTTCACCCCTGCAATTGACAGACCAAGTGATTTTTTCTATAGACTTACATTTTGCTACTTGCTTCTTGAATATTTATGTGGATGCCATCAATTTCAATTTCATTTTTCGTCAGTTAAATCGAACATTCAGCACGCACACTCGGTTCAATAGCAGTTCTTCCTGCTTAAAGTTCATCATACGCAGTGGCTGACAAAGTGTTTGCTGCACCCATATACATACATACTGACATATGAATATACATATATATATCACTAAAAGCGCAATGGTTTTTGCGAATTTTTCCCTTCTTAGAAATCTATCTACAATTCGCTAATCTCTGAAGTGTGAATTTCTCTGATTGGCACGTGTAAATTGTGATTGAATTAACCTAATATATTCAGCATTCACTCATCCATTTAAGCAATAAGTCAATAGACGAAGAAGTCATTGCTTTTGGTTGCAGGGCATGGTTGGTTGGTGTACTTAGATTTTGTATATCCAATTGTGTTTATACCATAAAATGTGACTAGCATATTCCCCAATGGCTTGGCAACAGCTAGACCACAATAAAATATTCATTGCTCGAGGTTCGATGACGCTGCGATTGGAGGTTAATGTAATAATTTAAGCTTAAAGGTGGTAAAAGAAGATGCATAAGATTACAAACCAAAAAAAGAAACAAAAACAAAGTTCTAGTCGAATAGTTTTAAGGAAGAAATATTCACTTATTATTATGGACAGACACAGCAGAGCATATTATTGCCAAAAAGAGTAGTCCAACAAGTGGATATATTGAATAAAAATTACTTAGCCGAAACGATTCAACTATGTTGCTTGTTGCAGTCTAATATATAACAACAGTTTGTGTGATTGCCAGGCTATTATATAATAGATGAGTTGGCTCTTTGCAATTCTGGATCATTAACTCGCCCTCGAGCGCAACAATTGGATATATCACGTACCAATCCAATGGAAATTGCATAAAACGGTCAAATAAATTTCAACAAACTCAGCGATTAATGGCTAAACACCATTAACTTAAAGGCGCAATAAACCGAACGTGTTCATCGAGGAGATCTATAATTTTCAGTGCAATTCAGTACGCAGTACAACCTTTAGTTGATAATATGATTGGGAACCCGTGATAGCCTTTTCACACACCCAAATTAATTAAAATTTTGATTGAGAAACCAGTTTTTGCCCTTAACACTACTGCCGGCTGCTCGATAATCGATTAGCTGTTTTACATTTTTGTTTTTGCTTTTCATAAGAAGTTGGTGCTGATTGCTAGCAGCGACATCTACCGTCGTATCGTGTATAATTAGCAACAACTCGCAGACAAAGGACGTATATATAATTACAAATACGGTCTTTGTCGCATAGTTGTATTTCATTTTCAAGTCGATTAAAATTTAATTAAAAATTTATGTAGATATTTATTTTGTATGATAAATCGATCTTAATCTGCCTTTTCATCGAGCAGAGGCCGGTTAATTGATCAATTAGCTCTTGTGTGAAAGGGCTATTAAGTTCTTGATAAACTCTTTAATTGAGCTGAGCATGTAAGGAATAGAAATACATTGTGTTTTCAAAAAAAACGGAAATTCATGAATTTTTGGCCAAAAACAATACTGTAACGATGTCTCAGCCTCTATATTCGCCAGACATCCCTCCCGTGTGACTTTTTTGTACCCTGAACAGTATATTAAGTTTGTCATGAAGTTTGTAACACCCAGAAGGAGGCCCTATAAAGTATATATATAAATGATCAGTATGTTGAACTGAGTCGATTTAGTCATGTCCGTCTGTCTGTCTGTCTGTATATATACGAACTAGTCCTTTAGTTTTTAAGATATCGTTTTGAAATTTTGCAAATGTTATTTTCTCTGCAAAGCTTCTCTGCAGCTGCTCATTTGTCGGAACTGCCGATATCGGAACACTATATCATATAGCTGCCATACAAACTGAACGATCGGAATCAAGGGCTTCTATGGAAAACTTCCGCATTTTACTACATATCTTCACGAAATTTGGTGTGTGTTATTGCTCATAGAAATAATTTAATCTCCGAAATCTCAGATCGGTTCACTATAGCATATAGCTGCCATACAAACCGAACGATGTATGGAAAATTTTCGCATTTGACGTGGTATCTTTACGAAATTTGACATGGATTACTGCTTAAGGTAATAATATAATCTCCGAAGAAATTGTTCAGATCGGTTAACTAAATAACCTTAATGCTCCTAGCAAACAACCCGGCTAAAAAGAATTAGTAAAATGTTTTCTTTTTTATACTCTCGCAACAAAGTTGCTAGCAACAAAGCTGCTAGAGAGTATTATAGTTTTGTTCACATAACGGTTGTTTGTAACACCCAAAACTAAACGAGTTAGATATAGGGTTATATATACCAAAGTGATCAGGGTGAAGGGTGGAGTTCAAATCCGAATGTCTGTCTGTCCGTCCGTCCGTCCGTCTGTGCAACGGATAACTTGAGTAAAAATTGAGATATCTTGATGAAACTTGGCACACTTATTTCTTAGCACCATAGGAAGGTTGCTTTCGAAAATGAGCAAAATCGGACCACTGCCACGCCCACAAAATGGCGAAAACCGAAAACACATAAAGTGCCATAACTAAGCCATAAATAAAGCTATGGAAATAAAATTTGGTATGAAGGATCGCACTATGAAGGGGCATATTTGGATGTAATTTTTTTGGGGAAGTGGGCGTGGCCCCGCCCCCTACTAAGTTTTTTGCACATATATAGCAAACCAATAGAGCTATATAAACCAAACTTTCTGCAGTCGTTTTTTTAGCCTCTTCCTAATACATTCCAAAAATGAAAGAAATCGGATTATAACCACGCCCACCTCCCATACAAAAGTTAGGTTAAAAATTACTAAAAGTAGGTTAGCTCACTAACCAAAAACGTCAGAAACACTAAATTTTACATAAGAAATGACAGATGAAAGCTGCACTCAGATTTTTTTACAAAATGGAAAATGGGCGTGGCGTCGCCCACTTATGGGTTAAAAACCATATCTCAGGAACTACTCGACCGATTTCAATGAAACTTGGTTTGTAATAGTTTCCTTGCATCAAAAGGATATGTTGTAAAAATAGGCCAAATCGCTTCACAACCACTCCTACTTCCTATATACCAGAACTTTGAAGAATCGGTTACTTTACAATATATAAAGTAAGCACTAGTGAAGATATCGGTGCAGAACTTTGCACAAATACTATGTTAATAGTATGGCAGCCCCATTCTAAAAATCGCCGAAATCGGAACATAGGTTTTTAAGGCCCCATGTATCGAACACGGGGACCTCGGTGCTTCTAACCTAATATTAGGGTTTCCAACTTTCAATGGACTTTATACAATAAATATATGATGAATATGTGGGTCAAATTGTGTATTATATAATATAAATAAAGTTAAATAAATATAAAATGTTCGGTTACACCCGAACTTAGCCCTTCCTTACTTGTTTTTACTTACTTTTTCTTACGTCTTTAGATTTGCTTAAACACATAGTTACTAAAAGAAATGCACCTGTGAAGGGTATATTAACTTCGGTACTGCCGAAGTTAAAGTTTTTTCTTGTTTCTATTTCTCTTATTATTTTCTTAAACTAGAAATTTGATTTTAATTTAACTTGGCTTAACTTATTTATATTCATACCCAGCGACGGAAATATATCTCCTTATCTCTGAAAACCTAATCTAATTACTTCAAAAATTCGTTTCCTTTAAGTACATCTAAATCTTTCAATATAATACGAGTATAATACTTTTTAGCATTCGACAAATATGTATGTCTTTTAATCTTTAAATATTAGTCATAACATTATTTAAATTTCTCAGAATATGAATAAATTAACTGATAAAATTATAAATTACAGAAAAATAATCATTAAATACAAGTACTTACTTCAAAAATAAATATAACGCCTGGCGAGTTGTGAAATTATGTGGCCACTCAGCGTTCTGTAAATAAGTAGAAAGAAGGTTTAAAGATTATATTATGGTGACTCAAGTGAAAACAGTTATTGTGGAAATTCATATTCAAATACATTTAGATTTATATAATTGCGGAAAACTATTTGATATAAATTGTATATATTGTAAAGTGTAATCAAGTCTCCACATATATGTAGATAAGAGAAGACCCTTACCCGTATAAATATTTGTATATGGTTGTTTAAGCTTAGAATTATTAGTTGTGCCTCATATTTTATTATATAAAAAGTGACACAAGAGTTGATTCATCTAATGAAAATAGATGCAGCATTAAATAAATACAGTGGAACTTCCATTCTCTAACTAAATTTTTTGTGGATTATGGTAATTCTAGTTAGAGAAGTTCCACTGTATATTCAAATCACGAGACAAATCTATTTCTAGATGTCTGTCTCTTCCATGATGGATTCACTTTTTACTGGAAATATCAATTAGATCAGTTTAGACTTTCGTAAATCATGCATCCAGTGTACAGTGAAGTACAAAACTACAAAATGCTCTATGCTATGCTCTTATCAATTACATGAAACTCTGAACTAGCAAATATAATACTCAGATAACGAAATATAATTCTGCTGTAGACCATTAGGCGTCGAACAGCTGTGAATTGACAGTATCAATGTATTTGCATATACTATAGCAGAATTATGATTCGATGTACTTGTCAATATAAATATATATAAATAACTATCTGCTCACATAAGCTGTAACGTCATACACTTGTAGATTCGAAATGAACAAAGTTGCTGCTCATTAATGAGGTCATGTAATTCATGTAAAATGAGGAGAATTAACGAAGTCATTAGTGAGGCTCAGCATGCGGGATTTTATGAGAGTTATGGCACACATAAAGGAGCTTATGAACGTTGTATATTCATTAAAACTATTTTATAGACAATATTATACATCCATACATATATATAAAGATATGCATATATACATACATATAGAGAGATTTCAAAAATCCAACAACTAGACCAACAAATCGACGTAACGCCGAATAACGAACGGTTTTTGTTTAAAGAATAAAAAAAATATTTCGTAATGGTTTAAAAATCCAACTTAAGTCTAGACCGACGACTTCGCACTCTAGAAATATTATTTAAATTAAACTAGACTAACTAAAGAACTCTTTTTCGGTAGAAGAAAATAGAAACGGTATGAGGGTCAAACTCCGAAAATTTAGTAATCTCTTTATCCTTATCTTAAGGGACGAGCTGGGAGAAAAAGGAGTGGTTCATTCAACCTAGATGAAACATGTAAAGAAGGGCTAAGTTCGGGTGTAACCGAGCATTTTATACTCTCCCAATTTATTTATCCTAGGTCCTCATATTCTATATATGTGGCCTTCAAAACTTATGGTCCGATTTCGGCGAATTTTAGAAGGAGGATGCCACACTATAAATGCAGTATTTGCGCAAAGTTCTGTTCCGATATCTTCAGTTGTGTTTACTTTATATATTGTAAAGTAAACGATTCAAATTGACTTCAAAGTTCCGGTATGTAAGAAGTAGGCGTGGTTGTGAACCGATTTGGACTATTTTCATCAAATATCATTCGGGAGCTAGGAAGATATTATGAACCGAATTTCATTGAAATTGGTCGAGTAGTTTCGGAGATATGGTTTTTGACCCAAAAGTGCTCGGAAGTACCCATTTAAAATTTTGTATATCAATTTGAGTGCAGCCTTTCTGTGCCATCTTTATAATGAAATTTAAGGTTTTTGGTGTTTTTCCTTACTGAATTAGAGCATTTTTAGTAGTTTACAACATAACCTTTGTATGAGAGATAGGTGTGGTTATTATCCGATTTCCTCCATTTTTGGACTGTATAAGGAGATGCCTGAAGAAAACGACTCTAGAAGGTTTCCTTGATATAACTCCATGCAACAAGTTGCGAGAGTATAAAAATAAATTGTATTATTAGTTATTTAATAAATACATTAATGTATTGTATATAAACATTTATATTTGAGTCAAGCTAAAGGCAATGGATCTTTCGGCCAGGCTATGTTTAGACGAACTTTCACAAATTTTTGCTTTCATTCTTTTGATAATTAAAATTGGTGTAGAAAATTTAGGGGAAATTTTATTCCAAGATCAATATAAATATAAAGGAACTCCAAAAACACTGAATGCATGGGTGAGAACAATATTACAATTTTTGAAGTCTCTCAGTCTTTCCTCTCAAACCACTCTACTCATTGCCATCGCTTCACTAAGAGATTTTCTAGATCATTAGCTACATTCAACCGAAAAGGTGCCTTTGAGTGATGAATGGAAATATGTATTGTTGAACTTTTACAGCATTCAAATTTCGTACTACTATAAATGAAAGGTTGTAAAGGAAATAAGTGAAATTTCCAGGAAGGATTGCTTGCGCAATCTTTTTCGATATTACTTATTACAAAAGGGATTTTGGTTTATATCAAATATAACCTTTGTGGAAAATTACAAATTTTTATTATTATTAGTGATTTATTTCAATATTTTGCTGACTCTTTAATTGTGATTATAAATTTACTTGCGTCGTTTTTACGATCAACTCTCTCTTTCTCTCTCGCTATCAAAAAAAAATCCATCTACCTTATAAACTTGTATTCAATCATGCGAATTCATTTATTTATGTAAATATACGTTAATTCAATAAATTTTTATGCATTGCCAGCACACACGCAGGCACATGCCAATGATGAATTGCCTGGCAACAAAACAATGGGAGAGCAATTCGGTTTTTATCTGAATATCCATGTATGTGTATTGTTGCCAATAACAATCACCCAAAAATATGCGCTTATCAGTGATGCAGGTTAATTTCGCTTAAAAAACTTAAAATTTCTTTTACTCAACAATTGCTTTAACAAATCGTAAAATATGTTTACGAATTCCTTTTTTAATAATTTTTAGTATTTTTTTTTTTTGTTTCATTTACCAAAAAGGCAAATACCAACATAATGAGTGGTATTTCGATGACCGGAAGAGCAGAATGAGCACGCTTGTTGATAACTAATTCACTGATTACTCAAATACATTGAGCATAAGACACATACATTTGTATATATACATACATACATATAAATATGTATATCTAGATATGTATGCTTGTTGTAGCAACAACTAGGAACAACAACGCAGGATGAGACACAAGTTCAAGCTATAAAGTTTAGTGTTTGTAATCAAAGAGCAAATTATATACATATTTATATATGTTTACTATATACATATATGTCTGTATGTATGTTTCTTTGTACACAAATGCGTATTTTATGACGCAGAAGCATTTATGCTGCGCTATTTGGTACACACATACTCCTACATACACACTTAATGGTGAGAACTCCAGCTTGTCGGCTTTCGCCAATTAAACATCAAAAGCAGAAGGTGTACATACATATTTACAAACATATTACCTATATTATAGTCTATATTGTATGGAGCATCTTATTATAGTAAACAAATTGAGGAATATGTTTGTTCAACATGGTGGTTGCTAAGGAAGTTTAAAGTCAATGCTTTTTAGCCAATTGATTGATGAAAAGAAGACATGACAAATATGGAACGTTCAAGTAGAAAGCAGAGCGTAATCATAGTGAAAACTGGAGCGAGTAATTTGGTCGATCGATTTGAAATATAGAAAATGGAAGGTTGCCACCTTTTTAAAAATTATGATATAGGTTATGCCAAAATAAATAGCTAAAATAAAAACTGAAAAGCTTTAAAAATGCTTGAACTTGACATAAACAAAGGATGGTTGCCATCTGTTTAGAAATTTTTAGCTTAAACAAGTAAGGAAGGACTAACTTTTTTTTAATTTTTATACTCTCGCAACAAAAGTTGCTAAGAGAGTATTATAGTTTTGATCACATAACGGTTGTTTGTAAGTCATAAAACTAAACGAGTTAGATATAGGGTTATATATATCAAATTGATCAGGGTGACGAGACGAGTCAAAATCCGAATGTCTGTCTGTCCGTCCGTCCGTCCGTCCGTCCGTCCGTGCAACGGATAACTTGAGTAAAAATTGAGATATCTTGATGAAACTTGGAACACACGTTCCTTGGGACCGTGAGAGGGTTGCTTTCGAAAATGGGCAAAATGGGACCACTGCCACGCCCACAAAATGGCGAAAACCGAAAACACATAAAGTGTCATAACTAACCTATAAATAAAGTTATAAAAGTAAAATTTGGAATAGAGGATTGCACTAGGAAGGGGCATATTTGGATTTAATTTTTTTGGGAAAGAGGGCGTGCCCCCGCCCCCAAATCGGTTAGTTGTATATAACTCGCAAACCAATAAAGCTATATAAACCAAACTTTCTGCAGTCAGTTCTCTTACGTACCCCACCACACACCATGAAAATAGTTGAATCGGATAATAACCACGCCCACCTCCCATACAAAGGTTAGGTTGAAACTTATTAAAAATGAGTTAACTCACTAACGAAAAACGCCAGAAACACTAAATTTCACATAAGAAACACTAAATTTCAGATAAGAAATGGCAGATAGAAGCTGCACTCAGATTTTTATACAAAATTGAAAATAGGCGTGGCATCGCCCACTTATGGGTCAAAAACCATATCTCAGGAACTACTCGACCGATTTCAATGAAACTTGGTTTGTAATAGTTTTCTTACATCTCAATGATTTGTTGTGAAAATAGGCCAAATCGCTTCACAACCACGCCAACTTCCTATATACCAGAACTTTGAAGACAATCTGAATCGTTAACTTTACAATATATAAAGGAAGCGCTAGTGAAGATATCGATGCAGAACTTTGCACAAATACTACCTTTATAGTGTGGAAGCCCCATTCTAAAAATCGCCGAAATCGAACCATAGCTTTTCAAGACCCCATGTATCGAACATGAGGACCTCGGTGCTTCTAACCTAATATTAGGGTTTCCAACTTTCAATGGACTTTATACAATATACATATGATGAATATGTGGGTCAAATTGTGTATTATATAATATAAATAAAGTTAAATAAATAAATTGCGAGAGTATAAAATGTTCCACCCGAACTTAGCCTTTCCTTACTTGTTCTTATTTAATTTTATTAAGAGAACACATAATTTGAGCCAAGTATTTGGAATAAAGTCCACTAGAAAACAAAAAGCATTATATATAGTATATGGGGACTGGAGTAATTCCTGGAGCGATTTCAACTATTTTTGCCGCCAAGCTGCAGTATATCCAAGATTTTAGGTTTACTGAGTTTTGCTAAGATATCTCACATATTAGCCACATAAATTCCGTCGGAAGTTTAAACATCCGAATATGAGGTATATATAAGCTAGAGGAAATATTGACCTGAATTTACACATTTTTGTACACTGTTAGAAGGAATACATCTCCTTTGAATTTCTTTAGAATATCTTAGAGATTTACCGCTACTTGCAATCAAAAAATAGCCGCAAACTTCGAGACCTCGTGTTCGATATCTGGAGACTTGAAAAGTTATAGTCCGATTTTGGTGATTTTTGAACAACTGAAGGAAGCGAAGCGAATGTGTCTGGAGGTGAATGAGGACAAGAGGAAATATCTCCTGTCATCAAGCAAACAGTCGGCGCATTCGCGTCTTGGCTCCCACGGCACTGTTGACAGTCTTCGTCGTCGTAGATAATTTCGTATACCTGGGAATCAGTATCAACAACACCAACAATGTCAGCCTCGAAATCCAGCGCAGAATCACTCTTTCCAACAGGTGCTACTTTAGACTGAGTAGGCAATTGAAAAGTAAAGTCCTCTCTGGCGAACCAAAATCAAACTCTACAAGTCGCTCATTATTCCCGTCCTGATGTATGGTGCAGAAGCTTGGACGATGTCAACATCAGATGAGACGACTCTTGGGGTTTTCGAGAGGAAAATCTTGCGCAAGATTTATGGTCCTCAGAACATTGGCAACGGCGAATACCGCAGTATCAAATGAAACCAAAATTGATCTATGTGTGACTTTTTGGCCTACCAGACTAACCTAATCTAACCGAACCTATCAAATGATATTTTAGAAATATTTTCAAAAGTATCAAGGATCAGCAATTTTTGTATTTTAGAATATAATAATAGAGATCTTGTATAAAACCTATTTATAATGCTTCAAAAGGTGATTACCACCTCCTTTACGATTTATAATACACCCACGTGATTATTTATCTTTTGTAGTTCTAAGCACAGCACAACCGAAACTATTTGTACATGGTTCAGAACACAGCTGGAACCATTTACACAAAATACGGATATATAGTTAAAATATTCATTCATAACAAGATTTACAAACAACACCAAATCACATTCCCCTACCTCAATGGTAATAGTAATATGTAAACTAATTTCAGCTCTATATTTACGACATCAGTTTGAATTTGTAGCTTTACTCCATTCATATGTTATTCCAATGAATCATAAGCGGCTTTTTGCTTTTCATTTTGAGTATTGAAACCGCGTCTCATCTTTGCTGCGTTAGTTCCTTTGATGGCATGAAGCCAGCAAATAGACACATTAATGTGTTTAAGCTGTAAATGCGCTATTTTATAGGCACGCGTGCATAAGTAAACACACAAGTCGCCGCTAAATGGTAATAAAAAATTTTCTGGATATATTGAGATATTTGCATACATATGTACCTATATTGAGGAACGTGCGTGTCTCAACGTACCATAAGTCAAGTAACATTTTGAGTTTATGTGTTTTCACCACACTCGTGGAAATGTGTTTACACAATAAAATTACGTGAAAGTAGTAAAATTATGTCAGAACACTGAGAAATGTGAATGAAATCGGTAGTGAATCTCAAGACAAAATGGCATTAGAAAAAAAAAACTTGCTTTTGGCCCAAAATACAACTTAAATCGATATTTGGAGTACCAAAACCTACTTTCATGATAGTTTCTTATGACTTTTTATGAATTGATTGTATAAGATTTCTTTAAATAAAATGTACTACAAAAGACTCACCCCACCAAAAATAAATTATGATTGTCATATATGTATATAGTATATGAGGGCTGAGGTAATTCCTGAACCGATTTCACTCATTTTCACCAGCAAGGTACACTATATAGAAGACTATACGATCACTTAATTTTGCTAAGATATCTCACATATTAACCGATATATGTGAAATTAAGCCCCGTGTTTTTGAGAAATCTATAATTAGATATATGGGAGCTAAAGGAAGTTATGACCCGATTTTAACAATTTTTGGACAGGGACATACTATTAGAAGAAAATTATTTTTTCCAAATAACATTAAACTATCTGTGAGATTTACCGATATTTTCGGTGAAAAATTACCATGAGACACTGAGTTCTTCATGTTCGATATCCGGGGCCTTGAAAAGTTATAGTCCGATTTCAACAATTTTTGTACAAGTGATGCCACAGATCATATACAGTATTTGTGTAAAGTTTTATTTCGCTATCATCATTGGTTCCTAATGTATATATTATAAAGTGAAGGATTCAGATGGAATTCAAAATTGAGTTATAAGGAAAGTAGTCGTGGTTGTAAACCGATGTCGCCCATTTCTTATCCGTGTTATCAGGGTGTCAAAAAATATTATATACCGAATTTCATTCGAATCGGTCGAGTAGTTTCTGAAATATGGTTTTTGACCCATAAGACCCATTTTCCCATTTTGTAAAAAAATCTGAGTGCAGCTTCCTTCTGCTATTTCTTCTCTAAAATTTAGTGTTTTTGACGTTTTTCGTTAGTGAGTTAACCCACTTTTAGTAATTTTCAACCTAACCTTTTTATGGGAAGTGGGCGTGGTTATTATTCGATTATATCAATTTTAATCGTGTGTAATGGGATCGGTAAGAGAAACGACTGGAGAAAGTTTGGTTTATATAGCTTTATTGTTTTCTGAGATATTCACAAAAAACTTATTTAGGAGCGGGGCCACGTCCACTTTACAAGGCACATGTGCACCAAGCCTTCTCAAGATATGATCAGAATGGCAAGACGATTTTGATTTTTAATCAAGTTATCCATTGCACGGACGAACGGGCATCCGTCTCGTCTCGCCATCCTGATCATTTCGATATATACAACCCTATATCTAACTCGATTGTCATATAACGCTCATCTCTACCTTTAAAATAGTTCCATACTTCATAGTATTGGATCCACGTGAGAGCGCAAACCTTTAATATTAAAGATTATACTCTTTGTTTTGCAGTTGCTTGGTATCAAATAACCTAATCGGTCTGCTCGGCATACTAACGACGCTATTGGTTAAAATATATGTACCAGAGGATGAGCTCAAGGCCTACGTGCGTTGGGATTGCACGCTGAAAGTTTTGTGTCGCTTCTTTGGACTTAGTTCCGGTTGTATAGCGGCAGTGATGGCGGTTGAACGTTTCATGGCGCTGGCTAGACCATTCATCTATCATAAGGTGTGTATGAAATGGAACATAATTAAATTTAATTAAATAATTTTCTTTAAAAATTTCCTTGTAAGAAATAAGCTCATATTATTTATAGTCCTTTAAGAAATTTTTGACAGAGTTCTACGCTTTTTAAATTTTTATACTTTCTCTCTAAATAAAAAATTCTTAAAACCTTTGAATTTATACCGATCATGAAATATTTGCTATCATGAAAATAATCCTAAAATTCCACAATAATATTTGTAATACATCATTAAAGCTTCAGCATTACTGAAGTTTAAGCATTTAATAACAAGCATGTGTGCGGAATATATATAAAGATTATTACCCAATAACATTTATAATCGAAACTTCTTTATGTCTAATTTTGTGTGCTTTCCGTCTCCTTCACTCATAACTGTACAATGCAGCACATCACATACGCGCTTGTGCGTAAAACCATCAATTTATTGGTGTTCATCGCCGTGGTCGTCACGTTTTTGCCCTTCACCGGTTTTGGCGCCTACATCGATGAGAGTGATCCCGCAAATCCCAAGTGTTTGCGTTACCGCGACGCCGAGGGATTTTGGAATAAAACATATGCCATATTGTTTATGTCATTTGGTGAGTTTTCTTGATTCGGTTTTGTTTAGGAAATATTACTTTAAGTGTTATTTGAACATGATGATTTTAGAGTTGGGCAATACAAAAGTTTCTTTCAAGAATTGTTGTCTATAGAGTTTTTAACAAAGTTAAAATCTAAAAAAAAATGAGATATACATATATGAATTGATTTTTGAGGAAGCGAGACATGGGATGGGATCATGTATAGAAATTCACGTAAGTGAGGAAAGTTTCTGACTGTCATTCACTTGGGAGTGGCCAGGAACGATTTTTTTGCATGTGGCTCAAGCAGCTCACGACTTCCGATTTTAGACCAAGTATCCTCTGGATAGCTATCAAACATCCGTTAGAAGGCGAGCTGAAGTGAAAAGGCGAACCCGCTTCCGCGCTTGTGCGTAGAGTTTGGGACCCACCACAAAAAAACGAAGTACCAATGAAAAATCGACGAAAGCCTCGCAAACGGCTATAACCGGCTAAACACTACAATACAAATAAATGAGGGAGGGAGCATTTCAATATCAAAGATTTCTTGGAACATATTCTGGATAAAAATCAACCCAGATTTAGTTCGATTTATTCGAGAACTTATTTTAGTGATGAAAGGGACGTTTTTCATCACTTCTTCAAATTAAATTTTATTGTCGAGAATAATATGGTGAAAACTTTGTAAAGAGACCCTTAATACTGGTTAGGTAAGACGAAGTTTTTTTATAAATGAAGTAAATAATACTCAGATAGATATAGCAGACATTTTTCTGACCAATAAAAGATGGAGAAAAATTGATCGCGACGTTAACGTTGTTGGCCAAATTTTTCAAGATAGGTGCGAACCTCTTTGACATTGGAAAGAAATTTGATAAAAAAATTCATGGGATTTGTACTTCGGTCCACACTTGACAGTTATTTGCTCAAAATTGCTCTGACTATGTTTACTAAGTTCACTCAATTTTATTGCGGAAACTTTATTATACGATTCCACGATTTCGGGGTTAAAATGGGTATGATCGGATAGAGGAGGAGGAGGAGGAGAAGGAGGTCTTGAGATCATACAGAATTGTAATTCTCTTTTGACGACAATGATATAATTAATGGTTCAAAATTTTCAAAAAATCTTCTCTTTAACATTCATTGCACAGTTCGGGTCCAAGTAAATAAATAGAAATTACAATTTCACCTCGATAATCGCAAAGAATCTTGTTCTCTGGCCTTACCAGACTCTTATTTTCTAAATACATATTAAATTATTAAATGACATTAAAGATTTTAGTAGCAGTAGCAAGTTTTTCCCCACTCAATAAATATCAATGATTAAAAATCAATATGAATTGCCACTTTATTTGATCAGCAACGTAGCTCTCTCAACCGCCACAACTAATCCCCCTAATTGTTTGTTTGTTCTCCTGTGCACATTTCAGGCACCCTTTTGTGCGTCGTAATTGTCGCTTGTAATTTGTTCGTGATGCGTGCGCTGTGTTTAATCAGTCGCAAGCGTGCCAGCAAACGTCACATCCACTACGACACGCTGAACCGGGAGAAAAGCAGCATACACTGCATTGAAGGCAAATCGAGCAGCGGCTCGTCGCTGTATCACCGCAGCAATAGTGGCACCATGACAGCCAATACATCCCCTGATGAGATTAAATTCGCCAAACTGATGGCATTCCTTAGCATCTCCTTCGTGATCTGTTGGATGCCACAAATGGTAAGCGTGTGAAGCGCGTTTCAATTGAATAAACAACCATTGACCTCATTGTAGCAATTAAATGTGACTACTCGGTTCATACATATCGAATACAAATATTTTATTGCATGTCTTACGTATGTTCCGCAGATTGCCATACCCATGGCCATACTACCGAATCGTGTGCCGAAGGCGCATCCCTTCTTCATTTTGGCCGATGTGTTGATGGCGTTGAATTTCACCTTCGACCCGTACATCTATGTGCTCAGCCGCACCAAAGAATCCAAACTAATGGGTTGCATTAAGGACTGTCGCTGCCAGCTGTGATATTCACAAAGTGAGGGAAATGGCTGTCTGAGGAGTTTGTACAACTTCGAGTGTCTACTAGAAGCATCGCATTTGAAGTTGAACTGATTGAGATTTTTATATAAAAATAATACTCAGCTGCTGGGCGCAGACGGATCTCCTACATTAGTCTTATATACACAAACATACATTCATATATTTAATTTTATACAGTTAAAAATCGAGCGATTCGTATGCTTTTAGTATATGTAAATAGAGTTGTGTAGTTATTGTTAGGAAAACAAGCACCGCTGGCGGTGTAATTCGCACTTTCTATGTGATTTGCTTTGAGAATAAAAGTATTTTTTGTGCTTAAAATTTCATGTTGCTAAATTAATAAAATAGAGCAAATTTAAGCATATTTATCTGCAAGAAAATATGAGCATATTTTTTAGGTTACAAAATATGATTTTTGCTAGCTTGTAGTATGTAAATGAAATTGAATTACCACCATTTGTATATATGTATATTTGAAAATTACTTTGGAAGTCTAAGCAAATAAATATTATTTTTGAGAAAAAATTGTTTTATTTCAAACTTGGCTTAAAAATCAAAAAGTTGTTGTTGTATTTAAGTAGTTTTTTACCACAAGACTGAGTAGCCAGTATTTACAAACGGTAAGTCCTTAGCTCGAACTAGATTTTTTTGTAACATCGATTATATCTCAATGATCTCAAATACCTACATATATCCACCTGTTAAGGGGCTATACAAGTATGACATTTTCAAATAATCATTTTTTTTTATTGTGTGCTTTGCTTTGCGTATCTTGAATAGTTTTTGAATGACAGCGTTCTAAAGAACGACCGCTCGCAGGTATAAGCCGCTAGAGTCGAAACTTTAAACGCGTTTTTCTAGAAACGACATTTCTTAAAATTTAAACTGAGCATATTTACTATACAATGACCTATGATTTTTTTCATTTGTTGAAAATTGTCAACTTGGCATTAAAAAACGATCACTTTTGTACCTAACAAAAACGAAATTTTTTCAGAACTACGCCATTTTGTTAATTTTTTATATTTTTTAATAATCGAAAGATCATTATATAGGAAATACCTTCAACTTTAATAACCTTTTTGAATTGTCTTGTTTCAGCTACTCATTCAGCAGGAATCATGTCAGCAGTTGGTGAGCTTTTTTTTTTGATATCTTCGAAGACAGCATATAACTCCGTTATTTTTTCAATATTTTTTTTTAAGGAAAAGAAAAAAGAATATACCTTATTATGTGTAAAAAGCTTCAAAACAATCGATCGACTACTTTCTTCTAAAAAATTCACGAAAAACGCATAATTTTTCAAGGGTTACACTGGTTAAGGGGCTATACCTTTTTTTTAAATTCAATAGACCACTGATTATAGGATCACAAAATGGAGTAGACTTTATTTAATATCTAGTCCGTATAGACCACAACCACAAATTCAGTATCACATCAGTGATGCCAAAAATGTGTGTTGCCGAATGGAGACTAAATTGGTAAAACCCTAGTAGTAGTTAAAATCTCTCCCTTTTAGCTTTTTTTACGCTGAACAGACAAGTTTGTCACGATGTTTGTAACACCCAGAAGGCGTCTAGGACCCTATAAAGTATATATATAAATGATCAGTACGTTGAGCTGAGTCGATTTAGTCATGTCCGTCTGTCTGTCCGTCTTTATATATACGAACTAGTCCTTCAGTTTTTAATATATCGTTTTGAAATTTTGCAGATGTTATTTTCTCTTCAAGAAACTGCTCATTTGTCGGAACTGCCGATATCGGACCACTATATCATATAGCTGCCATACAAACAGAACGATCGGAATCAAGGGCTTGTAAGAAAAACTTCCGCTTTTTACTACATATCTTCACGAAATTTGGTGTGAGTTATTGCTCATAGAAATAATTTAATCTCCGAAAAAATTGTTCAGATCGGTTCACTATATCATATAGCTGTCATACAAACTGAACGATCGGAATCAAGGGCTTGTATGGAAGCCTTCCGCATTTTACTACATATCTTCACGAAATTTGGTGTGAGTTATTGCTCATAGAAATAATTTAATCTCCGAAAAAATTGTCCAGATCGGTTCACTATAGCATATAGCTGCCCTACAAAATGAACGATCGGAATCAAGGCCTTATATGGAAAACTTCCGCATTTTACTACATATCTTCACGAAATTTGGTGTGAGTTATTGTTCATAGAAATAATTTAATCTCCGAAAAAATTGTTCAGATCGGTTCACTATAGCATATAGCTGATATACAAACTGAACGATCGTAATCAATGTCTTGTATGGATTTTCGCATTTGACGTGGTATCTTCACGAAATTTGACATGGATTAGTGCTTAAGGTAATAATATAATCTCCGAAAAAATTGTTCAGGTCGGTTAACTATATAACCTTAATGTTTCTAGCAAACAACCCGGCTAAAAAGAATTAGTAAAATGTTTTCTTTTTTTACTTACTTTTTCTTACGTCTTTAGATTTGCTTAAACACATAGTTACTAAAAAAATGCACCTGTGAAGGGTATATTAGCTTCGGTACAGCCGAAGTTAACGTTTTTTTCTTGTTTTGAACTAATTTTTATGTATTCAAAAGTTGCATACAATGAAAAATTCACCTGACTTTTAACAGCCAATATTTTGAAGCGACGGCCTACTCTATACAAACATCTTCTCCAAACGATATTGTAAGCGTCCTATAAATTATATGCAATATTCATACTTCTCTACATCCACATCTACACCAAACGCCCTATAGCGCCCACATAAATTATATTTAATTTCCATACTTCTCTACATCCACATTTATGCCCAGCCACGTTACCACAACCTACATAAATAGCAATACAGAAAGAACTGAAGATCAACTACAACATTTCGACTAACATTTCTGGTATCCGTTCTTATGGATTTCAATTTACCGGTAAGTTGTAAGGCGTATTCTTACACCGCTATTTTGTATTGACAGAAGCTGCCAAGAGCTATGAAGACAATAAAATTTGTCTAGAAAGTGCCGACAGTTAGCATTTAATCTTTTTATGTTTGCAACGCGTCAGAAATATACACGTAAGTATGTATGTACATATACATTCATATATACAATATGAACATGCACAAGCTTATGACTCTGAAAAGATGCTCAAATAAGAATTTCTATATAAATTAGTCTTCAATTCTTTAATCTTAAAACCACTCACCTGAAACTGCCAGAAATGTGATAGTTAAACTTCTGAAATATATGTATATAAACACTAACTTTATAAATTTCTATATTTTTTTCATACAAATACACTTTTTCTTATGCACTTTCCATCAATTGGATTTCTTCACCGAACCATACTATTTTCACCAACAACTAATACGCCCGCATATATTTTCCACTTGTTTTCAAAGCGCAATTACTTATTATAATGAAATAATCAAGAAAATACCGCACTTATAGCCACATTTTAAAGAAATTTACTAATTTTTATAAACCACTGCAAAATAGCAGAAAATCGTGCACTCGCGCCAACGGAAACTGACAGAAGCAGTTGGAAGGAACTGGAATAAGCTTAGCGCAGTGTTGTTTCCCCGTTTCAATAATTTTTATGCAACATTAAATATTTTTATTGTATTTAAAACTTTATTGTTTATTTATATACAAATATTAAAAATGATTAATGTGTATAGTAAAATACTTTAATTAATTTAAGGAGTGTTTCATTATTTTAATTTGTCACCATAGTATAAATAATTACTAGCTGCTGCACATAATATATATAATATATAATTTATATGTTATATTTTCTTAGTAAGTATATTTAAACTTTATATAACATATTATATGTTTCAAATAAAATACATTTAAGAAATAATAAATTATGTCCAATTAATAATCAGTAGGGCAACTCTATCCTTATGTCAAACTTCCGCCGCCATTTCAAAAGTTCCAATTAAGAATACGCGTCGTGAGTGAAAATTTGCTGAAAAATTTAATTTTATTATTAAATTTGCTACAAAATTTAGTAAATTCATTAATAACTAATAGTTGAGTGCGTTTTTGTTCATGTATAAATTGAATATATAAAAATTAGTGGTTTTCTGTGCAAGCGAAACCTGCTCCCATTCAGTTGATATATACAGACATTTTTAAGGGTACAATTGTGTTACCAGCTTAATTGTATTAATTGCGGTTTTTTTGGTCTGCGCTTATGAATCAGAATTTGTACATAAATAGCACTTTATCGTCAATTTGTAAGTGGATTACATCGGCCGGCCAGCTAAAGGTCTACGGGAGCACCAATTCTATTTTTGTTGATGGCCGAAATGCAATAGCTACGGCGACATCTGTTCGTGCATAGCTAAGAATCTAATTGAACTAACAGGCGGCACAGCATATTCACTGAAGATCAGCTGAGTAATTAGTAAGTACCAGTACTTTAAACAGATGGCGCACAAATTAAATTTTATTTCTTTCTTTCTTTATATATTTTATTAATTAAACTAAAGCACTGGCTGCCATGATCTATTAATTTACATTAACATTTTTTACTACGCTTTACCAGAATAGTTCAGAGCTTATGAACTTTATGCACTAAGTTGAGCTGCAAAAAGGAGAAGTTAGTATAATTCTAAAAGAAGTTAGTTTAAAAGCAGAGGTTAGTACCAATATTTACTCATCAATTTCTTTTCTTTTAATATTGAAATATTGAAATATTTTATTGAAATATTTTTGCCTTTAAGCATGCTTTTAAAATCGCAGCTATTGCCAAAAAAAATCTTAAAATCAATACCAAACGTAATTGCTGAAAAAAATAATTGATAAAATGCGCAAAACGTGTGAATTATTGGTTAACAATCTGCAAAATTATGGCAGCGACATTTTTAGTAAAACAATTATGACTTATTCAACACTTTATATGAATACTGAAGCACATAGTTAAAAACATTTTCATTTATATTGCTGATAAATAATTGGATGCATACCTATGTTTGTAATTTATATGCTAACTGTAGATGCGACTATTTTCGAAAACAGTTATTAGCATTTGAACAAATTAATTCCATGATTACGACGTCAAGGCGTATTATGCATATATCGGTATATATGTATTTTAGTATCATAAACAAGAATTTCGCAAAGATACTTCTTATTTATTTATACAATTGTTTACATTATACGTTTGGCGAAGTTTAAAACAAAGGGGCGCCAAGAATGCCCACAACTCATTGCGCATGCATAACAACGCCACACGCTCGGGCGTGAGTACGTGAACGAAATGTGAATGCACATCTCAACTGTGATAGTATTTTGTTTGTATGCAGCAGTTGCAATTTCATATGCCATTATCTTCTGTGGAAGATTTATTTATTGTATAAAATATTTGACAAACAATTTATTTTCCACAAAGGTATGCATGGATGAGAGTGGCAAAAAACAACAAAAATATAAATAAAAATAAAAATTAAATTTTTATGCTTCCCTTAAAAGTGTAAGAATCACCCTCGCATACATTATAAATTCGAAACTATGTAAAAATTGCGGATACATATAAAATAATTGCTCGTACACAATCAGCAACTTGGCTGAATTTTAAACGGCAGCGACCACACAGATTCTGCGAAAAAAAATATTGCTCATTCTCGCACAAACAATCACCGCAATTTTGCCTATTGTGCATAGCGAGACAGAAGTTGGTAAATACAAATATCAATTAACTATTTAATAGTACGTGTGCGGCCGCATTTGGCGCGTTTGCTAAATTTAGCAAACCATATTGTTTAAAATATATTTTTTTTTATTTTTTTAAATAATTTTATTTCTTTTCCTTTGCTATTTTTTTGCATTTTTGATCTGTGTTCTATATACTTGCAACAAAAAAAGATTGCTAACATACATATATATATATATAAATATTTACAGTGAGTCAAATAAGTGTTCGCTATCAATTTCTTTACGTTTTGACCTAGGCAATAGATTTGAATGATGTTTTACCTGCTTTTTCAAAACTCCAAGTTTCGTTCGGTCACGAAAATACTGTTTTATAAAGAAAGATTGGCCATACCAATAAGATAGGATCTTCAATATACATACATATCTTGACGACTAGTTTAAAATCTAGAACTCACTTTCTTAGTTAACCCTAAAAAAATAGTTGAATTAAGAAGAGAATCTTCTTCAATATTTAATTTAATTTATCTTTAGCGGCTCCTGGAAGAAGAAACTAATGTTTATTTTTAAGGGAAGAGATGCCTTTAGAACGGGTAAAATCAGTAAATGTATAATGACAATGACAAACCCATAGTATAATAAAAAAAAAGTTAAAAATTATAATGTATAATATTGATAGGCAAATATCTCCCTTCTGCTTTATTGCTCTTTATTCAATGCTTTATAAAAAGTGTTACAGTGATTCGCTTGATATTGTCGTATGTAAACCATTTCATGTCGCCAGTCACCATCCACTTAAAAAATGCGTCGAGCTCGTTCTGTTTCAGCGGCATATCGCAGGCGTTGATTTGGTCCAGATGCTTCTTTGCGTCAAATCATGCGGCACCCAAACATCAACCTTTTTGTGTATCCAGCCTTCTGCAGATGGTTTAAAATGGTTTGGTGACTAACTCCCATCTCCTGGGCGATGTCACGAGATGTCACATGCCAGTCTAACTCGATGTTTTCCATGATTTGATCGGTATTCGTCGTCACAGGTCTCCCGTCGGCTGGCTTATCCATGGTGTCGTTTTCACCTATTCTGATCCATCAAAACTCCATTAATCTCACGGAACGTTTCTCTAGCGGATTTGACTTTAACGAAGGAAAACTTTAAAATACCGCGAATTTCGGCGTTAGTGAACTCCATGTTTACACGCTTATAACTATTGAACGCAATATCCAAACTAGCGTCGTTTTGTAGGTTATGTCAAGACCTTTCAAAGATGTATAATATTGCCAGATACGAGCTCGGTAGCGCTTTATACATAGCCGCGAAATTTAAAAGACAAAAGGGCGGAAAGGAGATATCTGGCAAACTTTTGTTGTTTAACCAAAAAAATATTTATTATCCCGATTTCTTTAAAATTTTAGGTACATCCTTTCCAAAGAACTTTAAATATAAACCTATGAAAATGTCAGCCTAATGAGAGATACTCCTTAGAACACCTTACGTAAATAGATAAATTCAGCTAGATCGATCTTAACCTAAAATTAAAAAAATATATATTTTAATCTGAACAATTCTTTTAGACACTTATTATTTTAAACAATTAAAAACCGCATTAATGCTTGTTGTGGTCATGTTAACTATGAACGCCACGCGTTCGCGTAAACCACAAAGTGCTCATTTGCAATTCCTATTCTACCTATACGTTTACTCACGATTATTTAGCATATGAGGTATGTTCAAAAAATAACGGGAATTTTCATATTTGAAAAAAAAAATTATTTATTCATTTATGACAGCGCTTCTTCCAATAATCGAAACACTTTTTAAACTCAATTTTTGGGATAGTCTTTGACTTTTTCAGCGAACACGTCTGCAAATTTTACATGAAAATGAAAATTTTTATCGTACTTCGGGGGCATGTATAACAGTATACTAGTAAAAATTCGACAATTAGACTGTTGGAAAATTAGAAATCTAAAATTCCCGCTAATTTTTGAACACACCTCGTATAATCGTTTATAACTAGATTTATCTATATGCAATGTGTGCTACTCTGCTTTAGAGAAAATGAGAACAAAAAAATAATTTTTAAATTCAACACAACCGCTAGCAGCTCCGTCCCAAGAGCTTGTGCGAAAAATTATGCAAACTAATCTTGTTAAACGATCAAAAGTCAACACGCTGCTGACAGCTGCGTTGTATGTTTTGCATTTTAAAAGCAAACTACAAGTGATACCACAATCTTCCGAAGAATGGTGAGCGATATAAAAATTATGATTGCAATTAGTAAGCAATATGTATAGGTCTTCATATTGACAAGAATGACTATTGCGCAAATCAAAAATTATAGCCGTGGCTGATAATAAGCGTGTAAAACCACAATGCGTTGATGTCACACTTAATAATTAGTGATCAAAGTTGATAAAGTTTTGTAATATTTGCTTAGTCCAACAAGTTCAGTCATTAAAATGAAATCTGCTCATTTCATGTTGAGAGGTCGTGAACAGTTAGTCATTGCTTGTCCGTGATATCAGTTGGGTTTATTCCTAATCAGCGTCATAGAATGATTACTAAAGAAACGAAGCTCCGGTTTATATGGAACCCACTTTAAAATTAGGCTTAAAAGGCTTAGGCTTCTAATTTATGATTCATACTTAAGTTTTTACTTTGTAATACACTCATTGGTTTTCCGCGGTAGATGCCAAAACAAAATTTTTTTGGAAAAACTAAGGAAAGATTGCTGGTATTTAACCACATTAAATTCTTTAAAAAAAATTTTGTTGAAATTAAAAAATATTTAATTATTAATTTCTGTAGAATTCTCGAAAACAAATTAAAATTCTTTCAATTTACTCATTCAGTCAAACCTCCCAATTTGTATTTAAATTTCCAAAGCTTAAGCTTTAATTAAAATGAATTTCAGTTAAAGAAAATGCTCTCCCAACCAAAAAATATTAAATTTATGCCACCAAAAGACAAGCGTCGTGAACTTGCAGACACATAGTATTTTCTCTCGACGCAATTTCCATACATCAAAGACGTTGACGCTTACGCACCCAACTCGCGCTCAGCTGGCACGAAAGTTAATTACCCTTTTATTGAATTGCAAAATATGGGACACAAAAAGTAGTGACATCCAGCAGACAGCAGCGTGGTATTAAGCAAATTAGTACGGGCATGTGACTACGTATTATAATTATATTTAGGTATGTATGTGCTAAATATGTGCCGTTATTGCCTTACGTCACTAATACTCTTAACGCGATTATAGCAAATTTCATGCAACACGAAAATGTAAACATTAACGAAGGTAAACATTCTTTGGGTTTTAAGCGCATGCCTAGAAGTATATTTGTTCATATATTTATATATATAACCACTCAATATGAGGCAGATTCTTCAATCTGATTAAAAGTGAAACTTAAAAAAAAATGTGGAAATTGAAAAATAAAATCGAAATTCAGTACATCAAATATACCAAATATCAAAGTGAAATACAGAACCTGCCGGTATGTAGCAGAATAATAGGTCATAATTGATAAATTATGAATTTGTTAAATTTCTGTAATCTCTTGATCATATTCTATAAATATGTATATAGAATCTTTCAAGATCCATTATATTTTCAATATTAATCTCAAATCACTAAGGCTTTTGCTTCTAGCATTTTATAATCCGCTGTGTGACTTAGTGAAATCGCATAATGTCCGTAATCCATAATAATAAAAGAATTAATGGAATTTAAATAAAATCATAAAGGCATTTTCGCGAAAACAGCATCAATCATTAGACTTCTAACTTCAATATTTTCTTAGAAAGATAAGTTTAACGCAATGAGCATGGTTTCAAGATAAGCTTCAATAAAGTAATATGAATTAATTATTATTATTCCAAGCTATTTATAGAAAATAATATTACGAAATGTATGTTACAATATATACAGTTTTTTTTTTAATACTTGCTATATGAGCTGTACTCTTTGGAAAATAAGTCGAAAGTCCCTTTTTACCCAAAAAAAAATGTTTGGTACAAGCTAGTCACTAATAAAGGGGCTTTAGGAGTAAAGTTATAGCGAGATTGGGTAATATACGCCAAATCATGATTTCAAGAACTAAATTATCTTTATTTAAGGCAAAATATTAAATATGATCTAACCTTATGATGAAAAATATACAACCCCCTGGTCTTCTTGAACTTAACTATAGCTCTATAACACTCTGCCCTGAAAATATCATGTGGGAAACCAAAACAATCTGTAAGGCGAAGCCATCTCATCGGAATACAAAGAAAAAAACCGAATCCCAATTGACCTTCAATATGTATGGAGTTTGTAGTTACTCTAGATATAAATTTTAGTTATGTATATAGAAACTCTAAAATTGGAAAATGTGATTGAAGCTCAGCAAATGCCAGTAAGAATACTTTGGATTGATTTTTTTTTATATTTCTCTAAGTGGTATCTAATGTCAAAGTCAATATATTAACGTAGTTTATCCTTTTAACAACAGTATGCTCTCAATCTTTATTATGTTAGATGTAAGTAAACCATACAAACCAATAATAGCCTAACCATAATAATTTCAACTAAAATTAATGACTGTGCGTGTAATTAATTTTATGAAGGAGGGCATGCAAATGACTGCCATTTAAAGTTTAGTAGTTAAGTATGTAGATTTGTAGGTATGTATGTATGTGTTTCAGTGAAAAGTTGAATGAACTCAAATCATGCACAAAGATGAGTTATAGTTGTGAATGTATGAATGTACGAATCTAGGTGAGTTGATATATGTATGTACATATATAACTATGTTAGTATATAGAAACCAATCCTGTGGTGAAGAGTATGGCTTTAACACTTAAAAATAAAAATTTATTTTACATTTTCTATGAATTCAAGCTTTGTTGTAGATGTTATATAGATATCAGTTTTCATCAAGAAACTTTAAAATTTCCGAGAAATTGCTTTAATAGCGAAACGAAGGGTACATTTAAAAAAAAATATTAGATTTTTTTAATAAAAAAGTTTTAATATAGTATGTATAGATTATATAGTATGTATAGACTATATAAAATAATTAAAAATCGATCAAAATTTTTGCATACATGAATCAGAAAATATTTTTTTCCGAACGCAAGGTATATATTATACAATGCATAATTGAAGATACTTCCATGCAAAAATATTTATTTATTTGTATATGTACTTCTATGGCTTTAATGTGCTATATGAGTGCGTTCCTACACATACACATATACATATATAAATATTATAAGTAAATGATACCAAGTACTGCATGGAGGCATGAAATCGAGACATTATTAACTTGATTATGCTTAGGTCAATATCGTTATTCTTTTCCAGGAAAATTATTACAATGAAAGCATATACTTATATATACTTACCTACACAAGCTATTGCATAACTTAGTAGCTTTCAAATCCCAACCACAAGTTTCTTTCAGTTCCGAAAATAACAACTTACACGTTGACACCAATTTTGACATTAATTGATGGCTGACGAAAATATAGACAAACGTGCAGACATACAAGATACATACATATATAAAATAATATATACGAACAAGCATTTGTAGAAAATTTTAATTGGCAAATTTTATAAAAAAATTAATGTAGCTTTTTAATTCAATTAATTAAAAGAAATCAAGTTGAATGAACGCGTTTACCTTGAAAAATTTACATAAAAGTTATTTGTGTTTCCCCTAGCTAACTTCAAAAGTTTCCATATTAATTACTTTTAATAAGTCAATGTCAGATGGCTCTAATTGTGTCTCTTATAAATGTCAAACAAAATATATTCATGATATAGATACTATATAGTATACTATATATAGTCATTCAGATCAAATTGTTTAAATAATTAAAATAATTAATTTCGGCAAATTCGTACTTTAATATGCGTTCACACTAAATTATGATTATATGCCTAAAATGTGCTTATTAATGTCGGTAGGGGCGTATGAGTAACATAATTAATTATAATTGCATCAAATTAAAATTACGTATACGCCATGCGCATCTCATATGCACACACACACACATGCATGATTTATGTCAACGCATTAGCTTAATAAATCACATGTAAAAACCGTTATGGCTGCAAAAATACATTTTTTATGCTCATATATATGTAAGCAATAAATATTTCGTTGTTTTAATTTTCACAATTGAATGTGAAAAATGTCAAAAACTGATTTTCACACAAGAATTTTTATTAATTTATTTGCATATGAACCTAAAAATGTAAGAAAAGCGCTAGAAAATTTGTTCACTTCACTCGGACATAGCCTCTCTATCAATAGCATCTAGCTTCTTTAGTAGTTATAAGACTTGTTTGGGTTCCAGGCCATAGCGGTATCGCTGGAAATAACAAAGCCGATGAGCTTGCACGTAAGGGCACCCAAGCTGCAATTTCATCAGATTGGAAACAAGCTGCTGCCCCACTATCCTTCTGCCACTCGAATCAAAACGGTAGGTGTTGGACTACGACCAATGGCCTAATGTGGATCGCAAAAGATCTACTGAGCTATTTGCTCTTAGTAAGTTGCATGGGTGAAGGGGAGATTGAAAAATCGAAACACTTTCTCCTTCATTGTCCACCTTTCACTAGACTGAGGCTGAAACATCTTGGTTGGAAAAACTTCGGAGAACCAGGAAACATGCTGTTTCGATGAGGTCGGGCCAAAGGGAAAGGGGTGTTGGATGGGCATGTAAAGTGGTGATTAGTATCACCATTCATTGTCATTGCATGCAGGACATGTCGGAGTTCAATCTGGATAAGTAGGAGTTTGACCTGCTTCAATATCCAGAACGAAGTTGCGCAAGGGTCACTCTGGTTTCACCTGACAACTCGAACTCTTTGCCTGCTTAAGGTGGTGGTTCGGTTCCAAGGACGACATTCACTGGGGCAAGGAAGGTGTTAATAGCTCCACTGTGAATGGCGTTTATAGCGTGCCTGAAACTTTCCGCAGTTTGGTCGGTGTATTGTGCTAGATCGTTGACGTATTGTTGCAGTGACCTGTTGATGCACCGGGGGGACGGTTGTGCTTCCAGTAAGTGACTACATGGGTGATTTCTGCGAAAACACCCTAGTAGAAACGGCCTGGTAAGCAGTTCATTATGCTCCTTAATAGGCAGCATAGTGACCTCCTTATGCAAATGTGCTTCGGGTGACATCAAGAGGCACCCTGTGGCAGTCTGGAGTGCGGTGTTCTGGCTTGTCTGTATCTTCTTTTGCTACGTGCCGCTGCATCTAGGTGTCCGTACGGGTGCTCCGTAATTTACGACCGGCCGGCCGTGGCCAGCAACGTTTCATTGTCCTTTCACCAAGTGCTACCGGCTAACGACTTGAGGATCTTGTTACGGCTCTGTACTTTAGTGATTATTGCGGTCGTGTGCGGAGTGAAGGAGGCAGACTGTCAAATGTAACACCCAAATTTTTGTGGTGTTATTCACAGTCGGTATTGGTGTACCATCGACGTGAATATTAAGGATTAGTCTGTACTCCTTCCAGTTATTAAAAAGGGTCACCGTGGATTTAGCGGGTGCGATTGCCAGGCTCCTCGCAAAGAAGAAGCGAGAAAGATCGAGGAGGTAGTCGCGTACTTTCGTTCACCAGTTGAACTGCCCCGATTAGATATTAGCTACTTGTACAAATTCATAAAAGGCTCAAAACGCTTTGTCGGCACTTGAGGGTGTTGCAGAGATCAGCTCTTTAACCTAACCTAACCTCACACCTTCACATATAAAATGTCAATTTCAGTTGGATTCAGGATAAGGGGCAAATATTTTAAAATGCATAGTTTCTCCAGATATTAAATATTATTATGAAATTGTCGTCTGACGTAAAAAAAATATTTTTTTGTCAAGACAGAATTTGGCATGATCTTGTTAAGCCCCTCATACATATTTTAACGGATATGCTTTTATAGATATAGAAAACTCCTTGAGTGAACCTTGTGCTAATTAACTATATACCTTTTTAAAACTGGAAATTTTCTAACAATATTGACGCATTATGATAATTATAAAGGGTGATTTTTTAAGAGCTTGATAACTTTTTTAAAAATTTGCAAAATCTCATCGGTTCTTTATTTGAAACGTTAGATTGGTTCATGACATTTACTTTTTGAAGATAATTTCATTTAAATGTTGACCGCGGCTGCGTCTTAGGTGGTCCATTCGGAAAGTCCAATTTTGGGCAACTTTTTCGAGCATTTCGGCCGGAATAGCCCGAATTTCTTCGGAAATGTTGTCTTCCAAAGCTGGAATAGTTGCTGGCTTATTTCTGTAGACTTTAGACTTGACGTAGCCCCACAAAAAATAGTCTAAAGGCGTTAAATCGCATGATCTTGGTGGCCAACTTACGGGTCCATTTCTTGAGATGAATTGTTCTCCGAAGTTTTCCCTCAAAATGGCCATAGAATCGCGAGCTGTGTGGCATGTAGCGCCATCTTGTTGAAACCACATGTCAACCAAGTTCAGTTCTTCCATTTTTGGCAACAAAAAGTTTGTTAGCATCGAACGATAGCGATCGCCATTCACCGTAACGTTGCGTCCAACAGCATCTTTGAAAAAATACGGTCCAATGATTCCACCAGCGTACAAACCACACCAAACAGTGCATTTTTCGGGATGCATGGGCAGTTCTTGAACGGCTTCTGGTTGCTCTTCACCCCAAATGCGGCAATTTTGCTTATTTACGTAGCCATTCAACCAGAAATGAGCCTCATCGCTGAACAAAATTTGTCGATAAAAAAGCGGATTTTCTGCCAACTTTTCTAGGGCCCATTCACTGAAAATTCGACGTTGTGGCAGATCGTTTCATCATTCATGATGAAATGTCAAAGCATACTGAGCATCTTTCTCTTTGACACCATGTCTGCAATCCCACGTGATCTGTCAAATACTAATGCATGAAAATCCTAACCTCAAAAAAATCACCCGTTATCTATATCCATGTAAATAAAATAAATAATTCTCAAAATCTTTTATTTTGAACGTTGCCTTCTTCACCTCATTCCATTTTAATAAATCTGTTATTGGAATTCACTTGTTCCACTTATCTTTTTCTTTCAAAATCGAAATTCGAAATATTTTCACTGATGCAATGCGTTTAGCATGCAAATGCGAGCTTATATGCGTATACACTCATTTATTTTATAGACGTACTGTCGATATGCGTATGAATATGTAAATTGCCACCGACGAACAATAATATTGTTTGTTCATGCCAATCTCATTAGTAACTCAATCATTGCAATCAAAAAGAAAAGAAATTTAAAATTTTCAATTGAATTGAAAATATTTTTTATGCATTCATTTAAGGAATGCAATTCAATATCTTTCGTTTGCGTTCATTACGCACTGCACTTTGCGAGCGTCGAAATTTAAATATTTGCAACCGAAACCGAATCTTTCTTTAAAGATATGTGTGTTGATAATGTGGTGCTAAATTCGTTGTACAACATTGAATAATAATTTAATTATTTTATCATGAATTTCTTAGAACTGTTTTTCTTGGTATCGAAACCTAAGAGATTTTGTATTTCATTGTAAATTATGTAATATTTGTTTATTTAACAAAAATATTAATATAAGGCAGAATTCTAATATTAACGAAATGTAAACACCATATTATTATGCCTTCTATTTTTGAATTTATATTTATTTCGATCTAAAATGTATTATATATAGTCTCGAACACATTTTTATTTTAATTTTAATTTTATAAAGAAATTTGTATTAGAGAGAACTTTAGTTGTTACACAACTATAAAAATAGTTCCAGAAAAGTCATTCAAATTCAATGTCATGGATTCTAACTTCCGTTCTTCCTTCTTATACTCTCGTAATATGTTGCACAAAACTAGACGAGTTAGATAGATCACGATGGCGTTGCGAGCTGAAATCCGGATGCCTCTATGTCGGTCCGAGTAAGCGATAACTTGAATATCTTAATAAAACGTGGTACAAATATTCATTGACACTAAGAAGGGATTGGTATCGGGTCATTGCCACGCCCACAAAATGACTACAACCGAAAACATATAAAGTGTCATAACTAAGCCATAAATATAGTTATAAAAGTAAAGTTTGGTACAAAAGATCGCTCTAGAAAGGGCCATATGAGTTTTTTTGGGAAGTGGCCCGGCCCCCAAATAGGTTGTTTGTATATATCTCGCAAACCAATAAAGCTATATAAACCAAACTCTGCAGTCGTTTTCCTTACGTACTCCATCACTCACCATGAAAATAGTTGATATCGGATAATAACCACGCCCACCTTCCATACAAAGGTTAGGTTGAAAATGACTAAAAATGCGCTAACTCACTAACGAAAAATCAGAAACACTAAATTTTGCAGAAGAAATGGCAGAAGGAATCTGCACTCAGACTTTTTTAAAAAATGTAAAATGGGTCTAAAACCATATCTCATGAACATCTAGACCGATTCGAATGAAATTCGGTATATAATATTTTTTTACACCCTGATAACACGGATAAAAAAATGGGCGAAATCGGTTCACAACCACGCCTACTTCTCATATAACTCAATATTGAATTCCGCCTTATTCCTTCAATTTATTATAATATACCTAAGGAACCAATGAAGATAGCGGAATAAGAATTTACACAAATAGTGCATATCATCACTGGTTTCACTTGTGAAAAAATTGTCGAATTTGGAATATAATATCGAATATGATGAACTCAGTGCCTCAGGGTAATTTTCCAACAAAAATATCGGTAAATCTCTCAGATAATTTAATTTTATTCAGAGGGAATCTTTTTCTTCTAATTGTGTACCAAAAATGGTTAAAATTTGGTCATAACTTCCCGTAGCTCTCATATACCTAATTATAGTTTTTTTTAAATACGATGGGCTTTATACCTTATAAATCGGTTAATATGTGAGATATCTTAGCAAAATTAAGTGTACATATAGTCTTGTATATACATAGTGTACTTTGTTGATCAAAATGAGTGAAATCGGTTCAGGAATTGCCTCACATACTATATATGATGATTTTCGTTATTCTATTAGACTTTATGCCGAATATATGAGTCAAGCACTGGTCGATTATATCGTTTTATATCGATTTTGGACATTTGTGTCAACTTTAACCCAACAAAATATTTGTAGAGATCTGTTGGCATCCCAAACTTATTCTCAACTGAAAATGTCACTTTTTGAGCCGAATTCTCGACATTTGCGGGAAATTTTGCTTTTCTTTTTTAATTCCAAGAAAAGTGCAGCTGAGGCTCATCGTATGCTTTCGGATAAGTACGGTGAGGCTGTCCCAAGTGAAAGAACATGTCGCGAATGGTTTCAACGTTTTAAGAATGGTGATTATGAAGGCCAAGGTCATGCTCTGCATTTGATATATTATGAGCTGCTAAAGCCAAGTGAAACCATCACAGGAGATCGATACGAACGCAATTGATGCGTTTGAGCCGAGCACTAAAAGAAAAACGGCCACAGTACGAGGAAAGACGCGATAAAGTCATTCTCCAGCATGACAATGCTCGGCCTCACGTCGCAAAGGTGGTCAAAAATATTTGGAGACGCTGAAATGGGAGATCTTACCCCAGCCGCCGTATTCTCCAGACGTTGCTCCATCTGACTACCACTTGTTCCGATCGATGGCACACGGTCTAGCTAACGAGCATTTCAGTTCTTATGAAGAAGTCAAAAATTGACACTTGATTAACACTTGGATCGACTCGAAAGATTAGGAGTTCTTTCGTCACGGAACACGCATGCTGCCAGAAATATGGTCAAAAGTAACATTTTTGTAACCGCTTTTATACAATAAAGCCTTAAATTTACAAAAAAATGGAGGAAGCAAAGTCGTAGAGCTAATATTTAAAAAAAATTACATCAATACATTGCGAGGGTGTAAAATGTTCGTTTGCCCTAACTTAGTCTTTCCTTACTCGTTTAATTTCTAAAATTTACACTTGACTATATCGACGCTGAATAATAAAACACCTGTTAGTTCCCAATACCGAATTTCTTTACAAGTTTTCTCCAACTTTCTACTGACCACCTTCTAAACAAGCCGTAGGCATTTACACCTTTGATATAAACAAAATACCGTTATCTATGAATTTAAGCGCATTAAACATTGCTTTTGAATTTCATTGCACACAAACACCTGTCCAAGGTGGACCCACTTTATCATAATTTAACCTTCACACCCAAACGAATATATTTCGGTGGTAGGAAAATGTTTATTTACACTTCTCGAACAATTTCAATTAATTAGCTTCCATGAACAACAATCAACTGCAGCAGTGACACCGAAAAGATCGTGAGGAAATAAAAAAGGAGCACTGAACCCAAACCACATATTACGAACAGTTAACGGGGTCAACATTGACAAGGGTACGAAATGGGTACGAATGGGCACGCAGCCTTGGCACACGCTGTTGCGGACAACAACGAGCTCAAATATCGAATGAAATTTAGATAAACAAGAAGAAGACTTACATACGCACATACATACACATAAGGACATTCGTGGAAATATGAATATTTTGGTATTTGTGTGCCTTCATATATGAATGAAAGCTCTCGTTCATTTATTGTAAATAAATACGCACTCATAACAATGAATGCTCAGGACTGTTTATATATACATATATGTATATATATTTACAGCTACTTTTGCGACTGTGCGCGTGCCCATGCATCCCCTTCTACCTTGTACTGCCAACAGTTGTCTGCGTGTGAATAATCTGAAATATATAAATAAACAAATAAAAATGGGTATGTGTGTGTGTGTGTGTGTGTGTGTTTGCGACCGGCCGGCCTTTTTCTGTCGATTTCTGTATTTTGGCTGGGTGCTTGTTTGGCCAAAACTATCCTTTTATTGTGTTCTCATGTCGGCAGCGACAAATTGGACGCTCATAAAAAGCTGAAAGCTGTCAAAATTTATGCACGAAGCAATGAGGACTAGTGATTTATTCAAAGAACTGCAAAGTACTGTCCAAATATATACATAAACATATGAAGCCCGCTAGGAAAATTGAGATAGATTTTTTTTTTTAAACTCAATAAACAACAATCAAGATAAGATACTCTTCACACGTAATAAAATTTTCAAATCGATTGGATTAGATACCCAAATTATTTGTTCTTAAAGACTAGACTCTCCAAGCCTAAAAAAATCATATAACAGTTTTTTTCACCTAACGGTTGCGATAAGTCTTAAAACTAAACGTGTAAGGTTATATATATAGAAATAATTAGGGTGACGAGAAAAGTTCAAATCCGGATGTCTGTCTGTCCGTCCGTGTAAGCTGTAACTTGAGTAAAAATTGAGATATCTTAATGAAACTTGGAACACGTGTTCCTTGGCACCATAAGAAGTTTCGAAGATGGGCGGAATCGGACCACTGCCACGCCCACAAATGGCGATAACCGAAAACACATAAAGAGCTATAGCTAAGCCATAAATTAAGCTATGAAAGTGAAATTTGGTACAAAGGATTGTTCTAAGAAGGGGCAAATTTGGATGTAATTTTTGTAGGAAAGTGGGCGTGGCCACGCCCCTACTAAGTTTTTTGTATCTATCAACGAAACTCTCAGGAGTCGTTTTTTTTCAAGCATTTCCTTATATAGTCCAAAAATGGAGGAAATCGGATTATAACCACGCCCACCTCCAGTACAAAGGTTATGTTGAAAACTACTAAAAATGCTTTAACTCAGTAAGGAAAGCCAGCAGAAACTTTAAATTTCATTATAAAGAAGGTACAGAAGAGCTGCACTCAAAATGGTGTACAAAATTTTAAATGGGCGTGGTTCCGCCCACTTATTTGACAAAAAACCATTTCTCCGAAACTACTCGACCAATTTCAATGAAACTCGGTTCATTATATCTTCTTGGCTTCCCTATAATATGTTATGAAAATAATCCCAATCGGTTCCCTACCACGCCTACTTCCTATATACCAGAACTCTGAAGTCGATCTGAATCGTTTACTTTACAATATATATAGTAAGCACTAGTGAATATATCGGAACAGAACTTTGCATAAATACTACATTTATAGTGGGGCATCGCCCTTCTAAAATTCGTCGAAATCGGACCACACATTTTCAAGGCCCCATATATCAAACGTAAGATTTTTTTACCGAAAATATAGGTAAGTCTCAGATATTTTAAAGAAATTCGGAGAGAATATCTTTCTTTTAATAATATGTCGCCGTGCCTAAAATACTTGAAATCGGGTCATAACTTCACCTAACTCCCATATACTTAATATTAGGGTTTTCAAACCTTTTGTGTGTTATATTTATAAAATTAAATAAATAAATGGCGAGAGTATAAAATGTTTGATTACATCCGAACTTGGCCCTTCCTTACTTGGCGATGAACCTACAGTTCACATATGTATAAAATACCAGGGAGTTCCTCAGAGGACGTCCATCTATCGTATGCTTTATTTATGAAATGTTGGACAAATTAATTTCAGCAGCAAAATGCTTCACGAATAGAGGTATGCTCAACAAATAACGGGAAATTTTCACTTCTTAGTAGCCTTTAATACCTGTCTTCGATACGCTAAAAGTTGGAAGTGACTCGAAACGAACCGACAACTGGCATAATTCAAATTAACACACAAAAGCATAGTTTATGCCAAATTAATTTATTTAATGCAATTTTAATTTTATTTTTTTATAAAAAGATCTGAACCTCTCATTAACTGTTTCATTAAATATTTCTATGAATTCCATTTTATGCCAGAGCAGAGTTAGGTTATTTTGAATGCAATATCATGCCCTGATTTGAAGTCTACGCAAAGCATCGGGATCGTAATTACAAACATAAATACTATCTGAACCAAATTGTGCTATACTAACTCCAAAGAGAATAAAGTTTTGGATAACATCGATTACGAATCCTCTGTTCCAATAATATCCGTATATATATATGCCACTGGGACGCAGGTTCCGGTAACAGAAGTGAAGATCGATCTGGTATATGGAGAAAAATGTTAGATTATATTTTCAGTATGCATACTACTCACCGCTCTTAGTAGCGCTCTACAATTGCTGCACAAACCGGTTTGATGTGACAGTTTGCCGTCCAGTACCGTCAATATATCGTTTAAAGAATCTTCCTCATACTTCAACGTATCATTAACCTTGCCAATAAGGAGCATATTAATAAAATGGTTAAAAAAATCTGGCAGTAGCGCACCGTTATAATATTGCTTATAAATTATGCACACAATAAACTGACACGATAGAAAGGTGCAATATATATTTTCGAAAAGCACCAGCTTTCCATACCAATTGAAATATTTCAGAAAGTGCGTTAGCATTTGACCCGTTTGACTCCACAAAGAGATTGCCTCAGAAATCGGTACAGTTCTCGTCTTGCATAGTGCTGTGCAATGCGATTTCGCTGTGTATTGAACTTCTGCATACTTCAGCCATTTCTTTAAGACTTTGTGGAGAATTAACAGTTTTATAATGATTACATAGTGCGCAATATAGGCGAGTTCGAAGACAGGAAAGGCTAAATAATTACTCATAACATTGATTCTTTGTGAAGATACGATTAAAATCCAAACAATTAGTGTTATTTTGAGTAACAACAATAACTTGATGTAAGTCTCCATGACTGCACGACAACCGGTCAGCGCTGAGATCTTTCGTTGCAACACGAAAAGTTCGTTGAAAAAATGTTTTAAAAATCGGCTGGTTCGTTTTCTTTGCATTTGATATGATATTATGAAATACGTCGAAATAAACACCAATCTTATAATGACTCCCATTACTGTGCTGACAATGTCAAGTGAGCTGAACTGTTCAAATTTTCGCAAAAAATTGTAAAGGACAGCCAAGAGTAGGATTGTGATGAATGCCGCGTAAATGCCGGAAATCGTATAATATATACGGAATAAGTTACGCCGTATCCGCGGATTTCGGGGCTGATACTCGACACGCTTCAGGCTCTCATTGTAATACAAATCGTTTAAGCGAAGCACGCGCAAGAGATGATAGTAAAAGCGCGCACAAACAGTGAAGAAGTCCGCCGCCATTATCTGGCCAAGTGAAGGTGAAATGAACAACTCGAAGTTACAACTAACGGTGTCTAACTGCTTTTATCAGAATAACTGTCATGTACATTAAAGAGCAAAATGTGCTATTAGTTAGGTAATTACACGAAGCTACGCTAATTGTCGAAACTGAATTTACCGAATTATGTGAATTTGGTTCGTATATTATGTATGATAACACTATATGACAAAATAGACTCTTTTTTGGGTATTGCACCAAACTATTTTTTTTCAGGAGATAGCGACATAAGTAAAGAAAGTGCAATCTCCGATTTTCGAAATTAGACTCCAAAATCCGAATAATTGGTTTCGAAGTTCGAAGAAAATCGAATTAAAAAGAAAATTTAGATTATATCTATATTTCGGATTTTTTTTTTGTATCTATATCCTGTAATTAATAATATTTTTTTGTAAAAAGTCCTTTTTTCGAACTTCTAACTAAATTTCGATTTTTGAGGTTAACTTCGAAAATCGAAGAAGACACTATTTTTACTTATGCATCAATCTCCCGGAAAAAATTAGTTTGATCCAAAACCCAGCCGAATGTTCTACAGTGTAATGAGTGATGTTTGGATATAACGGTATTATATCGGTACTTGTAGTGGGGATATAACCCCATTGCGTGGAAATACATATATTCAATTGGGGTCACAATTTCGTATTGAAAAATGTTGTAAGGAATTCAATTCGTTCGTTATTCTATGGGGGGAAACTGTAGTATACTATGGTTAAAATGGTCATGATCGAAAAGAGGAGATTCTTTAAATTAAGAATATATATAAATATAGTTGTAGTAAAGTGTAGTTTTCGAAATATTCACACTTAATGTTTAAAGGTTAACTTTTCGGTGGGTCCAAACCAACCAACCTAGCCAACCAATATCATATTGAAACTAAGTGAAGACGACACTTTTGTAGTTTTAGAAAAATCGTATAAACTAAAAAGATAAACAACATGTAAGGAAAGACTAAGTTCGGGTGCAACCGATCATTTTTTACACTCGCAATTTATTGAAGAAATTTTATTAAGATAACACACGGTTAGACACATAAATTCGACATAAAGTTTAATAGAAAACGTCATATATAGTATATGAGGGCTTACCTCAGCAGAACCAATTTGATTCATTTTCACCAGCAAGGTACACTATATCCAAGACTATATACTCGCTTAATTTAGCTAAGATATCTCACATATTAACCAATACAAATATGCGGAATAAAGCCCAACGAATTTTTGAAAAACCTATAATTAGTTATATGGGAGCTAGGAGATGTTGTGACCCGATTTTAATAATTTTTGGAACAGAGATGCACTATTGGAAGAAAACAATTTCCTCTGATTTACATTAAATTAGCTGAGATTTACCCATATTTTCGGTTAAAATTTACCCTTAGGCGCGGAGTTCAACATGTTCGATAACAGGGGCCTTGAAAAGTTATAGTCCGAAAGAAAAGTATTTTCGAAAAATTTTTCACAAGTAAAGCCAGAGATGGTATGCACTATTTGTGTAAAGTTTTATTTCGCTATCTTCATTGGTTCCTTATGTATACATTATAAAGTGAAGGAATCAGCTGGAATTCAAAATTGAGTTATAAGGAAAGTAGTCGTGGTTGTGAACGATTTCGCCCGTGTTATCAGGGTGTCAAAAAAAATATTATATACCGAATTTCATTAGAATCGGTCGAGTAGTTCTGGAGATATGGTTTTTGACCCATAAGTGTCACGCACATTTTCCATTGTGCAAAAAGATCTGAGTGTAGTTTCCTTCTGCTATTTCTTCTGCAAAATTTAGTGTTTCTGACGTTTTTCGTTAGTGAGTTAACCCACTTTTAGTAATTTTCAACCTAACCTTTGTATGGGAGGTGGGCGTGGTTATTATCCGATTTCAACTATTTTCATGGGGTGTGGTGGGGTACGTAAGAGAACCGACTGCAGAAAGTTTCCCAAAAAAATTAGATCCAAATATGCCCCTTCCTAGTGCGATCCTTTGTTCCAAACTTTTATAACTTGATTTATGGCTTAGTTATGACAGTTTATGTGTTTGTGGGTTTCGCCATTTTGTGGGCGTGGCAATGGTCCGATTTCGACCAACCTCCTCAAGTTATCCGTTGCACGGACAGGCGGACGGACAGACAGACATCCGGATTTCAACTCTACTCGTCACATCCTATATCTAACTCGTTAAGTTTTATGACTTACAAACAACCGTTATGTGAACAAAACTATAATACTCTCTTATCAACTTTTGTTGTGAGAGTATAAAAATCAGTGGCTACCCTCTTTATTTAGACTAGGATATATAGATTGAATAGTTCCAACTTGCCAATCCATGCAACGAATGAAGCTATAGGGACTCGGTTAAAATGATCCAGAAAAACCTGGACCGAAAGTTCAGTTTTTGGCTCTCACCGACTCGAGTTCGTCAAGACAACCTGGAAAGACTAACCTTTAATGCCTATTCTATGCCCAGTTGTACCAGGGAAAGAGAAAGTATAATATAGCAAATCGAGCTACTTCCTTGGTATTCATGGCTTCATAAAATCCTTTATCTCAAAAATAAAGATAAGCGCCTCATAACTTTAGTGGCAATAACGCTTACAAAGTGAGCTTTAATAGCAGTTCAGGCAACCCTTTATGACACTAACGGCCAAAGCACAACAAAAGCAACAAAGCTTTAAGACTTAATTGAAATCGTAGTAAAAAATACATATTCGTATGTACCGTTATATTTTGTTATATACATCTACACAAAAATATATATACTACTTCGCTATGCAGTCGACGTCGTCGCCAAGCTGCGCAGCAACTTCGCTCCACCGCCAAGAGTTCGTTAGCGTTATCACAGCTGGCTGCGCGCTTCGTTAGCACACTTCGGCGCCGAACCGCTGCGCTGCATTCGCGTTGTTGCGGTCGTGCAGCGCGTCGTTGCTGTTATCGCAGTTGCGGTGTCGCTCCAGCAGCTTTTATGCTTGCCGCTACCGGCAGTTAAAGCATTCCAGTGGCACACGCTCGGACAGTACGCCACGAGCCGCGCTAACGATTGGTTGTAGAAAATTTCAAGTGCGCAACAAAAACAGCTGTTCTCAAGTGAATTGTTTACAACGCGCTGTTGGAGGTGTGTTTGTGTTGAGGTTGAAAATTTTTTTGCGAGCAATTAAAATTAAAAAAAAATAATAAAAATTGTTTTTTTCGAAAATATAAATGTTTTTTTCTCGAAAATTTAAATTTGATTTTAAAGAAAATTTATTTAGAAAAATTTATTTAAAAAAAATTATTAAAAAAATTTTATTGGCGAAATTGAAATTTTTTTTGGTTTCAAAATAGTTGAATTGGCCTGCTTATATAAGCATATGGAAAACAGTTGAAGAAAAAATTTATTTTAAAAAATTTTAGTGCAATTGGCTGAAAATGTTCAAAAATGTAAAAAACCAAATTGCAGCCGATTGGTAATACGAAACTTGTTTACTTTTGCTTGCTGCGGTCCATTGCAGCAGTGCAACGCTGCATTAGCAAGTGCTTCAGTAAAGTAGCTAATAAATTATTTTTAAGCTATTTGGCATTTAAGTGGATTTGAATGTTTTATGTGCAATAACAACAACAACTGATGTAATTAAAAAAAACAACAACAACAACAAAAAAGAAGTATAACAACTAGAAAAAAATAAAAAAAATAAATTTAAGTAAAATAAACACGACGAAACAAATAGCAGAAAAATATCGAAAAAACGCGAAAAAGATGTTTAACAACAACAACAACAATTAAATTGTTGTGAATTAAAATTTTCACCGGCCGCGCAAAGGTGATCGTTCACCGCAGTTGAACGTTTAGTGTTTTGCTGCAAAGCACTTTATTATTGCTGTCAGGCAAAAAAAAAACAACAAAAACAAAATCAACAACAGTTTATGGAGCAATTAAAGTGAAAATAAACTATATATTAAGTATACGCCCTGGTTGAGAACAGACACAACTGCTTTTGCGGCGCTACTTGCACAGACAAACAACAAAATAAAAATACAAAAACAACAACAGCAACAAAATAATAATAGCAACAACAAAAATATAATAACAACAAAAACATAATAACAACAACAGCAAAATTGCAATAAACAATAACTAAAGCAAATTTACCGATATGTCAAACACCAGCGTTTTATCTTTGATCTCGCTCGATCCGGAGACAGCGACGGCCAGCGATTTCGCCTGGAATGTCAGCTCAACTGCAGCGCCCAGCGTTGTCGCACAACCATTGGCGCTCTATCACAACCGGCGCCGCTTCGTATTCAGCGGCATTGTGCTGTTGCTCGGCGTTATTGGCAATCTATTGGCATTGATTATTTTGGCGCGCAAAAAGGCGACAAAAAACAGCAAATACACGCTCATGCTGCGGTAAGTGCAACTACAGTTAATTATTTTATTTGTTTATTCTTTTGCTGTGGCGTGTGCCGTTTGCCGTCTTTGGTCTGTGGTCGAATGCTCATTAATGCGGCGGCACTTAATTGGTTCAGCGACCGTTTGGCGTTGTGTGAGGTTCAAGGTGGCGCCGCCGCCAGTGGCCACTTGTGTCCGGCGTGCTGTCAGCGCGTTGTTAATTTGCACAGCATGTAAAAGCGTTTCGGAAGTTTGTGTGATGTGATGTGCAAAACAAGAATGAAGTGAAGAAAAAAGAGCAATTGTTTGCTAGAACTTCAGATTTTGGCAACCAAAAGTGTTACTTTTTTTTTGGAAACTTAACCTTAAATTTCTTTTCACTGAAATTTACTGTTTATTAAAGGAATTAAAAATAAATGAAAATATTTTTTTTTTGTTTTGGATTTTTCACATTTTTTTCACATAATTTTCTAAAATTAAAATGAGTTGAAGAAAATAGTGGAATTCTGTTTTTTATGTTCTGTTTTTGGAAAAATTTTGCAAAAAAAAAATTTAATTCATTTTTAATATTTGCCTTTGCAAATAACGGTATTCGCTTAAAACAAAATGAAATAAAACTATAAATTAGTTATTTTTCATTCTGTATTCAGTTATTTAAAATTATTATAAAATTAAGGGGGAGGGGTAAGGTTTGACAACTTTTTTTTCATTTTTTTTTTTTATTTATTTTTTTCTGAACCATCTCAACATCTCAAGAATATTGTGTTAAAGTTTTAGGTCATGCGGAGAAAAACTAACGAAGTTACAGCAGGTTGAATAACGGTACCTCCAGCTACCTGCGCTGAGTGTACAAAACTTTGAATCGTTTTTCTCAACTATGTAATTTTTAAAGTTGGTGACCAGCCTACAGAAAAAACTACTGCATCGATCGTTTTGAACAAATATTCTACATGTATTTAGCTCTCGAATGACGTCGAGTTTTTCCAAAAATTGTAATTACTAACAATTTTATAATAACAAATAGGTCGATTTTTTCGTCTAAAATCGTCATTTTGGCTTGAAAATGGTACCAAAAATTTAAAAATTGAAAAATAAAAAAAAAACTCGACGTCAATTGAAAGATAAACTAATAAACTAAAGAAAGCATTTTGATTTTTTGGTTTCGGATGATCCAGTGATGCTGTAGGCTGGTCGCCGCACAAAAACTTCTTTTCGAGGTGCCTGCAGAGATCGACGACAAATCCGTTATTCCTCGCTATTTTTCGTTAAAACTTTTTTTTTAATTATCCTTCAAATGTTGTACTTTCATTTAATAATAAGTAAAATAAACCTACAGCAATAATTTTTTCTAAAAAAATTCATGAAAAAAAGGTCCTTTTTCGACGAAACAAACCAAGAACTCTTGGATCAACTAGGTGCCAATCTTAAGTGTTTTTTAATTACTATAGATAAATATTAAATGGCAACTGGAACCACTAGACAAATTTAAATTGAAAAGCTTACTGAATTTTGATTCGAAACTTTATGCCCATTAGTTACAAAGCTCCTTCCATATATTGATACACATATCTATACCCGACAAAAGCCGCTTTGAGAGCTTAAAGTGATATTCTGGTGTAAAAATAAAAACATCGATTTTTTTATTTGTAAAGTTTTACTATTTATTGTAGACATATTCAGCAGAGTTTTGCAAAATTCAAAATATTTTCGGAGAAACAGGTATTTTTCTGACACGCCATCCCAACTGGCTCGTCTGAACATGAAACTTTAAACTGTCTTTCTCAAAACGATACCCACTATTTCTCTTCTACTGCACTGATTTATTTGAAATTTTTGGAGAGTCTTCTCTATGGATGTCTCTATTGTTGGAGAGTTTATTAATTTTTATATAATTTTTTTTAATTCTTAAATTCGTTTTCCAATAGATGTCTCTTGGGTTAAGCACTGGTCGATTAAATCGATTTTTTTATATCGATCTTGGACATTTGTGTCAACATTAACCCAACAAAATATTTGTAGAGATCTGTTTGCATCCCAAACTTATTCTCAACTGAAAATGTCACTTTTTCAGCCGAAGTCTCGACATTTGCGGGAAATTTTGCTTTTCTTTTTTAATTCCAAGAAAAGTGCGGCTGAGGCTCAACGACGTTTGTAACCGTTATTAAACAAAAAAAACTTAAATTTACAAAAAAAAAACGGCGGAAGCAAAGTTGTATGTCCTAAATATTTAAATTAGAAGACTGCTACAGAGTTGACAGTCCTTGGCCAGAAACAAATCTGATTCCATTACAGTTACGTAGATCCGGCTGCAGTTTTTAACACTGATAATGTGTGATGATAATATGATGAGCTTCAGCTTTAATTGAAGCTTTAAGTGCGTCATTCCATGTGATGGGCTCAAAAAAATTTTTTTAAATCATAAATTGCTTATTTAGCATGTATAGAATACGGTAGTAAAGTGATTTTCAGAAATTCGTAGTCGTTTTAAAGATACAGCAGTTAGAAGATGGAGCTGTTCGAAGCGCTCAGTTGACAGCTGGAAACATTGAACCCGTTTTTCTCAAAACTATGTTTTTCAAACTTCCCTCCATCGTATCTCAAAAACGGCTAATCCGAATGAGCACATGTAAGCTATATTATGTATTTCAAAAACTAAAATTTTGCAAAATTCCAATTTCTGGTATATTCTCTTGATCGCAGTGCGTTCCATGCATTTAAGCTTACAGATTAAAACGTCGCTAACTTTTTTCGTTTCCGATAAGCCAATCAGCCGGAATCGTGGAGAAAGCGCACATCACATGGGATGACACCCTTAATATCCCATATAAACTTTAGTAAAAAGTGAGAATGATACCACTTTTCTCTTCTTACCTAAAGTTAACCTTACTTTACTTACGAGAATTGCTATATTTTGATTTTGATTGCATGCAAGTCAATCACTTATTTTAATTCCAATTGGGGTAAATCCGTAATATGAAACAAACCGCTACATCTACAGTCGGAAGATCATTGGTTGGAGGTTGGGAAAACTTTAATCTCTCCATTTTATTATCTATTATTATTATTATTCGACAGAAATCTCGTTTTGAAGACTACTTAAATTTAGTATGTGAATTGGATTCCGCCTTCAATATACAGTTTTAAATGAGCTGTTGCTAGTACTAAGATTTTCTTACTAATACCCAACGTTGTCTCAGTTTCACCGTACGTGATATTCCAATCTAGCAAACTATTCTCACAGCACCGCTGATTCACTGTTTTTTTATTATTATTGTTTAATTAACATCAGTCATCCGCTCTAGACGTAGCACGTTTTAACCCTTAGCGGACAAAAGCTTATCGCTATCAGGCGAATGTGTATGTCTGTGCATGCTCATAGTATATACGAAGAGATTCCCGTAGGTTTTTTTTATTCGCTTAGCATTTAGTTTGGCACACTCGCTGCTTAAAACAAATAAAACAGCTGAGTTATGTCGTCTGCGTGTCTGAAGTTCAAAATGTCAACAGAGCGCATAAATAATTATTAGCTTATCGCATTTAAATTCGGTGTAAAAGAAGTTTAGAGTGAAAATAAGACATGGTGAATCTATTTGAGCAATAAATTTTATTTATTTTTTCAAATTAATTATTGTATACATTATTGTTAGAATGATTTAGTAACTGCTGAAAATTTTTATTGGGATTATATAGTACATACATATATATAGTTCAAGAGCAATATGAACTCTTTTTTGATGTCTTTAAAATTGGTGTTATTCACAACATTGGCGGTAATATTATATTCCTTCCAGTAATCGAGTTAACTGAATTTTAAGTACGCCACTAAGTAAAAACGAATATTTAATGGAATTCACTTTACTTAACCGTTTTGTTACTGCGCAATTGTTTTAATGCCATAACATTTTACTACTCATCAAAAGGCCTTAGTAACGGCCAAAAGTGACAATTACATTTATATTTTTTGTTACTTAAGGGCTTTATACAATTGGGTAGTGATTAAACTTTTCATATAATATTTGTATGATGTGAGTCTCAATAAAATATAAACATAAAGCTTAAATATACTATTATTAAAAAAAAAACAATAATTTAAAAGCCTACAACTTATTTAAACAGCATCATAAAAATAATTAATGTATTAGGCAACATTCATTGCAAATAACATATAATAAATTGTTGTTGTATTGCAAATAAATACTATTTTTTATTAATGTTATAAAGAATAACTATACAAATTTGCTATAATAATAATACATTTTTGTGCCCATACTAATTTAAAAAAGCTAAAGTGAAATACTCTAAAATGTTTACAAAAGGTAAACATGTTTATGATATAATGTGCGCTTTCAATTCGCCACTAATTTACTCGCTAAATTTGAGCTTTAATCGCTAACTTGCAAACAATTATAGAATTTATAATACTTGAATACAATTTAACAATGAAGTGGGATCAACTTTTTATGTTGTCGGTCTAAACTTCACAGCAACCCTTAAGGTTTTAATAAGTCTGCATTAAAAAAGTTAGCAAATTAAAAGTCTGTAGGGATTATAAAGTACGTTTTTATACTCTCGAAACAAAAGTTGCTAAAGGGAGAATTATAGTTTCTTCCACATAACGGTTGTTTGTAAGTCTTAAAACTAAACGAGTTAGATATAAGGTTATATATACCAAAGTGATCAAGGTGACGAGTAAAGTTCAAATCCGGATGTCTGTCTGTCCCCGTCCGTGGAAGCTGTAACTTGAGTAAAAATTAAGATATCTTAATGAAACTTGGAACATGTGTTCCTTGGCACCATAAAAAGGCTAGGTTCGAAGATGGGCGGAATCGGACCACTGCCACGCCCCCAAAACACCGAAAGTGCTATAACTAAGCCATAAAAAAGCTATGAAAGTAAAATTTGGTACAAACGAGGGGGAGGGGGCATATTTGGATGTAATTTTTTTGGGAAAGTGGCCGTGGCCCCGCCCCCTACTAAGTTTTTTGTACATATCTCACAAACTACTAAAGCTACATCAACGAAATTTTTAGGAGTCGGTTTTTTCAGGCATTTCCTTATATAGTCCAAAAATGGAGGAAATCAAATTATAACCACGCCCACCTCCCATACAAATATTACGTTAAAGACTACTAAAATTGCTTTAATTCAGTAAGGAAAAAAAATAGAAACCTTAAATTTCATTATAAAGAAGGTACAGAAGAGCTGCACTCAAAATGGTATACAAAATTTTAAATGGACGTGGTTCCGGCCACCATAAAAACCAAAAACCATATCTCCGAAACTACTCGACCAATTTCAATGAAATTCGGTTTGTAACATTTCCTTTGCATCCCAATTATAGGTTGTGAAAGTAGGCCAAATCGGTTTTGGAGTCGATCTGAACCGTTTACTTTACAATATATAAAGTAAGCACTAGTGAAGATATCGGAACAGAACTTTGCACAAATACCACATTTATAATGTGTCATCGCCCTTCGAAAAATCGAAATCGGACCTCAGGGCTTCTAATTCTTTTTTTACCGAAAATATAGGTAAGTCTCTCAGATATTTTGTAGATTTCGGAGGGAATATCTTTATTTTATTAATATGTCACTGTGCCTAAAAAACGGGTCATAACTTCACCTAACTTCCAACTTTCAATGGACTTTATACCATATATATGACGAATATGTGGGTCAAATTGTGTGTTATATTAATAAAATTAAATAAATAAATTGCGAGAGTATAAAATGTTCGGTTGCACCCGAACTTAGCCCTTCGTTACTTGTTGTATATGTTTATATTCAGAGGACTTTTTTTTAGTACAAAGTTCGCAATTTGTATATTATGGCAATAATATAGTTTCTGGCAACTCTAAATTACCGCATTTATAATTTTTAGGCCAAATAGCTTTCTTTGTTTACTATTTTATATTATTTGATAAGTTCATTAATGACTCACTTTCGTTTTTAATGAAGATGGCAGCTCTGCTTAAGTGGTTAGGTGGGTTTCAAAGGCTATTTTTACAATTTTTTTTAATATATACCATCATATATTTCATTTAAAAAATTCAGCGTATCAAAGATACACATTTAAATAGTTCTTTTTGAATTTTCTTATTTTCAAATTCCGAAAACTCAGCCGTCGGCACTTCGTTTTTTTCTAATGTTTATATGTATTTTGAAACCCACCTAACCCCTTATAGAAATATATATATTTTTTCATATATCTACAACTCTACAACTTTGCTTCCGCAGTTTTATTTTTTGTAAATTTAAGAATTTTTTTGTATAAAATGAGCCTCAGCCGCACCTTTCTTGGAATTAAAAAAGAAAAGCAAAATTTCCCGCAAATGTCGAAATTCGGCTCAAAAAGTGACATTAAGACAGTTAAGAATAAGTTTGGGACGCAAACAGATCTCTACAAATATTTTGTTGGGTTAATGTTGACACAAATGCCCAAGATCGACATAAAACGATGTAATCGACCAGTGCTTGACCCTAGAGACATCTATTGGAAAACGGCGGAAGCAAAGTTGTAGATATATAGATATCGCATACCTTTCATTTTAAATTGAACACAATTTATATAATACATTTTTATTTTTCAAACAGAAGGCAACTCTTTACAAAAAATGCAAACTTCTTCTTTTCAATTTCACTAAAATTTGCAGATAGCATAGTCAACATTTTTTTATAAGATGGTCCTTAATATTGTTTTCTCCTAACTCAACATATCCATTTAATATTTCTGAACTCTCCAAAAAGCTCTTTGGTTTGTTAATGGACATATTGTACGCATGTTCAAACTAGACTACTACTCTTACTCTATTCTTCGAGAATATATATTTTGCAGGAACTAGTTCAAGATATTCAAGTTTTTCTAGTAACATCTTCGGTTGTCAAATTTTTGGAATACCTACTGTTTGGTATATGATGAGTTATCAGAGAGCGTCTCTAATATTGTAGTTTATATTTACACTTAAAGATACCCATAAACGCCTTGTATTAGATATTTGAAAAAATATCGCACAAACAACAGCAAAACGTAAAACCGGATGTTTATTAAATTACAAATATTCCATCCACTGAAGATGGTATGAGTAAAAACAGATACGGAAATCGAAATGGAAGCCTAATAAACACGCCGCACAAATACATTTCCTAGAGAAAGTTGGCTTCCTTAGGTTAAAGCAAGAAAAATACAAAACATGCGTAACATTTCAATATTCTACGCACAAGATAAAATGCTCGTATTATGCTCTATTTCTGAGAATAAAATTAATACTCACATTTGAAACCCCGCATATGTATGTCAACAAGTAGAATAAGACAGCGTAATAAAAGCAGAAATGGGAGATTTAGTCAAGGATGTGTTTACATACATATTATTGGGCTATAAATTTACTCCAGTTGACCGGAAATGACGAAAAAGCAACTAAACACTTGAAGAAAGAGATAAAAACCGTATACAAAAGCTCAGCTAAATCCGTTTCCATACATTTGAGCACTTGTCCTGTCTGAAAAGGTAAAGATAAAAGAGCAAATACTGTTTACTTTGAAGGGATTACTCGCTATGCCATTGTATTACATTTCATTTGTTTACCTAAAATATTGTACATTTACAGCGACATACGGGATTACGAATAAATATTGTATTATTTTATATGCTTTCTGTATTTTATTGTCAAAAATATTTGTTGCTCAAAATATTAAACTTTTTAGCAAATATTTTTGGTTGACAAATTTGTTACATTGATAGTTAAAAAAAGTTGATAAAATTCATCATTTTGCATCAAAATCTTTAAAGTTTTTTGATAATGATTTCAGGTTTTTAAAAAATTTCGTATTATATAACCTGAAAAAATTGAGTATAATACTTGAGCTACTTCCAGGTCCAACAAGTATTCAGCTGCCTTCTCATCTGATCGAGTGTTTGGTTCCGTTAGTATATATCTGAATATAGGCTATAACGTTAGAACAATAACTTTTTTAAATTTGGACCCAGTCTATAATACCTTCGCGGTAATATTATTTCTCGTAGTCAATGGTTCATGATTCTCAACTTTTCATTTTTACCACAAGTTCATATTTCTTCATACAACCAACCAATGAGCTTTCTATTTCATATTTATTATTTGTGCTATCCACCTTTAAGAGGTTAGGGGTAGTCAGGGACACGAAAAAATTAGAATTTTCAGTATTTCATGTTATTTTACAAAAGTAATAATATGGGATTATTGCACAATGTTTCGACTTGAAGTCACGAAATGAAAATTTGAAAAAAATAATATATAATTTCCAAAGTTATAACTGTCTGTGTTGACCCCGTTCCAAAAAAAGGACCTTGTGGTGACAATCTTAAGCCCTTGGAGATTCGTCTAAAATCAATCAGATAAAAAAAATTAGTTTTATAAATAGATAATCCTGGGCTGGATCGAACCTTTTTTCAAACATTTTCAAAATGGCGGCCTCAGGAAATTTTTTTCTAGATTTTCGGGAAAAAATCAATTTTGGTCTTAAAAAGAGAAATTTTTGATAAATAAAAAAAGCTTCGATCAGACTTAAGATTCTAAAAGCTGTATAAATTTCATTAAAATCTACTGAGCGGTTTTCGAGTTACAGTTATCACTAGTTCAAAAAACATTGTTTTGAGAAAAACGCATTCAAAGTTTCACACAAGCCCTTTTAGAGAGCCCGAGCGCACTTTGTTATGTGTCGAAAAGTAAATATCGAACTTCAAATTTTCACAGAATATTTTTAAGATATTACACTTAAAGAAAAAAAAAAATATGTTTTTGAAAATCCTGACTAACCATTTAAATGAGAAAGGTGACGCTCTGATATGATTAGGAATTGACTTCAAATGGGATATGTCACGTATAACATAAAAATTTTAACATTAAAATTAAAAACATATATTTATCTTAAAAGAATTGGTAACCCTGATTTGAAATTTTGTTATTTTTCAGACACGTATGTCACGTATTATATACATATATATTTTTAACACAAAAATTAAATACACATACCTAGCATTAAATATATGGTAACCCTGTTATGAAATTTTAATGTTAAATTTGTAAAATTATTATAATTTTTAAGACACTTTTTTAATATTATTAAATTTAATAGTGCACTCATTTTATATTTTAATTTTTTTTTTCGAAATATTAACAACAAAAGTTGAAAATTAATTCGAAAAAAAATGTAAATATTTATATAAAAAAAAATTTCTGTTTGTTACTCATGTTTTAAAATCAACTATAATACATCAATCTCACCAAATAATTTTAGAATAAAAACAGAACGCAACTGTGTACACTTGCAATTATCTCTAAAAAAATATTATCCAATTGTCATATGAAATCTAAATTTCTTACTAAAATTATATATACGAGTATATGCATTTCATTCGACGCAATAGGAAAGTTATTAAAATTCCAGCCGCCAACAAAAATGTGCCACATCATATAAATGGTTTTATTTAACAATTTTTGCAAAACAACACTTCTGTCATAGACAAATCAAGCCGAACGACTCATAACAGCTACAAATTTCAATCTACACAGCCAACAGTATTAATGATAACGGGTGATTTTTTTGAGGTTAGGATTTTCATGCATTAGTATTTGACAGATCACGTGGGATTTCAGACATGGTGTCAAAGAGAAAGATGCTCAGTATGCTTTGACATTTCATCATGAATAGACTTACTAACGAGCAACGCTTGCAAATCATTGAATTTTATTACCAAAATCAGTGTTCGGTTCGAAATGTGTTTATCGACAAATTTTGTTCAGCGATGAGGCTCATTTCTGGTTGAATGGCTACGTAAATAAGCAAAATTGCCGCATTTGGGGTGAAGAGCAACCAGAAGCCGTTCAAGAACTGCCCATGCATCCCGAAAAATGCACTGTTTGGTGTGGTTTGTACGCTGGTGGAATCATTGGACCGTATTTTTTCAAAGATGCTGTTGGACGCAACGTTACGGTGAATGGCGATCGCTATCGTTCGATGCTAACAAACTTTTTGTTGCCAAAAATGGAAGAACTGAACTTGGTTGACATGTGGTTTCAACAAGATGGCGCTACATGCCACACAGCTCGCGATTCTATGGCCATTTTGAGAGAAAACTTCGGAGAACAATTCATCTCAAGAAATGGACCCGTAAGTTGGCCACCAAGATCATGCGATTTAACGCCTTTAGACTATTTTTTGTGGGGCTACGTCAAGTCTAAAGTCTACAGAAATAAGCCAGCAACTATTCCAGCTTTGGAAGACAACATTTCCGAAGAAATTCGGGCTATTCCGGCCGAAATGCTCGAAAAAGTTGCCCAAAATTGGACTTTCCGAATGGACCACCTAAGACGCAGCCGCGGTCAACATTTAAATGAAATTATCTTCAAAAAGTAAATGTCATGAACCAATCTAACGTTTCAAATAAAGAACCGATGAGATTTTGCAAATTTTATGCGTTTTTTTTTTTAAAAAAGTTATCAAGCTCTTAAAAAATCACCCTTTATATCGTTTGTTAGACATTATTTATGGCTATGTGCAAACACCTCTGCCGCACTCGGGCCACACATAATATTCTAATGTTATAACAGTGAATTGCAAAATGTTTCTCCATTCCTACAATTTGCAAACACACAGTTATATTATGTGATATATTCGACATATAAACGGTAGTTAAAGTAATTAGGAAACGTGTGGAAAATTTTTAAATATAAAAAAATCATAAAATTTATATTATTGCAAATTTTAATGTTTTCTAGCCATTTTACGTAAAAAAGTAAGACAATAAATTTAGTTGTTGGCAACCATATAAAGAAATAAGATATCTTTATTGCGGATAATATACATTTTTAGTATATCAATTTAAATATTTATATTTTTATCATAAAAAAGTTATGGCAACCCTATTATCTTATTTATGCGATTAAATGTTATTCCTATTCATTTTTATTCACAAATCAGTTAGCGATTTAAATTTAAAACATGAAATAAAAATAATTGAAACTGTTATATATTTAATGCTAAAAATACATGGCAACCCTAACCAAAAATATGGGTAGTGAACTCTTCATATTTCCCAAAAACTTCAGTAACTTTGCCCAAAACCTATAAATTGTCGTAACTAAGCCATACGACAATTTATATTTTAGAGGCGTCTCTAACCACGCCCACCTACCATACATAGCTTATGTTGAAAAGTACTAAAAATGCTTTAATTCATGGAGGAAAAACACCAGAAACCTTATATTTCATGGTAAAGAAGGTACAGAAGGGTTCTATTCAAATCGGTATACAAAATTTTTAACGGACGTGGCTCCACCCACATATGGGTCAAAAACCACTTGACCAATTTCAATGAAATTCGGTTGATAACATTTTCTTGGTATCCCAATGATATGTTTGAAAATGGGCTAAATCGATTTACAACCACGCCTACTTCCCATATATGGGAATATGGTATACCAGAACTTTGAAGTTGATCTGAATCGTTTACTTTACAATATATAAAGTAAGCACTAGTGAAGATATCGGCACAGAACTTTGCATAAATACTGCTTTTATAGCGAGGCTTCGCCCTTCTAAAAATCGTCGAAATCGGGCCATACGTTTTCAATGCCCCATGTATAAAACATGAGGACCCCAGTGATTCTAATAATTTTTTTACCAAAAATATGAGTAGGTAGTGTAAAGTGGATGTCTCACGACGCTCTTGAAAATATGAGTAAATCTCTCACATATTTTGAAGAAATTCAGAGGCAATATTTTTCTTCTAATCATATGTCTGAGTGCCAAAAATGTGTGAAATCAGGTCATAACTATCGCTAGCTCCCACTTACCTAGTATTTGGGGTTTCAAACTGTCATTGGACTTTATACCATAGATATATTGGTTAAAATGTGAGATAGGTGACAAAAATAGATGGAATCGGTCCATGCATTACCTCAGCCCACATATACCATATATGATGATTTTCGTTATTCTATTGGATTTTATGCCGAATACTTGGGAACTTAGCCCTTTCTTACTTGTTAGTATTAATGTTTTACACTTAACAACACTAAATGCTTATTATTCCCAGAAAAAATTTGTTTTCGAAATTCAATAATGGTGGCAACCCTGATTAAATTAAATTCTATATTTTACTCATAAAATATAATTAAATTTTTATACTAAAAAAATGTATAATTATAAAATTCTAATAAAGTTAAATTTCAAACAATTGGCAACTCTATTTAATATGAGTATAAACAAAATTTACGCAGTTAGACAACTTTAGACCAATAGTTAGTACTAACAATATAAACAAGCCGACTATTTGCTTTTAATCACGTGACTGTTACAGCAACAACAACAACAAAAAGCGTCGCACATAAAACGGTTGAAATGATTTTCTGCCATAAATTTCCCCCGGACATTTAACAGTTGTAGTAATGTCATGCAACAATTTTCATTACTCGCATATTGCGCTGCAGTGTGTATACATAAGTGTAAGCCAGCACATAAATACTATATGAGCATCTGAGCGAATGTAATTAATTTTAATGTTTTAGGGGATTTCTGAGAAATTTTTAAATTTATATTTATCTATATACAAATATGTATACAAAACTAGTATTGTATGCATTCCACTAACAACGATGATGTCAAAAAGTGAGAATGAAACAATTGAAGCGAAATCGTTAATATAATATCGAAAGAGGGGGTGGAAGTGAGTTTAGTGCAAAGTAAAAAATTCAAAGTCGTTGCAATAATTCCATCAAGCTAATGACAGCTATGATCTGTACTTATTGCCGTCTGTTTGCAAGCGACAGCAAGTATGCAATTTATTAATCAAGAGAGCAAATCATTTTCTTTGGAAACCTCGCGCTTGGGAAACCGCTAACCTCTAAAAACCTCAAGAAATGTGCCAATGCTATCAAGATCTGTGCTTGCGAGCTTTCGCAAATGTTTGTATGTATTCTATGTGCTTGAGTGTTGAAGACATTACTCATGGTTTGCTCACTCATTATTGCTAATCAGCCGCTTGAAAATGGGTTTGCATATCAGTATGTGGGATTTCCTATCTCATAGAAAATGAGCGCTGCTTTAGTTCATTATTTTAAATTGTGTTTATTATATTTTCTATTTAATTGCGATTGTGAGTCAATGTGACGTATGCGTTTATAATTAAAATAAAAATTGCATTAAAATAGTTTTTACTCTGAAATGACGACATAATTAAGATTGCTCTTGATAAGTTTCGTGAAGCTATTGTAATGCCTTGCAGCATTTTGCAGTTAAGTTACTCATTTGTAGTCATTTTTCTAAAGAAAGAAATATATCTATCAAAGTAAACAAAATTCTGTGAAGAAAAAATAAAAGAAGTCTGCAAAGCATCTCTAGGAAATTTACAGTAAAGGGTAATTTTTAAAGTAAGTCATACAGACATAATCAGTATTATAGGTATATGGGTATAAAATATTTTTTTTTAATACCAGAACACCAAATATGTATGGACCGGAGATTCCCACATTCTGTATATAATGTTTGAAAAAGGTTTGGACTGATGTTTTGGATCAGAATGGCCTTAAGGGGTTAGAGGTAGTTAACATTTGGAAAAAATCAATTTTTTTGTTTTGTTTTGATATTTTCATTAAGTATCTAAAAAATATTCTGTGAAAATTTGAAGTTCGATAATTACTTTTCGAGTTATTCGACACATAACAAAGAGCGCTCGGACTCTCTAAAACGCTTTTGTGAAACTTTGATTTTTTCAAAAATTTGGAGTTTTTAGAAAAATATTTCTCCATTTTGTTAATTTTGAAAAAAAAAAACAAAAAGCTTCGATCATGCCCAGTATTATCTATTTATAAAACTAATTTTTCTCATCCGATTGACTTCAAATGAATCGCCAAAGACTTATGATTGTCACCACAACGACCTTTTTTTGGAATTGTGTGAACACAGACAGTTTTTTTTTTTGGAAATTATAATTTTTTTCCAAATTTTCTTCACTTCACTTTTGTAAAATAACACTATTTAATAGCAAAAAAAAAATTATTGAAAAGTCTAACTTTTCGTGTGTCTGACTACTCCTAACCTCTTAAAGATATAAGCATACATTTTTTCGCTTAAAATACATATCGAAAAATGACACAGAAAAAAACCCTTCACTGATTCTAATTATGTTTTTTTGTCATCTAAACGTCGATATAATAAAATAGACTTTCTAAAAAATAAATTAAGTGTATAAGATAATATTTCAGAGAATATATAACTCATTTTGCTAAAGTGCTGTCCAAATGCCATCGAAGACTTCTCTTGATTGTTCTTAAAACATAGTAAAATTTATTTTATAAACAAGAAAAAAAGTTTATTTCGGCTGTACCGAAGCTAATATACCCTTCACAGGTGCATTTCTTTTAGTAACTATGTGTTTAAGCAAATCTAAAGACGTTAGAAAAAGTAAGTAAAAAAAAAGAGAACATTTTACTAATTCTTTTTAGCCGGGTTTTTTGCTATAAACATTAAGGTTGTATAGTTAACCGATCTCAACAATTTCTTCGGAGATTATACTACTACCTTAAGCAGTAATCCATGTCAAATTTCGTGAAGATACCACGTCAAATACGAAAATTTTCGATACAAGCCATTGATTCCGATCGTTCGGTTTGTATGGCAGCTTTATGCTATAGTGAACCGATCTGAACAATTTTTTCGGAGATTAAATTATTTCCATGAGCAATAACTCACACCCAAATTTCGTGAAGATATGTAGTAAAATGCGGAAGTTTTCCATACAAGCCCTTGATTCCGATCGTTCAGTTTGTATGGCAGCTATATGCTATAGTGGTCCGATATCGGCAGTTCCGACAAATGAGCAGCTTCTTGAAGAAGAAATAACATCTGCAAAATTTCAAAATGATATCATAAAAACTGAAGGACTAGTTCGTATATATACAGACGGACAGACAGACGGACATGGCTAAATCGACTCAGTTCAACATACTAATATTTATATATATACTTTATAGGGCCTCCGAAGCTTCCTTCTGGGTGTTACAAACTTTGTGACAAACTTAATATACCCTGTTCAGGGTATAGTAATAAATTTATTTATATATAATAATATCAAGAAAATTAACTAAGTGGCAACTTTGTTAAGAAAAAAATTATAAAAAAATTTCAATATTTTAATTAACTGGCAACGTGATTTAAAGACATTACAAAAATTATTATTATTTTTTTATTTTAATAAAATTATTACAAAATCTTTTTACAAATTCCAAGGAGAAATATTCGTCTTGCTTAGCAGTTTATAAAAAAAAATAAACATTTAATCTTAATTATACTTCATGAGTAATCATTATCTCTTCCCCACGCGACGCAAGCATGCGCGAACCTTTAAAAATTCCAAGAATTGCGAGCGTAAATCCAACGTACTTGCACTTATCGCACTGCACTTTGCAAATCGCAAGTGAAACCACTTCAAAGTGACAACACTTTTTTCACTATTTTCCTAAAACAGTTTATGCACTTACTGTATTATAAAAGGAATTTATTGTTTATGAAGTGCGTATGTGTGTGCGGCTATCATTAGCAAACAAAGGCGAAAGCGCTTAAGTTGATTTGTGGGGATTATTGACCAATTCATATTAACTCCTCAAAAGTGGGTATTTATGTTTCTATTTATTAAATTATTATTTTCTTTTTAAGATAGATAATTGCATTCTCAGATGTGCTAAAAGCAATTTATAGTTAGCTAAAACAAAACAGTTAATGCCTTTAAAGCAAACACACAGGTCGTATGAGTAACTTTAGTTGCCTTCTTCTATCTTTCAATGAACTCAACTTAAATTATGTTGTCTGCTGTCTTTATGGCCACGCTTTGTAATTGTTGACATTACTTTTGATTTCGAAATACATAGTACATTCGCTTTCTAGGCTGTCTATTGCTTTGGGGCAATGTTATAAGTTTGCTTCGCAGCCTAAAGTTCATCATACGCAGTGGCTGGCTGGGCTGAATTATGTATTTATGCTCATGTTAAGCACGTGCTGATATCAACTTTGGAGCAGACATTTTTTTATTGTTTTTAAAAGTGTCTAAATTTTAATATTTTGAAATAAAGAATAGTAGAAATAATTAAATAAAAATAATAGAAAAAAATAATTTGAAATAATTGAAATAATAATCAGTGAACAAAACGTCTTTTGGGAATGTTTTCAAGATTTTACACATATTGGCGTTATTGCCTGTTTCAATAGCATTCCCGGAAAGAAGTTTTTCAAGTTTAAGGAGAATTAAAACCTATTTACGAAATACGACAGGTCAAGATAGGCTTAATGGTCTAGCATCAATGAATATTCATAGGGATATTGATCTGTCAGTTGATGAAATACTAGAATAATTCTTTAAAAAACCAAGGAAAATATAACATGGAAAGTGAGATCACGTGTAATCCTCAATTAATCACTGAGCTTCAGCGATACTGCTTGTACAAATGTAGAGAAAGTTCGAATTATATGAATAACAACAAAAATCTTGTAACTTATTATAATTGCTTATAATTTGATGTGATTTTTTGATGAATAACCTCATTCCAAACCCATATCAACAAACATATATTTTTCTCTGAGTTTAGGGGTTTTAACACCAAAAACCCCCCCTGTGGATCCGCCAATGATCATATTATATCACTGGAAAACTTAAATAACCTCGAAATTCTGCACATCCTGCAGAAAAGCTTTAGGAAATCAGATAGATTAGAAAAAAATGTTATCACTTGGAATTGACACCAAAAAAGTTGTCTGAAAACATACTTAATGGATTGCTGGGAGACTTAAAATTATAAAAGTATTTAGAATTAACTGTTATTATCATTTGTTTTAAAACTTTTGTCGATAAAGAAATTTTTTAAAAACCTCTGAAGCCTTGTATATGGCTAAGAAAATAAAAATTTTGCACATATTTTTGTAATAAAAATTATAAAATATTTCCTTGTGATTAAATTTCATTTTTATTAATTTTTTTTATTGGCATTTCGCCAGAACCTTCAGCTACAAAAATAAATATATGGTTCTATATTTAGATTTTTCCACATTTTCTGCTATGATTGCACAGCTACTTACTATTAAACTACACACATTTACAGCACTATTGGCACTCAAAGTGTTTATTAGTCTAATTTTCTACTTTATAATTCACAATGTTTGACGTATGTGACGTATTTCATTGAATCAGATGTGGAAATTGCCCACTAATTTATGCCACTATAACAAACACGTGATTTACATGATTTGCCATTGCAAGTGAGACATTCTATTTTTGAGTAAATTTTCTATCATATAAGGACATTTGCTTTGTCCATTAAAAACATATTAAAAATAATAATATTTTTAACGTAAAATACAAAATTCTGTTTAACAGAAATAAAAGCAATTCAAGTTATTAAAAAAGAATGAAATAAAGTGTTGCCTACCTTTAGGCGAATTTTAAATATTTATTGAAGTCGTACACCTAAATGAAGCGTGAGTGAGTATAATACAAATAAGTGCGTATAGTCACATACAGTGTATTTCTGCTCATAAAATCTAGTAACGATATTATGCACTGCGCTGACATAAGCGCTTTTTCAATCGTCGAAACATTTATCAAACCCGATTTTTGGGACAGCCTTTGGATCTTTCAGCGATTTCTGCGTTGCTTGAAAATTTTCGACCCTTTAAGGTTATGTTATATTGAGGGTGGGCCGTCATTACAGTATTACTTTTGGCGAAGAATATAACAGACCGCTTTTTGTCTCATAAGCTCATAAAAACGCTTATGACCTTATCGGCTGCTACAGACAATGTAAGCAATGACTACAGATGAAAATTTAGCGTACTTTAGGGTCATGTATATCAACATAATAAAAATTAAAAAAAAAAAGAAAATATGTTGACAACTCTCCAAAACTGTGAAATTTTAAATTTTACAATTCCCGTTATTTTTTAAGGGGTTAGGGATAGTCAGAATTTTCAAAAAAAAATTTTTTTTTTTGCATTTTCGTCAAGTGTAATATCTTAAAAATATTCTCCGAAATCCGATGATAACGTTTCGAATTATTCGACAAATAGCAAAGAGCGCTCGGGCACTACAACACGCTAGTTTGAAACTTTAAATGCGTTTATCTCAAAACTATGTTTTTTGGACTGGTGACAACTGCAACTCGATAACCGCTCAGTAGATTTTAATGAAATCCATAAAACTTTTAGAATACATAATAAACTCAGGCCTGATCGAAGGATTTTTTTTCAAAAATTTTGATTTTGTAAGACCAATTAACTGTTTATTTTTTCTCGAAAATCTAGAAAAAAATTTCCTGAGGCCGCCATTTTGTTAATTTTTGAAAAAAAAAGCTTCGATCAACTCAACCTTTTGAGTGCGTTGCGATTTCAATCATGTCTTCAGCCACCTTCCTGCGATTCACTTTTTTAAGGAAAATTCAGATCTTTTGCCACCAATCGCGCTGTGTACCCAAAACATCAACCAAAATATAACGAGCGGTCTCATGAGACATGTGCATTATTTGGGTTATCTCGCAAACTATAATGACAATTTTCGATCACCATTTCCTTTATTTTGTCGACGTTTTCTTCAGTTGAAGAGGTCGAAGTCCGTCCTGAACGTGGCAAATCGTTCACTTCTTATCGCCCCTCTATGAACGATTTCTACCAATCGTAAACTTGAGTTTTCGACATGATTGAATCACCAAATAATTTTTTCAACATTTCCAACGTTTTGGCACAAGAAATTTCGTCTGTATCACGAAAATGACAACTCGTCTTACTAAAAAAAAAATATGTTTATCAAATCAAAAATGATTTCTCTTTACCAACAACTGATGTCATATCAAATTCAAGCACAAAGCCACAACAAAAATAATTTCTTTTAAATTATCTCTATTATGTTTGCCTCTCAATATGTATATGAATATTTTTTTCTATATAGGAAAACCTTCTGTTAAGAAACTACGCCATCAACACCATCCATGACTTGTAGGTTTTCAGCGCAACACTGAAACAAAAAAACAAAAAACAAATACAATATTGCGACTCAAGTGACCACAGATTACCCTTCTTATTACGGGATTTTACATATTTATTTATATTTTTGTTTTTGTTTTTACCTCTTCAAACACATTCCTGTCACAATTAGCGATAAATTAATGAGTACTTCGTGAAAACCTAGTGCAAACGGTAAAGTTAAATGCAAATAAATATATTTACACATACATATATGCAAACACACTTAATTACACACTGGCATGCCTGCTTTAAGTAGAATGAGTACTTAATAAAAATGCAGTGTAAATAGTGACCAATGACTTGGGGAATTAAGCATTTGACACTTTTATCGGGTTGGCAAATAGCAAGTGAATGCATACATACATACATTTCCATATTGTTTGTATTGTAGATATTTATTTGTTTTTGAAATTAACGCGAAATGTATTTTTAATCCAAATAAAGCTGATTTTCTTTAGTTCAAGTGTTTAATTCAAGCATATGCTTATATGTACGTATGTCAGTATATATAGCTGTAGTTCTTAATAAATACTCAAGTTTATTTACAAAAATATCAACAACTTTTTGAACATTTGTATTACATTGTTTATATCTATGTATAGTCAGCCTGGATTAGAGTATTATTACAAAACACTTCCACTAAACCCAAATTTAATAAATTGAAATCGTTATCGGATCAAAATTCGCCGCTAAGACCTATTTAATACGAGAATCAATAATATTTTTAACAGCTTATCATCTTCCAAGACTACACGTTACTTATTAGTCTTAGATCTTAGATTCTTATCGTATTCGTTAGCTTTTAGCATCGGCTTCTTTCTGGTCAAACATCCACATTTTTCATAACTTCCACAGCTTCTCTTAAAGTACTTGGGCAAATTTTAAATATAGACCTCTTCGTTCAACTCAAATCGCTATTTTTACTGTCTTCATATTTAGGTTTTAAAAGTCGCATAATATAGCCTCTTCCTTTGTCATGGTTAAGGTTGATCTAAGGGCTAATTAAAATACAATTTTCGAAGAATATCTCTGCTATAACTACTATTTAATATTCCGAACTTAGGACTCTAGCACTTTTTGACCGAGAACCGATTGGTTCTAAGCCGAATTCTCAATCCATACCTTGTTTCTGTGATACCTACTGATATGAAGGGTTCTTAATAAGAGCGCTGAAAGAGTTTTGGTATATCAATGAAATTTTTTATTGCTGTGAAAGTACATTCAATGCCATTATGTATGGAACTCGATTTCCTTTCCATGGTCGCCACTTGCAGAAGTCCAGACGCTGAACCCAATTTTCGACGGTTTTCAAGCATAAATCGGGCCGATACTGCTGCAATTTCACGTTCGACATTCGTACGAAGTTCATCAATCGTCGCTGGCTTGTTGGCATAGACCATAGACTAGATGTAGCCCCAAAGGAAATAGTCTAACGACGTCAAATCGCACGACCGAGGCGGTCAATTGACTGCCCATTTCGTGAGAGACACGTTCACCAAACTTTGGTTTTCAATAAATCGATTCCTCGATCCTTCCATTCTGTTGGAACCATATTGTCCAAGTCCATATTATCCAATTTGGGCAAAAATATTTGGTTATCATTGAGCAGTAGCGATTCCAACTCACAGTAACGTGTCGATCTTGATCATCACGGAAGAAGCCAGCCTATAAACCGCAGCAAACCGTAAATTTTTAAGAATGCAATGGTGACTCATTGCCTGATCAATAACGCATATTTTGCTTATTGACGAATCCGTTCAGCCACAAATGAGCCTCATCGCTACGTAAGATGTAGAGATCTTAAAGTTAAGGCCACTGACTCTGATTTTCGGTAGTAAATTTTTATAATTTCGACTCGTTGTTGGATCGTACATCTTTCCATGATGAAATGACAAACCTTACTGAAGAGAAATGTCAAAAGAGCGGGAAAAATATGGCGTGGTTTGGTGTCCCTACTTTTGTAGCGTCCGTATTGAAAACCCCTTTAGAAGTAATTCTCATTTTTGTTTCCTTACGTGTACATTGACTTACTTAAACATTGATCTAATACAAATAAATACAAGATTAGGCAGTTAGCTTTCTATGTCGGTACTTTAAAGTTGTGTTATGTATGAGATGGTGTTTTATGTGAGGTTAAGTTATGTTTCGCAATGCCGTGGGAAATTGTGATTTATTACTTAATGATATGTCATGACTTATGGTATGTTATGTTATGCTATGTTATGTTATGTTAAGCTAAATTGTGCTATGTTATGTTATGCTATGTTAAGTTATGTTGTGCTATGTTATGTTATGTAATGATATCTTATTTTATAGATTTACGACCAAAAATATGTAAACAAAGAAGTTAATTAGCGAAATTTTGTTTTAGTTATCAGTGACTCTCGATTATCAAGCATATGTTATGTATAAAATAATATTGTTGAGCTATTAATGCATAATTTCCTCGACGCTTATAATCACGCTAAGGAAATATTATAAATTTTATCAGCAAATATTTACGTTGTATCCACATAAAATATATTATATATTATATAAAATAAATATGAATATTTGCAAATAGTACAATATAGATACATAATGAAACTAACACTCGAATAGACAAAGTAATTAACATGCTGATTACAGTCGTAAAGCGTGGTAAAAAATATGAGCTGTTACCCACAAGAAAGCATGTACATATTTATCAAATTTTTCATATAGAAAGCGCTGAGCTATTTTTTCTGGAAGGAAATGTCACACAAATCTAAGTAGTATCAATAAATAAGGAAAAAAGCTTTAGTAATGTAATAGAACATAGCTTAAAAAAAACACAATTTAAATAATAAAACATAAACCAAAAACAAACAAAAATTAATAAAACATAACCTATAAATAACTTATTTTTCGATAATTCATTCCGATTCGCACTTTTCTACTTTTTTGTTTACGCATAGGCGATCGATCAATCATATTTTTGTATATTTTTGTTGGTTGAGGCATATGTGGCTTTCATATGGATATTGAAAGCAACTTTTTCGATTAAACAAACGTCATATACAACGTCATTAATGACAATTTGCGTCAATACTGATGGTTTGGTAGAAAATCTAACTTGGTTCGAAGCTGTTTTTGTTTAGAGGTATAGAGTTTTGAAAAGAAATGTTCAGGATTTTAAAAGGTTGTTCTGACGTAAGTCTTCGCATCGTCAGCTGTCACAGTATACGGTACACAAATGTCAAAAACATATGTTTACTTCAACAGTCAAGATGACAGTTAACCTATTAACTAAAACTTCATTATATAAACAGTTGAACTGTCCTAACTCGAATCACTAAAATCCACAAAAAAACTACGAGTTAGAGAGACTTCGTGTTACGAAAGGTAATTTGTAGAAAAATTTACTTCTATTGCCAATTCAAAAGTTCAAGTTGTGGAGGCTCAACTGTATATATATCGTATAGGCCGTCGAATGCTGTAGTACAAACTAGGGCTCTTAAAATTATTCGATTAACCTGAAAACCGATTATTCGAATATCCGGTTTGTAACCGTTCGTACGAATATTAACCGGTTAACACTATTCGGTTAGTCGCAATGTTCCGACTATTCGAATAGTCGTTCTACTGCGGTTATTCGAATAGTTATACTGTCACTATTCGAATAAATGAAAATTCAGTCTAAAACCAGATATATGTCCGTATTTTCAAGATATATACAATGTGCGGTATAAATCGGTTGAGAAGTGTTCGGGCAGAAGGGCACAAGCAAAACCGACCACTGACCGACCCAAAAAATCCGGTTCTTCACAGAAAACCGACTACCCACTCGTCGAAGTTACTTGCACTATTCGAATAGTCGACAACGAACGGTTAACCGAATAGTCGAAAATGAGCGGTTAATCGAATAGTCGTTGACTGACGACTATCCGAATAGTGCAAACCGAATATTATTATTCGTATAATGCCCTATTCGGTTAATTCGGTTAGTCGATTAGTCGAATACCAAGAGCTCTAGTACAAACCTAACCTCAAAGTTGTTAAGTTCATTAAAAACCTGCAGAGGCTATCGATTCACTTGTAGAGTGCTCTCAGTGTAACCGGAATATTGTATTCTCACGTTTTCTAGTTCACTCACTTGTAGCTGTTAATTAACGAAATTGCCACTCGTTAATGCGTGTTTCGATACGTTGCGAAAATAACGGAAAATTTGCGATGGCATTAAGTAGGTTTAGTACATCTATGTAGTTAAGGTTTGTAGGCGTTATAGGCTATTAAACGGCATCAACGCGTACAAACAGACATGATTAAATGTGTGTCAATATGTACAGTTGGCTACAAAAGTAATGGTATATGTAGTTGAATGTTTTAATTATAATAAAAAAATACTGAAAAAAAAATAAAAAAGTAAATAATAAAAATAAGAAAAAAATAAAAAATAAAAAATAAAATAAAAAATAAAAAAGTAAATAATAAAAATAAAAAAGTAATAAAATATTAAAAATGCATTATTTTTATACTTTTTAATATAAATATAAAATTTCGCTTAGAAAAAAAAAAATTTTTTATTTTCATTTTCATTTTTTTATGCAAAGAAATTAATTTTTGTCCACATTACTCTCTTAAAAAATAAAAATAATATCCCATTATTTTCTTAATGTACCATCACTTTCATGGCTGACTGTTAATAAGCACTTACGCTATATTTGGATATTTAAGCATGCCGGGAAATGGACAAACACAACAACGGTAACACCAGCTAAGCCTGTAGCGCAAGCAAAGGCTGTCAAGTGTCTATATGTATGCGCATCACTGTTCATTAATTGAATGTTTTTGCGAATATTTATAGCGGTTTATTTCGAGGCAAATTTATTGAGCTTTTAGTCCTTTTGACTTTTTTATCTAACACTTGTTGAATGTTTGTGGGTTTAATATTTATCATTTTTGTTATTGTTGGTGGTTTCAGCAGTGCGTGACTGTGTCAGTGCTCTCAATAAGTGCGTGCTAACAGAGTGATTAACATTTTTTTTCGCTGGCATAAACTGTCTTATATGACATACGAACCAATTTATCGTTAACTTAACTTAGTTAATTTCACTGTCTTCAAATATATGTATATGAATTGAATAAGTAATAACTAAAGAGAATATAAATCCTGTCTAAAATAAATTAACTTTCGAAAACATTTATTATACATATATTATTTATTTTAAACTTGTTATATTTTTCGAAGATGATAACTTTACTTCAATATAAATATTAATATTTTCCATAACCTTCTTAAATACACTATGTTTGAGACACATTTTATAACATTTATTTAAAATAACTACTATTTTACAAAATCCATCTAGAATAATCTCCAAGATACTTTCTTAAAGGGTTAGAGGTAGTCAGAGACACGAAATGAGAATTTACATTAATTTTTTTGTTATTAAATCATGTTATTTTAGAAAAATAATAATATGGCATTATTACACAATGTTTCTAACTTGAAGTCGCGAAAATTAAAAAAAAAAATATAATTTCCAAAGCTGTTTGTGTTGACCCAGTTCCAAAAAAATGGAAAATGTCCTTGCGGTGACAATCATAAGTCCTTGGATATTCATCTAAAATTAATCGGCTAAGAAAAATCAGTTTTATAAATATCCTGGGTCGGATCGAAGCTTTTTACTTTTTTTCAAAAATTAACAAAATGCCGGACTCATTTAATTTTTTCTATATTTTCGGAAAAAAACTTAAAATTCGAAATTTTTTAAAAATAAAAAAGCTTCGATCCGATTCAGGATATATTCATAATATTCATAACATTCAGGCCCAGTATTATTTTGTATTTTAAAAGCTGTATGAATTTCAATAATATCTACTGAGCGGTTTTCGAGTTACAGTTTTGAGAAAAACGCCTTTAAAGTTTCAAACTAGCGTGTTGGAGTGCCCGAGCGCTCTTTGTTATTTGTCGAATAACTCGAAACGTTATCATGGGATCAACTTCAAATTTTCAGAGAATATTTTTAAGATATTACGCTTAACGAAAATGCAAAAAAAGAAAATTTTATTTTTTGAAAATCCTGACTACCCCTAAGAATGGTTTAGGAGCAATTTGAGTGTGACAATAAATATTATCATTTTAATTTTTTCTGAGAGGCTACAACTCTGTCCTAAATATTTTGATCGAATTTCTTTTCAATATCTAACTTATATAATTTGTTTCATTGCATTGTTCAAAAATATAGTTTTTTGTCTTTTAGGAACCGTATTTCAATCTACTATAGATCTCGTACGAATTCATTAATTAAGATTCGATTGGGTTCAAATAAATGCCTCACCAAGAGGCATAATATTAACCCTCTCATGCCCGAATTAAATTGGGCTGAGCTAACATTTTTTTTAGGACAGATATATATTAGCCTTAATTCAAATATGAAGTGATAAAAATCCTATGTATCCTGGTTCATTAGTTACAGGATGTTGCTTATAGGCACAAATTAAAGTATTATAAATAAACTAAACACTTTTCTCATGAAATTTTTTTTAAATATTTCTCTTATCTTTACTTATTTATATAGTTCACTTTGTTTTAAAATAAAACAATTATTTTTATATTTTTTTAACACTTTTTTCGCGAAACCGATTTTGACAATTTCACTCTGCGGATAACGCTTTCTGAATGAAAACGTGCACAGCTCATATCAGAAAAAGTAGCTATCAGCTTGCTCAACACATAAGTCTACATAATTGAAAAAACCGCTTGTCAAAAATATTTAAATAATGGGAATTAGAAGCCGATAAGTTAAATGTTGCCTATAGGCAACATTGGGCATGAAAGGGTTAACTAACAATTTCGGCTTTATAGTCGATTGGTTCTTTGGAATAGTTACAAATAAATCTCACGACTACAAATTCTAGCACTGACCTTACCATCCAGCTTCAGACTGCTCAGTAGGAACATTGTGGAATTCTATAAGTCAAAGACCCGTTTCGAGCCCCAGTATATATGTATACATATTGCGCTTTTGCTTGCCGTATTATGCCTATTGCATCTCATGAATCTCTCAAACAGGCTCCCTTCAAAAAATACATTTATTTATTTTATTTTTAATTTTCTTCACTTTTACCTTATTTGCTTTCTTTCGCTGCTAATTTGTATTCCCTTTTTATTATTGAGCAATCAACTCTTTGAGCATAAATATATATATATTTCCACTTACTTAACAATTTAAATTGGATAATATTTATTCTTACCGATTTATTTGCATTCTTGCTAACTCTTTAAATATTTCGCTTAAATTGTTTGCCGGCATTTTATTATTTACTGCGTTCGATTGAAATTTATTATACCCACTAAAGAGCTCAAGCTTCTTACTTACCGCATCGAAGTGTATGTATTCAATCATTAAACTCATTTATATGTAAATACAAAAAATATTCATGCTAATGAGGAATTACATAATCAAAAATTGTTTTGGTTCATATAGACATGCATACGAAGTGTGTTCAAAAAATAACGGGAATTTTCGTTTTTTGGAAAAGAAAATATTTATTATTAGTCTCATTAATGTTGTTGTCTTCAAAATACTCAAAGACGATTTTTGGGATAGTTTTTGACTATTTCAGAACTTAGAATTGGTAGAATTCTCTATGAAGTTTTATGGGAAGTAAGCTTGGTTTCGGTCCGATAATTTGGACTATATCTAAACTAATATCTATATCAATAAGTTTCAGATTTATAATAGATACAACAACCGTTAAAAGAATTCTATTATACTCTATGCAACACTTGGCGAGTGTATAAAAATCGACACATGAAAAATTGTAATTTGTGCGAAATATTAAGGTTTACATTTCCGACACTTGTGGCGTGAATTTATTGCCATAAATGTTTGCTAGGCAAACAACCAGGCGTGCAAAATAAAACAAAAATGCATAAAACAGTTCGACGAATGTGATAAAAACCGCATGTTGTTTGCTTTATGTTCGCCTTATTATATCGCTATCTTCATACGAAGATGTGTGTACCTTTGGACTTTCCCTTTTTTTTTACACTGAACACTACGCTCCATGCTTTATGGGTGGTTATGTAGCCACACACTTGGCTATAAAATAACACATAATTCTGGAACATTACGCAGGCTATCGCCCCCTACTGGCCGATCAAGAAATCACCTGCCCATATGTGCTGGAGAGAGAGAGCAGATCGAACATGTTGTTGATGTGATTGTCATGTTATGAGGTGAAGTTATGCTGGTCATAAATAATCTGTGGAAAATATTATTTATGGCCAATAGAGAGAGAAAGATACAGGGGTAGAGGGAGATAAAGATAGAGTGGTAGAAGGTATGAGGGAGGGCGAGAGGGCAGATAAAGATAGAGAAGTAGTGGGAGCGAGAAAGAGTAGTAAAAGTAAGTTGAATGGTGTATATTTTTATTTATCAAGAGCGATCTATTGAATATGGCTTTGATATAAAATGTATGTGATTTAGTAGAGCCTAGTAACATTGAAATTTCACGTGGTCACATATAAAAATATATTCTTCTGCTATAATAATTAAACATCTCAATTTGGCTTGCTTTGACAATCATTGGCCGAATAAAAATCCTCGTTAATTCCGATAACGTAGAACAAACTGTCGTGGGGAGGGAGCACCTCAATATTTATGGTGGTCCACCTAACAACTGAAGACGTCGTTTTGATACAGTTTATGTTCAAAGAAAAAATATAATACCCGAAAATAATCCACACAATTTTATTTTTATTTTCTGGACTGCTCTGCAGTTCCTTTCTGAATTATTCATATTAGTAATTTATATTAGCGAGCCCAGTTAATCAAAGAATGTGCTCTAAGGCCCAGCCGACAAAAGCCGACGACACCAATACACTTAAGAATTTGATGAATTTATTTGATCGTCTCCAATACTATACAAGTATATAGGTCTACAAGCCCGAAAGCACCTTGTAACTACTTTTGGATTTTATTAGAAAATATTTTCACTGTTTATGGTCCAAGGGTCATTAGAATACTCTACACATTAAGATTTTACCTAGGCCGGAATTAACAATTTATTGTAGCCAGGTCTTTCTCCACCTGGTCCTTCCAACGGAGCGTAGGTCTCCCGCTTCCTCGGCTTCCAACAGCGGGGACAGCATCGAACACTTTCAAAGCTAGAGCACTTTCGTACATTCGAACAACGTGACCTAGCCAGCGTAGCCGCTGCAGTTTCTTCCAATTTAAACAGTTCTTTGAATGCACAAAATTTCCTATTAAATCTTCGTATTTAAGTTTCAAGCGCTAACAAAATTTGTGTGCCTTTCTTGGAAGCAGTCCACCTTAATTTCATTAGCTTTGTACGCAGTAGTGTCGTCCTGCCACCGTGCCGGACACTCCATCACACTCGAGTTTCATATTTTTTTATATGCTTTTGCGCTCAGCTTTTTATTAGACAAGTACAAAAATAAACATCATCCTTCATACGGCATTATGCTGCTCCATACTCGTCTGTGTATCCTTATATGTCCTTATACTTACACACAATAAACATATCTTAGTGCCGTAATAAATATTATGATTTTCTCTTCTATTTGTCGTTATTTCAGCTGCTTAGCGTCAAACAACCTTATCGGCCTGCTCGGCATGTTAACAACGATGCTGCTGAAGATTTATGTGCCCAAAGAGGAGTTCAAAGAATTCGTGCGTTGGGATTGTACATTGAAAGTGTTGTGTCGCTTCTTCGGCCTGAGTTCCGGTTGCATTGCGGCGGTCATGGCCATTGAACGTTGGATGGCATTGGCCAGACCGTTCATCTATCATAAGGTTGGTAAATAAGTTGGATATTTTTAGAGCAAATAATACACGCACATACAAAAATTAAGGCAATAATAGTCCCATATATGATACACGATTATATATGTACATATCTAACATATATAAATTCATATTATTTTTTCGCCCACCACCCACGCAGCACATCACATACGAGCTCGTGCGCAAAACTATCAATTCGCTGGTGCTCATTGCGGTCGTTATCACGTTTCTACCCTTCATCGGTTTTGGCGCCTACATCGATGAGAGCGATCCAAAGAATCCGACATGTTTGCGTTATCGCGATGCCGAGGGCTTTTGGAATAAAACATATTCGGTGTTGTTTATGCTTTTCGGTGAGTTTTGGAGTTATTATTATATGACCAATGATTGAATGATTAACTAGTTAAATAATTTAGTATTTCTGGTAGACTAGAAGTAGGGGTAGATGCTTGTCGAAAGCCATTTTCCATTCTCTAAACATTCATATGAAGTATAAGGAAAACTTCCTCGGACTCCATGTTAAGTTAGGTTAGGTTATTAGGCAGAAATCTCCATATGCGGGAAGATATCAATTGGATAGTTATGAGCGCTATACTTCGAGATTTCAAGATTCTCTTGAAAATCTAAGGATTCGTCAAAGTGCTTGGAATCTGTTACAAATTTCTTGAGTCGTCTAATGTCAATTCCAACCAATTCCCTTGGTTCGCCGAAGGTGTATTTACCGAGGTGTTACTTGCTTAGTTGATTCCACTTCCTCCAAACAGATTTGGCAAAATGCCAGGATCCCTACTCTCCCAGTCCAGCAAGCACCCCTAGTCGTACCAGTCCAGGAAACACACCTATGATAGATGGATCTTGCTAAGAGAAAGGACCTTTGACGATCTACTGCGGGCCAAGAGAACCTCGCAACTGCACAGTTACTGATTGTTTTCCAGCGCTTGGCGAGTTCAAGCGATGTCTGTAAGTCCAGTACGCGCCCATTCCTGTGTTAATTCTTCTAAGATTTCTGGATACCTACACTAGCCTGAATCTATCCTTAATTAGCATGGAGCCCACTGTCATCGGTTTCAATGCTAGTACTGCTGCTCTGCTGTCGGTGTAAATACATACCTCTCTAAAGGAGGCCATACTATGAAGCAGTGTGTCTACAAGCACTTCTGCCCAAAAGACAATGGTCTGGTAGGGACTCCTTGTGATTTCTTTAAACGTATCAGATGATGATCTCATCAAGAGTCATGTTTTATTAGTAATACTTCCTTTGCAGATAAAGGAATAAACTATCAGAACAGTCTTTACATAAAGGCGAAACGAACGATACAATTTTTTTATACCAGCCGGTTTTTTCATTACCACCGGTATATTATAACCTTTGCTCCAAACACAAATTTAACTGGAGCACTGTATTTTACCTCTGATTGACACTCCAACATCCCCCAACTCATCCACTAAATAAAACTCATTGCTTTTACACTGCTTTCAGGCTCTCTTCTGTGCGTCGTAATTGTGGCTTGTAACTTGTTCGTGACGCGGGTGCTCTGCTTCATCGGTCGCACACGCACCACCAAGCGACACATGCACTACGACATGGTGAATCGTGAGAAGGGCAGCATGAGTCGCATCGAGGGTGAACCGAGTAGCGGCTCCTCGCTGTATCATCACAGCAATAGTGTGACGATGACAGCAGACGCATCGCCGGATGAGATTAAATTCGCCAAACTGATGGCATATCTGAGCATCTCCTTCGTCATCTGTTGGATGCCGCAAATGGTAAGTGATGAGCCGCTAGTGGTTGAGCGCATTATTAATGCTTTACGCTCCACAGATTGCCATACCGATGGCCATACTACCGAATCGTGTGCCGAAGGCGCATCCCTTCTTCATTTTGGCCGATGTGCTGATGGCGTTGCACTTCACCTCGGACCCGTACATTTATGTGCTCAGCCGAACGAAGCACTCCTACATTCTGGGCTGCTTCAAGCGCTGTCGCTGCGAACTGCGACGCTCGCAGAGTGATCAGAGTCGGCTGCGCACAACCATCGAACAGAATACATCGGACTGTGGACTGAACTGAGATTCGTAGCGCATGCCGGCGCGCACAAGTATTTTGTATTTCTAGATATAAACATAAATTAATATATTTTTTTTTACTCCATACTTATTTTTTTTTTATTTTTTAATGAAAAGTGAAAGTGTATTTAGTATTGTTTAAGAAATGAACGTTGGAAATGCTTGTAATGGCTGCTATATTGGCGAGTTTTTGTTGAATTGGTGTGAATGCAGAACGAACAAAACCAAATGATTAGACATAAATGAAATTAAAATAAAATTACTCCCAAAAGACATTTAAGAGTATTTCAATGTAAATTTGTACTTAAAAAGTAGTATTCTAAAAATCCCAAAAAATTTATTATTGTTATTGTAATAAGTGCTTAAGCGTGCACAAAGCACAAGTTGTATAGAAAAAAGCACAAAAACAAAAACAAAATTTACAAACTGATATTTTTTCGCCATCGTTGAACTCCACGCGAGTAAATATACATAAGTATATGAATTATAAATACTACTTTTAAATACGAATCTGTAGTTCGATACACATACACCTACCTATAAATGTATATTAACTTGTAAGTTGTAAATAAATTCGAAATACGGTACTTATAAAGTATGAAATAATGTTTGATTATATACCAATCAATTACATACCAACAATTGTAAATAAATTAATATTTTTAATATACTTAAATAAAAAAAAATATTTGCGTAAGCTCATTCTAATACACAAACGTAACACTATAGAGATACTGGAATATATTTGCTCAATAAAAATATTTCTTTGACTAAACCCGTGCTTACACAATCGATGACTAATGTTTTCTATGGCGATTTCTGGCCAGTTTGTTAACTTTTCACAGTTTTTCTGTTCTTAATTGAGCTACAATCTTAATGAATTTCAGAAATTACAATACTTTTAGTTTAAACTTTAAATAGCTGATTTGAGTCCCCTAATATTCAATTAAAGAGTCCTGATTTTCATTAAAAGTTTGTATAATTTGGATATTTACATATATATTTTTGTTATAACAGTGGAATTTCCATAATTCGAAGTTCTCCATAACTCGACCTATTGAAATGACAATAGAAGTCAATTTCATAAAAATTTCCTTCCAAATTTTACCTCCACTGCAGATTTTTAAAAGGTAGGGAGGAACTTCTTTTTTAATTCTGAAGTATGTCTTGGAATTAACTAAACTAATAAGAGAATATTAAAGCGTTCGGAATTTCCCGAATCGACAGAAAAACATTTCCTAAATACTTTTATCGAGTTTTGACCGGGCCCGTAGATCCGACATTCAGGGTATTTTTCGAAAATTTTTGCCAAATGAAAACAGATCGATCGAAAGATGACTACTTCTTGAATTGTCTACTAGGAATTTCGAACAATAAACTATAATGGTAGTTTCGTTTTCTGCGCTCCAACAGTACATATTATATACATATGTCCTGATGATTAAACATACTTATCTTAAGGAACTATAAGCATAAATCATCAATATTTTTTTCATCCATCACGTTGCAGGGCTGCTCTTTTGTTGGTCCTAAGCCGTAAGGAATGCCGTTTTTTGCGTTTACAACAAAAAAAACTATATAAACCTCGAAATACAACAACTGTCTCTAAGGTATTAGTGGTCAACATAACACCTTAGAGGACTCAAAAATAAAAAACAAGAAAAAACGTTAACTTCGGCTGTACCGAAGCTAATATACCCTTCACAGGTGCATTTCTTTTAGTAACTATGTGTTTAAGCAAATCTAAAGACGTAAGAAAAAAAAAGAAAACATTTTACTAATTCTTTTTAGCCGGGTTATTTGCTAGAAACATTAAGGTTATATAGTTAACCGATCTGAACAATTTCATCGGAGATAATATTATTACCTTAAGCAGTAATCCATGTCAAATTTCGTGAAGATACCACGTCAAATGCGAAAATTTTCCATACAAGCCACTGATTCCGATCTTTCAGTTTGTTTGGCAGCTATATGTTATAGTGAACCGATCTGAACAATTTCTTCGGAGATTATATTATTTCTATGAACAATAACTCACACCCAAATTTCGTGAAGATATGTAGTAAAATACGGAAGTTTTCCAGACAAACCATTGATTCCGATCGTTCAGTTTGTATGGCAGCTATATGATATAGTGGTCCGATATCGGCAGTTCCGACAAATGAGCAGCTTCTTGAAGAGAAAATAACATCTGCAAAATTTCAAAACGATGTCTTAAAAACTGAAGGACTAGTTCGTATATATACAGACAGACGGACATGGCTAAATCGACTCAGTTCAACATACTGATCATTTATATATATATACTTTATAGGACCTCCGACGCTTTCTTCTGGGTGTTACAAACTTCGTGACAATCTTAATATACCCTGTTCAGGGTATAATAACAAGATTATCGTTTAACATCAATATAACTTCCTTTTAGCTAAATAAATTACGGGTCTCTAATGTAGAGGTTGTTGTTGCGTTAAATTACCACAGAGCAAAGAATATCTTTAAGTGAAAATCTGGAGAATCGGAAGAGACCAACAGAGCCGAGACATATCTCCCGACATCTATCCGTTTTCCAGTAAATAAATATATAGGGCCTAATCATTGGATCCGTTTCGATCGAAAATTTTACGTCGAAATCATTGAAACCGTATCGAAAATAAAATTTACGATCATATTGAACTCACTTACCAACTCATCAACATCCGTCCCCATGACAAGTGGGTCTCTGTAAACGAAACAGCCCATATTTCACCCAGTTAAGAACTACCGATCGATAGCACTCCTGAAAATAATACAACTTACCGATCCAATAGGTGTGAGACCGTCGAAATAATAGTCCTTTAACGGTTAAAATCCAGTTCTGTTAACGTAGAACCGTTAGATGACTTCGATGACAACTAGACGTTAATTAGTGTCCGGATAATAGTTACAAAACCTCAACCGATAATAGGCAATAACATAGCCTGTGCGGTGTTACAGTACCCAACACCTTTGAAACGATCAACCATGCAAATCGGTCGATTGCAGAAGAGAAACTATCGGCTCCTTGGATTCTAATAGAATGCAAATTCAACTCAAAATCCAGCAGAATCCATCTAGTATTTAAGTTTTTTTTAATCCCTCTCCACAGCAATAACAAAAACACAGCAGAAGTCTTTTTTTATATATTATACATCTAAAGGTTCTTTTATTTACCTCTTAAAATATGCTTTTACATTTTATAATGCATAATAATACAGCAAATCCAGTGTACCTCACTACTACGGCTTGTGATGTACATCATCACATCACCACACACACACATGACAATCGCTTCCTACACTCATTCACGCATTTGCAAAGAAGCCTGCATGTGTGCGCTGCTCCTCACTCTTTGTCTGTCTTCTTTTCGACAACTTTTACTGGCTTTTGTTGTATTTATCAATTTAAATAATTTTCATTGTTTTTGTTGTTTCTAGAGTAGAATATTTACTCGAATATTTCAATCAAATATTAATTTTCCGACAGTTCTTTAAGTGAATATGATTACAGCTAATGAAGATTGCAATTAATTAAGGTAGAATAAATTGTTAGTGTAGAATTGAAAATTGAATTTATATTTTTTGTGTTTATTATTTATATCTTGTCAAGTTGCAAAACATAAAGTTTGTTTGTTTTTATGTATAATTTGTTGGAAAGTAGTACAACTAAACTTAAATAATGGAAATAATTTCTTTATTTTTTTTTTCTAGTAATAAGTTATGCTATATTTTGTTGTTGTTGTTGTTGTTGATAAAGTTTAAAAAGTGTCTTAATATTGACGAATGCACAACACGTCCGTCCATAAATATGTTCACACTCAAACTCTCTGCTTAGTAGCGATTGTAGCGACCACGTCCACGACCACGCGGCGTTGCTTTTGGTGGAGCGCGAGCTGGTGTTGCTTTCTTGGCCGGCGATGCTTCAGCTGCAGGTGTGACTGGTGCTGGTGTTACTGGAGCAGGTTTGACTGGTGTCTTGACGGGCTCGGGCTTCGGTTGTTCTTTGACTGGCTCTGGTTCGGGCTCTGGCTCAGGCTCGGGTTCGACCTCAGGTTCGGCTTCGCCTTCTTGTTCTTGTGCCTCCATTTCTTCGTCACCGGCACACTCTTCATCGCCCTCCTCACCTTCACCGCCTTCACCATTTTCATTCATCTCAACATCTTCATCATCACCGGTGGCCTCGGATGGATCGTACAACTCACCCTCGGCGGCCTCACCACCCTCACCGTCTTCACCATTCTCCACTTTAACCTCAGTGGAAGCTGCTTCAGCTTCCTCCAGCTTGCGCTTCTTGCGCTCATTCTCCTCAAGGGCGGCGGCGGCGCGTTTTTGTGCAATCTTGGTATCGCTCGCCTTCTCATTGATGAACTTCAAGAAGTTGCGGTGGTGAGTTACAGTGCGAGAATGCACCTCAACGGTCTTCTCTGTATCGAAGAATTTACCGCATAGCGAGCACTCGAAGCACTCCAATTTCGTAATGAGACCGGAACCAACTGGACGTGTCCAATTGTATTTGGGCAGACGTGTGTCGACTTCAGTTGGTATCTCATCACCATCGGAGAAGTCCAAAATGCAATCCTCAGGATCGACGGGCAAAGCAACTTCCTCCTCTTCTTGTGTTTCATTCAAGTCCTCGCCCTCTTTGGTTTCATCGGCGCCCTCTTCACCCTCTTTCTTCTCAGCCTCTTCACCTTCGGCCTCTTCGCCTTCAGCAGCCTCTTCACCCTCCTTCTTAATTTCACCTTCACCCTCTGGCTTCTTGGTGACGGGCTTCTTCCTCTTCTTTTGTGGTGGACGCAAGTCCTTCGACTCCTCCTCTTCGGTATGAATCGTCAATGTATTGCGTTTACGTTCACCAACCTTGGTATTCTTCTCGGCGGCCTTTTGCAAGTGATCAGCCGACAACAAATGTGTGTCGTAATCGATGCGTGTAGCGAATTCCTTATTGCATTCAATACATTTTGGATGCAAGAATTTCTTCAAACTCAAATGACCCTCCGATTTACGATGCGCCGAAATATGACCATGGAAGTTCAGATCGCACATAGTACAGTATTCCAATTGGCGTTGCTTGGTCTTGCCCATGCGCTTCAAACGATCCAATTCAATCGATTTCAATTGCTCAGCGATCTTGGCCTCTTGGCGTATCATATTGGCCTTTAGGCGATAGCTCTCCTCAATGCCCTCGCGCATCATTAAATGTGTGCGACCCTTAATGTGATTCTCGAACGAGTTGGCATCCCACATATGCTTCTTACACAAATGACAGTAGAACATGTCGTTGGGTACGCTGGCATAGGGTGACTCCTTGCTGTTGTTGTTGTGAAATTAATTCACACACACACACACACACAAAACAATTTCGTTCGATTTTTGTTTTGTTTTGAGAGTTTTTAGAGTTGATAGAAATGGAAATATACATAGAAAAGAGAAATATTAGTTTTCTGCATAAATAAATATTTTGCTGTAATACATAGAATTAAGGATGTAAAATACTCTTTTATAAAAAATAGGTGGGGGGAAACGCGGCGTTTTTCAATGATAATGTGTACTAAATATTACATTAGGCGTGTGTTAAATTTGAAGACAATACGAATGATGGTATGCGTATGGATTTGAGTAATAAACAAGGAATTCTACCGCAAGATAGCGTTCAATTATAGTTCAATGAATTCTGCGATTTGATGGATATTACAAGCAGCTGAGGAAGTTTGAACTTTATAGCTTGCTAGATTGTACTAAGAAAGATGGCATGGAAGAATCCAGTAATGTGAATAATGATTAATTTTTTTTCTTTAAACAAATATTAGTGAATAAAAAGGGTTAAAAGTTAACTATGATCTGAAGTATTGCGATAGTACTCAATTTTTGTCAATACAATTAAATAAATTAACGAATTTCGGATCCTTTGCATTTTTTAAATGCGTAAAGAATTATTTAATATTCAAAATAGTTTTTTTATTATGAAAATTTCATTATATTATAATCTGCATTTTTTTCTCTTTTAATAATTACAGATTTTTTTGCAGTAAAAAAATTGCTATAATTAGCAAATCTTTATACCCATATTATAAATCCAACATTCATTTCAGTTTCACATTTTAACACACTCCTAGTAAAATATTCTCCAAGTCTTAAAGTGATTTTTTTTATTGATAAAAAACAAATTAAATTTTTTTTTCAATATATTTCATTAAATACTCCACTTTAAAAAAAGGATGTTTCGTACAAATTTAGAATATTTCTTCCGTATTTAAATCACTTTAAAACCGTACACAACTTTTTTTATCTAAAACAAATAATATATATATATTTATTCTTTGAATTACGAGCGACAGTTGAATTAAACAAAATTCTCCAAAAATTTATTTTATGTTTAATGAAAACACTGCAACTAGAATTTATGCTGCAATAATGCAACCTTGTCTAACGCTAATGAACATCAGTTTATTTGCAGCGAATCACAGCTGAAAACAGCTAAAATACAATTTTTTAATTTCTTATGAATCACCAAACACTAAAACACATTTTGAACATTTGTGGTTTCGGTTTACATTGGCTGGTATAACAATTCAAATTAGCTAATATACGATTGTTTAACTTTTTGAAATTTTGAATCACAAAACACTATACACTTTGAACTTTTGTGGTTTCGCTTCACATTGACTGAACTTTATAGTCGCTCATAAATCAAACAATCCATATTATTTGTGTGTAAATAAATTCACGTTAGCCTGTAATACGCATTTTGATGATAAGACAGTATATAGGTGGAAAATGCGCAACGGGTGGTTAACAAATAAAATAAAAAATGTTTAGCATATATAAAACTGTAATTTAAGAAAATAAAATCAGTATGTGCATACAAATAGATATATAGATAAAATGTTATATAATATATATTAAAATAAAAATAATAAAAAAACAAAACGCCGTTAAATTTCATGATTTTTCATCCCGCCCAGAACCCACATTCCCACCTACAGGCTTTTTATCATCATCATCTATCATCATCAACATCAACTTGTCCCCCCATGCATATCTATATGTAAAATCACTAGTTGCAATTATGGGTAAACATTGCTTTTGTGACAAGGGTAGTTACAACAACCCACCCATATTTAATTAACAATATATATATAAATGGCATAGAAAGTGGAAATGCTTATATAGTAAAATGTATATTGGGTTATATAGAGGAATCCCCATTTATATATGTTTATATATATATAGATATATTGCATTATAGTTGGCTTAAAAATGATGTAGGTTTTTTTTTTTTAATTATTATGTAAATATTTTTGTTTTGGTTCGAAATTGAAATTGTTGTAAAAAACTTGTTGAAAATTCTTTTTGTTTTTGTTTGTGAAAAAACGCTTACCTCTCAGTTTTCTTATCGCCAGAAGCGGAATCCTTCTTTTTGTTATTGTTGGCATTTTTAGCCAAAAGTTTCTTGGCACGATCGAAAGCATTCTGCTTGCGAATGCCGCCAGCGCCTTGCTTTTGTGCTGATTTAGCACCAGCTGGGCCACGGTTTTGAAAACCTCCTTGAGCACGGCGATTATTAATGCGATTGCCAGGAGCACCACGATTGACCATCTTTTTTGTTATAAATGTTATGTGATTTGTTTTTATAATTATATGCATAGGATATATTTTGAAAATATATGCGCACACATTTTTTGGTATTGGAAACATGTTTGAATTTTTGCAATTTGTTTCCACATATTGAAAGAAACAATATTTGTTTGTTTTTTGAAGGCATACACAATAAAAATGTAGCGTATTAAAGAAATGCACAGATTTTTTGCAAACATTTTCATAATAGATTATATAAATTTCACATTAGTTTGCATGTTTTAGAACACAAATTTAATATATACATTTTGCATTTCAATATTCGATATTTTTTTTATATTTTCGCAGCACAATTCAACATCGTCGTAGAAATTATATGTGAGCAGTGGCGCAATAACACATTTTTGTATTTTTTCGTGATATCGTTGAAGATATTTGTTTTCGTATTGATCAGTAGTTACAATATTGTATATAGATATGTAATAGCATACATAGTTAAAATGTTTAAATATTCGTAGAACACATAGTACAATATCAGATATACAGTTTAGTTTGTTTAATGAATTAATTTTTCATATTTGTTATATTATCATATTTCGATTATAAGATGTGTCAGTTCGTTGGCATATTTGGCAATCAACAAAAATATGGAGCATTTAAAGTGTGTAGACGGTTTGGTTGGATGGCGGAGAGCAGCAATGGCATCAGCAACACACATGCACATTGGCACAGGATTAGCCGAAATGGCATCATGCATGAGCGCGTGTGTGCGTGTATACATATATGGATATATATGTATATATATATATTTGTATATTTGATGAGATAACATTTATATTATTGAAGTTTTTAATTAAGGTATTCAAATAGAATCGTTGAAATTTTCATTGCATATATCATATCAGATTTTTGAAATAACCCATCATGGTGTGATTAGACATTTTAAAAATACACATTTATGCGAACAATTGTAATTTGGTACGGGAAAGCACGTTGCATCATTTCATTAGCATAGCAGATTTCATTTGTAGTTCAATATTTTCGTTTTGGTTTCGATTTTTTTTTTTGTCATAACATAACATTATAATGGTTTGAAATAATTTTGGTTTTAAAAAAATTTCATACAGGTTTGTTTTTTCGTATTTTTTTTTGTTTCGTTTTTGAGTCACCAGCATTTGCATTGCAATAAAGAATCGTTGAAGAAGCACCAGACCAGTAGTGTACATGTTGTAGCAGTTTAAAACAAGCAGTAGAGTAGGCAGAGATCATCATCGACCGATCGTTTTTGTGTGTGTGAAACAGTAGTTGTGATACGCACCAACACGTTGAAGAGACATCGGTTGCAACATTTACATTCGATCAGTATTTGCATTTGTAGGCAGTAGGCAGTTATGCAGCGTTGCATTTGAATAGCGTAAATGCCATAAATGTGTTTGTTTGTGTTTGTTCGCATTTGCGTTCATGTACAATTATATGATTTTCGATTACAATTATATATTTTGGGGTAGGAAAATATGTTTTTTTTTTTGTTGTGTAAAAGAAATTCGAAAACCATTTGACATTTGTTGCGTGATAACGCATATATAACGCAAGCGATTACAAAACAGCAATAATAACAACAACGGCATACGCATTATCAGAACGCGAAACATAACCGCATCAATGCGTTTGCAATATTTTCGATCACAATCGACACGCGTCAGTTGGAACATTTGAACAAATTGAAGGTTCAGAGTTCAATGCGATTTTGGGGTTTTTGTTTTGTTTTGGTTTTGTACATATATATATGGAGAAGAGAATAAAAGAAAGTAAACAATTGCTAATTAGAAACTTGGCATTATACAGCGTATAAAGTACAACAAAATAATTTTGTTTGTAAGTCTTAAATTATAAAATATACATTTTATGAAATACGCTGTTTTTGACAGTGGCTTAAAGTTAATAGTTGAAGAAACTAAAAGAGCTAAAAGTATCATCTGTGGTTGCAGCATTCAGTTGTATTGCACAACAATATTGCATACAATTCATATTACAACTAAGTGTACTTTTTCTTATTGTTATATAGGAAAATTATAAGGTACATTTAATGGTACTGCTAAAAAAATTGTGCACTAATACAATATAATTTCATCTCTTCTCTTGTGTAATATAAAAATATAGCATTTAAAATGGAAAAAATGCTTTTTTACTTGAAAGCCTCCAATGCACAATCCTTTTACAATTCGTATTAATTTATAATTTGCAATTTGAATAGATGAAAAATATAAAAAAACTACACGTTAAATTCAAAAGGTTTACTAAGTATAGTATTTTTCGTTAAAACTCTTCAATATATATATATTTTTTTTTAGTTTTTTATGGAAGAGTTCAAGTGTTATAATTTTTTTTTTACAAAATACTAACATGTTAAGTATAAAATTAATAGCTACTTTGTATAACGCATGTGTGGCAGAAATTGAGAAAACTTTTATTGTAATTATTTTATATTAAAAGTTAGATTAGGTTAATCTGTTAGCCAATGAACTAAAAATAGATAATTTTATATTACAAATTCAATTACTTGAAAAACACAATATTTATATTATATCTTCTGAAAATATTTGACAAATAAATTTGAAATAGTTTAAAGACTTTCTTCAAGTTGATAATAAAGCTAATATTATTTAAATAACAATCTCCTCTGTGACAAACTCACAAAACTAGTAAACATTTAAGCCGAAATTAACGAGTGTAAACGTAGTTAACAGTTTTCCTCTTTCTACATTAATTTTTCACTTATCTACCACACACATGCTATACATTTGTTAGCATTTCTGCAGAACTGTTGTTCTTGTCTGCATTCAGTCTTTACACTAACGTAAAATAAATAATTAACTTTAATAAGAGAACTAAAACTTAAAATGTGTTAAAGCGAAAAAAAATCATATACATACCGGTCCGCCGCGTTGATTGCGATTGCCCATACCGCCACCACCGCCGCGTGGCAGATCCAACAGTGATGGTGGATTTTGGTTTCTGAACAAGTTGTTCAACAAATTGTTGGCCAAATTAATAGCCTGAGCGTTCATGCCTTGGCCACCGCCGCCTTGGCGCATGTTGCCACCACCGCCAAAGTTACCACCGGCATTTGGTGTGTCCCATGGCGACATGTTCATGTTACCCATGCGATTGGCACCACCCATTGGGCCACCACCATAGTTGTTGCCGCCAAAATTGCGGTTGCGATTCTGATTACCACGGAATGCCATTTTATTATTTGTGTTGCTATTAACCTGTTTAACGCTATAAAATAAAAGGTTTGCAAACAAATTAGTATATTATTTTACAATACAAATTAAATTAAATAAAACGTATATGGTTATGAAAATATATAAATGCCGCTAAAGCCGCATAGTCTTTACTGCATACCTGGGAGACATTTGTCTTTGCAAAATTTTAAAAATTTAGAATTTCCGAAAAGTTGAAATAATAATTATTAACTAATTTGGAACAAGCGTGAAAGCTAGCACTTTATTAGTCTTATTTTCAGAGGATTAGCTAAATGCAAATGCTTGTAATATATCTGAAAAACAAAAAGAATAGCACAAATATGCACTTTAAATTACCAGCAATTAAACTATATTTTTTTTTTTCAGTAGTGTAATAATTTACAATGGAATTTAGTAGTAAAGAAATTCGGAAAATTGTTAGTTTGCGCTAAAACAAAGCATTACAATAAATTTTATGTCTACTACCAATGTAAAAGCAAGTACAACCGCTTTTTTTCTTCAATTTGTGTATGTACACTTATTTTCCGCGCGAACGAATGTAGTGTACAACAAAATCGTTAATACACACTCAAAAAAAGGAGTGAACGAATGAATATTCATTCGCCAGTGTATCCGAACGAATGAATATTGTTGCCCTGTTAAAGCAAAATGGCTTAAAACACAAATACAAATGTGAATAACCTCATTTTGACTGAAATTCATTAATCACGTTCAACATGATGTGCATAGATTTGAACTTTACATATACAAACTTATAGTTTTTGGACAAATAACAATAGACCGGCCGGCATATAACAAGTTTGGAGATATAAAATATGTAGAGAAAACTTTCACAATTATTTTTTTCTAGAATGTTATCTACAACAATCACTGGTTGAGTCACATTATAACAATTTTCACCATAATTTTGCGAGAACTTGTCAAACAAGTAGTATACTGTATACACACACAAAACTTGCACATAAACGAGGGATGTAAAAAAAGGAAAATATTAGAAGGCGAAAACAAGATGGCGCCTTTGATTGCTAGTTATCTAAACTCCAAATTGCATTCATATTTGTTTTTATTGCATACAACACAAATGGAAAACAAAATTTACAAATACAAAAAATTAGCGCACAAGTTTGTATGTATAACACGTAGCTATTAACCGGCCACTTTAAATAGACCCTTGAAAATTACTAGTTTCATAGCTGACTGTACTTTTCCTTAGCGTATAGGTCAATACACCAAGGATTTTTCCATTTCTTGAAAACTCGATTTAGCTAAAACACAAGCATGCAATTTATGTAAGCATGTAAAACAAGGCAATTAAATTCTTATAACCAGTTAAAATTACAAGTATTCCACTAGAAAAAATCAATATCATTTTCACAAGTATACATACCAAAGTCTATGCGAAGAACCCATACCATAGAGAAAAAAGTATTGCAATGTAATATAAAACTATTTGCTGTATAATTTTAACTTACCTTCTGACGAAGAATTAACTTTCAGTCTTATTTCAAGATATAATTCCAAATTTCACAATTTTTTCTTCAATTGAAGAAAATTAAAAATGGCGACGGTGTAATTTTTTTTTCTATGAACAAAACCGCGCTCACGCACAAGTACTACACGAGCAACGAACGAAGAACGAATGAACAAACGACAGTGTACGGAAAACTTCGAAAGCAATCGTCTGGCAGCGGCAAACGAGCGAGTAGCCGCAAAGCATTGCCAGCTTGATAATTTTCTAAAATTTCGAAGTATTGATTACAGTGTGTTCACACTTCGCGTACGATGTTACTGAGAACTGTTTTGTATAATTATTAGTTTTTGGAAAGATTTTTCGCATTTGTAAAAACATTTATGCGTGTTATTTACGGAGGTAATGTGCGCTTTGTAATTTTTGTTTGATTTCATAATATTATTGTGTTTTTAAATATTAGCTACGAAAGTTGCTCCGTTGAGACAAGAATTTATTACTTGTTGCAACTCTGTGGAATACATTTTTTTGGCGGAAAAAGAAGAGCTGTCAGTAGTTTTCAGAAAGCTGCGATGCAAGCGGATCTCAAATTTTATCGTTTAATAATTCTTAAGTAAAAATTAGTTTATTTCTTTAAAAAAATTGTTTTTGTTCTAGTTCAAGTTGCAAATTATTATATAGGTATGCATAATAATCCGAAATTTACAAATGAAACTATTCCAGAACTGCGTGCATGCAAACGCAGCCTTTTGCACGTACGGAAATGGCGGTTCAAAGGTAATTGGTTATTGGTAATGGCTTTTGCAATACTGAATTCTTAATATATTAATATATTTTGCTATAGATACGCCAATAATGCGGAATTATATGGTTTTTCAAGTACTCGGTGAGTCCAAGTTTAATAATTTCTTACAGTAGACATATTTGCCTGAAGCCGTTACACATACTAATAAGTATAGTAATTACATGTATATATTCTCACACGTAAATCTGCATACCAAGTAATAGAGGTTATGTACGTGAATTGCAGTAAGTTACTAAACTTCCCCAATCCTAGACGAACGAATATGGTTAAAAGACGTTCATATTGCTGGAAAATTAATATATAAAAGCTATATCTTTATTATATAGCAGTGATTGGAATATAAATTATTATGCCTTGGCACTTTGTGGAGACGGAGACTGCATTTCATGAATTTATATAAAAAGTATTTTGTATGAGTAGATGGTGGAAGTATTGAACATTTAACTAAATCTTGGAAACTTTATTATGTTGAATATATATGGTATATTCTATACATATTAAAATATGCAAAAATATTTATTAGATTTTCAGGAAAAAATACGACAACGCTGTTTGTACTCGTTACTTTTATATGTACACACGGTAGCTCTATCAGTTAAATATTGCCATATTGTTGTAGCTCATATTACGCTATGCGACGTTAGATGACGCTCGTGATAGTTGGTTTTAGCAGCTTTGTTTTGAAAAGAAATTGTTTATGCAAATATTTGGTTTTATTTTTATGAGTGAAAAACAAACCTTTGAAATGGAGAGGAGAATAATATGTATACAAACTATTGTTTATCTGAGAAGTGCAGGTATAATTTGAGCTCTTAGGAAGATTTGGTCTTAAAGTATTGGTTGCTGATTCAATTTCAAACTCAGGATAAATTGAAATGTTTTTCATTTGGTGTACGTATGTATTTAAGTCATTATTAAAATATTTTTACCAAAATTGACGCTTTAACCATCGAATTGATTCCAAATTATGATACTCTCTACTTTTGTGTCCATTGTTTTTATCAAGCAAATGCAGTTTTGTTTTTGCTGTAATGTCTTACAAAATGTAAAATATTTCAAACAAAGATAATGTGAGACCAAGCTAACTTTTCAATAACTTATTTTAGTTTATGACATGTTATTTTTGTAAATCTGATTATTATTGAAGTCTGTATTTATTATAGTAACCTTTTATGAAAATTGCTTCAAAGCAGCCGCGTAAATCTCTACCAAAGTAGTCCTGCCTATTTCGAAATTTTTTAATGATTTTAAATAACAAAACACGACCAACTTGCTTTCAGTTGAAGTATATTTAAGTATATTTCCAACATCAATTTTACATTCATTTTTTATATAAACAAATATCTTAGTATAATTTATTCCGAATATTAATCATGTCAATTTCCTTCCAGCTACAATATTTTTTTCAAAATATTTCTCGTATGCGAAAGTTCTTTTAAGTATATAACTGCTTAATACATTTGTATATAAATACAACAACAATGGTTAAAACAACATTAAAAACAATTATACATATATTAGCATTATCCACGCAGCCGTATATTTGTTTAATGGATTTATGCCTGTGTGTAAAGTTAGGTATGCACCATATATGAACTTTAGTATGTGTGTAACACGTTTAATAATAATAATATGATTTTGTGTAAATGAATTTATATACGCATTGAGACACAGCAAACATTTATCACAAACAAATTGCAATACATACAAACATTAACATATATTTTAATATTTTTTTTTTTTTTGCATTTTAGTTGTTGTAATCATTTTATTTTATTTCATTAGTCTACTCTATATAGAATTGTAAATTCGTCTTTCCGGCAACGGCTTTATTTCATTTTTACCTGCATAGTCCTGTGCAACTGCATACATACATATGTACATATTGTTTTTCATTACATACATACATACATTTTCATTATATACCAAGTCTTCATATAAAACTTCCCTTCATAGCTATACCTTCGTATACTACATATACAATAGACAAATAACTTATATGAGGGTGTTTGTAAGTAGTTAAAGAAAGGGTGGTTTTATAAGCATCTTTTGTAGAATTCTTAGACCTTTGAAAATGTGCAAAGTCATTTAGAAGAGTGCATTGTCAAGAAAAGAGCGGATTTCCATGCAGTTTTGTGATTTTGTACGTATGTTTGTATCCTTTCCGGTGAAAATTGTGTTTCATTCGCTCTCACTGAGAACCGGTTTTTAAATAATGCTAGTTAAATTGTTGAGGGCGATTTCCATGAAAGAGAGTTTTCTATCCGTAGAACACCTTCAAGGCTTAACAGGATACAAGCTTCAAATGAATTCGCTCTATATGACCCTATAAGTATCTTTCACAATAAAAACAAATAATTTTATGTTGATTGAGGTAAAAATAAATAATTAAAAATTTGAGAGTGCGAAATTTTGAGGTTAGAATACGTTTTTTGGCTCTTCAAATAAACTTTTTTTTTTTAAATTGATATTGACTAACAATTTCACTAATAAATATGTTCTTTAAATCAACAACAAATGCATGCAAAGTGTTGCATTCTTAAAAGAGTGTCAGTTCTAATCAACAATCTCATCTTGCACAAAGTACAACAACAAATTACAACTACAATTGTAAACTAATCATTTAATAGTTTTCTGCGTCTCAACTGTTTCTATTCGTAAAGGCTTTTATTGAAGCTTAGCGCTGCACGCAAACGATTGCGTATACGTGGCGAGGTCCAACGAGAACCTGGCGCTGGCCCGGTGCCATAACTTGTAACCGCCTTCAGATCGTAGGGCGATACACCTTCGTCCACATCGTCGGCCTCGGTTTTGATTTCCATTTTCTGCAATTAAAATTATAACTATTTAGCTGCTAGACTCAAATCTAAACTCCTTCTTTTACGCACCTGCACAATCAAGCGTAAGAGTTGCTGCTGTTGGTCCAACAGACGTGAAATGTCACGTAATTTACGATGCTGACGTTCCAATTCATTGTTGATGATGTCGTCGTTGCTCTCGAATGAAATGGTATCCATTGTGGCTGTGGATAGAATTGCAATATTTCTTAAGTAAAGAGATCCTCATATAACAGATTACAGACACCAGGTCACTTCTAGGGTCACCTTTATCACATTAAATAATATACTTACTATCCTCACTGAAGGGATTTGAGAACCATTTGCGTAGTATGAAGTCGAGGAAACCGAGTTTACACTTTGTATTATTCGGATATTCGATCAATTCCATTTTGTCAGTTTTCGGTAGCCATCTTTGAGGTAATTTGCGCTCCAGCTCAGTGTGTAAAACCACCTGGTGAAAATAGAAGAGTTTCAGGATTAAACTTATATTTAAGAAAAGTTATGTATAAAGATCTACCTGCATTGCTAGGCGCTTGAGCTGTGCATTACGTCGTACTGACTCGATGTCGCCAACCGCCAAACCGATGAGTAGATTCATGAGCAGAATCGGCATGAGAATCATGAATACGCCTGAAATGAGATTTAGAGTAAAATTTTAGATTCTAAGTTAAGTTCGGTTTCGGGGCTGAACGGTTTCGGGGTTTCGGTGCGCTACGAAGTTTACGAAGGTCCTAGTAGTTCAAACTCAGATCATTTGTGATGTCAAGAGCTTGATGTCAATAGACCTCTTGGTCATGAAATATAGATCGGACTTGGATGCTTATTTTGACCATTCTCATAGAAAGTCTATTTTCTTGGATACACTGTATAATTGATGTGGCAATCTAGGGTCGATTTCGGAGCCGCGACGGAGATCACGATTGAGAACATGAACAGTTGGGATCGGTTTTCAATGAACCTCTGGCCATGCAATATCGGTCGGACCTCATTTTCTCCGATAATATTCAACATGGGTCTTGGATACTAATTTTTTCCAACATCATCCCTGGACACTGATCCCGGGACGAAGATAACAGCGCGACAACTAGACTTATGCCTTCCGTTCTAGAAGATTACGGTTGAGATCTTGAACAGTTGGGACCAGTTGTCAATGGACCTCTTGGCTATGCAATATCGATCAGACTTACTGCTATCCAATAATATTTAACAAAGGTCTGGGTGACTTTATAAACTTTATCGAAAGGGTCTACCGTATAATCTGGCTATCTGGGGTCTATGACCCCTTGAACTAAAACCTTATAACCCAGAAGATACTTACATAAAATGAGGAATGATGTTATTGGCACCTTCAATTGATCACGATAGTAGGTGTTGACATAGGTGCCCACAAAGTCCAGCTCGCCCAACATCATGGAGAAGGTGCGCAACAACGACATCGGTATATTCGAGAACGACAAATGATTCGGTTGAGCATCGTTGATCTGTAAAACAGCATAGATGCCACACTACAAACATATACATATACATACGGACTCAAATATAAAAATTTGAAAGGTGGCAACATTCAATAACAATGCAGCCTTACCTTCGACAAGAGAATGTAGAATGCCAAGCCAAAAGCGATAATAAGGATCGAGAAGACAATCAACACTTTTATGAGAGTTTGTAGAATCTCCAAAAACATCACGACATATATGCCGACCTGGTGAGAAGGAAATATATAATTATTATTATTTTTAATTTTAACAAATTTTAAATTACTTGATCGAAACGCTGTAGCAACAGCAATAGACGAAACCACGACAAGAATACCGCCACCGCCGCCGCCGAGTAGTGCACAGTCGATATGTGGCCTTCGGCAAAGAAAACCGGCCAAACCATAATCAATGCGGATGTGTATAGTATCCATGATATCAAATTGTCGATCTCGAATATGTAGTGCAGCCGCTGTTGGTACATTTGTATGAACTCGCGTAGAGAATTGCCTGCAATATAGGCGACAATTGCGGCGGCACAGATGATCAGAGCGGTGGTGTGTTGTAGGCACTCGTAAGACTCGCCATATTTCATTGCAAACGATTCGCCAACACCTCCACCGGCGGGATTTTCCGGCCACTCATTGTTGCTCAGGTTCTTTTGGAGACTATGGGGGATGTGGAGATTTAGAAAAAAGTAAAAAGAAATTATAAAAAATTATTTCAAATTGTGCATTGAGTTGGAAGAACAACTCACTCTAAAAAGCCGTCATTCAACTCCGTTACATTTGCGTGCTCCAAATTGGTTGAATTCATAAACAGCGGACGTATTTCGATGCCATTCATCATTAGCGATGAGAAAATGGTCACAAAGAAGAGGAAAATCGAGTAGATGAGCAAATTTGCGAGATGAAAGTATTTGCCGTAGGAATTCCATTTCATTTGTAGATACTTTTGACTCAGCGGATGGGCGAGCAACTCCACACGACCGTGAGTGACCATCGTCTGGCAGACAGAATTTGAGTAAATTGAATATTTTTTTGAAAAATAATTATAATTAGAGATGCAAACTTTGACAGACACATAAGATGGTATAAAGTAAGCCATAAAGTTGCAGTTAAAGTGAGGTTAAGCTCAAAATGAAGCATAAAATACAACAACAATTAAAAAATAGAAAATCAGAGTTATTTTTTACATGCGAGATTACGGTTTTCCTTGAAAAAATAATACATTAAATAACAGTAAATAGTAGTGTTACACAAAACATTCAGAAAGAAAGTGAACTGAGTGAAAACAGTATAATAGTAACAGGATATTGTGATAAAATAATAATTAGGAAAGAAGAAACATACCGAATTCTTCTAAACTGTTAATTTCACTAATCTCAAATTATAATATTTAAATTTTCTCATATAAAAGCATAAATACAAATGGACTTAACACTTTACCATGATTTTTGGAATATATCTTATTCAATAAAAGAAATTTGGCTTTGTACTTTCTACAACGAGGACAGTCCTTAATTGAATTTGCAGAGTGGCGAATCGAACAAACAACTGGGAGATAATTAGCATAAGAAAATAGAGCCAAAAGTGTGAAAATTTTCTCAAAATTTAATTCTCTAATTCCATACCTGGATTCTCATATTACGTGGTGTGTTCAAATAATAACGGGAATTTTCGTTTTTGAAAAAATATTTATTTATATATCTACATTAATATTCACGCCTTTTTTGTTACAGTCTAATACCGTGAAAATTTAAATTTGAAAATTACCGTTATTTTTTGAACACACCAGATATACCACAGAGATTTCAACGTATTAGAAATTGTTAGACGTATTATTTACATTTTGCTGAGACGAGACATTTTATTTATTTTACAAACGGACATATATGTACACTAGATTGCAAAGTGAAAGTTAACGTTACTTCTCAGAGACTTTTACACTTTAAGTTTGCTTTCAAAAATTTATTGAATGAATAGCGTATGTAATTGCACACATAAAATGACTCACATTTATGGTGAGCAATGGTTCGGGTCTCCAAGTGGGATCGTTAAGCATCAGACGCTTTTTAGCAACCTCGTCGGGTGATTTTTGTATTGGATGAAAAGAATATTTTATCTGTAAACAGAATTGGATTTTTTTTTTAAATTATAACTATTGGAAAATGACCAACCCTGTAGGTATTAATGAATGTCGTACATTGCCTAGATGATTCAAACTTTTAATGTACCGTTTATTTTATACGAAGATCATTGGATAGGTCAGTGATTTTCAAATTTACTTGGTTTGACTTGTTACAAAGAAATACCTCAAAATGTAAAAAAAACTTAATGAAATGTGTTCAAAAATAACGAGAATTTTCGTTTTCAAAAATTTCATTCATCTACATTAATGTTGCCGTCTTCGACATTATGCATTTATACCAATGCTTCTTGCAATCGTCGAAACTTCGAAAACTCAAACACTTTTCAAACTGCAACTTTTACAATTCCCGTTAATTTTTGAACACACCTCGCATATTATTAAACCTTTAAGGCTGTTTTGATCCATATGATTATGATGCAGTGTTTCCAATATACAATTGAACTTCCATAACTCGAACTTTTCGACCAGGGCATAATACCAAATTTAAAATTTTACTATTAAGGAACAATTTTAAAGGAGTCCCTATATTCGTATGGAGGCGAACAAAAAATATGATATTACATTTATGGATTGCATAAATCATGTAACAAAGGCCTGGGGAGAGACGTCAAGAGCCAAACAAAGATTCGAGTTAGGGAAACATTGAATTGAAAAATTCAGCGATTCAGTAATAAATCGATAAAGTCGACTTAAGCTTTTTTAGCTTACTGTCATAGATATTTTTGTATTTATGTCTTCTACATTGCTTAGAAGATATTATATTCTTACGAGACCCCCAAATTCTTTCCTTAAATAATCCTGGAAGTATCTTCGAGACCTCCACTTCCTAATCATTATTATAAAGGGGTTTTCAATAAGAGCCCTACAAAAGTACATTCGATGCCATTATGTATGGAACTCGATTTCCTTTCCATGGTCACCACTTGCAGAAGTCCAGACGCTGAACCCAATTTCCGACGGTTTCCAAGCATAAATCGGCCGATACTGCTGCAGTTTCACGTTCGATATTCGTACGAAGTTCTTCAGTCGTCGCTGGTTTGTTGGCATAGACCATAGACTTGAGGCGGCCAATTGACTGGGCCATTTCTTGCGACAACACCTTTACCAAACTTGGTTTTCAATAAATCAGTTGTGACATTCGCTGTATGGCTTGTTGCGCCGTCCTTTTGGAACCACATATTGTCCAAGTCCATATCATCCAATTCGGGCCGAAAATATATGGTTATCATTGAGCGGTAGCGCTTCCCATACACAATAACGTGCCGGTCTTGATCATCACGGAAGAAGAACTGTACTTCTGACGCCGGCGTGGCGCCCCGGCCCATAAAACGCACCAAACCGTAATTTTTTCTGGATGCAATGGTGACTCATGGAGTTCGTGTGGATAGCTGCCTGACCAATAAGGCATATTTTGCCTATTGACAAAGTCATTCAGCCAGAAATGAGACTCATCGATGACGACCATAAATTGGACGTAGCGCTGTTAAAGTTCAGGCCACTGAATCCGAATTTCGGTAGTAAATTTTAATAATTTCGACTCTTTGTTGGATCGTATATCTTTCTATAATGAAATGGCAAACCTTACTGAAGAGAAATGTCGAAGGAGTGGGAAATATGGCGTCGTTTGCTGTCCCTATCGATCTGCTTTTGTAGCTACCCTATTGAAAAACCCTTTTTACAACTTAATACTTTTAGTATACTAATTGAACATTACAAATTAATAAACAGCTAAGTAAACTAGTTAGACTACGTGTATAAGATGGTAATCATGCGCTAGTAATTACTCAAAAAGCAGAGGATTACATAGCATATACATAGTATATCATAAACAATGCAGGCAGTTAGTAAATCATAAAGAGAGGGAGAGTGTTGAATTATAGGAAAATATTTTTAAATTAATAGCAATAAATAAGTTGCAGGCAAATACATCTAAGTATATAGAGTAAGAGAGAACAGAGAGGCAGGCAGTCAACGTTTGATCTGCTTACATTTAACGCCGGCAATGGTGTCAAATTCGCCTGTACCAACGATTCGTCGGTTTTCTCATCCAATTTCGCATATATGAAAGGACATTGCAGAAAGGAAAACGAATATCTTATCTGCGATATAGATGAAGTGAAAATAAATTGTATGCATTTAATCGCTCACAAATACTCGTACGAATGGAATTGCAATTAATTAATTAAATATATTATATACTGGCGCTCTCTTCAGTACCGAGGAAGAGAGAGAGAGAGAGCTCATGAAACCATACTTACGTAGAAACTCTTGGAATCGCGTTTGCAATTTGCTTTTGTGATACATTTATCCAGCACAGCCTCGAACACCTTCGGCATGGATGCAATTAAAGCCAATATAACACAAGGATACTTGTCAGAACGTAAAGCCATCACCTCATTGGCGCGCTCCTCATGTGTGACCATAGCCAACGCTGATTCGGGATATTTGTAGTAGATGGCATAATCGATGGCGCTCATGTCGATGTGGTTGTAGAAGAGTTTGCAACCCATTGAGAGTAGTACCGAAATGGCGTGCGGTTTATTCTCCATGGTGGCCAAGTGGAGTGCCGTGTTCTGCGAATGATAAGAAATTATTTTTAATGGTTACAAATTATAGTATTTCCTAAGTGAAGTTAAGACTTTAAAAATGTTAGAGCTTGAGTTCAGAGATGGTCTTATGGCTGGATCCCGAAAGAAAGTTTTCGGTTAGTAATAACGAGGTAAGGACCGACTTTCATGGAAGTATTCGACAAATAAAGAAGTCATCCAACAATTTTTAAATCGCTATTGATCGGCTGATGGATCTTCTGAGAAGCTTGCAGATTCTCGGAGCACTCATAATAGATTTTACACATAATCTTTACAAATCATACTCACGCCATCCTTGTCGACCTGATCGAGCAGATGTGAATGCACGGAATGCAGCAGCTCAATCGTCTGTATATATCCCGACATTGCAGCCAAATGCAAAGGATTGCGTCCATTATGATCACGATGCAAGAGCGCGCCCCGATTCAACAGCAGCTGTACAACACGTGTGTGACCCTGCTGTGAGGCGATATGTAACGGTGTGAGACCCTCACCATCACTTTCGTTGATAATGAAAGAACCCTTCTCCGAATCCAATAACTGTTTAACCGTATTAAAGCGACCATAACGTGCGGCGAAATGCAAGGGACTCTCATTATTATTATTCTTGAGATTAATGCAAGCGCCCAGACGTATGAGGTTCTCCAGCGAACGTATATGTCCATCACGACTGGCATAGTGTAACGGCGAACAGCCCGAAGCGTCTTTCTCATTGAGCAACTGCACAAGTTGAGAGTGCGATTGTGTCTTGTTCACCTCCTCGGCGAATTCGGGCAAGCGACCACCATTCATAATCACAAAGTGCAAGACATTACGCGAAGATGCATCCTTGACATTAATGCCGGCACCGAGCCGTATTAGCAGATGTACAGTTTTCCAGCCGCTGCGCGATGCGGCGAGCAAAATCGGTGAGCGATGTTCCTTGTCCAGTGCATTAATGTCAGCGCCCTCCTTGACGAGATACTCGACAATATCCGGGTGATCAAACATGGCAGCGCAGTGCAGTGGTGTCATCTTCTGTACATCGGTGCAGCCGAGGCAAGTAAGCTTCTCCGACGGTTGCATGCTGAACATGAGCTTAACGATGTCGATGGCGCCCTGTAGAGTAGAGAGAAATTTTAGAAAATGGTGTGTTAATTTTTGCTTTAGTAGAAGTGTTGAAAAAATATATGTTTAATTGTGATTGAAAATAATTGTCGAGGAAGTGAGGTTATACAGAATTTTAATCCTTCATTAACCCACAAATATGATTTTTTCTGTACCCAAGCGAGTACAATGGGAGGGAATGGGTTAAGGAGATCAAAATGCAATCTCAGAAGGCCTTGGGTTCATTAAGGATGTAGGATGCATATGAACTTGTGGAATTTTTCTGTAGCGCATGTTCTACGTCCATAATTTCTTACTCAGCATCTTTTTCTGTTACAAAATGTCAATTTACAGAATTTGAGGTTATGTAAAGGGTTTTCAATAAGAGCGCTACAAAATAAAACAAAAACGGTTTGGGATATCAATGAAATTCGTCATTCCTGTGAAAGTACATTCGATGCCATTATGTATGGAACTCGATTTCTTTTGCATGGCCACCACTGAAATTTCACATTCGATATTCGCTGGCTTTTTGGCATAGACCATAGACTTGACGTAGCCCCAAATGAAATAGTCCAACGGCGACAAATACCACGACCTAGGCTGCCAATTCACTGAGCCATTTCGTGTTCAATAAATCGATTGTGACATTCGCTGTACGACTTGGGCCGTCCTGTTGGAATCACACATTAGATTAGATTATATAAAGAAGATTGCACCGCGACCTAAGGTCTATTGTGCCCTATCCAGTTATCACAGCACCCCCTCCAACCCCGTCAACCTTAACAGTGTTGCATGGCTGACGCATACGATACTTCCTCTTTGGGGATATAAAGCCTCAATTGTCTGTCCCCTTTCCTTCGCGATCGCCGGGCAGTCAAGGAGTAAGTGCTCTGGTGTCTCCGTCTCCGAATCACAGAATCAGCAAAGATCTGACGAGTGGATTCCCAATTTGTGCAGATGACACCGTAGTCTGCAGTGGCCGGTATAGAATGTAACTAATTGTCTCAGTTTGTTCCAGGGGAGCGCCATTAACTGTTTGAATCTTTTCAGGTTGTATCCTCCGAGGAACAGTGACAGAGAGTGACGAAGTGGAATCATACATTGTTCAAGTCAATATCATCCAATTCGGGCCAAAAATATTCGGTAACCATTGAGCGGTAGCGATTCCCATTCACAGTAACGCGTCGGTGTTGATCATTACGGAAGAAGTTCGCCCTCAATGACGCCGCCGGCCCATAAACCGCACCAAACCGTAATTTTTTCGGAATGCAATGGTGACTCATGGAGTACATGTGGATTCCTGCTTGACCAAAAACGCATATTTTGCTTATTGACGTAGCCATTCAGCCAGAAATGAGCCTCATCGCTGACGACCAAAAATTTGACGTAGCGCTCTTAAAGTTCAGGTCACAGACTCCGAATTTTGGTAGTAAATTTTAATAATTTCGACTCGTTGTTGGATCATATATCTTTACACGATGAAATGGTAAACCTTACTGAGGAGAAATGTCAAAAGAGCGGGAAAAAATACGACGTCATTTGCTGTCCCTACATTCATTATTCTCCTTATTAACTCATAGTCAAAGCTTATTATTCCTTTGAAGCTTAATTTGGCAATTTCAATTTTTCAACATTTTTCTACGAATATTCTATTTTTAAAATATTACAACAATAAACCAAAATTAGTACTTGAATGAAAATATATTTTCAAACCACCAATTTATAAAATTCGTCAATAAAAGTACTCGATATCGACAACTCCTACACGATGTTGCTGATATTAAGCTTCTTGGAAAAAATTCTTTTCACCTTTGTCAACTTGAACTTGCACCGAATATTTGAAATACATATATAATTACTTATTTTGCGAGCATGTGCATGTCTGAACATGGGTTAATATCTGTATTTGCATAGGTATACGCGCCATTTCGGTTAGCGTGTCAACATCGTGTGAAAAGGGCCACTTTGTAAGTACATAGCGATGTCATAGCTTTCTGCTAACGTAGCGAAAAATAAGCGCAATGCTTGAAGGATTATATTCAGTAAATTGTCGCCTTTCCTTTCTCATGTATTGTAGTGGTGTTCTGCGCTGTTGTTGTTTATGTTTTTTGTAGTTGCCATGCATTTTGTGTCAGTTATTAATGTCAAAGAAATTCTTGTGCTAATTTGAACAACATTCCTGTGAGTTCGTATGTGCCCTTACGTAAGTAATAGCGTGAGGAAGGCATTTATGAGCCAACTTAGTCTACTATGTACATATTTACCAATAGTAAAAGGTTCTCGCGACCGTGAAATTTTTGTGTTTGTATATTTTGTCGGTCATGCCAACTTGGGGGCACGCTGAGTATGTGGGAAAATGTAAACAATGAAGAACCTACTTAGAAAATGACTGTCAACAAGTGAAATATTAACCAATAACTGAATGTGCCTAAATAAATAGGAGGTGCTAACGGATAGCGCCATTGCAGCGATTAAACTGTCAGTTCGCCTAGAGCCACGTGACTTCATTTAAATTCTTAATTAATAAAATGTCATTGATACATTGGTACTTTTCTTATCTGTCGGCAATACAAAAAATTTATTGTTAGGTTGGCAAATATGAAGCGTCTGGACATATGGGAGCAGCTCATAGTGGATAATTCCCTTCCAATTCCACCAAACACACAGCACACCTTCCCGGCGGTAAATACCGGCTTGCCCACTGTTTGGGACGATTTACCGGTCTTCGACCAAGACCGTTTTCGCTTGATATTGTCGTATGTGAGCCATTTTTCATCGCCAGTTACCATCCGTTTCAGCAGCATATCGTAGGCGTTGATTCGGTCCAGAAGGTTTTTCGCGTCAAATCATGCGGCACTCAAACATCAAGCTTTTTTGGGTATCCAGCCTTCTGAAGATGGTTTCAAATAGTTTGGTGACTAACTCCCATCTCCTGGGCGATGTCACGAGATCCCACATGCCGGTCTAACTCGATGTTTTCCATGATTTGATCGGTATTCGTCGTCACAGGTCTTCCGCCGGCTGGCTTATCCATGGTGTCGTTTTCACCTGCTCTGAATCGTCGAAACCATTCATCCGCAGTTCGAAGTGATAGAGTACCATCCCCCAAAACACCATTAGTCACTTTAAAATAGCGCGAATTTCGGCGTTAGTGAACTCCATTTCGTTTTGTAGGTTATGTCAAGACCTTTCAAAGATGTATTGTATTGCCAGATACGAGCTCTAAAGCGCTTTATACATAGCCGCGAAATTCAAAAGACAAAAAGGCGGAAGGGAAATATTTGCCAACCTAATAAAAACACTTTTCTGAAAGTTTTTTTAGGATTATCCACCAACCTATGTTATTTGCTAAAGCATGATGCTTTCAATACAGGTATAAAAACAAAGCCGTTTAGAGATCCCAAAGAGATTAAATTGATGAAGGAAATAGTCACTGCCATATTCCGTCTGTATAAGAGTTTCCTATTTACCGTTGGAAACAGCTTTTTCGCTTATTTATGTAATCAGCATGAGATCAGGCGTGAGTCGTGTCAAGCTGTCATGTTATTTTTGTTCAGTATTGTTTAGCATTTCATTATGGTAAGACTTGCGCCTTAAATAATGTGTTTTGCGCCAAATTCTGTTCGGCGATGAGGTCAATTTCTGGTTCAATGGGTATGTAAACGAACAAAATTGTCGCATTTGGGACGAAGAGCAAACTGAAGAGATTCAAGAGCTGCCATTTCAAACAGAAAAAAACAACGATTGGGTGTGGTTTGTGGGCCGGTGGAATCATCGGTCCATATTCCCTTAAAAATTATGCCGATGAGAACGTAACCGTCAATGGCGACCGTTATCGCGTCATGATAACCGAAATTTCAGCTCGTGATCTCGACGACATTTGGTTTCAATAAAATGGCGCCACTTCACACAAATCACAGCAATCAATAGATATATTGAGAGAACACTGCGGTGAGCAGATAATTTCAGTTTTTGGGCCGGTCGATTGGCCATCAAGATCGTGTGATATCGCACAGTTAGTGTTTTTCATGTGGGGATATGTAAAGTCTAAAGTCTATGCGGGCGATTCCGCTTCGATTTAGGCCTTGGAGCTAAACATCACGAGAGTCATTCGTCAATGTCGCCTAAATGCTGGAACGAGTGATCGAAAATCGGAATCAATGGATGGGTCATCTGAGACGTAGCCGCAGGCAACATTTGAAAGAAATAATCTTTAAAAAATAAACGCAAATAATATTCTTTCGAATGATAATAAACATTCTCCATTAAATTTTAATTTTCTGTGTTTTTTTCTTTAAAAAAAAGTAGGGAACCTCGCAATGGATCACAATTTGCAATTCCTCGTGAGAACCTGTTTGCAAGATCTAATCAGATCATTGACCGCAAGATACCAATTTTTTGTTCTGACAGCCTTTGGTAGATTATTAATCCTGTTAATTTCGGCAATATAGATTGGTATTTTTAGGGCATGGACGTAGAATCTGAGAACTAAAAGCATTTATTTACTATATTTTTGTTAAGAGGACTTGTTTTCTTCCAAAGATAACATGACTAGAATAATTTGAAATTATTTTCAAGCTCAGTGCGTCTAATGTAGTGATTTATTAAGAAATCTTATTTTCAATCCACACCGGATTAGTCAAGACGTCTATTTTCTTCTCTGATACGACAACATCCCATAGCTTCATATCCGATAACCCACACCGAACAAGACGAGACAAAAACGCATGTTCGCTTGGTGTAGGTTAGAGGAAAATATGTTTTTGTGTCTTATTAGTCAAAGACGTTTTTGGCTATACCGGTGTGGGTGGAGCCTTAGACATATGCTAAGAGTAACTTTCAGTATAAAAATAAATATTTCTGCATAAAATACATTTATTCAACTTCATTTCGAACATCTAACAAAAAGGCCAATAGCAACGGCAATGAAAAAAAAAATGTGTGGCTGACTAATTAAAAGTGCGAAATGTCAACATAAATAAATTGCATTTGCCCTAGTAGTACACTAGAGTACTACAAGCAGAGTCTCCACAACCACTGCCAACTCTACTTTTACCCCATCCCACACCCACTCACCTGCGCACAAGCCAAATGCACTGGCGTGGAGAGATCATGTTGCTGCTTAGAAATTTTAGCGCCTGATTTCAGACACAACTCCACCGCCTTGATATCGCCACCATGCACGGCCGAGTGCAGTGGCACATTACCCTCCGAGTCGAAGAAGGACATCATTTCCTCGCGCAGACAGCCGCGTTGTTCGCCCCACTGTTGAGAAAGAACAATAATGATTAATGTTTACAGGGATCTATATATAAAAGGTTGTCGGTTGGTAGATATATATGTAAATGTATGTTTGTTGCATTTTGACTTCTTGTTTTTGTTGTTTTATCCTTAAATAGTGTTGCATATGAAATGATAAGAAATAACATTTGACACTTGATTAGATTTACGTTTCACGAATATTTGTGTTGCTGCTGCTGCTGATGACGTGCTGGAAATATGTAAATGACTAACAGTGTTATATCAAAGGGTCTAAGGACATATTTTATGAGAAAAAAAAATTCAGAAGCTTGGAACATTGAAATTAAATATTTTTATTTCAGAACTTTGATATATCAGTGGCTTCATCACATATAAAAATCAAAAACTTTGAAAATCATGCGGCAACTTTTAACCTCTCCAAAAATGTCTGCGACTAATTGCTGAAAAGGATTTCTAAAATGCCAGTCTATAATGCGTTTAATAAATATTAGTGCAACCGACAACTTTTGTAACCCTTCCAACTCATATACTGAGATTATCCTCCCATCAATGTTGCGAAAAGTTTTGTGAACGCAACAATCCGTGCTCAAGAAATGCTGAAGTTGCTTGTAAACATTTAACCGAGTTTAAGTTTTATTGCGGCAAATTGCATTTGCATTTTAGACAATCACAAAAGGTATGCCAACAGGTTTGCACGACCGTAAGCAATTTGCAACAGCTACTTGGTAAATATATGTGTATACATCTTATGAGGGACAAAAGTGGTTAGATAGGCAGGATTTTTTTGGGAATTGTTATTATAGTTTTTATAAGTATTCTCAAATAAAATGGAAAGTTATTTAGTTAAGCTGGGCTTAGGTAGAGTTTTTCTAGTGCAAGTGCTTCTTCTTTTTTCGCTGACGAATATTTTAAAGGTTTTCCTTCACTTCGTCTAAATCTCTTATTTGTAAAAACCTCTCGTATTGAAATTCTTTTAGTGAGTTACTTTAATGTGTTAGGTGGGTTTTAAAATATCAAAATGTGAAAAAATGTTGTCTTATTAAGTAGTGCAATATGTTTAAAATATTATCCAAAAATATCAAATCAATCCGAGTAATATTCTAAGAGATATAACCTTTGGAAGTTCCGTCCATCAGGCCACGCCAGTACGAATGTAACACTTTAATTGCATTCATCTCAAAACTCAATTTTTCAAGTCGGTGGACACGATATTTCAAAAAGTTATGAAGTGATTTTGTTCAAATTTTGCACACATCTTTGGAATAACATTATCTAGTTAATGAACGAAGGATTTTTTATATTGTTATTATAAATATTTTTTCGAGCACATATATGCCGAAAATTTTACCCAAAAATTTTATTTTTTGGTTAAAATTCTGTCAAAAATTCAAATTTCAATATTGGGAGATGTGGTACCAACGGCTTAGTTTTTTTAAACAAAAATTTCACAAAACACTATTTAAATACGTATCTCTGATACGCTGAATTGTTTAAGTGGTTACATCTATTCTATTTAAAAAATTATTTATTTAATTCAAACTTTTTTCTGTCTTATAAATACATATTTAAAGAATAGTTTTGAGAAATTAAAAAAAAAATTAAAACTCCTCCATTGTAATGTCATTTCCGATGACCCCTCGGAAAAAAGGTGCGTCCGCTTGTCAGCATAACTCGTGACAGGATCATCCAAAATGAAAAAACAATAATAAGTGTTTTAGGTAAGACCATAAACTCGTGCTTGTATGAAAACAGTTACAAATGTAGATGAGCCTCAGCCGCTTTTTTCTTGGAATTAAAAAAGAAAAGCAAAATTTCACGCAAATGTCAAGAATTCAGCTCAAAAAGTGACATTTTCAGTTGAGAATAAGTTTGGGATGCAAAAAGATCTCTACAAATATTTTGTTGGGTTAATGTTGACACAAATGTCCAAGATCGATAAAAAAAAAACGATTTAATCGACCAGTGCTTGATCCTAGAGAGATCTATTGGAAAACGGAGGAAGCAAAATTGTAGACCAATAAATAGTTGTAATTGAAATATCCTTCGTTCAAGCACGAGTAAATTGTATCTCGAACACCTGTGTAAAATTTCATCAAAATCGGTTGAGTAGTTTTCGAGAAAATTTGTCAACCGACTTTGAAAACACTGTTCCGAGAAAAAAGCGTAACGTTTGAGTAACAATAGTACTTGACTTGGAGCGCACACCTTCCAAAGGCTGTATCTCCGAAACTATTATTCGGATCGACATGAAAATTTAAGATACAATTCTTGAGATGTTGTAGAAATGAATAAGCCAAAAAACAAAAAATCGATTTTTTAAACTCACGAAACTCATGTAACCTCTTAAATGAAATATAAGATAGTATATTAAAACAAGAAAAAAAGTTAACTTCGGCTGTACCGAAGCTAATATACCCTTCACAGGTGCATTTCTTTTAGTAACTAAACAAAAAAGTTTTCCATACAAGCCATTGATTCCGATCGTTCAGTTTGTATGGCAGCTATATGCTATAGTGAACCGATCTGAACAATTTTTTCGGAGATTAAATTATTTCTATGAGCAATAACTCACACCAAATATCGTGAAGATATGTAGTAAAATGCGGAAGTTTTCCATACAAGCCCTTCATTCCGATCGTTCAGTTTGTATGGCAGCTATATGATATAGTGGTCCGATATCGGCAGTTCCGAAAAATTATCAGCTTCTTGAAGAGAAAATAACATCTGCAAAATTTCAAAATGATATCTTAAAAACTGAAGGACTAGTTCGTATATATACAGACTGACGGACGGACGGACGGACAGACAGACGGACATGGCTAAATCGACTCAGTTCAACATACTGATCATTTATATATATATACTATATAGGGCCTCCGACGCTTCCTTCTGGGTGTTACAAACTTCGTGACAAACTTAATATACCTTGTTCAGGATATAACAAGTATATACTATTAATGCAGTATTTATGCACAGTTCTGTTCCGATATCTTCACTAGTGCTTACTTTATATATTGTAAAGTAAACGCTTCAGATCGACTTCAAAGTTCTGGTATATAGGAGGTAGGCGTGGTTGTGAACCGATTTGGCCTATTTTCACAACATATCATTGAGATGCAAGGAAAATATTATGAACCATATTTCATTGATATTGGTCGGAGATATGGTTTTTGACCTAGAAGTACGCGGAGCCACACCCACTTAAACTTTTGTATACCAATTTGTGTGGAGCCCTTCTGTACATTCTTTATAGTGCAACTGAATTAAAGCATTTTTAGTCGTTTTCAACATAACCTTTGTATGGGAGGTGGGCGTGGTTATAATCCGATATCCTCCATTTTTGGACTATATAAGGAAATGCCTGAAAAAAACGAAACCTTAACCTTCTTATGGTGTCAATGAACACGTGTTCCAAGTTTTATTAAGATATCTCAATTTTTACTCAAGTTACAGCTTGCACGGACGGACAGACAGACATCCGGATTTGAAATTTACTCGTCACCCTGATCACTTTGGTATATATAACCTTATATCTAACTCGTTTAGTTTTAGGACTTACAAACAACCGTTATGTGGACAAAAGTATAATACTCTCTTTAGCAACATTTGTTGCGAGAGTATAAAAAATGTAAAAATACCTTTGTTTTTAGCCTCTCAAACCCACCTAACCCCTTAAGGTAATTATGAAGTTCGTATAGCTCATGATTTGATCTTATACAAACGATCCAGAACTTCACAAATCCATACTTTGAACACCCCAACCCACGCCTAATCGGAGTAGTACTCGGGCTATATTCAGTATAATCATCCTTTCTCGACAGATGGATCTGCTTCGCTTCTTTAACCAATCGATGGAATTTCTACAAGGCATCGCCCTTGATCATGTTTGACAGGGTTAGATTGGTTGTTATCCGAAGGGATTAATAGATTTTATGAAAAATAATAAGGTCAAAAATGTAATCCTATATTGTATATTTGTTCCTTCCACAATAGTTTTATATTATGCCAAAAACATAGTGTAGTAAGATTCAATACGAGCTTAAGTATAAAGAATTGAAAATAACTATGTATTACCGTTATATTCAAAGCACCTCTGAATGTTAATGTTCATTGCTTATCATTCGTTATCATGACTATTTTGCAATTAATTTTAATATGTGCTTAACTTAAGCTTGAGTTTCAGAACAATATTAATGGAGACATTTAGTTGAATCTTGCCAAATTTGCATAAACAGTTTTAGAGATAATTATTATACAGGAAAAAGCGAATAACAATTTCCGAAATGTGCTCTTAATTACCACAGATAGACATTTAAGAAAGTTTAAGAAACTGCAAGTTGAAACAACTGCAAGTTTATTTTTATTGTGAACAGATAAAGGATTTGTGTATGTCGATTATATAACAGATAATCCTTTGCAGAAGATAAACGCGTATGTGGAGAATTCGGTTTTTGCCACAAAGAATCAATAAACGTCTTAGTGGGTAATACAATATGCAAATATAGACGTACATATGTATGGATTTATATGCGAATATATTTACATGAAAAGATCAAAGTGGAAAAAATTCATACTCATTCATTTACGAGCCAAGAAATTTTTGCATATACATACATATACGAATATACATATGTATCCATGTTAGTGTTATTATGTTTGTCTTTCCCAAGCAGCACGAAAGCTTAGTTATAATTTTATATATTGTTCCAAAGGCTTTATCAGGCACACACACTCGGGCATAAAGTGCTTCTTCGCGGTACGTAAAAGTCCGAGAATGTGTACATATGTGAAATGCCGCTCTTAAAGCACTATTTTTTACACATATGAAAACATTTATTAAGTATCAATCTAAGATTGCTTGCATAAAATTCAGTTATCTACATGTTTCAGCAGATATGTTTGCTTATTATGTAGAAAAGAAAATATGATATTAAGGCAAGTCGAATCTCTGTGGCTAATGTATATAAAAAATATTTTCAGAAACAATAATTTCAAACTTGTTAACGACAGAAAGATAGGAGATATGTCTTTCGTCCACCTTGAGCCAGTATAAATTCGGAATTACGGAAAATCTCAACATCGAATTTAAGGTCTTATTCGAGTGAACAAAAGATTCGCGAAAAGACCTGTGAACCCTTTTGAGTTCAAAACAGCATATAACGTCAGCAATATAATGCAACAGCGCCTATAATCGAACTCTACAAATATCTATATGTAATATGGCACCAAAATGTATAGGAAAGAACCGGCTCGCTCGTTGTGGTTTCGGCCAAATTCACTTTAATGGGTATGTACATATGTAATTGGCGTAGGAACCGCTTAGGCGAATATGTCCGTATCGATTTAACGGGTATAAAGCAAATCGAAAGAAAACAAAAAAATTGTTTCTCTTAAAAAAAGATCTCAAGACAGGAGACTCAGTTCTATCCATTCACCTCCAAAGACGATGTTTGATTTCGAATTCATAATTCTCAGCACTTACATTACACTTTAGCAATCGATAGCACATTTTATATATTCAGAGATTGGAGAGTTAGAATTTCTCGAAGGATGTTGAACTTCTATGAAATGGACACAAGTATTTGATCTGTATATTCAAAGTGATCTGGTTTAGAAAGGCATGTCGTAGTAATTTTTGAAAGAAGAGAGAATTTAAGGTTACCGCTAGATGCTAAAAGTCTATTTTACTAACTAACTAGCATTTCTAAATATGTTTTTAGTGTGAACCCCGGCTGTCTAGTTTGTAGTTTCTCTAGGGTTCTCAGGGTTTACAGATTTCGTAAACGGAATATTCTATATATTCTTCTATCCATGGTGTGGGAATGTGCGAGTTTTTCTAATTCTTCTTCTAAGTATAATAAGCTAGCTGAACTTTAAACCGCAGTTCTTACTTAATTTGAAGCTTTTTAATATTCCAAAGTAATTCTATGATTGTAGATAAGGTTCAATGGTAGTTTGAAGTTTCTATCAAGAGACAACTTGAAAAAGAAAACAAAATATTTTCGGAAAATTCTACGCGTTAGTTGCTAAGGGATCTTTTGTGGGATGTGCTTTATTAGGATTTTACTCTACATTTCTATACTCGATAGTAAAGGGTTTTTTCAATTAGAGCGCTAAATATTAATACATTTTTTTAAATTTTAATTTACAAAAACGGTTTTGGATATAAATGAAATTCTTTATTCCTGTGAATGTACATTCGATACCATTATGTATGGAACTCGATTTCTTTGGCATGATTCCCACGGACACGCTTGCAGAAGTCCAGACGCTGAACTCAATTTTAGAGGTTTTGAAGCATAAATCGACCTGCTGCATTTCACGTTTGATATTCGTATGAACTTCATTAATAGTCGTAGTAGTCGCTGACTTTTTGGCAAAGACCATAGACTTGGCGTAACGCCATGGGAAATACTTTAACGGCGTCAAATTGCACGACCGAGGCGGCCAATTGGCTGGGCCATTTCGTGAGATAACACATTCACCAAACTTTGGTTTTCAATAAATCGATTGTGACATTCGCTGTATGGCTTGTGGCGCCGTCCTGTTGGAACCACATATTGTCCAAGTCCATTTCATCCAATTCGGGCCAAAAATATTCGGTTATCATAGAACGGTAGCGATTCCCATTCACAGTAACGTGCCGGTCTTGATCATCAGGGACGACCCCAATGTCGCTGCCGGCCCATAAACCACACCAAACCGTAATTTTTTCTGTATACAATGGTGACTCATGGAGTACGTGTGGATTGCTGCCTGACCAATAAGGCATATTTTGCTCATTGACGAAGTCATTCAGCCAGAAATGAGACTCATCGCTGACAACTATAAATTGGACCTAGCTCTCTTAAAGTTAAGGTCACAGACTCCGAATTTCGGTATTAAATTTTAATAATTTCGACTCGTTGTTGGATCGTGATTGGATATCTTTCCATGATGAAATGGCAAACCTTACTGAAGAGAAATATCAAAAGAGTGGGGTGTCGTTTGCCGTCCCTATCGGTCTACTTTTGCAGCGTCCCTTTTGAAACCTCCTTTATTTGTGTATTACTTTAAGTGTAGATTATATCAAGTAAACTGTCTTTTGCATAAGTGAAGTATATCTTCAAAAGTTGTTTCAGATAAGGCTTAAGCACTAGTTTGTACAAGAAATTATTTATTTGAAACTCAAATATACTTAAGAGAAAACATTTCTAGGAATTTAAACTTTAGTCTGTGTAACCTCAAGAGGTCATGTATCGAATGACAGTAACAAATATTTGCGAAATAACACAATAAAATAAACAAAATGGAAACAAATACTTGTAAATACATATGCACACATACATAAGTACCTACATATATATAAATACATATGTATGTATGAAGAATGGCAAATATGTAAAGGTTAACAGTACCACAAAATTTGCGGAAATATTAATGGCACGTCTGCGTGGGCGTGTCACAAACAGTTACATATATACAAATACATATGGAGACGTTGTAAATACCAAATGGAAAAACACAAATATTTTGCTACAAATAACTGTGAATATAAAGTGGTTACATAAACTTAAGGAATGAGACCACTAACTGACAACTAGAATACATACATATTTACAAACAAAACTTGAAATGGGAACTAAGGGAGTGCATTGGTGTTTGTTGGTTGAACAATTCCATTCCATTTTACTTGCCTGCAAGAAGACCTCCATCGTTCTGGAGCTGGCATTCTTAGCCGCTTCGTGTATGGGATAATAACCATTGTTGCAGGGTGTGCGGGGACATGCTTCGAATTCGGTTATCTGTAAGATACGACAGACATATGCAACACGTATTAAATGGTGTTCAAATGACGCTACACAACAAATTATAACAAAAAAACAACTGCAACTACAACTACAATAACAATAACTATAATGATATGGGAAATTATGGAAAAATTAAAAAAATAATTGAAAATTTTGATAAAAAAAAATTTAAGAAAAGTGTATGGGAGTTTACACACACACACACATATATATGATATATTTTTTTTTAATAAATATTTTTCTATAAAGTGATGAAGTATGGGATTTATGTGTGTTTCCGTCTCTTAACTTACTTTTAATACACTTTCATATATATATGCTATTTTCAATTCTATATTCTTTCTACAATCACATACATCTCCACGTGTGCACTCACCAATATCCTGGCGCACTCCTCATGATCATAGATGGCGGCCAAGTGCAAAGCTGTACGTCCATGCTCGCCACCTTGTTGTATATCGATTTGCTTGCGGTATTTACCCATCACTCGTAGTGCCTGCACGTTATTCAATTCGGTGGCTAAATGTACTGGCGCTTGTTTCTTCTCATTGAGTAAGCCGGTATCGACGGGTCTGTGGTGAGGGGAGTGCAAATGGAAATGAATTATTACTCGTGGTTGACACATATGTATTTTCGCTACACAAATTAGTTGAGTTTCTATTTTAAATAAATGGTTCTACTGTGTTCGATCAACCATTTGACTGTTAAGAAGTTTCAATTTACATTCAGACAATTCAGTGTGTGAAAAAATATAATTTTTCTTCTTCACGAGGTATGTTCAAAAAATAACGGGAATTTCAGTTAGAAACATTATTCATTCGTCTACGTATATTAATGTTTTCACCTTCACAATAGTCTCCATTTGATATGATATATGTACTCGTGACAGAGCTTCTTCCAATCGTCGAAACAATTCTCAAACTCGATGTTTTGGAGATAGCCTTTGGCTCTTTCAGCGATTTCTCGTCCGCTTGTAACACAACAACTCTTTAAAATTCTTTTTATTTTTGGAAATGGGAAAAAGTCACACGGAGTCATGTCTGGCGAATATGGGACGTGGTTACAATAATTTTTTTCAAGAACAACCATCGAAGTGTGTGCTTTTAACAAACGAAAATCGCCAAGGACATAAAACCATTGACATTTGACACTTGGTTTTTGTGGCAATTGAAAATTCAGAAAGTCCCATTATTTTTTGAACTCACTATCCTGAATTGTTCAGTTAGTATTTCCTAGTTGTAAAAGTTTATGTCTGATAATAAATATGGTTGATTATTAGTTTACGGAAAGGTTAGATTAGGTAAGGTTAGGTTGTAATGCTGTTTCCCAAAGGGAAACACAAGTAGACATTAAAAGTCATTTGTGAAGCGTGGATCCCACTAGATTAGCAATTAGGAGTCGACAAAGTGCCCTGAACCTACTACAAATCTTCAAAGTGAGATCCGAGAAATATTTTTCTTGATCTCGCAAAGGTGGGACATTCTAGAAGAAAGTTATGAGATGATTCCACAACATCCTACTCCAGGCAACTTCTACAGCTAGCGCCCGGTAAGATTTTTAACCTTACAGCGTGATTAGTAAGAACCCCTACGACTAAGGAGAAGTAAGCTTTACTGAGAGCGAAGAGCTCGGTAGACCTCATGCGGTTTACCTTGGGCCAGAAGAATGTGGCGATTGGGCAAGTGCTAGTGACTGACCAGCACAGCTAAGGTCAATCTTTCCATTAGCAAACCGCAAAAGGACAACGGCGCTGGTACATGTTTCCATGCTACTAATAGTGAGACGACGTTCCTCACCAAGCAAGCTCATCAGCCTTACATTTTTCCGCGATTCCGCTGTGACCAGGAATCCAGACTAATCTAATCGAAAAGTATAACGATGCCACCGATTTCCGTTTTTTTCTTGCCATTTACTACTGAAAAGCTGATCCTGAAGTTTCTTTGACCGGAGATAATTCGTTCGAGGTTCAGTGGTCTTCTTGCTCCCAGTTTTTTTCTAGTCTAGCCTTTGTAGGCAGATCTCAGCAAAAACAGACGAACTCACTTAGACAGCCTGGCGCTGTCCATTGTGATACCAATAAAACTCCCTGTGGATCAAAGACCCTTAAGATTCTGCAAAACGCTTTGAATCCGTTTAAGACGGCTACTAACGATTCTAGCCAATTCGCTAGGATCGCCGAAAAAGGGGTGTTTCAACCTCAGTCTGGCAAAAGCTGGACAATGAAAAAAGAAATGCTTAGATGATTCCACCTCGCCTTCCTCCATACAGCTTTGGCAACTTGCATCTGCCACGATCCCAAGTCTCACCGCATGGGTACCCATTGGACAATGTCCAGTAAGTACAACAATGATCTCGCTGAGATGGACCTTGCCCAGAGAAAGCAGTTGAAAGGACCGTTTAGGCTCCACAGAGGGCCAAAAGGACCTCGCCACTGCACAAGTACTGGCAGTTGACCAGCGTTTGACGAGCTCATGCGTAGTCTGCATGTCCAACAACCAACCAACGCCCTCCCATTCCGACATCAATGTAGTTAGTGTACCCTCCCTTGCAAGCTTAACCGGTTGGACCGATTAGTCCCATGTAATATATGATATGAGTCTTGATTATCACTTTAGTGGGATTGCGGTCGCAACAATTTAAGTTGGAATGGAAAGGAAGGCTAATTGGTTCCCTATATCAGTGTCAGTTTATAAATTTTGTATTTTTCTTCATTCTTTCTACACTATAAAACGATTTTCAGCTCGATTAGTAATTTTATAGGTGTGGCAGTGAATCGATTTCAACTTACTTTTGGCGTTAATATATTGTGAGAGTAAATTTTCATGTATTTTATATATATACTTACATAGAAAGTAGATAACTAATCGCATCGAATGAATCATTCTCAACCGCCACATGCAATGGCGTATTGCCCGCATTATCTTTAGCATTGAGATCTGCAAGGAAGAAGTCGTTGTAAAAGTATTAAATATTAAAAATTCTCTCTAAAAATATATAATTTACTGTTAACCATAAAAATATAAATTTTATAAATTTGCCACCCACCTGCACGCTGATCATTTATGTAACGTAAAATATTCACACGATTTCGTGCTGCTGCCTGATGAGCTGCTGTGCGGCCCTTGCTATCCCTTATCGACAAACGTCCATTATCCGATTGATATAGACGCTTGAACTCATCCAAATTGCCTGACTCTGCTGCCTGTAAGCAAAAGAAGAAATATAACAAATTACTCAAATGTAGATATTTGACTAAGAGAAGCTGCCATAAAGGCCTTATACTCAATTCGCACGCTTACTATGCTAAACAATATGAATTATTTAATATAAGTAAATATGTTTGTATACGATTATTCCAAAAAGGTAGCCCACCTTAACCTTTTGTAATGGCTAGCATGCAGGCACATAATTCATCATAAGTTCGACATTTAACATTTTAATATGCTTATTGCATACATTATTCACATGAAATCGCAAGCAATAAAACCGCGTAGGAAAAAATAATAAAAAAGTGTAAATGCAAAAAGTGGAAAAAGAGTTCATGAAATCGCAATAAAAATTTTAAATATTTTTTTTTCGCCAAATACAATGTATGCTTAAACACTCTAGGGCACCAGTGCGTATACGTAACCGCTTTTTCTTATTACTTGCCCTCTAGCGATGAAAAGCAGTCGTTCCAGCTAAATCATTTATCTAAACGATTTTAATTAAATTTTCATATTAATTTTTTTTTGCTTGCTTTGCACAATAGAGGTATAGACATACGCATGTACTTAGCTACTAATATACATTATATATTCATAGGTATTTCAGTAAGTATATAAAAAAATATTTCTTACGCAATTTGGCTTATTAAATTTTTGTGTATCGGCAATATATAATATAAAAAACGAAATTCTTTACCTAATAATATCAGGTGATAGTGCATTTTTATACTCTCGCAACAAAATTACTAAGAGAGTATAATAGTTTTGTTCACCTAACGGCTGTATGTAACACTGAAAACTAAAGTAGTTAGATATATATATATATATATTTGGCGTAGGAACCGCTTTAAGCGATTATAGCCGAATCCACCAGAGCGCGCCACTCATTCCTCCTTTTTGCTTTTTGGCGCCAACTGGAAACACCAAGTGAAGCCAGGTCACTAGTAGTTAGATATAGAGTTATAAAAATCAAAATGATCAAGATGGCGAGACGAGTTAAAATGATGTCTGTAAAAATTAAGATATCTTTATGAAAGTTGGTACTCTGGGCGAAATCGGACGACTGCCACGCCCACAAAATGGTGAAAATCGAATACACATAAAGTGTCATAACAAAGCCCTAAATAAAGCTATAAATGTAATTTTTTGGTACAAAGGATCGGACTATGAAGCATATTTGGATGTAATTTTTTGTGGCGTGGCTCCGCCCCGTACTAAGTTTTTTGTACATATCTCGTAAATTACTAAAGCTATATCAATCAAACTCCCTATAGTCATTTATTTTACCTTATACAATAAAGAAATGGAGGAAATCGGATTAAAACACCAGAAACTTCAAATTACATTATAAAGATGGTACACTCAAATTGGTATACAAAATTCTAAGTGGGTGTGGCTCCGCCCATTTATGGCTCAAAAACCATTTCCCAGAAACTACTCGACCAAATTTCAATGGAATTCGATTCGTAATATTTTCGTATTTTGTTATGAAAATAGGCCAAATCGGTTCACAATCATGCTACTACCCATATACCAGAACTGTGATGTCAATCTGAATCGTTTACTTTACAATATATTAAGGTTGGCAAATATCTCCCTTCCGCCCTTCTGTCTTTTGAATTTCGCGGCTGTGTATAAAGCGCTACAGAGCTCGTATCTGGCAATACTATAAATCTTTGAAAGGTCTTGACATAATCTACAAAACGACACTATGCATGATTAGTTTGGATATTGCGTTCAACAGAGTGGGTGAAAACGACACTATGGATAAGCCAGCCGGCGGAGGGCCTGTGACGACGAATACCGATCAAATCATGGAAAACATCGAGTTAGACCGGCATGTGGCATCTCGTGATATCACCCAGGAGATGGGAGTTAATCACCAAATCATTTTAAACCATCTGCAGAAGGCTGGAAGGAGAAAAAAGCTTGATGTTTGGGTGCCGCATGCTTTAACGCAAAAAAACCTTCTGGACAGAATCAACGCGTGCGATATGCTGCTGAAACGGAACGAACTCGACCCATTTTTGAAGCGGATGGTGACTGGCGACATGAAATGGATCACATACGACAATATCAAGCGAAAACGGTCGTGGTAGAAGGCCGGTGAATCGTTCCAAACAGTGGCCAAGCAGGGATTGACGGCCAGGAAGATTTTGCTGTGTGTTTGGTGGAATTGGAAGGGAAGCATCCACTACGAGCTGCTCCCATACGGCCAGACGCTTAATTCTGCCATCTACTACGAACAACTGGACCGCTTGAACCAGGCGATCGACCAGAAGCGTCCAGAATTGGCCAACAAGAAGGATGTAGTGTTCCACCAGAACAACGCCAGACCACACACTTCGTTGATGACTCGTCAGAAGCTACGGGAGCTCGGATGGAAGGTTTTATCGCATCCACCATATATCTCGAACATAGCGCCAAGTGATTACCACCTGTTCCTGTCCATGGCGAACGCCCTTGGTGGTGTAAAGTTGAACTCAAAAGAGGCTTGTGCTTAGATATCGGAACAGAACTTTGCAAAAATACTGCATTTATAGTGTGGCATCGCTTTTTCTTCTTCTAAAAAGCGTCGAAATCGAACCATAAGTTTTTAAGAACCCATGTATCGAACATGAGGACCTCAATGCTTCTAATAAATTTGTTTACTAAAATCTAGGTAAGTCTCTCAGTTCTTTTTAAGAAATCCGGAGGGAATATTTTCCTTCTAATAATATGTGTACGTGCCAAAAATGAGTGAAACGGGATATAACTTCTCCTAGCTCCAATATACTTAATATTATAGTTTCCAAACTTTCAATGGACTTTATAGCATATATATGCCGAATATGTGAGTCAAATTGTGTGTTATATTAATAAAATTAAATAAATAAATTGCGAGAGTATAAAATGTTCGGTTACACCCGAACTTAGCACTTCCTTACTTGTTCATATGAAAGTATTTCAAATAAAATCCATGAACCGTTATGAAACAGTCTAACACATGCAGTATCTACCTTTTGTTTGATACCCTCAATAAAAGCCACCAAAAGTAGGAAGGGAAGCATCTCAAAAACATATTGGCTATGAGTTTTATATATTTATACAATATATTCATAGTCATCAAACAATTAATTATATATTTGCTTTGAGAGAAATCATGCCGCATTCAGTTGGCAATTCAGGTTTAAGTTTAATTAATCAAAAATAACTACTTCTGAGGATATATGTACATATGTAAAAGGTCTTTCTTAGTTTTCTTATATAATTAATGAAAAAATAAAATATGAAAGCATTGAGAAAATTTTAATTAAAGTAATTCTGAATAATATTTACTAATAAATTAAATGCTAATAAATCAAATGTAATAAATTCTTTGTTTGTAAGAGAAATTCTGCTTGGGCGACCATGGCGTATACGCAACTTTTTCTTATACATCTACTATGTAAATAAATATAAAATTTCTACAAATCTTTTAAACGAATTAATTAGTACACATGTGAATTATATTTACAAATTTTATATTACAAATATTTTTGTTGCTTCAAATTTTAATTATGGAAAATTTTGCGCAAATATTTATGTACAAATTCCTTCTATATTTCCATAGCCATAACTCCTTCACTTAGCATACCATCGATGCATTTATTTGTTGAGCTAACATTTTTGACTTTAGCATACTGGCGTTTAGGAGAAAAGAAAATTGCAAAGCGCCTCAAGCATTAGTATAGTAATTAGCTACCATAAACTTCCAACAGTCGACCACACACGCTGAAAATATATGATACTCCTGCGAACTGCTCTGAACTGAAGAACCATTTTTATTTGATGCATATGCAACACACAACTACTTACTTATGTATAAATAGAATCACATGGCATACATACGTACAAATATAATAAAATTTTATATTCTCCTAAGTGTGATATTCTGTCATCGTCGGTCAGCGAGTTCGTAAGGCTTCTTTGCTCTCTTGTGTGGCTGATTGGCTATTTGTCAGTTTGTTATAGAGAGTGCTTGTGCAAAATTAGAAAAGGAGGAAGAGAGAACTCTTGAGCAGTTAACCGCAAGTGCACTTATTAAAATCAGCAAATACAAGGATATAAAAATGTCTAGTAGGGTGGCACAACTCTATATTTTTTGTATTTTAAGTAATAATAAATGATACCTAGACACTCACTTCGACTAAAGTAGCACTAGTAACTAGCAAGAAAGGTTGATAAGATAATAACAATAAATAATAAAGGACTGATAGATAAAGATATATAAGGTTAGAGAGCTATAGAGATACTAATCAGATTCAATAAAGTATGCGGACCTTAAATGTGTCCCACAGCTGGCGATAAAGGCGAAAGAGCTCTCAATCATTATTTATTTTATGTTTATTTTCTTTATAATATGATAGTTAAAGTCTAACCTGTGGTTTTCAGTTTGCCAAATTTAATGATAACAGTACATATTTGCTGACATGTGTCTGCACTGTTTTTTTTTTTACCAGGTTGTCAATTTGCCTCGAAAAGTATAGCCTTAAATTGTTATAGACAAGTAAAATTCAACCGTTTATTATTGGTTTGACAAGACTGTCATTAAATTTGACATATTGGAAACCATGCGGTACAATAGAACCGTACAAATATGTAAATTCCCTGATTGAACATAAGCATTTGAGGCGTTATCAAATGAATATAATTCCCCATTGTTCAAAATATATTTGAAATCATTGAAAATTAAATTCATATTCTTTTTTAAAACATCTCAAAATTTGCGGAAATCAAAATACATATGTACTTATGTCAAAAATACGCAATTTTTTTAAAAGGTCCATTGCTTGTGGTGATAAAGTCTCCATTATAATCAACTTAAAAATTGTATGAAATATTTTTTTTAATCCAATTGTTTGCTTAGTTTCATTTTCGAATTATTTATTGTTTTCAGGATCTTTTAGTTGTTTACAATATCTTGTTTGCGCCCCACTCTAACGTATTATTTGCAACCACATAAACTTGGAGTTGCAACGCTGTCATTCAATTAAAGTTCAAACGAGAGAGTAGAAAAATTATTAATTATTATTATTAAAATGCACAGTGATTCCGCCATAGGCCAAAAATCAAAAAATCCATCGCACGGTTTTTGTCAAAATGTATACAGATGTCTTCTAAATTGTCCACACTTCCTATTTGCAAACCTATTTTATGTAGTATTTAGCAGAGTCTTAAGGTAATAAAAGTGTCAAAGTTGGGTGCGGAAAGTTGCGGATGTATTGCAATCGTCAAAATAATAATGCCCTTTGAATTAACTATTTTTAAGTTCAAACTCATAATAATTGGGCTAAAAAAGATTTGAATGAAGGATAAATCGTCGTTATTTCACTCTGTGTACGGTTTACTTCTGGAGACATTTTATGTTTTTGTTCCAATTATAATGGCTGTTGAATGGCAGTGAAAAAATGAACTGTATTGAATTGGTTGATAATTTGCTATTTTCCTACATGATTTTTTTTATAAGATACTATTCTTATAGGTTGAATGTGGGGGTTGGATGGGGAAAACTATAACGACAAATCATGTTCAGGTTGTTTATTGCTTTCTTAAATGTTTTTACAAAGCCTTACTGAAAGCTTTGCCGCTGCGACCATGACCATGAGAAGTATTTTTGCGCATGATTGCCATATAATGGCAATTACTGTTCTATGGGAGCTATAGGACCTAGTAGTCCGATGGGGCCAATTTTTTTTAATATATATTTAAAATATTTTTCTAGATTTTTGGTGAAAATTTCATAGCGATATCTCAACGGGAAGTATTTATGACCGCGCCTTCATACAAGCCGCACCACTGTGAAATGGTACAAACAAAAAAATTAAGGAAAGAAATTAAAAGATATGCAAACAACTTATCAAACACAATAGTATAATTAGTGGCAATTGTTGAAAACTAAATTAAAATTTATGTCTGAGAATGCAACAAAACTTGGCTAAAATTATTATGCCAAGTTCGCTTTATACTTTAAAAGCCTTTGATACATATTTTTGCAATACAAAACTCTTACAGTTACTTAAAGTTGCCAGCAGTTGGTGTCTTCGCATGCTTGAGTAGCTGCAGTTGACATTTTGTCCACTTTCTTGTGACCTGATACATTTTTTATATAGTACATATGTACGTACATTTACTACGCATATCTCCAAGCGCTCTCATATGTACAAGACCGATATATTTATGGTAGTTGTAAAATGATTTTCTTGTTTGTGAAATGATAAATCGAAAGCTAACAAATATATTCGCGACGAAATGCTCGCGATAGTAGTAATCGAAAGAAAATACAGTCTTTAACTTCGGAAGTTAGACGTATTCTTACGTACAGTGATAATATGTTCAACTGTTTGCGACGAGGAAGAAAATGTATTCTGTAGGTTTAGTGGTTTTAAGGTAGGAATATGGGGAAAAAATAGTGCCAATCAAGTAGAAATTTTTATTTCAGAAATGCCGTCTTATATAGGAAAACAAATTGAACACATCGAGTGTAGGGCTCTAATATTTGCTCACCCTGCTAGGCGATATTTCCCCATTATTATGATACATATGTACATATTTCTTGATAAAGGAAATTTCATTGTCTTTCACGGATGGATTCTTTTTTTCCACATAACATATAAAGAAAATACTAAAATCTAAAAACTTCTTCTTCGAGTATCCTCAGTTCGATGAGAACTAACTCCTTCAATATAGATGCTACCATCTCCTACTCCACTGACGATATTCAAAACTACATCGATGGGTCGGTATAGGAAGTAAACAGACAAGTTAGTATTTTGGTGAAAGAAGTTTCAAAGGCTTCTTAAATTCTAAGCAGCATACACATTTTGCCAATTATGAATAACATCAGTATTTTACCGATTGAGTTGTTCTGGAAACATCAATTAAGTTGAACTCTTATAATGAACCGTTTTTATACTGAAATAACGAATAAAGGGTCTATAACGAAAATAATTTTTACAAAAATAATTCTTGGGTCCAGATCTCCATATATGATTATATTTTACTTGTTTTTGTGAGGTCATTTGAAAAGTGAGGGGTACAACAGAAATCCTCGGGCTATTGGTGGTCTCAAGAAAATTTGTATACTGAAATTATCTGAAATTATGGCTATATCGCTGGAGATTGTTGTTGTATTAGAAATTATTAGATTAGTCTCATTAAATAAAAATTTCTCAAATATAAAATTATATTTCTTTTTGGTCATGCAATGTTTAAAAACTGACCCAAACAGATAGGACACCCTGTATTTTGTTCATATGGACGCTACATCCTTTATTATGCCAAAAAAAAAAAAAGAATTTTTCGTTTAGTTTTCAGAGAGTTCTATTTTTTAACCCCAAGCACGAGTGTTGATTGCTTTGGTGCATACGTATCACCATACATAAATAACATATGCAGAAATTGATTTTGCTCCTTCGCACGTTTGCATTTGGAATTCCCTTTTTTGCCATTTCTCTCTGTTGTTCAATACTGCACTAACGATGCTGAAAACAAAGTTGCGTAATTGAAGTCACTGCCATTGGATACCATGTGCCGTTGTTTAGCCAACTTGGTGGCACAGCTGAAAGGCTGTGGCCGTTGTGTCCCTGTAACCACTGCAATTCCATCTTACCTATTAGAAGAGTTATGATTTGACTATTGCATGCAATTAAATGACTGTTCTCCGTCTAAAAAGAGGCGTATATGTATATGAAAAGTATATAGTGGTAATTGTGCTGGTCTGATTGAGACCCTTGAATTCTATATGGACGGTGTTTGGTGTATAAATTGGCATAATTGTCGATTTGTATGCCGAATCCACCAGAGCGCGAGTTACCATCTCAACTCCCTTCGAGATGATACCACCACGGATAGGTGCCGGAGTTACCAACTCAACTTCATTTGAGATGATGCCACAGAAAAGCCACGACGAATGATGCGACTCAAGCAAAGCGGGAACTACCGTTACAGAAGAAAAAAAAAAGAAACCTAGCGAGAGTGACGCGGCAGCGACGACGAGTCACTTGATTTTTGAATGACAGATAGGACAGTGGTCGTGCCTATCGGTAACTCGCGCCATTCATTTCTTCGTTTTTCAGTTTGGCGCTATCGTTCCATTGTCTGCGGTATTCTCCGTTGCCAATGTTCTAAGGGCCTTGCGCAAAATTTTCCCCACGAAAACTCTTAGTGTCGTCTCATCGGATGTTGATATCGTCCAAGCTTCTGCACCATAAAGCAGGACGAGAATGATAAGCGACTTCACTTTTCAATTGCCTACTCAGTCCAAAGTAGCACCTGTTGGCCAGAGTGATTCTGCGTTGGATTTCGAGGCTGGCATTGTTGGTGTTGTTAACGCTGTGTCTGACGTGGGGGCTTAGACGCGAGTGCGCTGACTGTTTGTTTGATGACAGGAGATATTTCGTCTTATCCTCATTCGCCTCCAGACACATTTGCTTCGCTTCCTTATCCTAACGGCGCGGTGGATTTAGAAAGGTACAATTGCTCAAGACCCTGAAGAGGCGCTTTTGAAAAGTCCTAATTTCATACATGATCTTGAAATCATTAAATAGATTGGTCGAAATATTAGAACAAATAATATTCCTTTTCAAATTTGCTTCAGAGAAGGAAAGGAAAAAGGAAGAAGAAGTTTTGAAAAGAGATATATACTTAATAAGTATCTGAGTTAAGAGAGATGAGATTATCAAGAAAGGAATTTTCGCTAGTCATACTAAAAGTAAGAAGTGGTGAAGTTTAGAAGAATGCTTTTCAATATCTTATTGGAAAAAAATAGAATATTTTTCGAGGAATTCATCGCTAGATCTATACATTAGAAGGTCGTGTAAGAAGGATTTTCAACGGGACTCTACTTCTAAACATATCTCTCCACATGCTGTCCATGTACTCATCTATCTCTAGGTCTCTTACTATTTTCTATAATTTATGTTATCCCATAAGTTGAGTCTCCTACTCCGCGTATAGTGTTGTTGACGTAATTAAACCCAACGATAGGCCGCACATACAGCTTAAAAGGAAAATAGCGGAATAAAGCGCTGACTACCAAATCGGCTGGAAAGTTTGGCATGGTGCTGTTGCTTTGGTTTGTCTAAAAACTGCATAAATTTGCACACATACCCCCAGGTCTAGTCGCATATTGATCAACGTTATCGAATGTAATATGCCATACTTTTTTGTAACCGGAGCAAAAAAAAAACCGGTCATAAATCATAAATTTCCGCTGAAAACTCTTCATTGCACACATCAATCAAATGCGCAGTGACTGCATGAAAACAAGCAGAGATTCTTGGCTCTAGCAACATATTGCGCTCGTTGTTGTTGTTGCTAACCTTCTACACTTGCTATATATCATACATATGATATTTGTTCGTCCCGCTAATTGCTTAATATTATTCGTATTTACTTTACAGTTATCTAGGCACATGTATCGCATGATTATTTGACAAATAATTTTTTTTCTATAAAATTTTTTTGAATTTTTTTCAGCTTTGTTTACCTGCAGTAAATCATCAGGTCGTATTTTTGGTGTTGCCTGCATCCGCAACATTCGTGTCCACTGTGTCGAGAGTTTTAACGGTGCTGTTATGCTTAATTCGGCGCCACGCGCACAGCCATTTATTAAACAACGTAGTGGTCTTACAACAACATCACGTTTTGATGTGTTTTTCATTTTATTTCACAATCCTGATTTGATACCGAGTATTTATGTACTTGTGTATGCGAGTTGAACCGTTTAGTTTTATTTAATTTAGTTGGACTCTCGTTGTGTTTTGATTATTTATTTGTTGTTGTGTAATACATATTTTGGGAGTTAGTCACTATTTATACAAAAATTTTCAATTTTTAGGAGTCTTTTAACATTTATTTGTTTCTTTGGTTTTTTGTTTAAAAATATTTTTTTTTGTATTTAAAATCGTTTATTTAAAAAAAAAATATTTCACAAAATGTACCGTTAATTTAATTTTTACCTTATTCTTTGGGTTGTTGTAGCTTTTATCTGGAATCCAAAATATGATTTATGATAAATATTCTCACTATAATGCTAGAATTATCTGCTACAATTTCAAAGTAAGTGACGAACTTCATTCATTCAAGTCGGTCTTAGTAATAGTTTCGGGGGTATGCATAGTCATTTTATAAACGCTTTTTTCCAAGTTGTGCTTTCAAAGTCAGTTGTCAATAGTTCCCGAAAACTACTCAAACTATTTTAATGCAATTTGGTACACATCTTCGATATACAATGTACAAGGACTTGGAAAAATTTTTTTTTATACTCTCGCAACAGAAGGTTCTAAGAGGGTAATATAACTTTGTTCACATAACGGTTGTTTGTCCTAAAACTAAACGAGTTAGATATAGAGTTATATAAATCAAAATGTTCAGAATGACGAGACAAGTTGAAATCCTGATGTCTGCCTGTCCGTCCGTCTGTCCATGCAATGGATAACTTGAGTAAAAATTAAGATATCTTGATGAAACTTGGCACAAATATTCCTTGGGACCATATTGTAAATGGGACCATTGCCACGTCGACAAAATGCCGAAGACCGAAAAGCTATAAAGTGTCATAACTAAGTCATAAATAAAGATATTAAAGAAAATTTGATACACAGGGTTGCACTAGGAAGAGACATATCTGGATGTAATTTTTTTTAAGTGGGCGTGGCCCCACCTCTTAATAAGTTTTTTGTGAATATCTCGCAAACCAATAAAGCTATATAAACCAAACATTCTGCAGCACGATTAAAATGTATATAATTGGATAATAACCACGCCCACCTCCCATACAAAGGTTAGGTTGAAAATTACTAAAAAAAATCACTTACATAAAGTGAGTTACACTAACGGAAAACGTCAGAAACACTAAAAAGAAATGGCAGGGGAGAGCTGCACTCAGGTTTAGAAATATTCATATCTCAAAAACTTCTCAATCGATTTCAATGAAATTCGGTACATGATACTTTCTTGACACACTGATGACACGGATGGAAAATGGAGGAAATAGATTCACAACCATGACTACTTTCCATATAACTCAATTTTGAAGTCCATCTGATTCATTCACTTTATAAGATATACATAAGGAACCGATGAAGATAGCGGAATAAAACATTACACAAAGTCATCCGTGACTTCACTTATGAAAAAATTGTCGAAATCGGACTATAATTTTTCAAGACCCCGGATATCGAACATGAAGAACTCAGTGCCTTAGGATCATTTTTCGCCGAAAATATTGGTAAATCTCTCAGATATTTTAATGTAATTCAGAGGAAACTCTTTTCTTCTAATAGTGTGTCTCTGTTCTAAAAATTATTAAAATCGGGTCATAAAATCTCCATATACCTCATTGTAGGTTTTTCAAAAGTATCTTCTCCTAGCTCCCATATACCTAACTATAGGTTTTTCAAAAATACGGTGGGCTTTATTCCGCATACATTGGTTAATATGTGAGATATCTTAGCAAAATTAAGTGAGCGTATAGTCCTGGATATAGTGTACATTAATAGTGAAAATGAGTGAAATCGGTTCAAGAATTACCCTAACCCTCATATACTATATATGATGGTTTATGTTGTTCTATTGGACTTTATGCCAAATATATGGCTCAAATTGTGTGTTATCTTAATAAAATTACATCAATAAATTGCGAGAGCATAAAATGTTCGGTTGCACCCGAACTTAGCCATACCTTACTACTATTTATTTATTTAAACTTTTAAAAATTTCAGTAATTTCTTAATAAAAGTTTAATTTTTAATACCATAAATTGTTTTAAATAAATATTTAATTTTTATTATAAAAAAATTATTGAATTTTCCCGGAGTGAACCCCATTTAGTCCCTTAATATAACTGACTTCATTTAGCGCTGACTCTTGTTAGCTTTAGGCGAGAAAATTCTTTCATATTTTCAAATTCAAATTTTTATCACTTTATTAATTTATATGCCCGTTGGGACACAATTGACTCCACCTTCGTTGCACACATGTCCCCGCAATTCATATAATGGACTATAAAATATTTTTTTTAGTTCTATAAAATTTAAAAATTTTACGAGTTCACGGTTGTGGAAAGTATTTCTTTTAATTCTACAATTTTCACACACAATTTAATTTCGTTAAGTGCTTAAAAAATTACAACAACAACATCAAAATCCAAATTTGAGCACTTGCAACCAAATGCATTACAAAGCCTTTGTGGTGCCTGCTACAAAGCACACAAAGTTCCACATTCACCATAAAGGTCATCGTTAGAAATAATTTAGTGAATTACATTTGCACTAGGTCTCGGTCATTTTGACACACTTGAATGCAAAAAATGTAATTAGAAAATCTCAGCAACTACAATTACAACTACAACAATTTGATTATTCTCACGTTTCTCCAGGCCTACACATTGAAACATTTGCTACTTGTTGGGCCCTGTTTGCTGAGCCTCTTTTGGCTGAAAATATGCAATTTTCTTTGTTTTTTCCTTTGTTTGTTGTTTTGTTATTCATTTCTTCACATAGCAGACCGAGACTCGCTCAGCTCGCTGTCACTCCGCATTACGCTGGCGAAATGAATGATAAGGGTAGCCCTTTTGGCAGCTAATAGAGTTTGTCTACACACCTATACTTACGTAAGCTAGAAACCTATACTATACATATGTGTATATATCTAAATGTGCTTGATTTTGTTTGAGTTTGCAAACTCTCTTTGCCAAATTCTTGCCGCGTTTGTTCTATTAGCATTTTGATTTCAAGCAATTTAATTAAAATGTTTTTATTCTTGGAAAATTAAGTTAAAATAATATTTGCCTTCCTATTTATATCTTTTTATAGGCTACGACAAACACCGAAGTGTGCAAATCAGCCAATAGAGAAACCTTGGTGACTTCTGATGGTTACTCGACTACAAGTGAAATACACAGGTAAGCCTTGTTTTATGAAACAAAGCACATTACTAACTAATTACATTTATTTTAATATTAATATTAACTAATAGTTGAAGCCAAGCGGTTCTTATAGAACCCAGCAAGCAGATTTAAAGCTTATAAGCAACATCAGAAAAAGTAAGTTAAACAAAATCTTCTTCATGAATTTAAATTTTCGGCTTAGTTATACTTAATCAATTTAGTAGCTTAACATATATATTTTGCTAGATATTTTGAAGTAGTGGAAACATGCTTAAGGCAGTAGTCTGCTTTACAGGCTTCAAAAAAATCGATTTTATTTGTTTTGTTTTAAATCTCTTCCAAAACTATCCAAGAGTATGTCTTTAAAATTCCAGAGGCCAATTCGACATATTTTCGAAGCTAGAGCAGTTTTTGTGGCCGAGCGTCGAGCAGGTGCGAATGCTCAGGCAGATCTTTAAAGCGCGTTTTCTCGAGTTTTCATTTTCACAAGTGTTAGAAAACGGTGCCGGCGATAGCAAAAAGAATATATGTCCGATCGAAAAACACCAAAGTGATCTAGCTTCAGTATTAAATTATCTTCTATTTGAACTAAAAAAGTTGGACAAAACTATTATTTAAACTATGTATTTGTTTTGCAACTTGAAGTCAATTTTTTTTCTTAAAAAAGTGAAATTTTTTTTCAAACTTCGAAAAAATTTGGAATTTTATAACTTCTTCGGTATTTTTTAGTTCATAAAGAAAAGAAACTTATAAGAATTAAAAAAACATTTGGTTCGACTGTTTCAGATGCATCGCACGACCTCCATCGCCGATTTACAAGTGCAGACTCCAGGCGCTCCAGAAAAATACTTACAACTTTGAAAAAATTTCAATATTTTTTAATAATAAATATTGTTTTTTAAGCCTTACTTATAGTACGCTATCGTCTTAAAATTCCGTTTACCGCAATCATTTCCTTCTCTTTCAAAAAAAGTTGCTAAATAAACGCTTTTTTTTGGCTTCTAAAGCAGACTACTGCCTTAAGACTATATATATCATTCTAGTTGAAGGTTTACGGCTGACATTGCACTTTCATTTGAATTTTGGTGGCTTTGACAAATTTTCATCTATTTTTCATCTCAAGAAATTTTTAAATATCGGTTGCCTTTGTACTATTCTGCCAACACTTTTTGGCATAATATATTTCGAATTTCACCCAGTTATCATTGATTTGCCTTTCATGTCCTCAAATTCTAGTCGAATTAGAATTTGGAAATTCATATGATCATCTCCCATATCAGGAGGTTTTTGAAGAATTGCTATCTTTTCTATATTCTATCATTAACAAAGTTAATCAATTTAATTAAAAAGAGTGGATTTGGTACTAAAATAGTACGTTTGAGTCTATTTGGTAAGCTACTTGTTTGTTCGATTGATCAATCGCTCAGCTTCGGCTAATAAAATTCTAATACAATTTATTTCATATAATCGAAGAGCAATCATTTCCATACACAAAAAAATCTTATATTTTTCCGTCTCGACGCCAAGTAAATAATCTTACTGTCTTTCTCTTTTGAATTGCTATTTAGAGTATCTTTGATTTATTGCATTAGTCACACACCTTGTCTACGTGGATATCAGCGAGTTAATATATGCAATTGAATGCTCATAACAAATAAATTTAGGACAATTTCACTATAATTTAAATTTTATTTGTTTACTTTGCCAAAGTATTTTGTTGAACTGATATGCTGACTTTTCATTTTTAAAATTCAGTTTTAAGTCTCAAAACAAGACAATAGCATATTCACACAAAAATTTTTTTGTCATGATCTGGGGCTCTTGCCATATGTTTTTCGGGTCGCTGAATCCATTTAACCCCATTAGAACAGGGTTTTGAGTTAACTCCAGAAAAACAATATGGTGGACAGCGATTTTTAAAATTCCTCGGATTCGCTTGAATCTTGTTACTCGAGGGTTTTCGGGGTCGCTGATTACAAATCTGGTGTCGGTTTTTCAAAATTCAAAATGGCGAATGCAATATGGGGAAGTTTTAAAATATGTCCACCATATTGGTTCGCCCATTTTGAATTTTTAAAAAGTAACGTCAAATTCATAATCAGCGATCGGCGAGTAACGAGTTTCAAGCACTTCTGATGAATTTTTTAAAATAAAAAATCCGCCATATTGGTTTTCTGGAGTTATCTCAAAATCCTGATCTGATGGAGTTACATTTTTTTTTTGTGTGGCTATGTCGTTGAACACGAGACTTTAGTTAAGAAGGCTTTTTTTTCAGATATGCACCAAGTGGCTCGATTTTTTTTTAACTTTTAACTAAAAATAATTTGATGTAAAAATATATATTTCAACAAAGAAAAAAGAATACCCTAAATACCAACGAAGATTTTTTTAAATTTTTTAATGATGCGCACTGGTTTTGTGGTAGTGATAAACTAAAATAAAGAAGAAATATATTTCCCAACAAATTTTATATTAATAACTGTATCATAGAAAATTTGAAAGGACTTTTGACTTTTGAGAGAACTATGGTTTTTAGTTATATTTTAGACTTAAAAAATTTTCAATTCTCTCATTCTCTCATTCACTTATTCATTTTTAGTTTTATCCGTTAGAATTAAGAATTTCTGTAAAAACTTAGTTGGGTGTACGCCGAAAGTTAAACTAGTAAAATTAGACAAGCTAACAGCACTAAGGACAAACATGTTTTCAAAGGATGGAATTTCAAAACATCCCTATTTATTTTTTTTTTATTATTTATTATTTATTTAATTATTAAACTAGTTTATTCTGGAATATCTCCCTCCCTCTATTCTAAAATTATACGTTTAATCATTTTTTTATAATTTTTTTGTGATTTAACATTTACGTCTTGACAAAAATAACATTTTCATATCATTTATATGATTTTATATTTCAATTAATTTAGCTCTTTAAAATAAAAATTATTTAATTTTGAATTTTGTTTAATTATTTTTATGTTATTTAAACACTTTTAAATATTTTATTTGATTTAATGCTTCTGTGTTTAATATACTATATGTTCATTTTGAATATTTAAAAATTTACATAATTTTTACTTTATAATTCACTTTCTTGCATGTTATTTTAATAAAATATTAATATTTTGGAATCACTTATTAGAATTTTTTTTTTTATAAATCGCAAACTCAATTCGCTAGTTATTCCATAAAGCACATATCATAAATTTACATTTTATTAAATAATCATTTATAAATTTTATTTTATATAATAGACAAATCACTGCACTTCAAATAGTACTTTTTAATACAAAAGTTTCACATTTAAATTTTAAGTTTTCTTCTAAGCGAAACGCACTTTTCTAAAATTCGCGCCGAACTGAAAATTTAATGCCGCTGTTGCGTGCTTTTATAAGCGTCAAACTCTGCCGCTGCCCGCTGCCCGCCGCATGCACTTGCTCATTAGATGAGTATCCTTTCGGGACGTGCGTGTTGCACGACATTGCGTGCGCTGTGGTGAGTTATTTGAGATTTTGTTATTCACCACTGCCTAGTTGTTTGCACTTTCTCATTTACTTTATGTATCTTCGCATTTTGCTTTACTTTTGCTTTGAAGTTTTCATTTTGTTTTGATCCATGCATTCGTTGTTGTTCTTTCTGATTTGATTTGTTTACTTTCACTTCGTTGGTAGCTGTGGTGTATGAGTGTATTAGTTGGTGTGGTAGATTTTCGCTTTTTCTTATCACAGTCAGTTGTTAAGCTTTAGTCGGCAACAGCATCCATCCCTTTAACGATATGTATGTCTGTATGTATGTACTTATATCTGTGTAATTGAGCTTATATTTGATAGACAGCTTTGGACCACGTGCTCACAAAGTGAATGATTAATATTCCGGTATTCCACATAAATATTATGTATGTGCATATGTATTGCATACCTTTTTTTATTTCACAGTGGAGAAGTATCAAATTAAGATTCTTATTATGATTTTTCTAGTTCCGGAAATTTCTAGAAACTCTTCATTTGCTTATAAAATTTATATTATATTAAACGTAACCATTTAAAAATTTTGAAAAAGTTAAAATATGTTGGATCCTATAATGGACTTTATGAGACTATTTAATTAAGCTCGCTCCGCACAGTAAGATATTAAATTTTCTACAGGAAAGCTTTTATTAAACCATTGATAGTTGACAGAGAATTTTTTAATTTTTCTTCATTTCATTTTCTTAAATTTCTACGCCTTATCTTAGACTAAAGTAGAATCGACAGATTGAAGGTAGAATAAAAAAAGGTTTGGATGGTGTGTCTTGGCTCTTTCAACCTTCAGCAGTATATCTCAAAATATTTTCTACGAAAACTATGTAGTGGAAGAAATTTGAAGAGCGCTTTGAGGGCAGTGTTCAAAAATAACGGTACTACTTCCAATTGTAGAATCACTTCTCGAACTCGATTTTATGCTTTCGCCAGTTAGCTAGGTTCATTTGCGTCACCAAACTATTCCTAACCAAAGATAATACGTTCCCTTAATTTTGCCGTGCTATCTTATATATTAACCGATTTTTACGGTATAAAGTCCACCGGAACTCCGGTATATGGATTAAGCTTCTTACAAACTATAGATTGAGATGCCAAACAAATGTCGTTGAAATTGGTAGTTTTTGACCCATTATTGGTCGGCGGCATGTACACAAATTTGAATGCAGCCCTTCTGTACTATTTTCACTATGAAATTTACTTTAAGGGGTTACATGGGTTTCGTAGATTCAAAGAATTTTGCTTATTAATTTCTAGAACATCTCAAGAATGTTAAAAAATTTTCAGTCGGTCCGAAAAATAGTTTCGGAGATACAGCTTTTGGAAGATGTGCGCTCCAAGTCAAGTACTATTGTTACTCAAAACTTGAAACGCGTTCTTCTCGGAACTGTATTTTCTCCCGTCGGTTGTCTAATTTTCTCGAAAACTACTCAACCGATCTTGATGAAATTTTGCACAGGTGTTCGAGTTACAATTTACTCGTGCTTGAAATAAGGATTTTTCCTTTTTTAAATTACAACTATTTAAAAAAAAAAAAAAAAAAAAAACAAAATGTGAAGCAAATTTGACCGAAATTTTTATTTTTTTGGAAACATTTTTGCCAAAATTCCAATTTTTACTTTTATTGTCCTTCCTTCGTTCCATACCTAAAACACTTATTTTTGTTTTTTTTTTTTCATTTTGGATGATCCTGTCAGGAGTTATGCTGACGTTACAATGGAGGAGTTTTGATTTTTTTTTTAATTTCAGAAATTATTCTTTAAATATGTACATATAAGACAGAAAATGTTTGAATTAAATAAATATTTTTTTACATAGAAAAAAATATTGAAAATAGGCCTTTTTTACCCGACAAAACCCACGTAACCACTTAAGAGATTAGTAGCTGTTTGTATTTCTTTGTCATGCCTTCTGAGTCAAGCATGTCAGGCTATACCCCACACTACCCGACAAACCAATCGACGCTGTGGTTTGAGTATTTGCTAAGTGATTCGACATCACTCATACGCCATGGGGCACGATGAGTTCACTTTAAATTAATTGATACGTTCGCAAAGGGCAGTCTCAAAATCTAAAATAAGTCTATTTCTAAATAACGTTTGCTATTTTAAAGAATTTTCATCAAAATATTATGTCTATAAATGTCTATTATTACCAGCAAATCTATACTAATATTATAAAGCTGAAGAGTTTGTTTGTTTGTATGTTTGAACGCGCTAATGTCCGAAACTACTGGTTCGAATTGAATAATTCTTTTTGTTTTGGATAGTCCATTTATCAAGGAAGGCTATATAGCATCATGCTGCGACCAATAGCGATTGAGCGAAGAAACAGTGGTAAATGTGTAAAAAACGGGGGAAAATTATTTATCTTTGAGGGCTTCCGTTCCTTGCGCTACCAAAGAGGTTCAAGATACACAAAAGTTATGTATGAAAGAATTATTTCTCTTTTAATGATCTAAAAAAAGTCCATGAGTAACGTTTTTGTGATAACTAATATATGTACTATATATGATGATTTTCGTTATTCTATTGGACTTTATGCCGAATATATGGGTCAAATTGTGTGATATCTTAATAAAACTATAGCAATAAATTGCGAGAGTATAAAATGTTCTGTTGCACCCAAACTTAGCCTTTCCTTATTTGTTTTAGTATTGAAATATACGTGGAAGTACAGGGAAAAAGTAAACAAATATTGAAAATTTGCTAGAAAGATAATAATAAAAGAGTTATATTTAAGTTGACAACAACGGCGGAACAGATAATATTGATTTTGGCACCAATACGATTTCAAAATGGCATTGCGTTGGCTCTCGCATCTACTGGAATTGCTGCAACATTACTAGAAGTTGGAAGAACGGCACCTTCGGCACTGAAGCTTCCGTTAAACATGCAAATCAATGTAACACCTGTTTGCAAGGCAAGCTATGGCAAACGTGTTGAAGAATTGTAAACTGATAGTATGAGATAAGTGCAATTCTCTAGACAGAACAATGACAGATCTGTGGAATAATAATCGTCACTTTGGTTGCTCAATGATACCGTTAGCTGGCGATTTTCGACAAATACTTCCTGTTATTCCAAAATCAACAGCGGCGGATGAATTGAATGTCTCAAGTGAGATTTGTGTGTTGCATTTCTAAATTTTTTGGATTTGCTTGACATGCCGCCGAATCATTTACATCTTAGAGTTGGATTCGTCATTATTATGTAATTATGTCGAAACTGTGTAATTGAACCCTGATTGTGACGCAGCTATCGAATAATGTGATAGTTGCAAGAATTTTGAAATGGACTTACAAGGGGCAGAATGCTTGATTCCACCAATTCCTCTGAGTTCCAACGTTTTGCCATTTCAGTTCAAACGTATTAGTTTCTACTGAAACTTGCATTTGCGATGTCAATCAACAGGTCACACAGACAGTCGCTGGAAATGTGTGGCATAAATCTGGAAATGCCATGTTTTTCATACGGTCAGCTATATGTGGAGTGTTCACGAGTTGAAAAACCATCTTCTCTGTATATTTACGCTCCCGAACAGAAAACAAAAAATGTTGTTTATAAAGCTGCGTTACATTGAAAAAAAAAAAATGTAGAAAAATCGCAAATAAATGCTTTTCAATACAATCTAAATTCAACTTTCCTTCCTTTTCAAAACAAATAATTTCACGCAGGGCAAAGCCTGTGGGGTCAGCTAGTCATTAATAAATGCATAAAATCCATTTTTAAAGAACACAAATTGTTTGATATGTGTATATGTATGTGAGGTGTGTTGAAAAAATAACGAGAATTTTCATTTTTGGAAAAAATTGTATTCATTCGTTTACTTCAATGTTGCGGTCTTCGAAATAGTCCCTATCCGATATTATGCACTTATGCCAAGGGTTATTTAATTCGTCGAAACTTCTCAATCTCGCTTTTGTGACCCTTGGATAATTGAAAATTTTTAATTATTTGAAATTATTATTTTTTGAAATTATGAAATTAAAGTTCACCTTAAATTTACTCAAAGTACATTGCAAGGTAAATACTACAGCGCGTGCTGACCGCGTCTTTGAGGTTAACACAATAAAAACAATAACAATCATTCAAGCAAAATCGACAAGGCAACAATACAAACAAACGAAAATCATTGTAGAGTTGAAGAAAATAACGAGCGACACACTAAGACGAATGTCATCAAGCAAATTGAGATTTGAGCCATTCGAGTGCCAACCCTGGCCCTGTTGATTCCCCAAACAATGAAGCGGCTGCGTGTGTATGTATGTCATTGTCAACGCATTGCTGATTCATAGCATTTATCTCGGCAATTTATTGCTACGTACTTAATGCTTGTTGTTGCTCTGTGCTTTCCCTACACTGTAGCTCCTTCTTTTATACTTCATACAGTTTACAGCAACAACAACAACAACAATAGGAGGTAAGAAATGCATGTGAATCACTTTAAAAACGCTTACTTACCCTTAATATCCTATAGGGGCTATCGCGCAGCAGACAAACTTGTTCATTTAGCTCCGGCTTCAGTATGGACTCGAGCGGTGTGTTGTCGCTGTCCTCGATTTCCGCCCGCTTGCTACCCGCCGAGGTGGCGCGTTCGATTATCATTGAGAATATCCAGAACTGTGCGACGACATGTGTGTTTGTGGAGACAGAAAAAAGTTCAAATTTATGAGTGAGTGATTGGCAATCAAGACAGCAAAAGAGAAACAGCAAAGAGAAAATAAAGTTGAAAATAAAAGCCATTTTAAATTGCCAAATGATTGTTTAAGCTCAATTGCATTTATTTTCAATTGTATTCTCCAGTGATACTATTAAATTTATCGCTGGTTCATTAACCTCACGTGTACTTACCCTGCTCTGTTGGCGCTTATTGCGATATGAACCGGCTAGTAGTTTGGGTTGTGCTTCGACTAGTTCCGGTGTTATGCCACCACTATTGTAGAGACCATTCAACAATTTCGGCATATCGACCTCGTGAAAGCGGAAGGGCGACAAAGAGATGGGAGTGCTGAAATGTTATTGAAAAGTTAGATATTAAAATGCACTAGAATAGCTTTTAGAAATTTGTTGATGAAAATTTGAATTTAATATTTTTTAAGCATAAAAATCCACATTTGTGAAGAAGAAATAATTCATATTGCTACCAGAAATATTCAGTTTTACACGTTAGTAATTTTTTACTGCTTTAAAGTCAAAGGAAAAATATGGACCTAACACAATAAAGGATCAGAAAACAAGTAAGGTAAGGCAAGTAAGGTTCGGATGTAACCGAACATTAAAACCAAATTTGACAGTTCCGACGTCAGTCTGTTATATGTAACCGGAACGGTCCCGGATTTTTATCCAGCCAAGCACTGCCGCTACAACAACCACAACAAAATTTGGCATATATTTCCACTAAAATAACGTTATGTACAGTATAGCGAAGCTGGTGTAATTCATGGATCGGTTCCAACTATTTTTGCAAATTACATTATATCAAAAATTTTACGTTCCCTTAATTTTGCTAAGACTTCTTTACCTCACATATTAACCGATATATGGGTGATTCTACGATAAGAGGTGTCAATTGCATAGAGAAAACGGCCAAAGAAAAACTTTGGATTTTTTTCATGAAACCTCTATATTACGATTTGTGTCCCTTTTATTTATCTTCTCACGTAAGGGCAAGTCACTTAATACATTTTTTATTACTTTTTCGACGACCAGGGTAAATACATCGGCCAGGGGAGAGACGTAAAGTTTATGGTAGATAATTATTTTACCAAAAGCAAAAAATTAATTGAAAATAGTATTACAAATGAAAGGTACTCTGTTTCCCTCGTCGTTCCATCATCTGCGGTATTCGCTTTTCTAATATTCTGAAGGCCATAAATCTTGCGACCATAAACCATAAATTTTCCTCTCGCAAACTCCTAGTGCCGTCTCATCGGATGTTAAAATCGTGTATGCTTCTTCACTATAAAGCAGAACGGGGATGATAAGGGACTTGTGGAGATTGGTTTTGGTTCATCGAGAGAGGACTTTAACATTTAAATGTTCATTCAGTCCAACCTAGCATCTGTTGGTAAGAATGATTCTGTGTTGGATTGCGAGGCTAATATTTTTGGGTTTGTTGATGCTGGTGATGGCTGGAGGTGGGGAAGGATGTTCAGAAACTCACGCAAGAAAGTATCAAGACTCAAGCAGCTCACCACTTCCGGTCCGGGTGTCATGATGAATAGTAACTCCCCTGGTCTCTAACTCTCTCCCCTGGCAGTTATTTTGCCAGGGGAAACACGGCAGGGGAGAGACGTTTTCATGAAACATTTAATTGTTTATCACAGTATTAGTAATTTAGGATAATAAAGCCAAATAAATTAAATTAATAGTATATGTTATATGAATTGCCAGGGGAGAGACAAAATCAGTTTTCGAATCCAGTACACCGCACGATGGGGACGCAATAACTAAAAAACTGTAGCGCTCATACGGATTTTGCGATTAGTATTGTTAACTTCAGGCTGAAATGAGCCCATGAGCACTTTTTTCAACGCGATCGTCTTTGAATTTACATATGTCGTAAAAGCGGAACAAAATTTGGCAGGGTAAATAAATAAAAATAATCGGGACGAAAGTTAATTTTACAAATTATATGAAATAAACAAAATAATTTTGTTTTTTATTCAACAATACTTAATTTTAATTATTTTACTTCCGATTGAACTTAGTTTTGTTTTAGCATCTTATACAAACAATATATGTATTGTCCGAAAGTGAAATAAAAAGTAGCAACGGGACAAGCCAGGGGTGGGACTTTTTTAGACTTTGAAAGGAATTTCAGAAAAAATTGTTTTAATTATACAGTAAATTGTACTGTTATTTAATGCACTACATTAATATGATGTGATTCATTAAAAAAAATAGCAACATAAAGGACAAAAACAATACTTTAAGCTGATTGCCGCACAAGTTACCTCTTATCGTAGAATCACCCATATACAGTGTAAAGTCCACCGGAAGTTTGAAAATCCGTATATAAACTATATGGCGGCTGGAGGAAGTATTGACCTGGTATTGCCCATTTTTTTTTATTAGAATATCTGAGAGATTTACCGATATTGTCGGTAAAAATTACCCACAAGCACTGAGGATCTCATGTTCGATATCAGGAACCTTGAAAAGTTATGGCCCGATTTCTGCGACGGGCGATATCACACTATAAATTCAAAGTTTTGTTCCAATAGCTTTACTGGGCTTAAACTATATGGATGGATGGACTATAAAATTTTGGAAAATAGGCGTGGTTGTGAACCCGTTTTCATCAGTGTGTCAACCACATATTATGTATCACATTTCATTTAAATCGGTCGAGTAGTGCCTGAGTTCCAAAAGTGGGTGACGATACGTCCATTTTTCATTATTTATAAAAATCTGAGTATAACTCTTTTTTACCATATTTTTTTTTATAAAAAACTGTAAGTAGGTTTTTCCCTAACATTTGTATGAAGGGTGGGTATGTTGAGATACTAAAGAGAAATGTGTCCAGTATGTTTAGTTTTTATAACCTTCATAGTTTGCGAGTCATTGACTTAACTAACTACCCTCGTTTCAAACATTTCCAAATACAAAATCATTTTATTTATTCTAAATCGTACACCGTTACGCTCACCCTATTAACGAGCACATTAAGTGATTTTACTTTAATTATTTCTATTATCATCACGATTTCCACTAATCACAGCTGAGTGCTTCGATAATATAATAATAGCAAATATATGAAATTAATATTCATAAATGTATGCATGTCTGTAGATTATTATTAGATTTCATGAATCAGTTGGTTAATATTGAAATAGTTCGTTCAATCAGGCTTATCGCGCACCTGTCAACGCTGTGCCATCCCCAAACTACCATATAATATAGTTTGCTAGCTGATAAAGCGTTATCTTTCAACAAGCGCCACCGATTTATGACCATATAATTTCGACTAACTACTTACGCTAATAATGCCGGAGTTCTCGGAAGCCATTATTTAATTTTGTAATCAGCGATATAATCGAATTAAGTTTGAGGACAATTGAACAATGAAATCACTATGTAAAAGTGAGGTTTAGTTACACTTTAGATATAGGTTGGTATCTAGTGTTTGCAGTTATTATTATTAATTTTAGACAGATCTAATATTGGAAATGAAATAAAAAAATATCTGTTTTACATTATTCTCTTTATTTTAGTTTTTCTTTTCTTTTTATATCCTCTTTCTCATAGTTGAATCCTCTTTATTAATTGCGCTGGTTAAAATCCAATTAGCAGCACATTTTTATAAGCTTAAAGTGCTTAAATGAAAAATTAGTTTAGCTGCGCAAAAGTTGGTCGAATCCTTTGGGAAAGTGCTAGTTGTCGGACACAGCACGCGATTTTTTAAGCAATGCGTGGTGAGCAAGTGCGGAAACAATGAAACTGTATTCAAATGGGTTGAATGACCATTTTTCTACTATAATTTACGTAAATAAATAACTATATAGTATTCATCATTTAATTGACCACCAGTTAATTATTTTTATGGAAATGGAGAATATTTAAGTGGGAAAATATACATTTGAAAAGGTTATAGGTTGTTCGAGATCTACTGACTAGTGCGGCCTTGTTCATGGGGAAAAAACTGCCATTAAGTTAGTGAGCCAAAAATGCTGTTCAATCCCGATTGGCGAAGTCGTCGAGAAGTTGATGAGATGGAATTAATGACTAAGGTTTAAGCTCTTTCACACACTACTTTGGTCAACTGTAAAACTGTAGGAAAAAATCACACACGGCAGAAGTGTTAAGGCAGTAGCCTGCTTTAGAAGCCGAAAAAAAGCGTTCTTTAGCAATTTTTTTTGAAAGGGAAAGAAATGATTGCGGTAAACGGAATTTTAAGATGATAGTGTACTATATTCAAGGCTTAAAAAACAATATTTATTATTAAAAAATATTGAAATTGAAAGTTGTAAGTATTTTTCTGGAGCGCCTGGAGACTGCACTTGTAAATCGGTGCCGGTGATGGAGGTCGTGCGATGCATCTGAAACAGTCGAACCAAATGTTTTTTTAATTCTTATAAGTTTCTTTTCTTTATGAACTAAAAAAATACCGAAGAAGTTATAAAATTCCAAATTTTTTCGAAGTTTGAAAAAAAAATTGACTTTTTTAAGAAAAAAAATTGACTTTTTTAAGAAAAAAAATTGACTTTAAGTTGCATAACAAGTAGTTTAAATAATACTTTTGTCCAACTTTTTTAGTTCAAATAGAAGATAATTTAATACTGAAGCTAGATCACTTTTGTTTTTTCGATCGGACATATATTCTTTTTGCTATCGCCGGCACCGTTTTCTAACACTTGTGAAAATGAAAACTCGATAAAACGCGCTTTAAAGGTCTGCCTGAGCATTCGCACCTGCTCGACGCTCCGCCACTAAAACTGCTCTAGCTTCGAAGATATGTCGAATTGGCCTCTGGAATTTTAAAGACATATTCTTGGATAGTTTTGGAAGAGATTTAAAACAAAACAAAAAAAATCGAATTTTTGAAGCCTGTAAAGCAGACTACTGCCTTAAAAAACGTGTTAAAAAACGTCATGTTTCAAAGTCTGTGAAGAGGTTCAAGTATTCCATAATATATTTTTATGGTTTGATGTCAGTTAAAAGATTAAGAGAATCTCAATTTACTTAATAAATTTTTACATGAGTTTCCGAAAATATTAAAGGCCTGAGGTTACATCGTTAATTATTAGATTAGATTTCAATCACTTTTAATTTCGCAGCCACACAAAAAAAATTGTATCATGACCTGGGGTCTCACTATATGTGCCTTATGTTTTTTGTTATGGTCGCTAAATGCGAATCCGAGGTCCATTTAATCCCATCAGATCAGAGTTTTGACATAACCCTAGAACACTAATATGGCGGACAGCGTTTTTGAAACTTCATCGGATTCGCTCGAAACTCGTTATTCGCTGAAAGATCGCTGAATACGAATTTGACATTACTTTTCAAAAATTCAAAATGGCGAACCAATATGGTGGATACATTTTAAAAATTCGCCTTATTGCTACCCCATTTTGAATTAAAAAAAAACCGACACCGGATTCGAAATTAGCGACCCCGAAAACCCTCTAGTAACGAGTTTCTCTTCCGATCATAATGACTCCGATTAATTTTCATGAAACTGCAATATATTTTCATTTTAATACGTAGAGATGTACCGTTATATATCGGAAACATCACTAGATTAATTTTTTTAACTTATTTTTTTTTCCACTTTTATTTTAAATTCTTAAAGAGGTGTCTATATAGGTGTTCTTTTAATTGAATTTAAAAACCTACGACCATGCTTGCTTCTTTTCCATATGCCACACAGTAAAGAAATTATAAACGCAGTTAAATTATACACCGACTTCGTTTTCAAGCACCTTCAACGCGCGCGTCCACTAGCTAAATAGCAGTCAAACACACTTGACCAGCTATTATAACTGTATTATTAGGATAAGTGTTGGCAAATAAGTTTGTAATTTTGGCAGACAACAAAAAAAACTTGTTGCACGAAAAAAAACATGTGTAAGCAAACCGTTATTTGATACACTAGTTTTCCAAGGTATTATAGTACTAATATACATATACATATGTATATATGTAGAAGCGCTTATGTGGGTCTATTTGATTTATCATGTGTAGTCACCAGTAAACTACATATGAATATGTTGGTTTGTGTTTCATGCGAGTGTTGACAATTAAAACCATTGCGTTGGTATTGCATAATTGTAGGATGTGCTGAGGAGAAGCTAGAAAATTCAGAACTGGTTTGGTGCTAGTTCATTTTTGATCTTTACTGGTTCAATCGTTTCTTATTCTTCTATGCTTTTATATCATATATTTAAGACCATCCTCATTTATACATTATATGCCATAAAACTACTGTGTTGTCTACAATTAGGCGCTTTTGTTAAAAAAATGTGTTATATCATAAAAAATCAAATAAATTTATATATAAAATTATTTTCTTAAAATAAAAATGAAAAGAAAGTTATCTTAAAATAAGAAACCACAAAAAATATAATTTATAAAATGGAATTTCTATTAAATGAATTTAATATATTTTATAACGCATTTATAGTAGTTTCCCCATTGTATTTTAGTATTAAAATTTATGTGCGAATGAAGCGACTACTTTTTAACAGTTTCAATTTTTATACCCTGAACAGGGTATATTAAGTTTGCGTCGGAGGCCCTATAAAGTATATATATAAATGATCAGTATGTTGAACTGATTCGATTTAGCCATGTCCGTCTGTCTGTCTGTCCGTCCGCCTGTCTGTATATATACGAATTGTCCTTCAGTTTTTATGATATCGTTTTGAAATTTTGCAGATGTTATTTTCTCTTCAAGAAGCTGCTCATTTGTCGGAACTGCCGATATCGGACCACTATATACAAACTGAACGATCGGAATCAAGGGCTGGTATGGGAAACTTCCGCATTTTATTACATATTTTCACGAAATTTGGTGTAAGTTATTGTTCATAGAAATAATTTAATCTCCGAGGAAATTGTTCAGATCTGTTCACTATCGCATATAGCTGCCCTACAAACTGAACGATCGGAATCAATGGCTTGTATGGAAAATTTTCGCATTTGACGTGGTATCTTCACGAAATTTGACATGGATTACTGCTTAAGGTAATAATATAATCTCCGAAGAAATTGTTCAGATCGGTTAACTATATAACCTTAATGTTTCTAGCAAAGAACCCGGCTAAAAAGAATTAGTAAAATGTTTTCTTTTGTTTTTTACTTACTTTTTCTTACGTCTTTAGATATGCTTAAACACATAGTTAGTAAAAGATATGCACCTGTGAAGGGTATATTAGCTAACAGTTAACGTTTTTTCTTGTTATTGCATAATTTCAGGCGAGAAGTGTTCTAAAGTAAAATAAGCCAAACAACGCAACTAACTGTACAAATAAAATTTTTATTATTAGTGGGGGTTATTAAATTCACATAACCTCAAACAGAAACTAATATATGTACTTCTTGCTTATATAAATTAATTAGGCTGGTAATTAAATTGTTATGAAAATGGAAATTTGTAGTAATTAAATATAATTGAAATGTAGATTTAATTTATATTTAAATGCTATATACCCTTAAAATAAATTATATACTCAAATATTTTATACACTTGATTTAAATATTTAAATATTACGCCTAGATGTAGGCCACATATTAATTATTTCAATAAATTTCAATTGAAAATATTAATAAAACCTTGCCTACATTTATGAGCGATGGTCACAATTCTAATAAAGCGTTTTGGATTCGTCCTACCCTAATACTAGCTTCTTTCACATATTTCACATATCCTACTCAACGAGGCAAATAAAGGCTGGGAAGCACTAAAATATACCTACATACAGATACACGTATATGTTGTTGTATACATTGTAAACATTGCATTTGTTAGAGACTCATATAAGTCTAAGTAACATACATATGTATGTTTCTATGTGAAACCATAAATTATAGTGAAATTTCAATAGTATTTTATAGCATGACTTGCGCTTTCACGACGAGTGTAACTTTGATGTTTTCAACTATGGAAAATTAATTAATTAACTTAAGTAGTAATTTCAGATATTTTTTATATATGTATATAATTAAGTAGTTACATTCATGGTAAAGGTCATTACCACATTATTTAGAGGCATCGCTGATGTCGCTAGTTGATAAATATATTAATACTATTGGTATGAGAGTAATAAAAGTAAAAAAAAAAACAAGAAAAAACGTTGACTTCGGCTGTACCGAAGCTAATATACCCTTCACAGGTGTATTTCTTTTAGTAACTATGTGTTTAAGCAAATCTAAAGACGTAAGAAAAAGTAAGTAAAAAATGAAAACATTTTACTAGTTCTTTTTAGCCGGGTTGTTTGCTAAAAACATTAAGGTTATATATAGTTAACCGATCTGAATAATTTCTTCGGAGATTATATTATTACCTTAAGCAGTAATCCATGTCAAATTTCGTGAAGTTATCACGTCAAATGCGAAAATGTTCCATACAAGCCATCGATTCCGATCGTTCGGTTTGTATGGCAGCTATATGCTATAGTGAACCGATCTGAACAATTTCTTCGGAGATTAAATTATTTCTATGAACAATAACACACACCAAATTTCATGAAGTTATCACGTCAAATGCGAAAATTTTCCATACAAGCCATCGATTCCGATCGTTCGGTTTGTATGGCAGCTATATGCTATAGTGAACCGATCTGAACAATTTCTTCTGAGATTAAATTATTTCTATGAACAATAACACACACCAAATTTCGTGAAGATATGTAGTAAAATGCGGAAGTTTTCCATACAAGCCCTTGATTCCGATCGTTCAGTTTGTATAGCAGCTATATGATATAGTGATCCGATATCGGCAGTTCCGACAAATGAGCAGCTTCTTGAAGAGAAAATAACATCTGCAAAATTTCAAATATATATACAGACAGACCGACAGATGACGGACAGACAGACGCACATGGCTAAATCGACTCAGTTCAACATACGGATCATTTATATATATACTTTATACGGCCTCCGACGCTTCCTTCTGGGTGTTACAAACTTCGTGACAAACTTAATATACCCTGCTTAGGGTATACAAATTCGAAGTCGCCTTTAGAAATATTATGGGAAGAATACTTTCATAATTTTTCTATGTAATTTCTCATTCCTGTGTGTTTTTTCAGTCTCAATAAAAAATCACAAAATAGACGAAGCTAAAGATAGAGTCTCTTTAAAAGTTCAAGGTCGGAGCTTATTGAAAGAAACTAGTCCCCAGTACGCAGTACTTGTTGTTGTCAACTGAAAAGGAAAGGATATAATTCACGATCTTCTCTTGAAGTTTTGTGGTTTCATAGGAACTTATAATTTTTATTATATAGTATAGTAGTATAGTATATATGATGTCCGTCTATGATTTCAATATACTCCTACTTTTAATAACCACTTTTATTTTTCTTTCCAGAAATGCATATAAAAGAACTCATATTCTTAAATTTAAGAATGACGCTAGTTCTGATGCGATTAAGGTAAGTTCAATAATTTTCTATCAAAAATGGATACATATAATGTCTATATATGTACATGTGTATATAATAGTAAGGACTTCAGTTTCTCAAAAGTATTTTCCCAACATCGCTAAATTCTGAAAACCTCTTAGTAGTTTATCTCCACAGTTTATATCTAAATTTCGTCCGGAACTTCATCTCAAATACTACAGCTGAACTTACGTATACTAAATATTTATTATTTCCCAAACTCTTGGACCTTTAGCGTTTCACAGTTACCGCGATTGGGTCTTATGTATACCATCATTCAGACCCTTTAACTTTCTACAAAAATTTATCATTAGACATTCGACTTGCTTTCGATGAGCGTAGATGACATTGTCATATACCTTTCCAACTTCTTTTACTTCCCAATGATAAACAAATACTTTTTTATGATCTTCTCTCCAATTTTAAGCCATTAGTCTGGAGGATCCTACTAGATGCCTAGAACTCACTCACTTAAATGATGTAATGAACAATAATCTTTGAGTAAACTTGACTTTCAACTTCGTTCCCTACCCTTTTGAAGCTAAAAATTTGCTAATTGATGAATCACAGATCGATGATAGATCCATATGTCACCATAATTGCAATCAACCCAAAGTTTAACTAAAATATAATAATATCTATTATATAAAATATAAATATAGCACCAAACCACACGTCATTATGATCCTTTTCGATTGACACATATCAATTAAGTGCTATCAAACTGTAATTAGAACCGTAATCAGTGACAGGTCCTTCACTGAAATGAAATCATTTGAATATATTTATTTATATATAATATACAAATATCCCATATTGTAGTAATATTTCAAAATATTGTGAAATTTCGATTCACTTAACCCATTTGAATATTACCACGACTAGGGCTATCCTAATATTTGAATTACAAATCTGGTGAAATATTAATAATTAATGGAAGTCTTAGTTTTCCAGAAGGAAATTTCATTAACTATTTAATTGCGCTATAATTAATTAAATAAGAATTCTAGATAAGATAACGGTATTTAATGTACATTTATTTAGTAGCAGGTGTGAATCAGAGTTGGGTGAAATTATTGTGATGAAATGTGATTGGGATTGACAATTGGTAACTAAATAGATTATATTTGAGATAATCGTGATCCATTCTTCAATATGCCAATTGCGTCGTAAATTTATTGAGACTATAATATTGCTAGTGGATAATCATATAAATTAGTTTGAATGTACATACAATTAAGTGCCGACTTTATAGCAGAGGTTACGAAATACCAGCTGCGTCAAATGACCCCGGTATAATATTTGGTCAACTCTATATTTAAGCGAAGTGGGATGTAATGATCATCGTTAGTCAAACAGATTTTGCAATTTTTCACATCATGCCATATATCAAGAATATATAAAAATAACTCTAGCCCTATAAAAAATATAAATATTTTCCAATTACACACTTCTGCTGTGCCCTGTGCTCTTGCTAATTAATTTACATTTGGAAGCAACAATAATTACTTAAATAGTTCAATAGATTACTATTTTTTACTCCGCCGAGTATCTGACAATCTAACAATAGTTAGAATTGCTAAAAAGGGGAAGGGTTATGTAAAAGCTTAGCTTATATAATTTCTTATTTCTTGGAAGCTTCGGACATTCTTGTTAAGGGCGAATGAAGGGACAACATTTTTGGATTATTACGCTTTGCGCCTAATTATAGGCAACGTTTTTATTATACTCTCGCAACAAAAGTTGCTAAAGAGAGTATTACAGTTTTGTTCACATAACGGTTGTTTGTAACACCTAAAACTAAAAGAGTTAGGTATAGAGTCATATATACCAAAGTGATCAGGGTGACGAGTAGATTTGAAATCCGGATGTCTGTCCGTCCGTCCGTCTGTCCGTCTGTGCAAGCTGTAACTTGAGTAAAATTTAAGATATCTTGACGAAACTTGGCACAAATATTCCTTGGCACCATAAGAAGATCAAGTTCGAAAATGGGCAGAATCGGACCATTGCCACGCCCACAAAATGGCGAAAACCAAAAACACATAAAGTGTCATAACTAAGCCATAACTGAAGATATAAAAGTAAAATTTGGAATAAAGGATCGCACTACAAATCGGTTATTTGTATTTAACTCGCAAACTAATAAAGCTATATAAACCAAACTTTCTGCAGTCGGTTCTTTTACATACCCCACCCCACCCCATGAAAATAGTTGAAGTCGGATAATAACTACGCCCGCCTCCCATACAAAGGTTAGGTTGAAAATTACTAAAAATGGGTTAACTCACTAACGAAAAACGTCAGAAACACCAAATTTTACATAAGAAATGGCAGATGGAAGCTGTACTCAGATTTTTTTACAAAATGGAAAATGGGTGTGGCAGCTCCACTTATGGGTCAAAAACCATATCTCAGGAACTACTCGACCGATTCGAATGAAATTCGGTATATAATATTTTCTTGACACCCTGATAACAAGGACAAAATGGGCGAAATCGGTTCACAACCACGACTTCTTTCCTTATCACTCAATTTTGAATTCCATCTGATTCCTTCACTTTATAATGTAAACATAAGGAACCAATGAAGATAGCGGAATAAAACTTTACACAAATAGTGCATATCATCTCTGGCTTCACTTGTGAAAAAATTGTCGAAAACGGACCATAACTTTCAAGGCCCCAGATATCGAACATGTTGAACTCAGCGTCTAAGGATAAATTTTAACCGAAAATATGGGTAAATCTCTCAGATATCTCAATTTAATTCAGAGGAAATTGTTTTCTTCTAATATTGTGTCTCTGTTCCAAAAATTATTAAAATCGGGTCATAACATTTCCATATACCTCATTGAAGGTTTTTCAAAAGTATCTTTTCCTAGCTCCCATATACCTAATATAGGTTTTTCAAAAATACGGTGAGCTTTATTCCGCATATATGTATTGGTTAAATTTCTTCAATAAATTGCGAGAGTATAAAATGTTCGGTTGCACCCGAACTTAGCCTTTCCTTACTTGTTTATACTACTTTTTATACTATTTTGTTAATTATTATTTTTTATATTTGGCTAAAAGAATACCTCATTTTTATACATAATTTTTCAAAAAAAAAAAAATAATAATAGTAAAAATTACGAAAAAATTACAACAATTAAATTTAAAAAATATATATATAAAATTGTATAATGTTTAATTTTATTATATGATTTTTAAACTTTATGTAAAATTATTTTTTTTTTGTTATATAGACTTCTTTTATTTATAGAATATAGATATTTTGGAAACAAAAAATAGTTTTAGTTCATAAAAAATTGCTTCACAAAAATTAGATAATATTATTTTTTTTTTCATAATATATATAAGAAGGAACGATTTTTATGCATAATAATAATAATAAAATTATAGCGAGACTTCTTTTCCAATTTTTATTGTGCCATATTTTATATATTTTCTATTTTACAAGCACTTTTTTTTAATTATATACATAGAATTTACACCTTCTATTCATATTTGTTTAAAAAATATTTGTTGAACAACAACTATAAGTAAATTATTTAATAATATAAGAAAGCATACTTTACCTTGAACGCTTTCTTTTGCTGCAAAACTGTATTAATTGTTCTAGAAAATTTTATTTTCCGAAGACACTTCAACACTTCTATGGCTTCAGTACCAACTGTCACAAAAACCAGACTGGAACGACATTTCGACGGAATACACGCAAATAATGCAAAGAATATGCTTTTTTATTAGTTTTAATTGTGAAATACCACAAATACCGCAAAATAGCTTATGTATATGAGAGAACAAAGACGCTTCGCCACTGAAGCACAAAAACGTTGCTAAAAAGTATTTTTTTCTCGCACAGTTTTTATTATTTTATTAGCATACGCTGCTAATCAATGAAATAACTGTAATAAAATAATTTTAATTAATTAAAAAATGGCGCTTGACGCTTGTTCAACTGCTTTAAATTGCAGGCAATAACAACAACAAGCTGCAATATTGCACTTGCCACGTGTGCGGATGTTCGAGAATATGGTTGTATGTTGTATTTATTTGCCACTGCGAAGATGACTTTTCACAAAATTTCAAGACGCTTTGGCTTCAAAAAGCGCAAAATTCCACGAAAACTAAATACTTAGTTGACACCGTTAAATGGCGTGTCAGCGTAGTCTTCACCCACTACTGCTGATTTCTCTAAGGAGTTCAAACGCGCTGCTTAAAAAGACAGCCGAGAGCGTGTACACTTGCACGCCAGCGTGTCATGTCTTTAACAATTGACGAGTTGGCTTTCAAAAGCGAGTCACACACACACACAGACTGCGCGTCTAACTTGACGTGCTATAATTAAAGTAAAAACAACAACACACTGTCGCTCTTGGTTAAAGGTTTTATGGTTTCCTTATGCAAATCTAGCTACTTTAACGGTATAACGCGTGACGTGACACTATTTTTTTTTATTTGTAACTGTACTTTCTCTTCTTTTAATGTGCGTTTTGCCACTAACAAGCAGTTCACTTGCCAATAGCTGGTGTTTCCGTCTCCTGGTTGGTTGGATATCCGTACGCGTCGCCTAATTGCGTTCAACTGTTTTGTCAAGTAGCTGCGAGTCTGCTGTCTGGCTGCATCCAGACGTGTCCACACTTGCCGCAATTTTATCTATCATTTGTTGTTTTTTTTCTTCGCTATTTGTCACGCTGATAAAGGCTTTAATTATATCTGCAAGTATCTATTTTCCACTTCCAACACACATACGCTTATATAGCTATTATATATGGATCTAATGTATACTAAATTGCGAAATAACTATTATGTGTCAAGTTTTTTATCTGTATTTATATTGTCATAGCATTTTCACCCACTTATTTTTATGTTTGCCTTCCCATTCGCTCATTTAGTAATTGAGTTCTACTGAAATACTTTCATACTAGTATATAATGTCCTTAAGCATTCGACTTTGCTGATTGCAAGATTGAACTACAAAAAAGATTCTCAGAGGAAAGTCGTAGAACGACGAAAAAATGTAATGTCTAAAAATGCGATGTATTTTTCTTTAATAATTTTCGTTCTACATATTGTAAAAAAAATTTCAAACAGGTGGCAACACTTCTCATTAATATCACCGACAAAATCATTTTAAGCCTGCTTTGTTAATACCTACATACATTTAAATTTTGTAAATTTAAATTTTTATTAGCAATGAGTAGGTAAAAATAGGTGGCAACCCTACTAAAAATAGTATTTACAGAATCCTTTCATAAACCACTTTCGTTTGATACCCATATTGTAATGTCTTAGTTATTTGAACAATTTATTTGAGATATTTAGTAGGTGGCAACTCTGAAAAATATTTTAAACTGCTAGTCATTATAAAAAAACACATATCACCGACAAAATCATTTTAAGCCTGATTTGTTAATACCTACAATATATTTTCTAAATTTTTATTTTTATTTGCAATGAGTGTCTACAAACAGGTGGCAACCCTACTGAAAATATTATGTATTGAAAACTTTCATAAACCGCTTTAGTTTGATACCCATATTGTAATGTCTCAGTTATTTGAACAATTTATTTGAGATATTTAGCAGGTGGCAACTCTCAAAACTCAAAAAAAAAAATAAACAGCTGGGAGGCCAACTCGAACGTATATGGATCTGAAAGTCCTCGAACACTCCCTTACTTTAGTACGAGTATTGTAATCTATGGTTTTTTTAATTTGTTAGATATCCATATTGATTTAATTATTAATAAGTGGCTAAAAACAGGTGGCAACACTACTGAATTTTTTTTAACTGTAAACTTGCGCAACCCTCTTTTGTTTGATGTTTATTATTATTTTATTCGATAACTGTATTTGATAACAAAGTTAGCCGGTGGCAACTCCGACAAATGTTTGGAATTATTTTTAGTTTGGCGCCCATATTGCAAGTTGTTGTTTATTTTAAAAAATTATTTATCCAAAAAATAAATCTATGGCAACCCTATACAAATTTTTATCTGTAAATTCTCGTAAATCTCTTTTTATATCTACCCGTATTATTATTAGTTTGAAATATTTAAAATATTAATTATTATTAAGTGACTAAAACAGGTGGCAACTCTTCTGAAGATATTTTTAACTGTAAACTTACATGAACCTCTTAAATTTCATACCCATATTGCAATGTTTCTTTTGTTCGATCCATATATTTGACAAAAAAAAAAATTAACAAGTGGCAACCCTGAAAATATTTCGAACAATAAACATTCGCAAACCTTTTTCAATATGATGACAGGCTTGTAATATGTCGTTTATTAAAAAAAATATTGTACCAAAAAATAAAATATGGCAACCCTACTCATACATATTTTGATCTGTAAGCCCTCGTAATCCTCTTTACTTTGATACCCATATTGTATGTTTAATTAGTTTGAGATTTATAATTCTAGATATATTTTAAAAGGATGGCAACTATTTTCAAAACATAATTTTTTAAATTGGCAATTCCTAGTTAGCTACTCCTATTAAATTTTCTAAAATTAGCCTTCACTACAGATATTTAAAAAACAAAAATTATATTTATTAACACTCGACGAAGAGAATAAGAAAACGAATATACAATACTCAAATATATAGGAAATAACTGTAAATTACAGTTAGTATCAAACTAAGAAGCGATAAACTCAACGCAAACCCAATAATTTGAACGGTAGATTGGAGAAGAACTGCACAAGCACCAAAATAACAAGAGCGCTCACGCCAAGTATGATGAGACCTTTAATAAGCACGGGTAGCAGTATTTTTTGGAAGGACTTCAACGGATTTGTAAGTGGATTGAAAGAGGTGTCGGGACGCCTTTGAAGCAAACGAATGAAAAATGAGAGCAAAAAGTTGATATTTCACGCAGTCTACTTACGATGGAATAGCTAAAGCATTTGGTGGATTGCGACCAATGCCAACCGCATTCGCAGCCGCTTCTGCCTCAGTAAGCATTTCCAATTCGATTTCGATTTTCCCCTGAAAAAATAAAGAACAAAATTCATATTTATATGTAAATCATCATTAAATCTCCACGCTTACAGTTTGCGATCGCATCTGTTCTTTGAGTCTCTTATCCTTGGAAATTTGATCGATTTGTCCATGCAATGGAAACCAACCGCGTATGCGTTTCTTGGCAAACAAATTGACCGGCGGTCGGCGACGATGTGTTATGCCATGTAAACGTGCCAGTGGTTCGGGTAGTTTAATGCCGGCGAACTCATTGGTCAACGCGCAGAAACGCTTATTTGTGCAGGGTTCGGGAAAGTTCGACAAATTCAACTCGAGCATACCGAGAAATTCATTTTTCGTTATGAAATCATTGTCCCAGACTTGTAGATATAAAATGGGCGGATGCTTTACTTCGTATTCGTTGAGTATGCCACTCTTGACTTTGATAACCATCTTAAAAAAATTAAGAATGAGACGGAAAAGTTGTGATAGTTTAGGTTAAGGGTAGTGATGTTAGAATTTGCGTTTTTCGTATATAAAAACGTAATTTATATATGATGTGAGATGTTAGGAAAAGTGAAGACCATCTCATACGTGTTTTTTCTGTTTTTTCCTATATATTCGGAAAAATCTGTTAAAAAATTTCCCTCAAATATTCAATTATCTTTCATTGATATCCATATTGTATTATATCTAAACTATCCAAAGCCCGAAATGTTTCAAGGTCTTCAATCTATGTATGTAAAAATATATGAACTTTTGGCTCGAAACACATTTTCATTTTTAAAAAAGGTCTCATTATGTCGTAGTTTTTATTTAGAATTTGGAATCTATTCCTGATTTTGTACCACTTTAGTGATGCCAGAGCTATTTAATGTTGTTAATTTGGCAAATCTTTACTGGTTATTAGTGCATATAATTCCTGGGAACCATACTTATTTTGGTAGGTTTTTGGCATATTGAATTAATCCATATTTCTTTCACAGTTGCGACTATGAATAGATTCATTTAAAGATTGGTTACTTTGCCCTGTTTCTATGTCATATTGCTAGCGTGTTTCTGTTCAGAAGTTAGGTATTCGAGAATACCGCCCACGCCAAATGCATTTTGACTAAAATGTATATTATCAAACATGTTTAATTGGTTGAGCGTAGTGTTTCATTTCCACGTTCTTATAAGATAGAAACAGTAGTTTATCAGATACGTACATTAAACTTTCTAGGAAGAGGAGTTTTTAAATGTTTTCAATCTTCTGAATCAAATAACTGATAGATGAAGTCACGCCATTAAAATTCTAGAGTGAAAGTTAAAAAATATTTCACAAAACCGGGCGGGGTCTATATACGATTTAAACAACAAATAAACAATTGCGTCTGGAGATCTATTGTCTAGAATTACATACATTGGAAATTGATTAAAAAATAAAGTTCTAATCGCAGATCATTTCAGTAGGGCAATCTACTGAACAATTTTGGAATTTTTGTATTCTTTGAGGTTAGATGATTTAAAAAGGAGAGGACGATGACCTCGTGGGTTCGAAACTTAACTAAAATTACAGAAAATTTGTCAATATAAAGAGATTATTAATAGAAATCCAAAAGACAGTTTGAACAACAACAAAAATATTTACCAAAATATGGGTAAAAAACTTGAGGAAATTTTTGTGGTTGAAAAACAAGTAAGGAAAGGCTAAGTTCGGGTGCAACCGAACATTTTATACTCTCGCAATTTATTGATGTAATTTTATAAAGATAACACAATTCGATCCATATATTCTGATTAAAGTTCAATAGAATCACGAAAATCATCATAAATAGTATATGGGAACTGAGGTAATTCCTGAACCGTTTTCACCACCAAGATATAATATATCGAAGACTATACGCCCACTTAATTTTATATTATCTATAATTAGGTATATGGGATCTGAGGGAAATTATGACGCGATTTTAACCACTTTTGGTACATAGACAAAATTTGATAAGAAAAAAATTCAGAGAGAATGAATTACATTAAAATATCTGAGAGATTTACCTATATTTTCGGTGAAAAATTATTCTTAGGCACCGAGTTCTTCATGTTCGATATCAGGGGCCTTGAAAAGTCATGGTCAAATTTTGACAATTTTTTCACAAGTGATGTCACAGCTCAAATACAGTATTTGTGTAAAGTTTTATTACGATATCTTCATTGGATCTTAATGTATATATTATAAAGTGAACGAATCCGAAGAATTCAAAATTGAGTTATATAGGAAGTAGGCGTGGTTGTGAACCGATTTAGCCCATATTCCACCCGTGTCATCAGGGTGTCCAGAAAGTCTTATATACCGAATTTCATTGAAATCGATCGAGTAGTTCTTGAGAAATGGTTTTTGACCCATAAGTGAGCGATGCCACGCCCATTTTCCATTTTGTAAAAAAAATCTGAGTGCAGCTTCTATCTTACATTTCTTATGTGAAACTTAGTGTTTCTGACGTTTTTCGTTATTGAGTTAACCCACTTCTAGTAGTTTTCAACCTAACCTTTGTATGGGAGGTGGGCGTGGTTATTATCCGATTTCTTTCATTTTTGGACTGTATAAGGAAATGACTAAAAGAAACGACTGCAGAAAGTTTGGTTTATATAGTTTTTTTGGTTTGTAAGATATATACATAAAACCTATTTTCAAAAAAAAATACATCTAAATGTGCCCTAATGCGATCCTATGTTCCAAATTTTATTTTCATAACTTTATTTATATCATAACTAAATGACACTGTATAGGTCTTCAGTGGACCGATTTTGCCCAAGGAATATGTATTCCCAGTTTCATTAAGATATCTTAATTTTTCGCTTGCACGGACAGACGGACGGACAGACATCCGGATTTCAAATCCACTCGTCATACTGATCATTTATATATATATAACCCCATATCTAACTCTTTTATTTCTTGGTGACACAAACTAAGGGTTGTTTGTGAACAAAACTATAATACTCTGTGCAACAGGTTGCGAGAGTATAATGACGTTTAGTACTTGAACGTTCCCATAAATTATTTAGCAGAATATGTTGGAACTGTAACAACATATCTAACTTGACAAATAATGTATCAACCTAACCTTAAAGTCATTTCTGGTATTCATGCTTATATATTTTTTTTATTTTCCTTGTTTTATTATTTCGTAAATATGAAATAGCAAACATCAAAACGAAATTCATAAATATTTATGTCTTACCGAGAAATTACAAAAATTAATATAATTCGGCGCGCAAAATGTAAATCAACAAAGTTGGCTGTCAATGTACTTAGTGGCTTGGAGACAAGGATGTGTGTTAAAGTGGTGATATTAAAGCAAGTCGGCGTCATATTTCTGTTCTGTTTTTTTGAAGTGTTTTTATGACAAAATATTTCTTTGAATTCCTGGAAACTGTCAATAGTTTATTCACATTCAGAAAAATCCAGAGCACATTTTTTTCTAAATACTAATACTTATGAGTCAATACATCTTTACTACGCATTAATTAATGCTTAATACTTTTATCACAAAAAAATATCAAATAACAAAAAGAAAATCTTAAATCTTGCTGATCTTATTTTCAACAAAATAACACTTTTTTACCCCCATCACATTTTGTACCATTATTTTCGCTTTAATAGCGAAATCTTTACTTGAAAACAATACTTTCTACCATAATCTCATATTTGCATATTTTTACTTAGCGCTCATTAACTAAATGAGCTGCGAACACATATAAAAAATTACAAAAAAAAATTTCAAATTAATGAAGTTAATCATTCTCACCATATCCTCATTGGCAGAGTACTTGATGGGGAAGAGCATGCGCCAATTAAAAGCAGCCTCTCCATCGAACGAACGGTAATGGATATCAGTGGCTTGCGATTGCTCCTTATCCGCACACCAGCTGCAGTACAATATTAATTAAGTTTAGTTTTATTAAGGAAATATTTCTTTGAAAAAAAAAACACTTCGTTAATTAATGAATAATGAATATTTGAAAGCAAATACGTGGTTTACTGATTTTTTTATAATTTAATGAGTTGCTGCTTAGATTTGAGCTTTTCAATAACCATGCGTAATTGACCAATTAACAATGCACATTTACACGTACTCACCCCTTCACACCGATATCACTCATCTTTTTGCCGAATATATTACGCTCATCCAACATTATGTCGGAGCAACCGTAAATGACGACACGCAATTCGTAAGCTTGTGGTGGATGCGGGGTGATGTCAATGGGTGGTGGTATATTCAAGTTGCCCTCGTATAGTTCAACCCATAGTTGTATTTTGCCCTGAAATTATATGAGAAGAGCGAAATGGATTTGTTTTCTAAAACTTGTTAGTGGAAGGAGGAGGGTACTAGATTTGGTGGTATGTATAGACCGATATTGTATAATTTTGTGACCGGATAACTTTATAGTGAGCGCAATACAAAGTAAAAAGTCAGCGATAGGTACGGTAATCATTATAAATATTGGATTTATGGGGGTCTGGCTAAAATTAACACTGATCTCATCCAATGTTGGTCTGAAATTTCACTAAAATTGCATAGTAACTGATATATTTGGTATCAGTATACTCTAGTATACTCGTATTTCGACTGGACAAGGAATGATTCAATTGCGACTATTTTTGGATCAGAGTTACCACATTTGAAGAGAGAAATTCTATATCTAAACTTTAATTAACGCTTGAGTAATCTACTCGAAACAAAAGGAAGCTTATGATAAGCAGGTGGGATTTTTCAGATTTCCGATTTGTACTGAATAACTGAAATTCCAAGTCGGTCAAGTATTTTAAAATATATGACACCTTTTTTTTAAAAAAAGGCCCTAGCTTTAGTGTTTTACGAAGTATGTACATTAAAGCTATTAGAGACTGAAACAAAGTACGCTTCTCAAAACTTTAAAATTAAAGCTCCTTCACACTGTGACCTTTTGTACTAAAGCCGACTTTTGAAACTTAATGGCTGCCTGTGTTTTAGCCTGTAATGTTAAAGGCGTAGCAACGAACCCATTTTGCTTATATTCAAACTGGTATTTCATATTAAATTCTTCCAAATGACTAAGGTTAATAAGCCATCTCTTAGGTTAGGTTAGGCCTACCAGACAGAAAGCCACACATAGACCAGTTTTGGCCCTTTGTGATACCAGATGGGGCGTCGTCACGTAGTTAGTGAGGAATAGTCATCCGAATATTAGTAGGTTCTGCGGTTTTACACACGATACCTCTTCCAGATTATTGTATTGTGAAGCCCCCAAATGTCGAAGCCCTTGCCTTGATAATGCAGGACAATCATACAAGAGATGTTCCATTGTTTCTTTGGTATCTTACTCTTGACATTTCCAGCAGTCTTCGCTAACTATAGGCGTGCGCCGCCCACCAGACTGTGACCAGTAAGCATGCCGATCATGTTCCTACATTTCCTTCTATCGAGCGTCAGTAGAAATCTCGTTTACTTCTGATCTACCGGTTTGCTCATAACATTTGTGGTTTAAAATCCCGGTAGATCCCTCCAGCACGCTATGGACTTTCTCCCCAAGTTTCTCTCTAGATCATCAACACACCTCTTAAATAAAATGATTTGTTTGTCTATCCAACTTTTTTCTTTATATAAGTCTCAGTACTTTTGAGCTCTTTCCTCTGATTAATTATATTACAAAATTTCTTACCTGCTCTATACCGGGACAATCTCGTCGATACAATGTCCGTGTCTCAACATGCTCTGGTACCAATTTATAACAGAAAGATGGCAGTTGATCCAAATGGTGTAAAGCTGTTAAGCTTAGACGCTCCTGTAGTTCCTCGGCTAAAGGATTGAAATAAAGACGAAATAGATTATAATGATATTGACTATATACAATCAAAAGAAAAGACGGATCTTTTAAATAGAAAATTTCATTAATTTAGGGGCTCCTGACTAGATGACTTTCTACTTTTTTAGAGACCCAATCAGTAATCTTATTATTAAGTGGTGAAGATTTGGAGTCTTTTTCATTAATTTTTGGTAGCAAATAGTATAACAAGTGTAACATATGTTCCAAGATATCACTTATATAAGTACTATTGGCTTAACTAAATGTTTCATGCGTCAAACGAATAAAAAGTTTCATTTTTTTATAAAAAAAATCTACAAACCCAACGCAAGTCGCGTTTCGTCCTTAAACTTAACGCCATCCACTTCAATGCGATTTTCAACGAATTTCGGTGCCGGCAAATCGCGCTGGGAACAAAGTTCCGAGAGAATTTCGAAAGGTGTGGCCATGTTGCGCCATTTGTTATAGCCGGTTCTGTAAGAGGATTGCATTTTCCTTTTATTACGAATAAACAGTTTAAATAAAGAGTAAATATTACGTGGACTAAATACGTACTTTGAGTATTCCTTCGAAATACCAACAGCAGCGCCATGTTTTGTACGCCAGCGATCTTCCAAGTCGATATAAGTGGAACCAATATAATCGTCCGTAAATAAATTGCGATCGAAAACGGAGACCTCCAGCATATTGTCTCTAAGAAAATATGAAATTAATAAGATCATGAATATGTAAAATTGAATTAAATGTAGCTCAATGAGTAAATAGAGAACAGTCCTACTGTTCTTCAAAGTTCGTATGAATAGAAATCTCATGAGTTATCGACTACTAACTACTTGAGACTTCTAATATAGTTAAAATCCATTGATCTATTAAAATTTCTTGCGCAAGAGCTCACCTCGGCAGTACAGCATCCATTTGAAAACACTTTCCGAAAACCGGATTACTCTCATTAGGCACGTAATGCGCACGATTGACCACCGTCTTGCCGCCTAAGTGCAGTCTCACATAAGCATCCGATTTGGAGTTCTTATCGTGCGGTCTCAACTGAACACCTTGTATCACATAAACGCGTACAATGATCTTTGTCAGATCGGTTAGCGTATGGAGTTCGGCCTGATAGCGTGGATTTAGCGCCGCTGCGAGTGGACGCAACATAATGCCGTCGCCACCATCATTCGTACCACATTTACAGGGCACAAGTTTAATATTTAATTTCAGCGTTGCATAGGTCTCCTCTTTCGGCATGGCGTTCTTCTTATACTTCACGCCATGCACCAGTTTTACCGGCTCGGCCCAGTCATGCAAATAATCGAGATCGGCTTGACGCTCCAACTCATTCGGGTAGATAATCAAGCTTTGCTTATATAAATGCGAGAGATCACCAGTTTCCTGAGTAAGAAAATAATAAATAATTTTGAAAGAGGCTGATTCCAAAACTTCTATTCGCTCACCTGATATGTGTATATGGAATTGTAATATTTTGTCCACCAGCTGTACTGTGTCTCATCGATTATTTTTGTTAAGTCAGTGTTATCGATGGGCGGTAGTTTTGTGAGATCTTTGGATCTTTTGAATACGTCCAAAGTTCTTTGGAATAAAGTCGGTTTGTCTCTATGCAGTAATGGCTGAGTTTCGTTGTCCTCGTAATCGCCAATCTGCAACATCGTGGTACCTTCTTCGTCCGGTGTTGCCGGTATACATTTCACGGTTTTATCGACTTGTAGAAAACGTTTTGAGTCAGGTATCAAAACTGCGCCTAATGTGGTTTCAGCGCCTTTGGATGAAACGGACACATCGGTGGCTATGATGGCGGGCCAGTATTCTAGTTGCTCTGGGAGACTCTGAAAGATAAAAAAATATGTATATTGAGATCAGTTAGGAAGACTGTTGTAGAAGTCAACATGAAGAAGGGTTTTCACATCTCAGTGCCAAAAAGTGTTTAACTGCACGTACTTTGGCCTCGAAAGCGCACGTACTTTGGCTAGAACAGCTTTCTAACTAAAAAGTCTTAATGCACAAGTCTTCCGACTAATGTTAAAACTTGAAACCCTTCTTCATGATTTGTGGAAACTGAGATACTCACCACAACTCCAGAAGCGAAGATGACCAAGAAGTTTATGCTATTCTTCAAGCGTGTCGAGGATAGGCCGCTTGTCAGCAAAAGATCACCCATCATGACCTTGATACGATGTCTGCCACCAAAAGTGGTTTTAGTGTAGTTTCGAAAGCCGATGAATACAACCTCCAAGCTACGGATGATAAGCATGAGCGAAAGTACTTTCAAATTGGAAAGAACCACATAATTTACTCACACAAAGTTCTTCATAATCGGCCTTATACTCGTCGGTATATTCATTGTAATGGTCGGATCTGGCAATTCCAATTTACCAATTTCTTCGGTTGTCTCAACTAGTTCAGCAGACATCAGCACCTCGGCTCTCACACCGCCGTTCTGTGCAATTGGAACCCACGTCAGTGGTGGCGGCGAAATAACTTTTAATTTCTGATATTTCTGCATGGCAGTGCGGGTCTTCACCATTTTATTTGGTTTGAGCTTACCCTCCGCTTCTTCACGCGCACTATCATCGGCCTCTTTCATGCTAATCACCGATACCGGCACACTACCACAACCCACATAATCGTTAGCCGTTAAGCGATCATGATCGTACAATTCGACAGCCACCAGCGGTGGATTCTTCATATACCACTGTAGACTGCCGGGGAAGACAACGACATCGAAGCAGATCACACAATTCCATATGGGTGAGAGTGTGGCCTCTGCGGTAGATGTTTGTGCCCACTGTGAACCGAATATGACGCGCAGATAGCCATCACAGAGCCCACTAGTATCGCTGCCCGGACGTATCTTAGCTTGATGTATGAAGACGCGGCATTTATAAACTGTATAGTGTATTATCGGTGACCAATAGTATAATTCGGTCTGCTTCCAATCGTTAGTGATGCTGGCCAAATACTCAGTACGTTCACTATCCACCACAATGCCAAGAGAGCCTTGTATAATGCCGACATTACAGCCACAGTTGATGCAACTATGCTGACATTGAATGTCCTGGAAAAGGAAGAAGAAGTGGCTTAGGAAGTCTGATGGAACCACAGATCTAGCTAAGTAAATGTTCAGACCGCTGCCTGTCTGAAGGGTCACCATATCTTCCTTTCGAGGGCATATATTACTTTCTTTTTCTTATATCGACTCAACTCACCTTGAATATGAAATTTCGCGTGCGCCAACACAAACTATTCGGACTCGCTGACTTATCTCTGGGCGCATTCAAAAAGTACTTGCCATTCAAACGACATACCGCAATATCATTCCTGCCCGAAGCGCTAAGCATTATAAACAGCGTGGGCCACTCATCCTGCAGACGTGTCGTGGCCAAAAGACTCTTCAGCTCATTGGAATGTAAAACCATTTGATCGACAACTTCAGCAATGGTGGACTCTATGAGTATAGATGGTGAAGTCTTGAGCTTGTGACGCATGGCGCGTAGCTTTTCAGGGAACTTTTCCTGGTAAGAAACGAGAGATAATTAATTTCATTTAAAAGCGTTAAAGGAAAGTGGATACTAACAAAAAATGAATTAATATAGACCAAACGATTAGCGTCCCACATAGTTGTCTCTTTGAAACCCGTATATTCCAGACGCTTATCCTCGACGCCTTCTTTCAATTTACTCTGCAAATGCATAATGATTGCCTTGAAACACTTGGCTTGCAACACAAATTGATTGGTGTACTTGATTTGGAAAAGTTTGAATGTTGCCAGCTCAGATTCCTGTGTAGTGTCAGGACATTAAAATAGTGAAGTAATGATGTTTTTTATTCCTTAACTATTAAATCCAATATTTCTTGCATATAATAATCGCTATCGAACTTATAGCGATTGTCGGGCATTGTGATTTTTAGATAGACCGCTTTATAAGGTGCTTCCTGGCGAAAATATTTTAAGCTGTTGCCAGTGTTGTTGTGTTTACCCGCATAACTCTTTAGAAAACACTCCACGTAGTTCGAGGAATTCTCTGAATATTAGATAGGAAAATGTTAGAAGTCTATAAAACTGTAAGACTCAGAATACTAGAGATATCCCTATTCAGAACTACACTCAGAACATATCCGAACAATCTGTATATCTTAATTACCTGCAAGCTTCATGGTAATTTTACAGTTACTGAAATTTCCGTGCAGAAAGTCACCCTGCAACGGTAGAAATTCCACTAGAAATGTCTCTTCCTGCCACCAACGCTTCTCGTCTAACGGCGCCACGGGTTTAGTTAATAGATCTCGCGCCGGACCGGATGGTAAACACTCCGAAACGACTTCTACCAAAAGCCGTCCCAAATACTGCAATGGATTTGATATATCGTAGAAATGTACATAAGTGGGACCCAAGGCTGGCTTATCTGCAAAAGAGTTGTTATATATATTTAATTCAAATGATGCAAAAATTCATTATGAAATCTATATGTGATTCCGCGCTCGAGAAGAAACCTTTAAAAGCGATCTCATCGAAATGTATCTCATAGTCAGCGATAGTCTTCCACTGTAAATGCTCATGTGAGAGAATTTGTACGACAAAGGTCTGCGATAGTGATGGATAGGTCCATGAAAAGCACACCGAATGGTTCCACTCCGGTTGAGTAGTGGACTTGCAAACATTTGTCTTGCCCTTGAAAGGATGGAATCTAAACTTTAGAAATGAAAGGTCACTGGTGAATGGGACGGTGTCACAAGTACATGGTTGCCAGCAAAGGATACTTGTATGAGATAGTCACTCTTCTTGGTCAGCACTGCCTTATAGAGTGTGACATTATAACGGATATTGCACTGCATGGAATTGTCGGCATTTTGTAGCATGTTGCTAAGAAAGGTCGCAAGAAAGAATTAGAAAAATATTAAAACTTAATTTCATATACTCGTACCGCTCGATATTATCATAGTCCTGATTTATTTGCCATCTATTCAACTCTAGCATGTCGTCGTTTGGCCTTAACACAGTATTCGGATCGGAGTTCTGTGTTACGATTGCCAAATCGATCTGCAGATAACCTTTAGGTGCACCCGGTGTATTATTGGACACATCTGCAATGGAGGCCTCCAGACGACCCCACTTTTTGAAGAAACAACGATTCGGTTGATTCCAAACGCTCTGCAGATCTATTAGCAATTCACCATGCGACATGGTCTTCTTGCAGGCGTTTCGCTTACGCACTTCGTACAGCACCGTTAAACGCAAAAGTTCCGTTAGCGTGCAGCGGATTTCGAATACGAAATACTGTGGAGAGAAGTTGCTATAATTTTTAGCTCTCTGTGATTTCATTAACTTTACCTCATTGTAAAAGGGGTTTTCTGAGCGCGCGTATGGCTTGGTGGTCCTATGTGCCTTGTCGAGCGTAATGCGTACGGATGTCTCGCCTGTGAAAACTCCCAACTGTCGTGCTTTGTGTACCGTTGTACAGATGAGATAATCTTGACTCATGCTCAGGAAGCAATCATTTTGCGCCATCGGTAACATTTGTGTGCCGATTTCGCTAAATCCAATCGTTTTCGCTGATATTTTCGTAAATTTTCGTTTTTCAGTTAAAAGGAGAAAAAATAAATTTGAATATTTCGTTTCAGATTTTTTAGTGCTCAATTGAAGTAAGAACAAAAGTTATTGACTGTCAGACTGAAAGTTTTCTTACGGTTCTCTTTTTCACTAGGTTGGAAATAAGTGCTGGGAAATATTTCGTTATTTTATGAAAGATAAACTAGAGTTTTTTTAAGTTATAACGAAGAAAGAACTTTGGAGACTTGCACTTCCAGATAATTTAAACGAAGTGGTATTTCGAAAAGTCTATCTCTTTCTAAACCGATGTTTTTGAAGTTGTCATATACCTTTTTAAAAAGTACGAAGAATCATGAAAAGACTTGTCGACCAAATTGGTAATAGGTTAGGTTAGGTTAATCTGGTAGGCCAATGAGCCACACATAGACCGATTTTAGTCCTTTGCGATACCAGATGAAGTGCCATCAAGTAGTCGATGAGAAGTAGTCAATCTTTAGAATGTTTGCGCTGTCGGAAGCTCTCAATTAACTTAGTTTTCGGCTGCCAGACCATTGTAGCGTCTTTCAGGCAGAGCTAGCTGCCATTGAGGTAGCAGTAGATATAATGCTTCGAAGTGCGGCATCCTTCAGAAAGGTGTGAATTCACTCCGACACTCTAAGCAAGTAAGGGAGTGCCTAACATGGTTATCAGTAGCTTCGACCTACTTTATAATCCGACTTGTGTGGGTACTCGGTCACAGAGGAATCGCTGGAAACTGCAAAGTGGATCAGCTTGCAATAGAGGGTACCCTAGCAATATTGACGTCGTAGGGAAAACGTGCGGGCAGTCCGTGGTCCACTTGCGCCAGAGCGTTGGACACACTGTCTTCGAGTGAGCTCGCAAAACGCTGCAGAACAACCAGCACCTGCGCAGTAGCGAGGTCATTCTGGCCCACAGTGGATCGAAAACGGTCTTTACAGCTACTGTCGCTTAGCAAGGCTCATCTTTCCGCGATCAATGGAGTGCTTACTGGTCATTGCCCAATAGGAACACACGCGGTGAGGCTAGGGATGAAGTCAGACACCCTCAATATCCACCATTCGCCAGACTTAGGTTAAAGCACCTCGATAGGAATATCTTCGGCGAACTCAGCGAAGTAACTGGAATCGACATTAGCCGCCTTGAGGACAGATGAGATTCCCCGCATCTGCGGAGATCTACCTTTTAACTTATCCTAGATCATCATATAGGCAGTGCATGTATTTACCTACGTTGATCACGCTTTCCGATGAAAGTTTAACGCCTCTCTCGGCAATTTTGTCTTCTAGATCGTTACCCTCGATGCCCCTGTGGTCTGGCACCCAGTAGAAGTGGAGCCGCTTATTTCTGGCGACATCCTCCACTGCTGCTTAGCTACACAAGACACTTTTGGACGATTCGCAAAAAGAGGATATTTCCTTGATTGCCGTCTTTAAGGTAGTAGCCTACTCCGTTCTCAATTTTCGAGTCGTCCGTAAAGATATTTAATGTACTGCATGCAGCTGCCACATCCTTACTATTTACCCCTCCCATTTGAACAGTGGGGTCAAGAAGTCGTTGCATGCAAAGCTGCCATTACCCACTGAGCTATAACCGAAGGTTCTATGCGTAAATTCTCCTGCTGACATTAGTCATGGCCCGCCGATTTTGTCGCGCTGTCTTCAGCAAAGAGATCTATAGGTGGCGGATATAGTATTAGTTCAAGATCCACCGTTGGTGGTTGGTAATAAGTCTGTCAATAAATACTTGTTGATATATTATTAGGGATTGAGAATCTCAATTAGTTCTGATGAATGGAATAAGGAGAGACACGAACTAACTTCACATTCTCTTAGAAAAGAACAATAAGGATAAATATCTCAAAATTTAAGAAGTAAAATGTATTTAGATGGTTTACTCTTCAAAAACTTCTGCTATGGACCGTACACCCTTCTTATGAAATTCTTTGATTATACTAAAATGCCTTAATTTCAGGAGAATCTCTCAATTATTTCAATGCGAGGCTACAATTTAACCTTACCCAATTCAGGAATTATGTAAGCCTTCGGACGAAGTGATGAATTATTTGTTGAATAAGATAGACATGGTCATGGTCGTTTTTCCAGATATAATTCAAAGTAGTATCAACAATTAAGACTTCTCGACCATGAGATAGATTCTTCTAGATCTATATAGACTGAATGTAAAAGAATTGGACAGACTTATAGGACTATCATTCAATATAGGCTCCATTACAGCTTAGAGCTTAAAGTTATTTCTGAAAAGATTTTTGAACGGATTAAAGGCAGAGCTTTAACAAATCGTTTCAATAAAATTGTGAATTGGTGTTAATAAACTTTATTAACTAAAAGCATGATAAACTTATTGTTTCAACTAAATATACTCTATATTAAATTTGAAATTACATTTAACTCAACATTCTGAACTCGAGTAACTCTGAACTTTATAACCACCTTGCTTAAGTCACCACACTATCACTTGGATATCAGCTTTTTTGCCAGCACTAGTTAAAACATATCTGCATTTAACCACGGATAAAAGACACTACTCTTAGCTTGGTCAATAATAAAGCTTACCAAGCTTACTATTTTCCACTAAGAGTACAACAAAAAGCTCTTGAAAGCTTTCACCAAACGCAGTAATCAACAAAGTGCAACTAACGAGCCAACTGCAAAGCGAAAAGCTTCAAACGAGTAAAGCAATAAATAGTTAATGTCAGCGTAGCAGTTAATTTAGCGGAACGAAAGTGAAACGAAACACTTTGAAACGCGCTTTAGAGCGTTAACGGAAAGCTTTGCAGCGTAAAGGCAACAACGGTAGAGGTGAGCAAACTTAATTTACTGCACAGATATTACAACAACAACAAAAATATACGAGTGTATTACAACAACAACAAAAATATACGAATGTGTTACAACAACAACAAGAAGCAATGTTGTTTACATAAAAAACAAAGCGTGAGAGATTGAGTAGTTGGAAGCTTATAAGCGCAAACAATAAAAATGAAAAAAAAACAACAACAAACATTGCGTGGAATTGTAGAGCTGTATGTGGATTAATAAATATTACAACAACACCAGCGGAATTGAAACATTGTCAAAGCGGAGCTGAGCTCCAAAGATATGCACAAATGTAGCTGAGCTGCGTAGCTGAGTATTTGGCTGTGTATGTGTGTGTTTTGATGAGAGAAGTGTTGTCGAAGTGGAATGGAGCGCGCTACAAGCTGGAGATGACTCCAAAACTATCATTTCGTTGCAAAGTATTCAATTTGTTGTCGTCGCTCGTTGGAGGCAGAAGTAAGTCGTGGCGCGGAAGAATCGTCAGCATAAAAAGCTACACATTTTTTGTTGTTGTTATACAAATAAAGTTTTCAACGCAAAAGGTTCGCTACTGGTGCTTAGTGCTTAGTGCTCTCGATGCTCGTTTGTTTACACAAACCACAAATACACACACTCGCCTATACAAAGCTTCTGCTCGTGCGCTTGAAAAAGTTGTCGTCCGCTCGGCATCTCGTCTAGTGGCTGCTGTGACTTTGTCTGCTCTGCATTATAGCTGACTTGCTGCCTGTGGCTGAAAGCATAAAAGTGTAGATAATTTGTGTTTCGCTTGCGATTTTTTCCATTTTTTTGGCCAAAAACAAAAAGCACTTGCTGTTGTTGTTGAAAAAATAAAACAAAAATATAAAATTAAAAATTAAATGAATAAATAATAATTGAAAAATCAGTCATTCCTCAGCCTCACGCGCTCGTTGTTGACATTTGCTTTTGTGCTTGCTTTTTTTCGGTTTTGTTTTTGTAACGCAATAACGGCAATTGCCACCTGTTCTTTAAAGCGCAGCAATTCGTTTGATTGACGCGTGTCTGCCCATACGATTTCGCAGCAAAAAAATAACTGCGTTGTGCGCGTATTTACACACTTTAATAAAATATTAGTAAGCATTAAAAATCGCTGAAAGCCGTTTTCGATTTTTGTTCGAAAAAAATATAAAAAAACCACATTAAATTCTTTATAAAACCGATAAAATAAAAACGCAAGAAAAATCTTAAAAGTGTTTTGTGCATATAACAAAGTTCTAACAGCAACAACAATAAAAAAATAACTGCAACAACAAAACAATTTACTAAAAAAACAAAAAACCACAATTGTCCAATTACTAAGTACACCGGCAAAATCAGTGAAAGCCCGTAAGCCACTTAAATGTGAAAGAATTCTAGCAGCGTAAGAATTCTATTGTCTAAAATAAATCGTAGAAAAGTAAAGAAAAGCATCTTCTGAATTTTGCACCAAACTCCAAGAAAACGGCGGGATTATTCCATTACATTGTTGTTGGTTTGCAGTGAAAGTAGGTGAACAGCAGACCCTAATAGCGATTTGGTGTTATATTTGCAGTTCACGGCGCCATAAATAATGTAAGTGTGAAACAATTTTTACTGAAAATTATCGTGAAAAACGTGATTGTTAACTACAAATTATTACTTTTCAATAGTAAAAAAAAATGTAAAAACACGAAAACGTGCAGAAAATGCATGCCAATTTTATTTTTAGGGAAATTGAATATTTAATTTTTTTTACATGACTCAAGTTATAAAAATGTTTATTGAAATATTTTTTATATAGTCATAGCTTTTGAAAATTAATGACAGTGTCTTCAAAACTCGTAGGTATTAAATCAAAGTTATAATTTCAGTGTTGCCTTTACATATTAGTTATTAAATAAAATATTTGATTCTTTAGTTTTATTACTGAGAATTTGTAAATATAAAGTTTTAAACTAAAAAAAAATATATTTTTTCTAATAATCTATTATGGAAAACATACAGTTGTGTTCAAAATAATAATAGTGCTAAAAAGCCAATATTAGAATTTCTTATAAAAAGTTTATTATTTTTTTTCTGTGTTGAAATTGAGTACGAACTTAACAGAAACATTAATTTTACATATTATATGGCTTTTAACCACTAACAACTAAAAATGCTCGTAAATTCGTTGTTAAAAAATAGTAGTATTTCACATCTGGTTTAAAAAAGTATCTGAAACATAAGTAAATCTAACAAGTAAGGAAGTGCTAAGTTCGGGTGTAACCGAACATTTTATACTCTCGCAATTTATTTATTTAACTTTATTTATATTATATAATACACAATTTGACCCACATATTCGTCATATATATTGTATAAAGTCCATTGAAAGTTGGAAACCATAATATTAGGTTAGAAGCACCGAGGTCCTCGTGTTCGATATATGGGGCCTTAAAAACCTATGGTCCGATTTCGGCGATTTTTAGAGTGGGGCTGCCACACTATTAACATAGTATTTGTGCAAAGTTCTGCACCGATATCTTCACTAGTGCTTACTTTATATATTGTAAAGTAACCGATTCAGATCGTCTTCAAAGTTCTGGTATATAGGAAGTAGGCATGGTTGTGAAGCGATTTGGCCTATTTTCACAACATATTATTTGGAGGTAAGGAAACTAATACAAACCAAGTTTCATTTAAATCGGTCGAGTAGTTCCTGAGATATGGTTTTTGACCCATAAGAGGGCGACGCCACGCCCATTTTCCATTTTGTAAAAAAATCTGAGTGTAGCTTCTATCTGCCATTTCCTATGTGAAATTTAGTGTTTCTGACGTTTTTGGTTAGTGAGTTAACCCACTTTTAGTAATTTTCAGCCTAACCTTTGTATGGGAGGGGGGCGTGGTTATTATCCGATTTCTGTCATTTTTGGACTGTATAAGGAAATGGCTAAAAAACACGACTGCAGATAGTTTGATTTATATAGCTCTATTGGCTTGCGAGATATGTACAAAAAACTTAGTAGGGGGCGGGGCCACGCCCACTTCCCCAAAAAATTACATCCAATTATGCCCCTTCGTAGTACGATCCTTCATACAAAATTTTATTTCCATAGCTTTATTTATGGCTTAGTTATGGCACTTTATGTGTTTTCGGTTTTCGCCATTTTGTGGGCGTGGCAGTGGTCCGATTTTGCTCATTTTCGAAAGCAACCTTCCTATGGTGCCAAGAAATAAGTGTGCCAAGTTTCATCAAGATATCTTAATTTTTGCTCAAGTTACAGCTTGCACAGACGGACGGACGGACAGACAGACATTCGGATTTGAACTCCACTCGTCACCCTGATCACTTTGGTATATATAACCCTATATCTAACTCGTTTAGTTTTGGGTGTTTCAAACAACCGTTATGTGAACAAAACTATAATACTCTCTTTAGCAACATTTGTTGCGAGAGTATAAAAAAGAAAACATTTTACTAATTCTTTTTAGCCGGGTTGTTTGCTAGAAACATTAAGGTTATATAGTTAACCGATCTGAACAATTTCTTCGGAGATTATATTATTACCTTAAGCACTAATCCATGTCAAATTTCGTGAAGATACCACGTCAAATGCGAAAACTTTCCATACAAGCCCTTGATTCCGATCGTTCGGTTTGTATGGCAACTATATGCTATAGTGAACCGATCTGAACAATTTTTCGGAGATTAAATTATTTCTATGAACAATAACCAAATTTCGTGAAGATATGTAGTAAAATGCGGAAGTTTTCCATACAAGCCCTTGATTCCGATCATTCAGTTTGTATAGCAGCTATATGATATAGTGATCCGATATCGGCAGTTCCGACAAATGAGAAAATTGAAGAGAAAATAACATCTGCAAAATTTCAAAACGATATCTTAAAAACTGAAGGACTAGTTCGTATATATACAGACAGACGGACATGGCTAAATCGACTCAGTTCAACATACTGATCATTTATATATGTATATACTTTATAGGGCCTCCGACGCTTCCTTCTGGGTGTTACAAACTTCGTGACCATCTTAATATACCCTATTCAGGGTATAAGAAGCTCGAAAATTCGGTGTTCACAAAAATAGTAGTATTTCACAACTGGTTTAAAAAAGTATCTGAAACATAGGTAAATCTAAAAATTATGTATAGATACAAAGAGATGAAGTTCAGTACTTGGCCGAAAGCCCCTATTATATAAAAGTGCCTTACAGGGACGCGTCATACAGTTGATTAGGCCTTCATTAAGGGTTTTAGTTATTTCTTTCCAAGAATCCTTCACTATTACCCAAAGTACGAGATTATTGCCTTTCTGAATATCACCCCATAGGTTATCTATGGAATTGAGGTCGGACCATTGCGCAGGGCAGGGCATGACCTTAATCGCTTTGATACGAAACCACTCCTTGGCTAGGTCATTATCCTGCTGGCCCCGCCGCAAATAATTAATTTTATAAAAGAAATGGCAGAAGGAAGCTGCTCACAGATTCTTTCAAATTCAAAAATTTGAAAAATCATATTTCAGGAACTACATTACCGATTTCAATGATTCGGTTTGTAATATTTTCGGATGATACGAATCACTTTTTGATTCGTTCACTTTACAATATATACATTAGGAACCAGTGAAGATAGCGGAATACAACTTTACACAAATACTGTACTTGACGTGTGGCATCACTTGTGGAAAAATTGTCGAAATAGGACTATAACTTTTCAATGCCCCGGATATCTAACATGAAGACCTCAGTGCCTAAGGGTAATTTTCCATTGAAAATATCGGAAAACCTCTCAGATATTTTAATTTAATTTAGAGGGAATCTTTTTTTTTCAAATAGTGTATCTCTGTGCCATAAATCGGGTCATAACTCTCCTTACCTCCCATATACCTAATTATAGGGTTTTCAACAATGTGAGCAGTGGGCTTTATACCGCATATATCGATTAATATGTGAGGTATCTTAGCAAAATTAAGCCAGCATACAGTCTTGGATATAGTGTACCTTGGTGCTGAAAATGAGTGAAATCGGTTCAGGAATTACCTCAGCCCTCGTCTACTATATATGATGATTTTCGTTATTCTATTGGACTTTATGTCGAATATATGGGTCAAATTGTGTGTTATCTTAATAAAAGCGAGAGAATAAAATGTTCGGTTGCACCTGAACTTAGCCTTTCCTTACTTGTTGGGGCCATATTTGGCGAATATGGAGACTGGGTAGAGACATTGTTACAGTATTGTTTTTGGTCAAGAATTAATGAAAAAGCAAGGAATTGTGAGCTTCTTTTAACAAATGAACATCGCCAAACTCAGAAAAAGACGTCTGACGCTAGCGAACTTTTTAAATTAACGTTCTTTTTTGAAAACACCTAGTATACCCCTTTTTCGTCTTCGTATTTTGAATATTAAGAAAGAGGAAACCGTCAAATTCATCCATTTTAACACACTAAAAACAAAGATGTGAACCAAATCGAACTGTTACTCAATTTTTTCGTAAAAACAGGCGCAGCAGCCGATTTTAAACGCCTTACGAGTGTCTGTAGAGTGCGTATTCACCCAGAAGACAGAAATATTCTTACTGAATATTGAGTTTGTTTAGAGAAGGAAGGTGTAAAATTTTGATTTTTCTGGAAATTATGTATTATCTTTTATGCGTTTTAAAATATAACAGTAGCGGTGTTTTGAGATTATTTTTTGAAAATGTAAATAGAAAAGTTGAAACATTAAAAAAAATCAATAGATTTTTTCATTTTGAAAATTTTCTACTCATACAGAGAAAAAATAAAAAATTTATAATAATATAATAAATAAAAATATATAAAATTTATATTAAAATTAAATTTAAATATATCACATAACGCACCTTTGACACGCACCTCAAATGCAACTATTGGCATATAAATCATCCATATGTTGTATGTAAGAACGCATCGCTGCTGCCATGCATTTGCACACACTTCTCTATCCCTACCACCGACCAAACCGCCTCACATTTTATGACCATCTCTGTGTTGTGCCACTTTTTACGATTTTACAGTTATTCACTTTTTATTTTATATACATCTTCGTATTTTTATTACATTTCATTCTGCAGTGTTTTTTTACTTATTTTTTGCAAACTAAAAAGTTTTCTATTTTATTTTGTTTTTGTTTTGTTTGATTGGGCTCTTTACTTGCTGTCTGTCTGTGACTGTGTCATTAGCAGCGGCGTGTGATCTCGTGGTACGCATGCGCAAATCGTGTTTTCTACTTTTTTGTTTGTTTTGTTATTGGTGGTGCTGCTGCTCCACTACCTTAACAAAACACCTTTTCCAGCGCGGCTTAACAACAACAGCAGCAGCAGTGTTGGTGCACTTGTCGCCCAGCCAGACTTGCGGGTTTTGCCAGCGTTCTGGTTTCTCTTCGCTTCTACCACTGGCTTCTTCAAGGCTTACTTACTTCAGCCAACTTTTTCCTCTTTGTACTCGCGTCCATTGAGTACAACAACGACTCGTTGATCTCGTTATGAGCGCTTCAATAGCTGCATTGCAAACAACAAAGTTAAAATTTGTATGTGTGTATGTGTTTCTTTGTAGAGTAGTCTGTCTGTGTGCGTGTGGCAACTGTCTTTTTGCTCAGATCATGCCTGCACTGCAGCTGTGTAACACTTGCCCGGCGAAGTTAAAACCAAAAGTTTGTTTGCATCAAAGCTGTCAATTGAGCTTGAAAGTGAATCAATGGGGCAGCAAGAGAGGGGAGAAAGAGCGGAGCGCGGAAAGAATGGCGAATTTCATGGTAAAATGCAGAAAAAATGGCAAGAGACTGTAGGCTGTGTGCAAAAGCATGGCAATTTTTCATACTTTTTAAACCATATAAACAGCACTGTGTACATTAGGGTGGTACTACATTATACAAATTTTCTTTGAAGATTTAAAAAGTGAACAAATTTCTTAATTTAGTAGTATTTTTTATGTATAATATATTAAAAATAATATTTATTTTTGTCTTTTAACTTTCAAAAGAAAATTAGTAGGGTGAGACTAAAAAAATTTTAAATTCATTTTTAGGATCAACTTAATTAAAAATTTTTTTATGCGCTTATATAATGTTTTTTAATTTGCATAGTTTATTTGAGAAAAAGATGCTCAAAAAGTCCGCCATTTTTAATTTTTTAAGGTATACCCTAACGCAAAAAAACCATTTTTCCATTCTATTTTAATTTTTAATCTTTCTTCCTACCTTTGACAGCAATGACACTTTAAAACATTGTTTTGAGATTTTTTAAGAACCACCCTAATGCCTCAATCAATACAAAATGTATTAATATCATTAAAAAAAAATTAAAAACTGATCCATATTCCAGTCATTTAATGATCTCAAGACACTCCCAATCATATTTTATGTTTATGAGAAATTTTTAGTAAAAAAGTACTTAAATTTCTCCGTGCAATTCCAAAGCAAGCACTCCACCCGTGGATATTTAACTGCAAATGCTGGTTGGTCGCTTTGAAAGTAGTTCATGTCGCTTTCAATAATTGAAATTGTTTCACTGAATGTTTTCCAATATGCTTTCGTTCACACACATACCGATATCACTATCTTTGTAGTCAACATTATGGCAACAACTTTTGAATGTTAATTAACTTGAGTCTTTACATTCTAGGAAGAATGTCTGTAAGTGTAGGGCGGAACAGCAAAGTAAAGCAATAAGACTGGGTTATCTGGCTAATTAGCATAAAAACAGTGTGTGAAGGCAGTACGAGTGAAAAAGAAAGCGGTAAATATTTGTACATACTATATAGGCCAGCTTTTGGATTGTAAGTTTGATTCGAACGTGGGACCGGGCATGTGTGAAACTGAACAGAGTTTAAAATACTTGAATTGAATAATTGAAATTATATTTTTTCATTTTGATACATGTAAAATAATTTCGACATTTCGGCATCCCGAAAATTATAATTTTAGATCCCGAAATTTCGGGATTCCATTTAAATATGAATTTCTTTTGTCATCAAAGCTTATCAACAATTTCATATTTATATGGAATCCCAATATTTCGAGATCTAAAATTGGAATTTTCGGGATCCCGAAATGTCGTCTTTTAATTTCAGCTAATTATAATAATAATTAACAATTTGTTTTAGGTTCCTAAATGTTCTTTATACTAGTAACCTATTCAGAGCATGTTAATATCTGTACCCAAAATTTCGGGATTCTTGAAAATAAATTATAATTTTCTGAAATAATAAGAAAATATGTATTTCGGGTTCCTGAAACGACAAATTTTAGAACCAGATTCGTGATGCTAAAAAATAAATTAGGTGTTCTTAAGCCCTAATATGTGCTTTTAACCCTTGGGAAAACCATAAAATTATAAAATGATAAATTTTTGAATTTTCTATGTAACGAATATGGTAATTTCAAAACCCGATTTTTCGGGATTATTGTTCTGTTAAGATTTATGAGAAATTAAATTAATTTTTTTCTGTAAAATTCGGAAAATATTTCGGGATCCCGAACATGATAATTTCATATCACGAAATTTCGGTATTCTATAATAATTTTCATAATAATTATTAGGCATATAATGTTCAAGAAATCAGTGAAAACGACCTCCCTGTAATATTAATAGCCAATTGAGGTTACTTGGCACACATTTTCTTTTATTGTTGCAATTTCAAATATTTAATAATTAAAGTCAACAATTACTTCTTATACAAATTGCCAAATTAAACTACATAGAATTCCCTTAACCCACAAAATATGTGACTTAAATACGGTTAGGTGATATCTGTACTGCTTACAAAAAAACGTGTGACATAATTGTGCCAATTCAAAAGCGAAATCACCCATGACAGATACACTTACATATGTATATATGTATGTATGCAACTACATATCTACAATCTAGCAAGAAATTGATATGCTGACATACAGAATGTGTGAAATATACCATGAAATGTGAATCGTTTCAAGCTTACCAAATATATAAATATATATAATATATATATATATACATATATATATCAGCTGCACCAGACCATATGGTTGACTGCATTCGTATCATATATATGTACATATACATATATATAAATCTACAAATGTAGATATGCATGTGTTTGCCGTTCCATTATGTTTGGGGCAGGTTTACTTTCGTTTTGGGTGGCAACACAAATTGCATAACTCTTGAACATATTGAACATACATACATAAGTATGTGGATACTAAGCATCTCAAAAACTTCCAAATTCACTGCTGTGCCAACGTAAAAGGAAGTGAATAATAAGGCGAAATTTTTGCTGGAATATATAGTGTTTATACCCAGCATTTAACTATATAAGTTTTGAACTAAATATTACTTTTGTAGGCAAAGCTTGAGATATGATCTGCACTAAATATAGATTTTTAGTTCGTTTAAGATAACTCAATATATAGTTTTGGAATAAAAATATATTCAATTAAAAAAAAAATGTTAAAAATATTTCCGGATCCCGAACTTGTACACTCGGATCACAAAATTTCGGGATTTCCAAAAGTTAGAGAAAGAGATTCAGCAAAACGCTTGGAATCCGTTACAAATTTCTTAAGACGGCTAATATCGATTCCAGCCAATTTGCTAGGATCGCCGAAAAAGGGCCTTCCGAGGTGTTCCAACCTCAGTCTGGCAAAAGCTGGACAATGTAGAAGGGAATGCTTAGATGCTTCCATCTCGCCTTCCTCCATACAGCTTTGGCAACTTGCATCTGCCACGATTCAAAGTCTCACCGCATGGGTACCCATTGGACAATGTCATCGATTCCAATGCCAGTATTGTCGCCCTGCTGTCTGAGTGAATACATACCTCTCTAAAAGAGGAGCAGTGCGTCCAGTGCTACTTTGATCGCAGCGACCTCTGCTTGGAAGACACTACAGTGGTCAGGTAGTCTAAAGCTGGTATTGATAGAGAGCTTTCTGCAGAAAACTCCCCCACCCAACTTTCCCCTTAGCTTCAATTCATCCTAGAAAAAGCTGACTGCACTTCTCCTCCATTGACTTCTTCCTTTCCACATATCCCTCGTAGGTACCTCAAGGGGACGGTTCCGCGGTGCAGTGGTCCAAGTAGTCAGAGATGCAATCGAACCGACGGAGAATTTCAGAATGCCCCTGCTTGGTACCGATCATGTACTCAGCATCTCTGAGTCTGACAGCGACCTTAGCCGCAGTGCACCTATCGGCGATATCAACAAGTGCCACGTGTAAGATTGCATTTAGAGCCATTTTTGGTGTTGTTCTTAAAGCCGCCAAAGTATGTACAAGAATATTTTCATCAGGAAACCAACACTTAGGTTTATCAAGATCGAAGTATCTGAAAATCTTCTCGTGTAGATCGATTATCGATGATATCGAGGAGATCATAAATGGCTATTATCAGCGAAGAGTCCATAACGATAGATTAACTTGTTATTATATTAGATATCGATCGATTCTCTCGGGAAATTTTTAACCAGTTTCTCTTTTAGAGTTTCAATAGTTATTCTTTGCTGAATCTTTCTCTTCCACTACTAACGGATTCCGGTTATAAAACTGTATTTGTTTGTAACTGTTATTAAACTGTATAGAGACGGCTTTCCAAAATACGTTGCAACTAAGTTCTTCTGCATTGGTTATGGGCATAAAATGCCGTTTGCATTTTCCGCTTACATAATATATGCCATGCCATGCATGTCTATGGAGCCAGCATATGAATGAATGCGTTCACTTGTCTTGCTTACCTCGATGCAGCCAAAAAAATTTTGAGCGCGCACTAATTTGGGCCACAACAACACAAAAGCGCGACTGGGCTTTCAATTTGGCAGCCGAATTGTTTGTACTGCAGTTTAGCATGAAGTAATTAAGTGAGCTTGTGCAAAATTTCGGCTGCTTGGATTCAAGCAGCGCACGCGTTTTTTGTACAATTTTTTTACTTTAAATTTTTTCCATTTTTGGTTTTCTATTTTAATTTACTTTGTTGCTGAAAAATCGCTTCAATATGCTAGCGGCAACAACAAAAGCAAAACGGACCTTTGTCCAGTTTGCATTGACTCTGTGAACTGAGCCGCTCTCCAACAGCCACATTGCAATTTGGACTTTAACTTCAACTAAGATTTCGGCGTTTGTTGCTGCTTGCGGCTTGCTAATCAAAATCTAAACAGCGTTTAAGCGCATAAAAAAATTTGAATAAAAGCCAAATTTATTTAGCGTGAAGTTGTTTTTGAAGGCAAATTTAAGGTTACGCGTTGATGATTCGATTGCCTAATGATTTGCAAATTATGAAAAAAAAACGCTGAAAAATTGTATTGTAATATGTAAAATGCGGACTACCGTTGCTTGTAGCTATGTAATGTGGTGTTTGTTGTAATTTTTATTTTATTATTTCTTGTTTTTCATAATTACTGTAATATTTTGCTGTTGTAGTTAAATTGATTTGTTTTTATTTCTTTATTTATTATGAAGTAAGATTCACAAAAAAGTCTCGAAAATATTCTTCGAAGTGTGGTAAAAGAGAATAGAATAGAGGGAGTGCAGAGATGATATAATAAGCCTATTTTCATATTTGACTAACAAAAAAAATAATTTGTTTTGTGCTATCTGAGAAGACATGATACTTTGTCGAACCCTACGAACGTTTAATTCCACGTTCTCAATCTCTGAAAATCATGAATTCGTTCTTAATGTTCTTTCGTGTGACCAAAATGATGTTTCCGAATTAAAATTTATAGACCTAGTATCAAAGACTTCGTTTCGTATTCCTCAACCATCAGTCATTATCCCAAGATGCATAAGTTTCTCAATGATCAAGTACGGGGCTAGATATCCAAGATACAGCATTTTTGCTCCATCAAAAAATGAAAGAAATCCAAATAAAACGGATGTTTGCGACACATTCTCACCTTTAATATAGACATTAACTTAGCTATAGTTTCAACTAGTTCACTTGTCTGGAAATATACCTTGTACCTGTTAAGTAGTACGACCATTTAAATGGAAAGTGCCGGATTTTAGGGTCGTTAAGGGTCTACACCAGTGCGATATTTTCAAAAAATAGATTTTCTTATTTTTGCGGTAAGGTAAGGTTTTTTTGAATAGTTTTTGAATGGCAGCGTTTTAAAGACTGGTATTAAACTACTGACGTTATAACTCAACATGACATTGACCGATCAAATTTAAGTTGAGTATTCTTGAATATATTTACTACATTTTTTCAGAACTACGCCATTTTGTTAATTTTTGATATATTTCAAAAATCGTGGGTCATTGTATAGTAAATGTATTCAACTTTATTAAGCTTTTTGATTTTTTGGTTTGAGCTACTCTCGGCCGGAATCTTGTCAGCAGTTGGGGAACTTTTTTTTGGCACCTCCGAAGTGCCAAACACCGTTATTTTTCAATATTTTTGTAAAAAAACTTTTAAAATATAGCTGAAAATATACCTTATAATGTCCAAAAAACTTCGAAACAATCTTATATTAGTCGAGATCTTTAACCGATCTCTGTCCCAAAAATTGTTTACAGTTTTTCTAATCTCTTATGCAGTTACATCGGAATCCATCTTAGATAACCTTTATAGTCTTTAAGGGTGCTGGATCTATGAATAAATCTTGGTCAATGCGTGTATAGAGCTCTACATTAAAAGATTGTTGATCGGTTATTTGGCCATAAGACATTGAATCGGACCAGATCTTCAACCAAATTCGGAACCGGTATAACGACGTAATACTCGGCCAAAAAAAGTAAGAAAGTAAATATTATTCTCAGAGTAAGAACTAAGATTTCGAAAGAATGGTAACTAAGACATATTTGCAACATAGAGACTGCCATATTTAATCTTTGTGTAAAGCATAAAATTATAATTTTCTGAAATAAACAAAATATAGTATTTCGGGGTTCCGAACATGGTAATTTCTTATCCCGAAATTTCGGGATTTTAGAAAATAATAATTATTACGCATACTATATGACTGAAAATGATCTAATTGAGGTGACTTGGCATACATTTTATTTGTCCTTCATTTACTGAAATGATGTTTCCAATAAAATAAAATAATAAATAAAATTTATAAAATCAAAATTGCCAAAGAGTTCTTTCGAACTTCTGAACACCGGTCAGTATCTGAGAATGTATTAGTTTTTCATTGATTAAATACGGAGCTTGAATGCTAGGTCAAAAAATAGAAGTAATCAAATTGAAACGGATCATCGCCCGAGAATTAATTACAGATAAATATTGTCGAGATCCTTAGCATAGACATTAGCTCAGAAATTTTACTAGTTTGGATTCTGTTAAGCACATTTCATTTAAAGATCTAGTGTCTTTCTAATAATAGGTGGGGATTTTATCGGTAGTAACATTCTCAAAATAAACGTTAAGCTTATTTTAGTCAAGATTTGTAACCGATCTCTTTGCCAACATTTTTTGATAATTTTTCTAGATAATACTCTTTAATGTAGTTAAATTGGGATTCACCTCTCTCGTCTTTAAGGGTTATAACGCTTATAAATCGAGGTCAATGTACATGTACATAGAGGAACTATATTTTAATATAGACCTCTCGGTTATTTGACCACAAGAGGTTGAAACTGTAAAGATTTCCACACAAACATTTTCAAACACACTCCTAGAATGCTCCATTGAATTGAATTCTGAACCGATTTGAATATTCATTGGCGTAATAGTCAGCCCAAAATAGATGGAAAGATCATTTGTTTGAAAATTTTGGGACGATAAAATAACCTAAAAGATTAAAGAGGTTTCATAGTTGTAAATAATTATGAGAATGGTTGCTACCTGCTTCAATCATCTTTTAAATCAATAAAATTTGTGAGACAAGCGAATTATGAATATATGGATATTATATTGCTACTGTTTAAAAAAGCGTAAAGTGAAAATTATTATTTTTTTTGCAGGAGGTTGCCACATATTTAAAAACCTTCTTTCAGTAAAAATTATGAAATGAAATAATTTCTTCAATATGAATATTTAAATTGAAAATATTCAAGGTATAAAGGTGAAATTATTTTTTAGGAAGGTTGCCACATAATTAGAAATATTCTTTAAGCTATACTTGTAAAGATAAATGAAATTATTATGCGACGAATAAAAAATAGTGAGGTTTGAAAATACTTAAACTTCAAAATATGATTGGTGTTGCCACCTATTAAAAGATATTTTTCAATATTACAATTTTGGTAGCAAATGAAGAATCAGTATTTTTGAGGGGATGCGTATCACACACTGATTAACAACAATAGTATAATGGAAAAACGAAACACGTAAATTGATATGTAATACACATTTAACTTTTTTTTTATAAATTCACCACTAAAATGAAATTAGCCTGTCTATCACAAACCCTCGCTGTACTTAAATCACACACATTTATGTGTCGGCCATTGCTGGCAGTGGAGTTTAATTCCTTGTTATTCCATTCACCTCAGTTGCAGTCAATTCACACATCTATACAAAAACACAGAGAAAACACGCATACAAGACATGTTCAAAAAATAACGGGAATTTTCGTATTTTTTTGGATTATTTTGAATTCATTCGTTCGTCTACATTACATTAATTTAGACGCCTTCAAAATAGTCTCCATTCGATATTATGCATTTATGCTAGAACTTTTTTCAATTGTCGAAACACTTCTCAAACTCGATTTTTGAGATAATTTTGGGCTCTTTCAGCAATTTCTTGTTTGCTTGTAAAATGAGGACGGTTTAAGGCTCTCTTTTTCGAAATAACAGGAAGTCATATAGAGTAATTTCATTGGCGAAAATGGGTATTTCAACAAATTCTTAAATTCCCGTTACTTTTTGAACACACCTCATACTTTTTTGCACACATTTGCGCATTTCCCGGTTTGTAAAATTTTTCGAATTATTGCTTTCCTCATTAATGCTAAATGTTGCAATCGCTTTGATATTTCTGTTTTTTTTTTTGTAATTTGCACATTTCTTTTATAGTTGTTGTTGGTTTCGCTTTACCCACATTTGCTGTAATTTCTTCATAATCTACGCCTTTTTGGTTTTGGTATTTGCAATTGTGTATTTTGCCGTTGTTTTTGTGTTCGTTTTATTATTTAAGCGCTTGTTTTAAACCAGTCTGTCGTTTTGTTTGCAGCCGCGCGTTATTTGAGAAGCGTGAACAAGGCAGCGTTGCATGGTTACACCGCTGCAGAAATTGAGAAAGTGATGCGAATGTTTTTTTTTTCGCCGGTTTGTTGTTGTTTTAATTTTGCATCTGTTTTTGTTGTTGTTGTTTTGTGGAGTGGCTGCATTTGAAAGTTTATATTGCTTAGCAATGGTTAATGCCCGGTCGGCGCATCGGTTAGAGCGTATGTTATATGTTGTATATATATACATACCTATAGTATATACTTACATTTGATCACTGACATTTGAAAGGAAACATAATAGTCGCACTTTATGTAAGTATTAACATACATACATAATCGTAGTTACATTTGTATTTATAGTTGGGTCATTGCTCCTCAGGTCATTATGCAGGTGGTTAAGCGTTGAATAAGCTAATAAATATTGACGCCTTCTTCTTCGGTATTTTTTTGGTGGTTTTTCCTCAAAGGTGTGGTTTGCAGATTAAGCTATTACGTGCATAATTGCATTTTTGGTAGAAAGTATGATTTATTCGATAATATTGAAGTGGTGAGAATACTTTTACATTGATTACTGTACATATGTTACACTCTACGACTGATTCACTTGGAAGTACGCTAAATACTTGACCATAAAATCATCTATAATAGAAATAGTTGCCAATCATTTTGTTGCAAAGCTTCGTAATATTAAAGGGGTTTTCAAAAAGTAGCGTGGTTACCACAGCATCACGCTAGCAGAAGTCCAGATCCTGTACCCAATTTTCGACGGTTTTCGAAGCATAAATAGGCCGATTGCAATTTCACGTTCGATATTCGTACGAAGTTCATCAATCATCGCTGTCTTTTGGACATAGACTATAGACCTGATGTAGCCCCACAGGAAATAGTTTAACGGCGTCAAATCGCACGACCGAGGCGGCCAATAGATGGGGCCATTTCGTGAGGTAACACGTATGGGTATTCAATATATCGATTGTGACATTCTTTGTGTGGCCTGTGGCCCGGTTTTTTTGTAACCACATATTGTCCAAGTCAATATCATTCAATTCGGGCCAAAAATATTCTGTTATCATTGAGCGGTAGCGTTTCCTATACACAGTAACGTGTCGGTATTGATCATCACGTAATAAGTATGGCCCAATGACGCTGTCGGCCCATAAACTGCACTAAACTGTAATTGTTTCCGGTTGCATTGGTAACTCATCGTGTACGGGTGGATTGCTACCTGTTCAATAACGCATATTTTGCTTTTTGACGGAATTCATTCATCCAGAAATGAACCTCATCGCGGACGACCATAAATAGGAGGTAGCGCTCTTAAAGTTAAGGCCACATTTTAATACTTTCGACCCGTTGTTGGATTTTATATCTTTCCATGATGAAATGGCAAACCTCACTGAAGGGAAATGTCAAAAGAATGGTCTATTTTTGTAGCGTCCGTTTTGATAAACCCTTTATTTCGTAATATATTTTAAATTTTAAACATGTGGTAACACTATGCAATTTATACTTTATATTTATGACATATATATTATATCTGTTCAGTTTAATGATCATATTTGAATATATCATTTTTTTTTATTTTAATTAAAATCAAAGTTTGAAATAAGTGGCAGCCCTTTTAAAAAATAAATTCAGCTGTAAGGCAATTTGAATTTTTTTTAATTCCATATTTTTACTATTTCTAAGCTGCACAATAAATTTTATTTGTCTATTAGGTCTACAACTTTGCTTCCGCCGTTTTCCAATAGATGTATCTAGGGCCAAGCACTGGTCGATTAACCCAACAAAATATTTGTAGAGATCTGTTTGCATCGCAAACTTATTCTCAACTGAAAATCTCACCTTTTGAGCTGAATTCTCGACATTTGCGGGAAATCTTGCTGAGGCTCATCCACATTTTTAACCGTTTTTATACAAAAAAAACTTAAATTTACAAATAAACGGCGGAAGCAAAGTTGTAGACCAATAAAATTTTAACTGTATGGCAACCCTCCGAATTTTTTTTCACTATTTTGATCATTTAAGGGGCTATACCAGTGGAATCCATGAAAAATTTGCGATTTTTTGGACATAATAAGGAATATTTTCAGCTACATATATTTTAAGACTTTTTACAAAAGTATTGAAAAATATAAAAACATGTCTTCGGAGGTGCCAAAAAAAAAACAGTTCCACCACTGCTGATATTATTCTGGCCGATTGAGTAGCTGAAACAAAAATATTCAAAATTTTTAAAAATATCAAAAATTAACAATTATGTAGTTCTGAAAAAATTGTTTTGTTTTAGGTTAAAAAAATGTCGTTTTTTAATCCCAAATTGTGGGTTTTTTAACTACCAACCTATCAAAAAAATCGCAGGTCATTGTAGAGTAAATATATTGAAGAATACTCACTACAAGGAAGTTCTACATTGTCTAGATGCAGTAGATTCGTTGATCTATATATTATATTTTTCAATTTTTGTTTTAATAAAACTAAAAACCATTGTGTGGATTACCCTTCCTTATAGCATATTCAAAAGAGTTTTCCGAAAAAAAAATTAAATTAATATGTTCGTAGAGGTTAAACTATAAGTTCTGAAAACCTTTTTTTTATGTTTTGAAATATTCTAGCTTGGTACTGCTCTCATTACTATATTTAGAAAAACGAAATCATTATCTTCTACTTTAAACCTCTCAATATTAAATACAGACTTAAAGTAAATATTACTATTCAAAGGAAAAAAAAAAAAAATAAAATTAAAATATTTCCGTTATTATAAATATGTCACTCGAAAAAATAACGATACATTTTTATGTTCACTTTTTTAATTTTCAGCTTAACCGTAATTGCGAAATTCAGAGATTACCATTTAAATTGAAAACTAATTGATATCCGAGTGCACACTTACTTAAATAAATATACACACACATACAAGTGTTCATATTTGATTACATACCACGTCAATGCACACAGTTAATCGCTTTTGCTTTTTTGTATCATTTCCATTTAAAAATTATTTTCAACTTAATACCCAGCATGTATGCAAATTTAAAGAGCTAATTGGTTGGACATACTTATGTATATTAAAAAGCTTATATTAATACCTATGTATTAACTATATGCGTAAGTGTACGCATTTAACTGTTCACAAACATATATGTATATATATATACATATGTAAGATAATATCATTTTTCGAGTTAAATATCTGTTGCGTATGCGTTAACGCCCTGCGGTCAGCTCAAGTGATGCTAATGAATTCATGGCAGAAGCCACTGTGTCAGCGTCAATGATAATTATACATACATATTATTAAACCTACATACATACAAACGCACGAATAATCATACTCAGCAATGCGTAGAATAAACTTTATTTATAATTCTCACATCTGCATATTTTTTGCACTTGTTTGTATTTGTATTAATAATCACTATGTGGTATATAGAGAATAATATGAACCGCCTACCATTTAATTGGCGACCGCCGCTTGAGGTCGGTGCCGCTGCACGCAGTCTGTGGGTGTTAATGAGCGTTCGTTTGGCCATTACGCAACAACGCAATTTTTATGCGATGCAGCAGTTGCATAAATTTGGAAAAAAAATGCAGTTTCAATAGAAGTTTGCCGTTGCATAAGTGGGTCTGTCTGAGTAGGTCGAAGGCGAAAGATTGAAAGTCACTGGAATAATAGATCGTGTTGAAATTATATATACATATATTTTTAATGAGTGGCCATTAGAATTTATGCTTAGAGAGTTTAGATTTAACATAAGGAGGACAGTTTGCCTTATTGGAATAGACCTGTATTTTATAACAAGTAAAGTCCCATAAAGTAATAACTAATTCGGTGATATCCATGGAACCAGCCTTTAGGTAAGAGTTAGGTTAGGGTTAGTGGTTAAAGTCATCAGTCATCTCGGGATCGATATATTCATCCAATCATAAAGAATAATAATTTAAATAAAGCTTTACTTTTTACACTGTACAAAGCTTTAACAATATCTTATTTGTGATATAAACCCTTTTGGTGGACAAAACTACCTACACGTGTTGTTGATCTTACATTTCTAGGAAACATTGCGTATACGCAACGTTGGGAGTAACAATAGTCAGTTGTTATTGTTACTCAGCATGCCATTCGTGTTAGAAATGTATTGTCAATAATGGGTTCTCGCTATTCTAGGAGTAGTTCTGTTTTGTTTTTATTATTCAGTTGGTTCTAGAACGTTGAGCTAATAGCATAGATAACTTGATACGTGACTCTTTGGTTCGAGAGAGAGCTGTCAAAACTCGCATTTTTTATAACATTTCGGAACAAATTTGACTCTATAAAGGACCTATTGTCTGTCATTGAAGATCCTCGCAAACCTCGCATTTTTTTGATAATTTCTTTTCTTCACACAAATTATTTTGCATTCTGAAAGAGATAGGCTGAAAGATTTGCCACTGGTACTATTCGAGAAAATAGAACAATGCATAAAACCATGATAAATACGAAAACTCATCAGAAAAATGAGAGAGGGTCATTTGATTTCAACATTGACCAAAAACATGAAGTACTATTAGTTCGATGGAATGACAATTCTGTGGTAAATGTGGCTACTAACAACGCAAAAATCGAACCATTGGTTACAGCAAAACGTTACGATAGAAAAGTAAAAAAATGGTGAATGTGCCACAGCTCTAGGTTATAGCAGATTATAATAAAAATATGGGAGGCGTCGATCTGCATGATAGTGGAATTGACAATTATAGGATTCGAGTAAGAGGGAAAAAGTGGTGGTGGCCACTGTTCATCAATTTGATAGATTGTGTTTTAGTAAACTCGTGGAAGATTTACAATCTGGCAAATGAGCGATCTATGACTCAATTAGAATATAAATCTTACGTTGCTGTTATACCTACATTTGGCGTAGGAACCGCTTTAAGCGATTATAGCCGAATCCACCAGAGCGCGCCACTCATTCCTCCTTTTTACTTTTTGGCGCCAACTGGAAACACCAAGTGAAGCCAGGTCACTTTGCACTTGGTCTTTCCACCGGAGTGGAGGTCGTCCTCTTCCGCGGCTTCCCCCAGCGGGTACTGCATCGAATACTTTCAGAGCTGGAGTGTTTTCTTCCATCCGTACAATATGACCTAGCCAGCGTAGCCGCTGTCTTTTTATTCGCTGAACTATGTCAATGTCGTCGTATAAATCGTACAGCTCATCGTTCCAGCGTCTGCGGTATTCGCCGTTGCCAATGTTTAGAGGACCATAAATCTTGCGCAAAACCTTTCTCTCGAAAACCCCAAGAGTCGTCACATCGGATGTTGTCATCGTCCACGCTTCGGCGCCATACATCAGAACGGGAATAATGAGCGACTTGTAGAGTTTGATTTTCGTTCGTCGAGAGAGGACTTTACTTTTCAATTGCCTACTCAGTCCAAAGTAGCACCTGCTGGCAAGAGTGATTCTGCGTTGGATTTCAAGGCTGACATTGTTGGTGTTGTTAATGCTGGTTCCCAGGTATACGAAATTATCTACAACTTCAAAGTTATGACTATCAACTGTGACATGGGAGCCAAGACGCAAATGCGCTGACTGTTTGTTTGATGACAGGAGATATTTCGTCTTGTCCTCATTCACCACCAGACCCATACGCTTCGCTTCTTTATCTAGTCTGGAAAACGCAGAACAAACGGCGCGGTTGTTGCTTCCGATGATATCAATATCATCGGCATACGCCAGGAGCTGTACACTCTTGTAGAAGATTGTACCCTCTCTATTTAGTTCTGCAGCTCGTATTATTTTTTCCAGCAATAGATTGAAGAAGTCGCACGATAGTGAATCACCCTGTCTGAAGCCTCGTTTGGTATCGAACGGCTCGTTGCTGTTAGTTTGATGAAACCCGAAGAAGACCAGCTTGCAGATAATTCTCACTTTTTGGGTAATTCAAATAGAAATTTAGGAAGACCATCCAAAAACGCATTACCTTCCAATATTCGCTTCGATAATATTGGTCATGTCATAGAGGAGCACGAAAATAAACGTCGAAGGAGATGTAGACAGTGTAGAAGTACAACAATTTATATGTGTAAAAAATGTCAAATACATCTTCTTGCTGATTGTTTTAAAATATTTCACTCACGCTAATCGCTATAACTGTTTAGCGTAAGTGAAATATTTTAAACGTATTTTTATGACATAAAATATGCATTTATTTTTACCCTTGGGAGTTAATGGGTTAAGGCGACAACATTAATGTAACCTAATGATTTTTTTTTTTGAAAAATCGAAAATTACAGTAATTTTTTTTAACACACCTCGTATAACCTTTCGGAGTCATCAGCTTTTCAACAGTAGATTTACATTAATAAACTCTTGTCTAACCTCTAATATAATTCAATCGAATGAAACGGAAACCACTGATCTTAAAAAACATTGCAATACTGTGGTAGAAATCTCCGATAGTTTTCCTATCGAAATTTATGAATCTCAGGGACTTTTATGTAGAGTCACATCCAAACAACAACAGTGTCTAAGCGCTTCTTGAAGTTTTGAGCTATAATAAAAAAGAAGTATAGGTATCTTATTTCCTGTAACTAGTACTTCAGGGCTTGATAATCCTTCAGCTAAATTAGTCGCTAACTAATCTTCAAAAGTACTATTGTTATAAAGTCTTCTCTTTCTCTATGTACTCGTATGTAGAAGTGAACTGCAGAGAAAGTTTTCTCGAGAGTATGTGACCAATTATTAAATATGTTCTCATATACTCGTATGTAGAGAAAATTAAAGTACTCTGCATAGTCACTATGCCTTTGGGTCAATTGCTGCTGTTCCCCAAGTGGCTTACTCTACTTGCATTCAATTTCTATTCTCTATTCGCTGACAGACTGCCTGCACCACTGACAAACTAACCGACTGTCTCTTTATAATTACCTATTGTCATTCAATTAAGTTGACATTTATGCGGACACACACACACAATTACTCAGGTTCTACATGCTCATACATTTGTTCTTACCGCTGTCTCTAATTCCCGGAGATTACCAGAGTTGTCTGGCTAAAGATTGGGCCAGCGGTTGGTCGCCTGCCATAAGCCAAGCCAATGAGCTTGTTGTGGAGTCCATATTAATGCAAATGAATAACACCACCAGCAACTACACACATACATATATATATATGTCTAATATAAATTCCTGTACTACCATGGCTAGCATGGTTAGCCGCTTCTAAGTGGAGTAAGAGTGCTGACCGCGTGGGAGTAGGTTAAATTGTTTCTGTGGCCTGAATGCTGTCTAATTTTCTTCCGTCTAAAGTATTGTTGTTGTTCTTGTTGTTTTTGTTGTTATTTGCTAAGTGCTTGAACGCCTGGAATGTGAGTTTGGAATTTTATTGCTAATTTGCTGACAACAATTGCTGAAGTTAGAAGCTGCTTTGAACGAGCTAGAACTCGTGTGCTACAAGTGTGTGTGTGTGTATCTGTAGAGCATTTAATGACAATATGTCGTTGAAATGGCAAAAGTCAAAGTACAATTAAGTGTTCATCTTCCGCACAAGACGAACGAACATAAAGTCGATTGTGCAGACGTAGAATGAGTAATTAGTAGAATATATATAATTTTAGTGGCTCGTAAAAAATAACTTAAATGTTAAATTTTAGCTTTTTTATTGTATTTTATGTTATCTAATATTTTTAGAAAGGGTGAAGAAGAACTTACTTCTAAATTTGTTAAAAAAAATTCCTCTAACGCGGCTTACATTGAATTTTTTTATAACCAGACCGAATTATGCTACGAATTTGCTCTTTTCCAATATAAAATAAAAATTTAACTATTTAAATGAGTATATTTTCTAGTTCTTGAATAGTAGTTAATAACTCCATTATTATTATTTTTTTTTTTGAATTTCCTGTTTTTTATATTTTAATCAACATGGCAACTACTTGTAAATTTTAAGAATTTTTTTAGCAATATAAACATTTTTATGTTTCAATGTTTTTATTTTTATAAACATTTTTTTAACAATATGGGTTGTTGTCAAGTATTCTCATATTATTTGTTTTCAAAATATTTTTATTTGTTGTCAGATGGCAACCCAGTTTTTAACATTTTTCATAATAACAGTAAAATTTTAATACTACTATTTTTTAGGTATCCTAGATCCTAAAATCGTTTATTTATATGGTTTTACTAAAAGCTCTTTAAAGCTTTAAAAGTTTTCAAATTATTTTTTTGATCTTAAATTCTTTTTATGTATTGATCTCTAAGAAATAAAAAAAAAATATAAATCTTAGATATATGAAGAAGTCATAAATCGGCAAATAAAGTGTTTGAGAGACTTAATTATTTTCGATTCGATATTTTACGAATAAAAAGTAGTGGAGCTGTCTTCAGAAAATATATTATACCGTCTATCAAATCATAAAACCAAACCTGGAGCTTTTCTCAAAAATCTTTTGGTTGAAGTCAAATTATTTATATGGAAAATTCATCGGGACTTAGATCGCTAATGCTCATAAGCATTCTTATCTTAAGGGGTTATATATGTTAAAGTCGGCCAAAATATCAAAAAATTTATTATTATTTTATCTTAAAGTATACGATCTTAAGAATGTTATGGCAAATGTATATAGAGATTTAAGCAGTAGAAGTTAAAGCGTTTTGCTCCGCTACACAAAAGACAAAAGAGTACTTGAAACTTTAAACGCGATTATCTCGAAATCATATTTTTCCGAAAACGTCTTTGCGGTGACTTGGATTGCCGAAAGAGTTTTCAATCGATTTCAATTCTTTTTTTCAAATTGTTCGCAATTTATTTGACATGTTCTTGAAAGATTTCGTTTAAATTTTCATATTAATGCTATGAATTTTTCACTACATTTCATCAGATGAAAAAAGTAGCCTTTTTGAGAAAATCGTCCCCGTTTGTATAAAATTTTTTTCCCCCATTTCAATAAATCGTTTGAGGAACAAGTCCCCATACTAACGAAATTTGTTTGGTTTTATGCATTCAGTTGAGCTGATGGACTGGAATCGTAATCACGGCAAGCCTTTTTGAAAAAAAGCGCGTACTTCCGAGCGTAAAATGTCATAACTTTGACAATTATTAGTATTTTTGTATGTTCTTGAGCTGATTTAACAGATTAGATATTGTCAGAAAATGTAAATTTTCCCCATTTTCCCGCATCCCAACATATATAATCCTTAATAAGAATATGCCATAATATTTTATTCCAAGCGATGGCTTCAATACTTTATAAAGCCTTTTATTTGAAGGATCGTTCATAAAATAAAAATGTATAATAAAGCATTATTATCATTCGAAAGCTGGAATCTGTCTTCAAAATATATATTTCAACAAGATAACGTTCCAAAAAACTCAAGCTCTAGGTATAATAGATTTGTGTCGATCCCATCTCATCATAAAAACCTACCTTTGGTAAGAGTTTTCAAGTTTACGGTCTCAATAAAAATATGCATTCATATTTGATATTTCAAAATCTATTTTTCATTTTCTAATGCAATTTATAACAAATTAGCGGCGCATTTTTCAAATATTTTTTTTAAGCTCCTTACTTAAAACTTTGTCACAATCGTGCTCCCAACTCAAACTAGTGAAAAATGTTAATTTACTCAAGACAATAGCAGTTAAACAGGATTTTGAATTTACTACGCTACATTTGCGCAGACATCTACTGCTACATACATCTGTATAAATATAGTATACCGCTAAGCCGGTGTGGCAACTTGACAATTTCGACAGAGAGCGCAGTTTGTATTTCACAAAAAAAAAAAAACAAAAAAACTCGTTGGTCAAAATCCGAGCAATTTGATAATAATTTGAACAAATTTCCATAGTTGCATATGTAAATATGTAAATGCAAATTCCAACTTGCGTAAATCAATTTATTTGAAGACTTTTATTTATAGACAGTTATACAATAAGCGAATGTAAGTTTAGCTCGAGCTTATCTTAAAATCATTAAAGGCGAGACAAAACATGACGCCAATGAAGTGTTAAGACTTTAAAAATAAAAACCAATATAAGAATTCTTAACTTATTTTTAAATATAATTTAGTTTTATATATGTATTCATATTTATCGTAAAAATAATCGATTTTCGATTACACAGTCACACAAAAAAAATTTACTATGTCCTGGGGATCTTATTTTGTATGCTATTTGTTTTTGGGGTCGTTGAATCCGAATATGAATCCGTACATTTAATCGCATTAGGTCAGGGTTTTGAGATAACCCTGGAAAACCAACATGGCGGACAGCGATTTTTAAAATTCATCGGATTCGCTTGAAAGTCACCACTCGTGGGTTTTTGGGATCGCTTAAAACGAATACGGTGTCGGTTTTTCGCAATTTAAAATTGCTGATCCAATATGAAGGACGTAATTTTGAAAAATTCATCGGAATTGCTCCGAATTCGATACTCGAAGGTTTTCGGTGTCGGGTTGTTTTTTGTGCAGCTGTGTTATTGCTAAATATATTTTTTGTAATTCTTTCTAATTGCGGTTCATACTAGTTAGACCTACAGAAGGAACCTGCTAACTTTCATAATTTTAATTTTAAAATTATGGTTTTTAAATAGTCATCGATGTTTATTATTTCTCAAAACAAAATAGGTGATGCCTAGATTTTCAGCTAAATAATTCATAAATATGAGATAAAAATAGGTACTCCTCTCTTAAATCTAGATTTGGTTCTTGAATTTAGTATATGCCATTTTCTGAAATTTCCAACTCATCTCAAGAGTTTTGAGCGAAGTTGGCTGCGGTTGTTTGAGTGCCATTGAAATATTCCAGCTATGTATGAGTATGAAAAGCTTGAATAGCTGGCCGACATGGGTAATGCTCGAAAATTTTATGAAAAGATGAGGCGTTTTACAGAAGGTTTCAAGACCGGAGCATTATCATGTAGGGACCGAGGAGGTAATCTGGTAACGGATGTCCAGAGCATACTGGGATTATGGAGGGAACACTTCTCCGACCTGCTCAATGGCAGTGAAAGTACAACACCAGAAGATGGCGAACCCGATTCCCCAATCGATGACTATGGAATAGATGTTCCATTACCCGACCATGAAGAAATTCGAATAGCAATTACCCGATGGATTACCGGCCGAGCTATTCAAATACGGCGGCGAAGAACTGATAAGGTGCATGCATCAGCTTCTTTGTAGAATATGGTCGGAAGAAAGCATGCCTGACGATTGGAATCTTAGTGTGCTCTGCCCAATCCATAAGAAGGGAGACCACACAATCTGCGCCAACTACCGTGGTATAAGTCTCCTCAATATCGCATATAAGGTTTTGTCGAGCGTATTATGTGAAAGACTAAAGCCCACCGTCAACGAACTGATTGGACCTTATCAGTGTGGCTTTAGACCTGGAAAATCCACAATGGACCAGATATTCACCATGCGCCAAATCTTGGAAAAGACCCGAGAGAGAAGAATCGATACTCACCATCTTTTTATCGATTTTAAAGCTGCCTTCGATAGCACGAAAAGGAGCTGCCTTTATGCCGCGATGTCTGAATTTGGTATCCCTGCAAAACTAATACGGCTATGTAAGTTGACGTTGAGCAACACCAAAAGCTCCGTCAGGATCGGGAAGGACCTCTCCGAGCCGTTCGATACCAAACGAGGCTTCAGACAGGGTGACTCACTATCGTGCGACTTCTTCAATCTATTGCTGGAAAAAATAATACGAGCTGCAGAACTAAATAGAGAGGGTACAATCTTCTACAAGAGTGTACAACTCCTGGCATATGCCGATGATATTGATATCATCGGAAGCAACAACCGCGCCGTTTGTTCTGCGTTTTCCAGACTGGATAAAGAAGCGAAGCGTATGGGTCTGGTGGTGAATGAGGACAAGACGAAATATCTCCTGTCATCAAACAAACAGTCAGCGCACTCGCGTCTTGGCTCCCACGTCACTGTTGACAGTCATAACTTCGAGGTCGTAGATAATTTCGTTTATCTGAGAACCAGCATTAACAACACCAACAATGTCAGCCTTGAAATCCAACGCAGAATCACTCTTGCCAACAGGTAATTTCGACCGAAGTTGGCTGCGGTTTTGTATGCGAACGAAATTTTTGTACGATTCCATTTACAGAATCGGATCAAATCGCTTACTTTTTAATCAAACTCCCTAAACTCTGTTAAGTAGACGAGTTGGTGTTCATTTGTTGCTTTAGCATGTCTTCTTTTGGCTCTCGCTTATGAGAAAACAGAGCTAATAATGCTTCTACTTTAGTTTTTATACGCTTTAGTTACCATTTACTCACTGTTTATGGTCTCTAATTCACCTTTCCCATTAAAAATATTAAATAATGCAACATTTATTTGAATACCTCAGAGAATTTACAGTTTCAGTTCCAACTAATCAGTTTAAAAATTATTTATGACAAATGTCACCACTAAGGAATTCTATAACAACAATAATATAATTTCAATATAAGTTAATGGAAAAATTAGAATTATAAATGCTTCATTTGTAGCCAAACTTGCTTTCAGGCACGTTCTATAATTTGCATATCCGATTGTTGATAGCCAACCATATACGAAGATATGTGTGAAAGATAGCGCGGAAATTAAGTGATTGTGCATATACTCGTGAATATATACAGATATTCCAACAAATATATATGTGTTTAAATAATTTTATCTGTTGCCATATATGAAATTGCAATGCTTATACATAAATATAATTTAAATGAGAATATTTTACTTATATATACACACTCACACAGCTTCAAATATATATCCACTGGAAGGTCAAGTGTATAGTACCCCAGAAATTGGAAATAAATCATCCAGCATCGATGCAAATTAAAGTGAACAAATTAATAAAAAATAAATGATTTACTCACATACATATATGTAAATGCATATGAGTGGGTATTGTGTCTGTATGTAATTGAATAGAGTATTTAACAAACAAGTTTATTTAACAACGAAAAGGGCGTAACATTAATAAATAATTATAAGCTGTGACTTGTACAGTGTGTCACATAAATACGACACAAGTAAACAGTTTTACTAAAGAGTGGAGATGATTTAGATGGTATTTACTACAACTTTGCTTCCGCCGTTTTCCAATAGATGTCTCTAGGGTCAAACACTGGTCGATTAAATCGTATCGATCTTGGACATTTGTGTCAACATTAACCCAACAAAATATTTGTAGAGATCTGTTTGCATCCCAAACTTATTCTCAACTGAAAATCTCACTTTTTGAGCCGAATTCTCGACATTTGCGGGAAATTTTGCTTTTATTTTTTAATTCCAAGAAAAGTGCGGCTGAGGCTCATCGAATGCTTTCGGATACGTACGGTGAGGCTGTCCTAAGTGAAAGAACATGTCGCGAATGGTTTCAACGTTTTAAGAATGATGATTATGAAGTCGAAGACCGGCATGGTGGTGGAAGAAAGAAGATTTTCGAAGAAGCTGAGTTGTATGACGTTCAAACCCAAGAGGAATTGGCCGAGTCGTTGCAAGTGCAAGCCGTATCAAAACGCCTCAAAGCCATGGGAATGATTCAGAAACAAGGAAACTGGGTTCCTTACGACTTGAAACAAAGAGATGTTGAACGGCGCTTATTTGCATGTGAACAGCTGCTTCATCCCATTCGGTTTTTTTACATCGCATTGTAACTGTCGACGAAAAATTGGTCCACTACGATAATCCTAAGCGAAGAAAGTCATGGGGAACGCCTGGACATACCTCCAAGTCGACGGCAAAACCAAACATTCACGTCGCCAAGATCATGCTCTGCATTTAGTGAGACCTGCGGGGAGTGATATATTATGAGCTACTAAAGCCAAGTAAAACCATCACAGGAGATCGTTTGAGCCGAGCACTAAAAGAAAAGAAAAACGGTCACAGTATGAGGAAAGACACGATAAAGTCATTCTCCAGCATGACAATGCTCGGCCTCACGTCGCAAAGGTGGTCAAAAAATATTTGGAGACGCTGAAATGGGAGATCTTAGCCCACCCGCCGCATTCTCCAGACGTTGCTCCATCTGACAACCATTTGTTCCGATCGATGGCACACGGTCTAGCTAACGAGCACTTCAGTTCTTATGAAGAAGTCAATAATTGGATTGATAATTGGATCGACTCGAAAGATGAGGAGTTCTTTCGTCACGGAATACGCATGCTGTCAGAAAAAAAATAAAACTAGCTATCACTGTAACAAAATTACGACAAAGTATTTACTCATATATTGATACTCACATTGCCTGTACATTCATTACGTAAACGTTATGGAATTTTTATAGCATATAAAAAATCAAATTAAGCGCGTCAATTAAAATATATTTATATAAATGTTAGTTTAGAAAAGTAATGCTAGTAATGGTCATAGATGTGCTCAATCGTCTATATATCACTACAGTAATGAACAATAATTTTATACATGTATGTATAATATCCATTGTTTTTGCTTTTATTGTGTTTGCGGTTAAAAATAAATATTTTCACACTTTTCGCTGAAATCAATGCTCATGCTAATCAGTCAGCAAAAAAAATAAATTTAATTAGTATATAATAAATTCAGTTTTGAGAATAATCTTAAATATCTATACATTTGTACGTGAATATATCTACTTCAAGTAAAATTAAAAGAAATTTCTACGAATTGACTTGTATAGTACGTGAACGTATTTTTATACTTTCGTGCTCCTTGAATACATTTTAATCTGATGAAACTTTATGGAATCTAAATCTGAAAAGGTTTATTCTTGAAAAATGCTCGATTAAAGCGCTGATTTAGAACGATTTATCATACAAAAGAAATATCGTATTTTATATATATATATATATTTGGCGTAGGAACCGCTTTAAGCGATTATAGCCGAATCCACCAGAGCGCGCCACTCATTCCTTCTTTTTGCTTTTTGGCGCCAACTGGAAACACCAAGTGAAGCCAGGTCACTTTGCACTTGGTCTTTCCATCGGAGTGGACGTCGTCCTCTTCCGCGGCTTCCTCCAGCGGGTACTGCATCGAATACTTTCAGAGCTGGAGTGTTTTCTTCCATCCGTACAACATGACCTAGCCAGCGTAGCCGCTGTCTTTTTATTCGCTGAACTATGTCAATGTCGTCGTATAAATCGTACAGCTCATCGTTCCATCGTCTGCGGTATTCGCCGTTGCCAATGTTTAGAGGACCATAAATCTTGCGCAAAACCTTTCTCTCGAAAACCCCAAGAGTCGTCTCATCGGATGTTGTCATCGTCCACGCTTCAGCGCCATACATCAGGACGGGAATAATGAGCGACTTATAGAGTTTGATTTTGGTTCGTCGAGAGAGGACTTTACTTTTCAATTGCCTACTCAGTCCAAAGTAGCACCTGTTGGCAAGAGTGATTCTGCGTTGGATTTCAAGGCTGACATTGTTGGTGTTGTTAATGCTGGTTCCCAGATAAACGAAATTATCTACAACTTCAAAGTTATGACTGTCAACAGTGACGTGGGAGCCAAGACGCGAGTGCGCTGACTGTTTGTTTGATGAGAGGAGATATTTCGTCTTGTCCTCATTCACCACCAGACCCATACGCTTCGCTTCTTTATCTAGTCTGGAAAACGCAGAACAAACGGCGCGGTTGTTGCTTCCGATGATATCAATATCATCGGCATACGCCAGGAGCTGTACACTCTTGTAGAAGATTGTACCCTCTCTATTTAGTTCTGCAGCTCGTATTATTTTTTCCAGCTATAGATTGAAGAAGTCGCACGATAGAGAGTCACCCTGTCTGAAGCCTCGTTTGGTATCGAACGGCTCGGAGAGGTCCTTCCCGATCCTGACGGAGCTTATTTACTACATTAATTTTTAATCGCATGCAAATCGAGTTGAAACTGAAATGCAATTTGCAGGTTGTTGTCCACGCTGTAAATTTGGTTGTGGTTATTGATAAAATAGCATTCAGCTGATAAAACTTACCAACTTCGTATGAACAGCAAAAACCAAAATGTATAACAGCTGATCGTTATCGAGTAGCCGGCTGTGCGAAAGGTAAAAACTGGTTTCTCAATCATAATCTTAATGTGTTAAACTAATTTGGCTGTGCGAAAAGGCTATAAACCTAATAAATCATACTATTCCGTCTTAAGTAGACTATAATTAAGTATTAAGATGTATGTAATACAAAAGGTGTTATTTTATGAAATTGCCAGAAGTTAAATGAAAATAGACTAATAATCGAAAATAGTTTTAAAACTTACAATATTGCTAGCAAACAACATGTTAAACTATTTCAAGATTGTTTTTTTAATTTTTTTTTGGTAATAGGATTACCATATTAATTCAATTTATAAATATTTGTTAATCATAAAATTTTAAAATCAATATGGTTATAAATTGAAAGCAATTCTTTCATTGAATTTCAAATAAGTGTGTGATTATAAATTATCATTTCTGGACTACATAAAGGTTGGTTTTCAAGAAGAAAATAGAAGATAAGGGATTGCCATTCAAAATGATTGCGTGCAAGTTGCCACCATAGCTGGCTCGAATAAATTTTACCCGACAAGCCCAATTTTCCGCCGTTTGTCAGCAACAAATGTTGTTCCCGAGTAAGTCTGTTCATTATGAAATGCAAATCAAATAAAAGCTATCGAAAAGACTAACTCCAGAAAGAAGTATTACCTCATTGAAAACCACACGTCTAAAGAAAATATCCGTCGTACCAAATTTCAGTTCTCAAAAAATTTGATCTGAAACTTCATATTAATTGAAAATATTATATATAGTTAAATGAAGTTCTATAAATTCTCTCATCTCAATGAGACCAGTTAATACTAGTACTAATGACTTCTGCAGAAAGCAAGTAATTTATGCCATTTATAGACTTTATTTTCATTTTACAGGTGTGTGGGTATGGCTACATGTGTGTTCCCATGATATTTTGTCTAGGATTTTGTACTTATCCAAGTCAATCAACTTGCAGACTAATTTCTACGATTTAAACTAATTACTTACGAACTTTGGAGTGGTAATAAATTATGTGAATATGATTACAAAAAAAATTAAGTTAATTATAAATCTGCAAGAATTACTTCAAATTGTTTGCTCAAAGTCTAATTTTGGCTTAACATAAAAGCTTTTTAGTTGTTTTTATGAGATATACCAAAAAGTTTGCTCGCCATTAAGCATGCTATTGGAGGTGAATTCAGAACAGCTATACTCATACTAACTTTTTTTTCGATTTGATGTTATGTACAGTTATTTTCGGCAACAAAAAAATAATAATTGAGGTGAATTTTCCACAAATTTGCAAAATCGACTTGTGCTATTCTAACTGAAAAGTAGGATTATTTAAGTATTTTTAGAGCTTTTAAATTTCATTTCAATTTATTCGTAAACATATAAGTATAGGGTGACTTTTTTGAAAAAAAAAAAAATTTATAACTCTAAAAAAGCACCCTTTATATAATATATAAAAGCAAATTAGCAACATATTTGGTGCTCTATAAATAAATATAACAATACAAGTACATAATTGCACTTAATTAGCAACTTTAATAGAGTGCGTACATATTCTAAATACTTACATACTATATAGATACATATGTACATATGAATCTACAAACAGTTGTTTGCGCACCTTTGGTCTACTGCATAACTCCATTTTTTTCATATTAATGTACATATACATTACCTTATTTCATATTAGCAGTGTGTCTGTTTGTGCATAAATGGCGCTAATACCTTTACTAAAGGCCTTTTGAAGTCTACTTAGCCAACTATTTGCTCCGTTTATTTGCTTTTGTTGATATGTATGTTTGTAGTAAGAGAGCATTAGTCTAGTCTGCTTTTCAGCATGTGTTTCCAAGCTGCTGTGGAATTCTTAATTTGTCAGCTGGCTACTTTTATAGCATAAACACATACATACATACACACACCTGTGTTTGGCAGCGTTGCTAAGTAGGTGTTGCAGGTTATTAGCGGAACACTCTTGCTGCTAAATGAAAAGACAAATTGCAAGCAAAGTGGTCAACGCTTTTTACATGCATAAATAAGTAATTATATAAGTAGGCATTTACTAGTGTATGAACTTAAACTGCTGTTATTTAGTCAGGCGTAAGTCTAAGTGCTGTAAGAAATGTATGACTAAATATGTAAGTTCAAATGCATGTACGCATTTTTATTAGGGTGATCGGGTTTTATTTTTATACTCTCGCAACAAAGTTGCTAAAGAGAGTAATATAGTTTTGTTCACATAACGGTTGTTTGTAAGTCCTAAAACTAAACGAGTTGGATATAAGGTTATGTATACTAAAGTGATCAGGATGACGAGTAAATCCGGATGTCTGTCTGTTCGTCTGTCCGTCCGTCCGTCTGTGCAAGCTGTAACTTGAGTAAAAATTGAGATATCTTGATGAAACTTGGAAGACGTATTTCTTGGCACCATAAGAAGGTTAAGTTCGAAGATGGGCGTAATCGGACCACTGCACCGCCCACAAAATAGCAATAACCGAAAACATATAAAGAGCTATAACTAAGCCATGAATTGAGCTATTGAAAATTTGGTATGAAGGATCGCACTATGAGGGGCATATGCGGATGTAATTTTTTTGGGGAAGTTGGCGTGGCCCCGCCCCCTTCTAAAATTTTTGTACATATCTTGTAAACTACTTAAGCTATATCAAGGAGACTTTCTAGAGTCTTTTTTTTTTAACTGGGAGTCGTTCCGCCTACTTATGGATCAAAATCCATTTCTCCGAAACTACTCGACCAATTTCTATGAAATTCGGTATCTTCCCAGCTTCCAAATGATATGTTGTGAAAATAGTTCAAATCGTTTCACAATCACGCCTACCTGACATATGCCAGATCTTTGAAATCGATCTGAATCGTTTACCTTACAATATATAAAGTAAGCTCTAGTGAAGATATCGGAACACAAATGCATAAATACTACATTTAAAGAGTGGCATCGGCATTCTAAAAATCGTCGAAATCGGTCAATAAGTTTTCAAGATGAGGACCTTAGTGCTTCTAACAATGGGTAACCGAAAATATAGGTAGTTAGGTAAAGTGGTTGTCAAATGACGCACCTAGGCCTTTAGGAGGCCGATTGTAAGTCTCTCAGATATTTTGAAGAAACTCAGAGGGAATATGTTTCTTCTAATAATATGTCTCCGTGCCAAAAATGAGTGAAATCTGGTCCCTATCTCCCATATACCTAATATTAGGGTTTTCAAACTTTAAATGGACTTTATACCATGTATATGCCGAATATGTGGGTCAAATTGTGTATTACATAACATTAATAAAATTAAATAAATAAATTACGAGAGTATAAAATGTTCGGTGACACCCGAACTTAGCCCTTCCTTACTTGTTTTTTGGTTTTTGGAATAAAATAAAAAATAATTTGTTTTTAATTTTTGCAATAAAAAATCATTCAGCACTGCTTCACGAAGAAAGTCATACAAAATTGAGAACTTAACAAAACCGATCACCCTAATGCTTACATTTAATTTACGCGCTTTTTTCAAGTACACTTAAATATTATTTATATTTTCATAAATATATACCTTAAATAAATATTAATATTTCAAGCAAAACTGCAGCTCAGCAAAAGCAAGCCACACTAACCATTTAAATATTTTCGCCACATGTATTCCACATATGCTCTGGTCTGTTGGCTTTTGTTTATTTCACTATCTTTGCTTTGGCAACTTTGTTTTATCTTTTTATTTTTTATTCCGCATTTTTAATTTTTCTTTGCATAACTTTCAAGTCATCTTTCTTTTGTTTATTGCGCCACTCTTTTTTATTTAGTTCGTGTGTGTTACTTCATCTAGTTTTTATTCAGTTTAGTTTATATAATGAGTCTGCTATGTTGACATTGAATTTGATTAAATGTGTATCAAAATGCGTTGCCGAGATAAGAGGAACGACCTTTAAATAGCGAACAAATGCAACTGATGGCCATGGTTAGTTGTATATATGTATAATCATTTGGATACAAATATACATATTTTATGGAAGCAGTATGTATGAGTATAAACATCTGTCATGCAAAGTTATCTCAGATATGTATAATGGAGATAGTTAGCGCTGTCGTTTATCAGAATTTCGTTTGCGGAAACAGATTTTAGCTGCTCTAATATTTTTTCTATAATGATGCAGACATAATATTAATGGGTTTTGGTAATAATTTGACTGTGGCGCCATCTATCGAAATTTTATTATTCAGTGTTACAATGTTGTTAAGGGTTAGGTAGGTTTCAGTGGCTTTTTTTTTGATATTTACAGTCATATATTTCATTTTAATAATTCAGCGTATCAAAGATACATTTTTAAACAGTATTTTGTGTAATTTTTATTTAAAAATTCCGAAAACTCGGCTTTGGCCCTCATCTCACATGACGTGTCCAAAAGAAAGGTCCTGCTGTGAACATCAATACTCATGATTGATTCATCTTAAAACAATAAACCACAAATATTTCGATAGTACATGGCTGAGTTTAGTTAATGAACGAAGGAAAAAAGAAAATATTAAAATTTGAATTTTTGACAGAGTTTTAACCAAAAAACTCACTTTTTTGGTCGAATTTTCGGCATAAAAAAAATAATTATAATTAAGCTATAAAAAATCCTTCATTCATTAACTAGATAATGCTATTCCAAAGGTGTGTTTAAAATTTGAACAAAATCGCTTCATAATTGTTTGAGATATTGTGTCCACCGACTTGAAATTTTAAGTTTTGAGATAAATGCGTTTAAAGTTTTACATTCTTACTGACGTGGCCTGATAGGCGAAACTTCCAAGGGGTATATTCCTTAGAATTTTACTCGGTTTGATTTGATATTGTTGGATAATATTTTAAACATATTGCACTATTTAATAAAACAATAAATTTTGAAACCCATTTAACCCGTTTAGAGAGTTTGGTGGAGGCAGAACACGAGGAAGCCCTCCACTCCGTTGGAAAGTCCATGTGTAGAGCGACGTGGTTTCTCTTGGTATCATTTATATAATTTTATGGTGTTATCTGATGAGAAATTAACAAAATAAAACTTACTAAAACTGTAACTAAAATTATGTTTTTCTATAGACGAATATTTATATAATCTATTATATTTTTAACACTATATGGTACTATTCTAAAAAATATTTTTTGTTTAAATATATGTATTTACAGACGATCGACAATAACTTTCTTTCTTCTGCTATAGAACAGCTAATACATCACTGATCTCTGATCATCTGAAGTGAAAATTGTAAGTACAAAACCGATTTTAATATATAATTTTATTATAAATGGTTATATTCAGAACTACTGAAAGTGCGATAATTGCACGAATGTCATATTTAACAGAAATGAAATGAATCGGGGATCACATACTTTTGCGATAAATGTACATGTATTTAGACACGATTCAAAGTTTCAAAAAGGGTAAAATCGGGCTAAGATCACGCCTATATTTAGAATGTCATTTTGAAAAAAATTTTAATGTTCTTGGAAGCTGATTAACGACTGCATTATGCTTCAAATTGTTCCTGGAGAAACTTGAAATTATTTTTAACAATTTACATTCTAATACAATATAATAAATATTGTTTTTAGACGTTTGATTTTGAATGCGGCAATACTTTTCACGGATATGGTCTTTACTGAGTTTATACTTCAGTTTGATTTGCCATTTCATAATGCAACGTTTATTGCTGATAGATGTCTCCCAATTTCTACAAAAGTTTTCGAGAATTGGACCACATGGCTGGAATTTAATCAAGCCAGCTGCTGTCACTCTTGCACGAAATCATTTTTAAAACATTATGGCAAACCATTAGCATTAAATTATACCTTTTATTTCTTTTTGAAAACCACATGTCTAAAATATGTTATAATCCAAGTACAATTAACCCCTAATTTGTATTGAAAAATAAGTTTTACTTCTCTCACTAAACATACTCAAAAACACAGGGTTTCTTTGGAACATTTTTGTAATTTTTTGTAAATTGTATAATGATTTTTATTCTCAAGATGTAAAACAATCATTAGAAACCAATCAAAAGAAATAATAGATAATCAAGTTATATAACGAATATCCTTTTCGCACAAGAGTTAATTGATCAATTATAAAGTCTGCAATAAAATACCAATCAGCTGATGAAACTTACCAACTTCTTATGAACAGCAAAATTAAAAATGTATAATGATCATTAATCGAGTAGCCGGCTGTGCGAAAAGTAAAAACTGGTTTCTCAATTATAATCTTAATCTACTACATTAATTTGGCTGTGCGAAAAGGCTATAATTTTTTAAATTAAATTGAATAAATATAAATATCAAAGATGATGACTTCATTTTAATTGTCTGACCGGAGTGACCGTTTAAATTTGGGACCTGGTGTTCGATAATTTTTATCCTTATTTTTTCAAAAAAAAAAAAAAAATCAATAAACAACTTCTATTAATTTAGGTTTCGCTTCATTTAATAACCAAATGTAATTTAAATTGTGTAATTTTCGGTTGAGTATCTGACAACGCACTATTTCGTTTTCAAATAACTGGATTAAAATGAAAATGAAAATAAAATTTGACAATTACGCATACAATTACATATAGACAAATAACTCTTTTTTGTTGCCTTATTTTTCCAATTTTCCAAATTTACCATTAATGCCAACGCAACGCAGTTCATTTAAATAAAAATACCAAATAACTGTAACTATAAAGTTGCAAATAACATTGTTGCAGCATACATAGTTTGCTCGCTTATTGCACGCAATGCGATTTCAGTTAACCACTGAAGCGAACCGCCAATGACACAATTCATTGGAATAAAAACTATCAATTAATTTTACAAAACACAATTAAATTTTGTCACACAGCAATTTTCGGATATTCGGACTACTTATTACGCTTGAATACCTGTTCGACATACAAATACATAGATTAATAATGATTTACCAATATTTGTAGCAATTTGTGCGCAACATTTTTCGGTTTATTAATTAGATTCTCTTTAGTTCATTCTTGCCAGCACTCACATCTTCTTCATTGATATATTGACAGTCTCAACTTTGTCATTTAATTGAGAGAGCAGTCTAATTGACTATTAAATAGAATATTTAATTTACAGTTAGAGTAGTTATGCTTTGCATATTACCATAAATTTGTGGACGTAAGTGATGCTTATGTCTGCGAGGGTTACCCAGAAAGTTGTAGAAATATGTTGTAATGATTAGTAAGATACTAAGAAATAGCGATATGAGTGGACTATTTTTCATAAAACTTGAGACCTTTCTTCTATATTAGTTCCTAATCACTACATTTTTTTAAACTTCACTTTGATAAAAAAAAAAACAATTTTCTCGAATATCAAACGATATTTAATACCGCATACAGTTTAATATATTCAACCAGTGACAGATGGAATCCTCTATATCGTTTCGAAACTATCAGACTTAGGCAAATTGTGTTCCATAATACTTGGAGCAATCATCAGTTCTTCGCTATATTATTTCAGGTAACAAAATCTCTCAATAATCTCTGCCTTTCATACTTTCTCTCAAAACATTTTATATTTCATATTTCACTTCAATTAATTTTTGAATTACTATTGTTCTAGACCATCGATTGTTTTCATCGTGAATTTTCATTGTGAATTAACCTTCATAAACTCTTTATATTTTTTTTTATAAAGATTTTTTTTCGCCTCTTAGTCATCTAAAGTGTTTAGTTTGAGCTCTAATAGCCTTTTCGCACAGGAGATAAGTGATCAATGAATCGGTCTGCGCTCGATGAAAGCACTGATTTAGATCGATATGTGATTGGCGTTGCAACCGTTTAGCCGATGCGCTACTTCTCTCTTTCCTTCGCAGTTCGGCGCCAGTTGAAGATAGCAAGTGTAACCAGGTCGCTCTCCACCTAGTCGCTCCAACGGAGTGGAGGGCTTCCCCTTCCTCGGCTTCTCTCAATTTCTCAATTTAAATTTTTATTGATCAGTTAATTTGACTGTGCGAAAAGGCTATAATCTCATTAATGATGAAGTAATTATATACCATAAAAATATATTTTCGAAACTTTTTTGCTTTTGTTGTGATTTTATGCATACTCTAAGACACACCCTAATGTTATATTAAAACGAATGTAGTATCAAATAGTCAAAAGCAAGTTTTTAATTACCACCTACTATACTCGTATATCATGTATACATACGTAAATATGCAATTAATTATTAATTTATTCATTGAACCATTTGTTTGCCACTACACATGTCGACAGATATTCGACATAAATAAATTATGCAATTATATGACTCTCAAATATGAATTTCGAGAGAAATGTTAACATTTTAGTTGCTGCGCACAATTTTGACTACAATTAATTGAGTGAAATGATTTGGCAATTGACATTTGACCAACAACAGCAACAATTTGTAATTATGACATTAAAAGCTATGTCATTGCAGTGCTACTCCGAAGCGCTTGAGGTCGCATTTGGTCTTGTCAATCTTATAAATGTCAAATGTGCTAATTTCTGCTTGTCAAACAAATATTAGAAATTCTGATTGTGTTTTTTGCTTAAAATATTTAATAAATATATTGATTTGGAAATTAGTTTAAGGTTGTGGTTGTGCAGGATTTGAATGTTCCTCATACGCACGGGTGGACCAGTTGTCCCTTATTTAGAGACTCACTTATTATTTTTAAGTGATTCTATAATTTGCTAGTTTCTTTTTCATCCACTTTGGTATAACAAAAAATATCTAGACATACTAAAATATTTACATATTTATGTATTTTAAGTCAGAGCACATATGTATGTCAATCTGCGATACTCTGAAAAGCTATGTATCATCGAAAAAGGAAAAAAAAAATAAAAAGAAAAGAAAAGCTATCAGAAAAGTGCTTACATTATTTAGTGAAATTGCTGTATTAATTTTTTACAAGCTTTAGCATGTTCGTTCTTATGTTTCTGCATTTTATTTCTTTGCTTACTTTAGTCGACACTGACCTACATATGAAATGACAAAAAGCATAATATGACAAAAGCCAGCTGCAAAAAAAAAGTTTAGAGAAGCATAAACAAAAACTAAAAACCACATTTTCTCGACTTTGCACCATTTAAGGAACAGACAATTCTATGAATGTTTAAAATATATATACTTTTTGTTGCTTTGTTTTTAGAAAATGCACAGATGCATGCTGCGAGTTCTTGTTGACTGTTGTTGGCAAACTTCAAGCAATAAAATAAGTCGGAAAATGATAAAACAAAACAAAAAATAAAAACTTTGTACAATACAAACTATAAAATGCATGAGTATTGTTATTACGAACTGTTTTTATGCTGGCCGAAAAGAATATGTGCATAGGAGTAGTGTGTACAGTGTGTAGATAAAGTTTTCGTACTCAAAGTATTTTTTAATTTTTGTTTTCAAATATGTTAATAATGATTTAAATAAAAAAAAAAGCTTTGAATCTTAATTTAGAAATATTGTAAGTTGTTGTTTTATATATATCATTACTACTTAAATTTGATACATTTAGTTAGTTTGATAATTTTTTACTTTTCAAATCATATTTCGGTTCGCTGGCGACTTAGTATTGCGTTTCGTTCGACTAAATTTTTGTAATACAGTTGAACTTCCATAACTCGAAGTTCTCCATAACTCGAACTATTGAATTGGCAATAGAAGTGAAAATTCATACAAATTACCTACCGTATCTCGGAAGTCTCTCTAACTGGATTTGTGGATTATGGTGATTCGAGTTAGAGAAGTTCCACTGTATTTTAAAACTATTTATTACAAATATTTTCCAAATGTTGTTACTTTTTACTTTTATTTAATCCTTTCATTAAACACGGTTCTTAAATTTTAGATATTTCGAAATGACATGAACGGTTTGCATATGCACTTTACGCTTAAAAAAAAATTAAAAAATAATTTTCGAATTCGAAACATGTTCGAATAAATTATTTTCGAGTTCTAAATATGTTCGAAAAAAATTATTTTCGAATTCGAAACATGTTCGAAAAATATTATTCGAACTCGAAATAGGTTCGAAAAAGATAGTCAAATATTTCATAATCTCACATTCATATTCTAAAATTCGTTAAAATATTGTCTTCGAAAATTCGAATTAAAGAGTGTCCGATTATTTATTTATTCACTGTATTTATGTGCACATACAGTATGTCTCCATAAATAGTATGCACTTGTTTATTAAAACATTGTTTGTGAAATATTTAGTGCCAAAACGTTTTCTACAGATTTATACTTTTAAGTTATGGTCATACAAAGAATTGTTTGCTGAACGTTGACCATTATAACTGCCTTTTGTTAACAACATCAAATTTCGGTCAACATTTATTTGATCATAATTTATGAAAAGCATTGAGTCTAAGTTTAAAAAAACATGGTGTACAACAGTTATGGAAGAGAGAGCACTTAAGATTTTTTCCATATAGTGAATAAAACCCCACCTTGCTTCTTAGTTTTATTGCATTTATTGAATATGATTTATTGAACGGAATCAAATAAAAGGTTAATCCCTCCTCCCGACTTTTCAAATGAAGTTAGGGATTATATTGATCCATATGACCCACTTATAGATAATTAAGCTGGATTGTTTTCAAATTGAGCCATGTAAATATGTGTACCAAAACAAGACAAGATCAAAAGCTCCAGTATGTATAAAATCTCAGTTTTCCACTCTGATACTGATCTGTAGATCCTTATTCTCTTCTTCATTTCTTTTCACTTTCTGGTTTGTCTTCAATAACCTACTCTATATAAATATTTGTAAGATCTAATTATGAGGGATCGAACTTTGATCTACATGGTTCAAAGTAGCGATGCAATAATTATAAATTCTTCAAGGGTATTGTGTAACGTTGGTTTGAAGATCGATCAGCAACTTTCGTCTCGGTGGAGATCCCTTGTAAGACCCGAGTATTTTTGGTTGGAGTTATAGTACAAAAACTGTATTATAGTAATCTCTGTGTAGACAAAGCTCTATTCTCACTAAAATTATTGAAAACTTTTCCATATATTTCAGTGTCTCCAGCAGCAAAACTTTTTAGATGTCAAACAACCCAAACACACCACTATTTCCTGTCATTCGGAAAAGCAAAAAAGAGAAAAAACACACACAATTCATATGATTTTCCATTAGTTTTATTGTTATTGTTGCTTTTAATTTGAGAGTCACTCAAATGATATGCAATCTAACGGTTATACGATTTTACAAATGCGAAATATGAACGGATGAACGCAATGAACACGATAAAAGCAATTGAACTTAGAGGCGTAGAGCGTAGAGTTGCAGTCGTCGGCGGAGATGGAGTTCGGTGCAGGGCGGTTGATAATTGCATGCATTTGTGTCAACGTTGTTGCTGCCACAGCAGCCGCCGTCGCTGCCGCTGCCGCTGCGGTTGGTGTGGTCGGTGTGACTGCACTTTGCAAAGCGTTCACCACTTCCAGTTGCAATCGCATGCGAAATATGGTTAATAATCCCAAATGAAAATTGCAAATAGCAGCTTATACACAGCTGTCATAAATTTGTATGTATGCTTATTTGTGCGATGGAAACAATTTCATGCTGCATTTGTTGTTATTAATTGAATGTGAGTTTTACACTCTTTTAATATTGAAGTCTACACATTGTATTATATTTGAATATATGAACTAACTATGGAAAATATGCACCTAATTCCATACATATGTACCCGTACATTAGTCGGTGTTAGAATTTATTGCCCTGAGAATTTGTTCCAACTCTATGCAGGCATACGGTTTAAGTACCTCATTTTATTATGTGCATGAATAAAATGTGAAGTTACAGTTATGGAGTGCAAATCTACGCTCCAACGCGCTTGATCGACGAAATTTGTGCCTAAACTATCTGGGTATACATACATATAGGAGTATTTCGTGTCATTACTCGGACCATTGTTGAACCAGCAAAGTAGTTGTCGATTGATGTTTTACTCTGTTAACTATTAATCATACTTTAGGGTGAAATTAAATAATATTAAAGTGAAAATCGGACTTAAATAATATAATTTCAATTTCAAACCGATTTTTTTATTGGTTGAAAATTAGTGTTTTTATACGTTCATACCTAGAATTTGAAGAGAGATTCATACCTAGAATCGAGATTCCCAAGACCACTTCCGTTTCTATGTATAAAGTTCGATTCTGTAACGTAAATTATGAATTATTAAAGTTGCATGTATAAAATAAAATCAGGATTTTAAGAGGCTCTGAGTTGAAATGAGATTGACGGTTTTTTTGATGTTGGTGTAGTTTTTACTGGAAATGTTAAAAACTAGTTAACATGGAGTTCCACTCCTTTCTTTCATTAGAATTTTTCGAGAATAGCGAGCTCGAGTCTCCTCTGCTCCTCTGATCTCTGATTGGAGATTTTTGACCGCCTATATGTTTTCAACCCAGAGATACTGCGGTGCTGGAATATTGTCCAAGTCCATATCATCCAATTCGGGCCAAAAATAGTCTGTTATCATTGAACGGTAGCGATTCCCATTCACAGTAACTTGATCATCATAGAAGAAATACGGCCCAATGACGCCGCTGGCCCATAAACCGCACCAAACTGTAATTTTTTCGGGATGCAATGGTGACTCATGGAGTATATGTGGATTGCTGCCTGACCAATAACGCATATTTTGCTTATTAACGAAGTCATTCAGCCAGATATGAGCCGACTATAAATTGGATGTAGCGCTCTTAAAGTTGAGGCCACTGACTCCGAATTTCGGTATTAAATTTTAATAATTTCTACCCGTTGTTGGATCGTACATCTTTTCGTGATGAAATGACAAACCTTACTGAAAACAGATGTCAAAAGTGCGGGAAAAAATATGGTGCCGTATGCTGTCCCTTTCGGTCTACTTCTGTACCGTTCCTTTTAAAAAGGGTTCATGGTTCTTCTCGGTTGCTGTATTTAATATATCTTAATATATAAAAATCACTTGTCACGTTGTTTGTTTTCGATGGACTCCTAAACTATTGAACCGATTTTAATGAAACGGACACTTGCCCTACGCTGCGAAAGATGTCGCTGAAAATTCAAAGCAAATTCAAAACAAAAATCAGCTGTTATTTAAGCATCAAATCTATTTGTGTTAGCTCGAGACAGGTTAACCAAAAATATTGTGCACCAATTAGTGCTAAGTTAAATTAAAATGTTTATAATTCAAAAAAATAAATACTACTATTAAAAATTAAGAATTATCTATCCTAAGATTATAAAATTAAATTTTACATGTTATCAACTAACAATTTTGTAATTAACATATTTGTTAAAAACTTGAATATAAAATCAAAAATGAACTATTTTATGATAATTTGTGCTTATTATCAACTCTACGAAAATTTTCATCAATAATTTTAAAAATTTTGACCTCAAGTTCAAATCTCAATCCCGTGGATTTTTATACCAGATATATACTAAGGTTTCCGTCTTTATTCATAAATAATAATTTCACTGTAGTGAATAGTTTACTACAACACAGCAAATCTAAAAGTGAGGAAATGTTCATTCTGAGAATTCGAATGATTCAAACCGATTTATCGTTTAAGTTCAAAATTTTACAGTTTCATATGTATATACATACATAGGTATGTATGTGTCATGTTAGCGTGTTGGAGAGCCATCTTCTTTATTTGTTTACAAGCTACACAACAAAACAAAAAACGAACTTCGCCAAAAATATTTAAATTGATCAGAGACGTTATTCCCTGAATATATTAACATTCCATACAAATAAATGGCCTTGAACAGAGTTCAAAAAGCGTTTCAACTATTTCAAATAAAAATTGGGCGGGGCGAAGTTTGCCGGGTCAGCTAGTGTATGTATATAAAATAACAAGAGTTTCATAACTCAAAATTTAGTAGAGAAAATTTATGAAAAGATGCTTGAAGAGATTAAGCACATTTTTTTCAGAATAATAAATTTTTTCATGAAAATTTTCAAAAAAAATTTAAATTAAATATTTAAAAATTTATAATATTTTTATTCTTGGTTTAAAATTTTTTGTAATTTTTTTTGGTTAGTTATAATATTGATTAACTATATTAATATATATTGCTTTGAAACCTTTCGGTTTTCATCACTTTCTATTTACATATTTTATGAATAATACTATAAATATGAGTAGACCAAAACAACCATCTAGGGTTATTTGTATATGAATTCCTTAGCTACAATCAAAGCTGACTAATAAAGCTTCCATTGCATGCCACCCACATGTCATGTTGCAGGTTCCACGTTGGCTACGAATAATTTATTAAATCCACTAATTTAATACCACAATTTCATGCGAGATTATTTGCATAGGTAAAACTTATATACTCATCTACATATGTATATATGTATGTCTGAAAAATGTGTTCCTAGAAATGCATTAATGCACACATTAAACGCAATTATTCCACAATTGACCAACCTAAAGGCAATCATGCACGCCAGCGGCTACAAAGAGTGCTACTAGTAGATATATTACTTACAAATATGTGCAAATAAGCCACACATTCACTGAGCTACCATGGCACGCATGCGCAAATGTAGACAGTTTCATGTTACATTTGGGCACTTGTACTCACATACATACTCAGATGTGTACATTCATACGTGTTTACTTATGCAGTTGAGCCACATTACAACCAAATTGCTGCTGTTGTTAGTTCATTGAGTCTAGGGTGTTGCATCCATTTTTTTTAATTTTTTTTAAATTTTTTTTTTTAATTTTTTCTGATTTTTCAATCAGTTCATTGTTCAATGTGTTTGCTCGAGAGAATCTGTGTGAAAATGCCTTGTCGAATTTCGATTTTCTAAATCATTGTAAATCATAAAATGCATGCCACTTTATCTCAGCATTGTTGACTAGGCGCTCAAGTGGTGGCACATAATCGCATTCACACATATATAAATGCATTCATATACAAAGTAGGTGAGACTACAAAGAAAACCCGTACGCCAATAATGGCTATCATCTCGAACGAATGCGCTGCGGGTTCCTACAACTGCACTTGTCTCACCGCCACTTACATACTCGCACATACTTACTCACATAATTGCATTTACTTTTACATATGTAAGCGCATGCATAACATCGTGCTTTCGGTTCAGCTTCGTTGCACTTTCACTTTTCACAAAAAATTAACACTTCAAATGCCTACTCAACGTCACCCCAAGATGCGCCACTCAACGAGGATTAAACTCGCCATCGATTGTGTGTTTTTGCAATATTTTCGTTTTTCTTTATTTTGTAATTATCATATTTCTTTCTCAACGCTGTTAATCGCTTGATTGCTGCAATCGTTGGCCTGTTTGTTTTGCTGCCTCTTGTTTTGTTGTATTGTGCTGTTACGCATGCGCATCAATTGAGCATCGGTCGTTGGCTATAAAATTATGCTATTCGCTGAGGTTGTTTTTGTTGTTGTTATAAATTGTTACAATTGTATTTTGCTGATAATGATTAGATAATTTTAATTACAAATTGTTTGAATAGAGTGACCAACTTTCTGTTTGTTTTTCGATTTTTGTTTTTGCTTTTCTCACTTTTCGTTTTTGTTTGTTGTTTTTACGAAATAATTTTGAAGCGATAGATATCAAATAAGTGAATCGGTTATGTTTGCATTGCTTTTGCTAGTTGGTTTCTTGCTTTTCTTCGATTTTTGCAGTAATACTTTAAGAAATATTTATTCGTTCCACAAGTAGTTCCAATAGTTCGAAACATTAAACCAGTTCAAATTGAGTAAAGAAGTAGATACTTGGACCTATTTGTTTTATCCATAGCAATTAGCTTAAATACTTTCTTACTCGAGAAGCCTATATCCATTCGACCAAAGATTCTTTGTTAGCTTAGCCACTCTGTTTTGAATCCCTGAACTCCTTTCATAGTTCTTACGTGTTTCATTCATTGTGTTCAATAAATATAGTTCTAAAAATATATGTCGTATATCCAAACAGCGGCTTTCCTGCCCCCCATATATCGAATTTGAGAATCCGTGGTATTCCAGTTGACTTTATGTGAAAACAAGTAAAGAAGGGCTAAGTTCGGGTGTAACCGAACATTTTATACTCTCGCAATTTATTGATGTAATTTTATAAAGATAACACAATTCGACCCATATATTGGGTATAGTGTTCAATAGAATAACGAAAATCATCATAAATAGTATATGGGGACTGAGGTAATTCCTAAACGGATTTCACTCGTTTCCACCACCAAGATTTAATATTACTTATAATTAGGTGTTTGTTTTCATTGGGGAGATTTTTTTATGTGGTGGGTCCCAAGCCCTACGCACAACCGCAGAAGCGGGCTTCGCCTTCTCACTTTAGCTCGCCTCCAAACGGATGTCTGTTAGCTACCCAGGTGATACTTGGTCTAAAACCGGAAGTCGTGAGCTGCTTGAGTCATATGCAAAAGAATCGTTCCTGGCCACTCCCAAGTGAATGGCAATCAGAAACTTTCCTCACTTGCGTGAACTTCTACATATGACCCCATCTCCCATGGATTCGGCTATAATCGCTTAAAGCGGTTCCTACGCCAAATATATATATATATATAATTAGATATATGGGATCTGGGGGAAGTTATGACCCGATTTATACCATTTCAGGTATGGAGAGAAACTGTTATAAGAAAAAAATTCAGAAGGAATGAATTACATTAAAATATCTGAGGGATTTACCTAAGTATATTTTCGGGGAAAAATTACCCTTAGGCACTGAGTTCTTCATGTTCGATATCAGGAGCCTTGAAAAGTGATGATTCGATTTTGACAATTTTTTCACAAGTGATGCATTAGATCATATGCAGTGTTTGTGATTCGATTTTGACAATTTTTTCACAAGTGATGCATTAGATCATATGCAGTGTTTGTGTAAAGTTTTATTTCGCTATCTTTATTGGTTCCTAATGTATATATATTATAAAGTGAAGGAATAAGATGAAATTCAAAAATGAGTTATATGGGAAGTTGTCGTGGTTGTGAACCAATTTCGTCCATTTTTCACACGTGTCATCAGGGTGTCAAGAAAATATTATATACCGAATTTCATTGAAATCTGTCGAGTAGTTTCTGAGTTATGGTTTTTGACCCATAAGTGGGCGACGCCACGCCTATTTTCCATTTTGTAAAATCTCAGTGCAGCTTCCTTCTGCCATTTCTTATGTAAAATTTGGTGTTTCTGACGTTTTTCGTTAGTGTGTTAACGCACTTTTAGTAATTTTCAACCTAACCTTTGTGTGGAAGGTGGGCGTGGTTATTATCAGATTTCTTTCATTTTTGGACTGTATAAGGAAATGGCTAAAATTAACGACTACAGAAAGTTTGTTTTATATAGCTTTATTGGTTTGCGAGTTATATACAAAAAACCTATTTGGGGGTGGGGTCACGCCCACTTTTCCAAAAAAATTACATCTAAATGTGCCCCTCCCTAATGGGATCCTATGTTACAAATTTCATTTTCATAACTTTATTTATGGCTTAGTTATGACACTGTATAGGTTTTCGGTTTCCGCCATTTTGTGGGCGTGGCAGGGGACCGATTTTGCTCATTTTACTCAAGTTATCGCTTGCCCGGACAGACGGACAGACGGACGGACAGACATCCGGATTTCAAATCCACTCGTCATCCTGATCATTTATGTATATATAACCCCATATCTAACTCTTGTATTTCTTGGTGACACAAACAACCGTTAGGTGAACAAAACTATTATACTCTGTGCAACAGGTTGCGAGAGTATAAATATCAGTTAATATAAATTTGATATTAATGAAAAAGGTAAAAATGGTACAGAAAAGCTGCACCCATATTGGTAAAAAAAACTGGAAATTGGGCATGGCGCCGCCTACTTATGGGTCAAAAGCCATATCTCAGAAACTACTCGACCAATTTCAACTAAATTCGGTTCATAACATTTCCTTGGCATACCAATGTGATAGTTTGAAAATGAGCGAAATCGGTTCACAACCACTTCTAATTCCTATATACCACATTTTTGAAGTCCATCTGAATCCATTACTTTACAATCTATAAATTAAGTATTAGTGAAGATATCGGAAAGCAAATTTGCACAAACACTACATATCGTCCGTCTAAAAATAAATCGGACTATAAGTTTTCATGCCCCAGATACCGAACATTATAAAAAATCGGTAAATCTCCCAAATATTCTAAAGAAATTCAACGGAGATGTAGTTTGTCTCTGTGGCGAAAATGTCTGGAAATTACCCCGGAATTACCCTAGCCCCATATAACATATATATAAATATTTCAGCACGGTTTCCAACGATATCGAAATAATTGACAAGCGTTTAACGTCAAATACTCGGCTGCACCCCAATTTACCTCTTCCTTACTTTTATACGATAAAATATTCAAACATCGAGGCATATTTTGGATTCCTTTAATTTTTAAAAAATTGCGAGAGGAGATTCAATAGTTTTCTGTTGCACCCAGATTTATGTCATTCCTACTTATTTACAATAAAATTCTTCGGACTCCGGGAATATTCAACATTAATTTCATTCTTAACAAGAAAAAACGTTAACTTCGGCTGTACCGAAGCTAATATACCCTTCACAGGTACATTTCTTTTACTAACTATGTGTTTAACCAAATCTAAAGACGTAAGAAAAAGTAATTAAAAAAAGAAAACATTTTACTAATACTTTTTAGCCGGGTTGTTTGCTAGAAACATTAAGGTTATATAGTTAACCGATCTGAACAATTTTTCGGATATTAAATTATTTCTATGAGCAATAACTCACACCAACTTTCGTGAAGATATGTAGTAAAATGCGGAAGTTTTCCTTACAAGCCCTTGATTCCGATCCTTCAGTTTGTATGGCAGCTATATGATATAGTGGTCCGATATCGGCAGTTCCGACAAATGAGCAGCTTCTTGAAGAGAAAATAAAATCTGCAAAATTTCAAAACGATATTTTAAAAGCTGAAGGACTAGTTAGTATATATACCGACAGACAGACAGACGGACATGGCTAAATCGACTCAGCTCAACATACTGTTCATTTATATATATACTTTATAGGGTCTCCGACGCTTCTTTCTGGGTGTTACAAACATCGTGACAAACTTAATATACCTGTCTGTTCAGGGTATAAAAATCGCATGAGTATGCAATGTTCCGCTGCACCCAAACTCGAACCTTCCTTTAGTTTGTGTAATAGACGCCGGGAAATATTTTATGTTCGACTGCACCTAAATTTTGACCTTCCTTACTCGATGACAATAAAATATTTGATTGAGAGATGTGTGTACATATCTAATGCATGACTGCACCCTTTACATATTGATATGTTTGTCAGACCCTAGAAATATTAAACTTAGCATTTACTTATTGCAAATTAAAAAAAAAAATTTAAATATATCGTTCTAAAACTGGTTAAAGTGATGTTTTCTCACTAGTCTGAGTATATGCAGTCAATTCTAGTTGTAGACTAGTTTTTTTCTAACCAGTTTGTCGCTTCAAATACAAGCTACTGGGTTACTATCCCCTCGAGCTTGGATGCTGAAATCCATCATTATAATCCGCTTAATGCCTTGCACGTTGGGCATTCCGCAAATTTATATTTATTTAAGTATTTCTGTGTGTATTTATGTTCAGCTTAATTGAAAGCGCGTTTAAAAATTTCAAATATTTGAGTAGGAAGCAGCAGCTACTGGAATTTCGCGATATTTTGTGCACAATTTGATTGATAGTCGAGACAAACTGGCAGCTAAGGTATTTAATTGTTAAATTGTGGAGCTTTTTAATGTTTTGCGATTGCAACTGTAATTATGTGGAGTTTTCAAATTATGTTTTGAAGATATCTGAGAGGTGCTGTAATTTTTTTAAATTTGTTTTTAATTTTATTTTTTTTAATTTTTTTATATACAAAAAATATTTTTTTCAAATTTTTTATTATTTTTTTTTTTTAATTTATTATGTGGGGTTGTAAAATTATATTTTGAAGATATTTGGGAAGGTGCTGTAGTTTTTTTTAAATTTGTTTGTTAATTTTTTTTTTAATTTTGTTTTTTATTTTTTTTTTAAATTGTTTTTTAATGGAAATTTTAAAATTTTTGGAATATTTTTGAGTAATATAAGGAAGAAAAACCAAATATTAGTTAATTTTGACTCATATAATATATGCTTACATACATATGTACTACAAAAATTAATGTACTTATATACATACATATGTCCCCCCATATATAGTCACACACAAAAATTAACTTCACGCCTACTATTTAACGTTTCGCAGTAAGAATTTCACTACCCACATGCCCCAGTCCATAAATCATAATTTTCATTGTTTTATGTAAAATAGAAAACTAACTGACGGATGACAGCCCACTCGAGCAATAACACTTCCACACTTTATTACTTGCATTGCTATATATTCACACTTCACTACAACAACAAACACTCATATAATTGGTTATGTTGATACCCGGCGCACACTGTCATCGCCAGCAAACACCATCCGTGTGCTGCACAGTGTGATCGACATTTATGCTGTTTAGCTATGCAGTGTTGACCTAAATCATTTAAAACAATGAAAATGAAAATCTCGAAAATCCCAAACAAAACTGGCAAACTCAACCATCTCACTAACATAATTAATGAGCAAAATAGGCAGATGTATAATTATATTATAATATAATAGTTTTTATATTTATGTATATGTATGTATGTCTGCATGTGTGTTTAAGAATGTTAGTACTCAATTGAAATATGGTAGCTGTGAAAATTACACGCATATAATATAAATAATTAAAAGCCACAATGACTGAATGGGGTTTGGAAAAAAAAATGCTGTAAAATAATAGATAATATAGAAATTTATATAAATAGACGTTGAAATTGCTGAATACACTAAATCCATTTTGATGGCGTTACAGGAGACCAAACTGTGTGGTTCTGAAGCTTTAATATATTAAATGAGTTGCTACCTGGGTAGAAATGATAATTTAATTCAATATTTAAGTGCTAAATATATACACAATACATTTAAACTTCCATAACTCGAAGTTATTTAATTTGAAATTCTCCAAAACTCGAACTCTTGATTTGGCAATAAAGTCAAGTTTCATACAAATTACCTTCCATAACTCGAAGTCTCTCTAACTCGAAGTTTTTGTGCGGATTATGGTGATTCGAATTAGGGAAGTTTAACTATGCATATCAAAAATATGGGAGTTATTTGAGAGATGTTCTTCAAAACATTTAGATCACAAAAAAATTTGAACCGAAGTAGCATCCTTTTTAATATGGAAAGTTTACCTAAAATTGTATATAATTCATAACATCGGGCCAACAGGAGACTGTTAAACCAACACATTTTATTCTATAAGTTAATGTTCGGTTAATTTTATTAATGACGTCTTCATATTACATACATTTCTTCAAGTTGAACCAGTTTTTCGTGTTTCAAAGTCGGAAGAACTTCAATTTTTTTTTTATTAACGTTTGTAAAAGCGCTTCCGAAAAATATTGTTTTTTGAAGGTCTAAAAACAATCTTACCGAAACACTATTGCCTAGTAATTTAATGAATCCCCGGGTTACAAATGATCATCTTTCATTAAGTAATTATCTTTAGATTTATAAATAAATTTATTATCTATGACAGAAATCTGTGGCAGTTTGTAGTCATTCATTGTATGCGGTTACAGTATGAAGTATTTCTTAATTTTTCATCGTATTCTTCCCTTTTTCCAATTCCTTCCATTCCATGTTTTCCTGGTTCTTAAAGAAAAATACCCCACGTATATACGAGAAAATCAAAGTGATGCTCTCATCTGCTAAATTCAAGAGCTTCGTTTCGCTTATATTCACGCGTCGCTTATAAAGCCCTATATATATAAATGATCAGTATGTTGAACTGAGTCGATTTAGCCATGTCCGTCTGTCTGTCTCGCTGTCTGTATATATACGAACTAGACCTTCAGTTTTAAAGATATCGTTTTGAAATTTTGCAGATGTTATTTTCTCTTCAAGAAGCAGCTCATTTGTCGGAACTGCCGATATCGGACCACTATATCATATAGCTGCCATACAAACTGAACGATCGGAATCAAGGGCTTGTATGGAAAACTTCCGCATTTTACTACATATCTTCACGAAATTTGGGTGTGAGTTATTGTTCATAGAAATAATTTGATCTCCGAAAAAATTGTTCAGATCGGTTCACTATAGCATATAGCTGTCATACAAACTGAACGATCGGAATCAAGGGCTTGTATGGAAAACTTCCGCATTTTACTACATATCTTCACGAAATTTGGGTGTGAGTTATTGTTCATAGAAATAATTTGATCTCCGCAAAAATTGTTCAGATCGGTTCACTATAGCATATAGCTGCCATACAAACTGAACGATCGGAATCAAGGGCTTGTATGGAAAACTTCCGCATTTTACTACATATCTTCACGAAATTTGGGTGTGAGTTATTGTTCATAGAAATAATTTAATCTCCGAAAAAATTGTTCAGATCGGTTAGTAAAATTATTTCCTTTTTTTATTTACTTTTTCTTACGTCTTTAGATTTGCTTAAACACATAGTTACTAAAAGAAATGCACCTGTGAAGGGTATATTAGCTTCGGTAGAGCCGAAGTTAACGTTTTTTCTTGTTTTTCACTCAAGCACTATTTGGTCCACTGATCACTAGTTGTATTGCACCTAACTAGTTCTTCAAATCATTTTCATCTAGATCTCTTTGTATTAGGAAACGATGATGAAGGACAAATATTTGCAAAAACAGTGAGGGCATTCGATTATAAAACTTTCTGGTAACACCTTAGTGCATCGATCGTTTTTAGATTTATAAACAATATGAGTCATAAATAAGTATGAATAAATAATGAAAAATATCGGGTTATAACACTGAGTCTTGGGGAAAATACAGATAATCTATTTTCAATAATTTCCCATTTATTACTCATTACTTACCGCAAAACATCGAAGTAATGCATCTAAGATTTATTGTTTAGTCTGGCGACCGTAAGTACACTCACTACATACTTCCACACATATGAATATTCATATAAAGATCTGATCAGATTTAATAATATATGTATACCAGTTTGCGCAATTACTTTGCCACATTTTATTATGCCAATTATATGCCACCGGTATTTCCACCAAAGACAAAGCTCAATCAACGCCAACATTCATTATTTGTACACCGCTTAGCTGAGAAATAGAATTTCTGTGTGTGAATTACAAGTGCCACAACCTGATACAATAATTTATTTTTATTTTCTGCTTTTTTTCTTAATTCTTCAATTGTTTTCATTCTCTTTCACCGGCAAGTACATACTCGTAGATATTTACAGTCACGCAGCAAGCAGAAGCAAAAAAATGCGAAATGAAAGTGAATATTTCATCGGTTTCGCCATTTTAATAGCTGTCAGCGATTGACTGACAGGGGTAATGGAAGCAAATAATCGTGGGAGGATCTCTCTGGTGAAAATGTGAAAGCACCAATGTACTTATGCATGCATATACCTGTATATGTATGTCTTTATACTTGGAATAATTTTCGAGAAATCTAATTCTGTAGAAGTAAATAGAAAGAAATGTGGCAATTCGCGTTATAAAATTAAAGTGAAAATATGGAGGCACTTAAATAAATGTCTGCATGCCTCTTTTAATAAGTAAATCTTTAATATAATGTTCTACAAAAAGTTAGGTAAGGTCTACTAAGAAAATTAATTGTCAAAAGTCTAATTTTGGCACCAAAACTGGTTAACTGACTAATTCTAGCTTCCGCTAAAATAAGCAAGGCTCTGATGACAGTTCGGGAAGTCCACATACGGGTATATAGATATACTATAATCAAATATTCCTTTTTTTACATAAATAAAATCAAAAAATTGAAACGATGCCTTAATATGATCCCCGATCAGGCTAACTACCATTTCATTCAACCTTCCCATATTCAACTATGTTTCTTAAAGTTTACTTCTATCTGCTTAATGTCATCGGTACAGATCTGTAAAAAGTCCTTATGTCCCTATGACATTTCATAGTAGTTTGACATTAAGAGTCAAGTATTTTACCAGAGATCGTTTTTGCAGACAGTTGATCGAATATGTTTATCCCCGATCGTGTAATTTTTTCACTGCCCTATCCGTCATGGAACTCTTGGAACCCATATGTTACCAAACCTTGAATGACTGTCTACAAAGAGCATAACGGTTATAAGTAGTTTCATTAGAAGACCAGTTTGAACGATGAAACGAGATGGCAATAATAAAAATGATTAGTGCATCAAAATGGCGTATCTAGAGATAATTGCATCCAAAAAGTCTACATTCATAGCTACCTACCTTCACTGTTGTTGTACCCATTTATTTAAAGTAGTGTTTCCTACTTTGTAAATATATTTTCGTAATCTATATAGTATTTATGGCTGCTTTGTCTTGAATTGGATTTTCGTATAAAGCTCGCTGCGGTATATGAAAATCGGTTATATCTTTTTCGTAGAAGTTCACTTCCATGCTGATCCAAACCTCAATTTCCATATTCCTAAGGATGCTAATTTGAGATCATCAATCAGTGGAACTGACATTTCATTTTAGTTGTAAGCACTGAGCTTGATCCACCTTCGGTCCTAATTTTCGACAAATCTTAAAACGATTTTTTTGTACTTACCTGGTCACGGTAAAACACTTTAGAACACATGAAGAAATGTGGACTTAACCTAACCAGACAGATAGGGAGAGATAGAACGAGCCACAATATTCTAATTACACCATACAATTTCTAACCTCTAAGCGATGCAAAAAGTGTTGAGTAAAAATCAGTAATTCAAATACAGTTGAACTTCTCTAACTCGAATGACCATAATCACAAACAAGTAAGGATAGGCTAAGTTCGGGTGCAACCGAACATTTTATACTCTCGCAATTTATTGAAGACATTTTATTAAGAAAACAAACAAATTAACCCATAAATTCGGCATAAAGTTTAATATAGAATAATGAAAATCGTAATTCCTGAACCAATTTCATTCATTTTCATCAGCAAGTTACACTATATCCAAGACGATACGCCCACTTAATTTTGCTAAGATAGCTCATATATTAACCAATACATATATGCGGAATAAAGCTCACCATATTTTTGAAAAACCTATAATTAGGTATATGGGAGCTAGGAGAAGATACTTTTGAAAAACCTACAATGAGGTATATGGAGATGTTATGACCCGATTTTAATAATTTTTTGGAAAAAAGACAAACTATTAGAAGAAAACAATTTCCTCTGAATTACATTAAATTATCTGAGAGATTTACCCATATTTTCGGTTAAAATTTATCCTTAGGCGCTGAGTTCAACACGTTCGATATGTGGGGCATTGAAAAGTTATGATCCGTTTTCGACAATTTTTTCGCAAGTGAAGCCAGAGATGATATGCACTATTTGTGTAAAGTTTTATTACGTATACATTATAAAGTGAAGGAATCAGATGGAATTCAAAATTGAGTTATGTGGGAAGTTGTCGTGGTTTTGAACCGATTTCATCCATTTTTCATGTGTGTCATCAGGGTGTCAAGAAAGTATTATATACCGAATTTCATTGAAATCGGTCGAGTAGTTCCTGAGATATAGTTTTTGACCCATAAGTGGGCGATGCCACGCCCATTTTTCATTTTGTAAAACAATCTGAGTACAGCTCCCTTCTGCTATTTCTTCTGCAAAATTTAGTGTTTCTGACGTTTTTCGTTAGTGAGTTAACCCATTTTTAGTAATTTTCAACCTAACCTTTGTATGGGAGGTGGGCGTAGTTATTATCCGACTTCAACTATTTTCATGGGGTGGGGTGGGGTATGTAAAAGAACCGACTGCAGAAAGTTTGGTTTATATAGCTTTATTAGTTTGCGAGTTAAATACAAATAACCGATTTGTGGGCGGGCCCACGCCCACTTCCCCAAAAAAGTTACATCCAAATATGACCCTTCCTAGTGCGATCCTTTATTCCAAATTTTACTTTTATAACTTCATTTATGGCTTAGTTATGACACTTTATGTGTTTTTGGTTTTCGCCATTTTGTGGGCGTGGCAATGGTTCGATTCCGCCCATTTTCGAACTTAACCTTCTTATATACCTTAACCTTCTTATATGTCTCTATATCTAACTCGTTTAGTTTTGGGTGTTACAAACAAACTTATTGGAACAAAACTATAATACTCTCTAGCAACTTTGTTGCGAGAATATAAAAAAGCTTCGAGTTGGAGAGACTTTGAGTTATGGAAGATAATTTGTATGATATTTGACTTTTATTGCCAATTCAAGAGCTTGAGTTATGGAGAACTTCGAGTTAGGGAAGTTTAGGTTATGGAAGGAAATTAGTAAGAAATTTGATTTCTAAACGCTATTGTCAATTCAAGAGTTCGAGTTATAGAAGTTCATGCAATTAGAGCTCAACTGTATTTAATTGATTTAGTATGTATATAAATACATATAGATTTTTTCATTAGTATACTCAAGTATTTGCAATGTAATGCAGTAGTCAAATACAAGTATGTAATTACCAACGAAATAGGAAACCTACTTGTATTTTATAACTGTAGCTACAGCTAACTAGCGGCCGATTACTGAGATCACTACTCAGATGTCAAGCAACAACAACAACTGTTGTTTAGGCCAAGCAACATTTTTCAATTGAACTGGCAGTGAATGCCTGAATGGCATCTATTGCAACTACACAAATACATATGTATATCTAGTTATAATTACCTACCTGCCTAACCAGACCTCTAGGCTTTAGAACCTGCGCCGTTGTAACAAATAGCTGACTGAAGAATTAGCCGTACGAATAGCTGGAATCATTGAAGCCGAATAGGTGAAACAAGTTGCCGCTACTGACTGTTGTGGTTGATTTCACAATGCAGACAATAAAGTTGGCAGCACAACGGCACAATAGCAATAACAACAACTAACAACAAACAAGAATAATATAAACACTTTATATGGTCTGTCGGCGGTTTATCGCTCAGTCGCAAACGTAATCATAAACAAGTGCAAAACCGCTAACATTCTATGTAGACTTTTATTCATTGGTACATTCTTCACTTCCGGTTCTGTACGCTGTGTTAGTTAACATATCGAACGGTACTATTACGTTGTACTTACGACTCTTGGGACCCATTCAGATATGTGGCAAATTCATTATTTCAATTCAGTCGTACATATGGACATACCTGAGTACAGTTGTGCTCGGTGCTACGGTTTCCACTCTCCTATTAACTGTATTAATTTCAGCCCTTTGCTCGCTTCAATGCTTGAAGAATGTTCGCACACTATTTTCTCAGGCCCTTTTGATTCGATTGTTTTCTCACGTACATAGCTGTTGTACTACTGTTCTTCTACGTGTTTGGCTAGCGTCTTCCTGATAATTCGCTAAACTATTCTTGTTACATATACATAACTATGCAGTATGTGGTCCGTTAACTTAGCTGTCTCTTGCTTCATAAAAAAAACTTTCTGGGAACGTTATGAACAGGAGTTTTAATTGTTAAAGTTGGACTGGGGTTTCCATATAAATCTCATTGGGAGCGATATAGGCGAATGTCCATATACATTCTTCATCATATACATATACATTCTTCATCTGCATATATTCAAGCAGTGTCCCTTAATGAACAACCGAAACGATCTGAAAATGTTTTGACTTACAAATACTCAAGGGTCTTATAAGATATTTAATAAAAAAGATATTCAGACCCTATCGAACTTTGGATGTAACAATATTCTCTTTTGCTCTGCGATTAGTTTAAACACACTGAAGCCATTTCAGAACCACTACAAAACTATGGAAAGGGTTATGAGACCCATATTGTATTTACAGTGTCAACAAAGAATAAATCGCAAAGCTTTTTGTCTTCTTCTTCAAACATATCGTGTTTTGGCATTAAAATTGGATCTAAGCCAGTGAGCAATTGTACTATTCATTAGCTGAATCTTCGTAAAGATTGCAATGTTCAGATTTTTGACTTTCAGCTTTAAGGGGTTATACATCTTTTGTAGAGTCGAAAAATTCGAAAAAATTTTATGTCATAATTTTTAAATATTGGCTGGAAAATATCTCCCTTCCGCCGTTTTGTCTTTTGAATTTCGCGGCAATGTATAAAGCGCTACAGAGCTCATATCTGGTATTACAGATCTTTGAAAGGTCTTGACATAACCTACAAAACCACGCTATGCATGATTAGTTTGAATATTGCGTTCAACAGTTATAGACGTGTAAACATGGAGTTCACTAACGCCGCCGCTGAAATGGAACGAAATCTTTTTGAACGAACGAACATTTTTGAAGCGGATGATGACTGGCGACGAAAAATGGATCATAAACGACAATATCAAGCGAACACGGTCGTGGCCAAGCCGGGATTGACGGCCAGAAAGGTTTTGCTGTGTGTTTGGTGGGATTGGAAGGGAATAATCCACTATTAGCTGCTCCCATTTGGCCAGACGCTTAATTCTACCATCTACTGCGAACAACTGGACCACTTGAAGCAGGCGATCGACCAGAAGCGTCCAACTGGCCAACAGGAAGGGTGTAGTGTTCCACCAAGACAACGCCGGATCACACACTTCGTTGATGACTCGTCAGAAGCTACGGGAGCTCGGATGGGAGGTTTTATCGCATCCATCATATAGCCCGGACATAGCGCCAAGTGATTACCAACTGTTTCTGTCCATGGCGAACGCCATTGGCGCTGTAATGTTGAACTCAAAAGAAGCTTGTGAAAAGTAGCTGTCCGTGCTCTTCGCAAATAATGAGGAGGGCCTCTTCGAGGGGGGTATTATGAAGTTGCTGAGGGGGTTAAACTAAATCCGAACACTTTTTATATAGCATTGAATAAAGAACAAAAAAGCGGAGGAAGTTATAGAACCAAGCTTAATCAAAGAAGGGCTCAAATCATGAAGACAGGTACTTTTCATATTAGGTAATGACTAAGAGTCAATTTTAAAATCAAATAGCAAACTAGTTGGTCTGTGGTCCGCTAAGAGCGATATCTCCTATGACCTGAGTTTCTAAGCTGAATATTTTTTTTGCAGAAAGGATCTTTCTTTTTTCCAAAATTCAGATCTCTTTGTAGAGTCAGATGCTGATAGTGCATCATTTTTGTAACCTCGGTCGAGCAAACCATATGTTATTGTTCTGTAATTTTTTTGAGTAAGCACTGATCTGAGTTCCACTTTTCTCTTCTTCAGCTGACTATGAACATTGCCATGTTGAAAATTGGCTTGTCCAGAGCGCTTGAGTTGTTCAAATGAGAACATCAAACCTTACTCAAAACTACTCAATGCAAATATTTATGAAAATCTTCTTTCTCTCCTTCTATCCATTTTGCTCACTTTTCATTGATTTTATATGAGCCCACAATTACATATATTAATTACAATCTATCGCATTTCCTGTAAACTTTTGTATAGCTATATCTGGTCCTGTTCTCTGAGCAACTTAGCAACCAAACGAGTTAACGCAATGTGGGTCTACAGGCCAAGTAAAGCAGTCTGGACACCGCTCAACATGCTCTGCTTTTTATGGCGAATTTCGTCAATGCATTCCTCCTTTCTGTCAACAGCGAGTTAGACCCCCTGTAGTGCGTTGGTGAATGCCTTCCGTTGCATCACATTCATACATATGTAAACAGTGCGCGTCGTCTGTTGAATGTACTCGTATTAACATGACAACTTAAGACTCGAGGGCTTTTCGCAGCAGCGCCATTTAAACACTCGCTTCAACCATATCCAGTAATATATTTGGCAAGGTGCAACAGTGGAAAAATGCGCAACAACGGATCGGTAACATATTTGCCCTTAAGTGGAATTGCAATGTGCAGATGAAAAAATATTGTGATACATATATGTATATGTATATGTAAATGTGTGTAAACTGCTCCATATCCGCGATTGCACTACTTTTGCAACTGCGCGAATGACTTGTGATGACAACGCCAGCAAACAGAGGAGTAGACACACAGCCACAGATACACTACATACATATGTATATAGCGGAGTCTCTTCAGAGAAGTGTCGCATTTACGTTATCCACCGCGATTACAATGTCTACCGTTATGTGTTTTTTTTTGTTGTTTCATTTATTAATTTTTTTAATGTTTCGTGTGTGTCTCTCTGTCGCTCTCTGTCTGTGGCTTAGTGTTATTACAGCTGCAGCTTCTATTTATTTGTTTAGCTTTCCACTGTGTAAATAAGAACAAAAACACTGTTCATACCTTTGGCATACACAAATACATATTTACGCGTGTGCAACATGTGCTTAGTTTCAATTTGCCTCTTACCGCGTTTTAAGCTTTTCATTTGCTGTTTCACATTTATATGTTAAACATAAAATATACGAGGGAAGCTCAATAAGATGGGTAGTTTTTGAATAATCAACAGTTGAAACGCCGATGTACCGTTATTACGAATCGTTTGAAGCCGTTGTCAAACTACACTTACGTCTAATACTAGATTTATCATATAATTCATGGATTAAGGTAAACTTCGTTTCCAATACTTCTTAGGTTCGGTCCGAAATTGAAATACCTCAGTCTCATTTGAAAAAGTTATTCCGCGTTGACCTTCAAAAAGAGCTTCGTTAGAAATGTGGCCTCAGTGAAAGTAATCAAGATGGCTATGCCACGCCATGATAATCTTGTTTTAATATTACCAAAACTGACGAAGTAAAACATTATTCAAAGTTCAGTTCCATTATTGAAGCTTCAAATTTGTTAACTTTAGTTAATATTAACATTTTCCAAAGCAAATATAATCTCGAAGTGTGGGGAAGCTATAGTCTTTTTACCAAATTGTTTAATTAACGTTAGGACCTATTTGTGCCAAGTCTACCCCAGTCAAATAATTATATGTGCATTTCTGCTTTTGTTTATATTTCTTATTCACTGTTATTTTTTGGATTTCGGTAAATGTGGAATAAAAGGTTGATATGTTACCGTTACTATACAACGAAAATTGTTTCATAATTTCCACGTTCGTTGTACAGTGACATTAAGAATGTGCTTGTGAATTGGGTATTGCATAGTAAATATTTATATGTACAAGATCAGTTGAGCGGAACTTTCTTACTGATAGTGTCGCAGCAAAAACTTTTTTTGCTAAAATTTGTTTTCAAAATTATTTTAGGTGCATTAATTTAATCAATTATTAAAAAATTTTATTACATTTATTTAACTTTAAGTCTAAAAAGCCTCGTGGTACTAGTTTATCAGCCGAGGAACAGTCAGTAGTTAATTCTCTGATTAATCGGCTTAATTTAGTTTTAAAATATAAGGACAATTCTACTGATTATTAAAATAAACATATCTTTCAGTTAAACTCAAATGTATAGGCTTTAATGGTAAAAGTAGTAAAATGCACATATAAATATTTACTTCAAATCTGTTTTATAGTTTAAAAAATATTTTGAAATTTGTTAATTTTTTGTTTTTTTTTTTTTTATATCGTATACATTAATAATAACAAACCTGCCTACTCAGAAATATTTTGCAATTTTGTAATCTTTAATTTTTTTTTGCAAAAAGTTCATGCACATATAATTATTTGACTGAGGTATGTAGTCGAACTATGATCAACTTTAAATTCGAAATAAATAAAATCCAGCGATATCGCTTTGCCATATAGGGTACTGAATTATCAATTTGTGATTGCATTGAAAGCTTGATGGAGCACTTGTAGAACGCATTTATGAAATATTTCTTTTGAAACTACTGGGGAAGCTCTCGAAGGTTTCTGTGGATGTTAGCTCGAGTTGGTCTCGACTTGGTCAAATGGTTTGTGTTGTGGAAGCTGAGGTTGATCCGAGGTTCTGACAATATGGGATAAAAGGTTTTCTCACATAACCATGCGGATAACACATCGAACTTCGTGGAGCTCGGTTACATGTCATTATAATGGATTAATATTTAGTCACATTTTGTCAGGTACGGAAAGATATGAATGTCGCCTGTCAATGTAAAGAAGTGTTCACATTATCGCTTTAAAAGCATATTGTAAAGAAAACTGCGCCCATTTGAATCATTTAGTTTTCAGGAATATTAATTCAAAAGCCACAAGTCTTTTCCCTGATGACTATTCTCTAAAATTATACCGTGAATATTGCCTACGACTTTTGAATTGTTGGATCGATTCTGTTCTTAGCTTTAGCTTTTTTGTATTAGAAATGCTACAGAGTATCCACAAAACATTTATGGATATTAATACTTCAGCGAGTATTCAAAAAATCATCGATTTATCAAAAAGACCTCGTACACCCTATCAGTATGTAAATTGTGTTCAATATATTGGCATAAGCCAGCATAATGAATACCGTTCGCTGGTGCTAATTAGAAAGTTTAATATTAAAACGAAAGTCATGACTGACATATTTTGGCTAATAACTCGCTGAGCTATTAATAACCAAACATTTTGAAAATCAACACCGAAATAAGTATTTTATATTATATGTTACATTATGTGTGTAGTATGTACTTTTCTGTATTTTTTGTCAGCAACTGATCCACCAGTGCGTGTTATATGCTCTTCTGATCGTTTAGGTGTTAATTTATTGGGCGTGTTTAGATGATTATTTATTGTCTTTCGGTTGTGGTTTTGAGCTCCATCACTTTGTTTTAACACCTTGCCTTCCATATTAAAATACAGAATTGAAAATCAATGGTCATTGACATTGTTAATACTTGGATTTGGTCAAATAGTTCACAAATACAGTTGAACTTCCTTAACTCGAGCATCTATAACTCGAGATTCTCCATAACTTGAACTCTTGAATTTCCCATAGAAGTCAAATTTCATACTAATTACACATCCGTAACTCAGAAGTCTCTCAAAGTCGAAGTTTTTTGATAGATTATGGTGATTCGAGTTAGGGAGGTTCAACTATAAGTGGTATAGAATTCTATAAAACCACACTTTTCATGTCCCGATATTATTATTTTAGACTTCAAAATAATCTTGTGTCTAGAAGTGCTCCAAAATTTAGAGGCAGGTGTGCGATGTTGAGATCTGAAAAAACCTATCCAAAATTCTTAGATTGAAACTAATTAGTGGCTGAAGTGGTTTTTGCTGGTCTTTCATCATTTGCACACATTTCCATTGGTGTTATTCGAAAAATAGAGGGTTCTACGAATATTAAGCACCTTTCGAATAAAATGCATATAGAGGAGAACTGAGCATCGCTTCTGAAAAGCTGTGGGTTTTATGAGACAATTTTTGGGTGAGAATAAATTAGGTTTAAATTATGATTGCATCTAGGACACTAGGCCGACCCGTTACCACGACAATCGGGTCTATTTAATCGAAAAGGAATCGGATTTTTAACCGTTCAAAGATTATTAACTCGGTAGCGTGCTTAATATTATTTGGAGAGTGTCTTCTGTCATTAAAACAATAAGAACTGCTCGTATAAGACAAGACAAAGCATAGGGGCAAACCTGAAGAGGATTTCAGCACTTCGGTTTATATTAGATGGCTTAAATGTCTTAAGACAGCTTATTTTTTACTATCAAAACATGAGGAAGAGTGAAATAAACACTTTTCATTCAGAGAAAAAAATATCATTTATTTGTTACGAGTACTTAATTTCGATAACCAGTCTATTTATTGTTTTAACTTTATTTCCTTTTCCTTATTACAGCACACTACACATTTGACAACGCTCAATTGAAACAACAAAAGCTGCCAAAATGGGTTCCGATTGTGGCGTCTGGCTGGCCAAATATCTGCTATGCCTATTCAATTTCCTCTTCTTTGTAAGTATGAAAACAAAATATTATGGTATTTATTGCAGTTACGTGCACTTACATACGATATCTACCGTCAAAATAGTAGATATGTACATGAAATATCTTTATGCATTCGTGTGCTTTATGCACGGTATCCAAACAAATGCGCAAATAAAAGTGAAAACTTGTTTTGACTTTCCATTGTGTGACCACAAAATCGTATTTATTGCACTCGAAGGCGTCGGGTTCACTAAACCACAAAGTAAATATGCAAATCTATTTAGTTGTGTGTGTTTGTGTGTAGGAGTATGTAATAGTTATGTACGATTTTATATGGTTAAATACATTCATATAATAAAAAAGCACTAAACTCTTTGTTTTGAGAGATGAATGAATGACGTTGTAATATATATGCATATTTCTATTTTGTACGAAAATACTATAGATGGACACAAGGGTAGTTTGATAAGTCCGTTAAATGGAACACAGTTAATTTGAAGTCTGAAAAGTTTTAAAGTGAGAGTTTAATCGTTTGTGCCTTAACAGTTGTTTCGAACAGATTAAACTTTGTAATATATTCGGATAACTGATTATTTGATATTTAGACAACGGCTGCTATATATATTTTTATACTCTCGCAACAAATGTTGCTAAAGAGAGTATTACAGTTTTGTTCACATAACGGTTGTTTGTAACACCCAAAACTAAACGAGTTAGATATAGGGTTATATACATCAAAGTGATCAGGGTGAAGAGTGGAGTTCAAATCCGAATGTCTGTCTGTCCGTCCGTCCGTCCGTCCGTCCGTCTGTGCAAGCTGTAACTTGAGTAAAAATTAAGATATCTTCATGAAACTTGGCACACTTATTTCTTGGCACCATAGGAAGGTTGCTTTCGAAAATGAGCAAAATCGGACCACTGCCACGCCCACAAAGTGGCGAAAACCGAAAACACATAAAGTGCCATAACTAAGCCATAAATAAAGCTATGGAAATAAAATTTGGTATGAAGGATCGCACTATGAAGGGGCATATTTGGATGTAATTTTTTTGCGGAAGTGGGCGTGGCCCCGCCCCCCAGTTTTTTGTACATATCTCGCAAACCAATAGAGCTATATAAACCAAACTTTCTGCAGTCGTTTTTTTTTGGCCACTTCCTAATGCAGTCCTAAAATGAAAGAAATCGGATCATAACCACGCCCACCTCCTATACAAAAGTTAGGTTGAAAAATACTAAAAACGGGTTAACTCATTAACGAAAAACGTCAGAAACATTAAATTTCACATAAGAAATGGCAGATGAAAGCTGCACTCAGATTTTTTTACACAATGGAAAATGGGCGTGGCGTCGCCCACTTATGGGTCAAGAACCATATCTCAGGAACTACTCGACCGATTCCAATGAAACTTGGTTTGTAATAGTTTTCTTACATCCCAATGATATGTTGTGAAAATAGGCCAAATGGCTTCACAACCACGCCTACTTCCTATATACCAGAACTTTGAAGACAATCTAAATAGTTTACAATACAATACTTTACAATATATAAAGTAAGTACTAGTGAAGATATCGATGCAGAACTTTGCACAAATACTAGGTTAATGGTGGGGCAGCCCCATTCTAAAAATCGCCGAAATCGGACCATAGGTTTTTAAGGCCCCATATATCGAACACGAGTACCTCGGTGTTTCTAACCTAATATTATGGTTTCCAACTTTCAATGGACTTTATACAATATATATGACGAATATGTGGGTCAAATTGTGTATTATATAATATAAATAAAGTTAAATAAATAAATTGCGAGAGTATAAAATGTTCGGTTACACGCGAACTTAGCCCTTCCTTACTTGTTAAATATTTTTTTATATCCAAATTAAGTTTTAAGTGTCCCTAATACCGAGTTATACAGTATATGGTAGAAGAATTAGGTAGAAAAATCTTTGTCAAAATGAAAATTTCGGAAAATATACGGTAGTCACAAAAATTAATATGACAAAGATATGATAGTAAAGAATCTCTGAATCTTATCCAAGCGATTATATAATATAATACCAAGGGCTAGATTTAATATAATATATTGTAATTCAAACACTTCTGCTGTCTGCTTTTGAAGAATATACAATGGAACTTCTCTAACTCGAATCACCATAATCCACAAAAAAACTTAGAGTTAGAGAGACTTCGAGTTCTAAAATTTTCATTAAAGCTATTGACGTCTTTATTCGATGCCTTTGTAACATGACTTACATATGTAATCCATAAGTGCAATATCATATTTTTGGTTCGCCTTCATACGATATAGAGAGACTGTTTTAAAATTCTGCCGCGATAGTAAAATTTTTGATTTTGTTTTATGCCCTATCGAAAAGTTCGATTTATGGAAGGCAATTTGTATGAAATTTGATTTCTATTGCCAATTTCAGAGTTCGAGTTAAGGAGAACTTGGAGTTATAGCAGTTTGAGTTATGGAAGCAAATTTGTATCAAATTTGATTTCTAAACGCTATTGCCAATTCAAAAGTTCGAGTTATGGAGATCTTCGACGTATAGAATATCGAGTTATGGAAGTTCAACTGTATTTATTTAAAAATATAGTATATCACCTTATACTAGGGGGGATCTATCTAGGTAAACGTACTATTTGTATATACCTATATATGGAAAGCAGATAGCGAATTCATTAAAAGTAGTAATTTTTCTTAAAAATCCATGAAAATATCTATTATCTACATATATATATATATTATTATTATTATTTAAAATCTGTCCCATTAAATTATGCTCAAAGGTTTTTCTAAAAGCAATTTCTCCCCATATACCGAAATTACAAGAGTATTTCTGAAAAAAAAAAAAAAAACAAATTATTTCACCACAATTCATTAGCCATCCAGAGGCTTAAAGATCTGCTATTTCTGAACTAATAATTGCAAGTAGGTGTTTGGATTGTAAAGCAAAAAAGTGTTGCCGCGCTTCCCTGACTTATAATTTAGAAGAAGTAGATTACAGAGAGAGCTGTTTGTTAAAAAATTTAGACGAAGATCATAAGGAGAATTTGTTCACTAAATGTTTGAGAAACTTTTCCAAATCGCTACAACAATAAAAATCATTATTATGAGAGCCAATATTTCGATAGGGCAATACTGATACCATTTGGAAAGGAATTTTTGATTTTTTAGTAAAACAATGAAACCACAGTAAACCAGAAATTTAAAGACGAATTGCGAATTTACGGAGAACATATTCATGATTTAACCTTTATGATGTGATTTTCTTTCGAAAGCTTAAAATGGGTATGAGTTTCTGTGTTAGTCAAATAATTATATGTGCATGAACTTTTCGCAAAAGAAAATTAAAGATTACAAAATTCTAAAATATTTCTGAGTATGCAGGTTTGTTATTATTAATGTATACGACATAAAAAAACAAAAAATTAACAAATTTCAAAATATTTTTTTAACTATAAAACATAATTGAAGTTTATGTTAATAGTAAATATTTATATGTGCATTTTACTATTTTTACCAGTAAAGCCTATACATTTGAGTTTAACTGAAATAAATGTTTATTTTAATAGTCAGTAGAATTGCCCTTATATTTTAAAAATAAATTAAGCCGCTTAATCAGAGAATTAACTACTGTCTGTTTCTCGACTGATAAACTAGTACCACAAGTCATTTAGGCTTAAAGTTAAATAAATGTAATTAAATATTTAATAATACATTAAGTTAATGCACCTACAATAATTTTGAAAATAAATTTTAGCAAAAAAAGTTGTTGCTGCGACACTATCAGTAAGAAAGTTCCGCTAAACTGATTTTGCACATATAAATATTTACTATGCAATACCCAATTCACAAGCACATTCTTAATGTAACTGTACAACGAACGAGGAAAGTATGAAACAATTTTTGTTGCATAGTAACGGTAACATATCAACCTTTTACTCCACATTTACCGAAATCCAAAAAATAACAGTGAATAAGAAATATAAACAAAAGCAGAAATGCACATATAATTTTTTGACTGGGGTATAAAGAAATTATGACTGAAATAAACAAAATCTTCGAAAATCTCTTAATCATTGAGGTAATTAACTAGAAACATGAATATACATAAAGTTTCTTATGGTCGAATAAAAATTAATCTCAAATAATCACTGTGTAATCAAACTATCCTCGTATCACACCCTTAAATGGCCTTTTAGACTGAATTTGATATCAACAATATATATACAAACGTAAATATAAATATACAAAAGTACACTAAATATCCAGTTTTCCTATTTGCATTTCGTTTGCAATACATCCGCCTTAGTGCATTTGTTTGGATACCTGAAATTAACACTTTCTTCATTTTCTTTGCATAAACTCCTTACTACTACAGCACTATTTCTTATTATTATTATTTTTAATAAAATTGTGTTTATTTATTTATTTGTTTAACGAAACCACAGGTCGTTGGCACAATCGTGCTGGGCACTGGTATTTGGCTGGCGGTCGACAAAGCCTCACTAATTGCACTGCTCAAGATGGTGGAAAGCGATCAAATCACCGTAAGTACCGCAATATTTATTTTAATATCAACATTTATAAAACATTATATGCATAAATACAATATTTATTTTTTTAATTACTTATTTATTTAAATAAATTAAATTAATTATGCATATCGATGCACCCTGTGTTTATGGAAAAGTGCAGCAACGCCAACATAATCACTTCAATTATTATAAATTGATTTTTGGTGTGTTGTGCAATGACCGCTTCTAGTTATTTCTATAGCTACTGTCGCATGTTGCACAATCTACTCTCGACAACCCCAGAAGCCATAGGAAACCCCTAAAATTAACTTTGCTTACTAAAATATTAAAAATAGCCTTTATTAACTCTGAACGTTCGGCTCATTGCCTCATTCTCCGCTTGTTTGTTGTCGCTTCTCTGTCTGACTGTGCACCTGTCTGCCTGCCTGCCTGCCTGTGCGTGTCACTGTCAGCTTATCTAGATTTGATGGCGCGCAATTATGGACGCCATGTCTTTTACTATCAAAAGGATAGCCAGCGGTAGGATATATATATATACATACATATATATAATATGATTTGTTTGACATTTGCGTGTTTGTTTTATACACGCCGAATTAATATTTATTATCTGAAACCCGTAAAAAATACTCAATCTACTACAATACTACCTTTTCCTCCAAAGCTAAACAAGATAAATATAAATATGAAATTCTTCCGGCGATTTTACGCAATCGAATATTTGATTATGTCTTGAATTTGTACACTGACAAAAATTATTTGTTATTTTCATTATTACTGATAACGGTATAAATGGAACAAAATTTTGTATCTGCTCCTCACTAAGAGCGTCTCCAGTTAGGTAAGCATCTTTTTCATTCTGTTCTATTTCTAAAAGCGAATCAACTATTCTCATAGAATATATACTGGTATTCCTATTGTGGAAACCCCCCATATAGACATTATCTTCAGATGAAAGCTCCAAATAAGTTTTCACTTTAAAGTCAATTATAGTTATAGTCACTGAGACCACCGTGACCATGAGTCTCCGAGAATATAGCGAAAAAGAAAACATAATTAGCCCACTTAGGTGGTCATCGTAAACAATCTCGGGCCCTTCAGCTTCTTTGACTGTTTAGAGAGCTGTATGATGGAGGAATATCATAAGTCTTGGAACAGCTTCGCGGCATACCAAAACTGACTCAATTTTAGTGTGAATTAATTTTTAGGTAAAAGAACTCAGGGACTCATTATTTACATTAAGGGAGGGGTCTGGGTTTTCACTTTCGAAAAATCGATTTTTTTTGTTTATCTTATTGTTTGACATTTCAAGAATATGTCCTCAAAATTTAATCCGATCTAAGCAATATTCTTGAAGTTATTGTTTAATTAGTCTCGGGGCCTTTAACGCTCTAACTCTAACAGCTACGGCTTTAAACGCGTTTTTCTCAAAACTACTTTTTTGAAGTCCGTGTTCACTGCCATTTGAAAACTACTCGACCGATTCATTTCAAACTTGGTACACATTTTCTTCACATAAAATACCTCCCCCCTACGTTTAGTAAAATTTTTTTTTTTAACATTAAGGGTGTTTCCCACCCTGAAAATGGCGGAAATTTTAGTCGAAAATAACGGTTCACACTTTAGATGGCCGCCAAAAATTTTTAAATAAAAAAAATAATAATCAGAGAACGTTGGGGGGAAGATTTGTTTAAAATTTAACTAAATTTTTATGGTTTTTCATTTTCGAATAATTTCCGGCCGTCGTTACAGTGAACTCCCCAAATTGTGTTTTTTTTTTTCAAGAAGTCCTAGGGGAAGCTCTGTCACGGGCTAATGGTTTAATATTTTTGCATGAAAAGTTTACAGAACATAGTCAAAACTATGCTCAATAATGTATAGAATGTTTGAATAAAATTGCTTAATCGATATTTGAGATAAAGAATCACAAAAAAAGTGTTTCTACAAACGAAGTAACAGGACCAAATAGTGACGTATTACTTTTAGGGTCTGAACCCTGTTATTAGCAGACTGTATCGAAACATATTCCGCGGGATCCCCTATTCCAAACTAATAGTTCAAAAAATTCAACTTCATTACAACATTAACACCGGAATGGGAGCGAGTGGCTTTCTGATCCATTAGGAGTTTTTTGGACAGAGATTTGCCTACTTACCTAACCTAACCTAAATTCCTTACTTTAAGTTTAATCACAATTTATTTCCACAGTGTATACTTTCTGCCCTGCAAACCTATTCCTGACCCTTTTATCGAAATTGATATAAATGTGTCATGCATATTTTTCGAAATATTAAAAAATTGATACTCCACTGAGCGCCATAAGGCAGCCAATGGTGGTGGTGGTGGGTTTGACCTAATTATCCGCCATTTGAAGAACATAGATATGCGTTTTAATACAACATAGCAGGTATAAATTTTTTGTTGTAGAACAACACAAATGCAAATGGGATGTAAGGAAAAATGATAGAAAATCCAGGAAACATATCGAAATGGAAATCTTGTCGACAAATCGAATTGGGCTGGGCTCTCTAAGACATATTAACACTGAAATACATAAACTCCATACTTTGTAGCGTTCACACACAAATGCTGAAACATTTATAAACTTTCACCAAAAACACGGACTACACACACTCATAACGATTAGCATACGTACGCACCCTTTGGCGGCGACCAGCCTTTGGCCACTTTCCACACGAACGGCGCACGTCGAACGTCGTTCAAGCAAATTACTGGCGTAAATATTTAGTATTATGTGCCGTCTGTATATCTATTTTAATGATGTCGAAGTATAGTAGATATGTATATGTTACACTAATGGGTCGAATGGTGAAAATGTTGCTTAAAAACGAAACACTTAAATATGTACCATATGCACTTCGTACGACCGCCTGTGTTGCAAGTCCATTTAGCATAATGCCAACCAACAACAACAACAACACTAATTTCAATTTACCTGCATGTGAGCAATTGCCAACGTGCACTAATTGCACTAATTGTTGTTGGCAACACCGATTGTGGGTGAAATGTTAAAATGCAATCAAGAAGTTGGGCCAATGAACTTTGAAAGCTCACTATAACCATACAAAAAATGCAGTAAAAATGCAAAATGCATACACACTGCTGTATTAGAGACTCAAAAGGCGCGTGAAAATATGCAATTTACATTTCTTTCTTTTTTTGTTTTATTTTGGTGTGAAATATGCAATTTTCTGGCTTATTTGCTGCGACATGCTTTCAAAGTGAGTGTGAGAGTGTTATAGGCAGTCTGTAAATTATGGTAATAAAGTTAAAAGGTATGGCAATAAGTCTACAAAATGCTTATAATGCTGGCAATTTCAATCACTAATTGTATAATTTTTAATTGTAGTTGTTTTATTTAAAATATTACATTCTAATTATCATTATCCAGTCATTTTATGACACAGTTCGACAAATTCGACATTTTTTCTGGGTATTGGACCAAATAATTTTCTTCGGGGAGATTGAGACATAAGTAAAAAAACATTGTATTTTGCGATTTTCGAAGTTAGCCTCGATAAATATTTCGATTGTATATTTGGATTCGAAGTTTCAAAAAAAAAGGATTAAAAAAAATGTTATTAATTACAAGATATAATTAAAAAGAAAAAAATAAAATCTATAAATGGATATACAGCCCTATTCTGTGCACTTTACAAATTCAACAAATTTCTAATTTGTAAAAAATTGAAATTTATCAAGCATTTCGTATTCTGTGTCTAAAATTAAAAGCTCTTTTCTTTATAATGCCCGGTTTCACAGTCAGTGTTTAGGTTGTGCTTAAGATAAAACAGAAATATTGCGTTTTATAGTTCATACTTAAGTTCTGCTTAAGTACTGAAAATGGGAGACTTAAGCAGTGCTTAAGTAACAGCTGATTTTTGTTTTGAATATTGACTTATTTGTCAAAAAAATAAAATAAAAATGATTTGCTGAAAATTTTTTTTTGGATTTTCTTGCATTCAATGACGGTTATTTGCTTTCCTGCGAGTTGCAATAGGTGCCCCCACTCGCTTGCGGTGAAATTCGGTCTCCTATTATTGTTTGCATCCATGTCCCAGATTCTAAATTTATTCGTCGCAAAGTTATTTTTCATCAACAATAATTTCAATTTGTCAGATGTTATTTGTAAACAAATGTTTTTCATTGTGCTGCCATATATCATAATAGAATTTTATAGAAAATAAGCATCGACTGTGAAACGCAAATGACTACTCAGTCGACAACAATGCTTAGCTAAGATTTTATTTGGGCACAACTTAAGTACGAACTGTGAAACCGGGCATAAGTTGTTAAGAAGTAAAATGCTCTTGACAAATAAAATATCTCGCTGTGGATAGTTGTGAAAGTGAATTTGTTGCAATGGAGATATTTTACTTTTGTCGTTAGTTTTATACAAAAATGAAAAATATGATCATGTGGATGGCTCGCGTTATTGAGCCGCTTTTATAATATATTAAGAAGTTTATTTTTCCGTTTTTTGTATAAAAAAAATGAGGATAATGAGGGTAACATTGACGAAATTGTTTTCTATATATTGCATGCGATTACAGCTTAGCAAATTTTTGCCAACAAAGAACAAAGTTTAGATTTCGTAGTCCCCAAGGAACTTTTCTAAAGCTAAACATAACAACCAACTAAATAAAAATTGCATTCCAAACAGTTTTAAATATATTAGGAAGGACATATGTATATGTATTATATTATGAAGTATTCTACGGCTTTGTGGGGGAGCAAAATCCTATGGAGGATATGGGATGGAAAAGTGAATATATAGGCTATGCCATTTGATTATCAATCAACTTTATTTACGAGCGGCACTCCCTGTTTGGTTAGGTATAACCCTGTCATCTATATAGAGTAAATGGAGTTGTGAAACCAAACCAAATACTTTGCATCAGGTCTGAAAGGCTTCAGTCGATATCTCGACATCAGAATCGGATAGATAAACCAAACTTATCAACGAACCAACACTGAAGAAGGCTCGGTTAAAACAAACACTCATCCAAATAACGTCCTTTGTATGAAAAATAGTGCCAGCTTCGGAGCATGGAATATTTGCGCACCCTAAGAAAAGTCTAGACCAAAAGCAATGGATTTATTGTGAAATTGAAGTTAAATTATTAACTATTTTGCAACAAATATTGAAATGTATTTGAAAACTTACGTTAGAAAATAATTCAAATCAATTTTTCAATTCAATTCGAATATAATTGGACAGAATCAGCTGTTTCTGTTTACATTATTTTGTTTCCCACACGTGTGGGGAAAAGCTATGCGTACTGAAGCTTTTTATTTTATCAAAATTGTTACAGAATACCAAAAAAATTCTTACTTGATAAAAATTTGAAAAAATTTTAAACTTTTTTGTTATTTTGTCAAGTGCACAGAATAGGGCTGATAATCTACATTTTGCTATTAATTCAATGATGTATAAAACTTTTCTACCAATCTTACAGATACTTTGAAGGATCAAAGTTAGATCTTCGAAAAAAATAAATAAAATATTTATCGAAAAATACTGGATCCCACATAGCACCGGTCATATAAGCTTGACCGAAAAGTTGTAAACATCATTGAAATAAGAACAAAATGTAGAAACGTTCAAACTTCGAAACCAAATATTTCGAATTTGTAGGCTAACTTCGAAATTTGGAAAATACAATTTGTTTACATATCACTCAATCACTGTTTCGCGTGCTGTGTGGCTTGTTTTGTTGAAACCACCATTCACAGCAACGAAGCGACGTCACATCATCTTTGAAGAACTACGGCCCAATGATGCCGCCGGACCTTAATCCAAGCCAACCAGTGACTTTTTTCCAAAAGAAAAGTTGATCTTCTGACAGTTTCTAAAAAGCCCATTTACAACAATTTGGCGTTGTGGAAGGTCGTACCGCTTCAATTCTTTGACCAACTGTATTCTTGAAGACTTCACACCAAAATTTCCTCGCAAAACTTGCCACCTAATGAAGTAACAAAATTTGTATCAAAATAGCGTAAAAGGTCACCTCAGTAAGTTGATTAAATTGATCATACAATGGTACAGATCATTTTAAAAAAGACGGTTCATGGTAAAATTTAGTGACAGAGACACGCGTCATGAAACGTGCATGCGCCGTCCAAATCAGTGTGGCCAAAAATAAGATAACTAATAAAAGATAGCTCTTATAAATTCCCTGACCATAGGGAAAACTCAAATAATCCAGACTACGGACGAAACTTTTATAGAAACTCATCCTCCAGCTTACAAATTTCTACTGTCCGTAGATGGCATGCCATTTAGAATTTCAACTTACTCCATAATTGTTTTTCGAATGATGGACCCACAGAGCCCCATATAGATAATATATGAAAAGTGAATATAATACGAAGACTATTTACTGAAATATCTAAGTTCTTTTTAGGATTATATAGAACTATATTGAGTATATTATTGAGCCATGATAAAAAGTAAAAATTCAATCTCAAATATGGTCCATATGTTTCTATTTCTATTTAAGATAAAAGCATACTTATGCTTAATTATTTCACTAAAGTTTCTGAAAAATTTACTTATTCGGAGATATAAGTGTACATATATGTATTTATACTTAGTTAATTATATGTTTTTTTTTTTCATTTATGATTCCAAAACAAGTATTTAAGCCGCGGCGAGTGGAGAGCAAGTCAAACAAGAACCATGAAGTAATTATATGGCTAGAGGTCTCAAAAATCTGACTTGAACAACTAAAACAGTACAAAAAATTTGGAATTTTTGTTTTTTCAGTTTTCATTTTTCACTTAATGACCGTTATTCTCACGTTTTTTGCGCTATGCAAGCCGTTATTTACAAAGCCAATGGTCAACAAGCTTTGCATAACTCAATCATATTAAAGTTTCTACGCTCACGTACTCAAGTGGCTTTCATTTTCATTTGACTGCCATACATTTACTTCTACTATATATACAAACATCTGTGTGTGTATATTTGTTTTTACGTATTATTCATAAATTTTAATAGCACTTTATGGTTTCTGTTGTTTATTCTGCTAGTCTTCGCTTCATACTATACATATGTATACCTGTAACTATGAGGAAGAAAAATTAACTTCAACTTTTTTTTTTTGATTTTAATTTTTTTTTTGGAAAATTATTTAATATTTTTTATTCATTTTTCTTCATTGCAGCAATTCACACAGCCGCGTGTCATCGAGCAGATGGCGTACGTTTTGATTGCTATCGGCGCCGTGATGTTCTTCATGAGCTTCCTCGGCTATTGTGGCGCGATACGTGAGTCGCGTTGCCTGCTGACAACGGTAAGTGGCTAAGAGAGTGGGTCTTATGTCTAAGTTATTTACTCAACACAAAGCGGAATATACTGTAGTAGTGTAATTAATTTCACTTTCATAAATATTTCTAAAGAATCTTAGTGAAAGTGGCATGACTTGCAATGTGGTTGGGATATCTTGATATACACAAGTTTTAAAAATATTTGAAAACTTAATAGTGTGAGTTGAAAACAAAAAGATCTCCAGAATAGGTCATGTTATGGGTTTTGAAGGCGTATGAATAGGGGCTGGAATTGCATTTCATTAATACAAAAGTATATCAAATAAAGTGGTTTTGTATAAGAGCGCTACAAAAACGGTTTCGGATATCAAAAAAATTCTTTATTCTTGTGAAAGTACATTCGATGGCGTTATGTATGGAACTCGCTTTCTTTTGCGTGACCACCACGGACACGTTTGCAGAAGTTCAGACGCTGAACCCAATTTACGACAAAAATTTTCCAGCATAAATTGGCCGATACTGCTCCAATTTCACATTCGATATTCGTACGAAGTTCATCAATCGTGGCTGGCTTGTTGGCATAGACCATATACTTGACGTAATATGCACAGCCATTCAGCCAGAAATGAGCCTCATTGCTGAAAATGATTTTTCGATGAAAATCCGGATCATTTTCAAGTTGTTGCTCACTTCACGAAGATACGACGATTATATTGGTCAAGCGGTTTCAGTTCTTGCGTCAATTTGATCTTGTAAAGATGTAGGCCAAGATTTTTTCGCAAACGACGTCACAGAGAGGCCCAACGCTTGAGAACGAGGGGTAAGAGACTGATTTGGGTCTTCCTCAATTGATTGACAGGACGATTATGACGACCATAAATTGGACATAGCGCTGTTAAAGTTGAGGCCACTAACTCCGAATTTCGGTAGTAAATTTAAATAATTTCGTCTCTTTGTTGGATCGTATATCTTTCCATGATGAAATAGCAAAACTTACTGAAGAGAAATGTGAAAAGAACGGGATGGCGATATGGCACCGTTTGCTTCCCTATCGGTCTACGGACTCTAGCGTCCCTTTTGAAAACCCCTTTAGTCATCGTTAAGTGTTCTGCCCGAGGTGATTAACTTAAAATAATTCTGATTTGAATAAGAAGCTATATTGTAAATTTGATATTATCCTTTATTTATTTGCTAACAATTAAAATTTAAAATGAGACCTTTTTTGTGGTCAAATACCATACCTTAGGAACTACTGGACCGATTTCAATCAAATGAAAATCTGTGCATTCCCTCTTCTTGTCATAATTTTTCTAATTTATGTTTCGCATCTCCCAAAAACCGAACTTTTTGAGAATCTAAAGCTTCAGAAAATATGCTTAAACTACAAAGATCTGTAATTTTGTGAAACTGTATAGAATTCAACTTCTGTTCTGTTTGTGAATTTGACTTTTTAATTTAATTCAAAATTTTTAGTACGAGGGCTGCTATATATATTTCTGGCCTAATAATGAAAATAGTGAATAGTGTAACGAAAATGGTTTTATTGTTTTTCAAAATATTCTCCATCAAGATTTATACACTTTTGCATGCGCTCAAACCAATTTTCGAAGCACTTTTTTTGAGCCTTTTTTTGAGCGATTGTCAAATTGTGCGGGATCCAACGAGAACAAACCTTTTTTACGGCCAGGTGTTCATGCAATATCGAATGTATGCTGGTGGGAGAAATGCATAGGCATGCCTCTATCTGAAGGTATGTCATTATCAGTTCACGTACGGCATCGATGTTTTCTGACACAACGGCTGTTTTTGGACGACCTTCACGCAATTCGTCTTTGAGCGAGCGTCGGCCACGATTGAATTCGTTGTACCAGTTTTTCACAGTGCTATAGGATGGTGCTTCATAGCCATACAAAGATTTTAGTTCATCCATGCACTCTTGTCGCGATAATCCACGTCGAAAGTTGTGAAAAATGATCGCACGAAAATGTTCACGAGTTAATTCCATTTCTTGGCCGAGATGAATTTTTTAATTCCCTGTAAATAAAACAATTCACGATTAAATGACAAAACGTTCTGAGTGATGTTATGATAAAAGATGTCAAACTTTCCAATGGAAATGTCAGATTGCACCTGGCACCACTTAGTGTTGCCTAGGCCAGAAATATATATAACAGCCCTCGTATGAAATGTCGTTTGTTTCAAAATAAGCCTAAATCTCAACAGGTTCCTCAGAATTGTCGTTAAATTATATCTATCGACCATTCTTTTGAGGTCTGAGTACAGGAAAAAGTGGATAGGAACCTAATCTGCGAAATACTATGTATGTGAAAGCTATACGAAACCAAATACATCCAAGTTTGCCATGGTTATCATTGATTTGTACTCCAATACAACTAATTGATGGAGGTCGTGATGAAACCCTTTTTCGTCATAATATAGCGATTTACTCTTTATATATAGACACAAAATCTTTGCTTGTTTTGCCTTTCAAATCTTTTGATTCGGAAAGGTTGTGGAACATAAAATGAATCCAGAGTTCCATTTAAAACTCCAGTTTCTGTATTTTGAAGCAAGTCTCTAACTTTATAAAGTCAAGTTTTCCAAAAATTTTAATTCGATCTATACTTTTATTTTTATTTATTATTATTTGTATTTATTATTTATATTATTTTTGGTTAATTATTAAATAATTATTGATATTTTTGCTCCCATATTTTACAAGTTATCCCACTGTGCCTCGACAGATATTTGCAATAATCCATTAAATGAAACTTGCTTCTCCAATGTTATTGGATAATTTGCGGTGTGCGGTGTTTTGCTTGTTAGTCGTGATGGTAATGCTGTAATTTACAATTTTTATTAGCAGAGCCAACACAATGAACAGTCAGCCCGCCCAACAAGCGAGTCATCATTCCAAGCATTGCACAAAACTTCAATATAATAAAAAACCTCAATATAATAAAGCTATTGAGTAGCAGCCATGGCATCCCGCAATTACAATGCAATGCAGGGAAGATTTCATTGCATGCGACAATGTACAAAATAAATCAAAAATAGTAGATAAAAAATGAAATGAAATTTCAAAATCAATCTAAAAGAGAAAAATAAAAATAAAATCATGAAACACGAAAAACCAATTTGTAGGCAATTGTTAGGGTTTTCGGTTGGTGCGCAGTGGCGTATGCGCAATGTACTTGTACCTACACAATGCATGTAGTGCTGCTAAACGCTTGAATGCAGCGCACGTTGACAAGTCCGCACCTTGAAAAATTGAAAAAATTCACTTTCAATGACAACTATCAACCAACTAACTATGTGTATGTGTGTGTGTTTTGAATTGTTAACAAAGTTAAATTTAAAAAAAATTATACAAAAAATGTCACAAAACCTCGGGGAAATTATAATCGACGGCATGCAAGACAAGTGCATAATATAGTGGCAGTAAACCAACAAACTTAGATGAGATAAGCCATAAGCTTAACTGTGAAACTCAGGCTTAGTAGGCATAATTTAGGGAAAAAATTTATTGTGAGTTTGAGTTATTGTCGTTGAGGGTGCAGCGCCAGGCACGATCGGCGGTCTAATGCATGACTGCACGACAAATACTTTCTTTTGTTTTTTTCCGGCATTATTGGCCAAATTTTTTCATAAATTCACGTCATCATGGAATGGTGAAAGTTTTATATTTGTCAGGGAATATTTGTGTTCGCTTATTTATATATACAAGTCCAACATTTCCAATTGTATGGAGTTTAGGAACTTTAACATTTCTCAAAGATACAAACTGAGTTGGCTGAAGTGAGTTTTCGGGATCCCGATTTTATTGTTCCGTACTACAATAGAGTTCTAGAAACCATTGAAATTTTGTGGTATTGTGAAATGTACTACAATGGATTGCATTGAACACACCGAAAGCTGTAAGCTCTTCTGCCACAATCATATGTTTTCTAACATTTTGACATACAGAAAATAAATTAAATTCAAAATTCATTGAAATCAAAAAACAAAATTTGAAAAAAATTATTTGAATAATATGTAATATGTATGTAATAATATGTAATATGTAATAATTATATTGGACAATGATATTTTAAGATTGCTTGAAGTTATAACTAAGTCTGGATCAATTTTCCTGCCTGTTATTCATAATTACATTTTGCTTGAATTTATTTGTATCAGCTGATGAATGTAAACATAGTACAATACTACATGTGTGTCACTATGCTGGTATATGGTTTCTTGAGCTTTTATTGTAGTGTACATCTTAGTATAGAAACCATATGTCTGTTTTAGGCATAAATAAATGTTTTGTGAATGCTTACCCTTAATACAGTGTTTTTTCTGGATCTCAAATACATATTTTTATGTTTATTGGTATGGTAGTTTTATTCCCTTCACCAAATTAAACTCATCATGGGAGAACGAAATGAGGGGAAACATGATAGGAGTTTATCTTAAGATGTCTGTCCATCTGTCGACCTTGCGTTGAGTTAAGCCAGATATCTGAGATCGATATTGTAATTACAATAAGTTGAGATCGGTATTAGAAATGTACTATTTAGGCCCACTAAATATAATATATATTTTATAATTATAGAAAAGATATCTAAAATTGATGAAGACACCTCAGTTTGAAATCTTCAAAGATACATATATATTTTGTGTATACCGGAGGACGATAGACCTTTAAATAAATACAACTGAAATGAGTAACCTCTTCACAGATTTTCCAAATACAAAATATTAGTAATAATTTTCTGTTATTTGAAGTCGACTACTCCGATAGTCGGATAGAGATAGTACTTCAAGAAAATTGTATTAAACCGAAGTGTAGAGGAGTGCAGACTTTTTTTATTTTATAGACTGTCAGTTTTTGTTAATATTGAACTGAAAACCTGAGATATTTTTATTTATTTGAGATTGATGAGTTCAAAGCTCAAAATTGGTAGATGTTTTTACTCTACTTTTGTTTTCTTCCTTTGAGGCTATAGTGCCATAAAACGTAATTTTTGAGTGTTGTTAACAGAAATTGGTCCTTTTTAACTAGTTTACTTTACTTTTAATTGTAAAAAGTACAACGACAAAAACAGAGCAAGATTAATATCGTTGTCGGTAATCCAAGCTTATCAACAGCACTATACTCGATAAAGCATAGTGAGAAATCATAATCTTGGATAAGGTGATAAATCTTTATATTAGCTGAACAACAGCTCAGCTAACAGCTAAATATATAAACTCCAAAGAAATTGGTCAATATGTTTTCAAAAAATAACGGGCATTTTTTTTTTTTTTGATAAACAATTATTCACTCCTCAACATTAATTTTGTCACCTTTAAAATAGTCCCCAATTGATATTATGCCCTTATCCTAGCGTTTCTTCCAATCATCGAAACACTTTTTAAACTCGATTTTTGACATAGCCTTTGACATAGCTCTTTCAGCGATTTCATCTGTGCTACTTTTGAAAACACCAAGTATATACTTTATGAATGAAAGTTCGACTGAAAGTGTTTATCAATACTATCTCAGAGAAGGTCTAAATTAAGTTCATCTCTATTTAGAGCTACAGATTTTATAAAACCCTAGCAAATCCAATCGTTCAGTTAAATTTTTCTAGAAAATGTCTCAGCCATCTTCGGTTCATAAAAGCAAACGCTGCTAATGCCGTAACAAATTCAACACTGATGCACCGCGCTAGTTCAAGCACCTAGTCACGTGCTCTCGTAAATCAGTACATGTCACCCACAAAGGTGTTCCATAACTGAATAAGCTATCATTTATGCTGCAAAGCAGAACAAAAAGTGAAGCACATATACACACATGCATATAAGCACAAGCGTGAAGTGATAATAGCAGTGAGGAGCGCATACAAAGCACACGCAAAGCTCAGTGGCGGCCGGTTGGCGCTCGATGATAGTGTTTGTGCATTTATTGCACGTAATTTCATTGTTGTTGTGTCGTTGCCATTTCGAAACGTAACGAATGCAGTCAAGTGTGATGTGCAGTGTGCGGTGGTGTATTGTGATTTTGAGGTTAGGCCACAAAAATATAATTTTCATACAAAAAATTGTGTTTTTATTTCACCTTACTGGTTGCTACCACACTCACATGCAATTGTTGTTGTTGTTATTGCTGTTGCTGCGGTGATTGGCGTGCAGGCTCGAATTCAGTCGTCGTCTGTCGCAATTTTTTTTAAATTATTTGTTGTGAGTTATCGTTGTTGTTGGTGTCGCTTTTCGTTACAGAGTGTTATAGACTAATTTGTTTTTGTTGGTGTTGTTGTTTTTATTGCTTTATTATCACCGATACGCTGGCAACAACAATTCTATTTGTGTTGGTTGTTTTTTATTATCTATTGTTGTTGTTGTACAATGACCGTGCGAGCATGCGCAACCAAGTGTAAACCGCGAATGGCTAATACAAGTGGCCAATAAACGTAGAAAGAAGCGCCCAAAGAAGACGAGCAGAAGATAGCCACTGCCATGGAAGATATTACCAACGTTGAGTGGTCGCTGACTGTGCTGGTTGTAAGGAAAAGTCAGGGTGCATATTTAATGGCCACTTGTCGCTGCCGATGGAAATTCAGTTTACTTTGTTATTTATTTGATAAAAAATACTGTCGTAGATTTGAGGGCAGTGCGATAAGTCAGTGGCTTTTTGAGTTGAGATTAGCTTTTTAATAAATAGGTATCTTCTGAGGACTCGAAAAATTTGGTCCAGTGATTATGAGTTTTCTTTCTAAACTTACTTTCTAAGACCCTCTCTATACATAACAACTCTACTCATGTGCAGAGTTGCATTTAAAATGCCCATTTAGGGAAATCACAAATACCATTGACCTAACGAACTGCCCTCGTAACTTCGTGCATTGCTTACATATCGGTATTGTTGTTGTTGCGAAGTATAATAAAGATTGTCATTGTAATGAAGAAGGCCTAGACGTCAGTGTCATTTTGACACACAAAGTGGTAAATGTTGGTAATTTATCGGCAAGAAATGGTGCAATAATTAAAGCTTGGGTAAACAAGCTGATTTTATCGTAGTATTTTCTAAATATGTTTAGCTCGAATAATGTAAGATGTTTTCATTTTTGAATTTGATCAGCATAATCTGTAATCTGAGCTTTATACCTTTGAGACAAGGCTAAGCGATGCTGCACGTTTGTAGTTCCCAAATTCTGTTCGAAGATTTTTTCTAATTTTAGTATATTATGGAGAATTTTCTCAGGGTTTCCCGTGTTTTCACTAATGTTTGAAGCCTTAAAAAGGCACCACAGATGCCTTCACATGTCCGATAAGGTTCTTACCCTCAGCTTTTCCAATTTATAGGGGTTTTAACCGATCATTATTTCATAGGTGGTGATCCTAAAAATCTTCGGCGGACGTAAATTGCCAATGTAAATACTAAAATGCAAGACAAAGTAAAAGAATAACTAATGTTAAAACTGCTTGTTTCCCATACTTTTAGAAATCTAGATAACTAGCTGGTTTCAATTGTTTTGGAAGATTGGTAAAGGTATATATACTTCTATACATAATGGTTTAAATCCATATTTTTTAGGTATATTTCACAACCTAAAACTTATCTGCAGCTGTCGAAGTATGATCTCCCAACTGGAGGATCAGTTTTAATACCTAATCTAATATTTTGAGTGACGTTCTTCTTACTTATTAGGTCTACAACTTTGCTTCCGCTGTTTTCCAATAGATGTCTCTAGGGTCAAGCATTGGTCGATTAAATCGATTTTTTTTTATATCGATCTTGGACATTTGTGTCAACATTAACGCAACAAAATATTTGTAGAGATCTGTTTGCATCCCAAACTTATTCTCAACTGAAAATGTCACTTTTTGAGCCGAATTCTCGACATTTGCGGGGAATTTTGCTTTCCTTTTTTAATTCCAAGAAAAGTGCGGCTGAGGCTCATCGACATTTGTAACCGTTTTTATACAAAAAAACCTTAAATTTACAAAAAAACGGTGGCAGTTGTAGACTTAATAAAAAACAATAAATCTGTCTCTCTCTCTCTCTTCTAGATCTCTCATTTGCTCTGCCTTCAGTAAATCAACTTCGTTTTTATGTTTACTAAATTTTAATTACAATTGTAAACAATTTAAAGCCATTCAAGCGATAAGTGATTGGTAAAATAACGGTACTTAGTATAGGTGGAAAGCTAATAAAGTGCATTATTATTAACTAAGTTAAATCTTAATTGCTGTAATACAAATGAAAAATAAAATCATAACCGTACCTACTATAAAACTGCTCTAGTTTCGTGATTATATTAGTAACTGCATAGTAAACTGCAATTGAACCATCAAAAATACACAAATATTTTATAGTTTTGATATGAAATTTAATATGGTTTAACTAAAGGAATAACAAGTGCTATTGTAGATACATATGTTCTCAAAATTATTTTCTTTAATTTTTTAATGGCTACTACTGTACAAACTATCAAAATCTATTTTTCTGCAAATACATGATTATATAAAATGACATTTTTCACCAAATATATTGTATATATATACTTGCTTACTCACCTTAAATAAGGCATGCAAGTCAGCCTATTGAGACCTCTTTAGTGTGCAGCGGGTTTTGTCCATTGCATATTAAAGTTTCATGGTCAAAGTACTGCTTTTTTGTGGCTAAATATTTTAAATTAACAAATGCAATAAAGTGTTAAATGATAATGCTAACAATTTGGTAAAATTAGTTTGTAATGACTACTTAGCTGTAAAATTTCATAAAATTGAGGAAGGTTACCAATTATAATAAATAATTTTTTAAATAATTTTAGATGTTATTTTATGTTTATGTGCATAGTAAAGTTATGTAATAAATATTTAAATATTGCTATTTAAAAATGTCGGAAAATTAGTCTCCATACTAGTATGAACCCTATCACTTGACCAGTAATAATATCGCAATATTCTCATATAATCCAAAAACGGACTACTTGACTAGTATGATCGCCAGGTGTCAAACTAAGAAACCTCCCGTCATCCATTTATTTCCACCCTATAGAAATTGCAAACTAACGCCATCTGCATACACACCATCTTACAAATTTCACTACTATATCAAACTAAACATGTATATCATCTTCTTTATCGACTCGTAAATATTTATGTATGATATTATATAAACATATACATTTTTGCTGAGTGCTTTGCTTTTCAATTTTCAAGTTTGTCCCGTTTTACTGGCATTGTGTTCGAGCGGCATTTAAATTCACTGTTGCAATGAAACGCATTAACATAAGTTGCATTTTAAAAAATATTTATATGCCCATCGAGTGTGCAATACAATGAGTTTAGCCGCTACCGCTAACAGCAGCAACAATATTTAGCTCAGGGTTATCATAAATTTTGATCGAATGCTTGGCATGGAATTGAGGTCAGTAGTAAAGAGTACTCAGTACTCATTATGAAAGAGTACACTCTTCGGTTTCTAAAGTAAAAAGTGTAAATGCATGGGTAAACTAAGAAAATGTGGGAAAATCATTGGGAGTTGGGAGTGCATAACTATGGCTACAAATATAACTTACATTAGAGCGTTTTCAACTCACCGGTTTAATATTTGGGTTTGTAGGTCCCTTGCAAATATAAATATGGTATAGTCTACTTGTTGGGTTGAGAAGATAATATTACATCTCCATGGTGAATAATTAATAAAAGAAGCAAGAAAAATAACTAATTTTTATTTGTTTATTTCCGTACTTACATATGTAGATATCACCCTTAGTATATATAATATCACTTATTGACTATTACACCCCCATTTTGTACTACATATATCACTATAATACTCATGCTTCAACTTTGTTGAGCGACATACCATTGGTTTCCTTAATGAAGACGACTATATAAATCAAGCCCAGAACACTTGTAACCGCGAAGAACCACATCGGCAGATAGAGACCAAAAGCCATCAATGTTATCGGGAACATTTTCATGAGAAGAAAACCGATGATATTGAATAGCACCAAGCAAACGGCGGCCGCTTTAGCGCGTATCTATTTAAAATATGTGAAAAAAAATATAGGTGAGATTATATATAAATTATAATTCAGGATATGGACTCACCTTCGGCGGCATTAACTCCACCAGCAAAACAAATGGAATTGGTATTAGACCCGAATTGGCCACGAACATAATAAGGCAAACATTCACCAGCGGCAACCAAGCGCTAACAGACGATAAATCGACCGAGGTGTTTGTCAAGAGATAACCATACAGACCAAATATCGTCATGCCCACACCGGTGGCAGCACAGGAGAATATCAGCAACGGACGGCGACCAAATCTATCGACCAGAATAGTCGCCGTATAGACGCCGCTGACTTGCACCAGACCCACTATAATGGTATTCGTGTCTGGATGCAGTTCGGTGCGTGCGGCTACAAAAATACTGGAAGTATAGTAGAGTATCGCATAGGCGCCACAGAAGACATTCAACCACATGAGTACAAGACCATTGCCAAATGCAATCATAGCGCGTTTATTACCTGTCATTTGAAGAGAAAGAGAGAGAGTGAGTGATAGAGAACGAGAGCGAAATAAATATTTCGTGTTAACAGTTTCACGCTTTCACTTACAGAAATCATGCCATGTCACAGTATTCGTATTTGCCTGATGACTAGTCACATCGCTCTTGAGCTTTTGGTAAGCCCTTTCAAATTCTATGGCACTCTCTTTTGTTGTCGGTGCGTAGTTGCGATAGAACTTCAAGGACTCTTTAGCTCGGTCATTCCGTCCACGTTGTAGCAAAAACATTGGTGTTTCCGGGAAAAAGATTTGAAATAGCACATAAATTAATGTCATTACTACACCGACTATCGGTATCAAATGGTATCGTATGCGTGCTGTTATTATATAACCACAAAATATGCCACTATTTAAGGTTAGAGAGAATAGTGCCGTTAAGCGACCACGTATTCTGAAAGAAATGGAGAAGGAAATGCTCTTAAATAGATACAAGATCCAAGTTAGTTTACTATTTGAAAGAACACTCAGATTTTTGTAGACCCGAGGTTGTATAAGATTTACGTACTTTGGTTCCGCAATTTCACCAATGAAAATCGGTATGATGACATATGTGCCACCGCCTGTGACGCCAGCTAAAAAGCGGCTCACATACAGATATTCCACGGAGCGTGCAAAATATACGAGTATCCAAGAAATCTATATAAATGAAGTAAACATGCATTAAAGACTACCGCTTTCTTCAAAAATGTATACACACTCACTATATACGGCACCGCTAGACAATAAATGCTAGCTTTACGCCCGATGAGATCCACTAAAATGCCATAAACGATATTACCGCAACCACCACCCAGCGATGACAGTCCGCCAATCCACGAACCCTCCTCAACATTAATGACGAAGTCCAATTCAGTCTGTGCGGGCGACTGCAATTTGGCCAGAATCACTGAGAACCAACCCAAACCGAAGCCATGGCAAAATGTGATGATCGTAACTTTGAATGTGATAAAAAAGAAATTAAGATAATTTAGATAAGCAAATAATGCAATTTAATTTGTAGACAAAAATAAATATTTATCTAATAGGTTTATGCGAGCGAGTTTATTCCGTCTCTGAATTACTCTCGTAAATAGATAAGTTGAAAAGTAAATATTAACTTATACGTTTATATACTCTACTCGCACTGAGCTTGTAAATGTAATAATTTATAATTTTGTTTTGTATTGTATATAATTTCGTTTTTACGCAAGCCTTAAGTAAGTATTTACATAGAATAATGGAGAACAAATCGAGGCGCGGGTTCTCTTTGGTAAACGATTCTACCAATATCAATTAAATTGAGCACCAATAATGCAATAATTTAGTTATTTTTGACAGCTGTTACTTGATTATTTGCCCGAAATCATTTTTAAAACATAATGGCAAACCCTCACCCTCTGTATAATAAACCTAAAATATGAAGTTCGCGTAAATGAGGAAATTTCCTGACTGTCATTCACTTGGGAGTGGCCAGGAACGATTCTTTTGCATGTGGCTCAAGCAGCTCAAAACTTCCGGAGCGTATGGATCTGGTGGTGAACGAGGACAATACGAAATATCTCCCGTCATCAAACAAACAGTCAGCGGATTCGCGTCTTGGCTCCCACGTCACTGTTGACAGTCATAACTTTGAAGTTGTGGATAGTTTCGTATACCAGGGAACCAGCATCAACAACACCAACAATGTCAGCCTTGAAATCTAACGTAGAATCACTCTTGCCAACAGGTGCTACTATGGACTGAGTAGGCAATTGAAAAGTAAAGTCCTCTCTCGATGAACAAAAACAAAACTCTATAAGTCGCTTATCATTCCCGTCCAACTTTATGGTGCAGAAGCTAGGTCCTCAGAACATTGGCAACAGCGAATATCGCAGACGATGGAACGATGAACTGTACGAGTTATACGACGACATCGACATAGTTCAATAAATAAAAATACAGCGGCTACGTTGGCAAGGTCATGTTGTCCGAGTGGACGAAAGCACCCCAGCTCTGAAAGTGCTCGATGCAATACCCGTTGGTGGAAGCCGAAGAAGATGGAGGCCTCCACTCCGTTAGAAGGACCAAGTAGAGAAGGACCTGGCTTCACTTGGCGTTACCAATTGGTGCCAAACTGCCAAAACGAGGAATAAACGACGCGCTGTGGTGGACGCGGCTATAACCGCGTAACCGGTTTCTACGCCAGCCAAGAAGAAGAAGAAAATTATTGGCTATAACATAAAATTATATGGATGTGTTTTATTTCTTCTTGAAAACCACACATATTAAAAAAACACCCTTTATTATTTATATTTGTATTCAGATTTTATAGGTTGTATACATGAATAGATCCTTCGGCTAAAGGACTAATCCCTTTTGCTTATACATTATCAATGGCTTCGTTTCACTAGGCCTTAGTGAGCAGCGAATCGAACATACATATATTTAATGTAAGAGATTTCGACTTTTGATTTCTCCACATATAGATGTGGTCACATATTACGGACTAAAAATTTTAATGAAATGTATTAGGCCTACAACTTTACTTCCACCGTTTTCCAATAGATGTCTCTAGGGTCAAGTACTGGTCGATTAAATCGATTTTTTTTATATCGATCTGGGACATTTGTGTCAACATTAACCCAACAAAATATTTGTACAGATCTGTTTGCATACCAAACTTATTTTCAACTGACAATGTCACTTTTTGAGTCGAATTCTCGATATTTGCGGGAAATTTTGCTTTTCTTTTTTACTCTCAAGAAAAGTGCGGCTGGGGATCATCGACATTTGTAACCGTTTTTATACAAAAAAAACTTAAATGTACAAAAAAATGGCGGGAGCAAAGTTGTAGACCAATAACTCAAACTTTCAACTTCAAAAGCATAGAATCGGTTTACATCTACTCAATTTTGTAAGCACCAGTCGAAAACTTTGAACAAAAACTGCATTTGTAGTGTGACGTCACCCGTCATAAAATCGAAATCGGACTCCAACTTTTCAAGGCCCCAAATATTGAACATGACAAAATATCTGAAAATCTCTCAGATATTTTATAGAAATTCAAAGGCAAAAGCCGCAAACCTATAAAGTGTCATAACTAAGCCATAAATAAAGTTATGAGAGTAAAATTTGGTAGAGAGGTCTCATTATGGAGGAGTATATTTGGGTGTAATCTTTTTTTCCTTTTTGTTTTTCAATACCATTACTTTTACATTGGCCTAAAAATGGCATTAAATCCAGATTTTTCGGGCTAGCATTGTAACTCAAGGCTTCTCATAAAAATATTCACTCTTTATTAGGGCAGGGGCAGGGCTTTAAGGCAGTAGTCCGCTTTACAGGGTTCAAAAAATCGATTTTTTTGTTTTGTTTTAAATCTCTTCCAAAACTATCCAAGAATATGTCTTTAAAATTCCAGAGGCCAATTCGACATATTTTCGAAACTAGAGCAGTTTTAGTGGCCGAGCGTCGAGCAGGTGCGAATGAAAACGAAAACTTTAAAGCGCGTTTTCTCGAGTTTTCATTTTCACAAGTGTTAGAAAACGGTGCCGGCGATAGCAAAACGAATATATGTCCGATCGAAAAAAACCAAAGTGATCTAGCTTCAGTATTAAATTATCTTCTATTTGATCTAAAAAAGTTGGACAAAAGTATTATTTAAACTGCTTGTTTTGCAACTTAAAGTCAATTTTTTTTTCTTAAAAAAGTGAATTTTTTTTTCAAACTTTGAAAAAATTGGGTTTTTTTTAACTTCTTCGGTATTTTTTTAGTTCATAATGAACAGAAACTTATCAAAATTAAAAAAAAACATTTGGTTCGACTGTTTCAGATGCATCGCATGACCATCACCGGCACCGATTTACAAGTGCAGACTCCAGGCGCTCCAGAAAAATACTTACAACTTTGAAAAAATTTCAATATTTTTTTAATAATAAATATTGTTTTTTAAGCCTTAAATATAGTACACTATCGTCTTAAAATTCGGTTTACCGCATCATTTCCTTCCCTTTCAAACAAAAATTGCTAAGAAACGCTTTTTTTCGGCTTCTAAAGCAGACTGCCTTATGCATAATTTTATCTTCAATCCTTTATTTCACCACACTCAGTTTTAAAATTGTTTTCTATTTCAATAATATTTTATAATAATATATAATAATATATTCCACTTTATAGCAATTTTAAACTTATGATTTATGCCGTAATAATTATTGCTATAATTTGATAATGCTGCTATTGAAATTGGTGTATATAAACCCAATTCATTTGTAACAGAAACTTCGATTTTTTTCACGAATTCACGAATGTTCGAATTTTCTTCGAATACACTTCATGTTTTAAATGACTTAAAATTATTGCCAATTAACCGTTGGTTTTGGCAAATTCACTTCACTTTTTAATACATTCAAATATATTTTTGTTATTATCTTACTGCACATTGATGCCAGCAACTGTCGGCGGAATTCATATTTGAAGACACCTTCAGAATTTTTGCACAATCCAAACATTTTTCAAAAGATTTCTATATTCGGGCACTAAATTCACAAATTCACACAAGCAACGGGTACTTTGATAGTCAACACCGCGCTATGGGGCGTTTCGAAATGCCAGCCGCGCTTTTGAAGAGATCTCACCGAGAACTGACTTTATATAAATATATAAATGCATATTAATACCGTTACTGGCAGCATATACCGTTATCACATTACAATTGTTTATAATTTTCGACATTTGTGTATGTATGTATGTGGTGCTATATGGACCACTCATTTGTTTATGGAGGCGTTATAAATGTATTTGTTGCAGGCAGTTAGTATAATAAATATAAATGCAATTAAGCATTTCAGGCAGACTCCGTTTGTCTATGGTTATATTTACATTATATTTACCGTTATCTTAAATGTGTATGATTATGAATGCAGTTGTCAAAATGTTCACAGTCGGTTATGATGGGGGAAAACCGAAGGTCATACTGCAATGAGTTACTTACCCATTCGGCTAAATCGGCTTATTTTTTAAACTTCTCAAAATTATTTATGAAGCTATAAAATACAGACACACTAAGTTATAAGATCAACTATAATTTATTACGGGAAAATTCTAAAACATCCCTCTGAGTGAGAGATCCCTCTCTGTGTGCAATTTCATTCATTAAGTATGTGGCAAAAAGAAAATGTCTAAGTATTGTCTGAGTTTATGTGACTTGTACTCATTGTGTGTACACTCTTTGATTGCTAAGGCTGGAGAGCAGAAATGAATTGGTAAACTAAGAAAAATATGGGAAATTAATTGGAGGTTAAAAGAGAAAAAATGTTGCAATGTTGATATTTTGATTTTAGGTTTCTTGCAAATATAAATATAGTCTACATGTTGGGTTAGGAAAATACTATTTTGTGCTTAATTTTTGGGATACTTAATTTTATACTTTTCACTTTGCATCAAAATTGTAATCGAAAGTAGTTAGGCGCTTAAAATTTGCAACAATTCTACTCTTTCATACAACAGGGAGACAAAATTCAAATTCGAATAGATCAACCATCATTCTAGCATTGTTAAAAAATTGACAACTAGGCTGATAGTTTTACTAAAGAATTTGTTCCATGTTTCGAACTCAATTAACACGCTTAATTGAAATATATACATTTACTAGACAGCAAACTCATCCGGACAGCCACTTTTTGCAAGCCTCTTTTGAGTTCAACTTTATACCACCAAGGGCCTTCGCCATGGACAGGAACAGGTGGTAATCACTTGGCGTTATGTCCGAGCTATATGGAGGATGAGATAAAACCTCCCGTCCGTGCTTCCGTAGCTTCTGACGAGTCATCAACGAAGTGTGTGGTCTGGCGTTGTCCTGCTGGAACACTACACTCTTTCATGTTGGCCAATTCTGGACACTTCTGGTCGTTTGCCTGCTTCAAGCGGACGGGTTGTTCGCAGGAGATGGTAGAATTAAGCTTCTGGCCATATGGGAGCAGCTCATAGTGAATGATTCCCTACCAATCCCACCAAACACACAGCAAAACCTTTCTGGCCGTCAATCCCGGCTTGGCCACTGTTTGGGACGATTCACCGGCCTTCGGTCAAGACCGTTTTCCCTTGATATTGTCGTAGGTAATCCATTTTTTGTCGCCAGTCACCATCCGCTTCAAAAATGGGTCGAGTTCGTTCCGTTTCAGCAGCATATGGCAGGCGTTGATTCGGTCCAGAATGTTTGTTTGCGTCAAATCATGCGGCACCCAAACATCAAGCTGTTTGTGTATCCAGCCTTCTGTAGATGGTTTAAAATAGTTTGGTGACTAACTCCCATCTCCTGGGCGATGTCACGAGATGCCACAGCCGGTCTAACTCAATGATTTCCACGATTTGATCGGTATTCGTCGTCACAGGCCGGCTGGCTTATCCATGGTATTGTTTTCACCCGCTCTGAATCGTCGAAACCATACCTCCGCAGTGCGAAGAGATAAGAGTACCATCCCCCAAAACACCATTAATCTCACGGTACGTTTCTCTAGCGGATATGTCTTTAACGAAGGAAAACTTGAAAATAGCGCAAATTTCGGCGTTAGTGAACTCCATGTTTACACGTCTATAACTGTCTATATGGATGTAAAAAGCTGATAAAGCTTCCTTCCCAGAAACGCGTAAATAAGTATATGAGTATTGGGCATTGGAACATGGGATTGGGACAGAAACTGAAAGTAGGTGTGGTAACTTTGTCAGATACCATGTGTCTTGATTTTTTTATATGTTTTATGTTCTAGTTTTAGTGTTCTCGAACATAAGCATAATATGGTGGGTGGACGTGGTTAATACCCGATTTGGTGATCCTCCCATCTTGAACATTTCGATAACAACAAAAAGAACTAGTAAACTCTGAGTAACAATTAGCGAAATTATAAAATGTATCGTATCAATAGAGGACATTTTAAAAAATAACACACATTAAAACTAATTTTCATTTTATTTCCGCACTTACATTGACATTACCCTTAGTATATATAATATCACTTATTGACTATTAAATCCACATTTTGTACTATGTATACATTAACTATAATACTCATGCTTCAATTTTGTTGAGCGACATGCCATTGGTTTCCTTAATGAAGACCACTACATAAATCAAGCCAAGAAAACTTGTAAGTGCGAAGAACCACATCGGCAGATAGAGACCGAAAGCAACCAATGTTATCGGGAACATTTTCATAAGAAGAAAAGCGATGCTATTGAATAGCACCAAGCAAACGGCGGCCGCTTTGGCGCGTATCTAATTAAAATATGTGAAACAAAAATATAGGTTAGTTTATATAGAATTTATAATCCCAGTATTTTGACTGACCTTCGGCGGCATTAACTCCACCAGCAAAACAAATGGTATTGGTATTAGACCCGAATTGATCACGAACATAATGAGGCAAACATTCACCAGCGGCAACCAAGCGCTAACAGGCGATAAATCGACCGAGGTGTTTGTCAAGAGATAACCATACAGACCAAATATCGTCATGCCCACACCGGTGGCAGCACAGGAGAATATCAGCAAAGGACGGCGACCAAATCTATCGACCAGAATAGTTGCCGTATAAACACCGATGACTTGCACCAGCCCGACTATAATGGTATTCGTGTCTGGATGCAGTTCGGTGCGTGCGGCGACAAAAATACTGGAAGTGTAGTAAAGTAATGCATAGGAGCCACAGAAGACATTCAGCCACATGAGAACAAGACCATTGCCAAAGGCAATCACAGCGCGTTTATTACCTGTCATTTGAAGAGAAAGAGAGAGAGTGAGTGATAGAGAACGAGAGCGAAATAAATATTTCGTGTTACCAGTTTCACGCTTTCACTTACAGAAATCATGCCATGTCAAAGTATTCGCATTTGCCTGATGACTAGTCACATCGCTCTTGAGCTTTTGGAATGCCTCTTCAAATTCCGTTGCACTCTCTTTGGTGGTCGGTGCGTAGTTCCGATAGAACTTCAAGGACTCTTTAGCGCGTTCATCTCGTCCACGTTGTAGCAAAAACATTGGTGTTTCCGGGAAAAATATTTGAAATATCACAAAAATTAACGGTATTACTACACCGACTATCGGTATCAAATGGTATCGTATGCGTGCTGTTATTATATAACCACATAATGTGCCGCTATATAAGGTTAGAGAAAAGAGTGAGATTAGGCGACCGCGTATTCTGAAAGAGATAGACAAGAAAATGCATTTAAATGGATACAAGAATTTTTAAATAACTGACTAGTTTATATACTAGTACAAAAAACACTCTGTTAGACCCAACGTACTTTGGTTCGGCGATTTCGCCAATAAATATCGGTATGATGACATATGTGCCACCACCTGTGACACCAGCTAAAAAGCGGCCCACATACAGATATTCCACGGAGTTTGCAAAATATATGAGAATCCAAGAAACCTATACAAATAGATTAAACATGCATATAAGACTACCGATTTCTTCAAAACTCAGTATACACGTACTATATAAGGCACTGCCAGGCAATAATTGCTAGCTTTACGCCCGATAAGGTCTACCAGACCGCCATAGACGATATTACCGCAAACACCGCCCAGCGATGACATTCCACCAAACCAAGAACTCTCCTCTACATTAATGACAAAGTCCAATTCAGTCTCTGTGGGCGACTGCAATTTGGCAAGAATTACCGACAACCAACCGAAAGCGAAGCCATGGCAAAATGACGTGATCGTAACTGTAAATGTGATAAAAAAATTTATATAATTTGGATAAGCAAATAAAATATAAATATTTATCTAAGGGGTTTATACGAGAATACCGTCTGTAATTAATTAATTAGATAATTTAATAAGTGAATATTTACTTATACGTTCATATACTTGCATTGAGCTTGTAAATGTAATAAGATATCATTTCATTTTACGCAATCTTTAAGTCAAATATTTATAAAGGGTTTTTTAATAACCCGCGGTACAAAAGTTCTTTTTTTTATTAAAACAAAAACGGAATGAAATTCTTTTTTCCCGTGAAAGTACATTCGATGCCATTATATGTATATGGAACTCGATTTCTTTTGCATAGCCACCACGGGAACGCTGGCAGGAGCCCAGACGCTGAACCCAATTTTCAACAGTTTTCAAGCATAAATCGGCCGATACTGCTGCAATTTCACCTTCGATATTCGTACGAAGTTCATCAATCGTCGGTGGCTTGTTGGCATAGACCATAGACTTGACGTAGCCCCACAGGAAATAGTTTAACGGCGTCATATGCACGACCGAGGCGACCAATTGACTGGGCCATTTCGTGGGATAACACTTTCACCAAACTTGGTTTTCAATAAATCGATTGTGATATTCATTGTGTGGCTTTTGGCGCCTTCCTGTTGGAACCACATATTGTCCAAGTCCATATCATCCAATTCGGGCAAAAAAATTCAGTTATCATTGAGCGGTAGCGATTCCCATTCACAGTAACGTGCCGGTCTTGATCATCAGGGAAGAAGTACGACCCAATGTCGCTGTCGGCCCATAAACCACACCAAACCGTAATTTTTTCTGTATACAATGGTGACTCATGGAGTACGTGTGGATTGCTGCCTGATCAATAACACATATTTTTCTTATTGTCGAAGGCATTCAGCCAGAAAAGAGCCTTATCATAAATTGGACGTAGCCATTGACTCTGAATTTCGGTAGTAAATTTTAATAATTTCGACTCGTTATTGGATCTTATATCTTACCATGATGAAATGGCAAACCTTACTGAAGAGAAATGTCAAAAGCGCGAGAAAATATATGGTGTTATTTCCTATTACTATTGGGCTACTTTTTGTAGCTACCCTATTGAAAACCCCTTTTTAATGGGGATCAAATCGAGGCACTGGTGTTCTTTGACTAATATAAGCCAATTAATTAATTCAAATTAAAATTAAATTTATATATTTGCTTATAAATTCTCACTAGCTGTCGTCGTTTCGCTAAGCATTAGATATAAGAGATTTCGACTTTCGATTTCTCCACATATGGGTGGAGTCACATATTAGGGTTTAAAAATTTTAATGAAATATAACTCCAATTTTCAACTTCAAAAGCATAGAAGCGGTTTACAACTACGCCTACTTCAAGACCCCAGATATCGGATATGAAGACTTTAATGCCTGTGGCTAATTTGTTATCGAAAATATCGGCAAATCTCTGAGATATTTTATAGAAATTCAAAGGAAATCTTTGTCATCTTGCCAAAAGTGGAACTTAACCTTACGTTTCTTGTTATAGACGAATTTTTATTTGTAGAGTGGAAAGGACAGGATCAGTTAGATAATTTCCTATCGTTGTGAGTAATTATTATCGTAGTTTTGCAGAGTAGGACTGTTTGTGTTATCACTTGAACTTTTATAAAAATTTACATAAAAACCACGAAACAGGAATAGTTTAAATGATGACTGTTAAACCACTATTAGCTCATTTCAATCAGAGAAATTTTATTGCGTAGCTTAGCTGCTCATAGATGGTTTCCACACCAATTTCAATTTCACTTCACTTTTTGGAGACAGTAAAAAAAAATAATTTGTTATTATCTTACTGCACATTGATGCCAGCAACTGTCGTCGGTATTCATATTTGAAGACACCTTCCGATTTTTTGCACAATCCAAACATTTTTCAACCGCTAATGGGCGTTTTGAACGTATCTCATCGGCAACTGAATTTCTAAAAATATAAAAATGCATCTTAATGCCGTTATCACACGACAATTGTTTATAATTTTCGACATTTGTGTGTGTATGGATGTGTGGGTATATGGACCAGTAATTTTTTTATGATGTCGTTATAAATGTATTTGTTACCGGCAGTTAGAATTATCTATGGTTATATTTTTTCATTATATTTATCGTTATCTTATATGTCTGTATAAATGTTTATTTGATTATGAATGCAGTTTTCAAGATGTGCATACTGAATAGTAAAGGGAAAACCGAAGGTCATACTGCCACGAGTTACATAGCCAATCGGTTAAAACCTATATTTATTTTTTAACTTCTCAAAATGATTTATGTATTACAGATAAACCGTGATATAAGATCTCTGAGGGAGAGATCCATCTCTATGTATTGACATGCATTTAGCAGGTGGCTAATATAAACTATTTTCAGTGCTGGAGTTTTGGGTGGCTTGAATTTATGTGATTTTTGATATTGTTCAGATCAAATAATTCGTGAATTTTTCTTCTAAAGTAAATTTCGGGCAACGTACTTTAAACCGTTGCTCACAACAATAATGCAATTTTCGCACAACGACAATGCCTTGCAAATAGCTGGTTAAAGCTGATTTGGTCTGTTTGTGGCAGCTTTTGTAGTTAACTTGTCAACGACAGTCGCGCAAAAAGAGGCATGTAATTGCTCCATTTAATTTCAGCGTGCGCACACTGAAATTCAATTTGCTGCACTTTCTACGCGACTTTGAGACAACAGAAGCAGGCTGAATGCCATTTCGTCACTAATAGGTCGTCTCAACTCCAGTGGCTCGTTGTTGCAAATTACTCGCTGCATCACTAAGTAGTTAATTGTGTCACAAATGTGATATGTAAGTACAAAATTTTTCCTAAAAAAATAAAACTGTGGCCATTGCACTGCTATAGTATGTATGCACAGTTGAGTGGCGAAAAAATGGCAGTGCTTATGTATTTAAAAAAAAATTTAATTATTAAAGTTTGTTTAATAGATTTTGTTAATTTTTCTGCTGTCTTCACTTTTTACGTTCTTCCCATTATAATGTGCTAAGGCTTAATGGGTTATTGGTAGTCAGGATTTTCAAAAAATCAATTTTTGATTTTGCATTTTCGTTAAGTGTAATATCTTAAAAATATTCTACGAAAAGTTAAAGTTGATCTCGATAATAACTTTTCGAGTAATTCGACAAAGAACAAAGATCGCTCGGGCGCTCCAAAACGCTCGGGAGCAGGTAGCTAGCGGCAGCTGCAAGCAACCGGTTTCTTGGGTTCTATTTCAATGAAATAAAACTTTGATGTATGTAGTAGTACACCACAATGGCTGAAGAACTATTATATGGCCCAGGAATAGATGACTCCGTGTAAGTGATTAAATAATTAGAATTTCTGTGTGTAAATCTAGTGTGAAATATTATCTCAAAACTATGTTTTTTGAACTGGTGACTACTGTAACTCGATAACCGCTCAGTAGATTTTAATGAAATTTATACAGCTTTTAGAATACATAATTATCCTGGGCCGCGTCGAAGCTTTTTTTATTTCAAAAATTTCGATTTTTTAAGACCCAATAACTGATGATTTTTTGCCGAAAATATAGAAAAAAATTTCCTGAGGCCGCTATTTTGTTAATTTGTGAAAAAAAAAACAAAAAAGCGTCGATCAGGCCCAGGATTATCTATTTATAAAACTATTTTTTTTATCCGATTGGTTTTACATGAATCTCCAAGGACTTATGTTTGTCACCGCAAGGGCCTTGTTTTGAAACTGGGTCAACACAGACTGCTATAACTTTGGAAATTATAATTTTTTTCAAATTTTCGTGACTTTAAAATGTTACTGAAAATACTCATTTTTCGTGTTTCTGACTACCCCTTAACTTGGTTCTGGCTCAACTAGGCGTATACGTAATTATTTGGTAATACATTGAAGTTATAGGGTTAGGTGGGTTTCAGAGTCTAAAAACAATGATATTTTTACAATAAAAATAAATATACAATCATATATTTCATTTAAACAATTCAGTGTATCAGTATTTTGTGAAATTTTCATTTAATTTCAAGTTTGAAAATTTTCAATACGTTTGAAAAATAAAAAAAATTTTAAGTGGCAACTCCATAAAATAGTTTTTCTTATTATAATTTTTCATTACTACGAATATTGAAACATTTTATTAATTTTTTTTGTGTTGTTTACACATTTAGAATGACGTATGGACATGTGGCAACCACTAATTAATTTTTTTTTGTAAATAAATTTTGATTTTTTTTACTTTATATAAAACCCATTAAATTTTAAAGATATTTCAATAAACAATTTGTCAAAAAAGTTCTACGAAAGATATTTTTTAATAAAATCTCAGTCAAAATTTCATAATTCTTTTTTTTCTCTTTCAAGTATGGCGTTTTCATGATTCTGCTGCTCATTGCTGAAATAGTCGCCGGTGGCTTGGCTGCTTTCTATAAAGAAAAGGTTACTATACTCAACACAATTGCCATTTTTTCCATCAAATCAAAAACATTTTTGGTATGCTTTTAGGCGCGCGCTGAAACAAAGACCTTCCTACAATCGACCATCAGCGATTATTACTCTACCCACGAGAATATGGATGCCGTTACACTCATGTGGAATCAACTGATGAGCCAAATGAGCTGCTGTGGTGTGAATGACTATCGCGACTTTGATGCCTCACTCGCATGGGTCAGCAACAAGGGTAATCGTACGCTACCCGAAGCCTGCTGTGTGCTGAAGGATGTGAGCCAAATGTTGCCACGCGACGATGATTGTGTGATAAATCCCAGCGAAAGCAATAGTTACTACAAAAAGGTAATTTATGAGAAAAAATCAAGAGAAATATATCATGCGATTTTTGCATACTCAAGAAAAATATGTCATGCGATATTTTTTTTTTAATTTTTTTATATCATGTATTTATTTTTTTTTTTGTATTTCATATATTTATTACTTTCAGGGCTGCTATGAGGTTTTCACTGACTGGATTATTTCCCATCGCGAAATCATTATCGGCGTGCTGCTGGGCGTTGGCATTGTGCATTTGTTCGCCATCTTTTTGGCATTCTGCCTGTGCAAGGCGTTCGCTAAGTACCATGGCATGCGTCTTTAAGATTCTCTCACTCTCCACAAAGCTAGCAAATTAGTTGCACCAAATATGACTAGTGAAGCAAAAAGTGAAGCTGTTGTGGCGTAAAGACAAGTCATTTCTGTCTCTTTTTATACTATATAAATTGTTTATATTGTTGATTTGTTGATTTTACAAATTTTTGGACAAATTTTGTAGAAATCTTTTTTTTTATTTTTTTTTTTATAATAAGTAGTTTACAGACATTTTTGTAAATTTTTACTAAACTCTTGCATAACTACTATATGCATATGTATATGAACTTTTCGAACATACTGAATACTATTGTTATATATTTATGAGTAATTAAAGACAAAATACACGTGAAAATGGTTAGGTAAAAAAGCAGTTTGCTGACAAATGAGTATGCATGTGGCAAAGCATATGCGCCTTAAATTAGACTTTGCAAATTTGGAGTAAATATGATCTGGCGTAGTTGTGTACTCAAGTAAAGAATCTGCAAGCAAAAATAAAAAAAAAAAAATCTAAAGTAACAACAACAAAAATTTATAATTATAAATCGAACTAAGACTTGATTTTAGTTATCTTAGTATAAGCTCTGCATACTTGCTAGTAATAACTAACACTTGTAGAAATCATTTCGCTTAGTTAGTAAGCTAGTAAACTCTCCACACTATACATCACAAATCAATTGTAGTACAGATCGAAATAAAAATTTTGAAAACAAAATGTTTTTAAGATACAAATTTATACGAAAATCATAACAAAAGAAGAACTAAGAAATTGTAACGAAAGAACTAAGAAATTATAATAACTGAACCAAGAAATTATAACAAAAAAATTTAAGGGGTTCGTAGGGTTTCGTGGATTCAAAAAATCGATTTTTGTTTTTTGGCTTATTCTACAACATCTCAAGAATATTATCCTAAATTTTCAAGTCGATTCGAATAATTGTTTCGGAGATACAGCCTTTGGAAGGCGTGCGCTCCAAGTCAAGTATTATTGTTACTCAAAACTTTAAACGCGTTTTCCTCGGAACCGTTTTTTCAAAGTCTGTTGTCAAATTTTATCGAAAACTACTCAACCTATATTGATGAAATTTTACACAGGTGTTCGAGATACAATTTACTCGTGCTTGAACGAAGGTTTTTATTTTTTTTAATTAAAAACTATTTAAAAAAAAAAAAAAAAATGTCAAGCAAATTTTACCGAATTTTTTGTTTTTTTGGAAAAATGTCTGCCAAAATTCCAATTATAACTTTTTTGGTCTTTCCTTCGTTCAAGCACGAGTTTATGGTCTTACCTAAACACTTATTTTTGTTTTTTCATTTTGGATGATCCTGTCAGGAGTTATGCTGACAACGCGGAAGCACCTTTTTTCCGAGGGGTCACCGGAAATGACGTCGCAATGGAGGAGTTTCACTCTTTCTTTGAAAATTTCAGAAATTATTCTTTTAATATGTATCTATAAGACAGAAAAAAGTTAAATAAATAATTTTTTACATGGAAAAAATATATTGAAAATAGACCAGTTTTTACGTGACAAAACCCTTAAAACCCTTGTGACCCCTTAAATCATAGAAAATAGCGAAATTCAATTTTTAAACATTACATTTCTAAAGGGTGTATCAACAGGAAGTGCATATCAAGTATATACAGTTGAACTTCCCTAACTCGAATGACTGTAATCCACAAAAAAAATTCGGTTTAAAGAGAATTCCGAGTTATGGAAGGTAATTTGTATGAAATTTGACTACTATTGCCAATTCAAGAGTTCGAATTATGGAGGATTTCGAGTTATAGAAGTTCAAATGTAATTCTAATTTCTAACTGATTTTTCGAAAATACCGTATTTCGAATTTTTGTAATTATAAATGCATTAAATTTTCCGAAAAATTATTTTTTTAATAAAAGTTTATATTATTAATAAAAAAATATTAATAAAACAAAACTGAAATACTTAACCCTAAACTAAAGTCAATTAAAGTTTTGCCACATTTTGAGAAAACTTCGAACTGAATTATGAATTTAAATCATTAAAATCGTTGGCTTGAATTCCAAGTGCGATAAGTATACAGTTATATACTTGTATGGACATTTTTGATTTTTTTTTAACAATATAAAACAATTAAAAAAAGTTTTTAAATATCAATTCCCAAATGAAAAATCAATATAATATATAAATATATAATAATGTACAGCTGCACTTCAGTCGTTATACACTCTCAAACACAAACAAAAAATCCACATTCAAAATATAACAAAAATAAAATAAAACAAAATGAAATGAAATCTCAACAATTTTTAACAATTAATCAAACAATAATTTTTTAAAACAAAATGCATGTTGTATACCCACATACTAACATAACTAAAATTTCATTATTCTTATTGGCAAATGTAATATAAAACAGGTGTTTTCCACATTTTTGATAAGAGTCAACAAATTTTTCGTAGCATTTAATATGATTTTCGAAAACAAATTTTATTAAGATATTTAACTATAAATTTATTTTGTATGTTATGTATTTGATATATATATATATACTTGTATATATATATTTATATACCTATACATAATTTGTATAAGTATGCAATATGAATTATTTAGTGTTAGAAAAAAGAAACATATATACATACATATTTAGTATGTAAACATGTATATAGAAGCATGTCTGTAAGCTGTTTTTAATAGTAATCCAACACATACATATACATTTACATATATACTTACATGACTATGTAAACGGAAATTTCTTTATAGTTTAAGTTTTGTAAATCTATGCGTAGTTTTCTTGAAGTTTATTAGCGAAAAGTGAATTATTGTAAAATTGAAATATTATTAAATAATAATAATAAAGAAAAACAAAAACAAACAAATTGAGATTTGCTTGTTGCTGGTGAGTATTGACTTTCGTGTCATTTGTTTGTCGTTTTTCAGCTAATCATGTAGAGCTACAGTAAAGCTCACGTGATATTCGGGGGCTTCAGAAGTTAAAGTCTGATGTCAACTATTTTTATATAAGTTGTGCCACGCCTGATTTTAAAAAAGTAATAATATGGCATTATTGCACAATGTTTTGACTCGAAGTCACAAAAGTTTGAAAAAAAAAATTATAATTTCCAAAGTTATAGCTGTTTGTGTTGACCCTGTTCCAAAAAAAGGTGCTTATGGGGACAATCATAAATCCTAAGATATTCATCTAAATTCAATTGGATAAGAAAAATTAGTTTTATAAATAGATAATCCCGGGCCTGATCGAAGCTATTTTTTTCAAAAATTAACAAAATGGCGGCCTCGGGAAACATTTTTCTAGATTTTCGGGAAAAAATCAACAGTTAATTGGTCCTAAAAAATCGAAATTTTTCAAATAAAAAAATATACGATCCGGTCCAGGATAATTATGTATTCTAAAAGCTGTATCAATTTCATTAAAATCTACTGAGCGGTTTTCGAGTTACAGTTGTCAACAGTTCAAAAAACATAGTTTTGTGGAAAACGCATTGAAAGTTTCACACTAGCGTGTTAGAGTGCCCGAACGCTCTTTGTTATTTGTCGACTAACTCGAAAATTAATTATCAGATCAACTTCAAATTTTTAGAGAATATTTTTTGAGATATTACTCTTAACGAAAATGTAAAAAAAAAAATATCTTTTGTAAATCCTGACTACTCTAACCTCTTAAGATATATGAGAAATAGCTGTGGCTGTTGTCCGATTTCAACTATTTTCAAATGGTAAATTTGGTTTATCAAACTAGCAGACCCGGGCACACGTTTTTGTAGCTAAGGTATACATTAAATTAGTAAATTTTTCAAAGCAGAGAAAAAAATTCTTACGCATAAAGACAAAAACGTTTTAGCCGATAAATTTTAAAATTATTAATAGAAATTATTGTAGATCTGTATTAAGCGTAAATCATCATAATTTGTAAAACTTTGATTTTTTAATCGTATATTGAAGAAAGTAACAAATGACCAAATTTCATACTTGGCTTTATCTTGACTTTTGTGACGATATTGATTACTATCTTCACAACCAGTCTTGATCTAATGCAAAGTCGAGGTTGATTTATGTTACGCAGCATGATTACAACTCACACTACTTTTAATTGCAAGTGAGTGGGGATAGTCCAGCAATTTAAAATAGTCTGTGGGATAATTGAATACGTCATCCTGGTTTGTAGCTGTGTCAACTCTCCTTTAACGAAATTCTAAATTGTCGCATTAAAATCAAAGAGATCCTTGTTTTTTTACCACCAATATAGGTCCATCAAGCAGTCATTTATGGTTATCATATTGTGGTTTCATTTCAGGAAAAATACGATGAATAAGCTTCTCCTTCGAGTCAATGAAGTGACAGAAATCTTTAGGGAATGTTATTAATCCATTGAGGTGTCAACTGGGAACCTACCATTTCCAACTGCTTCTACTCGTACAATCGCAATTTGATATTGTTGCAAAATCAGTGGTATGTTAGTAGTTTATTGGCGATTCTTTAAGTGTCGCCACAAATTCGATGATTTTAGGCATGCGATTATCCATGAATAACTAACTGGAAGAGTCTTGCGTAAATCACTGCCAACATAATCATGGTTCCACCACAAAATTTTTGGTTGTCGCGTAAATCTTTTGAATCCTGCGCAGTGCCTCCAGCGACTTCTTGAATATCTGGAAAATCTTGATTTAATGATTTAATGTTCGGTTGCACCTAACCTTAGCCTTTCCTTATTTGTTACAAATTGTTTTGGGCTATCGACACAACCTTATGAAATTGAACAATAACAAAAATATTTTAACAAAGCAACAATGACAACCTCTAAAATATTATTATTTTTTGTTTTCTTTTTTCATATTTTTGTTGTCAACTCAAATAAAATTCTCTTATTATTTTCTTCCTCGCAATTTTTCATATTTAATTACTTTATAATCTTTTCCTGGCCTTCCTCGACTTTTTGCGATACTCATGAACAGAGCAATTTATTTTTATATCTATAGATTAGAAATTGTTTGTATGAGACATTAGAAAAGTGTGCATTTTAGACTTTTTCGGGATATTTTTTTTAATTTTTCTCTCCGTAAGAACCATCCTTATACTTCGAGGAATATTGTAAAAAAAGAATTCACGAAATCGGTTCGTTCTCGCCGTTCTCGAGTTATGCGCTTATCAACACATTTTGCGATTCATTTTTATATTATAGAAGATTTTATACAAAATGATCGAGTAGTTGCTGATGGAATGCAAAAAACAGCTTTTACAACATATCGGTAAGTTTTTTTTTTTTGAAATTGATATAATAAATATTATGCCCCACTTATTTCTGGAATATTTTCCAACGTAAATCCATGGCAAATATAGAAAATCAATATTTTTTGGTTTAGCTAAATGTTTATTTAAAATCATTTATATACTAAGACATATGTACATACATATATGTACATATATGTATGTATTTATGCACGATATATACAGCGTACATCTACAGCCATTAAATTAGTAAATATTTTTTATTTAATACAAGTATTTGTATGTAATTAAGTAATAAGTTCATACTAGGTAATAATTCACAGTAGAAGTGTACGTATGAGTTCCTTTATTGTTATGTAAAAATATACACATTTGTATGTGTGATTATGCTTAATGTTGTGTGCATCGTAGTTAAATAATATATTATACAAAATATCAAGATATATAAATATATTCATATTACTAGTAGTGAAATTATAGTGACAAACTTAAAATTAAAAAAATATATTTTTTTTTAATTCTTGTACTTAAAAATAATATTTTTTTAAATAAAATTATTAACAACCCTTTATAAATTCTTGTAAGTTTATGTATTTATGTATGAGATGATATACAGTTTAACTACCATAACTCGAACTCTTGAATTGTCAATATACATAAGTCCAATATCATACAAATTACTTTCCTGAACTCAAAGTCTCTCGAACTTGTATTTTTTTTTTGTGATTATGGTAATTCGAGTTAGTGAAGTTCCACAGTATATCATTTTAATTTATTTTTGTTTTATACATTTCTTTTTTAATTTAGTTTTTTATATTTTCTCTTTGAAAACTTGTTTTTTTTTTAATTTTGAATTTATTTATTTATTTTTTATTTTTAATCGGAATTAATAAAGTTTATAGTATTTGAGAGAAGAAGAGAGAGAGAGAGAGTTAAAAAGAATAACAGTTCTTAAGAAAATATTGTTCAGCTATCAGAGATATGTTACTAACATACTTATGAAACTTTATCTGTCTTTATACGTTGTTGTTTATTTGTATATAATTGTAATTATAATTTTATGTATGTAGGTATGCATATAAATATGATGTATCTATTTTAAAGCATTTCACAAAACAAATAGCGTTCAGAACGCTGGAATAAGTGTTTAAAATTAAACATAAATATAAATGAATACAATACTGTAATAATTTTATATTCAACTACAGTTGAACTTCCATAATTGAATTGGCAATAGAAGTCAAATTTCTTACACGTTAAATTCCATAACTCGGAAGTCTCTCCAACTCGAAGCTTTTTTGCGGATTATGGTGATTCGAGTTAGGCAAGTTGAACTGTATTTATATATTTTTTTTTAATATTATAACTGATAGGATTGGTAAAAAAATTGGAATTTAATAAAAATATAATATATTTTTAATATAAATTATAAATAATACAATATAAATTTAAATTATATATAATTTCATTTTTATTAAATATACATATAAGTACTTATATACACTACAATTAATATATTTTCTAAACCATTGTTGCGTTTTTTTTTTCAATATTAGTACAAAAATATTTTTAGTTAATCGGTTTTTCAGTTTTTGAAAAAAAGAAAAAAAAATATTAAATCTAAATAGTAAAAACAAAAAAAAAGTGTAAATATGAAGTTTCTTGAATTAAATTAATTTGAAAATCTTTTTTGTAATGCAATTCCTTTTACTGTTTATCAATTTTCATTTTTTAAACAAAACTGTATTTCGAAATTATCATTTTCATATAATGCTGCTCGAATATCACTCACACGTCCTGTCAAACCTGACTAATTTGCTGTGGTAATGTCAATTATAAAACAATTTAAATTGTTTTGATTATTTTTGTTATTGTTGTGTTTTCAAATGCTTAAGGGTGAAACTTTCAAAAATTCAATTTTTTTTTATTTTTAGTTTATGTTTTCAAAAATATCCTATGAAAGCGGTAACCTCGTATCTTGAACAGTTTTTGCATGACAGTATACTAAAGAGCGACCGCTCGTAGGTATACGTCGCTGTAGTCAAAACTTTAAGAGGGTTTTTCGCGAAAAGACATCATAACTCAACGAGAAATTGACCAATCGACTTCAAATTTAAACTGAGTATACCATTTTTTACCTAAAAAAAACAATTTTTTTTTCAGAACTACGCCATTTTGTAAATTTTTGACATTTTTCAAAAATTGTAGGTCAAACTACCTTTTTAAGGAGCACACCTAGTGTGAAATTTCAAAAAAATCGATTTTCATATTTCGGTAGATTACACCTTTAAAAATGACATATTAAAATTTCAAATCGATATCTCAAATAGTTTTTGAGTTATAGCAATTTAAAGAGCAGCCGCTCGGTCTTTAAACGCGTTTTTCTCGAAACAGCATTTTCCGAATTTTGCTACAGTGTTTACTCAAAAAGAAATGATCCGATCACTATCGAGTTTTTTTTTTTTTTACATGTTCTTTATATAGTTCTCCGTACAATGATCAATCGATTTTTGATCTCATTAAAAAATCGAATTTTGGCAGGCCAAAAAAGACCAAAATTTTGGGTAAAAATCGACTATTTTTTTTAAACGCCGCCATATTGTCAATTTTTGATTGTTTTTTATCGTAGGTCATTGTACAGTCAATATAATCTAGTTTAGCGAGATTTTTTTTGTTTAGATTTCATCCACGGAGAAGCCCGGAATCACTGCAGCAGTGAAGGACCTTTTTTTCGCGCCGTTGTAGATCGATTATAACTTAAAAAATATTTAATTTTTTTCTTCAAAAATTTCACTGTATATTCTTGAAACATGTATAAATATATTCTTAAAATTTTGAAATAATTGATAAAGTATTTTTTTTTAATAAAAAATCCCAAAAATCACCTTTTTTTAGGCCATCACACAAGGTGTGCCCCTTAAAGTTTTTCCTTCAGCTACTTCGGCCAGAATCATGTCAGCAGTTAGGGAACTTTTTTTGGGCACCTCCCCAACTCCGTTATTTTTCAATATTTTCGTAAAATAGACTTAAAATATAGCTGAAAATATATCGCTCATTTACTTGAATAGTGTCACAACTCAAAAAAGTCGATTTTTCAGGAGAGCGGTTTAAAGTTTTCAATTGTCTCTTATTTAGCAAATATAGAAAAATTCCATCAGTTTATTGACAAATCTAGTGGCCTGTAATATATTAAATACAATGTTGAGCAGAAATGGACCAAATAGAGTGTACTCAACTCGTGTTTTTTGAGTTGTGACACTATTCAAGTAAATGAGCGATATATTATTATGTTCAAAATACTTCGAAACATTCGATTCACGAAAATCGCTCAATTTTTCATGGGTTACACTGGTATAGCTCCTTAAACTTTAATAAATCGTTACATTTATTTCAAGTATTTAATCTAAAATAATAATTAGAGAAATATGCTTCTTTTTCCTCAGACGCTTAAATTGTATGGAAATTGAAAAGTAAATTAAATATTATTGTAAAAAGATAAAAAAAAATTAAAATAAAAAAAAATAAATTAATAATTATAAATGTTACACGTATAATTTGTCATAAGCAACTCTGCGCTATTTATTAATAACCACTGTTCACCACATATACAAAATACAAAAATACAATAAAAACAATGCTTACATAATATTATATATTCAACTAAATTATGAAATGTATAATTCATGGAATAACGGTTTATATATTATATATAGCTGGTATACATATATAAATTCAAGAAACATCGATTTGTTACTACTAACTACTTTGTATTCAATAAAAAAAAAAACTTAATTTTGTAATTATACAAATCGTGACTTGTGATTCAATTATATTATATATGTATGTACGTTTGTTATGTTAAATTTTATGGAATTACAGCTTATGAATAAATATATGTATATATTTTTATAGTTTATTTGGAAATTGTTTATCACGACAATGTTGCTATTTGCTTGTACGAGTATATAAGTAAGAGCATATAACTCCGGGAATATACATATAGAAAAACAGAAAAAGAGTTGGAAAAAATTCTAGCTGTAAGCTTTTTAACACTACATTTTAAATTAGAAAAAAAAAATCGTACACAATTTTTGTTGTTGTAAACATAACAATACACTTTACGTGCAATTATTTCAATATGTTAGCCAAAATCTATTCAGACGATTTTTTTCTAGTTTTTTCACCACGCAAGTACTCATAGGTCGGTTGACCTAGGAAAGGTATGGTTACATCCACCATATTGGGAAAAACCAAAAACTTATTCACCACTTCGCACAACTTGCTCTCAATGATGCCGGTCACAATGCTATAGTCCACGGATTTTTCACCCAATGCTGGTTTTGCTGACAGCCACAGACGTGGTGGACCACGGAAGCTGGAATGAAGAGAAAATAATTTTAATTATTTAAAAATTTCGAAAATAAATTCGAAATTAACATATTGAATATTAACGAGTAAGGAAGGGCTAAGTTCGGTTGTGACCGAACATTTTACACTCTCGCAATTTATTGATATATTTTTATTAAGATAACACACAATTTGACCCAATTTGAAAATCCTAAAATTAGCTATATGAGAGCTAGGGGAAGTTACACTATTAGATGAAAAATATTTCCTCTAAATTAAATTAAGATACCTGAGAGATTTACCGAAATTTTCAGTGTAAAATTATCCTGAATTCTTCATATTCGATATTCGGGGCTTTGAAAAGTTATAGTCCGATTTCGACAATTTTTCCACAAGTGATGCCACAGATCATATACAGTATTTGTGTAAAGTTTTATTTCGCTATCTTCATTGGTTCCTTATGTATATATTGTAAAGTGAAGGAATAAGATGGAGTTCAAAATTGAGTTACATGGGAAGTTGTCGTGGTTGTGAACCGATTTCATCCATTTTCCACATGTGTCATCAGGGTGTCAAGAAAATATTATATACCGAATCATTCGAAACGGTCAAGTAGTTCCTGAGATATGGTTTTTGACCCATAAGTGGGCGATGCCACGCCCATTTTCCATTTTGTAAAAAAATCTGAGTGCATCATCCTTCTGCAATTTCTTCTGTAAAATTTAGTATTTCTGACGTTTTTCGTTAGTGAATTAACCCACTTTTAGTAATTTTCAACCTAACCTTTGTATGGGAGGTGGGCGTGATTATTATCCGATTTCAACTATTTTCATGGTGTGTGGTGGGGTACGTAAGAGAATCGACTGCAGAAAGTTTGGCTTATATAGCTTTATTGGTTTGCGAGATATATACAAAAAAACTTAGTATGGGGCGGGGCCACGCCAACTTCCTCAAAAAAATTACATCCAAATATGCCCCTGCCTAGTGCGATTCTTTGTTCCAATTTTACTTTTATAACTTTATTTAGGGCTTAGTTATGATACTTTATGTGTTGTCGGTTTTCGCCATTTTGTGGGCGTGGCAGTGGTCCATTTTCGAAGGCAACCCTCTCACGGTCCCAAGAAACATGTGTTCCAAGTTTCATCAAGATATTTCAATTTTTACTCAAGTTAACCGTTGCACGGACGGTCGGACAGACATTCGGATTTTGACTCGTCTCGTCACCCTGATCATTTTGATATATATAACCCTATATCTAACTCGTTTAGTTTTATGACTTACAAATAACCGTTACGTGGACAAAACTATAATACTCTCTTAGCAACTTTTGTTGCGAGAGTATAAAAATAGATAAATTATCGACAACTTACGACAGCCATATGCGATCGGATGGCGGTGGTGGTATGTTAATGACGCCACGTCCGACCAAGCCCCGCAGATCCACACGCAGCGTTATATTCGTGTTCATATTCTCAATGGCGCGTTGTACAACTGGCAAATCGGTGGCGTATTGAAAGAAATTCGAAGCGGCAATGCGATCCACAATGCGGAAAATGCGACGCGCATTGCCTGGCGCCGTGGGTATGAAGTGATAACTGTAAATTTTTTTAAAATAAAAAAAAATTGCAAAACTGTTTAAAGTTACAGCCAATATAAGCACATACTCTGTCGCTGCCCCAGCACCTGCGCCCGCATCGCCTTGTGACGACCCTTGCCCGGCCGCCGTCGTTGATGCGCCAGTATTCATTGTGGACCCGGTCGCCGTTGGCGCATTCAAACTCTCTGGATCTGTATCCGAATCACCAGTACTCTCGGCATCGCTATCGAATATAACATTACTCGACCCTTCATCCGTGTTGCCGGCCTCATCCGTGAATGATCTCAGATTTGAGCTATTTCGGCCAGCCCCCTCCGCATCGGCGATCACGATGGGTGGCACAACCGTGAAATTTGTAGTACTTGGCACATTCGGGCCGGTATTCACTGGATTCGGTACGGTTATATTGAAAGGGTCTTGTGGACGTTTTTGTTGTTTAATACGCATCAAATTCAATTTAGTTGTAACGGTTAATTGCAGCAGCCCTTCGTATGTGACATCGGCATCTACCCAAGTGCCACGCTCATCCAGCATGGGTTGTGAGACGCGATGTATGAGCGGTGGGGTGTCGCCTAAATTGATTTTGGTGATAACCACATCTTCAATGAAGGAGGGTAGCTGTGGATGGAAGCGGTTAGAGACACTTGTATATAGATATCGCATGTTGGTAATTAATTAATGTCATTAATTATTGAAATAGTGATCTAGTCTAGAAGCACTATTGTATGTGAACTGGATACAAATGTTACTCATTACATTGTTACTACTAATATCTGAAAATCTCAGCAGACCTCCGAAGAGTGAAGTAGCGAGTATCTTTGTTCTTTAAATCTGTTACTCACCTTTATGGCGCTGATCTTCTTCTGTAGCAATTCCTTAATCTTATCCTTGACCATATTGTCATGAAGACAGCTATAGAGCACGCGCCCAATTAATACATTAGCCCAAACAACGCTGCCAGAGGGACCCAAAAATAACGATTGATCAATGCCTTTCCACAAATCTTTGGCATGACGTTTGGAGCGACGCGACTAAGGTTTAGATGAACAATATTTATTATATTATATTATACAATAAAAAAATAACTAGTATTATTTATATATATTTAAAATGCATGCCGAAAAAGCATTATGGAAATCCAAATATTTTTCAATTTAAAAATTAACCAAAAATTAGTTAAAAGTTATAAAAATTATTATTAAAATGAAAACAATAAATATGGAAAATGATAGCATACTTTTTGCATTTTCTCCAATGTGCTGTTTGGTTTTGAATGAACAGGAATTTTGGCATCTTTGCAAGCGCTCTTAAAGAAATTATAAAAAATTAAATAAAAATAAAATAAAATCGGACTAAAGTAAATTTAAAACTAAAGTAAGTAAATTGAAGATAATTAAACATTTAACAATGACAATAAAACACCTTAAATATCTATACAGATGCCTCTAAAATGGACGAGGGAGTTGGTGCAGTGGTGGACTGTCCGGAATTAGGCATAAAACAACCGTTCAAACTGCCGAACCACTGCAGTATATTTCAAGTAAAGGTCTTTGCTATTGGGAAAGCAGCAGAGCTAGCCTCCAACGCACAAGCCCAATTCCCTAAAATTAACAACTACGTAGACAGCCAAACAGCAATCAAGGCAAGATAACCTCGTTTAGAATATCGTCCAAAAGTGACCTGGGCAGCAGGACAGCAGTGGCTACACTTCTACAGGGGTGCCAGGCCCTAAAGGCACCGAGGGCAACGAAATCGTAGACGGGATTGTCAAGAGTGGTGTACGGCTGTTACCCGGAAACATGAACGACATCGGTAAATCCATACACATTCTGGACGACGACATAGACAGGTGCATGGCAAGAAAACTCAAATCTCGCTGGAAGGATCTACGGGGGTGTAAAACTGCAAAGGTTATACAAGGTTCCTGCTGGCGCTCGATAGAAAGGGCTGTAGGACCATGATTGGCTTCCTTACTGGTCACAGTCTAGAAGTGACACATGCCAATAAGATTGGGCGATCGGATCGGGAGGATCGAAACAGTGGAGCATCTCTTGCGCGTTTGTACTGTGTTAGCGAGACAGCGTTTCAGGTACTTAGGGGCCCAACAATACGATAAGGAGATATCGTTGGTGAAGCCTCATAAAATATTAAAATTCACGTCAGGTGCAGGCATCCTAAACGATGACTACTACTCAGGGAACATGTGAAGGTACTCTATTCTGGTATCGCCAAAGACCATTGCTGGTCTATGTGTGGCCTGCAGGCCTACCAGACCAACCTCAACTAACCTAACCTAACAATAATAATTTAAGGATGAAACATCGACTGAATTTGAGGCGAACGAACCAAAGACTCCAAACCGATTTTTACACATCACTATTTTGTTCAGATTTTTTTAAGAACAATTTCTCAATCTGTAGTAAAAAATTTAAATATTTCCGGGAGATTGAGTCCTAAGTGAAAAAGTGTATTCTCCAATTTTCGAATTTAGCCTTCTAAATCAAAATATTGGGTTTCGAAGTTCGAAGAAAGAATTAAAAAAGTATATATTATTATTGGTTTCTAAAAAATCTAAAATATGGATATAAAATATTTTCTTCTTATATCAATGGTGTAAAAATTTTTTCGACCTTGTATGACAGATGCTATAGGGGATCCAGTATATTTTGGTATATATGATTTTTTTTTTTTGGGAAACATTTAGTCTGATACCCATAAAATAGTCGATTTTGTCGTATCATATTATTGATACCATCAACATTATCATATCATAGAAGATATATAAGATAAAGCCTAATCAAACCTCCCTCCAATGACAATAGTGAGTCTTTTCATATTCAAGAAAAGTTGCAGTTTAATTATTCTCCGCTCATATGTATTAAAAAGTTAACAGTGATTTTGGTGATTTGGTAAAACTTGGAGATGAGGTTGAGCACTAAACGCCATTCACAGAGGAGCCATTAACAGAGCAGTTGCCTCGCGAAACTAAAGTAACCCTTGCGCAACTTCGTTCTGGAGCAGACTAATCTCCTACTTATTCAGGCTAGATCCAGACATACTCAATATGTCCTACATGCAAAGAGTCGCCGCATGACATTAACCGTCTCTTTGCATACCTCCTTAATCTTACTCATCTAACACCCCTTTCCCTTTGGTCCGACCCTATCGAAACAGCTTGTTTTCTGGACCTCCCGTTAGATGATTTCGATGAGGATGAAAAATAATGAAATATATTGAACTATTATTGATTAAATACCCAGATAATCATACCTGATATATAGCCATAAAACGTATATAATCTGGGGGATTGCGTGCAGCACATGAGCTCATGAGTAAACCTTCGAAGGCATCAGTTGGTGATGGCACTACTTCCATGTCATCGGGAATGTCTTTGAATGTTTCACCTTTCTCCGGCTTACCCTCAACCACCAATGGCGGAGCCATATCCGCGGGTAATACATGTGACTCAGTTTCTGCATGATCTTCATTTGCATTTGCAACACCTTCGCGCTGAAAAAATATAGAAAATAAAATAAAAATATATATATCTATATTATTGCGATAAATAAATAATATTTACAGATTCCATGTGCATTTGTGCCGCTTTCGCCGCCACCCGCTGCAGTTCAGCATCATCCACGAATTTCAGATTGGGCAAGCGCAACATTTGATCGTGCACATCACCCTCACTGGCGGCCACAAAACGCCGATACCAGTCCTCCTTCTCACGATCACCGCGCGAAAACAGTATCAAGCGCACCTCGTCGCCACAAGGTATGAGTCCATCCTTATTCAGCGTGTTGTCTTGCAATTGTTGTAACTGTGTGGGTGAGCATTAAGTAAAAAAAAAAATAGAAAAAATTCATAGAAACTCTCCGGAACTTACATCGGCATTCATAACGGTAGCAGCGAAGTCAATATCCTGTACGTTTGATGACGATTTCTCTTTGGATTCGCCATATTGCTCATAAATATCGGTGGAAACCTGTGACATTCTACTATCCATCGATGTCAAGTCGGACTTGCTGCCGCGAGCAGATAATTGAGTTGATTGAATTTCCGATGGCTCCTGTTGTGTATCCTCTTCAGCGCCATTTTTGATAATCAACTGTATTGGATACTTACGATTGAAGTATCTGAAATTATTTCAAATTAAGATTTAATTTTCACCTAAATATTTGGCTTATTGTGCCACTGAAGGTATAGCGTACCTCTTGCGTGCCAATCCCAGTGGCAAAAGTTCCACACTGCAACCAAGCAAATTGAACACGCGATGACTGGTGAAGTGTATGTGTTTGATGTCGATGGGTTGCTCGTTCCACATGATCCGCTTCGGTATGCGCGCTGTTGTTGTCGAAACACGTAAGTAGGTGCCATCGAGACGCAAATAAACCGAATTGGTTTGTGAAATGTGATAGGTTAAGGGATCATAGCTGAAAATCTCGTTCATCCAACCCTGTAGAATTGAATTATTAATTTCATTAGATTCACTTTGGTTGGGGATCACAATTTAAGATTAGTTTTCTTGGTTTAATGCTTAAATTAACTCTATATCTCTTTATCACCCTCCCCTCTCTCACATATCTATCTCCCGTTCTGTCTCTTTCTCTTACTATTTCTAACTTCCGGTAGAGAAAGTCTACCTCTCTTTATCTCTCTCAAATTGGAATAAAATTCAACGTAGCGACTATACGAGTGTCTAAGCTCCCATCTTGAAAGCGGCTTGTCGATTTCAATGTTCCCTGAACGTCTTTAAGCAGCACTTTTCTCAAAGATCTACCTTTAGATCCATTCAAAAGTTAAATAGTACAAGAATTGATATCTCAATATCATGCTCGCAGATTCTATGAAACGCTGGAGAGCTATCCCAACGGTATTTCTTTGGGAAGCTTTGTTTTAAAAAGAGATCATTGGTCTATATATATATAACTGTCTATATAACTACAAGTATTCGTATATGCTCACGAATCTTTTACTTCACTCCGGTATGTGGCAAGAGAAATGAGTTCACCACCGTTAATATGGATTTGCAAGTACTTACAGCATATGATTTAATTGTTTTGTGCTCCTCCACGGCGGGCACTTCACAAATTGGCATTTTTGTGTAGTCTGGTATCTCGAAATCGGTGCCCTCAGGATGATGTTCAAAGAATTTATAAATGATCGAACGTGCCAACACACTCAGCGAATCGACAATGGCGAAACTCATCAGACACGCCAATACACCGCGTATAAAACCATGTACGGGTAAGAGCAACACTACAATGAGCACGGCCAAGCGACTTATGGGCATGTCAGCGGTAAACCTTTTCTTTGGTTGCAAATGCCGCTCACGTTCACGATCATTTTCTCTTTCTAGTATCTCGGCAGCATGTCTTAAAGTTTCCAATTCATTTTGACGCTTAATAGTGTCCCCGTCAGCTGGTAAACCACTTGGTATTTGTGGCGGTGAAGCTTTATTCGAGCTACTCTTATCGAATTGTAGGCGCAAGTCCTGTCGATTGCGTGAAGAACTTCTAGGCTCTTCGGCGTTTGCAGCTGAGGTTTGTGGCGTGGTTGGCAAAGTATCTTCCATCATCTCAACTCCCGACTCGATTTCCACCTCTTTTTTGCCAGAAATTATACCGCGTTTTTTAGTTTTCGCATTCGATTTTTTCTCCGCAACGGTCGGTTGACTCTCTGCTGGTTCTACGCGTGACATGGCGGCGGCTTGTTCAGTCGGTGATGGACGTCGTCTACGCATTAACGCATCACGCAGTGAAGAACTTGAAGCCGCAGATGAAGGACCAGTGGGTTCCTTCTTCATTGGCTTGATGGCAGCTGTGCCGAATGCAGTGGAAATTGTGGCCGATGAAAGTGCTGCTGTTGTGAGACCGGGCTGTTGTTGAGATGGCGAATGTGATTGATGCGTGTGGTGGTGAGTTTTAGATTTGACTTTTGATTTAAGATTTGCAAGACCGCGACGCAATCTGGAACGTTCTATCTCACCCTCGGGCAGTAGTTCGCCGTCGGCGGAGGAATCAGAATCGCCACCTTTCAAATGCGGTGATTTACGTTCCAAGTCAAATGGCAAATCATCGCTGATGGAAGAGTGTGTTGTGGGATTTTCGGGATCGGAATCGGGTTCGTTTGTTTGCTGTGGAAAATATTGTCGTGAACTTTCAACTGCAAAGATTTGGTGAGAAATTCAAGTACAATATTTCAATTTTTAACGATGTGTAAAATATAAGTAAATAAAATAAAACTGGCTCACCTTTCGGTACGGACGCTGACAATACTTGTGTGGTATTTTTCGACGATTTAATATCCTCAAGTGTCTGTGAAACTTTACCCTTAATTAATTTCCAAGTACCAACCGTTGGTGTATCGCTGCCAGCAAGCGCCGCTATCAAATTTGGTCCCGTACTAGTTGGCGACACGCCTTCGATACTGCCCGATCTACATGCACAAACAAAAATGTGTTGTAAAAAAGTTATCAAATATGAAAGTCAATTGTTTATTGTGAAAATGACTTCAAAGCAAGATTCAAATGTCACACACAGAAAATTGTTTTTTAAAAAATGTTGCCCATTCGTCAGAAATTGGAGTGTTTAAAAATAATATTCCGCTCAACGTAATCCTTATATGTACTATAGCTACTAGTGATACAAAATGTTAGCATTTTAGAGTTTAAGAGATAGCATAAACTCCAAACCTTGATCAAGCCCGAGTAGAACACGACAAAGTCTATAGAATAGAAAAAAGAATAGTCAACAGAAAGCCCTCCATATTATGATTTAAAGAAAGGGTCTCTAAAAACTTTTAACTCTTGTAGTCATTCGAAGACAGCTCATTAAAATCTAAAATGAATATTTGAAATTTAGTAGAAAGTTTTTTTCAATATCCATTCGCAAAATAACAATTTTAGGAAAAATCATACATGTTTGACACTGCAATTATATTATCATGACCTTGAGAATTGGTTGAGGTCGAATTGCCACGTCTAAAACAATATATCATCGATGTCAAATTTATTTGATTTTTGCACTCATGTTATCATAATTTTGTCATAAAATTTTCAAATGGAAAGCTAGTTTCTCTTCCATAAGATGTTCTCTCTCAGATGTATTCTCAGTTCGATTTGTTTCTAGATAATTATTATTATATATATATATTTGGCGTAGAAACCGCTTTAAGCGATTATAGCCGAATCCACCAGAGCGCGCCACTCGTTCCTCCTTTTTGCTTTTTGGCGCCAACTGGAAACACCAAGTGAAGCCAAGTCACTTTGCACTTGGTCTTTCCACCGGAGTGGAGGTAGTCCTCTTCCGCGGCTTCCTCCAGCGGGTGCTGCATCGAATACTTTCAGAACTGGTGCACTTTCATCCATTCGAACAACATGATCTAGCCAGCGTAGCTGCTGTCTTTTTATTCGCTGGACTATGTCTATGTCGTCGAACAATACATTCGGCTCATCATTCCATCTTCTGCGGTATTCGCCGTTGCCAATGTTTAAGGGACCATAAATCTTCCGCCAAACCTTTCTCTCGAAAACCCCATGAGTCATCTCATCGGATGTTGTAATCGACCACGATGCACTTAATGGGTTACATGGGTTTTGTGGATCCAAAAAATCGATTTTTTGTTTTTGGCTTATTAATTTCTACAACATCTCAAGAATATTGTCCTAAATTTTCATATTGTCCGAACGGAATAATAGTTTCGGAGATACAGCCTTTGGAAGGTGTGCGCTCCAAGTCAAGTATTATTGTTACTCAAAACTTTAAACGCGTTTTTCTCGGAACCGTGTTTTCAAAGACGGTTGTCAAATTTTCTCGAAAAACTACTCAACCCATCTTGATGAAATTTTAAACAGGTGTTTGAGATACAATCGTGCTTGAACGAAAGTTTTTTTTTTCATTTACAACTATTTAAAAAAATCAAATTTGACCGAAATTTTTATTTTTTTTGGAAAAATGCCAAAATTCCAATTTTCACTTTTTTTGTCTTTCCTTCATTCAAGCACGAAATTATGGTGTTACCTAAAACACTTATTTTTGTTTTTTCATTTTGGATGATCGGGATCGGGAGTTATGCTGACAACGCGGAAGCACCTTTTTCCCGAGGGGTCACCGGAAATGACGTCACAATGGAGGAGCTTTACTCCTTTCTTTTGAAAATTTCAGAAATTATTTTTTAAATATGTATATATAAAACACTCAAAAGGGTTTGAATTAAATAAATAATTTTTTACATGAAAAAAAATGTTTAAATAAGCAATTTTTTACGCGACAAAATTTAATTAATGCCTGAACTATTGAAAATTGATTCTAAATGAATCTCACAGGTGAGAAAAGTGTGAAGACATAATTATCAAAAAATTTCAATTGTTACCCTAAAATTATATTACAGCTTTATCCCTTTACAACCCGGATATTTAATTAAATAAATAAAACAACCGACATTTTTTTATTTCAGAAAAAAGTAGTTTTTTTATTATTAAATGGAGATATCGTTTTTTTTGTTTTTTTTTTTTATTATTTTTATTTTGTTTATATGGTTTCTTAAAATTCATATAATCTTACTATATATTTTATCGTTTATTTGCATAAATTAAATTAAATTTTTTTGTAATTTACATACATGTTTTTGTTTTTTTCTGCAACACAGTCATTTTTACTTCTTGTTGTTGTTGTTGTTAATGGAAATTCTTACTCTTATTCAATAATTGTGTGGATTTGTATTTTTGATCTAATAGATTTCAATTTACGCTCTTTTTTGCAATTCTTCGCTGTTGTTATTGTTGTTGCTTCTTGCAAGTACCTTTGTTATGTTTCGGTTAGAAATCAGAAATTTAAAAAAGTAAAATTCCATTATTTGTTTCTTTAGTTTTTCTGCCAAGTTTCAGTTTTAGTTTAATCATTGCTATGCATATGTAATACACACACAATTAACTCAATAAATTAATTATTTTTATTTTTTTTTTAATTTCGAATTTTTTTTTATTAAATTCTTCCAAATAAAAACATTTATTCGTGATGGAGTAGCATTTGCAATAAAGAATCTTTAATTATTTATAAAATATACAAATTAACGCAAGGGAAAGAGGAGAAAACCTTATTATCAATTGAATTGATTGAGTGAAAGTTGAAATCATGGGAGCGAAAACTTACAAGAGCTAAAGTGCCTTTCTAATTCTTACCAATCGAACCAATACTAGCAATCACACTATAAAATAAAAAAAAACTAGAACAGAAATAACTTAGTAGTATTCCGACTTTTAGGAAAAGCTTCACAATCAATTTGACTTTAAATCGGTGTAAAAAGAAACATAGCCAAACACTCTATATATAACAATACAAACACTTTATATATGATAATTCAAACAAATCGAGTCGGTTTGTGAAATCCTAGTTAGCGAATAACCGTTTAATAACGATACGAAATATTGGGTACTCGGTTCTTTAGATGTTGATATCCCAATCCAGTTCGCAACCCAATCAAACAAGAAAGTAAGAAGCCAAACATTCTTAAAGATTTAGTAGTTAGTTAACAATAAATTTCAGGAAACACTTTCCCCGGTGCTTACTATTGAATATATGTTGGAAGAGGATGTAATCCAATAATTCTGTAAAGGGTTCTTGTAAGTTTGAAAAATTATCTAAAATGTTTCATTATCTAGAGGAGTTTAGAACATTGTATGTGTGGATGTACCATGCAATAGTCGAGGTGAAAAAAGGACTCGGTCATCATAATACGATCTCCGATCCGACTTGCCTGTAAGAAGCGAACTTACTGATTGAAGATACAGTGGAACTTCTCTAATTCGAATCACCATAATCCGCAAAAAAACTTCGAGTTATAGAAATTTTCAAAACATTAAATTTTCTGTAAAATATAGATTAATTTTTTTTTTAATTTTAATTATTTACTTCGCATAACGTTTTATTTAAAAACGATAAAACATGTATTCTTTAATTTTGTTTGTTGCACTTGGCTATTGTTTGGCTCTCAACGTCTATATCCCATGATTTTGTTACATGATTTATGAAATCCATTCGAGTAATATCATACTTTTTGTTCTCCTCCATATGATATAGAGGGAATCTTTTAAAATTGTGCCTCGGTAGCAAAATTTTAAATTTTGTATTATGCTCTGGACGAAAAGATCGATTTATGGAAGGAAATTTGTATGAGATTTGACTTCTATTGCCAATTCAAGAGTTCGAGTTATATAGAACTTCGAGTTAAGGAAGTTTGAGTTATGGAAGGAAATTTGTATTAAATTTGGTTTCTAAACGCTATTGACAATACAAAAGTTCGAGTTATAGAAGTTCGAGTTCTGGAAGTTCCACTGTAGTTTTCTTACAAGGGAAAGTTCATTACTACCGAATCTTCGTCTTAAAAACGTGAGACTAACTTCGAAAGACTAATGGATTGTATACTTCATTATGATTGAAATATACCCATAGATTTGCAGTTCGAAAAAACGTTTGGTATTGGTTCGAATAGGGAGGTATCAATTGAAACCAAGTATAAATTCCCAATAAAAAAACTCTGCAAGTGATTCACAAGGATAGAAAAAGGGACCAATTTTGCATTCCCAATAAGAATCTCCGCAAGTGATAAGGTTAGATTAATGGGCTGCTCCAATAGATCTCACTTCGACACTTAGTCATTAACAAGGATAGAAAAATAATCTCTTTTCATGTGTCACAAATATGGCACCCTATAACCGATAAGTAAAAATTCTGCGAAAAAAGTGGAAAAGGCAAAGGAAAGTTCTATGAAAGTCTCTAATAACAATCCTTATTCACTCAAACAGTCACGAAACTACACTCTCACTACTACTCTACTACTCACTCTCCAATACGTTTTCTAATAGAAGTAGGGAACGAATAGCAGCGGACCAAATCACGAGAAATTAATTTTAAAAAATTTCCATCTCTTTTTTATATTTTTTATTATTAAATTTTTTATTATAAAACTTTTACTTTTATTTACCAATGTGTGCTTTTTTATTTAAAAGAATGAAAAAAACTACAATATTTGTTGTTGTCACTAAGTTATTCTTTTCTTGTTTTTTTGGTATTTTCTATTGCAAATAATTATAAATCTCAACTATTAAATAATACATAGTATATTTTTTTAGGTTATTTTTCTGTTCGTATATGAAATATATAATATTCTTAAATATTGTGTATATCAAGTAATTATATAAAATATGAAAAAAAAATATTTCCATAATAGATATCATGCATGCTTGACGCGCTATTTTGATATTTTATTTTTATTTATTTTTTTTTTAATTTAATTTTTACACTACTTTTTGCTTTTGTTGTAGTTAGTTAATTGTTTTTGTTCTGTTTAATATATTAAAGCATTTATATTATTTCATTATTTCTGTATTGTATGTATTCGTAAATATTTTGCTAAAGGAATTACATGTCGTTAAGGGTATTTGGTTGCAAATGTTTAATTTCTGCTTCTGCTTCTTCTTCTTTTGCTTTGACTTTAATTTGCTTGTTGTAATTGATTTTTGTTTTTTTTTTTACTGTATTATTCATTATTTTTATTGTATTTTTTGTTGTTATTTTTTAATACAAATATTTTTTTTTGAGCTGCAGTATGTCAGTTACAACGGTATTTTTGCATTTATTACTGTTGTAATTGTTTTTCTTTTTTTTTTTTCAATGGAAGGACGAGTTGTGCGGGACACTCGACACGTTGCGGTGTTGCCACTTGTCTATTTCGCTATTTGAATTTTATTTATTTTATTTTCAACTATTTCTTTATTGAATTTATGTTTGTATTATATGTTTATATGTTTCGCTTCTAATTATCGTTAATTTCACTAAATTTCCTTTATTATTCCAATTAAATTTAAGTATATATATATATATATATATGTATGTATGTATATATATATAACTTTTAATGCAATTAAGGTACAATGCTATCCAGAATTAAAAATGCATTTCCATTGTTGCCATTATTTTCAACACTACTGTTCCACTATGCACCAAACGGTTTACGCGCCAAAGTAATACTTTTTAGAGTTTCTAGTTGTTTTTTGTTTTTGTTTTTGTTGTTTGCTTTCTTCTAGGTTATCATCATTGACATTGTGTCGCAATTTCATATGTTTTTTTTTTACTTTACTGTATAATTTATTTAGTATTTAAACAGTGTTTTTTTGTGGCTTTTACTTATATAATCTTTTAGTTTAAGTCAATATGTAAAGGTACCAAATTCATCATCCAATTAGGGTAAGTTTTGTTTTTAAATTTTTATTTTACTAATACATTATCAAAAAGTTGTGAATGCAATAAACTTCCCTTCCCTTTGTCTACAATTTTTTTTATATATTTTTTTCCAAAATCTAATTTCTAATAGGTATGTATGTATTTTTGTCTGTAGGCGTATGTGTGTTTGTATTTACTTATTTAGTTTTTCTGTCTTTATTTTACTGATTCACTAGCTACAAATTATCAAATAAAAAATATACATACGCATGTATATATGTATATATGTCTTTTGTAATCATAAAGTATGCATTCGTAACTCACAAAAATTGTGCTATGAAAATCTTCAAAAAATATTCTATGCAACTTTTTATTACAATGCATATTTTTTATATTAATTAATTTATACTCATCCTCCCCATAAGACTTCTTACTCATGTATATTTATGTAATTTAATTTAATATAATTTTTTTTTGTTTTCTGCTTTTAACCCTTTAGGGGATATGAAAGTATGAATACATGCATGCACACATAGTAAGGATAATTTAGAGATTTTTAGGGATCTCGGTTTACTAAGGTAACGTCTTTGAATTTCCTTTTATGCACCTTGTTTTTCATATACTAATCAAATTTTATAAAATGTGCTACAAAATATATAGATATTTTTTTTAAGAAATTGTAATTGTAAATGTAATTGAAAAGGAAAAAAATTAAACATTAAAATTTGCGAAAAAGAAAAGTGAAAGATATCGATTGACAGAAAACTGAGTTTTGGTCGAGAAATTATAAAAAAAAATATTACAATTTATTTCCAAATAAATATCTAAAGTTTTTTAAAGAGATTTTGAATGGTATTCACCACAGCAAGCAGCAATTAATTCTTGAGAAGATAGTTAGCATATATAAGATTATTCTGTAATTCGTTACCTGTCAAACTCTGTCTGGTAAATTTTACAACTGTATTCGAAAATTGAATACCCCAATATTATTTTCAAACTTCTACTTCTGTTTTTACTCTTTTTGAAATATTCGACATCTAGATAAATAGTTTTTGAGTTATAGCAATTTAAAGAGCAGCCGCTCGGTAACAGTGAAAACGATCATTTTATCTTTAAACGCGTTTTTCTCGAAACATCATTTTCCGAATTTTGCTACAGTGATTACTCAAAAAGAAATGATCCGATCACTATCGAGTTTTTTTACATGATCTTTATATAGTTCTCCCTACAATGACCTATCGATTTTTGATCTGATCAAAAAATCGAATTTTGGCAGACCAAAAACGACCAAAATTTTGGGTAAAATTCGACTATTTTTTTTTAAACGCCGCCATATTGTCAATTTTTGATTTTTTTTATCGTAGGTCATTGTACAGACAATATTATATAGTTTAACGAGATTTTTTTTTTAGATTTCATCCACGGAGAAGGCTGGAATCACTGCAGCAGTGAAGGACTTTTTTCGCACCGTTGGAGTTCGATTATAACTTAAAAAATATTTAATTTTTTTTCTTCAAAAATTTCACTGTATATTCTTGAAACATGTGTAAATATGTTCTTAAAATTTTGAAATAATTGATAAAGTATTTTTTTAATAAAAATTCCCAAAAATCACCTTTTTTTAGGCCATTACACTAGGTGTGCCTCTTAAAACAGTCGAAATATGAATAGCAGCCATATAATAGCGGGTTGGAAGCTAAGAAACACTTTAATGATCCATGAACTAGGGCTCTTAAAATTATTCGATTAACCTGAAAACCGATTATTCGAATATCCGGTTTGTAACCGATTATTCGCAATGTTACGACTATTCGAATAGTTGTTCTGCTGTCATTATTGTTGCTCCGCTGCGAGCATTTGAATAAATGACAATTGTTTGAAATTCGGTTAATTCGGTTAGTCGATTAGTCGAATACCAAGAGCTCTACCATGAACCATCAAAAATATATATTTTTTTCTGCGGCTCTTTCCAATTACGATTTTAGTCGTAGTTGATCTATAAAATGACCAAGTTTCTTGCCGATCTAGTGTGCGATCATAGTGGATATTGGTTTCTATCGGTTATCATTATCTTGGAAACTACTACAAGCAAGAATATAGGGCTATTACTCAGATGTCTACATGAGCTCTATTAAATTAGTGCTCTTTTGCTCTTTTTAAATCTTGGAATTCTGTTACAGTCAACGACGTTTTGAATGGAGTGCTAGATCAGGAAACACAGCCGAAAAGCTTACTGTAAAAGTTTTATGAGCTGTCACAGAAGAAAAGTTGATCATATGATCGCGCAATGTAAACTGGGCCTTTGTTATTATACTTTGCCCTTCGTCTCGAATTTATGTTAAATTTAAGTCAAAGCTTTCAACTATATGTTGAAAGACCTAAAGAGGAAAAAAATCAAAATTAAATCATTTCAGCTTAAAATCAGCTTTTAGGCTTTATATTCAAGGTAACATCAGACAAAATTGCAGTAGAATGGGTTTACTTCGATTGTGACAATTTAAAACAGAAATTATTAGCAGAGCTTTTGAAAGTTTTCACGCTACTTCATTTAAATTTTGAATAGCTTTCACTTTTTTTGGTTACTATCTCAAAGCTTGTGGTGAACGGCACTGATAATACACAGTAATTAAAATTTTACTTTTCGGAAATATATTTCAAAATATGTATCAAATAAATTTCAAATCACAACAACATTAACTATATTGAAATAGGCGAAATTATGTGTAGTTGCAATATTTCGCTTACGAAATGTATGGAAGACAACAGCATAGTTGCTACATATAAAATATTTTGTTTTTTATTTTCATAATAAATTTAAAAATTTTAATTGTAAAAAATAATTATTACATAATTAATTCAAATTGTCAATAAAATAAATTTCCTAATTTTTTAGTCGCTTTCGAAAGTAGATAATTCAAAACTGGCAACTCTGGCATTTATATTAAACATTATATTTGGATAGAATAAAAAAATTTAAGGCAAATTTGAAGTTAACTCCTCAACATACAGTATATTATATATGTAAGTGTGTATATATATTTATAGTTGTATGTATGTATTGGTTATAAACGCACTATTTGTGGTAAGTATTGTTAGTGATAATTTTTTAATTGCATGGTAGATTTGCCTGTGTGTGTAGCTAACATACTATTTAGGATTGGATTAGATTTTTGGTAAGTGGCCTTAACGCAGTAAACTATTGAATATTTTACAAGAATGGGTTAGTTAGCATATGTTGCGTATAATTTCTGCTACATACTGACATTTTACTAAATTAATTTTTGTTTTAATTATTGTTTTATTTAATTATTATTGTTTTTCTTCTTGTTTTGTTTTATTTTATATTTTCACTACAGCTATGAAGGAGAAATTGTACTACTTTTCCTTTAATATTTAAGGGTTACCATATGTCATTTTTTAACATTTCTTATTTGCATATGTGTGTGTGTGTTTATTTATTATATTTTTCTAATACTTTCTTGTTTTGTAGTTGTTTTGCTTTTAAATTTTATATTTTTTGTATTCTTACTTTTATTTTATTTTTATATTTATATCTTACGCTTTCAATAGCAGGAGAGTCTTCATTTATTCACCTCAGTTGAATATATTTTCAGAATATTAGAACGCGGAATTTTAATTTTTTTTTTTATTTTTTAATTTTTTAGGTTTTACTTTCGGTTTCTTTATATTTTGTAGAAAAAGTTGTAATAAATAGGTATTGTTCAAAAATTGTAGATGATAAATTGTATTGTTGATAGCTTACTATCGTAAAGATTTTGCATTTGCTCTTTATTTTTAAACAAGTAGAAGATCGAGCGTCAAATTCAAGTTGTTTTTATTGTTGCCAACAGATTTTCACTTTTTTCAGTATTTTAGTAAATGACAGTTAGTTTTTTGTTTTTGCATTTCTTTACGCTTTTCCTACCAAAAACAGTTTCTGTTTCTGATTTTCCTTCCGATTCTGTTTGCAATACTGTTTCTGTTCTCGAGTTCTGTTTCTGTTTGCAAAACTGTTTCTGTTCTCGAATTCTGTTTCTGTTTGCAAAACTTTTTCTCTTCTCAAGTTCTGTTTCTGTTTGCAAAACTGTTTCAGTTTAAGATTTTTTCTGTTTTATGCAAGTATAGAAAGTATAAAACAACTACTATTATTTGTTTTTGTTTTTTTTTTCCTTTAAACTCGAATGCATATTTAGTAAGTTTAACCAATTTTCATTTAGTTTGATTTATATTACTTCATATATGTATAAGCATTCATGTATGTATGTGTACGTAGAGTTCATGTTTATTAAGGCAATTTTAGTATATTTAATATATATATATTTGTTGGAAATTACAGTAGCATAATTTAGTGTTAGATATTATATATGTATGTAGCTGCATGTCGAAGCAATGAAAATTTCTAAAAAATTCGAAGAAAATAATTTCTGAGTAACAGAAGTTGAGGAGGGGTATAAAAGAAATGAAAATTAAGTTATAACACACTAAATGCTTAAAATTAGCAAACTTGTTTATTTAAAAAAAATATCTCACTTTCTTTCAAACACCTTGGAAATAAAACGCATTTTAATTTTGTAGTCTTTACCATTTTTTTTTTGTTTTTCTTTTAATTTCTTCTCCAAAAATATAATACAAAACGTTTAAAATTTCAATATAAAAAATTCTCAAATACAAATTATAACTACAATTTAATTAACCACAAAATAGCAGTAGTACTCTTTGACAATTCAATAAAAATCAAATGTCTTTAATAAAAAATAATTATAAACAAGCAAAAAATATATAGTTATATATATATATATATATATATGTATGTACATATATATACTCAACAAACACAACAAAAATTAACTATTTTTTTTTTTTATTTTAATAAAATTATTGAATAACGTGATTATGCGTGTAAATAGGAAAAATATTTTGAAAACATTATAGCTATTAGCAAACTACGACTACAAACTAAGCGCTCTCTACATACATACTGTTATGTATTATGTAATACAATAGATATGTATTATTTGTATACATACAATAACAAAGTGTGAAGGTAAAAAATTTCGAATATAAAAAATTTCTATAAAAAAGGACTAACCTAGCGTTATTTATTGTTATTTAATATTTATTTAATTTTTTTTTTGTGTTTCAGCCAGTTGGCTTTCGACTTTTTTTAATATTTGCCAATAATAATTATTTATTTTTTATTGCATACAAATAATTTTATTAAGAAACTAGCATAAACTTGTTGGCGTATTGTTTCAATTACAGAATATTGCACAGAATTTTATTCAAAAAAAAAATTGGATTTTGGCCGTTTATGTAAAAAGAATTTTATTAAAAAAAAAAATTATTTAAAAAAATTATTAAAAAAAAAATTATTTAAAAAATTTATTAAAAAAAATTATTTAAAAAAAATTAGTAAACAAATTGTATTGAAAAAATTATTAAAAGAATTATTAAAAAAAAAATATTTAAAAAAAATATTAAACAAACAGTATTAAAAAAAAATATTTAAAAAAATTATTTAAAAAAAAATTATTAAAAAAAAATATGTAAAAAAAAATTATTAAACAAATGTATTAAAAAAAATTATATAAAAAAAATTATTAAAAAAAATATTAAACAAATTATATTAAAAAAAATTATTTAAAAAAATTATTAAAAAAAAATATTTAAAAAAATTATTTTAAAAATTTATTAAAAAAATTATAAAAAATATATATTTTTATATTATATAAAAAAAGTGTTTTAATACAAAACTTAAATTTGCTATGCAATTATGTTTAAATCTTTATACAACAGTACAGTAATGTTTTTTTCATTTATTTAGCTTTTTAGCATATAAAATAAAGCTTGCATAAGGGTTGCCATAAATATTAATAATTCATTTAAGCATTTTAACTTGTTTCAATGCATGAACATTATAAAAAAAAAATTAAATTACCGTTTACGCGCTTGTATTAAACCCAAACAGTACAGTTTAAAACGTTTTCTGCCACTATAAGCTTAATTATATAGATTATAAACCTTGGTAATAGTGTTATATTTTCATTTGCTGCAGCGTTTTTGGCGTTTTCTCCTACGCTATACATTTGATACTTATGTTTTTTTTTTGTGTTCATTAATAAACAGTAAAGTATAAAAAAGTATAAAAATCTATAAAAAACTTGAATTTTCTACGATTTCATATAATATTTAATAATCTTTATATATGTTTGTATGTATGTATGTATTTTGCTTTCTAAATATAAGCCTTCTTTAGAAAATTAGAAACGTATATGTCATACTGCAGGCGCTTCTTGTGTGTGTGGAACTTATTGAATTACTCAAGTCCACACTCATACATTTACACAACTACAACGCGCTTAAAGCCAGCCTTGCAGCCGCTTTTTACAAACTCTTTCAGCATTTCGCCTTCATTTATTATGTATTTTTTATATATAAGTATTTTAAGAAAAACCTAATGACTTTTATGCATACAAACATCATCTATCATTGGCTTAAAAGTATATTAAAAAAAAACGCTTTCTACCACGCCCCATACAGCACATGTATGCTTTTGCTTTGTATGTATGTACATTATAAAACTCGTGTAGATTTACATAATTTTTTCTTTTTTTCAAATTTATAAATATGTTTGTATGTATGCATGTAAGTTCGATATTTGAACGTTAAAAAAAACATATCCAATATACAATAACAATAAAAATTCTAGAAAATGTCTATCGATTTAGTTATACATACATGATACAAGTCATTAATTGATTTTCATTACGTTTTTCATTTTATTATTTTTCACTATAATTATTAATATTTAATATTTTAATTCAATTTCTGTATTTTTTTTCCTTTAATTTAATTTGCTTAGTTGTTCTCTTTAGTCTGTTGTTTTTTTTTTGGTACATTACATTTTGTTTTTTCTTCATACTATATAGTTTAATTATTTAATTTATTTATTATTATTTTATTTACTCAGTAAAGCAATAGCAAAAATTTGTCTAAAAAGATTTAACTAATGTGATGATACAATTTCGCATATTATTTAATATTATTTTATTTTATTTAATTTTTATTTTTTTTTCACACACACTTTTATTTAAGTTTTCATCATTCATGCCTACGCATTTTAGCTTGAAATATACGCTGTGGCCGCTTGTAAACGCATTTGATCTTTAGTAACGCGCTTGTCTTCCAGATTTTTTTATTTCTACAGTTTTTAGTTTTTTTTTTAGAAATTATCTAATAAAATATTTAATTTTTTATTTTGCTTAATTTTATAAAATTTTGTATTCTCTAATACATACATATGTATAAGACTGTATGTGTGAAGAAACGGCTAGCACACGCACTTGTGTAGCTCACTTAGGCTCAGGAATACAACTCTGCCTCAAATAATCATCTTTTTGAATTCTTTTTATGTAGGTATGTGTGTGCTTTCCAATTTTAATATGATATTTAGCAGACAGTTTACTGGAAAGCGGTCGCTCAATAGTTTTTTTTTTGTACAAATAGCTTTACACTTAAAAAATTATTTATATTTAACAAAATTAAAAAAAAAGAATATTAAAAAAAAGAAAATTAAAAAAATATAAATAAAAATATAAGAAAAATTAATTATTTGAATGTAATTTGATAAAAGTCTTTTGAAAGTCAAGCGAAACAATAATTATTTGTATTAAAACAAATTAATTTAAATAAAAAAGAATAATTTAAAATAAAAACAATAACTGTAAAATATAAAAAAAATTGTAATTTAAAATAAAAATTCTAAATTTATTTTTTCTTAATTTCCAAAGCATTGTAATTTAATTTTTTACATGTTTTTTTGCAAAAACTATATATAATTATATTAAAAAAGCTTAAATCGACTTTAGTTATTTCAACTATTTTGTTTTCTATAAAAAATAAGCACAAAACATTTAACATTCCGAAGTTTCTGCTTTCAAAATATAGCTTGAGACAATATATAACACTTGTAACTTGCCAAAGCGCACAGCATAACTCAAAATTGCCAAGTTTAACTTAAGTCAACTTAAGTTATTTGCATAAATTGCTATAAATTTACATATTTATATATTTTATATAAAAAAAATTATATTTTTTAAGCGCTCAGCTATTTGTAACCAATTCTTTTTCATTTCTTTCACTTTCATTTTTTCAACATCATTATTTGTTTTTTTTTTTCAAATGCCGTCGACCAACCATTAACTATTATTTCTATACAGGATTGTATGCATATTTTGTTGTTGTTTATACACATCACCATACATATAATTTATTTTTATATTTTTATTTTTAATATTTTTACAATATTGCACTTCTTTCTTTCTGTAATCATTAATATGATAATAGTTTTCTTTTATGAATTATTTTTTATTTTTATTTTTAACGCTATTAGACTTGCTTAAGCTTAATTAGATTTTATTGCATACGCATTATTTACTTTAATAGTTGTATTACAGTATTTCTTTTATTTAATATATTTAATAAAAATGTTACAAAAATTCTATATAAAAATGGTTTTGCTCCAGAAAATATTGAAGATTATATTTAATTATACAATTGTTTTTGTATTTGCATGTTTTTTGCTTTGCTTTCAATATTTATTTGCTTGTTTTTTTTTTTGAAAATGTATATATGTTTGTGTGTTTTTTATTGAAGAGTTAGGTCTGTGTTTATGCATATTTTAGCGTTTAGTTCGAAATTCATTTAGTGTTCGAAAACGCAGAAAGCGCCTTAAGCACATTTTATATTCATTGAATAGAAAAGCATATATTTTATGAAGGGAATATTTGAAATAAATTGCGTGAAAATAAGTCTGTTTAAACTGCATATTCAGTTGAAATTATTTTTTTTTTGAGGTTATATGAAGAAATTTTCGAAAACAGTTACTAATCAGAGTTACGAAAGTGATAACGGTATTCATTTGTATGTATAATTTCGTATACCTATGTATTTCATTTGGCATAAGCAATGATATTGTTCTCCAAGTTAATTTGGGCTCTGCAAAAACACAATTTCTTTAGGAAAGTTTAAAAAAATAATGTTGCAGTGATGTAAATGTAGTAAATACCGTTAAGCCAAAACAAGTAAGCTATAAACTATTATTTATTATAAAGATATGTCTGTGTGTGTGTGTGGCGCACTACTATTGGTAGTATTGATAGTAACAAAAATCTGTTGTTTATAAAAATTATTAAAAAAAATCAAATCAACAAAATTTGCAAATACAAATGTAACAAAATTCAGTATGACTAAACATTACAAACAAGTATAAAATGCATATAAAACTGAAAAACACAAACAATTATTTATAAAAATTACAGTATGTATGAAAATAAAAAAAACTAGTTAAAAAAGCTTAGGGTAAAATGTAGGAAAGTTTACAAAACTTAAAGCACATCAGGTATTACTAAGAATAAAAAGGCTGTTCTAACAGCTAGTAGTTAGGAGAAAAATTATAGAATTTAGAAAAAAAAAATTTAAAAATAAAAATATACTAAATTAAAAAAAAAAAATCAGAAAACTAAAATGTAGAAAAAGTATTAAAAAAACATATTTGAAAAAAACTTCCAAATAAAATGTACAAAAATTAAATTACTAAAAAAATTGAATAAAAAAATAATTAAATAATTGGAAAAGAAAATACAAAAAAAAATATAAAAAAAAATTTAAAAAAAAATAATAAAAAAAATTAAATAAAATAAAAATTAAAAAAAAAAATTTAAAAAAATCCTAAAAAAAAAAAATTAAAAAAATAAAAAAAAAATTAAAAAAATAAAAAAAAATTAATGAAAATAATAAATTTAAATAAAACAAAATGAATTTGAGATAAAAAAACAAATTTGAAATAAAAAACTAATCACAAAAATTAATTATCAAATCGTAAAAGCTTAAAAAAATAATAAAAAAAATTATAAACGCGTAAAAAAATTAAAAATCAATATTCCAAAAATGTAAGAAATTCCTAACCTAGGTTTGAAAAAAATTATATAGAAATTATTATAAAAATTTTAATTTAAATTCCACCACGCATATTTTATAAAACTAAATATTTTTTTTATATTAAAAACATTTAATAGGTAAAAAGTGACAAACGATATTTGTCTACCAATTAATTGCACTACTTTTTTGGTGGTATTTCAATTTTTTCATGTTGGAAAAAAATTATTGCTGAGGTATTTGAAATTAATTTGATCATGCGCAGATGATCGTTCAACAGCTTTTAAATGCTAATGAAGTAAATTATGTTGTTTTGAATTTTTTAATTTATATAGTCAATAGTTTAGACTCATTACATGCTTTTAAATATTTAAATAAATTCAGTAAGACTGATTTTTGGTACGAAATAACATTTTTGATTTGTTAGAAATCATTATTTTTGCTTAAAAAGCATGCAAAAAAAATTTTAAACTAATGTCTAATGGGAAAACATATTTTTTTAAATATTTTTGAATACATTTTTTTTTCAAATTTGCATTTATAAAAAAAAAATTATAACTAGTACTTAGTGCGAAAAATATTTTTTTAGCTATTAAAATTTTTAAAAATATTTTTGAATACATTTTTTTTTTTAAATTTGCCTTCATAAAAAAAATTAAACTAGTATTTATTAAGAAATTATTTTTTTTCTCAAATTTGCATTCATAAAAAAAATTAAACTATTATTTTATTAAGAAATTGTTTTTTTTTTAATATTTTTGGTAAATTTTTTCTTTCAATTTTGCACAATTATTTTTTTAAACTCATTTTTTATTTGTACTGTATTAATATTTTTCTATGCTTGAGCCTTATACAAACTCAACATTTACTTCATTAGCATTTAACGCTGGATTGCCTCCTTATTATTAACATTGTTCTTTTGTGTGTTTTTTGGCATTCAATTGGCTTCTCTACTCACTACGAGGTTTCTCTAACTGCGAGGATACATTATCACTACAAATATTTACTAGTATCATATAAAGCAGAATTAGCTTTTTGCACTCCTTTGAAAGTTATTGCCGTTTTAATACAGCAGAGTGCACTAATTATATATTTTTTTGCTAATTTTGCACTACTTCACTCGTTTAACGATTGCACAATGAAATTGCAATTGCAATGAAATTATTATTACAAAAAAACAAAAAAAAAACATTATAAATGTTTAGGTTACAAATTAAAACTAAATTAAATTACATTAATATGCATAGCATGTGAACATAATGATATGCAAGGTATTTGTATTATGATTAGCATAGCAAAAATAATATTAATGAAAAAAAGGCTGCAACTAATATTAGTTATATGATTATTAGTATGTTTACATAAATTTAAAAATACAACAAAAAAAATACTGCGCTGGTTTTAGAAACCATTTCATTTGTTTTCTACGAAATTTTCGACAATGCGAAAGAAGCTCGGCATATATATGCAAAATGCTTGTATTAAGCAACAAAAAAACGGTTTATTTAACAAAAATTATTTAAAAAAAAAAAATTATTTAAAAAAAATTATTACAAAATTCATTACACATGTAAGATATGCTAGTTATAAGCGCCTAAAAGTATGCACATCAAAGCTTTTGTAAGCTGCGTAGCGCGGTTGAACGGTATTATATTCAAGAAAATGACAAAAACGCAATTGAAACTGCAACTATGCGCCGCTCAGTGATCCTTTGTATGCATATATGTATGTATGTATGTGTGTGTGTTTTTCGCTAACTGTGTATGTATCAATTATGTGTTGGTTGCAGTTGGCCTTTTACCAACTACATACATATGCATTTCATTTATAGCATAATAAAATGTACAAACTGTAGCTGCAGAAACTTGACTATCGAGAATACTCTTTTGCTGTTACTACGATTTACAAACGTTTGGAAAAAATGCTTTCTTTATAGTATATATATGTAGCTATTATTGCAACTCGAAACTGTAGGTTAATATGCTTGTGGGTAATTTTTGGGTATTTTTGTTTTTGTTTTCGCTTTCATTTACATTTACTTCATTTAAACTAGCGTTTCTAGGTTCATAATAATTTCGGAGCAATCAGTAGTAATAGTAGTTGTTGTTGTTGTAGTTATTATGGTAAGTAAGAAAACGCTATAAAATGTTGTAAGTATTATTTTTGCTTTGCGCCACAGTGTATGCTACGCTCTTTCGAGGCCGTCTAATATAACTTTTATACATTTACATAGATCTTATCCGAGTATCAGCCTGTCATCCTAAGTCGCATCACTGTTTTAGTCACATACATACATATGTAAGTAGGTGTTTTTGTCTCATAAAAATGTTTCTAAAATTTCTCATTCTCAGTTTATTTTTATCTACATTTATGCTTTAGTAATGATAAAATTTCTTAAACCAGTTAGTTTTCAAACCGTTTTCGCATTTTTCTAGGTTCTTTTGTTTTTTGTTTGTTTTTGGATATACCTATTTATTTTTGCAATTTCACATAACTTCGGCGCATACAAGTTTATGTTTTTTGCATTTTTGTTGGTTTATGTGTGTGTGTGTGTATCTGTATTTCAGTGTGTGTGTGTCTATTGTTTTAAGTAAGAAATTTCAATGCTTGCAATTTGTTGTTGGGTTAGTAGAAAATATTACATTCATGTGCATTGAAATCCAGCTTAAGCTATCTCCCACTCTCTCTCTCTCTCTCTCTCTGTCTGCTACAACGTCAATCAACACGCCGTGTGTGTCTCCATTTCTTTCTATTTTAAACGCTTTTCTTTATATACTCCATACTTCACTTAACTCCCCGCGCTCGTTTCACGCCTGCCGACGCGCCAATCCACCTTACCATTCCATTTGCCGCGCGTCTTGAAGCGATGCGCATTCGCCATCAGCCGTCGATAGCTTTCGCTCGGCGGCTCTTCGCTGGCCTTATTAGCGCCGCCGTTAACACCAGCGGAACGGCACCGCCCTCGGCCGATCGGCGCCTTCTTTGACTAGTGGTTTATGATATTCGCGTCCGGGGCGCGCATGTATGACACCCCAGCAATTTTCGCAATAGTATTGCAGACACGTGACATTGGCGCAGAAGAACGGTGCAAATTTGCCGCCGCAACGTTGACCCTCACACTCGTCGCACATCTGATCGTCAAGCACGTAGGGTTTCACCTCGACACGCTTATCGATATCGCCATGTTGCAGTTGCACGAAACGCGCCGATATGGCGGCAATATAGCTTTGTTGATTGGCGAATGCAACGCGTCCAGCACCCTTCGGATATTTCAACTCGGGATCGGTGTCGATGCCTGCATAGCAAACACCACCATACAGACGATCCATGATCATAGCCAATTCGAAAGCTTTCAAAGGACGCGGTACACCGCCGACAAAGACGGTTTTACGCGGATCCAATGACATAGTTGCGTCGAGCACATAATCGGCGTCGGCCAAACGCCATGGTCGTATCTGTACCGGTTTGTCTTTGATGGTTGGCGAGGAAACGCACAGGTAGAGTTTGTCATCATCGGTGATGCACGAATCGATTAGCTGCTGCACACTATTCTCATCCTGGAAGAGCAGAAATGCGTAACCCTTGGGCGGGAAATACGACTTTGATTCGGCTTTGTGTGGCCAATCGACGACAAGCGGTCCGAAACGTCGAAACGATGTGGTGATCTCATCCTCATCGATGTCGGGCGGCAAACCACCAACGAAAACTTTACGTGAATAGCGTGCCGTATGTTCGGAGCCCTGCGAGTGTGGTGATGCGCGCGATGGTGAATTCAATTTCATATTGCCATCCAAGTAAGCACCAGCACCGTTACCGCTTGCAATGGCCACTGCGTCAGCTTCGCTCAAATGATGTTCGCTCAACTTCTGATTGCGCATGCGTTCGGCTAGCACAGCGGCTGCGGCCACATTATTATCGCCGCCAGCACCCACAGCGCCCATATTGCGCATTATATCGTTTAAGCAGTGATCGATTGGACGCATATCAAGTCCATTGCCCACCAGACGGTCCGGCGTGAAGCCGGCGCCAAGGTAGGGTGCATCACCGCCACCAGTGGCACCAGCACTCTGACTACCGCTATTGCCCACCGACAGTGTGGGTATGTGTGACTGTGCGGCATTCATGTCCAACGAGTAGCCGGGTGTGGGCGAGGTGCCGCCCTTAGTCGGGAATGATATGCTGCGTCGGTATTTGTTAGGTGAAATGCCCGCATTGGAATTTGGCGAAATGACACCGCTGCCACCAGCTTGCGATCCATTATATGGTGATCCACCGCCTCCGGGCGAGGTAGGACTGTTGCCATCGTGTGGCGGACAGGGATGATTCGGTGATAGCTGTTGCTTGTTGGGCAGTCCACTGCGGAGGATAGAGATGTGAGACGATGTAGCAATGAATTTGGTTGATAAAATGTAAAAGTTGCAACAATGCATGGTATGTACTGGTACTGGTTATGTGGTGTGGTGGTGGTGGTTGTGGTTTTGGTGGTTTTGGTAGTGGTGATAATTTGTAAGGTGGACTACTTTTGAAATACATTACTAACTATTTAAATTTTATATTGGAAAATGAAACAAGTTTGCATAACTTACTGTAACAACACAATTCAAGAATGGGTCTAATATATAGTTTGAATTTCTATGTTAAAAAAAGGTTTATTAAATATATTTTATCAGTTCAAAGAATTAAAATCTATGTATTAAATAACTGATGAAACAATATTTTGAATACAAATTCTCCGCAGAAAGAAAAATGAACAAATTCAATGGAACCACTCGAGAAGTAGAAGACAGAATATTAATATATTTTCTAGAGCAAATGGCTATACTAACCTAGAACGCACCGACTTCGAGATTAGTTAAGAATAGGGTAGTCTTACTATCGAGGGTTTTGGCACAATTCCTGATTAGCCAAGTACGGACGTCGGACCGAAGCAAAACCAGAAAATTATAGAGTTCATACGCTAACAAGGAGAGGGTCTAATATAAGCTAGGTTACCTACTAGCACTCACGCAGTCAGTCGCAAGGTCCGATTGATCCCAAAAACTAAGTCTTATGATCACTTCGCCCTCAGAAAGCTTCAATTGATTCCTATTTTTAGGGATTTTACATGGTCTTGGGATGACAGTTCTCGAAATTGTTTGATTTAGGATAAGGAAGACAAAGTCAACTTTAACCGCCTTGGATCTCACAACCTCAGTCAGTGGAAAGCAAAATACAAAGTTAATACAGATTTGTCATGACTTGAAGACCCTTTGTCGATAAATGAGATCCAACTATTTACAGAAGTTGTCTGGTTTCATAAAGGGCTTGCATTTTACATTTCAAGTGTGTGGAATATTGGTGTAAAGTCCAATTAAGCCATATAACATATGTACATAATAGAGAAATGGGTAAATAGAAAAGATGTGTTTTGAGATGAATACACTACACCTTACTAAAATTGGTCTAGTCGTTGAGAAGATAATTGCGAAGTCAGACAAGATGTCTATATCGAATCGAATACTTCATGCATCAAGGACGTTGACTAGTAGACTAGACTAGGGGCTGTCCAACAATGAAATGATGACTATTCCATTGCTAATAAGTCGAGCTTTTGGGACTTGGCACTTCTTTTAGAAGATTTGGGAAGTCAGAAACGATGACTATATCGAATCTAACTTCATACAACAAGGACGTTGACTAGTAGACTAGACAAACTTGACTATACTAGGGGCTGTCCAACAATGAAATGATGACTATTCCATAGCTAATGCGCTGAGCTTTTGGGGCTTCGCACTTCTTGTAGAGTGTAAATTGGGCTGTACCCAAAATCACTGGCTAGCTTAGTGGTATATTTTTAAACATTTCGCATATTACATTAAAGTCTAATGTAGACCTGAATAGTTTAGGGTACTGATTCAAATTTGGTAAAATATCTCCAATAAAAATAGTTCGTAAGGTATCGAGATTTCCTAAGAGTTCAATTATTTTTTCATTAACCGTAAGTAACTATGCAAAGTGCTCTAATATTTAATTATCATACAAATTGGAAAATTTCCAATATTTCAATTCAATCACACACTTATTAGATTATTCACTTGAATTGTGTTCTACATAAATTATATAACAAATCTACTTAAGAATTATAATCAAAAAAACATGATATACAGTAAGTAATACATTTCGTTATTAACCCGCTTCCGCCCAGCGTTACAAATATGCAACGATGGAGATGGAGGTGATGGTGCCACTCAATAAACGAGCGCCGAGCATTACAAATTGAACAATAACAAAACAAAAAAAAAAATACTGATGCATTTCAAGATGATAATTTGACAGGAAATTGACATTCCTCTCTCTCTCTCTCTCTCTCTTTCTGTCACTCTTTATTGACATTACAAATATATGTACATATATTTCTGGAACTTTTACTCATTGCTATTGTACTTGTTGTTATTGTTAATCATATACAATTTCAAAGCATTAAGCATTACATATATGTTACACTGGGCGTTCGCAGTTCCTTCATTTAACATTTATAACACTATGTCTTTTACGTATGTAGATACATATATATACACGTATGTATGTATGTTTGTCTGCATATGCTAACAAAGTACAAATTGATTGACCGTTATTGGCAATTCATGGATGTGTGTTCTTGTGCTAGGCGACTAATTTGCTGTCCACCCAACACTTACATTTAATATTTCATCAAATATTTGCTTTTGTTGTGATTTGTTGTTGTTTACGAATTGACTACAAGTGTTCAACAACAACAACAACGCACACACACACACATTCAACCACACTTATTGGCATGTTAACATGTATTTACAAAAAGCAAACATTTAACAAATACATACAAATACAAATGTCGCGTATAAAATATTCATAGAATAAAATCTTGTATGGAGCTCCTTGGTGCGGCTGGTGCGGATTGCGGCAAGTTGAGCAAGCTGTGGCAGCGCAGTATGCTGAGCGCTTAAATCCCTGCACGATGTCCACTATTATCCTTGCAATGGCAAATTTGTTGTGTTGTTATGTACTGTGTATATTTGTTGTTTTACAGTTAGTAGTTGAAGTTGTAGTTTCACTAGTTACTGATTTGCTGCAACATGTTGCCGCAATTTGTTGCTCAACATGTTTGGGCGGAGTTTTTGTGTAATTTTAACGTTTAAAAGCACTAGTTGTTGTTTTTAGTTTTACAAATTGTTATTAATACCGTTAATATTTCATTTAAACACTGTTATTTGCACATTTTTTGTTGGTTCATTTGTGTTTTTATTCACTACAAATGTTTATAGGAATTATATCAGCATGAAAAATGTTGTTTTAGACCAAAGTTTACTTCCTTAACTACACTAAATAGTCAATAAGTAGGAATTATTGCGTGTTTCATAAACGTTAAACGTATAGCACGTGTTACTTTTACAAAAAATATGTATTTATATATATAGGAAACAGCCCAGAATAACAGATTAGTAACGCCCAAAACTTGAAATAACAATTACAACGAAATCGTTGCATTCGTTTGAGAAATTGCAAAGCATATTTTCATAATTTATTTTTCTTAAAAATAAGTATGAATATTTAGAAAATAGGTGAATATATATTTTACTTAATATTATTCATTTTTTATTGCACTTGCAACGTTGAGCGGAAGGTGGGTTGATAAAAAAAAATGTTTCAATTGTGTTGGCGTCTTTTTTCATCAAATGTTGGCTTGCTGTGGATTGTACTGTTGATAATTATAAAACAATATTTGAAAGTTATACTGTTAAAAAATATCTAAAAAGTAGCAGTATTAATCCGATATAAGTATATACAGCTGTGTTCAAAATAATAATAGTGCTAAGAAGTCAATATTTGAATTTCTTATAAAAAGTTTGTTAATTTTTTCTGTGTTGAAATTGAGTACGAACATAACAGAAACATTAATTTTACATATTACATAGCTTTTATTTATATAAAACCGATTTTTAATATATATATATATATCTGAGTATACACACACTAAATTTCAATATATTTTCGAAGTTATAGACACATTAGTGTAGGCGCGCCTACTACATGTAAATTGCTTTCAAAACTTTAAACTCGTTTTTCTCGAGATGGTGTTTTCAAAGTCGGTGAGCAAGATTTCTCAGAAACGGCTGAACCGATCGGTCTGAAACTTTTACACAAGCTTCTTAACTATATTTTTTAGTAATTAATCGAAGGATTTCCCCATCCGATGAAAATTTCTTATTTTGATAAACAATTAAAGACCCGAATTTTGGTCGAAAATCGAACCTTTTGCTTTGAGTAGCCGCCATTTTGTCAAACAATTTTTTTTTTGCTAATTCCTTCGATCAATCACTAGATTATTTATTATATCAATGAAATTTATTTGGTTTTTGCATTTTAGATGATCCAGTCCAGAGATATCGTGCTCAGCGCAAGATGCATTTTTTTGCGGACGAGTTGCGAATTGGCAATATCAACGTTCCCGATAATTATTTTTGGCAATAAAAAATATGTGAATATAGTTTAAGATTGTCATAATATACCTGCCAAGTTTCAAATCAATAAACCAAATAGTTTGCTTCGAAAAATTCTTGAAAAATGCCTTTTTTTCGACCTCCTAACTGTACATATATAACCCCTTAAAAAGTATCTGAAACATAGGTAAAATAAATGGGGTTCAGTAATTGGTCGAAAAGCCCCTATTATATAGAACTATCTACAGGGACGCGGCATAGAGTTGATTAGGCCTTCATAACGAGTTTTAGGTATTTCTTCCCAAGAATCCTTCACTATTACCCAAAGTTCAAGATTATTGCCCTTCTGAATGTCACCCCATAGGTTATCTATGGAATTGAGGTAGGACCAAAATATCAACGTAGACATGTTGATACATGACAGATACGATATATGGGCCCAGCACCATAAAAATAAAAGAAAGCCCAAACTAATATTTTTGACGTGTTCAGTCTGTCGTGAACCTGTGCCTCCAAAAAGAACGACTTCACTTTATTAATCTATCCATAATATATTTCGTCTCTTTTCCAATTTCAATAATAAGACTCTAACACACGCACTATTATTATTTTGAACATAACGATATATAAATTTTATACTTTTTTCTGAATTATTTCTCTAAATTTATATTCCTAATATACGGTATAAATTAATTTAACGAATCCTAATATACATATACTTTTACTTAATATTATTATAAGAGTATTCAATCAAATAAAATCTTAATAATACAATTCTTTACTATACCTAATTAGAGCCAATGATTTATCATTAATACGAGAAATATATATATTCTGACCTAGGCAACACTAAGTGTTGCCAGGTGCAATCTGACATTTCCATTGGAAAGTTTGACATTTTTTAGCATAACATCACTCAGAACGTTTTGTCATTTAATCGTGAATTGTTTTATTTACAGGGAATTAAAAAATTCATCTCGGTCAAAAAATGGAATTAACTCGTGAACATTTTCGTGCGATCATTTTTCACAACTTTCGACGTGGATTATCGCGACAAGAGTGCATCGATGAACTAAAATCTTTGTATGGCTGTGAAGCACCATCCTATAGCACTATGAAAAACTGGTACAACGAATTCAATCGTGGCCGACGCTCGCTCAAAGACGAATTCCGTGAAGGTCGTCCAAAAACAGCCGTTGTGCCAGAAAACATCGATGCCGTACGTGAACTGATAATGCAAGACCGTCATGTAACATACCTTCAGATAGAGGCATGCCTATGCACTTCTCCCACCAGCATACATTCAATATTGCTTGAACACCTGGCCGTAAAAAAGGTTTGTTCTCGTTGGATCCCGCACAATTTGACAATCGCTCAAAAAAAGGCTCAAAAAAAGTGCTTTGAAAATTGGTTTGAACGCATGCAAAAGTGTATAAATCTTGATGGAGAATATTTTGAAAAACAATAAAACCATTTTCGTTGATAAATATTCCTATTTTCATTATTAGGCCAGAAATATATATAGCAGCTCTCGTATTTTATTGGGTTAATGTTGACACAAATGTCCAAGATCGATATAAAACGATTTAATCGATTTAATAGACCAGTGCTTGACCCTAGAGACATCTATTGGAAAACGGCGGAAGCAAAGTTGTAGACTATCCTTGTAATCTATTCAATTATTCATAATATATATCGTTCACACTAGAGTTATGTGTCTTATTGCATTACTATCCAAATTATAGCCAATGCTTTGTGATTAATAATAATAAAATTAACATGAAACTTAAGCGTAGCATACATTTAGGATAATTGGTAATAAATATGAATATGGTAGAAAGAGATAGACTCCTCATTTCACAAAAAAATATAATAATATAAATTTTACCATAAAAGCATTCATGATATTTCGCAATTTACTTGATTGGAAATTTTAAATGTTTTCTACATTTAGGATGATTTAATATATGCTGTTCGATGTAAGGAACATCAAATTATTTTTTTTTAGGTTTCCATTCGTGTTTTATTTTCCACGGCAATTACCAATGGGTTCTTATAATTCATATTTTGGCTTGAGGAGATATTTGTACCACTGGTAATTAATGAGAGGAAAGTCCAGCAAATTCAAGTATATTTGGAAGTTGAGTTTTTTCTGTGTTACGAAACTGCTAAACTTTTGTGCAGAACCAAAACAGAGACAAAGTACTAATTAAAAAAAGTGTAAAAATATCCTTGTTTTTAAAGTCTGAAACGCACCTAACTCCATAATTAACGGAAAAAGATTGTAAAGTTTCTTTGAAGGAGGATATATATGTAGATTTCGCTCTCTAACTCCATGAATTACTGGTGGTTTTATACTCTCAATGAAAGGCTCCAAAATGAGACTGAGGGAATAATTTTGTACTACAAATCCGTACAAAGTTATTCTGGACAGTTCTTTGGTAAACATAAACTAATGAAATACATGTATTAAAAAGTCTCAAGGGCTAATTTAATATTCAAAAGTAAAAATTTGTGTATGCTTTATAAATTTAATGTGTCCTTCTTTTCTTCGTTTAGTGAAATTTTTCATTGAAATATTTCGTTTCGAATTTTAAAGCATAAACTGTAGTTCATCTAAACGACATGTAAATTAATCAACAGCGACACATTTTCAATTTTCCAGTCAATTAAATGTTTAGATTGCAGTCTTCTCCACGCTCCGACAGTAGCTAAATAACATCGCGTCGAAAAAAATAATAATTCAATTTTAACGCTTTGCTCCTTTTAAATTGCTGTCGCCAACAATATATTTATTTTTCGCTGAGAAGACACTACACAACCAAATTCGAATAAAACGCGGAAACGGCGCGAGAGCTTAAACAAATTGCTTTAATTTTAGGTAGCTGAGTTTAGATAGCACAAGTGGAGAGACGCTGCATAAAGTGATTAAAAATAAATGAATAAATGGGTCGAGTGATGTAGAAAAAAATTTAGTTACCAATTTTATGGAAAGAATTGAAAACATATAGTTTTTAAGGAATTTTAGTAAGCGAGATATATAAACTTAAAATTTTCAAATAAATTTATATATTTTTATAACTATTACAAGCGGAATAAAACCCAGAAAATACTTCTAAGACGACTTTGAAAGATCCTTAAAATGTATACAAAATAAGTGTGTAAAACTCGTGCATTTGAAAGCATGCTTTTAGGCGTCCGAACACCACTTCACTGCTGCACAAGTAAACATAGCATACATGTAGGGGCAAGTATTTGCATGTAAGCGGTTGAGTTGATGTTTCATTCACACTTTTATGGATTTGTTCGTATGCTTGTATATTATATGAAGTTGACTGCACACTTTTCACGCATTTAGCCATTGAACAGCAAACGCTCGTCTGCAGTCAAGCTGTCTGCATCTATATGAAATTTTAATTGCATGCTTTTAGATGCAGGCAAACTTAAAAAAGACTTCGACATATATGAAGTATAAAAATGCAGATAAATACAACAGAGTTGAGGCATTACATTGTAGGCATTTTGAAGTAGTATGCATCTATTTACTTAAAGGGTGCAGCATTTGTGTGGATTTTGAAAAATTCTTAAAAAATCTATACTACTATTGTAAAGAGGAAAAATTTGTATGTATGTTTGTAACGAATAAACTCAAACACTACTGTGCCGATTTCAAATATTCTTTCACCATTGGAAAGCTACATTCACCTCGAGTAACATAGGCTATATTTATTGCTAAAATTTGAACTTTCGGGAAATAGTTCTCAGGTGAGAGTATCAAAAAGACTACGTGATGTAGAATCTTAATCTGAAACTGAAAATCGCTTTGTAAGTCATTCTCTTCGCATTGCAATCGCGTGCCAGAGAGACGAGTAAAGAACGCTCGCAGCTGTTTGCTGAACTAAATTTACCCGCTTACCCAAGTACCCGCTTGAGAGTCGAGTACGGAGCGTGTGCAGCGGCTTGAAGAACAAAATACTAGGGAGTCGAACTCTGAGCGTTCCCAACGCCTTCATAATCAGAAAAAAGACAACGGACATCAAAGACTAGATATCGTAATCACGTTTTAGCTCATTACAAATTAAACATGATTTAATGTTCGAATTTTCCTCATTTTACTTTTTTTATATGTACCCACTCAAGAAACGGGAAAGTACATACAAATGTATGGAAGAATGTGTAAAAACTTATAACTTTTGAAATGTTTGTTTAACCCGTGCGAAGCCGGAGCGGTCTGCTAGTATTTAATGAAAAATAGAAAGGAATGACATTAATTGAGTGAAGCTATCACTTAAAAATGGCAAAATTAAATAACTTGGAACTTTGAAATAGTAAGAAGTGACTCGCAATCCACCAGCGATTCAACCACAAACATCACCGAATGAAGATTGTTAAATGTAGATTCTTTGCTTAGATGAGAAAGATATAGTAGGCGTTTCACAAACAAAAAACTTTCAAATTTTGCAACTTTAAAGCTAAAAAATGTAAAAAATTCTAAAAAAATTTAATATTTCAACACCTAACATAGTCACCCTGTCTAGAAAAATGCATTAACTTACATATACATACATACATATATATACATACATATGTGGCATTTAATTTATGTTGGAATCAATAACCTCTCGAACTCGCTACAAGCACTTCTTCCGCAAATGTTTCCTTTTACAAATGCTAGAACACCAACGAACAGATATGTGCATGTGTGTGGGTATGTGTGTGTGTAAATTATGTTTGTAAAAAAACGAAGCCAGTACAATTTAGCGACTTTACAACTATGTATGCTGGAAGTAATTTGAATACATGTCGAACGGCACGGTTGCAATGTATAGAAATGTAGCAGACACAGAGTGGCACAAACAAAGCGGAGAAAGCATAAGGAAGGATAAAAAAGGAAAGAAATGAAACAAAAACACAAAAAAATATAAAAACACAAATATAAATGAAAAGGAAAGAATTTATAAAAAGTAAAAAAAAAAAATAAAAAAAAAATAAAAAAAATAAAAAAAGAAAAAAAATTAAAAAAATAAAAAAAATATATATAAAATATTAAATAAAGAAAAATGTAAAGCAAAAAAGTCGAAAAAAATAAAAATAAAAGAAAAATTTAAAAACAAAAAACTAAAACAAATGCAAAAAGTGCCAAAGAAATGCAGAAATATAAAAAATAAAGCACACATTTAGGCGCTATAGCGGCCGTATGCACATACTGAGGCAGAATAGCCCAACAGCACAGCGAATACAAGTGGAGTTTCCCCAACAGCAACAACTACATAAATAGAGGAGAAGAAGTATTCAATAGTGCTATTGGCAAGCGGAGTGTGTGTGTGTAAAAGAGACACGCGTCAACCAGACTAGGGGATTCGAATGCAGGCCTAACAAGCTAAAGCCAGACGCTTTTTAATTTTTAAAATGAAAAGGTGCAAGAAAGCACAGACTTTTGTTGTTTGCGCTGGCGTAGAGAAAGAGTTGGGAGTAATGCACTGGCAAAAGCAATACAACAACAACAAAAAATACAACAAAAAAATAAATAAAAATACAACAACAACAAAGTGCCTTGCAGTGTCAACACTAGCAAATAAGTAGTAACTACTAAAGTATATATTAGTGGGGTTGGCAAGCAAGGAATCAGATTGAGACTTTGGGGTGGCCACAAAGGGTTGTGCAGGCTACAGGCTGTAGCGCAGACGAACTAAGCTAAATTAAGTAGACATAGAGACGCTGTAGAGACACTTGATAGCAGCGCGACAGTCAAAGTCATTAACAATGTAGATTGTTGTTAGTTTTGCGCAAAGCAAAGTGACAAGGCGACAGTCAACCAACAAGCCAACAAGCAAGCAACGCTGAGCTGCTTAATTGTATATATGCTTTGGATGCATATACACATACCTACACACATGTGTGTCTTGTCTATATTGCATGCCTCGGCGCATGCACAGACATAAATCTGTATGCAAATGCAGCTGTGAGATCCACTTAATGGCAACAGCATTGCAATTGCAATTCAAGCGCACACGCCATGCCTAGCCGAGCTCGAGAGTGCAACAAGAATGGATAAGTACTTGAGTGTAGTGCAAAGTGTAGCACACCGTTAAAAGGGTGAAAATGAAAAAAAAAATTTATAAAAAAAAAATAAAAAAATACAAAAAAAATAAGAAATAAAAAACAATGCTAGAAAGAAAAGGCAGCAGGCGGTTATTAAAAGAGCCTCCTGTCTCAAGCAAGCAAGCAAGCAAAAGTCATTCACTGCCGTCAATATAGCGTGGCGCATAATTGAAAGCGTTGCACCTGATTATCGCTTTGACTTGCGACTTGGCACTGGTAAATGCATTTTGCACACACACACAAGCACACATTTACACACATATGTATATCCAGAGAAGCTGTGTAGTGGTATGCGCAAAAGCTTACCAGCGATTGCATGGGTATGCGACTATGAATGCAAAGCAATGCATTGCACTTGCACGAAAAGACAGACAGCAGGCAGCAAGCAGTAAGCAGCTACTTCAGTCGCCACTTCACTCCCTTGACGACAAACACAAACAAAACTTGCAATAGCCTGTCTCTCCGTCTGTCTGTCTGCTAACAACTCCGGCAACCGGCAAGACAAATGTTTGAAGAAAAAAACCCATTTGCTGTTCTACAGTGCGCTCAACCACTATAAAATAGAACAATACTTGAACGTGTCTGTGTTCATTCATAAATTCGTTGTCAACCGCCGCATATAAGCAGGCCGGACGAACGAACGACCGCCCAGATGGAATGTGAGGGATGTGCTGGTGGAGTTAACAATAAAGCGCGTATGTAATGCGAACAAAAGAGGCAAAAATGCCAGCAATGGAATAACAACAACAACAATAAAAAAATATTATACTACTTCAAAACGTTTTTATATGCTATATACATATATATTTAATAAATTGGCGCTCAAGCCATATGACAATAGAAATATATATACACTGGTGGCCACATAATTAGGGACAAAATAAAGTTGAGTAAAACAGCGTTTCAGTTCAATGTTTTTAGCACTAAATTTTCGCCTAGAGACCCACTGTAAATTGCAACGGTATATTATAACTGTGCTCAAAAATGTAGCACGTTTTTGAGTGACAAATTTAGACACTTTTACTAAAATTCGGCGGTTTAATGAATTTATTGTATTTTGAGTGTGCTTGTGCTTGGTCACATAATTAAGAACACCAATTTTTTTTATTGGATTTTTTATTATTTTAACACAAAAACTTGCGGTAAGTTGTATAAATCATTTGTATATTAACTAAATATTCAATATCAAATAAAATAACTGTTAGATATGGGTCGAAAAAAGAGTTGTACTCCAGAATTGAGGAAAATGATTATTTACAAGTACGTGAAGGAAAAAATGTCCATTAGAGCCGTAGCGAAGGAACTTTTATGCTCAAAATCAATGGTTCACAATGCTTTGATTCATCACGGAGGACAAGGAGTAAAATAAGAAAAAAAAACGGCCCAGAAAAACTACTTCAAAGGACGATCGTGTAATTTGTAGAGTTTGCAAGGCGAATCCTTTTTTAACTTCCAGGCAAATTCTTGGCACGATAAAGGATCAACTGACCAACGATGTATCAACACGAACCATCAGATGTCGTCGCAAGAAAAAAACCGCACGTATCAAACAAAAACTTAAAGAGTCGTATTAAATTTGCAAGGGAGTAAGTATACCGGAAAACCCTTAGATTTTTGGAAACAAATACTGTTGAGCGATGAATCCAAGTTTAATTTATTTGGTTCAGATGGGAAACAATCTGTTCGTTAAATTTTCAATAAATCTATACCTTAGAAGATAATAAATATGGTAACTGAAGTTTAAAAAAATATGTCGCTTTTAAATTATAAAATAAACCAATATTTTAAAAGAAAACCGAGTGTCCTTAATTATGTGACCACCAGTGTATATGCACACAAATATATACTAGATATAAAGGGTGATTTTTTAAGAGCTTGATAACTTAAAAAAAAAAAAAAACGCATAAAATTTGCAAAATCTCATCGGTTCTTTATTTGAAACGTTAGATTGGTTCATGACATTTACTTTTTGAAGATAATTTCATTTAAATGTTGACCGCGGCTGCGTCTTAGGTGGTCCATTCGGAAAGTCCAATTTTGGGCAACTTTTTCGAGCATTTCGGCCGGAATAGCCCGAATTTCTTCGGAAATGTTGTCTTCCAAAGCTGGAATAGTTGCTGGCTTATTTCTGTAGACTTTAGACTTGACGTAGCCCCACAAAAAATAGTCTAAAGGCGTTAAATCGCATGATCTTGGTGGCCAACTTACGGGTCCATTTCTTGAGATGAATTGTTCTCCGAAGTTTTCCCTCAAAATGGCCATAGAATCGCGAGCTGTGTGGCATGTAGCGCCATCTTGTTGAAACCACATGTCAACCAAGTTCAGTTCTTCCATTTTTGGCAACAAAAAGTTTGTTAGCATCGAACGATAGCGATCGCCATTCACCGTAACGTTGCGTCCAACAGCATCTTTGAAAAAATACGGTCCAATGATTCCACCAGCGTACAAACCACACCAAACAGTGCATTTTTCGGGATGCATGGGCAGTTCTTGAACGGCTTCTGGTTGCTCTTCACCCCAAATGCGGCAATTTTGCTTATTTACGTAGCCATTCAACCAGAAATGAGCCTCATCGCTGAACAAAATTTGTCGATAAAAAAGCGGATTTTCTGCCAACTTTTCTAGGGCCCATTCACTGAAAATTCGACGTTAGCTCGTTAGTAAGTCTATTCATGATGAAATGTCAAAGCATACTGAGCATCTTTCTCTTTGACACCATGTCTGAAATCCCACGTGATCTGTCAAATACTAATGCATGAAAATCCTAACCTCAAAAAAATCACCCGTTAGATATCTCCACACATTTGCTCGTAATTTCTATACAATATTTTATGGTAGCCAAATTATGAATGACGATCAATCACTAGCACTAATGCATTTAAGCCTTATCAAGCAAATGTAAACAAATAATAATTTTCAAAACGTAAATGAATAGCTATAAATTCGCAACTACCCGCAAAATGTGCTAATAAAATATTTATGCAGTTGTGGAATGTTAATTTTAAATAGTTGGAAATTTTCACATTTTAATACAATATAATGGGTATTTTTTAAGACGTATGGTTTTCAATGAGACAATACTTTTTTCGTAGTTGGTCCTTTTGACAGCTGTCACATGATTAATACTCAGTTTGGTGTGCCATTTCAAAATGAACAGACTTACTCCGGAACAATAATTACACTGGTCGACACAAAAAATGCTTCAAAGATCAGACAATGATATTCTTATAGGATTTTCATCGCTGAACACGAATATGACCTCCAAAAGTGCCCATCACATCGAGATTTTGAGCAAAATGGACTCAAAGTCTCAAAAAACCCTGTTTTTGGCCTTTTTTGATCACGTGTAGAGAATTATGCTGACGTGCTAGAAGTCTCTTATTAGGCTTAAATTGAAGCTTAAATTGTCAACTATAAGAGTCAAATCGAAAAAGTTTTGAATCAGTCAAAAATTTTCATATAGCACAACTTTTTCATGAATATCGAATTTGAATATCGAAAAAAGTTAAATTAAAATGCATAAATAACAAAAAAGGAAAGCTATGTTCGGGTGCAACCGAACATTTTATACTCTCGCAATTTATTGATATAGTTTATTAAGTTAACACATAATTAGACCCAAATATTCGGCATAAAGTCCAATAGAATAACGAAAATCATCATACATAGTAAATGAGGACTGAGGTTGGACCGATTTCACTAATTTTCACCTCCAAGGTACACTATATCGAAGACTAAGATCCTCACTTAATTTGGCTATGGTATTTCACATATTAACCGATATATGCAGAATATAGCCCAGCGTATTAAAAAAAATAGGTATATGGGAAGTTATAACCCGATTTTAGCCATTTTTGGCACTGAGTTCTTTATGTTCAATATCAGGGGCCTTGAAAAGCTATAGTCCGTTCTCGACAATTTTTCCACAAGTGATATCTATTTCATGGTTCTAATGTATTATATACATATATTATAAAGTGAACGAATCAGATGGAATATAAAATTGAGTAACCGTTATGTGAACAAAACTATAATACTCTCTTTGCAATCTTATTGTGAGAGTATAAAAATGTATGAATATGTATACGGCCTTAAAAAATAGTATTATATTAATATATTTATACAGTAAAAGCACCTTATTCGCGCTTCCCTTATTCGCGTTTTCACTATACGCGAATTAAAAAAATAAGACCCAATTTCTATATTCGCGACTAAAAATTTTTTTATTCGCGGATCTAATAAGCACATACATAATAATAAAATTATTCAAATAGGTATTCAACCCAATATGCTTGTCAAATGGACTAATAAAAAAGTAAAATAGATCTTATTACAAGAAAATGTTAAATATTCCACCATTTTCACAATATTTTTGAACTTTTGGTAATTTTTCCATATAGAACGGGCTCACATGGAACTGAACACAACCTATTGATGAAAAGGGTTCAACAAGCACTGGAAACGTGACATTTAATTTGAAAAATCTTAGTGAAGGTTTAAGAATGGCAAATAAGCTCTGCGATTTCTTTATGAACATTGATCCGTCTATGGAACGAAGTCTAATTTTTAAGAGACAAATTGCTAATGCGACTGCTGTGTATCAGTCTGAATTGAAGGGGCTTTTGAAAACTGCTAAGCAGGAAAAAACTACAAAATTCTTCAAACCATTGCCTAAGCCTTAAGATAATTAGTTAAAATGTTCAAAAACTTCAATTAAATCAATTTTTTATATACTTATTTGTTTTTTTTTGTCACCTAGGAACATATCCCCTAAAATCCCATATAAATTACCATCCCGTATTCACGGTTTCTGGATTCGCGGCATATTTATGGAATATACACCCCGCGCATAAAGACCTTTTACTGTATTAACTTTAAATATTATACAAAAGAAAATAATATTAAAATAGGTGTATTAATATCAATATCGATTAAATCGTTTTATATCGATCTTGGACATTTGTGTCAACATTAACCCAACAAAATATTTGTAGAGATCTGTTTGCATCCCAAACTTATTCACAACTGAAAATGTCACTTTTTGAGCCGAATTCTCGACATTTGCACGCAATACGCATGCTGCCAGAAAGAATGGTCAAAAGTAGTATCTAGCGACGGCCAATATTTTGAATAACATTTTTGTAACCGTTTTTATACAAAAAAAAGCAAAGTTGTAGACCTAGGTACTATATAGGTATTCTAAACGTTTTCAATGATATTTTAATTTATCAAAATCAAACTTCTTTTAGCTTCTCTATAGTGAGTGTTTAAGTACAAGTTGTATCCTAAAGTACTGTAAATACCTTAGATATATAAATTTCCATATTAGAAATATATAAATATCAAACAATCTATAAATATGAATACATAAATGAAAATATAAATATTTTTTATTATAAAGTACTATACATATTTGGCAAATTATTTCCTTATTGAATAAAATTAAATATAGAAATACATTTCAATAAATACATTTTGGTGAATACATGACTATACAAACATTTTTTTAAATTAATAAAATACATTATGTATACCAAACTATTTGATAGATATTATAAAGAAGTATAAAATAATATTCTAAAATTTAAATACTCGTTTTATTACCATTTGCGGTTATAAAACTTATAAAAAAATTTCTTGTAACTTTTTAAAGTCAACATTAAAAACAAAATATTAATTAAAAATCTATATTCTTTCTATTTCATTGCCCTTACCATCCTAAAATTACGCTAAACACCATAAAAATAAAAAAAACTTATAACCACAGCAACCAACATTTGATTAGGCCCACAGCAGCGGATTACAATAAAAAAAATCACTGGCAACAGTAGTTATGTGTAAGAGAAGGTAGAAATGTTTTCTTGGGGTGATTGTTGATTCAAGTATTTAAGTATATAGTATTATAGAGATATTTAGAAAAATTCTGCAGTACATACCTTTTGCGATTGAAGAAGTTGCCTTGCAGAAAATTATTCCTTGTGTTTACGTCATCCACCTGGAAGAAAGCAATATAATAAATAAGTAAATGGAGACCGAAATGAAAATAAACCAATAAAAAAACAATAATATTATTTAAAAAATTATAAGAAAATAGTAATAAAAAATTTTAATTTCAATTTTTTTTCAATTTATCTCTAGGTGGCAACTCTGAGGCAAAATATGATTTAATTTTAAGTAAATAAAGTAAATATTTTAAACTTTCTAACAAAACATCTTCGATTCAATATTTAAATTTTTAGAATTTTTATTTGAAAAAAATCCCTACAATATGATCTCAAATAAATTTCCTCGTTCCAAAAAAAAATGGAATAATAATGCTGCCATTTAGCATGAAATGGATTTATTTATTGCTTATTATTTCTTGGGGAGCGATTGATGGTTGTTATTGTACTGAAATAAGTATTCGACAAGTTTCTACACCGCGATGTTGCACCCTATAATTACAGTTGTGTCCAAAATAATAATAGTGCGAGCGTTAGAGTCTTATCATTGAAATTGGAAAAGTGAAGAAATATATTATGGACAAATGAAAGTAAAGTCGTTCTTTTTTTGGAGGCACAGGTCAACATACAAGTCGGCTAGCCAAGGAGTGGTTTCGTATCAAAGGGATTAAGGTCATGCTCTGGCCGGCGAAATGATACGACCTCAATTCCATAGATAACCTATGGGGTGATATTCAGAAAAGCAATAATCGCGAACTTTGTGTAATTGTGAAGGATTCTTGGGAAGAAATATCTAAAATCCGTTATGAAGGCCTAATCAACTCTCCGCCGCGTCCCTGTAAAGCAGTTTTTTATACGAGGGCTGCTATATATTTCGTACACTAAGTGTTGCCAGGTACAATCTGACATTTCCATTGGAAAGTTTGACATTTTTTAGCATAACATCACTCAGAACGTTTTGTCATTTAATCGTGAATTGTTTTACATATTTACAGGGAATTAAAAAATTCATCTCGGCCAAAAAATGGAATTAACTCGTGAACATTTTCGTGCGATCATTTTTCACAACTTTCGACGTGGATTATCGCGACAAGAGTGCATCGATGAACTAAAATCTTTGTATGGCTATGAAGCACCATCCTATAGCACTGTGAAAAACTGGTACAACGAATTCAATCGTGGCCGACGCTCGCTCAAAGACGAATTCCGTGAAGGTCGTCCAAAAACAGCCGTTGTGCCAGAAAACATCGATGCCGTACGTGAACTGATAATGCAAGACCGTCATGAAACATACCTTTAGATAGAGGCATGCCTATGCATTTCTCCCACCAGCATACATTCGATATTGCATGAACACCTGGCCGTAAAAAAGGTTTGTTCTCGTTGAATCCCGCACAATTTGACAATCGCTCAAAAACAGGCTAAAAAAAATTGCTTCGAAAATTGGTTTGAGCGCATGCAAAAGTGTATAAATCTTTTGGAGAATATTTTGAAAAACAATAAAACCATTTTCGTTGATAATTTTTCATTATTAAGCCAGAACTAAATATAGTAGCCCTCGTAATAGGGCTTTTCGACCAAATACTGAACCCCATTCCTGTGTATCTATATGTAATTTTTAGATTTACCTATATTTCAGATATTTTTTTAAACCAAATGTGATTTACTAGTATTTTCGAGCTATTTTAGTTTTAATAGCGATATTGAAAAATTTTGCGGGTTTGTGTTAATAAAAGCCATATAATATGTAAAATTATTGTTTCTGTTTTGTTTGTACTTAATTTCAACACAGAAAAAAAATTTATAAACTTTTTATAAGAAATTCAAATATTGGCTTTTTAGCACTATTATTATTTTGTACACAGCTGCATTTGTAACATATGTATAGAATGTAAAATAAAAAAAAAATAGCTAAATACCCATGTACTTATATACACTACAACAATATATTGTTAAACAATTAGTGCATTCCTAAATGTTTGTTCGTACACACGAACACCCATACAAACATGTACTCATGCACATAATTCAGAGTGCGCATTAAATTTCGTTTTACAGCAGCCAAGGGTGACAAACCTAAACAGAATGTGTTTCAATATTGTTTTTTGTTTTTGTAAACTACACACCATATTTCATTTAATTCATTTTGCAATTAAAAATATTTCACTACTCATCAATTATTTTAATTGCTTCGTTAAACACCTGCTATCAAAGAGATGCAGCACATGCGCCAAATTAGCATACACTTATGTACGAACATATAATATATATTTTTTTATTTGCTTGGCAATAAAATATAATTTAAATAGCTCGAAAAAAAGCAATAAAAAAGGAAGAAGAAGGGATGTGTGCTCACGCCAAACACGCGCTCACTAGTGTGCGGTTGCATACTCACCACTAATGCGAGGAAAGATTTTGACGAAGTAGCGGATACTTAATTATGTGTTTTTATAAATCATGAGACATTTATGTTTTCAAGCCAAAATTATATTGGCAACATACAAAAAAATTAAAATGTTATTTGCTTGAAAGAAAAATTAAAAAAAAGATTATAAGAGAAAAAATCAATATTTTGCAAATTAAAAAAAGTAACAATCATATAGCGGATTTTCAATTAAACCCAGGTGTATAATGTTTGCGTTTGATCAGTGTCAGATTAACCTTTGAAATTTTTTCATTTGTAAACAATTCGCGGATTATACGTAGGACCTACGCGGTTAACTAACTCATTCAACTCTATTTCACGAACACCCAGCCAATATTTTCACTAATTTTCGCTATGCTTCTGGTTTTCTGATGTTCTAGTGTTATACCTGAACACATACAAATTCATTGCTTTCCATCAACGGTGTTCTCTCACATCAGAAAACAATGTTTTATCAAAACACGATTCTCATTATTTCTATTGTAAACAAAAATAGCTGAGATAGTGTCAGTTTTAAACCAATAACTTGAGAGAACATGAGAACGATCGAATGAAATATCATGGAACAATGACAGTATTATAGTTTTCTTTAAAAGAAAAAATCGTGATTTTTTTTTAAGTACTCGATCGAATGTTTCGAAGTTTTTTGAACATAATAAAGTATATCAGCTATATTTTAAGATTTCCGGCCGAATGAGTAGCTGAAACAAAGAAATTCAAAAAAAAAATTAAATTGGAAGATATTTCCTATACAATGACCTATGATTCTTGAAAATTTCAAGAATTCATTTTTTTTTTTTAATTAACAAAATGGCGTAGTTCTGAAAAAAAAGGTAGTTTTTTTAATGCCAAAATGCAAATTTTCAACAAATCAAAAAGATCGTAGGTCATTGTATAGTATAGATCGGTCAATTTCTCGTTGAGTTATGATGTCAGCAATTTTGAAAAATATCGTTTCGAGAAAAACACGTTTAAAGTTTCAACTATAAAGGCTTATTCGTGCGAGTGGTCGCTCTTTAGAATGCTGCCATTCAAAAACTATTCAAGATACGACCTTATCGCTTTCACAGGATATTTTTGAAAGTATAAACTATCGAATAAGCAAAAAATAAAAAAATCGATTCCCTTAAGGTCAGTAGATAGTTAAGGGATTAGGGGGGTTTCAAAACTTTTACAATTGCATTTTTTTATATAATTAAATAGTAAACTATATTTAAAATATTATCTAAAAATTTCGAATCGATCCGAATAAAATTCTAAGAGATAGACACTTTGGAAGCTCCGCCAATCTGACATGGTCTAGTTTCAATTAAAAAAATTAATTTCGTTTATCTCACTTTTTCAACTCGGAAACACGAGTGGACACGATTTCTCGATTAGTTATGAAGCGATTTTCTTCAAATTTTGCACACATCTTTGAAATAACATTACCTAGTTATTGTACGAATAACGATTTCGAATGAAAATTTTATTTCTTTTTAAATCTCTCAAAAATTTTAATATTTTTTTCCTTCGTTCGTTAACTAGATTTGTCCATGTAACATCGAAATAATGAAATAAAAATAATGAGTTATGCTATCCACGGCAAGAATTTTTTTTTAGACATCAAGTGAGATGAACTGTACAACGGCTGAGTTTTACGAGTTTTTAAATATAAATTTCACAAAATACTGTTTAAATATGTATCTTTGATATGCTGAATTGTTTACATGAAATATACAGAGATAGTCAAAATTATTTACACATCGGACGATTTTTTACAAGTTTCACATAAAAAGCTTTCGCTTGTTGTTGTTGTTGTCGCAGAGTAACAAAATGCTATGTTGTTGTAAACCTTGATCTATTCCTGATCGAATGAAGTCAGTTTGGCTAGAATTGCTAGAAATATGGCGGAGAAATAAGCAAATGAACTGAAGACTCGGAGTAGTCAAAAGTATTTACACACGGCGATTTTGTCTTTATCCTCGGACTTGGTTTAAGCTAGAGTAGTAATTGGATTCTATTGCATTCATAACAACCTAACTCAGCCTTAAAATATAAAAATTGGTAAATAAAATGTCGAAAACAAAGGAATTATAGATTATAACTACATTGGAGGCTGTTACTAAGTTTAAAACTCGGGTTTCGTCTTCGGAGTTAGTTAAAATTTATAGAATTTGATGGAATACTGTTTATAATGCTATTAAAAAGAAGGACACGAACAATTACAAGGATAATTTAAAGAGAACTGGACAGAAGCCTGTGATAACTCAAAGAGAATGCAGAAGATTAGTAGGAACTGTCATACAAAATCCCACAATTAGTCCTGTTAATATTCGAATCATCATATTGCATGAACAGTCAATGATGCTACACTGTTAAGGACATTTAAAAATAGTAACATAAACACCTACGTTGTGCATAAAGTTGACCACTTCCAAAACCAAAAAAAGCTTTATTTCCGGAACCTGAAAAGCGATATGCCTTTCATTTGCCTTAAAATGCATCCTAAAGCCTGTCGTGGGCAGATAAGACTGAATTTTAGTTCCAGGGATTCTTTAGTAAACGCTTTATGCATTTACCACGTGAGAAGAAGAATAACGCAGTTTAGACGCTAAATAGAGTCGGGAGTGACATTATGATTTTTTGGGGAAATTTTCCTTATTTCTGTTTTGGAGATTTGGTACTAATTTAGGGACCCTAAATCATCCGGATATATCAGAATTCACATGACCTTGCCATTGTAGTGGTCCGTCGACCTTTTCCAACTATTGACTACATTTTACAACAGGACAATGCTCCATTTCAAGAAGGATCTTTACCTACAAAAGTTTTATATGAAACAAATCAAGTTGACCTCCGCACAGCCCTGACCAAAACTTTAGTCAAAACGTTTGGTCTTTCGTTAAATATCAGAGGACAATTGACATAATAACCGAAAACGCCGAAATTACCAACATTTGGTCTAAATTAACTGTTAACTTAGTGCACAATTGGGTTGAATCAATTGGGACCATATAGCAGGCTGTTATTGATGCCAATGGTAATGTAACCAATTATGAATTTATCGCCTTAGAATAGGAACTTATACTGAACATTAAAATTTTATAGTGATCATTAAATAAGAACAGGATAATAGAGTTTATGTTGTGTGTAAATACTTTTGACTACTCCGAGTCTTCAGTTCATTCGCTTATTTCTCCGCCATATTTCTAGCAATTCTTGCCAAATCGACTTCGTTCGCTCGGGAATAGATCAAGGATTATAACAACATAGCATCATTTTGTTACTCTGCGACAGCAACAACAACAAGCGAAAGCTTTTTCTGTGAAACTTGTAAAAAAACGTGTGATGTGTAAATAATTTTGACTACCTCTGTATGTATGATCGTATATATTTAAAAAAAACCCCTTAAGTCGAAGGACGATATTTTTTTTTTAGATATAGATTTTAATCTTTGTTGAGCGATCTTACTAAAGGCCGAAGATTTTTCAGTCTGTAGTAGTCTTTACCACATAATTTGATTCGCAATGTATTCTATGACCTTTTCAAGGTCAAGTATATAAGCATTCTATTCCAAAAAATATGATTATATTCTTGTGTAATTATTTAGGTTGTATAAAAAATTAAGAAAAATTATTTGGCGGAAACATCTTACATTTTCAATTTATTATATAATTTATTTATAATTTATTTGCGTGTTATCTAATGACATTTTGATATGCAAAGAGAACTAATGTGGAAGGAACATTTGAAATAATTAATATTTCGAAAAAATGCAAATATAGCCAATTAAATGATAAATATTTTTGTAGTGCTCAAATAAAAAAACACGTTTTCGATCCTAGTCATGTATTACACTTGAAAAATGATATGGATGGGAATACATACCGAGAATATAATTCAACACTTCTGGTATAAAAAGCACACAAATCTGCGACTTTGTATCAAAGAAAAAAAAGTCAAACAAATATATAAACTTTCTTTTCTAAATTGAAGACTGCAGAAGCATATTTCTTGAATTAATGCAAAAAATACCACAAAAAGTATATGGTATATTCTACTCGTATGACTCACTCAGCATATTTGTATAACACGATATAGCACGTATGCAAGCTTCTATATGCGTATATATTATAGTACAGTATGTGTGTATATACTAAAGTAGCAAGATTGTAGTATATTAAGTGAAAAAGCACAACAACCGGCAGCCAGAAATCGCGATATGAAACAGCACTGAACTTGTTTTGCACGAATGCCAACGTCAACTGAAATAAACTGAAATGCAGGCGAGTGGACGCCAGCGATTTAATGCAGCACAGAAAACTGCAAACGTAAAGGGTTTTTGTAATGGATCAATAAAATAGAAACATAAATAAACAATTCGGCGAATAATGGACTTTTAGAAGAAACCGCAAGCATATTTTTAAATGTTTATTATTGCAGTGTGATAACGATCTGATAAAGAATTTCGTATCGATAACACAGCGATGCCATACCGGGAGCGTACTATGCAGTTGAATGCGATTTTTAAATAGAAAATAAATAAGAGTGAAGCGCAAATCTATGAGCCACATTTACTTTGTCAGCATAATTCAAATGCAAACATTCGAGTTGAGGGTTTTCGAAGCATAGCAGAAATTTGTTCAATGTTGCATTAAGGGGGTCATCCCATGTGACGGCCGGTTTTTTTGAGATTTTTTAGAATTTGTTGTCTAAGACCAGTAAATAGTTAAGTTTATTATCTTTTATTTACATATATTTTGACAGTATAAATATAAATTTTAATTGAATTTTAAAAATATTGTGTGGAACATGAGTAACAGCGTTCTAAAAACCCACGCCTCTAAAAAAATGGAATTTTGTGTTTTATTTTTAGTTTTATGCTTTAAAAAATAGAAGTTTTGCGTTGACATATGCAAATTTCAAGTCATTCGGTCAAGCCGTTTTTGAGATACGATAGAGGAAAGTTTGAAAAGCACAATTTTGAGAAAAACAGGTTCAACGTTTCCAGTTGCCAGCGCTCTGTTGTTCGGACAGCTCCTTTTTAACTGCTGTATCTATAAAACGACTTCGAATTTTTGAAAATCACTAAACTACCGTATTCTAGACACGTTATGATTTATGATTTAAAAAAAAATTCCATCAAATGGGATGACCCTCTTAAGAGGTTAGGCCGGTCTAGGATTTTCAAAATATCAATTTAATAATAAATTTTTTGGTAAATTTAAACGTTTTTATTTTCTTTCAGTTAAGGCAGTAGTCTGCTTTAGAAGCCAAAAAAACGTTTTTTAGCAATTTTGTTTGAAAGGGAAGGAAATGATTGTGGTAAACGGAATTTTAAGACGATAGTGTACTATATTTAAGGTTTAGAAAAAAATATTTATTATTAAAAAATATTGAAATTTTTTCAAAGTTGTAAGTATTTTTTTGGAGCGCCTGGAGTCTGCACTTGTAAATCGGTGCCGGTGATGGAGGTCGTGCGATGCATCTGAAACTGTCGAACCAATTTTTTTTTTTTTTAATTATTATAAGTTTCTTTTCTTTATGAACTAAGAAAATACCGAAGAAGTTATAAAATTACAAATTTTTTCGAAGTTTGAAAAAAAAAATTCACTTTTTTAAGAAAAAAATTGACTTTAAGTTGCAAAACTAGTGGTTTAATTAATACTTCTGTCCAACTTTTTTAGTTCAAATAGAAGATAATTTAATACTGAAGCTAGATCACTTTGGTTTTTTTCGATCGGACATATATTCGTTTTGCTATCGCCGGCACCGTTTTCTAACACTTGTAAAAATGAAAACTCGAGAAAACGCGCTTTAAAGGTCTGCCTGAGCATTCGCACCTGCTCGACGCTCGGCCACTAAAACTGCTCTAGCTTCGAAAATATGTCGAATTGCCCTCTGGAATTTTAAAGACATATTCTTGGATAGTTTTGGAAGAGATTTAAAACAAAACAAAAAATCGATTTTTTGAAGCCTGTAAAGCAGACTACTGCCTTAACACAAGTTCCTACTATCACCGTTTCCTGAAGAGGAGCTCTTGGAACAGGTGCACCCGATGTTTCGGACTACTACTTTTTATATGGAGTGTTTAAAAAGAGAGGATAAAATATATAAAAGAGAATAAAAATACTTTTTCTTTTCTAAACTGAGTTAACCTAAACTAATTAATTTTAAAGATAATAAACTCTTAAATTGTAAGATACATACATGTATATATATATGGTAGCAGTCGAAGAGATTGCGAGGGATTTAAAAAAATAACGGGAATTCTCGTTTGTTGAAAAAAAAAATATTCATGCGTATATGGAGGCTAGGGCATCGTTTCAGTATATATAAATATTTTAAAAATTTGACAAAAGGACTCTCCAAACCCGTAAAATTTTACAATTCCCGTTATTTTTTGAACACACCATTAATTTTTTAACACATTAAGGCGTTACATACAGTTAGAATTTTCAAAAAATCGATTTTTTTTTATTTCATTTTCTTAATGTACATATATTTAAGAATACACACAGAAAATTTCATATCGTTCCGGTGAATATCTTCAAAGTTACAAGCAAATTTGAAAAGGCGTTTCAGAGTGCTTGGAAGTACAGGGTCCGAGCGGCAGCGCGTTTTTCTCAAAATGGTGTTTTCAAAGTCGGTGACCAACATTACTCGAAAACGGCTAGACCGAATAGTCTCAAATTTTAACACGACCTTCTTAAATATATTTTTTAGTAATTAATCAAAGATTTTTTCTCTCCGATAAATATTTTTTTTTTTTTTATAAACAATTTAAGGCCGAAATTTCGGTGAAGAATCGATTTTTTTTTTTTGAGAAACCGCCATTTTGTCAAAAAATTTTATTTTGCTTATTCCTTCGATTAATTACTAGATTTAATATTATTTTAACGAAATCTGTTCGGTTTTTTAATTTCAAATGATCCAGTTCCGAGATATAGTGGTCACCGCAAAACGTGTTTTTTGAGAGGAGGTCCTGGAGATCAGCTGTAGCTCTTTTTCAAATAAATATTTTTACTAGTACTAAGTCTTAAAATACAGTTAAACGATACCATAATATGTGAATAAATTTTTGGATCAATAAATTAAAAAAGTTTTCTCAGAAAAAATTCTGGAAAATTCACTTTTTTTCGGCCGTCTAACTGTATTTAACCCCTTAACAACAATATCGTTCCCACAACTTTCGTGTCTACGTACTCAGTACCGACTTAGATTTATGTATATACGGCTAAGGACTGCTAACCAGGTATAAATTGTCAATATTGAATCCAGCATAGTTTCTATCCCTGTTACTTCTTAAGCTCTCTTAATCTTGTTGTCTACAGTTCTAATTTTGAAATATAATTTACAACACATTGAGTTGCAAAGTTAATTTTAACAAAATAATTAACTAACAGAAAAAAATTGGCGAGTTCAAACCACCTGTATATGCATAAATAATCATGAATATACATTATTAATTGCTATTATTTTAATTACGATAAACACACACACACACACACACAGAGACACACAAAACACACTTACATTTTGTTGTGCCTGCAGCTGATGATGTTGCGATGGGCTGCTCGACAGGGAATCCCCACCGCCGGCATTCGGACCGCCACCACCACCACCACTGCCAACGCCACCACCGCCGCCGCCTACACTGCCATTGCCGCCGGCAACAACACCCGCACCGCCGACGCCACCGCCACTATTGTTGCTATTGTGAAATGACTGAAAGATATCGTCAATACATTCATCGCCGGCATTAAATCGCACGGTGATTGGTACGCTGCCAGTGGGTTTGCCGCCGGCGCCACCTGCCGCATTGCTATTGCCACCTGCAAGCGAAACAAAGAAACATATGTTTAGCAACTATAACACTACAAATATAAATATAAATATAAAAGTAAATAAAAAACTGTGTGACGTCAGTCACATGCAGTTATTATAATGATACGCCAAGCTTATTACCTTTTGGAATTTTAAGTGAATCCATTTTATATGTGTGCGTTCTCAAGCGTACTCTGCGCTGTTTTAGCCGGTCGTCACTTTAATCGACGAAGTACTTGCTGAAACTCGTCGTCGTCGTCGTCGTCGCAGTTATTGCAGTTGGTTTGGAGAGCGGCGGAAATAATCAAGAGCGCATGTATTCACCTTAAACGCTTTTATATTGAATAACAGTTGTTTTTGTTGTTGTTTTTTGAGTGTAGCTTTCTGGCACAAGCGAAACGCAATTAAAACGCTGGCTCAACTAACACCTTGCCTAGCTGTTGTTGTGCTTTTCGTGCTAAGCTAAATGTAAATTTAATGTTCAAACTGCCAACTGCAGGCTGCGTCGTGAAGTTGTAATAACGGTTTAATTCAATTTCCAACAAGTTGATTCAAACTTTCCGCAACTCTAGTTCAATACAAATAATAAATCCGTCGCAAACATACTATCTATATGCACGCGTGCGAAAGACTTTCGACTGCAACGAATGCGTTCTCCTTCAATAGCGCCGGTCGACTACTTAATGCCCACACGTTGCTGCTGTTGCTGCTGCTGCTCTCTCGTGCGTCCCGACGACGGTGGTTGTGCTTTTTCTGGCTGCTATTGATGATGCCCTAAATTTAGAAAGCAGCACATGCATATAGATTCATATATACATAAGGTGAGTACACCGCAGAAGATGGGGTTTTGGGAGCGCCAAAAGATATACAAATTACCGAAGGAAAAAAATAATATATGTTTTTGTTTTTGTAATTTGGCATGCGCATTATTGAGTAACAGCGGTGATAACAACAAATTTTGGTAGAATATAATAGATGTTGAGTGAGTGTTGGCCAAATTGTTATAATTATTTATGTGCATACAGACATACAGACAGGCGTATGTAGTTGTGTTTCGTTGTTTGGTCAGTTCAAATGATTTATTTATATTTTGGTTTGTTCGTTGAATTGGCAATGTGTTGATTGTTGCATATATATGTACATACATTTCGTATGGTTGAGGATTGTTGTTGTTCGCGCACAAGCAGAGCGTGGCGTTATACAAGCCATAAGCACAGCAAACCAGCAAAACCGATAAGTAGATAAAAAGAGAGAATATTGAAATATGAATTAGTGAAATAAATATAATAATACCGTTATGTGCAAATAAATATATTAAAATGGCAATATAGAGTTACAGCGAGTGATAAAAACATTTTTTAACGCTCAATATTAATATTGAAGTTTTTTAGAGCCTAAATGTAGGCAACAGAACCATTTTAATAAAAATCGTTGCCTACAATTAGGCGATATTCCTTATATAACTAATTGTTTTTCATTCATCTATGAATATCTATTTTTAGACGCTTGTAGTGACATAATTAAGCAGATCATATCTCACATTGCACCAGAAAAATGTAAAAAAGTTCAGGTTAAGGGGGTTTTCAATAGGAACGCTACAAAGGTAGACCGATAGTGACAGCAAACGACGCCAAATTTAATTTTTTTTTTTTCATTTAACATTTCTCTTCAGTAATGTTTGCCATTTCATCATGGAAAGATATACGATCCAACAATGAGTCGAAATTATTAAATTCAGTGGCCTCAGCTTCAAAAGCGCTACGTCAAATTTATGGTCGGCTTATTTCTGGCCGAATGGCTTCAGCAATGCACACGTACTCCAGGAGTCACCAATGCATTCCGAAAAAAATTACGGGTTAGTGCGGTTTCATTAGGTCGTACTTCTTCCGTAATGATCAAGACCCGCACGTTACTGTGAATGGGAATCGCTACCGCTCAATGATAACCGAATATTTTTGCCCCGAATTAGATGATATGGACTTGAACAATGTGTGGTTCCAACACGACGGCGCCGCAAACCACACAGCGAATGTCCCAATCGATTTATGGAAAACCAAATTTGGTGAACGTGTTATCTCACGAAATGACCCAGTCAAATGGCCACCTCGATCGTGTGATTTGACGCCTTTAGACTATTTCCAGTGGAGCTACGTTCTACAATTCTATGGTCTATGCCAACAAGCCAGCGACGATTGATGAGCTTCGTACGAATATCGAACGTGAAATTGCATCAGTGTCGGCCGATGTATGCTTGCAAACCATCGAAAATTGAGTTCAAGCGTGCCCGAATGTACTTTATTATCAAAAACTTTTTGAAGCGCTCTTATAGAAAACCCTATACTTGTCCAATAGTCTAGCTTCTCCACTGTAAGAAACCGAACCATTTTAACTAACATGAGGAAAGAATCAAACACGATCTCTGTTTAGAGAAAATTGTGACCTTTGACAGTCTACATGAAATGGTTATAGATCTGAATACCACTTCTACCTATCTAAAAGAGAGGAACATAGAAAATTAATATTCGAACAATATCTACTAGGATGCTTTCGCAGATATGTATTTCATCGAAGAACTGCACTTTATGGAGCATGAAGAAGCGCTTTCAAAAACGAAAAATTGACTATATTCGACTCATTTTATTTCTTATTTCTCACCACTAAACAGGGTTAGAGTAACTTCTACAACAATAATATAAATAAAATAATTAAACACAATCTTCGAAGATTTGGTGTACGCTAATTAATTTATATTGTTATTGCAAAACGGGTTTGGTCCGAGATACATATATTTCAGTTCAGTTAATTGAACAATTTAGAAACAATGCTTTTAGAATTAGTTCAATTATTGACAACAACACATTATTTAATTAAAAGACTATTCTTAATCCAAATATTTTTGAATCAAAAGAGACTAACAAATGTAAAGAATATTGAGTACTTTCCAAGTATATCTCACAAAAAAATTAGGAGTCTCTCATAACAACAAAAAAGCAAAAGCTCTTCAAAAATGTTCAGTAGTAGCAATAATTATTTACGACACTTTGCACCATCAACAACATCAACCACACTTTGCCGCTGATGACCGAACAAATGCGTTAAAAGATACAGTCATAAAGATTTGTCTTCATGCATACTCGTATATGAGATATTTATTTATATGTTCAGTCATTATATTTATTTTTACACAAAATGCTTATGCGGCACTCTTGCCGTGGCCACTCTTTTAGCGTTGACGAAGCCAACTGACGTTGCGATTTTTTGTTGACACTAAGAACATAAAAATATGTCATATACAATATTTGGGAAGATCCACGATAGGAAAATTCTAACATTAGTATTTGAAAAAATATGAAATGATACATATCCCCGGGGGTCCACGAAAGCTATTGTTGTAAGAAATCGCCCTCAACAAGTTAAGGAAAGCCCTATTTGTATGGGTTTTAATTTCCCTATATGAATACTTTGTCTTTGAAAGCCTTCGAAAAGTTAAGATTAAACCACTTGGGATCTTAAACCATTCTGGTGAGCAGGCGAGAAAGGAAATAAAACTCATTTGAAGTTCAAGACGCTTTGTCTATACATGAAATGAATTATAGAAGATTTTCTGACTTCACAAACGGATTTCTATATCAACTCAAGTATGATCTCCACCTAGAGGATCAACCATAGAACCTAACCTAGTCATCTATTAAGGCTTTTTTCACTTAGCACAGCCTCACCGTACGTATCCGAAAGCATTCGATGAGCCTCAGCCGCACTTTTCTTGGAATTAAAAAAGCAAAGCAAAATTTCCCGCAAATGTCGAGAATTCGGCTCAAAAAGTGACATTTTCAGTTAAGAATAAGTTTGGGATGTAAATAGATCTCTACAAAATTGTGTTGGGTTAATGTTGACACAAATGTCCAAGATCGATATAAAACGATTTAATCGACCAGTGCTTGACCCTAGAGACATCTATTGGAAAACGGCGGAAGCAAAGTTGTAGACCTAATATAATAGAAAGTATTTCTCAACTAAGAAGTTCGTCCTACTTCCTAGTTACTTTTCTTACGGGGCATGTTTGTGCGTTCTACATTTGTGAGCAAGACGGTATTTCCCTCATTTCATTTTTATTGTAAACTAAATTAGTGGAAATGACTAATCGGCGCGAGGCATTCGCTGCCTCAAAACATAAAAGCAACGAAAGATAAGCTGACAGCAGCTGTTGCTGTTCATTTTGATTTACAGTTTCTTAAATTTTTCTATATTTTCATTCAAAATAAATAGAAACAGACAAATAAAAGCATATATACTAGTTCCGTAACTAATTTTAGATTAGTTACAAAGTAATCAGTTTACAATTTTGACATCATTAAGTCGAATTGAATATACATAATTTCAAAATTTCCAACGACTTAATTTAAGAACACCTCTTTAACTTTGAGATAATTATAAAGAGCAGGGTCTCTACCAAAGATTAAAATTTTAAAATTTTTGGGAATTAGCTCATTTTATACCGAAAACAATTCGGTTTCCTAAATAATCTTCTAAAAAAATTTGTTGAAATAATCAACAAAACAGAAGCGATATATATAATTATCGTATTATTATTTTCAATTTATTTAGAATGACTCATGATGTTAAAAAACAAAAAAAGAAGAGGCATATTCATATTCGCACACATAGCTATTTGCTGATAACAGTAATTAAAAACTTGATGCCACCAAGTAGATAATCATTATTAGAGTAGATTCGTGAATCATGAAAACAATTTAAAAGCGATTAATTTGGCATTAATTTGCTTAAAGTGACAAGTTATAATTGTCATTTGTTTTTAAATTTAAATTTCGTTGATAATTTCGGAGAATCTGCACTAAACAAAATATAATTTATTATTTTTTTATGTATAATTATTTAACAGATTTTAGATAGGAATATTATAGTAAGCGTGAACAAGAACTAATTTCTGAGAACAAATGGACAGCATGCCAATGTTCATATCAGCTGTTTTTTTGTTTACAACTGAAAGACAAATTCACAGTTAAATATAAATATTTATAAAACCACTGTTTTAAACAATATAATAAAAGCTTTACCAAATGACAATAACTAATAAAAATGAGAAAGAAAAAGTAAACAGCTGATTTGTGTATTTAAGGCACTTTTGGACTGTACTTTCAACAGTATTTTGTGGGATCCTTATCATTTATTAGAGCAAAAACTCAATTTACACCTAGCTAGTCTCCAATCGAGACTATTTTAAAAAGATTTTAACCTATGTGCTGTGTTCAAATTAATAATAGTGCTAAGAAGTCAATATTTGAATTTCTTATAAAAAGTTTATTAATTTTTTTCCGTGTTGAAATTGAGTACGAACATAACAGAAACATTAATTTTACATAATATATAGCTTTTATTTATATAAAACCGATTTTTAATATATATATATATATATCTGAGTATACACACACTAAATTTCAATATATTTTCGAAGTTATAGACACATTAGTGTAGGCGCACCGACTACATGTAATGTGCTTTCAAAACTTTAACCACGTTTTTCTCGAAACGGTGTTTTCAAAGTCGGTGAGCAAGAAACTGCTGAACCGATCGGTCTGAAATTTTTACACAAGCTTCTTAACTACATATATTTTTTAGTAATAAATCGAAGGATTTCCCCATCCGTTGAAAATTTCTTATTTTTATAAACAATTAAAGACCCGAATTTTGGTCGAAAATCGAACCTTTTGCTTTGAGTAGCCGCCATTTTGTCAAACAATTTTTTTTTTTGCTAATTCCTTCGATCAATCACTAGATTATTTATTATATTAATGAAACTTATTTGGTTTTTCCATTTTAGATAATCCAGTCCAGAGATATCGTGCTCACCGCAAGATGCCTTTTTTTTGCGGACCTCTGCAAAATTGGCAATATCAACGTTCCCGATAATTATTTTTGGCAATAAAAAATATGTGAATATAGTTTAAGGTTGTCATAATATAACCCTGCCAAGTTTCAAATCAATAAACCAAATAGTTTGGTTCGAAAAATCCTTAAAAAATGCATTTTTTCGACCTCCTAACTTTATATAACCCCTTAAAAAAGTATCTGAAACATAGGTAAAAGAAAGGGGGTTCAGTACTTGGTCGAAAAGCCCCTATTATATAGAACTATCTACAGAGACGCGGCATAGTGTTGACTAGGCCTTCATAACGAATTTTAGGTATTTCTTCCCAAGAATCTTTCACTATTACATAAAGAATTGAGGTCAGACTATTGCGCAGACCAAGAGGATTAAGATCCCTTTGATGCGACATCACTCCTTGGCTAGCCAACTTATATTTCCGGTCATTATTCTGTTGGAAGACCCATTCCAGAGACATTTCGTTTTCAGTATAAGGTAACATTGTGCCATTCAAAAAATCAACGTAGACATGTTGATCCATGACAGTGCAGTGACGGGCCCAGCCCCATAAAAATAAGACTAGCCCAAACTAATATTTTTGACCCTCTATGTTTTTCCATTATCGTAGTGTGTCTAGGGTGGCATTCAGTCTTCGGTAGACGATGATGCACTGTCGTGAACCTGCGTCTCCAAAAATAACGACTTTATTTTCATCTGTCCATAATATATTTCGCCTCTTTTCCAATTTCAATAGATAAGACTCTAACACTCGCACTATTATTATTTTGAACACAACTATACATAAAAGTAGAAATTAACAACTCTCAAGTAACGAAGCGAATTCGACTTTGAACTTAACATATAATATATAGAAACTTGTACATAATAATTAGAGTTAACAAGATAAGATTGAGCTATTTATATGTCGTTATTTTCATATTACATATTTATATATGCAGATTGTATACAAATATTGGTTATCTAGTTCAACATAACCCTATAAATATAATTTTTATTAAAAATGCTCCTTTGCTAAATTATTAAAATAACGAAGATGTGGTGTTTGCTAATTTCATCAATGTTTACTTAAGAAATATTAATATTTATAAGGATGCCGCTTCAATAAATATTTGTACATATACATACATAGTCAAATAACACAACAAAAGAAAATAAAACCGAAATGTATGAAGATACCAAAAATAATGATAATACAAGACGAGTTTTATATTGAACCAAGGTTAGCTCTAATATATGAAAAATTCAGAGGTTTGAATGAAGTTTGTGACAAGAGCAAGTACGGAGAGAATAAAGTTTTCGGGAGTAATAGTCCTCAAAAGAAAATCGGGCTGGCTGGGGCATGTTCTGATGCGAGATGCAGATACAATCGCCGGGAACGCTATTGACTGGAAACCACAAGCTAACCGAAGAAAAGGCCGACATGCTCTTATCTTGAGAAATTTCGACATCGAAATATCAAAGATCCAAAAAAGCTGGAGTCAACCAAAGAGGCTAGCATACGATCGTAATAAATATAGGAATCTCATTGTGGCTACCTCCTCCACGAAGCCATAGTATACTATATATAATGAGAAGAATCTGTTTACCTGACAAACAATCTAAGTCTATCTAAAGCAAAAATCTCTATCCATGTCTTAATGTACTGACATTAACCCTTCAGGAACTGTGGATTCCAATATGGATTAACTCACTACGTAAAACTGAAATATTTATACAGGAATAATATTTATTATTGTTACAAACAGCCAACTTTAGATTGTAGTAATAAATCAGAAAATTTTATTATAACGAAATAAATGTTCATACATGATTTACATTGCTTTTGATTTATTTGTAAATATCTCAGTGCACTTTCGAACACTTGTGCGCATCAAAGCGAAATAGAGGTTAAGTATGCTATCAATATTCCTCACTTTCGATAGCATTAATTGAATGTGTGTAAACAATTAATCAATTTTAACTGCAATGAAATCCCAATGAAGCTTTAAATGAATACGCTATGCGTGACACGACACAAGAACCCCATTGTGCACGTTAAAATCTGTTTTTATACTCATGTGGAGTCTAATATGGCCTGCTGGAAAAATATGAACTTGTGAAACGGCTGATTGAACTATTTTATGGGTAAATTTTATATATTTTTACGATCAATTTATGCACTTTGAACAAAAAAAAAATAATGTATTATAATACAACTTTGCTTCCGCCGTTTTTTGTAAATTTAAGGCTTTTTTCACTTAAGACAGCCTCACCGTACGTTTCCGAAAGCATTCGATGAGCCTCAGCCGCACTTTTTTTTTAATTAAAAAAGAAAAGCAAAATTTTCCGTAAATGCCGAGAATTTGGCTCAAAAAGTGACATTTTCAGTTGAGGATAAGTTTGGGATGCAAACAGATCTCTACAAATATTTTGTTGGGTAAATGTTGACACAAATGTCCAAGATCGATATAAAACGATTTAATCGACCAGTGCTTGACCCTGGAGACATCTATTGAAAAACGGCGGAAGTTGTAGACCTAATAGATAGTTGAAGAAAAGAGGAAGAAAGAGTTTTACAATAGAACTCTTTTAAATTTCTCTAAACACTCTCTCTTAGCATTTGACGGATGTCAACAAGACAGATATTCATTCTCCACCAGTCAATATGTTTGCTGTATATTATACCGTAAACCCTTGAAAAATCCCAAATTCATAACCTAAAAGTATCCCTAGAGGGCACATTGTTAATTCGAAAGAACAAAATAATTGACATATTTCACCATATTAAACTGATTGGATTTTTATGAAGGCCACACACACGAAATGCAATAATCACAGGCATTGTTTTATTGTAAGTCATGCTCGTTTGTTGATTTCAAAACTCACTGCAAATAAAACATGAAGTGAATCCCCTTTCTGAATTGAATTTATTGCTTCTACAAGGGTGGGTATGTAAGTTACTAGATAATTAGCCAGTTTTAGCCGATGAAAGTTCTTATTAGAAGGAATATTTTGGAAAATATTGTGATTCAAGGTGAAAAGTCATATTTTCTACAACGAATATTCGGCGACCCATAGTGATCACTCTTAAAGGGTTTCCAAACTTACAATACTAAAATGTAAAAACACAAAATGAGTAAGTTCTCTGAAAGCTCAGACAAAACCGACTTATACTAGATTATGTTCGAGATCATGCTTTAAAGAATCTTGTTTCGAGAAGGCAGTAACATCAATTATAATTTTCAAAGACCCGAGGTCTTTCGGGTATAAGGCAGTTACGTATTTCAAGTATTAGTCCATAGGTCGGGTGCAAAACTAAACCAATTCTTATTCATCAGCCCTTAGATAGTCAGTCAAACTAATCACGGAACATCATGCTTAAAAGTCTGATCTTGTATTATATTGGTTGTAAAATATTTCTCTTCCGCTTTTTTTCTTTTAATTTCGCGGCTATATAAAAAATCGCTACAATCGCTCATATCTGGCTATACTATACATCTTTGAATGGTCTTGATTAGTTTGGATATTGCGTTCAACAGTTATAGACGTGTAAGCATGGAGTTCACTAACGCCGAAATTCGCGCTATTTTAAAGTTTTCCTTCGTTAAAGGCAAATCGGCTAGAGAAACGTTCCGTGAGATTAATGGTGTTTTGGCGGATGGTACTCTATCACTTCGAACTGCAGAGGAATGGTTCCGACGATTCAGAGCGGGTGAAAACGGCATCACGGATAAGCCAGCCGGCGGAAGAACTGTGACGATGAATACCAATCAAATTATGGAAAACGTCGAGTTAGACCTACGTGTGGCATCTCGTGGCATCACCCAGGAGATGTGAGTTAGTCACGAAAACCTTTTTAAACCATCTGCAGAAGGCTGGATGCACAACAAAGCTTGATGTTTGGGTGCCGCATGATTTGACGCAGAAAAAACCTTCTGGACTGAATAAAGCGATATGCTGCTGAAACGGAACGAACTCGACCCATTTTTTAAGCGGATGGTGACTGGCGACCAAAAATGTATCACATACGACAATATCAAGCGAAAACGGTCGTGGTCGAAGGCCGGTGAATCGTCCCAAACTGTGGCCAAGCCGGGATTGACGGCCAGGAAGGTTTTGCTGTGTGTTTGGAGGGACTCGAAGGGAATCATCCACTATGACCTGCTCCCATATGTTCCACCAGGAAAACGTCAGACCACACAATTCGTTGATGACACGTCAGAAGCTACGGGAGCTCGGATAGGGGGTTTTATCGCATCCACCATATAGCACGGACATAGCGCCAAGTGATTACCACCTGTTCCTGTCCATGACGAACGCCCTTGGTGGTGTAAAGTTGAACTCAAAAGAGGCTTGTGAAAAGTGGTTGTCCGAGTTCTTCGCAAATAAGGAGAGGGGCTTCTACGAGCGGGGTATTATTAAGTTGCCGTCTAGATGGAAAAAGATTATCGAACGAAACTGCGCATATTTGAACTAAATCCTCACTGATACTCTGACACTTTTTATAAAGCATTGAATAAAGAGCAAAAAAACGGAAGGGAGATTTTGCGAACCTAATATTTTACAATATTGTGATATATTTTAAAAATTAAAAGAGAACTAATACATTAAAATCAAGTCTGAGCTTCTGAACTTAATATGAAAGACAGCCATTAGCGGATTAAAAACATGCCGACGTACAACTGGCAACAAAGTATTGCACATGAACCAATCCATGTTCCCACAGCATAAATGAATGAATCAAATTTACATATGTACGTCTGCTATCACACGGCTGCACCACTCCACCAGAAAAAAGTCCCCTTACATTGCTACTCAAGCGTGGCGGAAGGCCATTTAAAGTACTAAAATGAGCAGTAAATTTCTGATTCCATTCAACGGCTATCGCGTGGAGCACCCAGTTAGACAAATGAACGAGCAAACTCATAGTCTATAGAAATAAAACCACATACAGACATACCTACAGGCATGTGAATGAATGTCGCATGGTGATTAGCAGCGCAAACCCAAACAAAACATCGCAGACTATTCGACGAGCTGGAAACAAAAGCTAGCTGAATAGTGAGAAATAGACATAGACGTGAAAATTGGTCAAACTGAAATGCCATTGAAGCGGCCCACTGAGCCGCAACGTCGCAACGCGATGAGCAATGCCACCCGGCTAATGTGTGACCGCCAGCCCAGTGGCCCCATTCACTCCAACCCTTGCTCGAGCGGTGCGGTCGACGTTCTGTTTTTTGTCGACGCAGTTATTTGTAAGCTAATAAACACCCCCACCACAATATGTATAGACACTGCAGCGATGGACCTAGCACCGGACGAGGCGAGAGGCAAAACAGCGATGCAGTCAAGCAAGACAATCATCATTTTTATGCGATTTGCGATTGCGATGTTTTTGTCAATTGCTACATGAACATCCACACCGCCCGCGGCCCGCACCCTCGCACTCACGCTCGTCAATTCCAGCGGCATAGCGACAATGACGTGCCCCTGTGTCTGTCATTGCTGTCGGATGTTTGTAAGCAGTGAATCGTTAGTGGTCTCGGTCGGTCGGTCGGTCGGTCGGCCGTCGGTCCATGCCACATAATCGATACATAATTTTGCCCTACTATCGAACGTTTGTGTACTCATGAGAGCGCTGCAAAGCGACAAAAGAGCGCTGCGCTTGCACACAAACAATCGAGGTAAACAAAACAAAAGCTTGAAAGAGAGTGCAGTGCAATGTTGCGAAAGAGCGGAATACTAAGTGGGTGAAAAAACATATAGCGATTATGTATTGTTTGGGTCTTCGTGCGGTCGGTGGCAAGTGGGTTGCTGGCTGGCTAACGAGGGTATAGGCGAGTGTTGCGCGCCTAAATAGATACTCAAATTTCAGATGTTTGTTGCATGGTAGATTTCGGTATTTTCCTAACCTATTATTTGCATTTTATTTGTTTAGAGCTTCTTTGTTATTTTCTGGAATTCGTAGTTATATACGTGAACTGTATGGGATCTATTTTTAGGAAAACAAAGCGTACAATGGAGGCTCAGGTACTTCCTAAGAAAATTGAATTTATGAAACTGATATTTATAGTTTGTGGGGACAAATTCTTCACTCAATGGATAATTTTTAAATGCTTTATCAAATATTTATGGTGGATCTAAGGATAGACATATTTAGATTTATTGTTTAAATTTTCTCGATATTTACTTTCTTATTAACCGTAATCAGGTTCATAACATCTGGTCAGATATCTAGAGTTCGAAACAACCGATAAAACATCGCAGCCTTTCTGTTGCTGTAGGGTTCTAATATTCTAGTTTTTTTTACCGACCGATGAATTTTTGATATTCTTATATCTTATCTTATCTTCTGCTAGTTTTTGGTGAGTATCTGATGATCTATGTTATTTGTTATATGGAGGATCCTACAAGTTCTTGGAGCGACGTTTTTTTCCGAAAATATGAAGTTTCAATGGCTCATAGTGGCACAGTCGATACTGAAAATATATATGTACATCCACATGTAAATTGTCTTGGCACCTGGAAATTGAAGTAGAGCTATTTAGATTAATTTCGTGAACAAGATTATCTGGACAAGAGCTATTTGGAAACATATTTTTTCACCAAAAAAAAAACAACTTCGGTAAAAATTAAGATAATTAATTGACGAAGCTTGGTACACATGTTCCTTGAAAAGTGCGTTAATGTTAGTTAAAAGTACTAAAAGTGTGTTAAATCACTAACGAGAAATATCAGAAACATTAAATTTTTACAGAAGAAATGGCAGAAGAAAGGTGCACTAAATTTTTCCATGAAATGGAAAATGGGCGTGGTGTCGCCCACTTATGGGTCAAAGACAATATCTCAGAAACTACTCGACCGATTCCAATGATGACACGGATGAAAAATGGGCGATTTCGGTTCACAACCACGACTACTTTCCATATAATTAAATTTTGAATTCCATCAGATTCGTTCACTTTATAATGTATACATCAGGAACCAATAGCGGAATAAAACTTTACACAAATACTGTACTCGAGCTGTGGCATCACTTGTGGAAAAATATCGAAATCGGAGTATAACTTTTCAAGGCCCCGGATATCGAATATGAAGAACTTAGTGCCTTAGGGTAATTTTTCTCTGAAAATATCGGAAAATCTCTCAGATATTTTTATTTAACTCAGAGGGAATCTTTTTCTTCTAATACTGTGTCTCTGTTTCAAAAATTATTACAATCGGGTCATAAATCTCCTACCTCCCATATACCTAATTATAGGTTTTTCAAAAATATGGTGGGCTTTATACCGCATATATCGGTTAATATGTGAGATATCTTAGTAAAATTAAGTGAGCATATAGTCTTGGATATAGTGTACCTTGGTGGTGAAAATGAGTGAAATCAGTTCAAGAATTACCTCAGCCCTCATATACTATATATGATGATATTCGTTATTCTATTGGACTTTATGCCAAATATATGAGTCAAATTGTGTGTAATATCAATAAAATTATATCAATAAATTGCGAGAGTATAAAGTGTGCGGTTGCACCCAAACTTAGGCCTTCCTTACTTGTTTTTTATTTTATTTTATAGGTTTAATGTCCTAAAAACCAAATATTTAGTGTTTTTGTTTTAGATAAATGGTTGATGATTGATAAATAGAGCAGTTTGGGACCTCGCGTCGAAGGCAGTAGACAAAAAAATATCCTCAGACACCATTTTAAAAGTGAGAAAAAAAATATTCTTGTACTCTAGAAAAATTCAATAAAATTGTGTTAAAGTTTAAAAACAAAAAAAAAATATATTTAATTACATTTAAAAATACTAAAAAATTACCGATTTACTTCTATTATATATATTGGCATAATATTAAGTAGTAGTAATATTAAGTACGATGCACTTTGACATAATTAACTATCATAATTAATACATAAGTTAATATGTTTGAATTACAATATGCTATTGATAAAGAATATATTTTATTTTAATTTCTAACTTTTTTCACTTAGCCGGCAAAGTGAGTCCACCAACAAAAACAACAAAGCGTAATAAATATAATGGCAACTATTATGCTCCATACTTGAACTCATTTCGCCAATGACAAGTAAAATGCATATACAAACATACATATGTATGTACAAAGTATTTATGTATTGAATTTAAAGAAAGCAAAAAAAATTCGTGAGATGTGTCTCATGTGTACCTAGTACAACCTTAACAGTTTAATGCCAGTGAACCAGATCTCGGTGTGTGTGTGTGTGTGTGTGTATCGAAAAGCATTGGACTGAACTGATTGTCGGTCGGAAGCAGCAAATGCCATAGTAATACTATAGCAAATGAAAATATACGCATACACATACACATACATACATACAAAGAAACGCATACAAAAAGGTAGTAAACGAAAAAAGCAAATCAAAGCAGAATTGGCAAACTAGGCCATGTGCTGTTTTGGCTTTACTCTACTTTATCCATATGTATGTATACTCTGGCTCTCGGTGATTTTAATTCGGCTACTGCTTTTAAGGGACTCCGCCGCCCGCACACACGCTTGCTGACCCCATCAACTATCTACAAGTAACTGACTGACTGGCTAACATGCGTTATATACTATGCTAACGGGTATATGATAGAAATAGATATAGATACATGCATACAATCAGACATACACACGTGCACTTGCTGTGTCAAAAAAGTCGTTTACCGTTACTTTATGCACCACCGCCAGCCAGTCAGCTTTGAAGCTTTGGTAAAAATTTTTTGGGTTACCAAGCGTTAAGCGAGGGTTGGCAAATACAATGCGCGCTGATGCTAGGAATATGTACATATGTACGTGCGTATGTAGTGGAGTAATTGTTTAAGCGTGTGCTCTTGTAGTTGTTGTTGGAATATATGCTAGATGGCACACACAGATACGAATATAGCGAAGATGTCAGCAACCATATTGCAACCAAAATATTTTGTATGTTTGTATGTATGTTTGTATGTATAGATATTTGTAAAGAGAGTAGAAAAAGAATTGGAGATTCATATGTATGTGGTGCAATGCAGGAATTTTGACTTGTAAGCGCATGCTGCATTAATTAAAGACACACGGAATTGGGAATGTTCAGCTGATGTTTTTGAGCACATACACGAACAGACATATAATGGGGTTTTCAAAAGGGACGCTACAAAAGTAGGCCGATAGGGACAGCAAACGAAGCCATATTTTTCAACCGGTCTTTTGACATTTATCTTCAAATGTTTCCCATTTCATCCATGAAAGATATACGATCCAACAACGAGTCGAAAACATTAAAATTAGTACCGAAATTCGGAGCCTGTGGCCTAAATTTTAAGGCAGTAGTCTGCTTTACAGGCTTCAAAAAATCGATTTTTTGTTTTGTTTTGAATCTCTTCCAAAACTATCCAAGAATATGTCTTTAAAATTCCAGAGGCCAATTCGAAAAAAAAAATCGATTCTTCACCGAAATTTCAGCCTTAAATTGTTTATAAAAAAAAAATATTTATCGGAGAGAAAAAATCTTCAATTAATTACTAAAAAATATATTTAAGAAGGTCGTGTTAAAATTTGAGACTAATCGGTCTAGCCGTTTTCGAGTAATGTTGGTCACCGAATTTGAAAACACCATTTTGAGAAAAACGCGCTGCCGCTCGGACCTTGTACTTCCAAGCACTCTGAAACGCCTTTTCAAATTTGCTTACAACTTTGAAAATATTCACCGGAACGATATGAAATTTTCTGTGTGTATTATAATCCCTACTAATATTATAAATGCGAATGTAAGTTTGTTTGTTACGCTTTCACGCAAAAACTACTGAACCGATCATCATGAAACTTTGTACATATACTCTTGAAGGTACTAGAAGCAACATAGGGTACTTTATATTAAAAAAAAAATTTTTACGAAAGATAAAACAATTGTTTGTCAAAAAATCGTCAAATTTAGCTATGTACTTCAGTAATGAAGTTTTACAGTCATGAAGTTTCAACCCTGAATGCTGTAATACCGTCCCATTGTATTACAGGCGGTAACGAAAATATCTAATTCAATTGAATATAGTTTCAACTGTTTATAATTTTTCTATATTTATTGTGAAAGCTGGCCGACATGGGTAATGCTCGAAAATTTTATGAAAAGATGAGGCGATTAACAGAAGGTTTCAAGACCGGAGCATTATCATGTAGGGACCGAGAAGGTAATCTGGTAACGGATGTCCAGAGCACACTGGGATTATGGAGGGAACACTTCTCCGACCTGCTCAATGGCAGTGAAAGTACAACACCAGGAGATGGCGAACCCGATTCCCCAATCGATGACGATGGAATAGATGTTCCATTACCCGACCATGAAGAAATTCGAATAGCAATTACCCGCTTGAAGAACAACAAAGCGGCGGGGGCCGATGGATTACCGGCCGAGCTATTCAAATACGGCGGCGAAGAACTGATAAGGTGCATGCATCAGCTTCTTTGTAAAGGGTGATTTTTTAAGAGCTTGATAACTTTTTTTAAAAAAAAAACGCATAAAATTTGCAAAATCTCATCGGTTCTTTATTTGAAACGTTAGATTGGTTCATGACATTTACTTTTTGAAGATAATTTCATTTAAATGTTGACCGCGGCTGCGTCTTAGGTGGTCCATTCGGAAAGTCCAATTTTGGGCAACTTTTTCGAGCATTTCGGCCGGAATAGCCCGAATTTCTTCGGAAATGTTGTCTTCCAAAGCTGGAATAGTTGCTGGCTTATTTCTGTAGACTTTAGACTTGACGTAGCCCCACAAAAAATAGTCTAAAGGCGTTAAATCGCATGATCTTGGTGGCCAACTTACGGGTCCATTTCTTGAGATGAATTGTTCTCCGAAGTTTTCCCTCAAAATGGCCATAGAATCGCGAGCTGTGTGGCATGTAGCGCCATCTTGTTGAAACCACATGTCAACCAAGTTCAGTTCTTCCATTTTTGGCAACAAAAAGTTTGTTAGCATCGAACGATAGCGATCGCCATTCACCGTAACGTTGCGTCCAACAGCATCTTTGAAAAAATACGGTCCAATGATTCCACCAGCGTACAAACCACACCAAACAGTGCATTTTTCGGGATGCATGGGCAGTTCTTGAACGGCTTCTGGTTGCTCTTCACCCCAAATGCGGCAATTTTGCTTATTTACGTAGCCATTCAACCAGAAATGAGCCTCATCGCTGAACAAAATTTGTCGATAAACACATTTCGAACCGAACACTGATTTTGGTAATAAAATTCAATGATTTGCAAGCGTTGCTCGTTAGTAAGTCTATTCATGATGAAATGTCAAAGCATACTGAGCATCTTTCTCTTTGACACCATGTCTGAAATCCCACGTGATCTGTCAAATACTAATGCATGAAAATCCTAACCTCAAAAAAATCACCCGTTAGAATATGGTCGGAAGAAAGCATGCCTGACGATTGGAATCTTAGTGTGCTCTGCCCAATCCATAAGAAGGGAGACCCCACAATCTGCGCCAACTACCGTGGTATAAGTCTCCTCAATATCGCATATAAGGTTTTGTCGAGCGTATTGTGTGAAAGACTAAAGCCCACCGTCAACGAACTGATTGGACCTTATCAGTGTGGCTTTAGGCCTGGAAAATCTACAATGGACCAGATATTCACCATGCGCCAAATCTTGGAAAAGACCCGAGAGAGAAGAATCGATACCCACCATCTTTTTATCGATTTTAAAGCTGCCTTCGATAGCACGAAAAGGAGCTGCCTTTATGCCGCGATGTCTGAATTTGGTATCCCTGCAAAACTAATACGGCTATGTAAGCTGACGTTGAGCAACACCAAAAGCTCCGTCAGGATCGGGAAGGACCTCTCCGAGCCGTTCGATACCAAACGAGGCTTCAGACAGGGTGACTCACTATCGTGCGACTTCTTCAATCTATTGCTGGAAAAAATAATACGAGCAGCAGAGCTAAATAGAGAGGGTACAATCTTCTACAAGAGTGTACAGCTCCTGGCGTATGCCGATGATATTGATATCATCGGAAGCAACAACCGCGCCGTTTGTTCTGCGTTTTCCAGACTAGATAAAGAAGCGAAACGTATGGGTCTGGTGGTGAATGCGGACAAGACGAAATATCTCCTGTCATCAAACAAACAGTCAGCGCACTCGCGTCTTGGCTCCCACGTCACTGTTGACAGTCATAACTTTGAAGTTGTAGATAATTTCGTTTATCTGGGAACCAGCATTAACAACACCAACAATGTCAGCCTTGAAATCCAACGCAGAATCACTCTTGCCAACAGGTGCTACTTTGGACTGAGTAGGCAATTGAAAAGTAAAGTCCTCTCTCGACGAACCAAAATCAAACTCTATAAGTCGCTCATTATTCCCGTCCTGATGTATGGCGCTGAAGCGTGGACGATGACAACATCCGATGAGACGACTCTTGGGGTTTTCGAGAGAAAGGTTTTGCGCAAGATTTATGGTCCTCTAAACATTGGCAACGGCGAATACCGCAGACGATGGAACGATGAGCTGTACGATTTATACGACGACATTGACATAGTTCAGCGAATAAAAAGACAGCGGCTACGCTGGCTAGGTCATGTTGTACGGATGGAAGAAAACACTCCAGCTCTGAAAGTATTTGATGCAGTACCCGCTGGAGGAAGCCGCGGAAGAGGACGACCTCCACTCCGGTGGAAAGACCAAGTGCAAAGTGACCTGGCTTCACTTGGTGTTTCCAGTTGGCGCCAAAAAGCAAAAAGGAGGAATGAGTGGCGCGCTCTGGTGGATTCGGCTATAATCGCTTAAAGCGGTTCCTGTGCCAAATATATATATATATATTGTGACTTTCTTCTGTCGTTACATGCAGTATAAAACTATTCCAATTTTTGAGGTTATCCGTAATTTTTATGGTTAGCTGTTACTTTATTATTTTAGATCTTACTCGCTGATGTTAATTTTTACTCTGCTTTTTTTCTTAAATGCCTCGAAAGCGGAAATCTGGTCGATCTTATGCGGCCCGGGCCGCAAAAGTTGCACGAAATCAAGAAACTTCGGCTCACGCAGAGCTGAGAAGACAACAACAAGAAGAGCAACAAAGAGTTTTGAGAACAGCTGAAACGCCTCTTCAGGCACGAGTTCGTTTAGAAAGACAAGCTGCACTGCAGACAACTAGAAGAGCAATAGAAACACCAGAACAATCGCAGGCGAGAAGAATTCATAATGCAGACATGCAGACCACGCGCCGCAGAAATTTAATGCGTAATGATTGGGCTGTGTTTTATGGTACTGGGTTTCAATATGATCCTTCAATTGAATAACATAATCATCTATTAATTGTTATTGGCTCAATGAATAAAAAATGTCAGTACTGCGATGCTTTTAAATGGAAAGATGAAACTGCTGGAACGTGCTGTTCCGGTGGTAAAGTTTAATAATAATAAGTACTTCATATCCTGTGGAGCTTTTAAATTCACTTGAACTATCGGGTGTACCGTCACATAAATTTCAATTGCAACTAAATGTACCAGTAATGCTTATGCGAAATCTAGATGCTCCTCGGCTATGTAATGGAACAAAGCTTCGGATAACAAAATTTGGACAAAACATACTTGGTGCTACTATATTAACAGGTGTCGGTAAGGGAAATAGTGTTATAATACCTAGGATACCGGATATCTCGGATATATTTTAACATTTGTTGTTGCATTTCAATAAGCATATATTAAAGTGTTGAAACTTCTGTCTGTAGTAATTTTTAAAAATTGTTGATCTTAGCCAAACAATCAAATTTAGTTATCATATTGACTCATTGCTATTATTATGCCCTTGCCCTTTATCTCTCATACTTATTTAATGACTCCACTGCAGGCAAAGCCGCGGGAAAAAAGCTAGTATATAATATATGTACATTAAGAAAATTAAATAAAAAAAATCGATTTTTTTTTTAATTCTAACTGTATATAACTCCTTAAGCGCGTTTTCTGGAGTTTTCATTTTCACAAGTGTTAGAAAACGGTGCCGGCGATAGCAAAACAAATATATGTCCGATCGAAAAAAACCAAAGTGATCTAGCTTCAGTATTAAATTATCTTCTATTTGAACTAAAAAAGTTGGACAAAAGTATTATTTAAACTACTTGTTTTGCAACTTAAAGTCAATTTTTTTTTCTTAAAAAAGTGAATTTTTTTTTCAATCTTCGAAAAAATTTGTAATTTTATAACTTCTTCAGTATTTTCTTAGTTCATAAAGAAAATAAACTTATAAAAATTAAAAATAAAATTTGGTCACCGATTTACAAGTGCAGTCTCCAGGAGCTCCAAAAAAATACTTACAACTTTGAAAAAATTTCAATATTTTTTAATAATAAATATTGTTTTTTAAGTTTTTTTTTTTTAATTGCTAAAAAAAACGCTTTTTTCGGCTTCTAAAGCAGACTACTGCCTTAAGAGCGCTACGTCTAATTTATGGTCGTCATAATTGTCCTGTCTGACCGCTCAATGATATTCGAATATTGTTGATCCGAATTGGATGACATGGACTTGGACAATATGTGGTTCCAACAGGATGTGACTCACAAGCCACACAGCGAATGTCACAATCGATTTATTGAAAACCAAGTTTGGTGAACGTGTTATCTCACGACGTCTAATATACTCTCACAAGAGTAAATAATATCTTTGATACTCCAAACCGTTTTTGAAAAACCCTTTACAAACGTATGTGACAGTAGGATATAGGGACATCCTTATTCATAATACCGAACGCAAAAATATTACCTCTGGTTAAAATTTATTATTAAAATATTTTTATAGTGAAAATATAAAGAATTTCAAACTTATTACAACTAACCAAAACAGTATTATTTAGCCAAAATATTTCAGTACTCTCGAGGTTCCAGAGAGGTTCCCACAACCTATGAGAAATTTATTTAAATTAATAGATTACACAGGCCAACAAAAAAAAAATATATTTTTGCTGCCAAGGATTTTTGAGCTGATTTTAGCTATATTTGGGGCGCTGAATCTAAATGTAAAATCAGTTTTTCACTATCAGCTCTCATTTTTTAGATATTAGTATTTCAAAAAATGAGGTCCTAGGCAAAAACTAACAACAGATTTGGAGTCAGGGCATCAAATTTATACAAAAACTGCTAAAAATTTCCCTACATTAAAAACGCTGTTTACTAGTGTCATATATCAAATATGAACGTACACACGAAAGTCGGGTCTACGTAACTGGAACAGACCCGAACTATTAACTCGGTAGCATTGTTCAAAATCATTTGGGGATTTTTTGTGCCGGTGCAACAGCAACAAAAACGATATATGAACTCTTTATAATACAATTCGCTCAGGTTAAATTCGCGATTCTCATTCACTATAATCTAGTCAATTGGGACTTGGAAGACTATTAACCCCCCCAATTGATTCCTCGATACTGTAAATGTCGAAATATAGGCACTATAACGATATTACTGAAGATATTAGGGTCAAATTGCCTTCTTTTCAATTTTATTTTTTGTTTTAAGATTATTAGAACCTTCGCTGACCGATATGTAAATAGACATACGTTTACAAAGAACAAACAGATAAAGCTTTTCTTAACAGGTTAACTGTCCATTTTCAAATGTTTCTTTAAATATTGAAATTATTTTAAAATGTATTTTAACACACATAATCAACTATTTCTCTGTTTTTCCTTCATTTAATAAGAATTTCTCAAACTATGTTACCATTACTATGACCAACACTGTATTATAGTATAATCATTATTGCAAACATGTGACATGTAAACGTGTAGCTTTAGCTTAAGGGTTTCAATTTTTGGCTATTGTATGCTGACTACTGAGAGCATTCGTCTGAACTGAAATGCTCTGCTATTTACACTATATACACACATACATACATACGTATAAAATTGGGGCAACAAAGGCTAGTTGTAGAGCAGCTGGGGCAATGAAAATGGGGCAATGCAAAATAAACGAAATACATACATACATACATACAATATATGTATAGTATATGCATAGACATGTGCGCGCAAATTGCAGTGATATAATAACTATTTGGGAGGTACAACAATTAATTATCATATTTGATGTGCTCGTTAACTATGCAGCTTGCAAAAGTAGTAATATTACACTGTTTAAAAATTTATACACAATTTTATATACATACAAATAAATATATATGTATATACTAATTTTATGTATGCATGTTTACACGCTTTTTGCTAGCTCAAATCACAGCCTTTGAAGAATTTAGTGTAGTATAAATAAATCTAACACCTCTCATCAACTCAATCTCATTTCCATTGTTTTTACATAGTTTTTCTTCACACACACATACACGTAGCGATATATGTTATTATACAACAACTTTTCCTTATTGTTTATTTGCGTTTGCAAAATTTATTTATTCACTTTTTACCTTATTTTCTTGGCTATTTTGTGTATTTTATCTTTGATGTTTTCTTTTTTTTTAGGTTATATTGTCTGTGCCGACGCTTTGCCGTTGACTTAAATTATTTAGACATTATTTTGTTTTCTAGCCGTTTTACAAAAAACTTTTATTTTCTTTTCACTAGTTTCTCGGTTTGTTTTTGTTTCGCAATGTATTTTAAATTCTGTACTCTCTTTCCTCTTTCTTACATTTGCTAATATTAAGAACAATGTATAATTATTTTATATGCCGTTTTAAATAAAATGTTGCGTGGAAGTATGTAGCACTCACCCACCTGCCACAGCTATTAATGTTGAAGATACACAATGGTACTTGGTCCAACTAACCAAACTGACTTTACAAAGTACTTCAATGTTTCACAGCTAAAGCTATATAATATTTGTTGTTGTGCTGTTTCGTATGCGATGCGTACAGCAATTTCAGAAATCCGTCCAGGTGTATCGGAGCAGAAGCACTGACGTGAATATCGGTAAACACGATGAGAAAGGTGACGCTGACGACTACTGCGACGACAACAATTAAATGACGCAGGATGTTGTTGCTTGCTTCATTTCCGGGTGTGCTGCTCGGCACGGCTGATGGAAAGTATGCTGCCTCCACTAACACTACCTTAAAGTAATGCAATGTAGCTTTAAAACTGGTACTGCAGCAACCGTTAACCGTATGCTAGTTGGTCGAAACGCTTATACGAACTTTAAGTACTCACAAAAGCGTTGTTTTAATGCTTTAAAAGACAGTATCTAAACAGACCAATGGATATATCTATAAACTTTGCACTGCATAGCCGATTTTTTATGGATTCTAAGTTTTTGTTTTTGTTTTCGTTCCAGTTTCGCTGATTTTATGCAAATTTGTCGCGTTAGTGTGAAATTTTAGTACTCACTTAAATGCTTATTAACTTAAACATGTGTAATTGTTTTAGTTTATTTTTATTTTTTCTAAATGAAAATGGATACGCGTTTAGTAAATGTATTTTACACCATACAATACACTACCAGGTGTTGCAAAATTAAATTCACAAAATTTATTTATATTTTATAATCTGTTTTAGGTTGAAAATTAAAGTTTCATTTTAATATTTTTCAATGTGAAAAAAACTTCGAAACTTTTCTCTGCTCAGCTCCTTTGTTAAAAATGAAAATGTGTTATTATTGAAATTTTAACGAATTTCGTTTTTAATACAATTTCCGGCGCAAGTTGTTTTCCATATAAAGTGATCAACGGTTCTCGTACGCGTTACCGTATATTATGTAATAATCCCGTTACAATTTCGGTTTGCAAACTTGCATTTTTTCCTATAATTTTGTATAAAATGAAAATTTTCACATTCTTCTTCTACAATTTTGGCGTACTTGCGTAGCTGTGACGTTATTTCTCTAAATTTTCACCCGAACTGATTTTCTATTTTTCCGACCGTGCGCTCTGAGGCAGAATTGTAAGTTTTCGCTACGGCTTATCGCAGTCATCGTTGTCGCAGTGGAGCAGCGCTCGGTCGACGTCGTCATTTCTCAGTTGATATTTTCACACACACACAACAGGAGAGACGAGCGCAACGTAGCACAGGAAAAATCAATCTTTTCTGTCATTTCGTTTTTACCCTCATATTCGCCTACTCGCATACAAATATATTCCGATACACCTATAGCAGCGCGATTCACTACCCCCACTGCAAGTCACTGCAAGTGTAGAAAAGCGGGCGCTCCAACCACCCTCTGTAGGTTACAGTGAACGCTTTTGGTGTTCATTTCAAATGTTGCCAAGTTTATTTTTGCTCTTAGATAAATTTAACTTCAATGTAGCTACACTTACAATGGTAGGATAGTGCAGGGAAGACACGTGTGACAATATATATGTTACATGTAATAAGATTATTCTTCCCAAAGCTTTATTTCCTGATCATATAATAGACGGAGTTTAATTGAAAGGTCTTAAGTGTACTCACTTTCCAGTGGGAGAGATATTGAAAGGTATGATACTTGTACCACCAGCAGGCGCAGTAAAAAATAATTATTGAACTTTGCCGTAATTATGTACAACCGATTTGTTACTTATCCCGAGAGATCAAATAAATCGTTTCATTATAGCTATACATATAAACTTATTATGGATAGTAACATTAGTTGTAAGTTGAGTTAGTCCTGCTGTTATAGCGAATACCCAACTGTCCAACGGTCCTCGCTGCTGTTTTCTTCTTCCTTAGAAAGATACTCCTGAGTGTACATTTTCTTATTTAAAAACATAAAATATTAACTATATACCTTATTTCGAGACTGCTGATAGGCTGATACAACGTTTTGCTTGCGTTCGTTAAAATATTTGAATCTCCTCTGATTTCGAGCCTTCTAACATCTTCTTATATATGTAGGTAAAAATATAGATACAATAACACCAACGCAGATAACACAATTTCTCTAAACACCTCTGCCACCGCAGCAAGCATTAAATACTTAAAAAGTGCGAATAATCGAGGTTTCCTAAGTCTTTTTCTTTCAAATTCTGTATGAATTGGCCGCCTTCGGTGTCCACTAAAGAAGTAGGAGTAAGTACCAATAAATATTATCAGCGTAGAAGTCAAACAAAATTCATATTTACACCCACATATAATAGTGTGGGGGCGTGTATCCCACATAATTACAATGCATTTCATGCTATCGATTTGAATCGATTTGAATAAATAAGCACTTGCAAGAATTTTGAAGATCAATTTATATTCAACACAGTAGCTGATATCCAATTGGAATTTAAGTAAACAAACTCACAGCTGTTTTGCAGGTCTTCTTCCCGTTCTTATCTAAGCCGTGACAAACATGGCGCAGCAGTTATAAAACCACAATTATTTACTTCCTACTACTAAGTAAATTCCGACACATACACGAGGCTAGGTGGTATGATGTATATCACAAACTTCAAAATTATCTACTTAAGTATATTTATATATGAGAGAACAACATTAATTAACATCTTCGCACCTTGTATTTTTTCGCTTCTTTTTGCCCCGTTTCGATCCGCTCCAATTGTAATTGCGTTTCCTATATTCACTTGAAATTGCACAAGCAAAACTCTTTGTTTATCGCATTGCCTTTATTAAATTGATTTTGTTTATATAAAATAGTTTTAGAACTTCATTCTTTAATTAAAAAATTATGCACATGAAAAGAAAATTTTTTTTCGTAATCGCAAAACCACTTTCCTAGAATTTCCCCGACCAAAAACCGAGCCGCACGAAATCAAAAATCTTAATGAAAAATATCCCAACCAAATGCACAAGTGCTGCCATAAAATAACCAATAGGAATGAATAGGTCTGTTCGGGGAACATTTGTTGTGGAAATACAAGTTGCTTTGTATTGAAGAAATTAGATATATTAAATCTAAAATATTTTAAAATAATTCTATAAAACATTTCTTTTAAAAGTTTATTTGTTTAATATGCTTTTCTAGCTATTCTCTCGACATCGCAAATTAAATTTCGCCGATAATTAATTATTTCGATCAATTTTATCTGTTATCGATAACTCATTGACAATACTCAATCATCTGTTTAACAAATCAGTGATAAATATTTAGTAACAAGTTTATTTGTTTTCATAATTTAATAAAACATTAAAAATATTCAACAACATTCCTTTATTATTGCTCTAATTCACGAAAGTGCGGTATATAAACATTTATTTTGCATAATATTGTGTTGAATATATAAAAATGTCACTGTTGGATGTTGACTCATGGTAAATTATGGGGATTTAAGTCGCAATACTGCTTACAAAAGGCTGATATTTAATCTTACAGGTCCAGAGAATGCGAGGCATGCTCAACGCTTAATCAAAATATTATACAAAAATTGCAACTACGAGAAAAGCGACAAAAAAATTCACAAGAATATAATCGTCTCACAACTGCAATACAAACTGAGCTAAAGCAGTTCGAAGGTGAAGTCAAGGAGCTTAATCAGAAGCTCACACTGTTGGAAGGAACGCGATCAATGTACAATTTGTTTTAGTATTATGTTTTATAAATTTTTGTTCTATTATAAACAATTCTCTGTCCCAATTTAGAGAACCTGATGAGCTTTACCGCAGAAAGCAACAAGTGGACGACCTACAAACTCAGTTGGCACAAGTAAATCGTAAGGTCACGCAAGATACGCGTGGAGAGCGTGCCGAATTGTTTGCTCAACCGCCACATAGTTTGATCAATCAACCTGCGGGTCCCAATGGGAGTTCAATTCCTGCAGAAAGTGTTGGCGATGTAAACGTTTTAAAGCAACATCAAATCGATATATTAGAACGCCAAAATCGCGGCTTGGAAGTTTTATCACAGACAATATCGCGACAGCGAAGCCTCGCTTCACAACTGGGGCAAGAGGTTGAGAATCAAAATGGTAAGTGACATAGGCATTGTATTATATATAGGTTAGGTTAGCTTTGTCTGTTGGGCCAACAAATAAATTGTTTATACTTTTCAGATATATTGGACAATTTGGCCGATACTATGGATAGAGTTGATGCGCGTGTACATGTCGAAACGGGCAATATTGGCGAAATAAATCGTAAAGATAGTACATGGGGTATGTATGGGAGCGAAAGGATGACACTAATAACAGATAAATAATTAATTTGTTATTTAATAGGTTATTGGCTGGTAATCATAATGCTATTTATCGCCATTGTAATTGTGGCAGTTATTTAAAATGTGCGTGCCTACAGAATTGAAATATATTTTTCAAATAATTAGTAAAAATAATAATAATCAACGGTATTAACGTAATATCATATAAGAAAGTGTATATAAAATAGTGTAAATAAGTGTAAATCTTGCTAAGATTGGAAAATCACTTATACCAAAGGGTGAATAAAACGATATACTCGTAAGGCATATTTACGAAAGAGCTCTTACTTGTATTATATCTGGAAAGAAAGTTCGTTTTGACAACGCCTAAACGATTTTTAAATAAAAAAGATTTTTTTGATCCTAATGTATTTTTAATGTGTATCACTTTAACAATACCGTTACTACATGCAGCTTATTACACTTTAGAGTGACTAAATTTCACTATTCAATTGATTTGGTTTAAGATCAAAACATGTTTTAGCCAAGTTCTCATTTGGGATGTTTAATAATAATAATGTATCAGTAATTCATATCATTTTACAATTAAGCTAGGTCTGACGCATATGGTACGTTGGCGAGGTTGCCTACGGCCGCAACGGACAATTTCGATGAGCCAGCTTTCTTGGCAGCCTCTTGCACTTCTTGCTGAGTGATACCATCGACAGCAGACAACAATGAGTCGACGCTGTGTACCTGTTTCAGATGTACAGCCTGTACACCGATTTCATTGATCAAAGCGCTGTCTGTTGAGTAGCTCTCCAAAATGGCAGCTTTAAGCAAAGCCTTTCCACGATTAACATCACTGGAAGATACCGAGCCGGATTTCAGGGCGCGTGTCAAAGCATCTACGGCCTAATAATATAAATATTTAGTATTGTAAAGAAATAATAGTCGATTTGATATCGATTTACCTTGCCGATGTTTTGTCCATCGGTAGAAACCAAGAAGCCGAACAGACCAGCATCTTCATAGGCAGCATTAATGGTTTGGTATGAAACGGATGCATCAGGTACGGCACTGTGCAAAGCTTTGCCAAAGGAGCCATTGATATTGCCCCGCTTGGTGGCAGCACCACCACCTACAGCTTGCTTCAAAATGGCAAATGCCAAAGCCTCCTTCTGGTTGAGCAGAGCACCACCTTGTCCAGCTACAGCGACGTGAGCAACATTACCAGCAGTATCCTTGCGTGCATCGCCACCATAGTAGCAAGCGGAAGCAGATTTTCCGGATCCGGATGCCAATTCAAGGTTCTGTGCAAAACCAGACAGGGTGTTTTGGTCAATACCGACTCCTACAACTGCGCAACGGTTGGGAGTGAAAGTGTTGGCAACGTAATGGAGCAGTGACTCGCTCGACAACTTTCCAATTTGGTGTTTTGGTATGTAGATCGAGTTGCCCAAACCGGAACGGAAAGCAGCCTTGTGCAACAATTCTACAACGCGCGCCTTTTTTGAAATTTGCAATTAATTTCAAATGTAATTTATGTATTAAAGCAATTATTTATATTTTACCTGTGGTGAAACAGATGCCAATTGATTACGTAGAAGTGGCACATTGTCAACAAGTTCCCAAGGCTTGAATGCTGGTTGTACAAGGTCTTGTAAATAACGCAAGCCTGTCTCTATCTGATTAGACGTAGTTTCGACGGTGTAAGTAACCAATTCACGATCGTTCGATGCACTCAAACTACCACCAACTTGTTGGATATTACGAGTGATGGCAAAAGCAGTAGAGTTCTTGGTGGATAAGCTACCAGCGAGGCGTAACAAGTGTGCAGCTCCTTGGTTTTCGTAGCTTTCATTACGAGATCCAGCACTAAAAATCATATCCACAATAAGTATAACCGTTCAAGCGTTACCAATTGTCAAGTTATTACTCACCGCAAAACAATGGATACACGCGTAACCGGGAGGGAGGCTTCGGCAGTGGCGACCACTAATTTATTATTCAACACAGTTGATTGGACTTCAGCTGCTTGGCCCAATGGACGTGGGCACTGACTTGCCAAACCGCGTTTCTTTAATGTTGGAACAAAATATTAACAATCATTTTTAGCGGAATGACAGATAAGTATATGGGTAAAATTGTTTTACGTAACCACGGTTCCCCCAAGTTTTGGGTTAGCAAATTGTCAAGAAATTTCTAATATAATAACTTACTGCAATCGAACGAAGGAAAGGTGCCTTATTTGCGTTGCATGCCATTTTTCGAATATATTCGTTTATTTCTATGGGCAAGGATTGAATCCAAAAATATCGAAATTTAAGAAATTTTCTTAATCGGCCCAGTCCTCACACTACACTTGACAGCAAAGATTTTGTAAGTGCTACCAATTTGTATAATTATGAGTGCTGCCAAGCAGATGCAATAATTATTGCCACAACTTTCAAGATGTCACTGACGTATGATTGACTGATACAAGTAAATAAAAATGATTTCTTATTTATATAAATCGTAGTGAAAATAATTTATTTAAAGCGCTAACTAAATGGTTTGCATACAAATTTAATTAATCTTAATCTTTCTATTAGTAATTAAACATTTCAAATTGACTTTTACTCCACAAATATATGTGTTTATAAAATGTAATGGCAATACTGACGTGTAAAACAAATAAAAACAAATAATCCATTTGTCATTTCACAAACGTCATTATGAAATGTACAACTGGTGAAGAAATATAGAAAACTATTGGATTGTATTTTTGTGGTGTTTAATGTTTTTAGAAAAACGCAAATAAATAACTAATATTAAACATTCAGTTATCTACGGAGTATAGTGAAATATAAATAAGATCTTCTAGTGCAGCAAACCAACAAAAAAATGGCATCATTCTTCAACAATCCATTCTCAACTCCAATTGGACAACGAATAGGTAATTAAATTAAATAAAAAAACTAAAATGTTTTACCGAAAAGTCAACAAATTTGCTATATTCATAAGAGTGTAAACAATAATGTGTATACTTTGTGAAGCAATAAAAATAACTAAATCTGTAATAGATACGATAATTGACTTTTCACAATACTAGTCGGCATACATATGGATGTGTGTATGTGTATACGCTAATATAAGATAGAAATAATGCATTCGAAGCTGGCGAAAATATATAGCAACAACTTGTCAGTTTAGTTATACTATAGTATTTGCTTTATTTAAATGCCTAATTCGCAATATTGCACTTCCACAAATGTACATTTTTATTCATACATTTCACCTCACATGTACATATATCTATAAGCTGTGTATGTTCGACATGTATTTCAATATTGTTGACTCACGCCATTGCATTTGCGGTGAGCAAGGGAACCCTTTAACCGACGTTATCTATATACGATTTGTTATTGTATATTTTTTTATGATACACTCGTATATACACTGTCTGCACATATGTTTATGAATATATAAAAGATTAGCTTGTTATGCTGATAGAGGACACATGATATGCGATTAACAAGATCACACTGAATCCAACTAACTGCAAGCAATATTTGGAATGCATAGTGTTATAGTAAAAGTAATGTATGATTTTTATAAATAAATGAGCTAATTTTTGCAACTGGAAAAAGCAACACAAAAACACATTTGTTCAACTTTAATTCAGTGTGTCTTTAACAAAGAATTTTGTTGATAAGCACCTGTAATAAAATCTAATGGAAGCCTTGGCATATGCTTTGCTATAATTACTCGGAAAATATGTACATACCAGCATTATTGTTGTAGACTTATTTATTTACTATTACCGTCATGTTACATAAAAATTATTATTTATACATAGATATATACTTTCGAATTCGACTTTATGCAAACAAATATCAATAATTTGTTTCATTTTCACACTATAATGCTAATTTAGTGTAAATAGTAATACTCATAGTTCACATTTAGCGGTGAATTTGACTATTTGCTCTGATGATTAACACTATTGTAATGCATTTTTGCACTCTATTCAATTTATAAACTCGGAAAAACTAATACCAGCCTGCTAATTGTCGTTTTGTTCTTTTTTAGAGCAAGCTACCGATAGTTCTTTGGCATCCGAAAATTGGGCCTTGAACATGGAAATATGCGATATGATTAACGAATCTTCGGATACGGCACGTGACGCCATGAAAGCCATACGCAAAAGACTCTCACAAAATGCTGGCAAAGATAATCAGGTTATTATGTATACATTGACCGTGCTGGAGACATGCGTTAAAAACTGCGGTAAAGCATTTCATGTGTTAGTCGCACAAAAGGACTTCATACAAGAGCTAATCAAATTGATTGGACCAAAAAATGATCCGCCAGCGGTGATGCAAGAGAAAGTATTAAGTTTAATACAAATTTGGGCAGATGCTTTTAAGAATCAACCGGATTTGAATGGTATTACACAAATGTACATGGAGTTGAAGAATAAGGGCATAGAGTTTCCACAGACAGATATTGAACATTTAGCACCCATTTACACACCACAGCGTGTAAGTAGCTGTGATTTAAAAAAAGTTTAAAAAATATATTTAAAAAATAACTGTTTTTTTATTTACAGAGTGTACCAGAGCCACCGCCACAGGTTGTACAACAGACAATTTCACCACAACACGCTATACCCATGGCGCCACATGTAAAATGCATAAAATATTTTTTGACAAAACAGCTTGATTGCAATGTGTGTTTATATTTTTAGAATAATGGACCCACCGTTTTGAGCGCGGAACAAATTACTAAGCTACAATCCGAATTGGAAGTGGTCGCACATAATATGTCAGTTTTAGGCGAAATGCTCACTGAATTAAAACCAGGACAGGAGGATGCAGACGACTATGCGCTACTAACTGAGCTAACAGCTACATGCAAGTGTGTACTAACTTTAATAATGTTATATAAGAAAAATGTTTTTAATTTGAAATTATTTGCAGAGAAATGCAAGCCAGAATTGTCGACCTAATCGGACGCATTACTGATGATGAGCTTACCGCTGAGTTACTACGTCTTAACGACGAATTGAACAATTTATTCTTACGCCATCAACGTTACGAAAAGAATCGCACTAGCAGTAGCACAACTTCGCCTTCGGCCATTTTGGGTGCTGCCATTGGTGTGCCACCCACAACTAGTGCCTCACAAGCTAGTGCAATACCAAATGATTCACGCTTAATAGATCTGGATGTGCGTGCTGAGAAGTTATCAAACACATTCAGCGCCATGAGTAAGCAAGCATGCTATTTATTTAGCCAAAGAAGTCTCAAGTAATACTATATCTTTTAGCTACCAATCCAGTTAAACCGTTAAACAAAGATATTGATGAGTTCGATATGTTGGCGCAATCACGTACCGACACTAATAAGTATGGAAATATATATTTTCTTCTGTTGGCAATACAAATTTTTAATTTCTTAATGAAACATAACCTTTCATTGACTCACTTCCTTTATGTCACTCATACTTTACAGCAAAAGCGATCTGTTGAAAGACATTCCCACTGTTGACGCTGCAGCTGGCAGCATTAATTTGCCATTCAAGCGTACTAAGGAAACAGCTGTTGTAAGCAAAGTGAGTGCATATTTTAACGCCTATTTATCAAGTAGTTTAAGTTATTTTTAATAATATTATACATCTGCTTACATGTCTATTTATATATTTTATTAAATTATATAAAAATTTTCATTTTAATTTCCATTTTTTTTTTCATTTCAATTGCGTTGTTGTATTAAACATTTTATTCTTTGTTTTGTCATATTTTTCGGTTCTGTATTGAAAAAAAAAAAAAACGAAAATGTTTCGTATTACGTAAACAAAGCCGGCAAGAGAAAACGAAGTTGATGAAATGGAGGCATGGTTAGGCAGTTCTGTAAGTAAACAGGTTAAACTATTTATTTTCTGTTTATTACATGTAGTTAAGCTACAAAAACACTAGGGTCTGCATATTTGCGCTGTTTTTTTATTGCAAGCAAACCATATATACATAACACTGTTGTTAATGTAATGCTAGAGAAATGTTTAAAAACAAAAAAATCATTGCAGAAAGAAGGCGCTGAAGGCTTTGAGGAAACCCTAACCAGCACCGAATTCGACAAGTTCTTAGAGGAGCGTGCCGCAGCTGCTGAAAATCTTCCCAATATCGCCGCAGGCAATACGAGTGCCAGCGCCACCAGTACCGCCGCTGTGGATAATCAAAAGAAACCGACTAAAAAAGCTGGTGATGATGATTTGCTTATACTATGAAGATGCTGCAACCTCGATAATCGCACACCTAAAACATAACCATTTTTTTTAAATGTCTACAACTAGCATTAGTGTAAAGCGCTAAACTAAATTGTATTTATTATTATAATTTAAAATGTCCGTTAGCGGTGGCAAAGCAAATTATGTTTCCCAATATGTTATTTACTATATAAGTATTGTATTGCAGCTAAATGTATGACATATATGTATATTTTTTTCCAGCACATGCACATAAATATAGGCAGGCATTGAGGCTGCGCGCTCATCATTGTACACATATTTATATAAAATTATGTGTGAATTCAACTGTTGCATACATTATTGATGCTGGTAATATGTGTCCAGTTCTTTTTTATATATATGTATATTTACTTGTGTAACAACACAGACACACACACATACACATATTGACCAAAGCTCAAAGTTGAAACTGTTTAACTTTTGTACATACATACATACATATATACATATATACGTTTATGTAAATGTATTCGAGTTGAAAATTCTGTAATTCGATAAAGACTAAATGTATTATTTCCTTATTTATGTACATGCATTGCATGCCTTTGATTGTTAACATTTTCTAGTAATTTTTTTTTTGTGTATATTTTAAGTTTTGTTATTATATAATTCAGTTGAAACCAATTGTAATTAATCTCTATATTATTTGCTTATATATTATTATGCTTTGATGTACATACATATACAAACACATATACATATTACAACAATATTCATACATTCATATACTATATGCACTTGATGTATTGGCTAATGGTGATTTAAAAACAAAGAAAAAAATTAAAACAGAAACAAAAAAATGCATATTGCTGTTTTTCAGTAAATAAAAATAAATGTATCAATCTAAAATTGTTTTAATGCAATTTAAATATATAAAATAATAATGTATTCATATTAACTTAATAATTATAAATTTTATTTACAATCATTTTATGAAGAAAAAAAACTATAATGTTTAAACATAATAAATACTACTACTATACACTAATTTGTTTGGCATTTATATTTGGCATGCAGCAAAGGGGAATGCCAGAAAAATTTTACAGTTAGTATGTCTATACTTGATTGAAAGAAAATTTGTATTTTAAATTCATCTCAACGTTTTAAATATAGAAGCAAGTTGAAGCTGATCAAACTAAATACTCGTTACAGAATATTAAAACAGTTAATAATATTTATAAATTAATAATAAAAATATTAAGTCAACCCTTTTGAATAAATAGTAGCAAAAAGTAGTTACACAAAACCCATACATTGGTTAAATATGGTTTATTTACATAGGCATTCAAACTGTCACATTACATTTATTTGCTATTGAATTTCACAAGATTTTTATTTTAATAATTTGTAGCTGAAACCATGGATAATGCTGAAACAATGAGTACCGTATTCTTAAAAAAAATATTGCTGAAAAATCCGGAAACCGATAAAAAGCGTTACATATATCTGCATAGTGAGTGGCATGAGAAACAGCTCGTCAAATTATTTGTGAAAGAATCGTCCACAACGCATTATTATGAAGGAAAAGTGGACGCCAAAGATTTTGTAGAGGCTGCAGAGGAACTGGATATTTCGTTGGACGAATATTTGGACAATCTCCAGAAAGTGCTAACCACAGATATTGGCTTGACTGGCTTTGAAATTGAGTTGGAACGTGAAAATAAAATACTGCGTGTGAACCGAACTGGGGATGTGGAGATTATGTATGTGGAAATACAATTGAGGGAAGCTGATAAAAATTATGATATGTTGGACGTTGCATTGCAAACGATCAACAATGAAAAAAGTAAAAATGAAGATCAGGTGGTAGAAAAAGCGCTAACAAATGTAATCGGTGCTGTTGAAGAGGTACTGCAAGAGAAAGAGGAATGGAAACAGAAGATGCTGAGCAGATTTGTTTTAATATTGAATGAGAAGAAAAATAAAATAGCCCGAATAGAAAAGGAATTGGAAAAGGCACACAAGGAGAAGAGGCGCGCCAGTTCTACACAAATGGTTGTGCAGGATAAGGAGCAAGATATGATTACAGATGAGCAAGCTAATAGCAGTGACGATGACTTCAGTGCTCCTACACAGCGGTTTACACCACCAACTACAGACACGTAATAAAATCCGTACATATAAATTTAATAAGTATTTTAAAATATGTAAACAAATATCTGTTGTATTAAATTTTTATATATAATAGTTGTTAATATAATACAATTTGCTTTTTTATAAAATGCTCAAATATATTAGCAATTTTGTGCTTTGGTGAATAAGAGCATTTTAAAGCGAAATATAAACATTATAATTGTAAATCCTTGTTCTAGATTTTCTACCAATTCCAATTGAACTTTCAACAATTAAAAGTTAAATTCTAAAACTAATTTTAAAATTCAAAGAAATATATTTATTTACCTTCCAAAACAAAAAACAGCTGCTATCATTACACACCATTCACAATAGTAATAATATAAAATATTTTTTTAAATTTTATAAATTACCCAAATTAGTGAATTCATTGTTGATAAAAATTCAATTATTTAATAAAACAAGAAAATAATTCTGATTTTCTTAAAGCTTACTTTCACCTATTGCTAATACCATTACAAACATTTAATTACCTGCTCTGGTTTTTCCAAACACCTGCCGCTCTGATTGTGAATAATCGCGCGCCCAATTGCATAGTAGATACCACATTGTTGTCTTGAGATATGTCAAATTTAGTTTGGAATTAATTTATAAACAATAATTTAGTACAACGACCATTTAACAATCTGAATTTATTCAAACTCATAATAAACTATAAGTAAAACGCGGTAGCGCCGCGTAATGAGTGATTCAGATGATACAGATATTTTGCTATTAATACCACCGAATTACTTTGCTACTGCTACCCCGGAGGAATTGGAAGAGTTTAAAACAGTTCAACCTGTAAGGACTCCAGCTACAGCATTTACAAGCAATGAAAATTACATGAGCGCATATATTGGCAACAGTAATCATTTGGATCGCTCAGAAAATAATATGCATGAAATGGAAGCAACTCTTACCGAAACGAATACAAATGTTGAAAACGCAACTGATCGGAGAAATATGGATTTGTTTGTGGCGAACAAATATATGGAACTGAATGAAATCAACTCCCGCTTGAAGTTGTTGGAACGTGAAAAGGATTGTCGTTTTACCGCTGCTTCCGACATATCCACCATATCGAATGGCACACAAGCAGCACGAAATAATAGGGAAGGAATGGTACATTCCACACCTAAATGTTATACCAACACTGAACGGCATTATAACAGAGATGCTGGTGGTATTTTAAATGAAATTGATAATTTCTTAGGCGATCGTAACCGTGAACAATTGGATAATATGCATTACATGCAACAGCCAGAACCCATTATTACAAATCCAAGCGTAGAAAAACCACAGCAAACAAAAAATCGCTATCCACAAGCTTATGCCGAAGTGAAAAACACATTGGGAGCTGACATGAATCTAATTAGCTTAAGTGAAATATGGGGTAAAAGTGGCCAAGGCACTGCTATTGCTTGTGCTGTACCACAGCAGTCGGTGTATATAGAAGAACAATTGCGACGTCAGCATCTGGAACGCACAGTGCATTCTTTGCAAACGCGTTTGCTTGAATATCAACAGCGGCTGTCGGTAGCTATAGAAGTGGATCGTGCCAAAGATGCAGCCATATGCAATGCACAAACGGAATGTAAAGCGTAAGTATTGCATTGTTATGCTGGATTTTCTTTTAATTATTCTACAATATTTTAATTGTGTTAAATGTATCTCCTTATATAGCTTGGATGCCGAAGTTAATCAACTGCGTGAAAAAGTTTCAAAACTTGAAGCAGATAATACACATTATAGCACTAAAATGGAATCACTTCAAAAGGAATTAACACAGGCATTAAGCTTAGTAACTAAATTTCAGGATAAAAGCGAAAAGCTGGAAAGTGAATTATCGACAACTTCCAGGTAAAAATTTATAAATTTTAATGAATGAATGATGCATCCTATTACCATTATATTTGACTTTTCTTCATAAAAACAATACGCATAACATATATATATTTAGAAAAACGAACGAGTGCACAACTATGTATAAACAACAAATAGAAGAGCTTGAAGTTAAGATTCACGGCTGCAAGCGTTCGGAAGAGTTCGCTATAAATGAGTTGAACAAATTTAAGGATAAATTGGTAAAAGTAGATTATCTAAATGAAAAGGTGCGACAAATAAAATGAGCAAAATTAATAAATATTTATGTAATGCATACTATTTAATTGCAGCTCAAAACACGCTGCGACGAGCTGGAAAAGGATTGCGGTACATTGCGGAATCAAAAGGAATTGTTGCAGGAATTTCAACAAAAGCAAAAAACACGCGCAGACACATTGGAAATACAGAAAAAAGCATTGCAGGAGAAAGTAACGGCGCTCACAGAGAGCGAGGTAAATAAATAATATTAGAAAATTTTATTATTCATTGATATAACTATTTATACAACTTATAACTTAGACGAATTTGAAGAAAAAAATGGAAATTCAACAGAAGACACTTAAATCACATTACCAACAACAACTAGAAAATGCAGTGGAACTCAAAATGAAGGAATTTCAACAGCAATTAGACAAGAATGAGGAAATACTTAAGTTAGAGGCGCGTGAACGTGAACGTTTGATCGCTGAACGTGCGGTCAAACAGATTGAATTAATTAATGAAAAAAATGAGATGGAGCTGAATTTACTGCAAGAGAAACAAAAGGAGGAAGTAGAGCTGTATCGCATACAACTTGCGAATGCCACAAAGAAAATTGAAGATCTGGACTGTAAACTGAATGCTTACAAAAACAAAAGGTTGCGTAAAAATAAAATACTTTTTAACATAAAATTTAATAAAATCATTTGCTTACAGAGCGGTGATAGCCGAAAAGCTGCACGGTGTCATGGAAGATCAATGGCAAAAGGCATTGGAAATATTGACATCACCAAGCAATCAATCACATCGCATAAGCAACAACACAGATTGCGAATCCTTGGCAAACAATGAAAATGCATTGGATAAAGACGAGTGTGATTATAAAACGCCCAAAAATAGTAAAACGCGTGAACGCATATTGAAATTCAAAGAGAATAATCTAAATAACGACAATGAGCGCAGAACTACACCCGAGCCAATGGACAGACTGCAGGCATACATTGAATTGGTTTGTTAAATACACTTTTTATGCAAGCAATTTTGTTAATTTATTTTATTTTTGTTTACAGTTGCTTAGCAAATCACCCAGTGAATTTGATAAATTGGATGAAATACTAGCTTTAGCTAGTAAAACCAAATCAACCACATCCAACACGAAATCGGATAAAACTGATAAACATATGAATTGCTGCAAGCCACCATGGCGCGGATAACAGTATTTTTTTTTTTTGTTTAAATATACTGTTAGGGTAATACTCGTATATATGCATACATGAAAGTACAAAGTGTAGCAGTATTCGCGCATTAGACGTGTTTGTACGTAATTATGTGTTTCAATTAAAAATAAAATGTTTTGTTTTAATTTATATTCTTATAGTATAGAAAAGCCTTGCAACTATAATTTACTTAGAAATAAGTATTTTTTTATTATAGTTAATATGATATTAATAAATGTTTTATACTCCCGAATATTTATTCATAATTCGAAAAAAAAAAAAAAAAAATAAAAAATAATAAAAATAATAAATTCACTATTTTTGTTTGATTTTTTGGATGTACTGGGGAAAACTTTAATTATGAAATACAAAGCATTGAACTTTTAACTATATACAGTTGTGTTCAAAATAATAATAGTGCGTGTGTTAGAGTCTCTCTCATTGAAATTGAAAAAGAGACGAAATATATTATGAACAGATGAAAATAAAGTCGTTCTTTTTGGAGGCACAGGTTCACGACAGTATGTGCATTGTCCACCGAAGATTTATACCACCCTAGACACACTACGATGACGATAAAATATGGAGGGTCAAAAATATTAGTTTGGGCTTGTCTTTTATTTTTATGGTGCTGGGCCCATATATCGTATCTACTAGAGCTCTTGGTATTCGACTAACCGAATTAATCGAATAGGGCATTATTCGAATAATAATATTCGGTTGGCACTATTCGGCTAGTCGTCAGTCATCGACTATTCGATTAACCGCTCGTTTTCGACTATTCGGTTAACCGTTCGTTGTCGACTATTCGAATAGTGTAAGTTCATTCATTTTCTTATTTTTATTGAAAAAAGTGAAGCATTACAACTAACAAAAAACCCGCTATTTCTTTATGACTGTCATACCAACACTGTTGTCATATGCAAAATTAAAATATGACTGATACAACACTGCCTGGTATGTTTCTTGAGTTCGCTATGCATACCCCTACCCACTTGCTGCCGAATTTTTTCAGATTTTTGCGGCATATGCCTAGTACTGCAGTAACCAGTAACCCAGTGTGGGCGGTCGGTGGGTGAGGCTTTGGGGCGTTTTGGGGCAAAACTTCGACGAGTGGGTAGTCGGTTTTCTGTGAAGAACCGGTTTTTTTTTGGGTCAGTCGGTGCTCACAAGTGTTGTATTTTTTAAGAATATTAAAATATGACATAAGACATACAAAAAAGCTTGTGAATTGCCTCCTCTCTGATTATGATAAAGTGGCTGGAATACGGAAAATCAAAGGCTTTTAGACTGCAAACCATTTTTTTTTTTCGAATAGTGACAGTATAACTATTCGCATAACCGCAGTAGAACGACTATTCGAATAGTCGGAACATTGCGACTAACCGAATACTGCTAACCGGTTATTATTCGTACGAACGGTTACAAACCGGATATTCGAATAATCGGTTTTCAGGTTAATCAAATAATTTTAAGAGCCCTAGTATCTACACTGTCATGGATCAACATGTCCACGTTGAAATTTTTCTTTATACATAGCATAATGTTACCTTATACTGAAAACGAAATGGGTCTTCCAGCAGGATAATGAACCGAAACTTACAAGTTGGCTAGACAAGGGGTGGTTTCGTATCAATGGTTCGACCTCATTTCCATAGAAAACCTATGGGGTGATATTCAGAAAGGCAATAATCGCGAACTTTGGGTAATATTGATGGTTTCTTGGGAAGAAATACCTTAAACCCGTTATGAAGGCCTAGTCAACTCTATGCCGCGTCCCTGTAAGGCAGTTTTATATAATAGAGGCTATTCGACTGTACTGAACCTCAATTCTTTGTATCTATACATAATTTTTAGATTTAGCTATGTTTCAGATACTGTTTTTAAACCAGATGTGATTTACTTCTATTTTTTTAAACAACGAATTTTCGAGTTTTTTTAGTTTTATTAGCATTATTGAAAAATTTTGCGGTTTTTATACTCTCGCAACAAAGTAGCTAAGGAGAGTATTATAGTTTTGTTCACATAACGGTTGTTTGTAACACCCAAAACTAAACGAGTTAGATATAGGGTTATATATACCAAAGTGATCAGGGTGAAGAGTGGAGTTCAAATCCGAATGTCTGTCTGTCCGTCCGTCAGTCGATGTAAGCTGTGACTTGAGTAAAAATTAAGATATCTTAATGAAACTTGGCACACTTATTTCTTGGCACCATAGGAAGGTTGCTTTCGAAAATGAGCAAAATCGGACCACTGCCACGCCCACAAAATGGCGAAAACCGAAAACAAAAATTTGGTATGAAGGCGTGGCCTACCCCCAAATAGGTTTTTTGTACATATCTCGCAAACCAATGAAGCTATATAAACCAAGATTTCTGTAGTCTTTTTTTTAGCCACATCTTAGTACAGACCAAAAATGAAAGAAATTGGATAATAACCACGCCCACCTCCCATACAAAGGTTAGGTTGAAAATTACTAAATGTGGGTTAAGTCACTAACAAAAATGTCAGAAACACTAAATTTCACATAATGTCAGATGGTAGCTGCACTCAGATTTTTTTACAAAATGGAAAATGGGCGTGGCGTCGCCCACTTATGGGTCAAAAACCATATCTCTGGAACTACTCGACCAATTTTAATGAAACTTGGTTTATAATAGTTTCCTTACATCCTAATGATATGTTGTGAAAATAGGCCAAATCGCTTCACAACCACGCCTACTTCATATGAACTTCGATGTTCGGTTACACCCGAAATTGGCCCTTCTTATAGGTTAATATATAAAAAGCCAATAATATGTAAAATTAATGTTTCTGTTATGTTCGTACTCAATTTCAACACAGACAAAAAATTAATAAATTTTTATAAGAAATTCGAATATTGAGTTCATAGCACTATTATTATTTTGAACACAGCTGTATCTACGGTATGTATGTTGATGAGAAGTATGTACTTACCGGTTGAGACTATGGAATAGTAGAATTTGCTTTTGAAAGTTGTGGATTCAATGAGATGATGATTTGTAATGAATAGTACAGCAATGTGGAGTGTTAAGTAGATGCTGACGTAATCCGCAGTTGATTTACGATTATAAAAAATACTTCATATACAATGAACAAGTATCTGAACGGTCGGATTTAACCTCAATCTGCAGCATCAATTTTGAATTTTTGTGAATAATTTGTTCCTTATTAACAAAATGCTGAATAATGTTGTTTCTTTCGTTCTCTATGTAGGATTGCGTAATTGCTTTTATTCATAATCACGGGAGCCTTAATGTTATTCGAGCCTTAATTAAGACTATTTAAGCTATCTGCGCACAGCGCTTGACTTTATGAGAGGCATAATCATAACAGAAACACTTTTAGAAGTTAAATGTATGTATAAGGTCGTTTAAAAAAATTTCTAATATGACTCGTCTCTTTCGGCTTGATTTAAATTGATTTAATATTTTTATTAGTTGATAGAAGTTGCCCTGTGAATTAGAAGTGTTATTTGAGATCACCACATTTCGAACAAAATTATAATTTCACGTTGCTCGTATTAAAATAAATACAACTTACCGCATTAAAGCCCTTCTTTACAACAACAAATTATTTGAATTTCTGTAAAATGTGATTGCTTTTTAAATATATTGTATGTATGTGTTTGAGTGAGTTTTTTTCTTAAGCTTATGCTGTATAATTCATCACGCCCATTACTTATATGCTATTTGTGGAAATTTCGGTGAATTTCCATAAAGTCCCTCGGTTTCCCACACCTGTATGTGCGAATCTTTAGTGAGCGCCACAAGGTGCTGATGTGTTGAGTAAACAATACTAAAAGGAAGAAAACTATATTTATTCACCACACACACATATATTTTTAATAAATTTCATTTTTCTTACCTTCGTATATTTGATATGCCTGTGATGATTTCGCTGACAAAGCTCAAATTCCAACTGGACCACAAACGTATGGTGCCGCCTTCCACAGCGGTGGCGATCACATTGACACCCACACCTTCCTTGATGTACGAATAGGTGGCCGCCAATATACGATCCTCATGCACAATATGTTGTACATAGCGCGCGTTTACCGTGTGCAAACGCAATATGGATTTACCATTTGGATGCACGGACACATTCACGAAATCTTCGAGACTCTCCTCGGTCACCTCGAAGCATTCATCGGGCACTGATGCTGTTGTTTGACCACTATCAGCGGGGCTGTTGCCGTTAGGTTTCTGATTTTGTCGCTCCGGCGATGCCTTTTGCGCCAACTGCTGCGGTGTAGTGTGCACAGTGACAATATCACCCAGCGTGGGGCTTATAGTGATCACCGTTATTGGCGAGTGATGTATCTCCGCAGGTCTATCTATTGTGCGCACATAATTCCAGCTGGTGGATGGAGTGTGGATTAAAACAAATGTTATTAGATATCAACAAAGTGTGGCACTCACTTATTTAGGTCCCAAATAACGGCAATACCATCGCGCCCTGCTGAGACGGCAATCTTGAATTCAACCGATAAACGTATACTGGTTACCTCGTCGGTGTGTCGCAACAGTATTGTCGGTCCTGTCCATGAGAGATCGGCGCAATCGCGTTGTGGCGCATCGGCTGCTGCGCCGCCGGTAGTTGAACTCAGCAACGGTGTTACATTGCCAGTATCACTTTCATCGGAATAACTTTTGGTTGTAAGCTTGCGAAATGCCGAATTATATGAACGTCGCAGGCCACGTATATAATTTTGTCGATTCTTCACCGGTCGGCTATTATGCTCTGTGTTGCCACATTTGTATATACTTATGCGTCCCGATTTGTGTCCAAACCAAAGTTGATTGGAATTCGGATCAGCACCGCAGGCGGTAATATCATCGATAACCTGACTGCGTAGTATATTTTTCGGCTTCGTGTATAATTTATTTAACGGTTGTATACGCACAATGTGATCATCATAATCCCAAGAAATCACATTGAATGTATCGACCTCAGCACCTTGCATAATGCACGATTTCATTGGCAAGCCATAAACGGCGTTGGTATTATTGAATGAAACCAGATACTCGGCGCTGGGTATTTTATAGATATTACCAAGCGTCGGCGCTGGTAGCTGCGGTGAACCCAAGTAGACGCCCCACCTCAAGCCACGCACAGTGGGTAGCACTTCCTTAGCGCCCAGGCAATAGTTGAGTGTTTTCGTTTGTGGATGTGGATTTTTGAATAATTGCCGCGGCATTTGGCCATAGGTCCTAATCATGGTCTCAACAGCTCTGCGCTCTATTGGGTCCACTGTTATGGATTCCAAGAATGACGGATATGTCTGAAAAAGTAATTTAAATATTTAATTCACATTTGAAGTCTTCCTTTAGTGTTTGAAATTACCGCCGGGTGGAAAACATTTATTGCTTCCACAGCGCTGTCACCAGACTGTTTATAGCCGAATATCAGATCGATCCAATTATGCAGCTGATTGCGTGTCAACTCTGCTTCCAATGCCTGGCGATGTATGAGCACGAAAAGACGCGCATCTCGCAGACACCACGGTGGCAATTGTACGTCTTCAACGCGTTCGCCATTTTGTCGGCAGCCGAAATCGAAACGTTCGAAATTTTCAAAGATTTCCGGTAAGCAGAAGAATTCCGGTATCAGCTCTTTGACGTCTGTGGGGCTATCACGACTCGCCAAATTCCAGGTGGTATTTAATGAGTGAAAGGTACGATCAGGTAAGTCGAAATTATTGTCTGAAGAAATGGGGAATTTTAGTTTAATAAAAATGAAATAAATGTGAGTTCTTAGCATAAAACATTCCCTGGACTCAATATAGTAGGGAATCTTCGTTTTTGTAATGATGAATAAGAGTCTACAGTAAGTAGAAAAACTTAGATTTTATGCGCCTAAAATTATACTAAGAGTAATTTGTGACTGAAATGTACTTTTAAAAATACTAATAAGATACTGATCAACAACAATGAAAGGGACATTATTTTACAATATGTGACTCTGAAATAGATAAATGTATATTAAGGCAGTAGTCTGCTTACAGGCTTCAAAAAATCGATTTTTTTGTTTTGTTTTAAATCTCTTCCAAAACTATCCAAGAATATGTCTTTAAAATTCCAGAGGCCAATTCGACATATTTTCGAAGTTAGAGCAGTTTAAGTAGCCGAGCGTCAAGCAGGTGCGAATGCTCAGGCAGAACTTTAAAGCGCGTTTTCTCGAAAAAACCAAAGTGATCTAGTTTCAGTATTAAATTATCTTCTATTTAAACTAAAAAAGTTGGACACAAGTATTATTTAAACTACTTGTTTTGCAACTTAAAGTCAATTTTTTTTCTTAAAAAAGTGAATTTTTTTTCAAAAATTTGGAATTTTATAACTTCATTCATCATTCGGTATTTAGTTCATAAAGAAAAGAAACTTATAAAAATAAAAAAAAAATAGATTCGACTGTTTCAGACTCCATCACCGGCACCGATTTACAAGTGCATACTCCAGGCGCTCCAAACAAATACTTACAACTTTGAAAAAATTTCAATATTTTTTAATAATAAATATTGTTTTTTAAGCCTTAAATATAGTACACTATCGTCTTTAAATTCCGTTTACCGCAATCATTTCCTTCCCTTTCAAAAAAAATTGCTAAAAAAACGTTATTTTCGGTTTCTATAGCAGACTACAGCCTTAAGTAAAATAAATACAAAAAATGCCAATATTTACCTTGATATCTGAGAAAATAACTGGTAAAAGGCGGTACACGCACGAGGAAATGCAGTACAGTGCCAGAATTCGAATAATGCGAGCTATAATGATAAGGTTTTAGTGTCAAAGAACCCATGTTGGTCATCGTATTGTTGAGATACTATAAAACAGGAAAATTAAATTTTAGATATCACTATAAGATTATTCTGCAAAATATATACCGTGTAGGTGGTGATGTAGTGCTCCTCATTGTCCTCATGCTGCACCGCAACCGGTTTCTCCAACTTGCGAAAGTTCGTCTGGTCAGTCAAATCCAAAATATCCGACGCATAATTAGACAATATCCATGGAAATATGGGATATTGCATGAGATCATTATAAGTGCGACCGGCAATTTGATTCAGTGTCATTAAATACTCCCAATTGGTCAATAAACCCTCGCGCCACTGCTGCGTAATAACGAGTATCTTCGCTTGATCGGGATGCGTGACGATTTTATCACAAAATACATCGTACATAATTTTATAATCTTCCTGATTTTGTAGTGAGAAAAATAATGATTGATTTGTATCCAAAAATATTTCGAAAGCCTTCTCCTGATGCTGATAACGTTTCAACCAAATTTCACTTATACTCGAGATATCACAGTTAATATAGAAGTACTTGCAACGATATGTAGCCATAAAATACAGTTTATGATCGGTTATAATGATTTCACCATCAATCTCGCCATCGACGGGTAGAAATTTGGCAGGAAAATTATAAAGTATTTGCGAGTTGAGCGAAATATTGAGCTGTTGATCATAACTGGATAGTAGATATTCCAATGGACGCACATATTCGTTGGTGAAAGAGGCACTATTGTTCATTGTAATATCAGTGGTACGTAATTCTGTTGTGTTGTTGTAATAGTCCTCCATGAAAAAACGTTTATCGATATCCAAATGACAGCGACGCAGGCGCGTGTGTACTCTCGATGGGCCCTCGGTGTCATCTAACTCCCAAGAACTGGAGAGTGTACATGGAAATATAATTAAAATTTGCAGAACAAAAATAAATAAATAAAAATATATAAGAAATATAAAAAATATATAAAAAATATTAAAAAAAATAAAAAATTATTAAAAAATAATTAAAAAAAGAACAAAAAATTTTTAAAAAATATACGAACAAAAAAAAAATTTAAAGAAAATGTTTATAAAAAAATAAAAAAAAATTTAAAAAATAAAAAAAAATTTAAAAAATATAAAAAAATATTTCAAAAAAAAAATATTAAAAAAATAAATAAAAAAAGAAAATATACTTCGGTACATACTTTTCGGAACGCTCCTTTGAGTGCCATGGTGCACCTTCGTGTGTCATGCGTCGCACAATTCCTAACCACTTATTGTATATGCTGGCGTCGTCATAGTCTTTTAATTGATACATCAGCAGCTTGCGTTCGGAATTCTTGAATATCAAAAACTGAATTATTACCTTACACAAATAATTTATAACAACAGCGACCAACCTGCAGTTCCGCAACACGCCTGGTATTCAACATTGATGACTCAATGCAGCTCACAGCCAGCGACTCCAGACGATAAACGGTCTCTTCTAATTTTACTTTTTGTTCGGCCGCTATAGTGCTACGATTGAGCTCAATGCGCTCCAATTCACTCTCTAAATTCCACGTGGAGTCATGTTCGTTTATACCCAAATGCTTGCAGAGGCGCTCCAAGTTCGGCAATGGTTTCTCCAAATCCTCCAGCAGACATAACCACAAAAACGATTTGATTATCTTGCCATCACAAATGACAGGAGGCGAAAGCCCGGCTTGACAAGAGTTCCAAAGTGCATCGACAATGTAGGCGCGTAGTTCATGTGGACGCGATGGTTGCAGACCCCAAGCAATGAAATTGTTGCAACGCTGACTGGTGGCAATGCTGTAGGCCACAATCAATTGGAATAGTTCCACCTCGGTAACGCTTGGTGCGTACTTCGCATCGCAAATGGTGAAGAATTGTGCGCAACGATCGATTAGTAGACGCAATCGCTCCTTGGTCTCGGCGAGTGATAAATTGGAGTTGGGCAGCGCTATAACTGGGGTAGAATAATAGTAACGCTTATTAAAATTTTATATATAATATGTTTGTACCTTTGAAATTCTTCGGTTCGTTTATCGACTCGAAGAACATGCGTATCCATGCGTATTGCAGACGCGCTTGCGCAGAACGTAAATTCTTTATGACCGAACCAGTGGCACCCTCGTGCAGGAATGTCAGCATATTGAGTATATCCCAAACGTACTAAATACAAGAGAAGAGGTTAGGAAAATTAACTCCGCGGAAAACAGTTTTCACTTATACTTCGAGTTCGGCTTAATTGTGTCTACTTTTGATATCATTTTGATTTACATATTTTAAATACTTATTGACGGTAATTAATTACCGTTCTAATGACAGCCTGGTCTAAGAAACCGGAACGGATTCTAATTTTCAGTCAACAACATTCTTCAATGTAATATGGACAAGTAAGGAAAGGCCAAGTTAGGGTGCAACCGAAAATTTTATACTCTCGTAATTTATTGATGTAAATTTTATTAATATAACACACAATATGGACTATATATTCGGCATAAATCATATATAATATATGAGGGCTGAGGTAATTCCTAACCCGATTTCACTCATTTTCACCCCCAAGGTACACTATATCCAAGACTATACGCTCCCATAATTTGGCAAAGAGATCTGACATATGAAACGATATATAGGTACATACATATATGGGGGTTAGGGAAGTTATGACCCGATTTTAACATTTTTTTTACAGAGACACATTATTAACAGAAAAAGATTCGATGTGAATTACATTAAAATATCTGATAGATTTTTCGATATTTTCGGTGAAAAATTACCCTTAAGCACTGAGTTTTATGTGGGAAGTTGGCGTGGTTGTGAACCGATTTCACCCTTCTGGGTGTTGCGAAATTATTATGTACCAAATTTGATCGAAATCGGTCGAATAGTTCGCGAGATATGGTTTTTGGTCCAAAAGTGGACGACGCCACGCCACATAAGCTTTATATGGGAGGTGACCACTGTATATGTTTTCGGTTTTCGCCATTTTGTGGGCGTGACAGTGGTCCGATTTTGCCTATCTACGAAAGCAATCTTATGCTGCCAAGTTACACGTGTACTAACTTTCATTAAGATATCTAAATTTTTACTCAAGTTATCACTTGCACGGACAGATGGACGGACTGACAGACGGACGGATTTGAACTCTACTCGTCACCCTGATAATTTTGATAACATAACCCTAATCTAACTCGTTTAGTTTTATGAAACTATTATACTCTCTAACTCGTTTAGTTTTATGAAACTATTATACTCTCTTAGCAACTTTGTTGCGAGAGTATATATATATTTTCAGATGAAGTAAAAAAATGATAAATTCATCTACATCTTTCGAATTTAGCTCAGGATGATGAATGAATCTATATTTTCAATATTTTCATATATAAAATACCTTTATTTGTCCCGGCGATTTCAAAGACTTCTCGCCAATCTGCGTTAAAAGCACTACAATAGACTCCTCTATGACGGCATCAACAACACTAGAGCCCAAATAAAGATTGAAGAGTGACTTAATGCAGCAAAGCAGCAAACCGGCATCTATTAAGAGTTGTTGTTGTTCGCTTTCCTACAAAATTGAACGCCATTAAGAATTATTTACAAATAATTTACTTAAAAACAAACCATATTGAACATTTTGTAGAGTATTTTAAATGCTTTCGCCTTCAGACCGCCCTGATTGTTGGTCATATTTATGACAACTGAGAGTAGCGTATTAATGCCGAAGCGTTCAACGATCTGTAAGGTCATATCACAGTGCAAGATTTTCGTTGTGCTATAATAAACGCCGGTGACCCATTCCAAACAGGCCTCAAACATCTGCATATCGGTTGTATATATAGACATTTGATTTGCCAAGTGCTGAGGATACAAGTTCTTAACATGTTGGTTGATGTCACTTGACTGTAGGCGCTTCAGCAGCACGGCAAGTAATTTGATTATGGCCGTACGCACGGCACAACTGCTATTGTTGCATAGGACCAATATAATATCGACTTTAACATAATGCTTCAGGACCTGTGAATTGTAAAAATTTCAAATTTTGGTAATGGATAATATATAACGGATGATTTGTTATACCTCTTCTACAGCATTATCGGGTAAAAGACAGAGGAAATTTTTCAGCAGCGTTAACAGACCCTCCTGCAACGCAATAATGCCAGGCCAACTGTAGAAATCCGTCTTGACGAGCAATCGACTGCGACGTTGTTGCGTTGTGGCTGTTTGCGTTGTTGACACGACTATTTGTTGGTTAGTTAGCGCTTCTTTATCAGTATCGCTGCCATCAGCTGGCGCCACGCATGATTGTGTGCTGCGTTTGCGCAACTTCGGTGTCTCAGCATTTGCTAAATAATTAAGTGATGCGTGACGCAAACGCTTATGACTAATCCGATTCGGTGTATAAGCGGCTAATGAGTGTCTTCTCTCAGCATTACTCGGAGTTTGCTGTTTTCTCATTGGACTTGTTGGCGCATGCCTGTTGGGTGTTTGTTTGAATTTCATGCGCCAATTCTCCACATTAACTGGACTTAGCAAGCGCAGCGCTTTCTTATTCAAACGCGCGCAATCGGCCACATTTTCTAGGTTATCTTCGAGTTCGAGCAAATTGCGTTTGAAGGGCGAGCTTGTCGCCGCAATATGTAAACGGCGTAAACGTTTGATGCGCTCATTTTGCTTGGCATTCAAATCGCTTTTGTCGACACTCACTGTTGGTTTGGCGATGCCGGGACGTTCACGTTTCGATTTGCGGCGAAATGGTGTTGTGACGCGATCGAAGCTGGATACAGCCGTTGAACGCTCCTTCACCGGCGCCAGTGGTGTGAGTAGAAAATAAAATTTCGATCTATCATGTGTGATGTAACATTCGCTAGGCTTCTGCAGCAGCAGCGATAGCTTCATTATCTCATCCATGAGTGATGTGGATGGCGGCGAACCGGCGAAAACGGATAATATAGCAACAAAGGATTCGGCAGCACTTTTTGATATGTATACGGGATTTGGCGATTCGATTACATAAACTTTGCATAAATTCAGCAACTCTTTGAGGAGACCCGCTTCACTTAACTGTTCTAAATTTAAATCACGTTGTGGATGTTTCTCACGTGTCAACGCTAAAATGCAGTGAAATAGCATGTCCAGCACATCCGAGTGTTCGACGCCCGAACGATGCCAATCCGAGTAACGATGTAATATCGATATGATCAATTGTGGATACACAACGATAGCTGTTGTATTTTCGCAAATTTCCAATGTGTCACCCTTTTTATTGATAATCGCTTGTGAGCAGGCATTATTTAAAATGCTACGTAAGAGATGCACATCCTTCGTGCAACGATCGGTTTTCACCACATAACCTATAAGGCTCATATAGTTGATGCGTAAAAACTCGGCATACAATTGGGAATCGGATAAGGCTATATTTAGGAAAATATCCAATGCCATGTACTGCGACAATGAATTACTGCTCAGCTCCACAATCCTTGCGAATAAGTAAAGTTGCGTTGAAAGGCCACCGCATAGCAAAGTAGTGGCTTGAATGGAGCGTAAATGATTCTGTATCAGCTCACCGTACAAAATCAATCCATAAACGCGTGCGGCTGAAGATTGAAAAAAAAAATATTATTAAATTGTTTATCAAAAAAGGTGAAAATTTAGAAAAAAACAAGTAAGCAAGGGATAAGCTCGGGTGAATCCGAACATTTTATACTTTCGCAATTTATTTGTTTAATTTTAATAAGAGAGCACACAATTTTACTCACATATTCGGAATAAAGTCCACTAAAAAATTAATATATATACTATATGGGGCCTGGGGCATTTTCTGGACTGATTTCAACTATTTTTGCCACCAAGCTATACTCACTAAAGTTTGCCAAGATATTTCACATATTTATCGGTTTAAGCGGTATAAAGTCCTCCGGAAGTTTGAAAATCCGAATATGAGGTATATAGGGGATAGAGGTAATATTGGCCTGATTTTGCTCACAGACGCACCCTGTTAGAAAAAACACATCTGCTTTGAATTTCTTTAGAATATCTGAGAGATTTGCCGATATTTTCAATAAAAAATTAACCCCAAACTTCTAGGTCCTCACTTTCGACATCTGGGGTCTTGAAAAGTTATAGTTCGATGTTAATGAGTTTTATATATATTTGTGAAAAGTTTTGATCCGAGATCTTTAGGCGTCCCACTTTCCAAAAAAAAATAAATTGAAATATGCTCCTTCTTAGAACGATCTTTTAAATTTATGGGTTAGTTATAGCCCTTTATAGGTTTTCGGTTATCGCCATTTTGTGGGCGTGGCAGTAATCCGATCTATCTTCGAACTTAACTTTCTTATAATGCCAAGAAATACGTGTACCAATTTTCATCAAGATATCTCAATTTTTACTCAAGTTACAGCTTGCACGGACGGACAGATAAACATCCGGATTTTAACTCTACTCGTCACCCTCATGACTTTGGTATATATAACTCTATATCTCACTTGTTTTGTTTTAGGACTTACAAACAACCATAATGTGAACAAAACTATAATACTCTCTTAGCTACTTTGTTGCGAGAGTATAATAAACGAAAATTCAGAAATAAAAACTTCAAAACTCCACTCACCACTTGAGACGCTGCCTTCTTTAGCATTTACTTCATTATTAAAGCCCATTACAATATCCGGCGACTCAGCGGTGTAAACTAGTAGGCGTGACTCATACAAAGCACGCATTGATTCCGCGACATTACCGAAATTCGCTCTCTTCAGTCTACCCATATTGACAAAACCGTAATTGGGACGCCACGCGTTCACTTGCAGTGGCGCGAGCTCGGAAAAATCTGGACCCATAGCAGTTAAATTGGCTATGGTTTGCCATGCGTTGAATTTACAATTGAATAACAGTAAATTTGTTAGACTAAATGCTAGAGGATAGCCATCAACGGTGGAACGCGAATCGGTTGGAGCGCCCACATTATGCGCGCTGCCGGTGGCTGGCACACTATCACCAAGGCAAATGAGTTGAAAGGCATGGCTGCGCTGTAGAGCGCGTACATTACGAAAATGCAAATAGACAATTTCCTGCTCCACACCATCGACATAAACCTTCAACTCCAAGTGGTCTTGATGCGTGCACACACTAAATGCGATGTGTGTCCAACGGTTGCGCGCGAAACGAAAATGTCTCAGTGCAACCGATGCGGTCTCATACGATTGATTGTGGTTATGGTACTTAAAGAGATGCATATTGTTGAAACTGTTGAGTATGACGAGCTTCGTTTGCTTTAGCGCAACACGCAGCGTTGAAGGACTGCCGGCGCGGGGTGGTGAAGTCAACGGTGTGGGTGTGGTGTTTGCATTGTCGCTGTTGGTATGATTGGGCGAATCTCTTGGTTGAGTCTGATTTCGCTCCTCCAAATTTTCGTTCGTTGGTTCTGTTGGCGTTTGTGCTGCTGATGTTTGAGTGGGGATTTCTGCATTGGGTTTGCTTGTTTCAAACACTAACTTCATATCGCGATTGACATAAGCGCTCAGCAGCACTTGATTGGTGCCGATTGAAACGATGTGTGTTTTCTAAAGATAAAAAAATTTAAAAAACTCTACAAAATGTTACAAAATTCGCGCAAATTACACTTACATGACTATCTTCGTGTGTACTGCGTGCTTCCTCCTCCGTAAGTATCGATGAGGGTTTACTATTGTGTGCACCCTTCAGCTGCAGCCAAAGCGATAGTGTAAAACCGTCGTTGGACCACAGTCGCGCATGCGTTATGGGCATAATACAGGGTGTACGTGATAATGGTGTGTGTGTTTGCGCGTTTATATGCTGATTACGTAAGTGATCGATATCCATTGTTATGCGCTGATCACTGGTAGAGGTGCATTTGCCGTCTATAAATAAATAAATTGAAGAAAAATATTAAATAAATTGAAAAATAATATAAAAGAAAGGATAATATTAGTTTTGGTGTATAACTGTCTTACCAACTGTCACCGGAAATTCTAATTCCACCATTGCCTGAGGCTTTCGTAGTTTGTTGCCACAAATATGATTGAGATATTTTATTAAAAGATCCACAGGTGGATTCTTAGCGGCCAAAATATTAAAATAGGTGCATAAAACATCAGGCGTATTCACGTCCACAATTAGTTCCAATAAAGATTGTTGCAATTCTAGAGGAAAGAGATTGAAAAATTGAAAGAAATGGAGTACTTTTTTTTTAATTTATCTATATATAATATACAATTTTAATATTTTTAGTTATAGGTGTGCGACTTTACTAACATATTCAGCGCCTATTTGTAGGCAACGATTTTTATACTCGTGGCGTCGCCCACTTATGGGTCAAAAACCATATCTCAGGAACTACTCGACCGATTTCAATGAATGTCGGTATATAATATTTTCTTAACACTCTGATGACACGGATGGAAATCGGTTCACCACCACGCCTACTTCCCATATAACTCAATTTTGAATTCCATTTGATTCCTTCACTTTATAATATATTCATTATGATCCAATGAAGATAGCGGTATAAAACGTTATATAAATACTGTATTTGGGGTGAGACATCACTTGTGAAAGAATTGTCGAGATTTGGCTATAACTGATATGCCTCGGATATCGAATATGAAGAACTCAGTGCCTTAGGGTAATTTTTCACTGAAAATACCGGTAAATCTCTCAGTGTGTTCCTGTGGCAAAAATATTAAAAATCGGGATCTAACTTCTTCTAGCTCCCATATACCTAATTATAGGTTTTTCAAAAATACGGTGGGCTTTATTCCGCATATATCGGTCATTTTGTGACAAGTTAAGTGATGGTATAATCTTGGATATAGTGTACCTTGGTGGGTATAAGAGTGAAATCGATTCACGATTTTTATACGACTCGGATTCAGTCAAATTCTTCAAATATAAAGATCAAACATTTTCTAAGTCTAAATTTGCACTGAAATGTAATCCAATATAAAAACCAGAAAAAAAGTTTGTATACGAACCTCTCAAACGTGGATCACCGCATTTCAGCACTGGCGCAAAACCACGCAACAAAAACAGCGAGTCTCCTATACTCGCACGTATCACAAACAGCCGATTTGCCAATTGCACCAAACACTCACACCAACCCAACGGATTGGCGATACATCTCTCCGATAGTTCAATTAGAATTTCCACAACCAAATGACAGAGACCATCATGCAGCAAGTGAGTACGATAGCGCGAACTCGGTTGAAATGAGTTCCAGAATTCGGCTTTATCCAATTCAGTCTCCGATTCGGAGATTTCCGGTATCTCACCATCGGCTTCGTAGCCCTCATCAGCCGTTACATAGTTGGTATCATTCTCATTCTCACTCAACTCCATTTCACTTTCACAGAACAACGACATACGCGTGGAGAAATAATCTGCATCGCCACTTTCGGCAGACAACTGTCGCTTGGGCGCCGCTGTGCGCGGTGTGGTCACATTGCTGTGCTTGGACTGTGTTCTTGTGCTGTTGAAGGAACGTGCACGTGGTCGTAACGGTGATGGCAATACCGTTTCTTCACTAGCGTTGTTTTCCAAAGCCTTGTTGCTGCTGCTGCCATTCAAATCGTTGGCGATTGCGGTTGGCGTTGTGTTGCTGTTGTTGTTGGTCTGCTCTGCAATTTTCAGCAGACTTTGTAGTGCTTTTACCACAGCGTTTTCGCGTGAATGCTCTTCGTGATGCGCTGCAGCTGGCTCATTGCCGGCTATGGTGTTACTCAATATCACTGCCTTCAGCTTTAGCAAATGCTTTTCCATCGTTTGCGCTAGAAGTGTATCAAAAAATATGTGTTTTCCTTATTAATGTTGTAATGCTTTTAATATTTATATTCTGAATATAATTTGCATTGTGCGCGGCTAGATAAGATTAGGACTAACTTAAAGGTTAAGTTGTTGTGGGAAATGTGTTGTTGTTGTGTGCTTATCTTAAAGATATCTTAGCGATAGTGTAAAGATATAGGATGCTTTGCGCTGCAACTGCAGAGAAATTGTGTGTATGGAGTGCACACAGTTGCGTTGAAAAGTATTCGAACTAAAGAAAAAAATACAATGAACAAATAATGTTTACAAAAGTGAATCTCAAAAGCCTTAACATTGAGCTCTAGTCTTACATTATTTGTCGGTTTTCTTATATGAGGTTAGGGATGGTAGGCTGATAATTAATGTGGTACCGAAAATAACAATCCCGAAATTGCTAAACCCGAAATACTAAAAAGTATTTTTTTATACTCTCACAACAGAGTTGCTAAGAGAGTTTTATAGTTTTGTTCACATAACGGTTGTGTGTAATGCCAAAAACTAAACGAGTTAGATATTGGGTTATATGTATATATTAAAGTAAGAAGGTTGAAGAGTAGAGTTGAAATCCTATCTGTCTGACCGTCTGTACAACGGATAACTTGAGTAAAAATTAAGATATCATGACGAAACTTGGTACAAATGTTCCTTGGGACCGTGGAAGGGTCACTATCGCTATAAAGTTATGAAAATTTGTACAAGGATCACATTATTGAGAGGCATATTTGGATGTAAGTTTTTTGGAAAATATGGCGTGGCCCCGCCTCCTAGTTTTTTGGTTTTTGTACATATCTCGTAAACTACTAAAGCTATGTCAACGAAAATCTCTAGAGTCGTGTCTTTCAGGCACTTCCTTATACATTCTGAAAATAGGTGAAATCGGATTATAACCACGCCCACCTCCCATACAAAGGAACAGAAAACAACACAAACTTAAACTGTACAGAAGAAATGTCAGAAAGCTGCACTCAGTTGGAAAATTGAAAATGGGCGCGGCGGCGCCTACTTATGGGGCAAATACCATATCTCAGGAGTAGTTCCTGAAAGTGCTTCGACTCGACAGTGCCTAAGGGTAATTTTTCACCGAAAATATCGGTAAATATCTCACGATATTTTAATGTAATTTAGAGGAGATCTTTTCCTTCTAATAGTGTGTTAAAGTCATAACTTCCCCTAGCTCCCATATACCTTATATTCGGATTATCAAACGGAGGGCTTTATACCGTATATATTGGTTAATATGTGAGATCTATTAGCAAAATTAAGTGAGCGTGTGAGTCTTGGATATAGTGTATCTTGGTGGTGAAACTGAGTGAAATCAGGTTAGGAATTACCTCAGCCCTCATATATTATATGATTTGGGCTAATAGAGAGAGGGTTAAGTAATTGATTTATATAGGCTTAAGCTTTAGGTAAATACCAAATTTGACCTAAAAACCAAAATCATCATGAATTTGCTCCAAACTTACATAACCTTTCCTTTTGTGCAATATATTTAATAAGAATAGCGCAATCTACAGAACTTTTTCAATCAAAAATCTAACAAAGTGGCAAACATAATATTATTATTAACATTGCAAACAAATATATTAAATCACGTCTGTCCCGATTGGTATAAAACACATCTCTAATTGCCGCAAACACTTGTGTGGCTTCGAAGCATGCGTATGTACTATTTAACAACTTAAACATATACGAACATATGTATATATGTATGCGCTTGCGTGCAAAGCTATTACCACATTTCAAAATCATGTATGACTACCCTGTAGGAAAAAATACAACATAGTCATGAAAAATGAAATTATAATATAGTTGCCATTTGGGGCACTAAAAGATACCAAATGTTATGAAAGTCAAAACGAAACAAGCATTATCATCTGAGTAAATGTAATAAATAGAGTTCTCTAATTTTCAAAAAATAAAAAGAAAATTAAAATCAGCTAATTTTCAAAGATTTTCTGCAATCATTTAGGTTCATTTTTATAGATTTTTTTCTCTTTCTATCGAAAGTTTTGTTCTAAAACAATATTTTTAGGTAAGGGTCTATGTGAATTAAGGTTTGGTATAGTATATCTTATTAATTGATATATTTTTTTAAACAAAGAGTATTGAAATTAAACACAATCTAAATAACAAAAAGATCAAATTAACTTATATTTAGATTTATATACAGTTGAACTTCCATACTTCGAACTTCTGTAACTCGAAATTCTCCATAACTCGAACTCTTGAATTGGCAATAGAAGTCAAATTTCATACAAATTACCTTCCTTAACTCGGAAGTCTCTCTAACTCGAAGTTTTTTTGTGGATTATAGTGATACGAGTTAGGGAAGTTCAAATGATTTTCAAAGAACACTATTTTGTCTTTTGGGTCTTCAAGCTATTTAAAGAACCACCAATTAACAATTCCTACACAGCTCATTATGGAAGAACTTTAATTTTCCCTACAGGGCTATTGATATTTCGCAAGGATAATTTAGAAATAAATTAAAGTTATTAAGTTACCAGTTGGTTGTATTTTACTCAAAATCTACGTTCACTAAATGACTTTTCAAGTATAATATATGATATATGATTTTAACAGACAATAATATAACAACCGTTACTTACCGCCTTCGTCTTTGAAACTTTTGATGCTAATGGCCATTGTAGTCTCGAAAAGCCTTAGCAGATAACGCTTACTATCACTACTATTTTCGAGCAAGCAAATAAGATTCGAATCGATTTCTGGCTCACACGCACTATTGTTTAAATCGGTTAACGAACCCGTTTTGCTGGCACCAAAAAATGAGCCGAGTACACTGAAAAATTTCGCAAATATACTTATGCCAATACTAAGCACGGCCGCATTCGTTTCTGGACCCGCTACAAGCATGGACGTAGATAAGGCGTTGGCAGCACAGCTCCAAACTGATGTGGGAACGAGCGCATCCACACTAACAGCATGCAGTGTTGTAGTTGTTGTTGTTGCCGGTAATATTGTATTTTGTGTTACACTTGCACTTTGCTGATTACGTACATCGAATATGACAACACTTTCGTTAATTTCTGCGTCATCAATACTTTGCAAATCTACAGTGTATTTTGTTGAATGCTGACTTTTTAATTTGTCTAAAAATGTGAAATTATATGCTTCTGCATAACGCTGTGTGTGTGCGTTTGCGACAAAACTGCAATCGCTATTCGTTAAACTTGGAATCGCCGCCGATGTTGCGCTAAAGGCGTCAATTGTTGACACATGCGCTGCAATCGATGAACTAATCGAACCAAACGTTTGTTGTAGCGCATCTACTTCGATGCTAGTGAGCAAATATTCCAGTGAACTTGACAAACAAGCGTCTTCTTTGTTGGCTTCGGCGCTGATTGCATTGTAGTGTGCGTCTTGCATTGGCGTTGACGTGCCCGTATTGGTGTTGTGTTGTGGCGACGATTGTGTGCGTTTTGTAGGAATACTCGAAGATTTGCATTGCGAAAGTTGCAAAAATGTGCTCAAAGCATTATAATTTAGTAAGAGAATGTCGTCAATCGTTTTGCCAACATACAATTCGCACGTAACAAAATCCTTTACACTCCTGCTTTGCGCTAGTGAGTCATCAGGTTCAACAGTTGGCGCATTACACTTATTTAAATTGTACATAGACGTTAATGCGTTGTAGAAACATTGACTGGTCTGCAGCAGCTCGTGTATAAATGACCATTTGAGCGCTGTTACATATAAAATGTCAACCGCATTCATTGCGTCCGCTTTTTCCACCAACTTTTTAGGCGACAATTCGCACGCTTCGTTGTCAATTTGTTGATTGAATGTTAACGCATTAAATTGAAAAGCATTGTAGGCGCTGCTATTCAGTAACAACATAATGAGGCGACGACTCAGCAGCATTTGCTCTTGATTACTTTCGCCCAAAAAGGTTACATTATCAATACCAATTTTGATCAGCTCACATATGCTATGCACTAACGGTGGCTCATAGTAGAGATCCTCCAAATGCATTATGTTTTCTTCGTTGTAAAACGCCTTAATCAAACGTATATCGCCACCCAAATAAGCAACAAAAATATTCAAACAATCTTGTAAGATGACCAAAGTAGTCATGGGGCCGTCGGCTGTACGAGTTTCACTATCCGGAAATGATATATTGATATGTGAATTATTTGTTGTTGTTTCTGTTGCGTTTTTAGACTCGCTGCTTTTATTTGCTTTACGACTTTGCAACATTTCCACTTTGAATTTGCGAAATGTGGGCAATATGACCTCAGCCAAAATACCCGCAGCCATATCGCTGCTCAATGTATCTGATATGTTTTTTAAATGTTTTAACAGCAGTTGCAATGCCAACATTTTACTGTCACCACACTCCGCGGTGTTGAGCTCAACATGCAGCTGCTTGTACAGCTGTAAAATCTCCTTGCGAAACTCAAGCGACTTCAGTTTTGTATCACATTTGGCACAAGTATCCGGCGCACGTTTATTGTACACACCATGATCTTGCGTGAGGATAGTATAAAGTATGCGGCGATGTAAAAATTTATAGGTACAATTTTGATATAAAGGCGTTAGTTGCGAAATCATATGCAAACACGACGCATAGGTATCGATTGTATAGTGACAACAACAAATGCCGATGCGTAATAAATAGCGCACAGCATCCTCTTGCATATCGACGCTGATGTGGGGTAGCAAATTCAGCAAGGTGCCCTGAAAGTAGCAGCTTAAGGTTGGCGCTTGTGTGTGACAATGCGCTTGACGCAAGTGGCGACAACGTCTACGCGCACTCCCACCACCATTCGTATAATTGACATTGTTCTTGGACTGCTGTTCATGCTTGAAAAGTTGTTCGTTGATCTTAAGCAGTGTTCGAAAAGTTAACTCAGTGAGCATGCGCGCATCAGCATTCACAACAGCAATGTTTTTCAACTTCTGCAACACTTGCTGGAATGTTTTAATGCTTACATCAATCACCTTCTCATCGATGCACTGCAAATCATTTAGGCTGCTCTTATTGCCACCAATTATATGCGTTCCCTTAGATTTATTGAGACGCATTATGATATTTTGTAGCGTGTAAAAGAAAACATAATTGCTGGCGCTGAGAAATTCCAAACCAAAATCCAATGTTGAGTAGTTGCCATTCTCCGTTACATTTTCACATTTGATTTCTGTAATTTCCATAGCATGCTTTTTCAATATGACCGCCAACATGTTGAAAATATTTTGAAATTGCAAAACATTTATGCTGGCTGTAGCATTGAATATATTATTAATACAACGTATTGTAAGCTGTAGCAGTTCAAGTTTGATTGTGTTGGCATTCTGTCTGGTTGCATAAACAACATCATCACAACATAAACATTCCAATGCGAAATTTAATGAGATCACTGATACTGATTGACTATTAAGATTATCTTCACACTCGTTTGCCACACATTTCGCCATTATTTGTACGAGTAAATAGGCGATTTCGTCGCTGCTCACAACACTATTACTAAATGTCTTAAATCTCTCCTCGTGCTGCTGCTGTGCATCTAATAAAACTGTCTCCGACTGTGTTTCACAATCCAAAATGTGTGCAGTGCTATGCATGTCGACACCGGACAACTGTGTTGGCGCAATACTACCGATGACAGTTAGTATAGAAAGCGGTGTATCCAATATAAACTCCTTCGTATTCCATTTGCAATTCGGAAACAATTTGCAACAAAGATTGCAAAGGCCCTTTTGTGAAGCGATAAGCTGTGGAAAAATTCCGTTTAGTAATAGTAAATAAACATTAAAAGCAGCATAAAACATACCTTATTGTCTACGCGTAAAAGAAAACGCAACAAATGCTTGCCGATGTGATTTGTTAAAAATTGCCGCAAAGCAATAATTTTACTCCAATCACTTGGTGCATTTAATATCAACTGAAATGGGAGCGAATTTTAAATAAAAAATAATTGTATAAAAGCAATATAACAAAAGTGTTTGCTTACCGGAGTAAAACTTCGATTTGTCAGTAAGGAATTCGTAGCGTTCGTGTTGCTTATGCTTATCTCCCTTTGTACTAGGTCAGTACTACTATCACATTCAGCTGTTTGTAAAGGAATTGATAAGTGAGATTCGTTGATGATGTTACAAACTGTCTCCAAGAGGTAGGAGGTGATCTCTTCGGGTATATTGTGTATGAAACTAAAAGAGCAATGAAATGCAGAAATTTAATTAGCAGCGCATGACAGTAAAGGCACAAGCAGATATTAAAATAAAAAGAATTATTTAAATAAACACAATTAAAATATATTAATAATGTAGCAGTAACCTTTTTATTCCCTCCGATTGCAATGTGTCCTCCTCTACATATTGAAAATAGAACAGAAAAAGTTCCATCCAATGCAGCTGAAACAAAAGAATGCTTTATCAACTGAATGTACACATTATTGTAAGTACTCACTTTAGCTGCATTGTCATCGCCGGCATTTTGATAATTTTTCCAAATAGTAGTTAATGTTTCCAGCAGCAAATAAGCACTGCACTCCGCCTGCTCGCTGGCCTGCTGTTCCATTATTTGCACGTATCACATCAAAGCAGTAGTCGAATGTATTAATTTGTTTAGTAATTGTAGTTTTGTTGCTTTCGATTTGTATTGGCATCTGTTCCACTATTAGTTGCTAATTTAACATACACTTTCGCAAACGTTCATTTAGTAAATATCTGAGAAGAGAGCTGAAATGATTAGGACTAGGAAAAGTGAAAGTATTATTAATGTAAATTTGAGCACATACGCGAACTATCTGCAAATATGTGCTTAAATATACGTATAATTCGATTTTGTAATCTTTAAGCAGATGCATTTGATTTATATACAGTTATATGTTGCTTACAAGTGTCGTATATTTATTTAAAACCACTGCGGTACACTTGCTAACAGTTACTGAGCTGCTGTTTTCGAGACTCAACAAGCGCGATTTAATCAACTATAAACTATTGCATCTGTCCGCTGCACTTGCAGATTATTTACTTTCTTGATGGATTAAGAGAAGCAACGTTATCACCTAGTCACAGCAAGGGTGATTGAAACACATTAAAAGCACTGTTCTTGCATTTATATGCATATGTATGTATGTATGTACGCAAAAAGATGTGGGTGCATGTGCACTCAAAATAATAATAAACACAAATGCTGCAATATTCAATAAATTAAATATCTAATATTTGATATAAAGCTGTATTTCATTGTTTAGAACCAATAAATTATTATTAAACAATTTAAATAATGCATATTTAAATTAGTCCCAATCAGATGTTTGTAGTCTATGGGATTTTAGTATAAGTAGATTAACGGCGTTGTGGCAACTCTAGTTCAAGAGCAAAATATAAACAAGTCTAATCGGATAAAATCAGCAGGGCATAACCAAGTTTTTTCAATTGGCAATTGCGTAGTAGAACCACTTTTTCACAAATTTCAGCTATAATTATTCCATATACTGCTTAAATGTTCATAATCATAAGAACTGTTGTTCAGTTTTTTGCACTAAAACGGTACTAGTTCTTTTACCTCGTCGTGCTAAAATTCGTATCGCCCCGAACAGCTGATTAGCGTTTATGTGTATGCAAACGAGATATTATTCGATTAGTAATGAAGTTAACTGTTTGTTTCTTTAAAGCATACAACTTTTAAACACTTGTTTTCCTATTTTATAAATAAATTTTAACAAACAATGCAAGTAATCTTGCGTTTGGTTGAATTTGACAGGAGTAGTGCAATTTTGTTTTAACTTTTTCGAGTGTTACCAGATGAATTGGATACTAAGTTTGCGCAAACTAATATCGATAGTTCTATCGGCTTGAATTAAATTAATTCGATACTAATTAAATTAAAATTAGAGATATAAATGTTAGTAATGCAGTAAAACCTGTAAAGTTGGACACTCATATACTTTGGACCCTCGCTCAAATTGGACAAAATGTTCTATACCAACATAATATAGTACAAACAATCATTTCTTCATAACATGGACACTCGCGTGACTTGGACAAAAAGTGCTGAACCGCAGGTGTCCAGCTCAGACAGGTTTTACTGTATCCCTATGGTCGGATCATTTCGAAATAGCTCGTTTCCTGCGCCTCTCGTTGGACGAAATCGATGACAATCATTTTTATGTTCTCTCTCTAGACAGGTTTCGCAACAACAACTATGAGAAATTGACCTTATTACAGAATCACAAAACAGCACCAGAACCTATTTGTCTTTTCGGCGCTGTTTTATCGAAAATAGCTAAGTTTTTTATAAATTTTGTAAAATTAAAGCGCTTTTGCCGAAGAAATTTAGTCTATTATATAGAAGAAAAGTTAAATAAGTGACTTACTGAAAGTATGGGCTAATAAAAAATATAGCAAAATGCTGGAATATTGTTGTTGTAGCGACATTCCAAAATCAATTTGAAGAATGCTGTCAGTTACTAATGCTTAGCCGGATATTTATTCGGGTCCGCTTCGTTTACGGTAATCCTACTCTTGTGGCAAATGCACAGTTTAATAATTGCCCATCGCTATTACAGATTATTTTGAATAAATAAAAAAACAGTTATATTTCTATGGCAGTATTAAAGTTATCGATAGCATTGTGAACTAAAATGTATCGATTATTTAATTTAATACTTTTATATATCGATTGTGTTATTCAATTCCTGATTGTAGAATTTGAAAATTTAATTTTCTCCTTTATTTTATAGTCCCGTTTATGTTTCTGCATATTTTTGATATGTTCTGCATAAAATTATAACCAACTATATAATTATACATATTTATCGAAGAAAATTATTTTATCGATACCTTAAAATAAATCGTTTGTTATTATTAGAGTAACTAGTTTCCACACATCACTAATTTTTGATAATTAAGCTCGCAAAATATAGAGCTTTTATGCTAACCAACTATTATTCCAAGTGGAACACATATTTAGTACTTCTGTCGCGCTAAAATAGTCTTGTTCGGCACACACGACTGATTAGTAAGGTTTTTATGGTTGAACCGTATTATTATTTTATTTTTTAAATACATTTTTTGTTAAGTATATTGTAAACATGTTGGTGCAACAGTTGCGTAAAGTGTTGACAAACAATACCATTTACAGACAGCAAGCAATTAAGGTGAGTTTTTTTGGTGAACGCCGGTGTTTTTGTGAGAATAATTTAAGGTGCAATGCTTATAGAAATTATAAATTTAAATATGCTAAATAAATATATGTATATGTTGTTGTTGTAATTGTGTGTTATAAGCGGTTAATGTCAAAATAATGTGAACTTTTCGCCGTGATTTGCGAAAATCAGCTGAGGCGCTATCTGCAAACGCAGCAGGTACTTTCTTTTTACAAACTTTTTAATCTCCATTATTTTATTGAAAACGCTACTTTGTTTGATTTTCTAATCACTTAATTGTCATTTGTTGCTACAATGCATATATAGTTTTTATAATCTGTGCCCATAAATAACTTATTTAAACAACAATATCGGTGCTAAAATTACTGTGCATGTGTGTGTGTGTGCAGAGAAGATAGCACTCGCACTCTCTTAATTCATAGGGGGCAATCCGGTTGTTGTTGTTGTTTTTGCAACCGTTCTAGTTATTTTTGTTTGTGCAGTCGTATTATTTTCGCAAAAACAATGAATTTAAGAGAAATGAAAGCGCATATGTACATATATAAAAAATGTTGTTTTATTTTCTTAAATATTTGCATACATACATACACATAGGTCTGCATAAATATAATAAAATATAAGTAAATAAGTTTGTAAATACGCTTGAGTTAGTTTGGTGTTGCTTCTATTATTTCATATTTAAGTAAGACGAAAAAAAAATCGTGTATTTACTAAAAATGTGTTTCTGCCAACAGTTTATGGCCATAACGGAATTTAATTTGCATATAAATTAGCACGCAAGTTATCAGTATCAGAATTGTCATTTTGCGGTTATATAAACTAAGTGGATAGTTAAACAACATGACAATTTATTTTGCGTTTATGTACATACAAACATATGTACATATATCCGAGTACATTATGTATATGTATCCACTTCATTTAATTAATCTAATCTAATTGTGATCATCCCACAGCCGTGCACGTCACAAGACCCACGTAGGTGAAATGAAATTCCCATTTTTGACACGAATATCTCAATTTATTGATAAATTCTAAAGCGTTATAGTTGTGTACAAACCACTTTGCTGTCAGCACTTATTTATTGATAGGTACGAGTATTTGCCCACACTTAAACTGGCAAAAATATCCATAAATATCTAAATAAACAGCCAACACGTATTGATAATAAACTTCTGTATAGAGTTTCCCTAATTGCCCAGATGTTAGTTGCACGCAAAGGTAAACGCTAGATGTAATCGTGTAATGTAATACTGGAAACTAGAATTTCAGGCGTCATTATTTAGTTTTACAATTTCTTTTTATTAAAATTTTTTTTTGATTTTTTTATTGAAAATTATTATTTTTTTTATTAAAATTATTTTAAATTTTTTTTAATTTAAAATTTTTATTTTTTAAATTTTTTTATTTAAAATTATTATTATTTTTATTAAAATTATTTTAAATATTTTTTAATTTAAAATATTTATTTTTTAAATTTTTTTATTTAAAATTATTATTATTTTTATTAAAATTATTTTTAAATTTTTTTTTAATTTAAAATTATTATATTTTTAATTTTTTAATATTGAAAATTATTATTTTTTTATTAAAATTATTTTTAATTTTTTTTTTAATTTAAAATTATTACTTTTTTAATTTTTTTTTTTATTTAAAATTATTATTTTTTAATTTTTTTATATTGAAAATTATTATTTTTTTATTACAATTATTTTATTTTTTTTTTTAATTTAAAATTATTATATTTTAAATTTATTATTTTTTAAATTTTTTTATATTGAAAAATATTATTTTTTTATTAAAATTATTTTTATTATTATTTTAATTTTTTTTATTTAAAATTATTATTATTTTTTTTTATTAAACATTTTCTTTTTAATACTTTAATGTGGATTACGATCGCGTTTAAGGAAAAATCCCAAATTTTAGTCGCACCTTAGTAACCGTTATGGACCCTTATTTATAAACGTCTAAAGCTTAACTTTGCAGCATTCTTCCAAATACATTTGAGAGAGTATTTTATACCATCACGATAACAACAGTTTATCATTATTTAGTTTTACAATTTCTTTTTATTAAAATTATTTTTAAATTTTTTTTTATTAAAATTATTTTTAATTTAAAATTATTATTTCTTTATTAAAATTTTTCTGTTTAATATTTTAATGTGGATTACAATTGCGTTTGAGGAAAAAATCCCAAAATTTAGCAAGTCGAGCATTCCTCACCGTTATGGACCCGCATTTATAAACGGCTAAAGCTTAAGAACTTTGCAACCTTCTTTCAAATACATTTGAGAGAGTATTTTATACCATCACAACAACAACAGACCATTATTTCTTCGTTTTCACCACAGCGGTCTGCCCACGAAACCGGTATGGACTATATGGGATTTGGTTTACAGTTTCACCTAATATTCTTTTACCTATGAATTTGCACTCGAAAACAATAATAAAATTTTCCAGAACAGAGCAACTCAAGAGAGAGTGTAAATACAACAATAAAATTCTATATCCGCTTTCTATTTTCTCTCTCTCTCTCACTCCCTCTCTTTCTCTCTCTTTCTCTCTCTCTCTCTCTGACATTATGATTATTACAGTATATTCGATTATTATGCCAGTTGTTTGTTCGATTCGACATTCGCAAAATTTTGATTTTTCGATGTCTGTTTTTAATTAATCGGTAGGGAATATTTAGACCTTTATTTAGATGTTTTTAATATGATCTTGTCTTCGCTACACTATATATATATAGCCATGATTCTTATTTTGGTTTACTTGGTAAAATACTGTAGAAAGTTAATCTCTCAGCAAGATCCCAGATACCCAATATGAGTACCTTAGTGTTAATGCTGAGAATATCAGTAAATCTCTGAGATATCTTATAGAATCTCAAGAGGTATATTTTCCAAATAATAATGTGCCTCTGTGACAAAAATAAGTGAAATCGGGTCTATACTTTCTCTATAGACGGATTTTCAAACTTCCGGATGTCTTTATACTATATATTTTAGTCAATATGTAAGATTAGTAATATTAAGTTAATGTGTAATTTTGAATATAATGTAGTTTGGAGGCGAAAATGGGTGTAATCGGTCCAAGAATTACGCCAGCCCCAACATATATTATATACAGTTGAATAACTTGAACTTCTATAACTCGAAGTTCTCCATAAATCGAACTCTTGAATTGGCAATAGCGTTTAGAAATCAAATTTCATACAAATTTCCTTCCCTAACTCGAATTTCTATAACTCGTAGTTCTCCATAACTCGAACTGTTGGCAATAAAAGTCATATATGATACAAATTACCTTCCCTAACTCATCATTATGTTGTTTTTCATACCGAATACTGGTCTATAGATCAAGTTGAGTTATCTTAATAAAATTACGTAGAAATATTTTCTCGAGTATAAACTTTCCTCTAGCCCCAAAATACACCAGATAGTGTTGAAATCGGTCTAAACTTTGATCTAGTCCCCATTAAACTAGTATGATAAAGATTTACTAATATCTTATGAATTGCGAGTGTATAACTTGTTTTTTTTTATATATATTAAATTTATAGTTCCTTCCAAAGGTGACATTGGATAATAATATTTACGATTATCTTTATAATAGTGGTATCTTGTTGAATATAACGTTAATCGTTTGATTTACAATAAGCTTGTGCTTGTGCTCTAAAACCAACGATTTTAACCTATAAAAGATGAAATCAGTTTAGTTTTGATGAAGTAAAGAGTGTACAAGTATAGACCTCCGTGTAAAATTAATATGGTCAATTTTATTCCAATAAAGACTATTTCCGATCTTGAAAAAAAAAAATATTCAAATCAATTTCACCAATCAACCTATAGTGTTTCAGTTCCATAAAAATAGTATTTTCGCATTTCTTTCAGCTCACTGCCTGCTACGCCACCCATGTTAAGAGAACGAAGATCTTCGAAAATGCCGCGGCCGCCGTTGCGGATATACCAGATGGTTCCAAAATCTTATTCGGTGGATTTGGTGTATGTGGTATACCTGAAAAATTAATTGATGCCCTGCGGGATAAGGGTGTTAAGAATATAACTGGCGTTTCAAATAACGGAGGTCAGTAGCGATTTACTGTTAAATGCTTTGCATGCTAATTTGAAAATCTGTCTGCTGAAATAGAACGCTGGAAATAAATCCTGGAACTTTCTGATGACATTGACCTATTTTTTTCAAGTGTTAAATATCAAATATCTATACTTTCAGGTGTCGAAGATTGGGGTATCGGCATACTTATTCAAAACAAGCAAATCAGTAAAATGATCGCTTCGTATGTGGGTGAAAATAAAGAGCTAGTACGGCAATATCTCGCTGGTGATTTGGCCATTGAATTGACGCCACAGGGCACAATTGCTGAGAAAATCAGAGCTGGTGGTGCAGGTAAGTGTCACGTAAAATAAAAAATAAAATTCATCCAAAAATTTTCAATATTTTTTTTATTAATTTATAACAGGAATTCCGGCATTCTTCACGCCCACCGGTTATGGCACGCTCGTACAAAAGGGTGGCGCACCCATTAAATATGGCAAAGATGGCAAGGTGGCGGTGGCCAGTAAACCAAAACCGGTGCAGACATTCAATGGCAAAGACTACGTGATGGAAGAATCCATTTTCGGTGATTACGCGATTATAAAGGCGCACAAAGCGGATCCATTTGGCAATTTAGGTGTGTATTTTTAGATTTATTAAAAATTAATATTTTTAATTAATTATTTAATTTTTTACACATCCAGTTTTCAACAAGTCCGCACGCAATTTCAACGCGCCAATGAGTCGCGCGGCTAAAGTCACCATTGTTGAGGTGGAAGACATTGTACCAGTTGGCGCCTTAAATCCCGCTGAGGTGCATATACCCGGCATCTATGTGGATCGCATAATTAAGGGTCACAACTATAACAAACGTGTGGAACGTCTGCGTTTGCGTGATAGTGGCGACACGGCAAAATCCAGTCCAGGACAGGAGTTACGTGAACGCATTGCCAAGCGTGTGGCTTTGGAATTCCGCGATGGCATGTACGTCAATTTGGGCATTGGCATGCCAGTGTTGTCCTCCAATTATATACCGAAAGGCATGAATGTGTTGTTGCAATCCGAAAATGGTATCTTAGGTTTGGGACCATTCCCAACCAAGGAACAAGTTGATCCCGATCTAATTAATGCGGGCAAGGAGAGTGTCACCGTTGTGCCTGGTGCTTCATATTTTGGTTCCGATGACAGTTTTGCCATGATACGTGGGGGACATGTCGATATAACCATACTCGGTGCGATGGAAGTGTCCGCAACTGGTGACTTGGCCAATTGGATGATACCCGTGAGTTGTTGATGAAGGAAGTATATCTATCTATTTTATAAAAAAATCTATATAACTGTCAACAGGGTAAACTTGTGAAGGGTATGGGTGGCGCTATGGATTTGGTAGCAGCTCCTGGCACCAAAGTCATTATTACAATGGAACATAATGCCAAGGATGGTTCACCCAAAATTTTGGACAGATGCACATTGCCTTTAACGGGTCAAGGCATAGTAGATTTGATTATTTCGGAGAAGGTTTGTTTCCAAAAAATTTATTTCAACTATATAGAAACCGTTATAATTTTATATTTTTCTTATTCACTCAGGCTGTCTTCTCTGTGGAAAAAGGCGTCGGTTTGACTTTAATTGAAATTGCCGAGGGTTTATCAGTGGAAGATCTGAGATCTTGCACCGGTGCGCAATTCGAAGTTTCGCCCGATCTTAAGAAGATGGCTCAAATCGATGAAAACTAAATATTATGTTGTGTGCCTTACTTGCTTAATTACTGTCGTGTATTTGTAAAAGAACTGCGTAATTTTGTAAGAGTTCGTGTTAAGTGTTAGAAAAAGTCAAACTTCATAGTGATACGTCTGCATTTATATTACTAAGTAAATTGTATTTGGTATTTTACACGATGTTGAATAAAAAGTAAATATATTTTTTTACCACCACATCAGGAAGTGCGAAGAGAAAATAGTGTATGGAAATCCATTGTAGATACTAGAGATTTGTTCTATTCATCACTCTCGAAGTTTTAAAGGATTCAAAGATCGAATACAGCTATTTTATTTTTTTTATTTGCATTGAGAGAGGACTTGGGGAACTATTATTTTTTTGACGGTTACCTCGATCAATCTATACATTAGTGTTGTTGTTGTTGTAGCGAAAACTTCCCAAAATAATTTGGGGAATGCTGCTGAGTTCACAGTTCTGGACTTCATAAAAATTCGTATCTGTACCGGGTTATGTAGATCCGACTGACATAAAATCTGATAGTAACCACGCCCACCTCCCCTACAAAGGTTAGGTAGAAAATTACTAAAAGTGCGTTACTTAACAACGGAAAAGATCAGAAACACTAAATTTTACAGAAGAAATGCAAAAGAAAGTTGCCCTCGGATTGATTTTAATGGAAAATGGGCGTGGCGTAGCCCACTTATGGGTCAAAAACCATATCTCAGGAACTACTCGACAGATTTCAATGAAATTCGGTATACAATATTTTCTTGACACCCTGATGATACGTGTGGAAAATGGACGAAATCGGTTCACAACCACGACGACTTCCCATATAACTTCTTTTCGAATTCCATCTTATTCCTTCACTTTTTAATATATATTCACATAAGGAACCAATGAAGATAGCGAAATAAAACTTTACACAAATACTGTATATGATCACTTGTGAAAAAATTGTCGAAATCGGACTATAACTTTTCAAGGACCCGGATATCGAATATGAAGAACTCAGTGCCTTATGGTAATTTTTCACCGAAAATATCGTTAAATCTCTCAGATACCTCAATTTAATTCAGAAGGAATCTGTACCAGAAATGGTTAAAATCCGGTCATAATTTCCCCTAGCTCTCATACACCTAATTATAGGATTTTCAAAAATAAGATGGACTTAATAGCTTATAAATCGGTTAATATATGAAATATCTTATGAGCATATAATCTTAGATATAATGTATGTAGGTGATGAAAATGAGTGAAATCGGTTCAGTAATTAACTCAGCCTATATACTGTATATGATAATTTTCGTTTTTCTATTGGACTTTATACCGAATATATGGTCAAATTGTGTGTTATCTTAATAAAAATATGGCAATAAATTGCGAGTATAAAATGATCGGTTGCACCCGAACTTAGCCTTTCCTTACTTGTTTAAAATTATTTTTGGTCGCAATAAATCATTAATATGCTTTAATATATCCTTTTCAATGAAATTATCGATTTATTTAATAAAGTGTAGTATAAATAATAAAATTATATAGAGATGTGGCAAGTAAATTGCTTTCATTTAGCTGTCAAGGAGTATTGATATCTCATATGAATATGGTCTTATTGTTTTTGTAAAACGGTTAAATAGAATCAATTTCAGAAATTCATAAATTTCAATATAATTAATCCTTTATATAAATTATGATCTCTCGATGCCTTTCCGTAAATTTTTCAAAATTTAGCACCGACTTTCCGAAAGCATTTCACTTGCTACGTCTAACGGCATCATACGCTGAAGTCCAGCACACATATCTAGGTTATAACTTTGCTCATATCTTTTAAAGTTTTCGATTGTTTAGCCGCTTGTAGCATTTGCTTATTCAACGCTTGGAAAATTTCGATTTTCTTCATTTCATTCTCACTGCGACAAATCGCACAAAATTGTGACGTCAGCAAATGCAGTGGACTGCGAAAGTAATATATTTTACTAGTGTTCAATGAGTTTTTCTTATGTACCCAACAGTGTAGAAACCCCTCGATCACAAGCAATATAAAACATAAGCCAATGGAGAAGCAAAATAAGGTCGGTATAAGAAATATTTGATAAGTCTCCTTTTGATAGCCAAAAATGATATCCTGTGAATGAAATGTGTGCTTTAGTGTTAAGGTGTTGATGCTGTTGTTGCTAAATTGAACATACATTTTTCACACCGTCCATTTTGATGAAATCCTCTTTCTTATACGATTGTCGAGACTGCTCTTCCGTTGCATTATCTGTAGTTGTGGCGGTTGTTGTGCTTTCGCCATTGTAAATGGCTGTCTCCACCTCCTCCGCTTCTTTGTCGTTAGCGTCACACAGATACCGCTTCGGTATTTGAAAATTATTATGCTTCACATAGCGCACCTTTACTTCTGTGCCATTTAAAGGTTCACCAGTTTCCAAGTCCAAAACTTGTTGTCTTATATCGGTCAAATCGCGATGTATATAATGCAGTTCACCTGTCTCCGAGTTCTATAAATGAATTATAAATTATATAGATGACTGAATTCTGGTTGTTCAAGATCAATAGCGGTCCAAATTTTAACTAGTGATGATTTTTCATGAGATGTATCTGAGATGAGAATGCTTTAAAGAAATGCTGGAGGTTTCTTATTAGTTTTCGGATCCTGTTTCGATGAGGAACGGTATTTATTGTCTTGAGTGTCTCCTTAAGTCTACACCATAATTTTCGAAGTTTCTAAATTAGGTTTTTGAAAAAGAAGTGTTTTTACTTCGGATTTTCCATTTTGCAATTCCAAGCTCAATTTAGCTGACCTTAGATTACATATGACAGATATATCTAGATACATTGTATATGTCAATTTGGAGGTCTTCAAATTCGGATCAATCTCATAAATTCGCATAATCTCAAGGTAAATGGAGGGTTACCTTGAGATTATGCTCGTCAGAGAATACTGCTTCGTCTTTTTTGAGAGTATACATATATCATTTATAGAAGTGATCAATTTCATACCGCAGATCCCGAATAAAAGACGAGACGTCAAACCATTCCATTACATGTACACTTTGTAAACCTTAATTATTGTAATAGAGTGTCTGAAATTTGCTGTAACACCTAGTGTCTGTAGTGGTCTGTAACTATTTTACAATCAAACATTGTTATAATTGCCCTCATGAGATATGTTTTCAAATACTTAACACTCATCAAGGTGATCGTATGAACTCATTTAATAGATAAGTTGCGACAAAATAGATATTTTATTTCTAGATAAGAATATTTGTATAGCTTCCTCTTTGGTGTCGTAATCACTCAACAGTTATCACACATTTGAAATATGTACAATGTATGCTTAGTGGATGATACTATCTCTGAGGAAGATGAAACGAAGGGACGTACATTAGATGTGTGTCTGTGTTTAATGGAATAATTTTATTAACTCGATTAATTGCAAATATGTTAGGATCATATTGGCGAACAAGGTCATTCAGTATTTTTATACTTTCGCAACAAAGTTGCTGAAGAGAGAGTATTATAGTTTTGTTCACATAACGGTTGTTTGTGTCACCCAGAAATAAAAGAGTTAGATTTTGGGTTATATATATCAAAATGATCAGGCGGACGAGACGAGTTGAAATCCGGATGTCTGTCCGTCCGTCTGTCTGTTCGTCTATGCAAGCTATAACTTGCGTAAAAATTAAGATATCTTGACGAAACTTGCCACTAATATTCCTTGGTAAATGAGCAAAATCGGACCATTGCCACGCCCACAAAATGGCGAAAACCAAAAACACATAAAGTGTCATAACTAAGCCATAAATGAAATGTTATAAAAATAAAATTTGGAATAAAGGATCGCACTAGGAAGGGACACATTTGGGTGTATTTTTTTTGGGGAAGTGGGCGCGGTCCCGCCCACAAATCGGTTATTTATATTTAACTTGCAAACTAATAGAGCTATATAAACAAAACTTTCTGCAGTCGGTTCTCTTACGCACCCCACCGCACACCATAAAAACAGTTGAAATCGGATAATAACCACGCCACGCCCCATAAAAAGGTTAGGTTGAAAATTACTAAAAGTGGGTTAACTCACTAACGAAAAAAATCAGAAACACTAAATTTCACAGAAATAATAGCAGAAGGGACCTGCACTCAGATTTTTTTACAAAATGGAAAATGGGCGTGGCATCGCCCACTTATGGGTCAAAAACCATATCTCAGGAACTACTCGACCGATTTTAATGAAATTCGGTACATAACACTTTCCTGATACCATGATGATATGGGTGAAATATGGGCGAATATGTTTCACAACCACGACTATTTTCCTTATCACTCAATTTTGAATTCCATCTGATTCCTTCACTTTATAATGTAAACATAAGGAACCAATAATAGATAGCGAAATAAAACTTCACACTAATTTTGCATATCATAACTAACTTCAATTGTGAAAAAATTGTCGAAAATGGAATATAACTTTTCAAGGCCCCAGATATCGAACATGTGGAACTCCGCGCCTAAAGGCAAATTTTAACTGAAAATATGGGTAAATCTCTTAGATAATTTAATGTAATTCAGTAATAAAATTGTTTTCTTCTAATAGTGTGTCTCTGTTCCAAAAATTATTAAAATCGAGACACAACATCTCCTAGCTCCCATAAGCCTAATTATAGGTTTTTCAAAAATACGGTGGGCTTTATTCCGCATATATGTATGTATTGGTTAATATGTGAGATATCTTAGCAAAATTAAGTGAGCGTATAGTCTTGGATATAGTGTACCTTGCTGGTGAAAATAAATGTAATCGGTTCAGGATTTACCTCAGTCCCCATATACTATTTATGACGATTTTCGTTATTCTATCAAACTTTATGCCGAATTTATGGGCATATTTGTATGTTATCTTAATAAAACTTCTTCAATTGCGAGAGTATAAAATGTTCGGTTACACTCGAAATTAACAACTTAACTTAACTCCTTACTTGTTAATATTATGGATGTGTTGTCTCTTTGGATTTTGTCAATTTCGAACAATAGTCGAGTGTGCTGACATTAAAAACTGCTCAAAAAATCCTAAAGACGATTGCTTAAAATGTAACGTTATTGGGATAGTAAGTTGAAGAAAAAGTATCCGGTCCATATGGACATATGCTCCAGTGGAAGATATAGGAAATGACGTCAATCTGGTCCAATGTCATCTTACTATCATAACTTTGTTATTGATTATGAATCTTGGAGTCTACAACTTCGTCAAGATAATTTGATATCTTTCATCTCAAAACAGACATTATTTTCGAAAACTTTTTGATCCAAAAAGTCAAAATTAAGTGCAGAACTTCATTAAGTACCGTTTTAGTCGTGTGAGTTTAGCGAGTGTTACTCGTAGGTCCAAGACCTCATACAAAAATATTGTTTAAGAGAAAAAAAGCTTTTTCGATCAACGTCAAAGTCAAAGCTTTCAGCGTATTTATAAAATTAGAAAGCTTTCCTTCACAAGCTGTCACAGCTGTTCGGATTGAAACTCTACATTTCTAATGCAACAACAAAATGTTCACCACTTCTTGTGAGAGCAGCTCAGAGAAACTCAACTACCACAATTTTTATTTATACTCTTTATATTTAATTGGTTTCGCATGAGTTAATCGGTCAGCGTAAATGCGGTGTCTCTATATGTGGTTATGCGACTTTTATTCACGATATTAACCGCTAATATTTTTTGTGAGTATTTACTTTTATGAAATTCTTTTTTCTAGGGTATTCTGTCACAGCTTTTGGAGAAATTCTTTTTACACACTTTTTACACATTTTTGTTGTTATTATAATTTTTAATTTTTTTCGCAGACTCTTCTCATGCGTTTAATTTATCAACAAATGTGTATGTTAAATGTGATTAATTTTGAAGTAAATTGTGTAAATAAAAGTCGGTCCGGTCGGCTGCGTCTTAATATATTATTTACCTGTATGGAGTACACCATTTTCGTGTCTTATCTCTTTTAAGTTTTTTTCCGTTGTTGTGTGTTGTTGTTGTTTTTTTTTTTAGATTTTTGATTTCTTCACGACAAGCCGCTTCAACGTTTCACCTGTTAATTGTACAATACATATAACTATTTATATAATTTATCTCTTATAAATATCTGAACACCTCAACTCATATTTTTCGGCTGATAAGCAAATAAGAGAGTTAATAAAAAAAGAATTTCACCCGAAAATTGCTGTTTTAAATTACATTTTTAAGTATATACATATGTATATATATTTAGTTAAATGCATACGATTTCTTTGAAATTTATTTCGCACACAAATATTACACGTTACTACTAGGGGGAAGGCCAGCAGATAGACTACAGTCGTCAGTAGGCGCAACAATCTCTTTGGATTTACCAAGTTATTGTTGTTGTTTTCTATTATATCTTGTATAAAATGTTACTCTTTCTCCATTTCTTTATAAGCGCGAAACCAAAAAAAAAAATTATATATATGCTTGATAAATATAAACAAATGTATGTACGTATCTGATATCCCCGAATTGCCGTTCTCAACTAAAGAACTGTGCTGTTGCGGCGTTACTGTGGTGAAGTTCGCTTTTAGACTGGTTTATTTAACAAAGCTTTACCATCAATTCAATTTATCACTCACTCACTGCTTAATAATAGTACATTTATTCGCTATCTATACATATACATATATGTATGTATGTTTGTATGTATGTACGTGTGTGTGTGTTTATATGTATTTTTATATAACATGCCTTAAATGTTGTAAATACTCGAGCTGTTGAACATTTATTTAATTTCACTGTGTTAGCAATGTTTTTTTGCGAATATTTTCGCTATTATTTCGGGATCCCGATACTTGTTTTGTCGCATTTGTCATAGAAATTCTTGTTATATGTGGCATTTTTTTTTTGTTTTTGCTTTTTTTTAAATTATTACGTATATTAGATTCAAGTACGTGATAATTTTAAATAAAAAACAAAAACAAAAAAAAATAAAAATTTGAAAAATACAAAAAATTAAAAAAATATTAAAAAATAAAAAGAAACAAAAAGGGATTAAATGTCTGCTACGTCCACGTCGTTAATCCTGGGTTACGCTAAATTCTGATAATAATAGTGCATAAATCAATGATTTTTCATCATGTTCTGAGTTGGTTTTTTATTTGTAGCTCATACAAATATTGCTGTTCCAAAATTCCCTTTGGGGGGTAAAAAGGTGATGAAATAAGGAACATTTTAAGATATTTTCAAAAAAATCGAAGGGGGCATAAGTTGTTAAAAATTCCATTTTTTGCTATGAAATATTAATTTTAAAAATTTTTACGATATACAGTTTCAAAGTTTGAGAAATTCTGTACAAAAAAGTCACATGGTGTTTTAAAATCTGTTCATTAGTTTTAAAGTTATGGCGGTTCGAAAATTTTTTTACAAAAAACTTTGGCCCCTTATAATATGACAACCCCGCGTTACACAGACCTAAAACCATATGTTTTATTTTAGGTTTTACATGTACTATAAGATATATAATTGCCAAAGAAAATAAAGAACTTTTTTTTTCAAGTTGCTTTTTTTCCAGAGAATGCCCTATATTTGGAAGATAAAAATATTATAACGTTTAATTTTAAAGATAAATTGATGCATTATACCTTCTTCAGAGGAGACTTCTACGAGCTTTAGGTTAGCTTAGGTTTGTCTGGTAGACCTGCAGGCCACGCATAGACCAGTTATGGTCCTTAGCGATATCAGATGGAGTGCCTTCACGTAATCTCTGAGTAGTAGTCAAATTTGCCTCGATGCCTGCGCTTGACTTGAATTTTAATAGTTTATGAGGCTTCACTAACGATATCTTCTCCAACGTATCGTATTCTCGCTAATACAGGACAAACGCACAAGAGATGCTCCTCTGTTTCCTTGGAGTCCTGCTCTTGAAACTTCCTGCATTCCTCCCGATATGACAGCACCATCATATAGGCGTGTGCCGCTACTAGAATGTGACCAGTAAGTAAGCATTTCAACCATGGTCGTACAGCCCTTTCATCGAGTACCAGTAGGAACCTTGTATATTTCCGATCTTTGCGAATGATCTTAGCGGGCTTATAACCCGGTAGACCCTTCCAGCGTGCTTTGAACATTATTATCAAGTTCCTGTCTAGATCATCATAAAGGCAGTGCACGGGTTTACCGATGTCTATCATGTTTTTGGGTGACAGCCGTACACCACTCTTGGCAATCCCGTCAACGATTTTGTGGTCCTCGATGTCTTTATGGCCTGGCACCCAGTAGAAGTGTAACCGCATATTCCTGGTGACATCCTCAATTGCTGCCCTGCTACTCAAAATACTTTTGGCCGATATTCGAAACGAGGTTATTGCCTTAATTGCTGCTTGGCTGTCTACATAGACGTTAACTTTAGAGTATCGAGTTGGTGCGTTGGCGGCTAGCTCAGCAGCTCTCACAATAGAAAAGAACTCTGATTGACATACATATACTGCAGTGATTCGGCAATTTGAACGGCTGTTTTATGCCTAACTCCGGACACTATATCCCAGCACCAACTCCATCACCATTATAGAGCCATTCTACGTGCTTCAATCACATTTTCCCTGTTTTTATGGAATTATTTCAGAGTTTTAGAACCATTCTAAGAGCTTTAATGACATTTTCACTATTTTCTATTGAATTTTTTCAGAGTCAATACAAATTTTAAATCATTTAATATTTAGTCCTGCTAGCTTAAAAAATTCATCCATCGTTAGGAACTCCAGAATGTAATGCATTGACAAGATCGTAACCTTATTGGACCAAATTAATCATGGTGATGGCTTTGCTTCGATGTAATGTCGTACCTCACTGGAAGAGCAGTTCGTTTTCGACGATTGGGATCGTTCTTTGTGATATGCTGTATCGTAAGGGCCCAAAAACTCTGCATTGTAAAACTCTGAGATCATCTCGCTCTTCTCGAGATAGTCGATGTAGATCATACTTTGTGATTTCCAAAAAACGGTCATCATCTTTCGGCAGTTAGAACAATTTTCGAATACTTCGGAACAGGTTTATAGACTGTTTTATATTCATTGATGTGTACTAGTGTCTCCATGTTTCGTCAACGGTCATTAAACGGCGGGGATCTTTTGAAGTGTCTACTGAAGGTAGCTGACCTTTCACACAGTCAATCGACGGTCTGTCAATACGAGATCGTGGATTTTTGGCATATTATACTCCATGAATATAGAAGAACTTTGTCTCACTGGTCAGCCTTATTACTAAAATAACTCATATGTACCATACATCAGTCCCGATCCAACTAAAATTGGTTCAAATTTAACGGGTTCTTCATATTTGTTATCAATTGTTGCAGTTCGCCAAAAAGATAAGCTTGTATATAGTACATATTATACATACTATACATGAGCATGCTCGTTTTCTCTAGCATATCATGAAATTATTATCAAAATAATGCTATGAGATTGTGATTTTCATATATGTACAATACATACGAATACGAATGTACGCACTGAGTCACGAAATTGCGAGCGTGTTTGTGTTATCTAACTTTTACTAATATTCGAAGTTTGTATGGCGCCGAGCGAAATTTAAGTAATCTTTTGTGTTAAAGTAAGATTAACTAATTTTAAATGCAGATAAGGTGTGTCTAACTAGGCACAGATGAATTGGCAAACGTAATGATTTTACAGTTGTGACGCTAAATCACTCATGAATAACTAAGAAATTACTAGATCACTATGATTTTACACTTTTTTCCATCGAACAATTTTTGATATGCTACTGACCTAGTTGCATTACCCCACGGTAACCGTATGTTTTAATGACTTATCTTTTATTGTTTCCTTAACTATTTCAACGCTTTATGGAAAATAAAAATAAACAGTTATAAATAAAGAGGGCATTGACTTCGTTTTTCTGTTATTCTCAAATAAAACTATCGATAGATCGTCATCATTGCTGTGCCATCTAACAGTTGTCGATAAAAATCGATAAACGGTATATATTTCAATTTACTGTTAGTTGCTATAATACCATATATTATAAGATGATCTTTAAGAGTCTACAACCATTAACGCCGTCATATGTTTATCCTTCGGCAAATACCATTATTCGACTAATACCAAAACCGAATGCAAAGTAGAAATTTGGATTTTATTCGAAACATAAAAACATAAAAACATCACCCTTTAAGAAGTTCTAACCCCTATATATGCCATATATCTAAATATTTATAGCTTTTAAAGAGAGATAAAGGGAGAGAGAGCTGGTTTTCAAAGTACCTTTTTGGTAAAATATAAAAATCTCAGTGTATCCAAAGATTTTAAACTTTCTTGCGAATTTGAGAACGGGTTTGGATCTTCTGTAGGTTTCCGAACTTCATCAGTAGCCTTTGTGATTCTTTGATTTACGAAAACTTCCAACATTGTTTTCCTACATTGGACTCATACTCCGAAGTTCGCGAACAGTGGGCCTGTTATCACCAAGGGTACGAGGCTCGGCTTTCTTGCAACAAGTTCAACTTGCGCTTGCTTTCCTGACCAGTTTTAAATATAAAAATAATGACATATTTCAAACATGTCGTCAAATAATCTCAGTCCGATTTTTCGTGAGCCATTTACAGGTGGTTCAAAAACGGCTACACGGAGGGTAATATGACAAAAGTCCACAATTTCGTTTCGTCGTTTGAAGGTGTGCGAGATAGCTGAGGCAGTATGAATCTTTAAAGAACGGAAAGATAAGAAACCGGAAAGATTACTACTGTTTTCTTGGATTCTCAAAGTGTGATATATAACGACCACCTAGAGAAAAAAAAGCTCGGGCTCGGCCGTCGCCTCAACCAAATTAGTGAAATTATTGTATTGTGACTTCATTTTGTTTTCAAACTTGAAAGAGTCACCCGCCGGGTAGAAATTTCGTGTCGAACTAGAAGGCTCAGTTTGTAGACATCCAGAAATGAGACTTTTTCAGACGCGGTAAAGAAGTTGGAGCTTTGCTTATAAAAATGTTACCAATAACATTTAGGGGGTTTTATATGTTGAAGTCGGTCAAAAAATCAAAATTTTTTGTATTCTTTTATCTTAAAGTACACGTTCTTAAGAATGTTTTCTCAAATTTTTATAGAGATTTAAGCGGTAGAAGCGAAGTTATAGCGTTTTGCATCTTGCATCTCCGCTACACTAGACAAAAGTATACTTGACTCTTTAAACGCGATTATCTCGAAATCAAGTTTTTCCGAAAAGTCGTTGCGGTGACTTGGATTGCCGAAAGAGTTTTCAACCGATTTCATAGCATGAAGAAAATAGCATTTTTGAGAAAATCGTCCCCTTTTGCAGAAAAAAAGAACACCACAAATCCCCATCCTAACGAAATTTGTTTGGTTTTATGCTTTCAGTTGAGCTGTACTAGGCAAGACATACATATATACATAGAAATGTATATCCAGAATTCAATAAAAATATGGCTACATAGATCTAATCTTTACCTTTTATAAAATACTTATCCAACAACCCTTGTTTACTAATTAAGAATTGAAGTACCAACGTGTGTATTTGTCTACCCTGTACCACTAGTCCTACCACATAATACTTGGCAGTTAATAAAATACTCTCAAAAGTAAAAGCCTCCTCTTGATATGAGCTTCCATGCGTAATAAGCGAGATAACCGAAAGAGTTTTCTTATCAAAACCACTAGAAATCGTAGCAAGTTCCTGCTACACTGTAAATATCGCCAAATTAAGTCCATTTTGCACTGTCGGTCATATATAGTTTATGGTGGCAATAATATAAGTTATCTAGTCATATATGGGAGTGCGAAGTATCTGAACTATCGTCTAAGATTATATGTCTTAAAAAATAAAATGTAGTTAACTCTCTATGCAGGCGGGAGGTCGTAAATTCGTTCACTGGCATCAATCACAACTAAAATTCGCAATCAGAAAAGCTTTACGTCTCAGTATCAAGTGTCGGGTTTAACTACATCCAGCGCTTGGCTAGAAATGCTAAATTTTAAATTTGTTCAGTTTCTCTAAGGATACATTTCGTTTAATACAATATCGGACCCTTGAGAAAGTCGTGATAAAATTATGAATATATGTTTAAAGAAATAATTAAAAAAGTTATAAAAAAGTCAATCGTGTGTTATAAAGCTTTCACCGAAGTGTTTTAACGAACTTTTATAATTCGCTCTCACCAAAAACGATTATTTAATAGTAAAAAAATTCTTGGATAAGACCGTTATATAATTATTTTTGTTAAAAAAATGAAGTGAGTTGATAAAATTCGAAGAATTTCGGGAAAGTATATTAGTTTTGACACAGATTAATTTGAATAATTTGATCTATGAGAACCTTCTAAGTAGTCGGTAGTCAAAATTTGGAATGATACACGTCCTGTTCGTTTTGAGACTAATCACTTAAATCAAAATCATCTAAGAAACCTCTAAAAATCTAACAAAAAATTTAATTGAAAGTCTTTCAGTTAAAATCTTCTATGATATTTATACTCAACAAAGTTGCTACGAGAGTATAATAGTTTCCTTCACATAACGAAAACCAAACGAGTTAGATATGGAGTTCTAAAGGGTGATTTTTTAAGAGCTTGATAACTTTTTAAAAAAAAAAAACGCATAAAATTTGCAAAATCTCATCGGTTCTTTATTTGAAACGTTAGATTGGTTACATTTACTTTTTGAAGATAATTTCATTTAAATGTTGACCGCGGCTGCGTCTTAGGTGGTCCATTCGGAAAGTCCAATTTTGGGCAACTTTTTCGAGCATTTCGGCCGGAATAGCCCGAATTTCTTCGGAAATGTTGTCTTCCAAAGCTGGAATAGTTGCTGGCTTATTTCTGTAGACTTTAGACTTGACGTAGCCCCACAAAAAATAGTCTAAAGGCGTTAAATCGCATGATCTTGGTGGCCAACTTACGGGTCCATTTCTTGAGATGAATTGTTCTCCGAAGTTTTCCCTCAAAATGGCCATAGAATCGCGAGCTGTGTGGCATGTAGCGCCATCTTGTTGAAACCACATGTCAACCAAGTTCAGTTCTTCCATTTTTGGCAACAAAAAGTTTGTTAGCATCGAACGATAGCGATCGCCATTCACCGTAACGTTGCGTCCAACAGCATCTTTGAAAAAATACGGTCCAATGATTCCACCAGCGTACAAACCACACCAAACAGTGCATTTTTCGGGATGCATGGGCAGTTCTTGAACGGCTTCTGGTTGCTCTTCACCCCAAATGCGGCAATTTTGCTTATTTACGTAGCCATTCAACCAGAAATGAGCCTCATCGCTGAACAAAATTTGTCGATAAAAAAGCGCGAAACACATTTCGAACCGAACACTGATTTTGGTAATAAAATTCAATGATTTGCAAGCGTTGCTCGTTAGTAAGTCTATTCATGATGAAATGTCAAAGCATACTGAGCATCTTTCTCTTTGACACCATGTCTGAAATCCCACGTGATCTGTCAAATACTAATGCATGAAAATCCTAACCTCAAAAAAATCACCCGTTATATACCAAAGTGATTAGAGTGACGAGTGGAGTTCAAATCGAATCTGTTCGTCTGTCCGTCCGTCCGTCCGACTGCGCTAGCTGTAACGATGTAACGATGGATGTTAATTTTTTTGGGGAAGTGGGCGTGACCCCACCGCCTACTAATTTTTTTGTACATATCTCGTAAACTACTAAAGCTGTATCAACCAAACTATCTAGAGTCGTTTCTTTTAGATACTACCTTATATAGTCCAAAAATGGAGGAAATCGGAATCTAATCGGAAATTATAACCACGCTCACCTCCCATACAAAGGTTATGTTAGAAATTACTAAAAATATTTTAATTCAGTAAGGAAAAACACCAAAAACCTTAAATTTCATTTTAAAAAAGGTACAGAAGGACTGCACTCAAATTGGTATACAAAATTTTAAATGGGTGTGGCTCCGCCCACTTATGGGTCAAAAATCATATCTCCGAAACTACTCGACCGATTTCAATGAAACTTGGTTTGTAATAGTTCCCTTACCTCCCAATGATATGTTGTGAAAATAGTCCAAATCGGTTCACAATCACGCCTGCTTCATATATACCAGAACTTTGAAGTTGATCTGAATCGTTTACTTTGCAATATATAAAGTAAGCACTAATGAAGATATTGGAACAGAACATTGCATAAATACTGCATTTATAGTGTGGCAGAGCCCTTCTAAAAAAAACGAAATCGGACCAATAAGTTTTTAAGGCCCCATATATCGAACATGAGGACCTCAGTGCTTCTAATTTTTTTTACCGAAAATATAGAAATGTCTCTCGGATATTTTGAAGAAATTCAGAAGGCATATTTTTCTTCTAATAATATGTCTCCGTGCCAAAAATTATTGAAATCGGCTCACAACTTAATCTAGCTCCCATATACCTAATATTAGGGTTTCCAACTTTCAATGGACTTTATACCATATATATGACGAATATATGGGTCAAATTTTGTGTTATCTTAATAAAACTATATCAATAAATTCCGAGAGTGAAAAATGTTCGGTTACACCCGAACTTAGTCCTGCCTTACTTGTTTTCTTTAAAAATTATTTCTCCAAGTAGTGCAGAATCACATCATAATGGCTTACCAAAAGCGAAGGAAGCAACAAATGGACACAAAGCAGTTAGTCCTGAGGACGATTATGATCCGCATCTACATCGCAATGTACAGAATCCCACCACGTAAGTGAATTTTTCTAGATTTCTAGACACAGAAGTGGTTATTATTTTTAATATCGAAATCTTTCAATAGAACTCTGCAAACATTTGCGCATTTTCTGAAGGCCTCAATAGGTTCGGGAGTATTAGCTATGCCCAGTGCTTTCGCAAATGCTGGTTATGTGGCTGGACCCATACTAACGTTGATCATTGGCGGCATTGCAGTGCACTGTCTGCATATATTGGTAAGTCGAATATCAAATCTTAAAGGAATATAAATTCTTCGGCGAAATTAATCTTATAGGTTATAGAATTTTGTCTAAATAACTATACAATATTCCCCTGAAGATTTTTATTTTTTTCTCAATCTTTAATTAATGCGATTCTATTTTCATCATTCTCACAGATAAACTCCATGTATGAGCTGTGCAAGCGTAAGCGTGTACCATATCTAACATTTTCCGAGGCTATGACAATTGGTTTGCATGAAGGCCCACCTATTTTCAAATGTGTCTTACCAATAGCAACGTATGTATGTATGTTTTTAAATTATTTGTGGAATATGACAAAATCTGAAAAAAAAAACTCGGTCAGTTATATCTTATAATAGTCTAAACGTGTGCGAACGAGTGCTATTCTTTACCTTACAGCATTAAAATCTAAGACCTGGATTATTTTATTTGAGCTTTTCTCGTAGTACACATTTTAATTATCGTTTTATCAGAAAATCTTGTGAGTTTAGTGATTTTAGGCATTACACTATATGGCAAATCGACTTTTTTCTGGTTATTGGACCAAACTATTTTTTGTTCAGGAGATTGAGTCATAAAAATAAAAAGTGTTTTTTCCGATTTAGCCTCCAAAATAGAAATATTTGAATTCGAAGTTCGAAAAATATACTTAAAAAATATTCTTAATTACAGAATATAGCTACGATATTAAAAAATTCAAAATATGTATATAATCTACATTTTCCTTTTTATTTCTTAATCAATGGTGTATAAAACTTTTCGGTGAAGCAGACAGTTGCTATGACAGATCAAAGTTTGATCTTTAAAAAATTAAAAAAAAAAAAATATTTCGAAAAATGTTGGATCGCGTAAACATTTCCGAGGTTTCATTTTCGAAATAATAAATTTTAGGTTCTAAGTGCGTGGTTCGAAAAGGGCTCCGCTAATTTATGAGTATTTTCAATCTGATTAGTACCTTGTATTTGATTTTGTTCCTCATAGTCGGTACCTTATGAAATCCTTTGTATGGTTCCAGATCTAGGAATGAACAAATATTTAAAATAATCTGCCATGCCAATTTCATAGAAGGCAAAGAAAAACTTGCGTTTTACGAAGTCGCCAACTTATATAGCACCCAGTTTTATCAAATTTTATAAGGAAAGACTCTCTGCTACATATCGATGGCTTAATATAGAAAAGGGGTATCTACACTTTTCGTTACTTTTCAGGAGAAGGAAAAAACTGAATAAAATCTTAAAAACTGAAGATGCAAAAAACATTTCAATTGTGGTATGATTTTGTTATTATTTTTAATTTATTTGAAGTTATTTGAGAAAGGGCTTTATGTTGCTATTGTAACTTCGAATGAGTTAGGGTTTTTTTTTATATGACTATAAATCCGTTATTTACGATAATAGCCCACTAATTTTTTAAGGGGAGGAGTATTTGACAGTAGTCTACCAGAATACATTAAAAACGCGATTTCGAAAAAAATGTAGATACGCCTTTTCTATATTAAGCCAACGATATCAATAAAACGGCCTCTTCTGTATACTGTCATACATGGGATTTTGAAACAGAATCCATGATATATCGGTTTTGTGGGTTGACCAGTTCCTATTCCTTTTTAAAGGCAAATTGGCAACTTTGCTTTCATCCGATGTTGCTTTTGTTACAGCGTAAAATAGTCTTACGATATTATATATTGAAGAACTAAACCTAATTGCTCCTTGGTCGGTTAAAAGTCCCGATCCTTTCGGGTTATCCGAGTTTCGATTCGATTATCCGACTCTTGTGATAATTGTCATCCGTTTATATAGTCCTAATTGACAAAGCTGATACTAGATACCTCGAGTTATCACTTCCTAGTTTAAACTTCACCTTAATGTGTGAAGAGGACTCGATGTCATCTTATAAATTCTGGCGCCCACTTTTCGTAAGTTTTTAAGTTTGTGGAAGAAATACTCGCGGAGGCTTATTCATTATCCACTTTCCGGTTGACTGATTATATTTATTTCTTGTTTCCAAAATTTTTCATTGGTTATAAACTAATTCTGAACTTTTTGGAACTATTTTAGACCAATTTTCAATGCTAGAAAAATTAGATCTCTATATTTTTAATAAAATTGACAAGTTTCTGTAAAGTATCAATTAATCTTCCCTGTACCTTTAAAATTTTAGGCACTTCGGCTTGGAGATATTCCCAGAAATTGGTACAAACATCTACCAATTCCACCACTTTTAAGTTTTAACCAACATTTTAAGATATTTTATTATCTGAATTCATTATAAATATATATTTTCTTTATTTTCAACTCTTTTAATTCACTGGTATTCAATATCCAGTCCACTCGTTGACGGTTTTCTCGCCTTCTATCACTTTGGCATCTGTTGTGTGTATGTGGTTTTCATAGCGGAGAGCATCAAGCAGATTGTCGATGAGTATCTGGTGGTTTTGGATGTGCGACTGCATATGTGCATCATATTAATACCGTTATTTCTGCTGTATAGCATCAGAAGTCTGAGAACATTGGCGCCTTTTTCCACGTTTGCCAATTTACTGCTGTTCGTGGGTGAGTGGGAACACAATACATGGAAGAAAATATGGGAATATGTATAACTGTTAATATGTTTACAGGTTTTGGCATTGTGCTTTATTATATTTTCGCGACTTTGCCACCGATTAGCACACGCCAACCATTCCAAGTTATTACCCGATTACCGATTTTCTTTGGCACTGTGCTGTTTGCCATTGAAGCCGTTGGTGTGGTGAGTTACTTATAGTTATATTTAGGAGATTACAGGTAACTTAAAGTATTAACATGTATTTTTTATGACTTAGATTCTAGCTATTGAAGAGAAAATGGAGAAGCCCAAGTCTTATGTTAAGCCCTTCGGCGTATTGAATATTGGCATGACAATTGTGCTGACTTTGTATACCCTATTGGGTTTCTTCGGTTACTGGGAATATGGTGATGATGCTTTGGGCAGCGTGACCTTAAATATACCACAGAAGGCGATGTAAGTGTAAAAAATAATTAAATAAAATAAAGAGGTCTTAAAGATATTGAGATAAGGCTTTTGGATTTGAAAAAATCTTTTTCGTGACGATCGAAGGTAAGGTTGGAAGTCTGGATCTTTTTAAGCTTTTTAAGCTTCATGAAGGCAACCGGTGTTCTGGAAGGTTGCCCTGAAGTGTACAATATAGGATTTCGTAAGATTTCATATGAATAACCGTTCTGGGTTTGGAACAAACTATACTTTAGAAACCGGGGTTCCTAATAAAGCAGAACTTTCAAACTTAAATTCCGTAGAAACCGTAATAACTAGTAAGGTTCCTAGACAAAAGTTTCTTAATCTCAAATAGTTGGATCAAGAAAGTGTTAGATGCATCTGAAGAAATCGAAGAAGACCTATAATATGCTTTGAAGTCATGGCAACCGAAAAGGAACTACCATACACCATTTTCTCTAAAGCAGTCACTATCCATCACATTTTCTTTTAAAAAGTTCAGTCGTCTCACAATTTAAGGACAACTTTCTAACCTCTCCATTACTCTCTCTTCACAGTTTAGCACAAGTTGCAAAGATCATCTTCGCCATAACCACGTGGATTACCTATGCACTGCAAGGCTATGTCACCGCCGATATCATTTGGAATAAATATCTATCGAAGCGCACCAAAGATACATCCAAGCACGTGCTTTATGAGCTTTTGATAAGAGCCGGCATTGTTTTGCTGACGTGTAAGTAATCATAAAGCAATCAGTTTTTCTCCGCTCATTTATAGTCGCATTTCGTATGTATATTATAACCGTATTTAATTGGTCGGACGTTGTAACTTGCAGCGCCATAACTATAAAATTGCATTTAATTGCCGATAATTAAATTTATTATTTTTGCATTTTCCAGTTTGCTTCGCTGTGGCAATACCGGATTTATCGCTCTTTTTATCGCTTGTCGGCTCATTTTGCTTATCTATACTCGGTTTGATCTTCCCCGCCCTGCTGCAGATCTGTGTGCAATACGCCATCGGGTATGGCGTTTGGAAACTGAATTTGTTGAAAAATCTCTTTTTAATTGCATTCGGCATATTTGGTGGCATTATTGGCTCATACGTTAGTGTCGTACAGATTATCGATAACTATAAAACGGGAAGTGCATAAAAATTATTTGAAATTCGAATGGATTGAGCTGGATTAATTTAGAAATTAATTGAATTGTAATTTTAAGTAATAAAGCATTGGTTTAGATCTAAAATGTTTATAGAAAATTTTCTTTTTCTGAAGTTGAACATTAATTGTTCGGGGAAATACCACAATTTTTTTATAAAAAAAAGTCAGAAGGTTGCCATATGTTGAAAATTTTATGAAAATATTTATAATAAGATAAGGAAACAGCACTCGAGAACTGACCCATTAGCTCAGTTACCATGTTTTGAAACACATTTATTGATAGAGTTGCCAGCTGTTTAAAAATCGATGAAATCTTTCCAAATCCAAAGAAGATTAAGAAAGCATCAGAGTTTACATTTTTTTCGAAATTCCAATTCGAACAAATAAGAATTTGAACAAATTATTACAATATGAGTTATACGAGTATATTAAAAGAACTGAAGTAGATTTGCAGCAGAAATTTTTTTCCAGCCGAGTTGCCAACTGTCTTGCTAATTCATTAAATTACTGAAATAGAAGAAATTATACAATATGGGTATCAAACTAAGCATCTGGAAAAGAGATTTCATTCGGAGATTTTTTTGGGAAGGGTTGTTATGATAAATAATAAATTAGACTCATTCCTAGAGTAAAGGTATTAAATTAAGGCGCTTTGAGGAACCTATCGAAATTAGAATTACAGTTGTGTCCTTTCTGCTTTAGTGTCCTTTCTTAAGATAGAATGTTTTTGAGACACTTAAGCGGGGATCACTGTATATTATTTATAAGCTCGCCTTAGGTAATTCATTGTACAGGACACACCCAGGAAGATTAACTACTAATTCTGGTTTTTTGAAAAAAAAAAAAATCAATCATCTACTAACTCTAATGTCGCCTTCAAAATAGTCCTCCTTCCATGTTATGCACTTATGCCAGCATTTCTTTCAATCGTCGAAACACTTTTCGAACTCGATTTTAGGGTGCTTGTAAATCGACGGCCCTTTAAGATTCTATTTATTTTTGGAAATAGGACGAGCGCTACGTCCAAATTATGGTCGTCATAATCGTCTTGTCAGATCAACAATTGAGCGTATAATGGAAAAATTTGAATCCACAGGCACAGTACAAAATGTTCCCGTGCCAGTGAGACAAAGAAGTGTCCGTAGTGTCGAGAATATGGCTACCACCAGCGCATCAATGGAGGAAGACCCAAATCTCACACGTCGGTCTCAAGCGTTGGCATCCCTGTGACGTCGTTGTAGCGAATTTTGCGAAAAGATCTTGGCCTACATCCTTACAAGATCAAATTGACGCAAGAACTGCAGGCGCTTGACCATCAGAATCGTCCTATGTTTGTGCATTGGGCTAAGCAACAACTTGAAAATAATCCGGATTTTCATCTTCAGCGATGAGGCTCATTTCTGGCTGAATGGCTTTGTCAATAAGCAAAATATGCCTTATAGGTTAGGCAGTAATCCACACGTACTCCATGAGTCACCATTGCATCCCGAAAAAATTACGATTTGTAGCAGTATATGGACCGGGGGCGTATTGAGCCGTACTTCCTGCGTAATGATCAAGACCCGCACGTTACTGTGAATGGGAATCGCTAACGCTCAATGATAACCGAATATTTTTGGTCCGAATTGGATGATATGGACTTGGACAATATCTGGTTCCAGCAGGACGGCGCCACGAGCAACACAGCGAATTTCAGAATCGATTTATTGAAAACTAAGTTTAGTGAACGTGTTATCTCACGAAATGGCCCAATCAATGGGCCGCCTCGGTCGTGCGATTTGACGGCGTTAGACTATTTCCTGTGTGACTACGTCAAGTCTATGGTCTATGCCAAAAAGCTAGTGACGATTGATGAACTTCGTATGAATATCGAACGTGAAATTGCAGCAGTATTGGCCGATTTATGCTTGAAAACCGTCGAAAATTGGGTTCAGCGTCTGGATTTTTGCAAGCGTGCCCCTGATGGCCATGCAAAAGAAATCGAGTTCCATACATAATGCCATCGAATGTGCTCTCACAGGAATAAATAAAATTGATTGATATCCCAAACCGTTTTTGTTTTATTCCTATTGAAAATTTAATTACTGCTGGTATACAAGCTAATTTTTCCTTCATATTGAGTTTAAGATTGATTTGAGCTTAAAATTAATTAAAAATATTAAAAAATAATAATAATTTTATTTCTAATATATATTTAATAATTTACTATTTAATATTTATCTATTTGCATATATGTTCCACTATTTGTTTTCAAAGGTACAATTTCTTTCAATTTATAATCCCTTGGACGTCACGGCGTATGAGTAACATTAACTCGAATTAATTTATATAAATACTTTAAAGCGCAAATGATTCGATTCAACACTTTATTGTTTAAAATCATATCCAAAAGCTTTATTATAAGTATATTGGTCTGTTTAAAAAACGAAAATACCACAGCAAATTAACTGTAGTGAAATCGAAAATTTTGTTTAAAGAGCGCAATTTTTTTTTTCCGCCCTTTTGCTGACTCTCGCCAATCACCGTTACCGTAGTTTACACAAGTAATAATAAATTTCCATCATTTACAGTCTTTGTATGCCTCAAGTTTCAATTGCAACTGTTCCACTTCGATCCAAGATAAATGGGTTTTACGCAAGGCCAATCGATTCGATATTCAATATTTGAAGTGCTTCTGCTTGCAAAGGGGCAAAGTAACAAAGTGAAAAACGCAAAAATAACAAAAATGAACTTATACGCATATATAACGGTGCAGTGCTGCACTTTGAGCTGAACACATACACTCACACTCATACTCATTTATATTTTTGTAAGGAACAACATCCAAACCAAAGAAATCGATAAGTGAGTCCATAAGTATGCACGCATGTAAGCTTTATTATTGTATTTGTGTTCGAGTATGTATGTGTGTGTGTGTGTCTGTCTGTTTGTGTGTGTATGTGTAACTGCAGTGACATGTCGCTTGAATTGCGCCAACATTTGCCGCAAGTTCAATTGCCGTAGCGCACTTGCTCAATGATAGATAGATATAACCCAACCGGTCAGCTTGCGTTGACAATTCCATTACGGCTGCAATGGCTACTTGCCCCCGGAACGTTCATTGTTTTTGTTACTGCTACATTGCTACACTCTTTGTGCTTATTTTTCCGTTTCTCATTTGGTCGACCGCTTAATACTTGCACGATATTTCCTCAAGCGATATTTGATGGAACTTTAACAATGCGAAATCGATCAACAAATGCACTGGGGGGTAGGTGTTGAGGGGTTCGATATTATTGTTGTATGTGGGTACATATTAGGAGATGTACATATTAATGTGCATGTAGATATGCGGGAGGCATACCATACTTATACTAGAGACATACATACGTACTTTTTTGTTTTTAATGAGTTAATTTGGTGCTAAGGATTGTGTAATCATCGGCATAAGGCCTAAAAATCGTTTATTTGCTTTCGAAAAAAAGTTACTGAACTAAGTTTTATATTATGTTCATGACCTTTCATAAACTCGAGTTTATCGTACATTTTGGTGTTAAGCATTAAACACTGATTTCAAACTCAGATTCAAAAAATAAATGTTTGTTGAAGTTTACTAAATTGAAATAAAAACTTTTGGTAAAAGTTTACTGAATTTTAAACTCGAGTTTATTTTTAGTTTTAGTGATTTTTAAAACGTTTTTTTTTGTCGTTTGTTGAAATTTCATGCCTAACTCTGAGCTAATTTGGAGAAATAAATTGAATTAACTGATCTTTGAACTCGAGTTTATTGCTCCATTTAGTGTTTAGCAATAAACTCGAGTTTACCACACCTGAAATTTTTCTTGACTCAAAGCTATGAAAGTACAGTCGTTAAAAATTACAAAACCATAAACTCGAGTTTATGACAATAATCGAGTTTACAAGAAAATATCGATTAATTGCTCAATTTGATTTAGAGAGTAAAGGGGTATAATTTTCGACGGTTTTCAAGCATAAATCGGCCGATACTGCGTCAATTTCACGTTCGAATTAATACGAAGTTCATCAATCGTCGCTGGCTTGTTAGCATTGATCATATACTTGACATAGCTAGGGATGCAAACATCGTGAAATGAAACATCGATGGTTCGATGTATCGATGTTTCTTCAAAACCCATCGAAATCAAAAACATCGGCCATTAAAACATCGATACATCGTTTGCATCCCTAGACATAGGCCCAATTGACTGGGCCATTTCGTGTGATAACACGTTCACCAAACTTGGTTTTCAATAAATCGATTGTGACATTCGCTATGTGACTTGTGGAATTGGACTATAGATAGGTTGGACTGCAGCCATATAATTTTATTGGCTCAATTAGCACTAGATGTGCCATTTTGATACAGTAATCGTAGACCTAATAATTTAATGCTATCACGTTTCATCTTTCCGTTCAAACCACTTTGTGTTTTCGATGAAGCTACTTAATGTCCGATATGCTTTAGGTAGACATCCATTCAAGGTTTGATGCTTGATGGATTCCAAGTGTCCTGTGTCGGATTTGCGATAGGGCTAGACAATCACAGAGAAAGTGGAAAATTGCTTCCTTATTCCCCCCTAGGTCAAAGCCTCGGCAAATGTTATTGTACGACATGTCCAATTTCATTGCATGTTCTTCAAATGGCCAATGCCCCGTTATCGTAGCAGTAAGTCTGAAAATACTTTTCCTGAACCTATTTAATAAGAACCGAGTAGAGAGACGAGAGTCTTATCATATTTTGTCCATATCTGTTTAGTTATTTTATGTTTGGTTGAATTTTTCATCTGTTCTCAGCTAATTGTACGAATTGTAAGTTGAGCTCTCTTCTGATCGATCCAAGTGGGCATGGTATTAGCTCAGCCTCGGATTCGTCTAGAACGGCTCCTGCCTTTGCCAACTTATCAGCCCTTTCGTTACCGAAAATGTTTCTGTGGCCCGGAACCCAGACCAAGTCTAGTTGTGCTTTGTCTTCTAGGGAGTTCAATACCCCGCCGCCTGACTATTGCTTTATTTATCCTCTCGTAGTTAGCCAATAGAGCTTCACAGTCCTACTCTATGACCAGTACTTCCGCTAGGAAGATGCTAACCAATTTCGGTAGTTCATCGGAGTATACCCCTGTGCCTACTCCGCTGTCCATTTTGCACCCGTCGATTGGATTATAAGTTTTCAAGGTCACAGATACTGAACATGGGGAACACAGTGCTTCTGACCAATTTTTTAACGAAAATAAGATACATCTATCAGATATTCAAAAGAATCTAAGTGGAGATGTCTTCCTTGTAATAGTGTATCTCTATCCCGAAAATGGGCAAAATCGGTCAATAGTTCCACAAGCCCCCCTATACCAAGACTTAAGTCTACCCCTGTAAGAATATTTTTATTATCGATAAATTTCATTTACTCATAATCGATTATTTTAACAATCGAGGAATTAAATCGATTATTTTTCAGTTTTAAGCATTGAAATTATCGGTTAACCAAAACCAAAAAACAAACGCAGTTATAAATACATACTTCGTTAACTGTAAATAAACAAAAACATATTGAAAATGCATTTCGCATGAATTGCGTCCAAAAGCTTTTGGGAACCCTCTGATTTTTTTGCATCTTTTCCTTCTCTTATACATTTTGTTTCACTTCTCTCACTTAATTCGTTGCAATTTCGAACTTTATCGAATGGGAAATTGGCTGAGTGGGATTTCGCTTAACTTTCTGGTTTCCTCGATTCAAACAATTTTAACTTTACAACTGTTTTTACAGTGAAGCAAATAAGTATGTGTGTGGGTGTATTTATGCACATATTGTACATTTCGAAATTCTTTTGTAGCTACTTGCACAATGTCATTTGTGCACCCCTGCCTCCCTCCCTCCTTCCTCACCAATAAGTGATTTTCTTCTGGCAAAAGAATAAAGTTAAGTCAAACAAGCCAGGACGAAATGATTCCATTCGATAAATGCAATATGCAATGCTCGTATTTTCCATTAGAGCACGAGCTGAGCGCTGTGGGCTGAAAGGTGCTGTGATTGCACTGGGCTCTGGTCCATTGGCTGCTTGTTAGCTGCTGCTGGTGTCATTGCGTGTGATTCTTTTGAGGGGAAAAATATAATTTATTCAATAAGGGTGAACGAATTCAATAAGGGTGAGGGGTGGGGTGAAAAAGTAAAACAGATTTTGTAAAGTAACTATCAATTTGTTCTAAATACCGTTCGTTTCAATTTGGTTGCGTATGCGCAGTATTTTACTCATGATATTGACCGTCTATTTTAATTAGAAGCATAAGCATTTTGGAGGGTATGCAACTTAGTGGCGTTATTCTACACTGGTGCCATAAAATGAACAAATGAATGTTAATTGTGACAATTTATGTTTCTCTGTTAAATTTTGTTCGAAAATTGCCAGCCAGAAGAGGAAAACTGAACTATAATTCGAAGTAAATAAACATAAATCCACAATATTTCAAGAGTAAACACTTCTATTGTAAGGTTTTCATCTTAATTGCCCTGAAATATGCCAAAGATTAGCGAAAAGAGTTTTGATAAGATTCAGATAGAGATTATGTCGACGATTCATGGACCTTTACCCGTTCATTAAAGTTAATATCCTATAAAATCGATCGTGGATTGGTATTTACACTAGAAACATGCTTGGGAATCAATAATGAATATCCTGATCCGACTGAAATCATCTAATTCGACCAGAGGGTGGGGTAAAGTTAACACCGGCCAGGAAAGAGCCTCCTCCTTTTCCCGATAGTGAAAAAATGAAGATCTTGTTACTACAAAAATTTACTCACTGCATAAGAGTTAAGCTTTTATTTTAATTTATTATATCTTCAATAATGCACTACATCTAAACCAAAATCCACTAAGTAAGAGAGTAATGCTAGCCCAATCGTACATCGATAATCGAAGATATAGAACGGCTAGGATTACAAATTTAAATAAAGGGTGATCCATTTCGAGTGTTCCTACCACTGAGTCCAACGGTTCCATGCGCGTTGAGTCCAATTTTCGATGACTCGTTCGAACATTTCGACTGACAACTGCCGAATGGCACGTGTGATGTTTTGCTCCAAGGCCTGAATCGAAGCGGGATTGTCCGCATAGAACTTACGACTTTACATATCCCCACAAGGAAAGAGTCTAACAGTGTCGGACAATCGACCGGCCCAAACGTGAAATTATCTACTACACCTAACTGTTCTCTCAATAAATCCATTGATTGATGCGATGTGTGGGAAATGGAGCCGTCTTGTTGAAACCAAATGTCCCTGAGATCACGAGCTTCAATTTCTTGCATCAAATAGTCGGTTATCATGTCGCAATAACGGCCGCCATTGACAGTTTCATTCTCACTGCCATCATTTTTGAAGGAATATGGAAAGATGGTTCTACCGGACCGTTGCTTTTTCTGGATGAAATGGCAGCTCCTGATTCTCTTCAGGTTGCTCTTTATACAACTTTGCTTACGCCGTTTTCCAATAGATGTCTCTAGGGTCAATCGATTAAATCGTTTGATATCGATCTTGGACATTTGTGTCAACATTAACCCAACAAAATATTTGTAGAGATCTGTTTGCATCCTAAACTTATTCTCAACTGAAAATGTCACTTTTTGAGCCCAATTCTCGACATTTGCAGGAAATTTTGCTTTTATTTTTAAATTCCAAGAAAAGTGCGGCTGAGGCTCATCGAATGCTTTCGGATACGTACGGTGAGGCTGTCCTAAGTGAAAGAACATGTCGCGAATGGTTTCAACGTTTTAAGAATGGTGATTATGAAGTCGAAGACCGGCATGGTGATGGAAGGAAGAAGATCTTCGAAGATGCTGAATTGGAAGCATTACTCGACCAAGATGATCACAGGAGATCGATACCGAACGCAATTGATGCGTTTGAGCCGAGCACTAAAAGAAAAACGGCCATAGTACGAGGAAAGACACGATAAAGTCATTCTCCAGCATGGCCTCACGTCGCAAAGGTGGTCAAAAAATATTTGGAGACGCTGAAATGGGAGATCTTACCCCACCCGCCGTATTCTCCAGACGTTGCTCCATCTGACTAACACTTGTTCCGATGGATGGCACACGGTCTAGCTAACGAGCACTTCAGTTCTTATGAAGAAGTCAAAAATTGGATTGATACTTGGATCGACTCGAAAGATGAGGAGTTCTTTTGTCACGGAATACGCATGCTGCCAGAAAGATGGTCAAAAGTAGTAGCTAGCGAAGGCCAATATTTTGAATAACATTTTTGTAACCATTTTTATACAATAAAGCCTTAAATTTACAAACAAAAAGCATAGTTGTAGATCTAATATGCATTTTGAAAGTAACTCTAACACCAGACAGAATTTACTACCAGGCTTCACATAATGCCTCAGGCACTGTAAGGCATTTTAAGGTAAGCGTTCCACCACATTTCTGATCGTTTTTTTAATGTCAGCCTAACACTTTTCCATATGAGAGGTGTCATTTTGCCAACTGTATGATAGGGTTCAGATTCAATCTACAACAATATATAGATTCAGTATTCCTTTTGTATAATGAAGACTGATTGCTGCCATGTATCGCTTGTAATTACGAAGTAATTGAACTTCCCTAACTTGAATCACCAACATCAACTAAAAAAACTTCGAGTTAGAGAGACTTCGAGATATGGAAGGTAATTTGTATAAAAATTTACTTCCATTGCCAATTCGAGAGTTCGAGTTAGGGAGAACTTCGAATAAACTATGGTTTAACCATCAGAGATTATCAAATTAGGGATGATTTTTGGCGAGCTCTCGTTATGGGTATATCGAATATTTCCAAATAGTTTAGAAAACGGTTTTTTGGTGGCCTGAATATCAAATTACATTTGGATATGGTAGTGTCCGATGACTTGGAAACCTGTTATACTCGTCGACAACAATCGATCACAAAGAAACTTAGTTAGTCACTTCATAAACTTAGGGTTTTGAACACACTTCTCGATAAACCGGGAAATAATCACTTGGGAATTCTCTGACTCATAGCAATTGTATGAAATATTGAAGTACCTTCAAATATAAGTTTCTTTCATTAATTTTCTATGCATTGTAATCCAACTGACAACCCTTCAAGTGTCTAATAGTTTATACTAATTTAAGTACTATCCAAAGCATGTATTCTTCAACAAACCGCAGACACTCTGTGAAGAATGTGTGAATAAGTTGTTGCAGTCAATTTTAGTTGGCATACAGTAGTACTTGCAGCAACAACAAAGTCAGACATGTTGACATTCCAAGCGCATACAATGTCACTCACTCACTTGCCACCACTTACGAGTATGTAAGAAGGCAAACAAATCCCCATCTCGACACAGCACAGCATTACGCCTAATAATAGTTGAGGAGTTGGAACACAAATGCATTAAAATAAGTGAAGCCTACAGCTAGGCTCCTCTTGTAGTTGCTAGTTTTTGCTCTATTTTTCGGTATGCCAATCTCTTGGCTTGGTTAGCCCTTGTCGGCATTATGGCTAACGTTCATTTTACTTTCATGAAATCCTGTAAAATTTATATTACCATAAATTCCATGCCAATTATGTGCGTTCGTTGCCTCATATAGAGCGCCAAACACACATACATACAACATGCATACATACATGCATATGATAGTACATGTGTGTGTGTCTCTGGATATGAGGCTGCACGTTGTGAGCATGAACTGCGAAATTATTACATGAATATTCAAATCTAAGTTGGCATTTTCTTTCAACATGACTCTCTACATACTGGGTATGCATGTATGTTTGTATATATGTACGTGTGTGTGTGTGTATTTGCGATTGCACTCGTTTGTTGCAAATGGCTCGACGTGTTTGCATAGACAGCAGGATTGTTTTTAGTTATGAAAATATTATTGTTTATCTTCAAAACAAAATGGAATATTTGTTTTTCATGCTGCAGCGGATTTCTTTGTTTTTGCTATTGTTGTTATTATTGTATGCTGTAACCGCAGCTATCAGTCATTTCTATTGCGCTTCTTGTACGTTGCACTTTGTAAAAAGTTCATGCTTGTTGTTTATGTAGTCAGGGGTATATACGAGTATACTATGGGTGTGTGTGTTTACCGTTTTGTTATGCAACGATTGGGTCTAACGGTGATTATGGCGCGAATTTGGCAAGTCAGTGACTTTTTGGTTCGCAGAAATTTTTTTTTACCAAAACCCGTTACAAACATGATGTCTCGTCTTTTAATTTATGCTTTTATATTTGATTTAATTTTATAAATCTGATCACTAAAAGTTTTCAAAAGAATCTCAGTATAAAATCATGTCCCACTGAGAATCTTTTTGAATTTTTTGATTAAATCTTCTTTAATTTTATAAACCCGATCAGTAAAAGTTTCCAAAAGAATCCCAAGAAAATGTTCCTAGCATTAAGGGGGTATTCTGGTCTAGGATATTGAAAAAATCATTTTTTTACATATTTTGAAAGTTTAGACTTTCCCTTGGAAGGATGTTTCAAAATTCGACTTATTTTCGAAGATACCGCCGATTTTGTAAAGTGGCGTCAGAGCAGGCCGAGCGGTCTTCTAAACATTGTGCCTGCTTTGGATTTCCAAAAATTTTGATTTGAAGTATTTTTAAAAAATTCGAAAAGATCGAAAAAATCGGGTAAAAAAACTTTTTTTTTCAATTCGACGCCATTTTTTTTTTTGTTTGAAATGGTCAACCCGATAACGACATCCTTACTAATGAAAAATCTTCTTATTTTTTGTGTTTTAGATCTCTACAAGGGTTGGAGTCACGTCAACCAGGATGCACCTTTTTTTGAAGCCCCCACTCCACCAGCCCGTATCTCGACGAATTTTGGTTTTTTTTCTGGAAATTTTTTTATATTATTAAAATGTCAATAAAAAACATAAACAAATGGATAGTAAAAATTTTTTTCATATTTTTTATCTTAGTTTAAAAAATGCCTAAAATTCATGGGTCTAGACCAGAATACCCCCTTAAATCCACGACAGCAATGCACTATGACATACGTTCTACGGAGAATATTCTACATATTTGAAGATTTAACTACAAGAAACCATTATAAATTCTACCATATGCTACTTCGTTAGCCTTTTATTCGCAGGATTCCTATAATTGATCTTCGCTTCTTCCAATTATTTTAGTTTTCCTAATAGGTTCTTTCGATGTAAATTCCTTCTTCCTTCGAAATATTCGATTCTTTAGGTATCAAATCCACGCCATCATTACACCACGACTCTCGTTCTTCGGAGAACATTCCACATTTTTGAAGAAACTGTTATAAGTTCTCTCATAGGCTTCTTCGGCACTCTTTTATCCGCAGGAATCCTCTAATTGATCTTCACTTCTTCCATTTATTATGCTTTTCCTAATAGATTATTTCGATGTAAATTTCTTCGTCTTTCGAATAATTCGATACTTTAAGTAACAAATCCACGCCAACATTGCACTACGACTCTCGTTCTTCGGAGAACATTCTACATATTTGAAGAATTGACTACAAGAAACCGTTATAAATTCTCTCATAGACTTCTTCGGTTCCGTTTTATTCGCAGGAATCGTTTAATTGATTTTCTATTCTTGCAATTATTTTACTTTTCCTATTATTTAATGTATGTGAGTTCTAAAAATGTTTCATTTTCGATTACGAGACGATATCAAAATTCATTCCGATGGTACTTAACATTCAGCCAGTGGTTTGCAGCTCATTCGGTTTTTGTCTGAGGTGTTCGTGGTTACCCTCTTCAGAGATCAGCTCTCCAGTGATATTACTACGACTTCTAGATTACTGGCCAGTACTGACTGAAGGTTCAAATGCAGTCTCAAATTTGCGAAGCATTGATCTACAAAGCTGGAAGAAACCGATTGAAGCACTTGAGAAGAGAAGTTTGTTGGCGAAATTATTAGAAATTAGAAATCATTGAAGTCACAGTAAAAAACTAAATTAAACACTAACAACCCATCCTCTTTCTTGAGATCAAATCGAAGTTCCATTGAAGATCCCAAGATTGTCAGAATGGTTGCTGCTCGAGAATGTACATCTTCTGTTATAAATTCTTCCAAAAGTTTCTCTGCAACCGTTTTATTCACTGGAGTCCAATTTCCATGATCTGTAACAATCTTGCGCTATAGGAGATCTCATATTCACTGGACTCGATATTTGTCACCGCGATCTTACATAATTGGATAAATTCGTTGTAGAATACTTTTTTGGAATGTTGAAGATCCGAAAGGTTTAGAATAGTAACTGATAAAAAGATAATTTAGTACGATAGGTAGAAGCTTCAATTGCTCTAAGCCAAGTCTTATGTCGCATTTCTGTTAGGTTCCCAAACAATGTCGTCCAATAGTGTCACAGGAAATACTTCTGTCCCATAACAACTTATGGTCCAGATAGAATTTAATTGAAACTTCATTTGTCGACAAAAATCAGTAGTAAAGGGCCACTATTGAATTAACTCCACCTTGGTTGGCGATTGGCAATCAATTGTCAATATAATTGCGCAGTAATTCCTTTCGAACACACACACACACACGAAAAGGTACCACACACATACCTTATATGGGTACAAATGTTTGTCCACTGCTGTAAGGCGAAATTCCTTGAATTTTGTTTCTCTTTGGTATGTTTTAATTAAAAGAAAATCATGAAATTGCGAAAGGTCATTAAAGTGTACTCCTACTCCGAATTGCGTTTCATTTCCCACGCTTGGGGCGAGAGAGGCTACATTGCATTGACTTGTATTGACCGGAAAACGTTAATGTAATTGAGGTGAAATTTCTTGGATTATTAACAGGCGAGCAATGTGGCGAGACAGTGTATTACACCAAACTTCACATATCCAAAGAAGATTCAGTTCCTGATAAGCGCTTGAGTATCCATTTATTGTACTTATTATTAGTACAGTAGTTTTCCGAAATAACGAACACATTAATTGTCAGGCCTGTTCGTTATATCGAATTTTTCGTTAATTCAAGTACTCACTTAGAGGTTTTTCAATAAAAATTAGTTAAATGTCCGTAAATTGCAGTTTAAGGGGGGGTAAGGTTTGTTTCGTCGAAAAAAGACCTTTTTTCATGAATTTTTTTAGAAAAAATTGTTGCTGTAGGTTTATTTTACTTAATATTATATGAAAGTACTACATTTGAAGGATACTTAAAAAAAGTTTTATCGAAAAATAGCGAGGAATAACGGATTTATCGTCGATCTCTGCAGGCACCTCGAAAAAAAGTTTTTGTGCGGTGCCCAGCCTACAGCATCACTGGATCATCCGAAACCAAAAAATCAAACTGCCTTCTTAGTTTATTAGTTTATCTTTCAATTGATGTCGGGTTTTTTTTCAAATTTTGATACCATTTTCAAGCCAAAATGACCTATTTGTTATTGTAAAATTGATAGTAATTAAATTATTTGCTCAAAATTTCAAAACGATCGATGCAGTAGTTTTTTCTGTAGGCTGGTCACCTACATATGACAAAATGACATATTTGAAAAAATCGATTCAAAGTTTTGTACACTCAGCGCAGGTAGCTGGAGGTACCGTTATTTAACCTGCTGTAACAACGTTAGTTTTTCTCCGAATGACCTAAAACTTTAACACAATATTCTTGAGATGTTGATGGTTCAGAAAAAAAAATAAAAAAAAAAAATAAAAAAAAGTTATCAAACCTTAAAATAATTAATTGTTTTATTAATTATTTGTTAAAAAATAAATCCAATAAATTCTTCCAATTGGACCAATTGGACCAATTATTACACTTATACTTCTATCTGGTGCTGTTCAATAGTTTTAAGCTTTTTTATAAAATTCAACATTTTTTCAATTTGCACATTTCGTTTGAATTTTTTCCAGCTTTATTTTTAATTCTGGTTCGATGATATTTGATTTTTTCCTCTTCCTTCATATGTCTTCTTCATGTTGTTCGTTAAACTGGGTACTAACCAATTCTCGATGTTCGTTATTTATGGTACTCAATGTAACAAATTTGCTTGTTCGTTATAAGCGGTTTTCGTTAAAACGAATATTCGTTAGTTCGGAAACCTACAGTACTTATTCGTTTCACCGGCTAAGTTTTCATCACCATGTACTAGAGGGGTGTTAGATAAGTTGCTTTCATTGGGTAAGGAGAGAGGTGGTTAGTCTGATGCTGAGCCTCATTGAACGCAAGACTTATCGGGAACCGTAATTGAACTGAATAAAAATGTTTTCAGAATCAATATTACAAATCTTTAGGGTGGAGCTATATAGGTGGTAGACTATCTGCCTTATCAAACTCGTCTTAAAAAATATTTAGGTTTATTAAAGTTGAAGTAACATCGAATAACAGCCAGTTAAAAAATGTTATCTAAAAAATATAGAAATTGAAGAAGCATTTTTATAAAAATTTAGTCCAAGAAACCCCTAATTCCAGAGCATTTAGTTAATTAATATTGAGAATACGTCTTTGGAATCTACAGAGTTGAATTAATAAAAAAATCTGTAAAAAGATAAGCTATTCAAGCCATAAATCTTAATATGCTGGTCACAATATTAAAGAGTGAAAGTTTAGCATTTTATTACATTATTTTAAGGATACTCCGCTACGTATATACATAGTAGTACATTGAACGTTAATTTTGTCTCCTTCCATTTTTCTGATTTCCACAAAACATGCATAGAATTTCTGAATACTTATTATATTAGTAAGTCATATGGTTTCAAGCAATGACCATTACCAGCTATAAATGCTGTAAACACAAAAATGTTTTAGGACATGAAAGAATTCCTTTTTATGAGCTCATAAGGAAATACTAATCACTAATAAGGAAATACTCGAATATCGTCAAAACACATACATATTCACACTTATGGTGGTTTAAAAGAAATTTGTGTATAAAATGAGTAATATGCAAGATATTAATGCAATAATACAAAGAAAAAGAAATTCAAAATCATTTCCTGTATTGAATTTGTTATTGGTCATGTTTCCAGACTCACTCCATTTATATAAAATAGAATTCAACACATTTATGCTAGTTAGACCAGAACAACTGGTAGAAGACAAAATGCTGCAGTGATTTTCGTAATAATTTATATTATCATAATCGTCATTCCACATTTACAAATCGTTTAAATTTGTATATTCGTGTGTATGACACAATACACCAAGTGAAAATTACTTAATTCCCCTTGTGGTGAGTTTGTTGAGCATAATGACCATTACCCCTAAATGCGTTTTAACGAAACTATTTTGGTATAAGTCAACTGGTATTCAGAATGGTCTAAACTCAAAAATTTTATTAGTTTTACAAAGATTAACTAATTTCTTTACAATTCCGAATGTAAATTATATGAAAACCACGCTAAATTTAGAAACTTCGTTGCTTATATTATACATAGAAAACCACATAAATAATTGATTGGAAAGTATTAACACCAACTAACACACAAACTTCACTGCAAGTAAGTAAAACTAACAAACTTATTTTACTATTTCAAAAACACACACTCGTTTCACATATCTTAAGAACAAAATAAATGTTTAACTACTTTATTGGCATACACTTTATGTACAACAGTTAAAAAAATGCAACTAAAACATACGCGGCTCACTGATTACTTGCGTTGGACCACCGACTTTTTGCTCAACTTCAATTGAATTTATGCGAATCATAGTGTTCGGTGAACGTTGGAAATTGATACGCATGAATTGCTTCCTACGCTTCTTCTTGAAATGTGTTTTCGTATGCGTTAAGGTCTTCTCAATAATTGTCGCCTTCACATTCACCAAACCGGATGGTAGCAGTGGACGACCGATTAAGGTGAAATCCTTTGCACCGGCCAGCAGCACTTTTTCCAAACGTATCTCATCGCCTATGGTTGGTGGCCAATAGCCCTCCACAAGAATGATATCGCCAGCTGTTATTTTAAATTGTTTGCCACACAAGTGCACAATGGCAAATAAACGTCCCTCCTGGCGTTCGGCAATTTGTTTATCTACTTTATCGAAAACATCTTGACATTCTTTTTGTTCGAGTTCAGAAATCTTTTCACTTTTATTTGCTGCAACTGCGGCATCCACCAATGTTGGTTTTTGTTGTTGCAGCAGGCGAGGTGCTATGCTGAGCGCACGAAATGTGTCTGCAATGGAAAGATTAGTTAAATTTGGTAGATGCATACGATTTTCTTTACTTACGTGTTAAATTATTTATGAGGCTTGGTTGGCGTGCCGCCGAAAACAATCCTCTAGCCAAAAACGCCATTATTTTCTCGTATTCAATTGGAATTCATGAACTATTGCACAAACACTTCTTTCTAACCATAAAATAAATCTGAATTGACAATCAGCTGTTGTGCTGCTTCTTCTTCGCGCATACCGGCTGTGTCGCCAGCGCAATGTATCATTCACAATGACGTGGTGAAATTAGATATTGGTGTGGAGTAAATTTTTTTCTTTAGGGTTTTGTTCGATGATGAATAATATTAAGCGATATAGTTTTGGAAATATATATGTATAAAGCGCATTTATATATCTATGTTAGTCGTTGAAAAGATCGTTTAGATATATGTATGTATATATATATTAAAGCGGCTGCTTATGGGTTAAGTAAAGCTTTGAGATTAAACTTCTCTACATTTCTTTGTGTGATTATGAGAGTGCGCTCTCTGATTCTTTGTTTTTGTTTGCACTCTTCTCCAACTTGATTCTCTTAATTACTTAATATAAAATTTTGTGAAATCAAATAAATTTGATAAGTTTGTTGCGATTATTCAGCTAACCGTATTAGTTCTTCGTTAACCACGAACCTCATTGTTTTGTTTTTTTATTGTTAAAAGTTCTATTAATCCTCAATGAACCCCACGATTTAATACAAAGTATGACTGAGGCAGTAATTGTAAGTACATTATTAAAACAATTAACAACAAAGAGAATATTAAGTATATATTTATATATTAAGAAAAGGTGTTGAACATGAAATTGAAGTAATGAATGAATGGCTGGAGAATTAGCCCGTATCCATACCATAGACAGCGCAGTCATACATTTCGGCTGTCCATATGTCGTATTTGTGAGTAGGGTAAAAATTTGAAATACTTGTAGTCCGAAACTACTCGAGATAATTATATCTGATTCAAGATAAACGTCTATTAAAAAAATCAGTTTGCCGATACGAATAGATTGCCGTACCATTTCTGTGTAAAATTGGGTAATAAACACGCCCACCTCTCAATAACGGTTGTGTTGTAACGGTTATATAGTACAATGACTGTCTAAAAAATAACAGCATATACTATCCAGTCAAAAATATGTATTATAAAATCCTTTCTAACTTCCATATACAGAGTATGGATGCTTCCGATTGATATTATACCAGATTTATAGAATAATAATTGATATATAAGTATGGTTTAGTGTCAAAATCGGTGATATAGGTCTAACTACATATATATTCAATATAATGATTCTGACAAGAGAAAGAAAGAATATGCTAATACTGTTATCCATAGCGAAAACTAACCACACTTTTCTACTCTAGTTTACAGAGATACAGATACCAGTGCCATGGGGACACATATCCGGGCTCTGGTATGGCGATCAGTCGATACAACCACTCATCGCGCTACACGGTTGGCTAGATAACTCTGGAACATTTGCAAAATTAGCGCCGCTACTCGTCGAAACTGCCGGCAGTGTGCTCTGTATTGATCTACCCGGACATGGGCACTCCTCACATTTACCGGCTGGAATATTATATCACAATTATGAATTTGTGCGTGTACTATTACGGTTAATGAAAGCATATAATTGGTCGAAGTTATCGCTACTCGGACATTCTATGGGTGGCGCTGTGGCATTTTACTTCGCAACTTTCTATCCAACCAAAGTGGATGTATTAATTAGCATTGATGTTGTTTTACGACGTTACTTCCAACCAGATGTCGCTGTGGATGTGGTACGCCATGTGATGGTCAAGGCGCTTCACGACAATCAACGTCTCGTCGATGGTTCACCATTCGAAGAACCACCAAGCTATACGTTTGCTGAGTGTGAGCGGCTACTCTACGAGGGCTCTGGACGTTCAATGTATCCGGAAAACTGTAAATACATTTTGGCGCGCAATTTAAGCCGATCACGTAAATATCCCGATAAATTTTACTTTTCACGCGACACACGTCTCAAATACTTAATGGACGTAAATGCCGAAGAGGCGCTCTCCAAAGCCATGGTTATGCGCATTTCGGCTGCTAAACTACCTTATATGGTATTAAGAGGTGGTGCATCAACGAATATTGCGCCAGACTCGTTGAAGTTAATCGATTTGCTGAGTGCGCAAAATCCGAACTTTGAAACACATCTGATTGCTGATGGCTTACACCATTTCCATTTGGATCAGCCTGAAGTGGTCGCGAATTTGATTATTCCTTTTTTGAAGCGATATCGTCCACTGCCGAGTGGCTACGCAGTACAGTCGGATGCTCGCCGCGAATTGCTGTCAATGGCTAAATTGTGAACTTGATTGATTTATCTGAATGTTAAATGTTGAATAGATCGTATATATACCATATCTAATTGATCAGCCATTCATGGGTTAATGGAAAGCTCCGAAATTAAACTTTTATACATTTGTTTATATGCTCTCCTCTCAGTCTCCATATCTTTCTCTTATCCCAAAGCGTTCTCTTAAGTACATATATAATACTACTAATTTGATAGCTTTGCTGTGATTATAGCGCAAATTGTATTAGTTGTTCTCTAACAATGAAACTCATTGGAAGTTCTTTTATTCTTCAATGAACTATCCATTTTGATATAATAATAATACAGAGCATGGTGGAGACAGCAATTGTAAGTATAATATTTAAATACTTAATAACAATGTGAACACCAAATAATATATACTGTAAGTACCTATATTAAAATATATGAAACAAATACTTTGGACTTCATCTGGACTTTCATTTCAAGTAATGAATGAATGGCGGGAGAATGAGAGACAAACTATAAAACAGCAGAGTCAAACATTTCACTGGACTCTCGAAATATATTTTAAACTCTCTCTAAAAATGTTGATCAGACGGTTAGTCTGAGAGATAATTATATATCGTTCAAGATATGTGTATATTAAAAAGATCAAATTGCCAAGACGAATTGATTTCCATACCAACTTCTTTCTGGCTGAATAATCATGCTCCACTCTTAATAACGGTTATATTCGAAACTACGAAAAGCGTGTAAACTGTCAAAGAATTATGTCAGATAGGATTTAATGGCAAGGGTTTCTAGCCTTTCCACACATCCAATATTTCAAAGCTTTCGGCTGTCTATTTCGAAGGAGAACGGAAATTAACAATTTTACGTTATTCGGTGCCATAATGTAAATCAGTCGCGATTTTTTTATTGAAGTAGAACTTTTTTATGAGCAAAGATTTCCATGATTTTTTCCATAACGCAAACTAACTTCACTTTTCTACTCCAGTTTACAGAGATACAGATACCAGTGCCATGGGGACACATATCCGGCCTCTGGTATGGCGATAAGTCGATACAACCACTGATCGCGTTACATGGTTGGCTGGATAACTGTGGTACATTTGCGAAATTGGCGCCACTGCTCGTCGAAGCAACTGGCAGCGTGCTCTGTATCGATCTACCCGGACATGGTCACTCCTCACACCTACCTGCTGGAATATTATATCAAACCGCTGAATTTGTACGCGTGCTATTACGTCTAATGAAGACATATAAGTGGACCAAGATATCGTTACTAGGACATTCTATGGGTGGCGCTGTGTCATTTTACTTCGCAATGCTATATCCAAATAAAGTCGATGTACTAATTAGCATTGATACCACCTTAAGACGTTATATAAAACTCGATAACGCTGTTGATAAGTTACGTAATGTGATGCTCAAGGTGCAACGCGATAATCAACGCCTCATTGATGACACACCATATGAAGAACCACCAAGTTATACCTTCGCTGAATGTGAGCGTCTGCTTTACGAGGGCTCTGGCCGTTCGATGTATCTGGAAAACTGTAAATACATTTTGGCGCGGAACTTAAGTAGATCACGTAAATTTCCCGGTAAATTTTACTTTTCACGCGACACGCGGCTCAAGCACATATTAGATATAAATGCCGATGAGCCGCTCTCCAGAGCTATGATTATGCGCATTTGTGAGGCGAAAATGCCATTTTTGGTTTTGAAAGGTGGTGCTTCACGGAATATGGGTCCGGAAACGATGAAGTTAATCGATTTGCTGAGTGCGCAAAATCCGAACTTTGAAACACATGTAATTGCTGACGGCTTACACCATGTGCATCTGGACCAACCCGTAGTTGTCGCGAATTTGATCATACCGTTTTTGCAGCGATATCGTCCACTGTCGCTCGTTCAAGCGGTAGAGTCGGATGCTCGCCGTGAATTGCTGTCAAAGGCTAAATTGTGAACTTGAATTTTCGGCTTTTAGTTTGTAATTAAAGTTTGTAATTGAGTTAGTAAATTATCTATTAAATAGGCCTAACGATTGTTGTAGCATATACAGTGTTGGAATAAAGTATTCGTCACATTTTGAGTTAGATTATTTACGCGGGAAATAGTTTTTAATTAAAGCCGAATCTAATATAGTTTGAAAGAGATATTTAAAGGGGAACTGAGATATTATAAAGGTCGATCTGCGACATTTATGCCGGAAAGCTCCGAGTATAGACTTTAGAAATTGCTATTAAGGCAACTACGGCTTGAGAGTAATATTTTTAGATGGATTAGGGAGTCTAATAGTTTAGTTTTATCTAATATAGTTTGAAAAAAATATTTAAAGAGGATTTGAGACATTATAACGGTCAATCTACAATAGATATGTCAGAAGACTTCTAGTGTAGACTTTAGGAAATGCTATTAAGGGAAGTTCAGTTCGAAAGTAATATTTGTGGATGGCTTGTGGAGTCTAATAATTTAGTGAGCATCAAGAAATTTTATATTAAGCGATCCTTCACCCGAATCTAGGAACAAGAGATTCTAACCTAAAATATTTAAGAGCCATTAGTGAAAAATTGATTATTGGACTTCGGTTTGGAGTCCCTTTATGGTTCTCAACGTGTTAATAATACATTTCTGGGGTAGATTTCTTAAAATTACTCAATTATTCCCGATATATCATTGAGATCGGATATTTGCCTTTACTTGTTAACAGTTAAGAAAGAGCTTAGAAACAATGAGACTAATACTTTTGCGCAACAGTGTAAGCAGCTGCGCATGCTTCCGCTTTACGTAAGCGAGCCAGCAAAATGGGATCAAAGGTCATTTATGTTTATAGTTTAATATTTCTTAATTTGTAAGCCAACTTGACCTAAGCGTTAAAGTATGAAGTTTCTACTAAATTGTCTGTTAAAAAAATAAAATATCCACTTCAAAATTGATGAGAGAATTGTTTACTTTGCTAAAGTGGAGAGTCTTAGACGGTCATACATCACGCAGTGAAAAATACATAGTTCCAGTAGTAAGTGCCGTTAACCTTAAAGAGTGTTACAAAATGACGGAGAGCCAAGTGAGTGCATTTCTTGCAACGTCTTTTGAAAGTGAAAAAATATCGTTAATACATTTTTTTCCGTAATTTTACAGCCAGTTGAATTGCGCATTCCCGTGCCTTGGGGTTACATAGCCGGCTGTTGGTATGGCGATCAGCTGAGGCGGCCACTGCTCGCTCTACACGGTTGGCAAGACAACGCCGGCAGTTTCGCACGCTTGGCGCCACTTATCGCAGCGCATCGATCCATTTTAGCTATCGATCTGCCCGGTCACGGACGTTCGTCGCACTTTCCCGCCGGCATGTCGTACCACTTCAACGATTTTGTACGCATCGTGCATCGTGTTGTACGCCATTATAAGTGGCCCAAGGTATCCTTTATGGGCCACTCAATGGGCGCCGCTTTGAGTTTTTACTACGCCGCACTCTTTCCGAACTCGGTCGATATGATCATAGCGATTGATGCGTTGACCACGTTATACTTTCCGCCGCACATACAAATCGATATGATGTCCGTTATGACGGAGAAGGCGTTGAACGAGGAGGATCGACTGCGGGCACCAGCGCCGGTGCCAATTTTCGATTATGAGAGCTTAACTGATTTACTTTATCGCGGTTCGGAGCAATCGGTCGAGTTGGCGCATTGCAAGTGTCTGCTGGAGCGTAGTGTTCGACGGGCCGATGGTCACTCGGATATGTATTATTTCTCTCGAGATGGTCGAGTTAAGCTGATGGAAATGTTGTTTACGCAGCCGGAACTGGTGCTGGCGCTAGCTGAACGCTTGCGTAATATTCATTATCTTGTCATTAAAGCTGAGCTCTCGTATCACATTGAGTTGGAGAGTCTTAAGGATGTCTTTAGTGTTCTGCGCGCAAATAATCCCACATTTGAATTTCATGTAATGAAAGGTGAGAAGCATCACGTTCACCTCAATAGTCCCGATAAAGTGGCGGCGTGTGTATTGCCATATCTACAAATGTATGGTGGAGGCGGCTGTAAGCTCGCTGAGGCTAAACTATAGTTATAACGTTTATTTAAAATAATAATAAAAAGTATTGTAATTTCGTTTTCCATTACGCAACTTTTATAAGTATTGCGTTTAGTCGTAAGAGACTTCGAGAGTTAAAAGGATTTAGATGACTTGAGGTTTTCATAATCCACATTTAGTTATTTTAGGCTCGATCAGTCAAAGCTAAGAAAACGTCTTGGGTCTTCCAATATACTTATAAAAATAGTTCATGGAACTCAATAATCGGAGATTAATAAATTATTTTATTGGAATATTATTCTAACCCAGCTAACTGAGGTTCAACATTAGTGTTGAGCTGTTTAGTCGAAGAGACTGAAACCCATATCGTCGCCTTCTTCCGAATTCGACTCCACCTTTTTGGCTTCTACCTTCTTCTCTGCAACGGCGACTCCAGCAGCAACAAACTTGCTGGGGTCCTTGACCTCCTAGGTGGTAACAGCATTCCTATGCAGTTGAACTTCCATAACTCGAAGTTATCTACATCTCGAACTTTTTAAATTGGCAGTAGAAGTCAAATTCCTTACCATAATTCGAAGCTATTTTTGGAGATTATGGTATTCGAGTTAGGGAGGTTCAACTGCATATATCACGGATTCTGAATAAGTAGCTTATTCAGTTCACATCAACATCTCCGGTGTTCAGTTTGGTTGCGTCGAAATGGGAATGAACCTTTCGTAAGTTCAAGTCGATTTTATCCCTAGTCACACCATGAGAAGAAGTGTGATAACTCTCCTGCTAGGCAATTTCTATTTTTGATATTTTTGTAAGGGGTTTCTTAGTGATTACCATACAATGTCACTAAAAATATATCGCATGTAATATTTATTTCTCCACCATTAACTTCAGTAATATCCACAAGTAGGAGAATGCTCATTTTCCCCATGGTGACTTTCATTTCATTTCTCCTCTGACAAAAGGAGCAATGTTTCAGTTGGGGTATTGTGGCATGTTGACTTTCGTATGGTGAATATATATAATTTTTAAGCGGAAAGAAATGAATTGCAATTAAAAAAGCTTTCTCAATTAATAAAATAAATTTATATTGTTTTGATAATTGCTGTAAAGCCCACACCCTCTACATCTTGAACATATTATTGACGGATTTCATTATAAAGTGGAAGAAAATAAAATTATATATTATATATATTATGTTCAAGCCACAATTGTCCACCAGTGCAGAGCACTATGGTAGCTCAACTGGTACTATCTTCGGTTACAAGGTCTTACCAGAGACCTTTGGGTAGTTTCGTGGTATCTGTGGTTGAAACCTAAATGCAGACAGAGGGACTTTGGTTACTCGGTGTGGAGTTGCACTGCTATCGGGTGCCGTAGCCAAAGTACGGCAGAGGTTTTAGATGGGCCTCGAGCCCTACTAAGATGGTTATTTATACTGAAAATGCTTAGCAAAATCAGCGCGCTGTTCTTAAGGCCGTCGTCGACAGGTATTCACTCTGAAAGCTAATGGGTTTTAATAAGCACGGGACCTTCAAATTTAGGTCATGTTAAAACCCTCCGACTTTATTTAAGGCTTGAAAAACTTCAAAAAAAAAGGGGTCAGCGTGATCGAGAGATTCTTGAAATTGTAGCACCTCAATTTTCGGATCAAATCAAGATAAATACCCTAAATATAAAGGACCTCAAGTCCTAACAGGCATTTAGCAAATTTCCAAGCTTAATATAGTCTCTTGGCGTTAATATGAAGTATGCTCAACCTCTCCGCAAGAATAATGATGTGAAATAAATGAAGTGATATAAATATACCCAAAAACATAAGGTTCCACTTCTATTTGCAGTAAATACAAAAACATAATTCAGTTGGCCAACAAAACCAATCGATCTTTGCGCAAACACTTTCTTCATGTTTTGTAAGCGAAAGTGTTTTCTGTTGTTTTTGCTTTGCGACATGGGATGACATGGCATTAATTGGACCACACCCCACGGCCAAAATGTCTGTCGCTGCGTGGTTGAACATAAGAATATTGTTAATATCCGTATGCTAACGGTGCTTACATATATAGATATATAGATATCTAGAGATTTATGTATTTATTACCAATGTGTGTGTGTGTAAATAATATTCATACATGTAATGGCTGTGTGGAAGACTATTGACGCCCGTGGTGAGGATATGCCAATGACTTTAATTCGTTCGCTTTTCGCACTAACAAGCTTGATTGATTAGGTCAATATTGTACGAGTTTTTGGTATAAACAAGGGAAGTGGCAAACGTGATCTAGTTTATTTGGTTGTGTGGTTGTAAGCTTTGTTATTGTTTTTCTTTGTTTTACAGATTTATTCAAATTTAAGTCGGAAGCTTTAAGAGATTTCGTTAACATTAATAGATATTTTACTCAAAATAAGTCCAGATCTGATAACACGGCTACACAAAAAAAAAAAAAAAATGTTTGTTATAACTGGGGATGTTGCTATGTGGATATAATGTTTTTGGGGTCGCTAAATCCGAATCCGAGGTCCATTTAAGTGTTTTGACATAACCACAGAAAACCAATATGGTGGACAGCGTTTTTTAAAATACATCGGAATCGCTTGATTGGGTTAAATGGACCTGGATACACATAGTAAAATCCCCAGGTCATAACACTTTTTTTTTTGTTTTCAAGAAGTTTTACTATTATTGTATTCTTTCCAAATCTTAGGTATTCTACGAATCTTCTCTTCATAGAGAGGTTTCCTCATCCTTCGAAATGTTTTACTTTTATGACTTCTGATTTGGTGTGATATATGTATCCTTTAAGGTTCCAATCTAGATATCAATTGGGGAAGTTCGTCAAATAATTCATAAAAACTTATATGGAACTTGAAAAAATCATACGTTAGTTAAAAACGTATGTATGTATGTTAGTTCAATTAAAGATTCTTAAGTGAAGCGGTAGTTCAGAACGGGGATCACCGCTGTTGGACTTCAAAGCGATGGTCCAAATTCTTCTATTTATTTATTGAGCACATAAACGGGATAGACGTTTCAGGATCGGGAAGGACCTCTCCATGCCATTCGATACCAAACGTGGTCTTAGACTCTAACCTGATGGTGGAAAAAATAATACGAGCTGCAGGGCTTAATAGGGGAAGTACAATCAATCAATCAATCTTCAATAAGAGTGTACAGCTGCTGGCGTACGCCGATGATATTGATATCGTTGGAAGTAACAACCGCGCCGTTAGTTCTGCTTTTGCCGGACTGGATAAGGAAGCGAAGCGAATGGTTCTGCACTCGCGTCTTGGCTCCCACGTCACTGTTGACAGTCATAACTTTGAAGTCGTAGATAATTTCGACTACCTAAGAACCAGCATCAACAACACCAACAATGACAGCATCGAAATCCAAGTCGCTCATTATTCTCGTACTGCTTTAGGGTGCAGAAGCGTAGACGATGACAACATCCGATGAGACGACTCTTGGAGTTTTCGAGAGAAAAATTTTGCGCAAGATTTATGGTCCTCTAAACATTGGCAACGGCGAATACCGCAGACGATGGAACAATGAGTTGTACGATTTATACGACGACATAGACATAGTTCAACAAATAGAAAGACAGCGGCTACCCTGCCTAGGTCATGTTGTCCTAATGGACGAAAGCGCCCCAGCTCTGAAAGTGTTCGATGCAGTATCCGCTGGTGGGAGCCGAGGAAGAGAGTGACCTCCACTCCACAAAAGAAATGTGGAGAGCGGCCTGATTACATTTGGGATTCCCAACAGACGCCGAATAGCGATGGAGAGGGAAGATTGGCGCGCTATTATCGATTCGGCTATAATCGGATGAACGGTTTCTACGCCAATTACATATATATATATATACATAAAGGTGTATGCAATTGTATTTGGCCTTTTTACTCTGTGACTTTCTATAGATATCCTCAGCTCTCTTTAGATCTTTTAAAGCTGAGAATATAGGGATCATACACTCCGACTGGAATATTTGCCATTGCTAAAGCTTAAAGGTCGATAAATATTTCACAAAATCATTTCCGACAATACTGCAAAATATTTTTCAAGATTTATCGACATCGTCCACGATTTGCATTATTTATTAGAAGTGAAAAATGGGAGATTTTTGTTTGTCTTTGGAATTACCACACATCCATATATTACAAGCCGCAGTGACACTAATCTGATGGGGAAACATCAGCTCAAACCTCACAGTAAACAACAAGAACTAAACAGCTCCAGAACATCTAGAGATCCGTGCAATTTCATTTAAAGACAGTGAATTTTAATATAGTACAGAATCAGAGTATTACCGATCTATTAATCTTAATTTATTTCGAGTACTAAAATTGCGAGATATCGATATATAAAATAAATTACCATATGCAGAGGTCTAAACCTCCCACTTGCTATTTTAGATCTAGATATTTAGGAATGATTTTTTTTTTAATTTTAGGTTTTTTGCATAACAGAGGAGTAAGGTATGCCATCAACAGGCAAGAAGCCTGAATCATTTTGGATCGATCTATTAGCTCACTTCACTTATCACTTAAAAGTGCCTGATTAAGCCTTGAGAACCAGAAGCCTACAAATCGGGAGTTCTCTTTTGAATATGTATGTTACTGTTCGGTACGGTGGAAATTTAGTAAGACGGGCATAATAAATAATTTGTAAATAATATACTTGATTCGCGAAGAGTCGGCATTACTTCTGAACCGTATACTTAATCCAACTTTCATTGGAAAGGGTGACTTTTGGGCGATATCCTTCCTGACTTTGCCATCTTTTGAGAAAGGTTGGAACCTGTTGAGTAGAGTAGAGTGGGCGTTTTTGGGGAGCTTTATATATAATAAAATTTTTGCCTGGTTTCATTCCTATCTAATAGACTCCCACTAGCCAAGTCCAAACAAATTCATACACTTTAAGTTCTTTTTCGAGATTTGCTTAGCTTTAAATTTGAAGCCTTAACTCGGACTTAAGATCTGCACACTTTCAACTCAATTTACATTCACATTCAACCGCATAAAGTCCAAACACATTTTTCACGTCCACTGACTTTTTGACATTCGACTTGTGATCAGTTTGGTGCAGTGCCTACACACATACAGAAGCAATCACCGATTTTTATCGACAAACGTGCATTTTTACACGTTTACCTTTCTTCCTTTCTCGAACTCGAACTCTATGCTCAGTACATATTTGCACACTTTGGCACTCTGGCACGGCACATACAGTTTGTCGTTTATTTTACTCAATAAAGTGTCAATGCAGGGGGCACAAGCCATGTGGCAGTGTAGAAATGTGGCGAACCAATAGATATACACCATATACACATACTCTATAACGGTGTAAGAAGAATCCCTTTAACCGACGTGCGAATGAAATTTCGAAAAAGCGAACAAAACGCAGCGAACAAACAGAGCCCACAACTGACCTATTTGAGATCCCAATGAAAGCATACAATTGTTGGGGTAAACAGGTGGGCCTTGGAAAGAGGAAGGGGGAGGCATGGTGGGTCAGTCGGTGGATTACGTACAGCTTTGTAGATTGAGCGAGTGTGTGTTTACCGTTACACTCGGAGGAAAGCAAGCACCAACGAGCGTGGTAAGCTTGCATCCTGCCAAGAAGATATGAATTTCAAATAACGATTCGAGCACTTATTTTCAGTTTTGCATACACTCGCTTCTCGGATAATCTGCCTGAGTGCCAATCCAGAGGCTCGTGCCAATGTCAAAGGAATTGTCTTGTATGTAATTAACTTTATGCTGCTGAACTTCTTCCTCTAACTTACGAGCGTTGCGAGCGACTGTCAGCGAGTAGCAATAAAAATAATAACGGAAAACAGAGAAAAAAGTAGGAGAAATTTTACAAGAAGAATTTGCATTTTTTAGTGCAACTTGAATAAATTTATAAGCGAGTGCAAGCGCATACAGGGTGTGACAGAAAGAGAGGGAGATATAAAGAGAGACGGAGCGAAGTGATTTTTCTTTACAGTTTTGCTGATTGAAATCGATCGACAAACGAATGACATTGACAGGTGCAGAAAATACAACATACAATAACAAAAAATAACAAGAAGAAGCAGCCAGCATAGCTGAAGAGTGTTGTAAGTGCGCTTTGATTTAAGGAGCATCCATTCAGGTCGAAAGCTTGATGCAATATTTTGCATTTATGATTGGTTGTAAGACATTTATTTGTACAGTGATTTGCTTCGTGAAGAGTTTTAACACTCGAGCTGGCATGATTTAATGATACAAAGCGTTTTGAGAGTGAGAGAGAGAGAAGATATTGTGAGCTTACAAGGTAAATCTCAAACGCAGTAAGAAAGTCACTTCACTTAATTGCCATCGAATTGGAGATAAATTGACACTCAAATATTTATGAAAAGGGTTTAGAAGTCTTTTAAGAATCTTTCGTAGACAGGGCTAACAGTTTGACATAATCGAAACGAACTCGTATTTCTTAACGGGAGAGGACAGCTAGAGCAGTAGTACTGCCTAGTGATGGGTCAAAGAAATCTTGAAGATGTATAGCAATTTTACAGCATACCCCAGTCAAATAATTATATGTGCATTTCTGCTTTTGTTTATATTTCTTATTCACTGTTATTTTTTGGATTTCGGTAAATGTGGAATAAAAGGTTGATATGTTACCGTTACTATGCAACGAAAATTGTTTCATACTTTTCTCGTTCGTTGTACAGTTACATTAAGAATGTGCTTGTGAATTGGGTATTGCATAGTAAATATTTATATGTACAAGATCAGTTGAGCGGAACTTTCTTACTGATAGTGTTGCAGCAAAAACTTTTTTTGCTAAAATTTGTTTTCAAAATTATTGTAGGTGCATTAACTTAATAAATTATTAAAAAATTTTATTACATTTATTTAACTTTAAGCCTAAAATACCTCATGGTACTAGTTTATCAGTCGAGGAACAAGTAATAATCATAGGAATGCATGAAAGCGATTCCAAAATGGCTGTAGACCAAAGCGACATCGGAACTGTATCTCAAAATTTCTTAAAAACCCCACTGATTATGGTATAGTGCGACGTAGCGGACGAAAAAAAACATTGATGAACGATGCGAAAGGATGATTCGACGGCTAGTAGTTGCGTACTTGATAAGCAGCCATCAAATAAGGGCCTAGTTAAGACAGAAAATCACAATAAATATAATTTTTCCAATTATACATAAAAATCAGTTTCTGAAACACACCTCCATGGCACCTAAACCAACGCTAAAGAAAGACACAATAAAGCACATTTGAGGTTTGCAAATACATACCAATTCTGTTTCGATGAGTGATAGAATACAGTCTTTAGTGACGAAAAAAAATTAAATTTTGTCGGCCCAAGTCATTGCAAGAAATATTGAAGAGATACGCACCAGGAACGACGTTCCTACTACAAGCGATGTTTTGGAAGCGGTACCTTGATTTCATGGGCTGCATTTTGCTGCTGTGGAAAGCTATCTACATGTTTTATATTCACTCAAATGAATGCTAATATCAATGTAGATCTTTTGGACAGCGGGTTAATAAAATTTGCTGGCAATATTTATGGCATATAACTGGACATATCGAAAGGATAACGCTTCAATCCACACGAAGAACATCTTTAACGACCGGAAAATTCCGGTGTTACAATGTGCAGCATTGAGTTTGAACCTAATCCTATTGAGGATCTTTGGGGGAACCTCTCTGCTCCTGTTTTCCAAAACGAAAAGCAGTTTGAGACAGTACGTCACATTAAATTAGCCATAAAGCAAGAATTTGCCAATATTTATATAACAATACTACAGTCAGTAGTTAATTCTCAGATTAAGCGGCTTAATTTAGTTTTAAAATAAACATTTCTTTTAGTTAAACTCAAATGTATAGGCTTTATTGGTAAAAATAGTAAAATGCACATATAAATATTTACTATTAGCCTAAACTTCAATTCTGTTTTATAGTTTAAAAAATATTTTAAAATTTGTTAATTTTTTGTTTTTTATATCGTATACATTAATAATAACAAACCTGCATACTCAGAAATATTTTGCAATTATGTAATCTTTAATTTTTTTTTTGCAAAAAGTTCATGCACATATAATTATTTGACTGAGGTATATCATTTTTTCTGAGACATCAAATATTTTCCGAACTGGCAGTTAAAAACAAAATTAAAAAAACTTAAACCAATTTCATTTTTTCGAGAGCTGATCTCAGTTTCCAACAATTTGACAACGACATCTTGTTCCGGTCCTTAAATTCTCAGCTTCTCAAAGACAGAAGGGACCCAAATAAATATTGTGAATTGCAAGCCGAAACCAAAGGATCGTTAAACTTTACCGGGGAAACCAGTACCGGAGAGAAAAAATCCTGTCATATAAGCCGGAAAGAAGAAGTCCATTATTTTTTTTTCATATTGGTACCTATTACAAAAATAATGTTCGACCTCCAGATGAGTTCAGAAATTTAAAAGCATTTTAAGTAAGTACCACTAAGTTATTGAGAAAAATATGTAGAGGGTTCTCTTTCTAAAATTGAGGTCTGTCTCTGCCACATGTACATACATACATATACATATATCATCTATATATACTATATTCCACTCAATATTTATAACCATTGTATCGTTTCTGAAATTCTAGCCAAGCGTTGACACAATGTGAGCACACAATTAAGAAAAGTAACTTGAACTACGATGTATCGATTTCATTCACACAAAGGCTCACACTCATATTTGTGCTACAAATAAACAATACCTCGAGCCACCTAAATAGGAGAATGTCCAAGCTAATGTAAAAGTTTTGGTCAATTCATTTCGGTTTCGCTTTGTTAATGAAGTATGTAATTTCTACTTGCTCCGTTAACAATAAATAACACACGTCTAGACGACACATTGAATTGTTGCCAAAGTGGTCAAGGTTCAGAAGAAGAAGAAGAAAGGTTGATTGTGTTTCTAAGTAAAAATTTATTTTGATTTCAATTGGAATTTTATATTTATTGTTTAAGAATATATACATATATATATATTTTTTATTTATATGATCTAGTAACTTAGAGTTGTCTACAAGAGAACGGAGTCCATAAAAATAAAATCGATTCTCAACCAAGCAATACAATATTTCATATAATGAGTAATTTTTTGGAAAGACGCTAAGTGATCTCAATGAGTAAGTAATTGTAACGAGTTCTGTATACTAGAACCTAAGGAACAACCGCTATGAAGTTTCTGCACTCATTTGGAGGTTGAGCAATTTGATCTCAACAAATATACTGCTTCAACGAACTTTCCTTAGTGTTTAGAAAATTGCTAGTCCTTTAATGTATAAAATGGATCCATGTTTCGTAGTGTTAAGTAGGTCAGATCAGCAAAGAAATATCTCGAATAAAAATATTAAAATTTTATAAGGACCTGATTGACCTTCATTGATCAGTTACAACCAATTCTTAACTTGAACTAAGGTAATACCTTACTTCATCTCTCTTAACGCTTGTCTTGGTTTCTTTTGACTTCGCATAACCTCTAGCTTGACCTCCCATCATTTTCAGCTTTACTTCACATAACAACAGAAAATATAAACAAATTTGATCTCCATTGAGGCTTAGTTAGCTATCTATCTAGGATCTAGGATCTTATGTAACCCCCAGCTAGGTGAGTTCAATCGTGTATGTTGATTCTTCCTGGCCTATAGTTCTCGAACACTCCTTCTAATTTTGTAAAAAGATCGAAATTTCGTTGGTACAAAAATTGTGGCTACTTAAACTGGTTGTGTTCAAAAAATAACGGGAATTTTCGTTTCGGGGATGGGGTCGGATGTAGAAGTTCATGTAAGTGATAAACGTTTCTGAATGCCGTTGCATACGACTCAAACAGTCAACGACTTCCGTTTTTAGACCTAAGGGTAGCCAGCAGACATCTGTTTGGAGGCGAACCAAAGTGAGAAGCCAAAGCTTGCTTCTGCGGTTGTGCGGAGGGCTTGGGACCCACCACATAAAAAACCCAACCCAATCAAAGACCAAACAGAGCCTCGAATGAGAAATCCCACTTTTGATGACGACTTATGCAATCGTTTTAAGGAACACGATTTGAGGGCATGCACCTAAAATCTCCGGACTCTTAATTGGGAAGGTGCCTCTGCTTAGCTGGTTGATGTTCTGAAACGACTAAAGGCTGACATCACCGCTATCCAAGAAGTGCGATGGTCGTGACAAGGATGGAAGAAGGTGGGTCCTTGTGACATCTACTATAGTGGCCATATAAAAGAGCGCAAAATCTGTGTGGGTTTTGTGGTGGCAGAGAAGCTCCGTCGCCGAGTCCTGGCATTCGCTACGGTGGATGAACGTCTAGCCACAATTCGCATCAAAGCGAAGCTCTTCAACATATCGTTGATTTGCGCCCACTCCCCAATGGAAGAGACGATGTGACCAAAGATACTTTTTATGAGCGCCTGGAACGCATCTATGAGCGCTGCCCCCGCCACGATGTCAAAATCGTGCTTGGCGATTTTAACGCCAGGGTGGGTAAAGAAGGTGTTTTGGCACAATCGTCGGAAAATTCTGCCTCCATGACGAAGCATCGCCAAACGGCCTGCGGCTAATAGACTTCGCTGCGGCCCAAAATATAGTTGCCTGTAGTACCAGATTCTAGCACAAGAAAATTCATCAAGCTACTTGGCTGTCTCCTGATTGAAACACGCGCAATCAAATCGATCATGTTGTGGTCATGACGGGTGAACGCTTTGAGGACCAAACATTGACTTGGAGAACTTTCTAGTAGCAGCGAAGATACGCACTCACCTCTGTGCAGCAAAGAACGCCCGCCATCCAATCCATTCCGTAATATCTGTGTAAGTATAAGCCCAAGTGGTCTGTGGAAGGACTTACGAGGTTCCGCTCCATAAATCTCGATAGAAATTTTAAAGCATTTTATTAAAAAATTCAAAATGACAAAGAGAGCGGAAGAAAGACGAGTGAGCATTTCTAATCCGCAACTGATAAGTGTGTAAAAATGTGGGAGCAAAAAAATAACATTTGTAAGTAAAATGTGAGCGACAGACGGACATGTACATCTAAAAACGTGCTGGAAACAGAAAATTAATTACAACGAAGCAATTTGCAACAAGCAAGCCAAAGACACAAAAAAAAAATAATGACAACAAAAGCAAAAAAAAAGAGATGCGAAACTTTTAAAATGCCAACAGCATAAAATAGCGCAGTAAATGTACCGTTGTGTAGCTGGCTTGTAGTTTGGCTTGCATTTGTCACATCACTTGTTTGCAGGTTCGTTGCATTTCTCACCTGAAATCAGCCGGTGTGTCCTGCACAGCTGTGAAACATAAAACTCTGATGGGCAAAATAAACAGAAAAGAACACACACACAGACACATGGACATACCAAAAAATGCACACAACAATAATAACAACAAAAAATTAGAATATAGACGAAAGAACAAAGCGACCGAGTAATTTAAGGCTGCCAGACACTGTGAGTGAGCCAACACACTCCGATTGCCTAACAACAAAAGCTGCTTGTTTTTGTAACTCGCTGTGTGTGTGTGTTGTTGTTGCATGCAATTTCCGTTTTACTCTTAGTTGCCATGCAGCAACTTAATATACATGACTCGTGTGTTATTGTTGTTGTTGCATTGTTAACTAAAGGCGTTAGTCCTAACAATAGCCGTTGACAACAACAAGCGATCACCGCAATGACTTCACAAACACCAACAAGGACAAAGATATACATACATTCGTATTTCTATATACATATATAGTTGTTGTTGTGACCACAAAACACACGTAAACTTGTAAACTTCAGTTTTCCAGGTGTGAACAAGTCACATTTATCTCTATGTGAGTTTGTGTGGGTCTATCTCTCTCTGTCGCCATCTCTCTGTCTCCATCTCTCTGTCTCCATCTCTCTACCCCTTTGTCCAGGTGTTTCTAATTCTGTGAGAGTTTCTTTTTTCTCATGTTGTGTCTAAAAACTTTCGCTTCCAGTGTAATTTAGTATGTCAGAATGAATTGTTCGTATTTGAAGTTGAATGAAAGTGTTTAGAACCCTGTAGGAAAGTTGAGACGAAGGGAATATTCCGAATTTCCACAAAAGTCGGTTTTACGTCGCCGGAATTTAGCCGGATTTTATTCAACCAAGAGCTATTTTTCGACCATCTAATCTAATGTTTGTTTCGGTGAGTTTGAGAATCCTACCAGTGTTTCTATCTTTAAAACATCGCTTTAATCTATAAACTATTTAGACCCAAATGAATCTCACAAGATCCAGTTAGAGTTTGTTCAAATATATTAGGGTTCAGTGTTCTCTATTATATGTAAGAACAACTCTTTATCAAGTTTCTGAGGTTACCGAGATCGGATTTCCATGACCACAGGTAATACCGCTATAGGTTAGGTTAGGTTAAGTGGCTGTCAAACGACGCACCTAGGCCTTTGGGAGGCCCATTGGGATACCACTGGGACTGAGATCCCTCACACAATCGAGTCAACATTGAACCACCCTGTGGTCCTGATAAAGTGAAAAAGTTCACACAATTTGACATGAGCAACTTCGCCAGAAGTTTCCTCGGGAAAACCGCGTCCAATAGTTGCGATTCTTTTTCTGTACAGAGCCTTGCATCCACAAGGAAGGTGTGTGATAGTTTCTTCCTCTTCTTCTTCTTGGCAGCTCCTGCAGTAAACATTGAAAGGTAGCCCCAGTCTGATGGCGTGTCTCCCAATCAGACAGTGTCCCGTTAACACCCCTACAAGGGTTCTTGTATCATTCCTCTTAAATTTCAATAAGCGACAAGTACGACTCTTATTCCACTCTGGCCACGTTTTTCTGCTTACGGAGCAAGTCGTTACTTGTTTCCATTGTGATTCAGCCATATCTACTGCATGTTTATCGATTAAGTATTTGCAGGTTGCCGGAGGTATATAGATTGTCTCTTTATCGGCCTCCAACTGCAGTGTGGTGCCCAATCTGGCTAGTTCATCTGCCACACAGTTCCCAGGGATGTCACTATGTCCTGGGACCCATTTTAGGTGTATCGTGAAATATGACGTCATTGTCAATAATAAATCCAAGCATTCTTTCACTATCTTAGAAGATATTCTATGAGACTTTCATGATTTTAAAGCCGCTTGACTATCCGAGAATATGAATATTTGTCTGCCATAACAGTATATGTCTTTGTAAATCTCAATCAGATCTTGACTTAAAAACCTTCTTCGAAATTTTTTGGAGACTGATTATCTCAACTATATTGATAGTATTACCAGCTTTCATTTCCCTTTATTAACAAAATATTTCTCTACTATCTTATAATGATGTCCAAGACATATAGGACGCCTTGGATGAATCCCAGTTACCGCCTCTAATATGAGAAATTCTGATCATTAGATATCTAAATGAGTTCTTCTATTTCATCAAGGAACTATGCGGGAAAAAATTATATAAATATCTTACATTATCAGAAGGCTATAGATTTTTCGAATATAATGCGTTAGATCTTGTTATATATTCTCCGAAATCTTTGAAGACTATAACCTGACATTAAGAAGTTAGGCAAGAGAAACAAATATGAAGTAGTTTGCTAGTTTCGGTAAAGACTCTCTAATTTTTCTCTCATAAATGCTGCTGTAAGAATATCGGATGTCCTATTTCGATAACTCTCTAAGTAAAAATTTGAAATAGTCTGCTTATTTGATAAGGAATCTGATAAAGGTTTGAATACTGTCTCAAATAGTCTTACGAAGTTTTATTTACCTTTATTAAGCAAAATATTCATATATTATCTTAAAACTTGTTCAAGCCGCATTCCATAGCTGTACAACATGATTTGGAGTTTTTATAAATCTTTGTAAAAACAAGACAGGGCACTAAACAATAATTTTAACCTACAAATTGCTTACTTTCCACTAACAGCCTTCTTAGATTATAAGTTACTAATTTCACTACAGACGGAATCTCGTATCTAGTTTTGGGTCACGTAACCCTTGACTCGAGGCGGAGAAGTTAGTAACAACAGTTTAACTCAAAAAAACTTTCTCTAGTTAACTTAATCGATTCTTACATGAGAATTTCAGGTCATTAGATATATTATATGAGGCCCTATGTATATTCTATCTAGGAACTATGAGAAAAAATATGTATGAGTATATATCTTAAATTATCAGACCGTATATTTTCGAATCGAATCGAATCCGTTATATGTTGTTATATATGCTCCTAAACTTTTAAAGATTATTATCCTACATTAGACATTAGCAGTTAGGGAAGCGAGACAAAGTTGAAGAAGTGGCCAGTTTTACCGGTACTTCGAAGCTTTAAAAAGTAATAGTGATATATGGCTTCGTTATTAAGTGCGAATGGGCTTTCGATCAGATGAACAAAAAAAAAGTATATACTTTTAACTGTAGAATTGTGCGTAAAGTTTAAAGATCTTAGGACTCGGCGTATTCTTATAAATGTTCATATATTTCAAAACTATTAAACTATATATACAGACTTCGTCATCACAGATGGGGACACCTGCACCTAATTATCGATACATCCTTAACCTAACTTAGAGAATACCAGTTCATCGGAAGCAACAACCGCGCCGTTTGTTCTGCTTTTTCCCGCATGGATATGGAGGCGAAGCGAATGGGTCTGGAGGTGAATGAGGACAAGACGAAATATCTCCTGTCATCAAGCAAACAGTTCGAAGTCGTAGATAATTTCGTATACCTGTGATCCAGTATCAACAACACCAACAATGTCAGCCTCGAAATCTAGCGCAGAATCACTCTTGCCAACAGGTGCTACTTTGGACTGAGTAGGCATTTGAAAAGTAAAGTCCTCTCTCGACGAACAAAAATCAAACTCTACAAGTCGCTCATTATTCCCGTCTTGATATATGGCGCCGAAGCGTGGACGATGTCAACCTCAGATGAGACAACACTAGGAGTTTTCGAGAGGAAAATTTTGCGCAAGATTTAGGGTCCTCAGAACATTGGCAACGGCGAATACCGCAGACGATGGAACGATGAGCTGTACGATTTATACGACGACATTGACATAGTTCAGCGAATAAAAAGACAGCGGCAACGCTGGCTAGGTCATGTTGTACGGATGGAAGAAAACACTCCAGCTCTGAAAGTGTTCGATGCAGTACGCGCCGGAGGAAGCCGAGGAAGGGGAAGGCCTCCGATCTGTTGGAGGGACCAAGTGGAGAGCGACCTGGTTACACTTGGAATCTCTAACTGGCGCCGAACTGCGAAGGAAAGAGAGGAGACTTACTCCGGAACAACATTTATTGCTCACATACGGACCAATTGTTTCCAAGTGGTCAAAAATTATGGAATTTATACGAGTCAGCCGCAGCGGTTACTTTTTGGACAATGCCTTGAGAACTATTTCACACTAGCGCAAATTTTAAGCATTTCTACCAGTGAAATATAAAATGAAATTTCACTTCTCTGTCACATTTCCACTTGGGTCACCAAAGTTAGTTTTCCCAACAACTCAGTGAGTTATAATATTAAATTTTTAATCAAGATAAAACTTAGAATGTCGAACAAAATAAACACCATACGCATTTGTAAAACGGTATGTGCAAGTTCAGCAATTAGCTTTTCACCGACAATTTCTATAACAATAAAGTTGAATTAGACTACAAATATTTTCCATTTGTCGTAAAATTAAAACAAAGCATTTTGTATTAAACTACATAGAAGAGTTAATAAATTTTCCGAAACAAACAGAAAATCTAACAAAAATGGCAAAAGTAACAAAAATGTGTAAAATAGAGCTGGATTATTCGCCATTGGATTATTCACACATGTACCACATATTTATGAAGCTATGTATTCATGTATTTATTTGCCATTTTGCGCAGAATACTCTTCAGATTTATAAATCATAGAGATACAAAAATTAATAGAATAAATATTTGTAGAAGTGTATGTGCTTTTCGTGTATAATCGGATTAAGTTATTTTTGTAAGTAATATTTGAAAATTATACAGTTAATCTCAGAGATTGTAATATTTATTTTATTGATGGTAATCAATGGCTGTGATTACATTTGTACAGAAAAAGCACAAAATTTTTGATAGAAACTTTTGAAAGCTTTTCAACTATTTGCAATTGATGTTAAATGGATTCCCGGTGTGACATTCGGCCAATCAAAATTTTAAAGTCCGAGTGATAAAATTATAATTGTGGTGAATAGACCGGTACAGATTTCAATATATGGATACAGTTAAGGTGAGCTTTGACCTATTGACATATTTTTATCGAAAAATGTGTGTATATCCTGCTGATGATTAAAACGGCTAAGAGTGGTTTTCATTATAATCAAAATCATAAGAAGTTAGTTATACCAGCATAGGATTTATGCAATATTTTATGAGTCTTCGCAAAAACCAAGCCTAACATACCTATAAGTACATCGGACGATACTTTTCAGTATTATAAGCTGGTTTAAAAACTGTTATAATAGCAAAACACAAATATAAAGGGTGATCCAAGTAGGGTACTTTTTTTCAATATCCTCTTTGACAGATTACGCGTAAGTTATGTCAAGCTGTCCACTCACGCTTCGCTTCGCTCAACATATGGTCATCTAAGCGATAGTGTAACCGTCAATGGCGACCGTTATCGCCCCATGATAACCTACTATTTTTTTTCTTGAAATTGGAGCTCAACAAGACAATGTTTCAACAAGATGACGACACTGCCCACACATCGCATCAATCAATGTATTTATTGAACGAACACTTCGGTGAGCATATAATTTTTGGGCCGATCGATGGGCCACCAAGATCGTGTTAAATCACGCCGTTAGACTTTATCCTGTAAAATATAAAGTCTATGCGGACAATCCCGCTTCGATTCAGGTCTTGGAGCAAAACATTCGCCAGTTACCAGTCGAAAAGCTCGAACGAGTAATCGAAAATTGGTCTCAACGAATGGACCATCTGAGACGTAGACGAATGTTCTTTCGAATGATAATAAACATTTCTAATTAAATTTGATTGTTCTGTGTTTTTTTAATGTAGAGAACCTCGAAATGGATCAGCCTTTATAAGCCATAAAGCCTAAAATACTTTTAGATGACTATATTGAAGTTGTACATTTCATGAATCTTACGTCGGAGACACTTCCTGTATCATAAACTGGCGTAAAACTGTTATAACACTAATACAAAAGGGCTATATACTTAACTTAATCGAATACGAGTCGAAAATAAAAGAAGAGTAGAAAAATTGGCTATTAAAGATAGAATTTTTGGTTGGTGTTTACATTTTTAAGCGGGAGTGTTTTATGAGATAATTTATTCAATTATTATTGGCGAACGTTTTTACTTGCTTATCGAGAGAGTACCTCTGATCCATAGACTTTGGTAATAGATTTAGTTAATACTTCGATTTTCGACCACTTTTTGCAAATATTGGGTAGGTATTTCAGCAATGAACGTTGTTCCGGAGTAAGTATGTTAATTGTGAAACAGAGTATAACAGTTAAATCAAGTAGCAGCTGTCAAAAAAAACCAACTCTGCGAAAAGTATTGCCTCATTGACAACCTATCGTTCAAAAAACACCTGTAAAATTGAGATAATATGAAATATATTTATTTTATCAAAAAATGTTTGCGATATATTGTGTATATTCTGTGAGTTAGAACGAAACTAGTGAGCTTAGAGGCACTCAATGTTATCTACTTTAGAGATTTACTAAGATTTGAGATTTTATATAAGTATATTGTATCCCTCCAAAACTAATACGGCTATGTAAACTGACGTTGAGCAACACCAAAAGCTCCGTCAGGATCGGGAAGGACCTTTCCGAGCCGTTCCATACCAAACGAGGTTCCAGACAGGGTGACTCACTATGGTGCGACTTCTTCAATCTATTGCTGGAAAAAATAATACGAGCTGCAGAGCTAAATAGAGAAGGTACAATCTTCTATAAGAGTGTACAGCTACTGGCCGTTAGTTCTGCTTTTTCCAGACTAGATAAAGAAGCGAGGCGTATGGGTCTGGTGGTGAATGAGGACAAGACGAAATATCTCCTGTCTGCAAACAAACAGTCAGCGCACTCGCGTCTTGGCTCCCACGTCACAGTTGACAGTCATACCTTTGAAGTAGTAGATAGTTTCGTCTACCTAGGAACCAGCATTAACAGCAATAACAATGTCAGCCTGGAAATCCAACGCAGAATCACTCTTGCCAACAGGTGCTACTATGGACTAAGTAGGCAATTGAACAGTAAAGTCCTCTCTCGACGAACAAAAATCAAACTCTACAAGTCGCTCATTATTCCCGTCCTGATGTATGGCGCCGAAGCGTGGACGATGATAACATCCGATGAGACGACTCTTGGGGGTTTTCGAGAGAAAGGTTTTGCGTAAGATTTATGGTCCTCTAAACATTGGAAACGGCAAACACCGATTTATACGACGACATTGACATAGTCCAGCGAATAAAAAGACAGCGGCTACGCTGGCTAGGTGATGTTGTACGAATGGATGAAAACACTCCACCTCTGAAAGTGTTCGATGCAGTACCCGCTGGAGGAAGCCGCGGAAGAGGACGACACCAACTCCGGTGGAAAGACCAATTGCAAAATGACCTGGCTTCACTTGATGTTTCCAGTTGGCGCCAAAAAGCAAAAACGAGAAACGAGTGGCGCGCTCTGGTGGATTCCGCTATAATCGCTTAAAGCGGTTTCTACGCCAAATATATATTTATGTATATACGAGTATTGTAGTACATCAGTGGATAGGCCACATATTTTGAGTATTCTCTTTATCTACGAATTCCTAATTAACTAACAACTGAGTTACATGGAGACGACGGATTTGAGACGACAAAATATAGAATTGTAGATAAGGACAAATTTTGCTCGTAAAATCCTCAATGGTTATACAAAATAGACTGAGATGTGACATTTGAAGATATTACCTAATGTTGTGAAAATCTGAGTATATCTTAAGTCTTTAGAAGTATGCAATAATGAAGAATCATTGTATGCTGTCATCTGTTTGTTATGAAAAAAATGAGATTATGGTTAAAATTTGCTCGTCAAAACCACCTTAACAATACGAAATACAATGTGTGAGATGTGATAATGAAGATAATTTGAGAATCAGGTAGGTCTTCGATCTTTAGAAGTATCCCATGTTTAGAAGAGCTTTTGTTTTTATGTGTATATTATAAAAAAGTGAGGTTATGGTTAAGGTGAATAAATTAACTATAGCTCATCTAGTTTGAATGATGAGAATAATTGCTAAAAATTATTTTCAAAAATGATTTGTGAGCGAAATAATTAAGCAAATAAACTACATGAAGAAACTATCCATGTAACATGTACGTAAATATTCAAGGACTCAACTTGTCATTGCACAATAAAGCAAGTTCGCAAGGTTTCTGTGTAATACACTACGAGTAGTACAATTTTATTTATTTATTTCCGTATGCAATTTTATGTTATACATGGAAAAAATATACTTATGAAGGAGATGTGTTCAAAAACTAACGGGAATTTTAAAATTTCCATATTCCAAAAAAATTGTTCAAAACTCCATTTTTCACTTTTCTTTCAATTCAGTCAATACAAAGTTATATTGCCGGACATGACTCCGTGTGAGTTTTTTCTATTTCCAAAAATAAAACGTTTTGCAAGCATATTCGAAATCACTGAAAGAGCTAAAGGCTATCTCAAAAATCGATTTTGAGTAGTATTTCGTCGATTGGAAGGCGCGCTGGCATAAGTGCATAATAACGAATGGCGACTATTTTGAAGACAATTATATTAATATAGATAAATTAATAAATATTTTTTTCGAAAACAAAAATTCCCGTTATTTTTTGAACACACCTAGAATGTATGCCTGCATGCTTGTCTACTTACTTGTAAGTGGATAAAAATATGTATAACGAAATAAATTAATTAAATACAAAATTTACATGGATTTATTTATGCAAAAATGCTTATTTACATGTCATCAATGTATCTGTATGTGTATTTGTATATGAGTGTAAGTGTACTTCAATGACAATTTTGTCCTTGCCAACACATATTCGCCATATATGTATACACATTTTCTATTCAGTTGCCACTGCTTTTCGCTGCTACTCATGTTGCGCCCGATGAGCAGAGTTCAACGTAATTTATGTGTAATGTCAGTAACAAAAGAATTTATTGTTGCGCAGTAGCTGCAATCAGCAAAACACTAACTAACGACTCTGATGACAATTTACAATACACAATAAGGCCGCGACTTCTGACACACTCATTGCTGATAGGCATGCATAAATAAAGGATTACATACATAGATACATACATACATATATAACGGGTGATTTTTTTGAGGTTAGGATTTTCATGCATTAGTATTTGACAGATCACGTGGGATTTCAGACATGGTGTCAAAGAGAAAGATGCTCAGTATGCTTTGACATTTCATCATGAATAGACTTACTAACGAGCAACGCTTGCAAATCATTGAATTTTATTACCAAAATCAGTGTTCGGTTCGAAATGTGTTTCGCGCTTTACGTCCGATTTATGGTCTACATAATCGACCAAGTGAGCAAACAATTAATGCGATTGTGACCAAGTTTCGCACTCAGTTTACTTTATTGGACATTAAACCAACCACACGAATGCGTACAGTGCGTACAGAAGAGAATATTGCGTCTGTTTCTGAGAGTGTGGCTGAAGACCGTGAAATGTCGATTCGTCGCCGTTCGCAGCAATTGGGTTTGTGTTATTCGACCACATGGAAGATTTTACGCAAAGATCTTGGTGTAAAACCGTATAAAATACAGCTCGTGCAAGAACTGAAGCCGAACGATCTGCCACAACGTCGAATTTTCAGTGAATGGGCCCTAGAAAAGTTGGCAGAAAATCCGCTTTTTTATCGACAAATTTTGTTCAGCGATGAGGCTCATTTCTGGTTGAATGGCTACGTAAATAAGCAAAATTGCCGCATTTGGGGTGAAGAGCAACCAGAAGCCGTTCAAGAACTGCCCATGCATCCCGAAAAATGCACTGTTTGGTGTGGTTTGTACGCTGGTGGAATCATTGGACCGTATTTTTTCAAAGATGCTGTTGGACGCAACGTTACGGTGAATGGCGATCGCTATCGTTCGATGCTAACAAACTTTTTGTTGCCAAAAATGGAAGAACTGAACTTGGTTGACATGTGGTTTCAACAAGATGGCGCTACATGCCACACAGCTCGCGATTCTATGGCCATTTTGAGGGAAAACTTCGGAGAACAATTCATCTCAAGAAATGGACCCGTAAGTTGGCCACCAAGATCATGCGATTTAACGCCTTTAGACTATTTTTTGTGGGGCTGCGTCAAGTCTAAAGTCTACAGAAATAAGCCAGCAACTATTCCAGCTTTGGAAGACAACATTTCCGAAGAAATTCGGGCTATTCCGGCCGAAATGCTCGAAAAAGTTGCCCAAAATTGGACTTTCCGAATGGACCACCTAAGACGCAGCCGCGGTCAACATTTAAATGAAATTATCTTCAAAAAGTAAATGTCATGAACCAATCTAACGTTTCAAATAAAGAACCGATGAGATTTTGCAAATTTTATGCGTTTTTTTTTTTTTTAAAGTTATCAAGCTCTTAAAAAATCACCCTTTACATATACACACTCATGTAGAGTAAAAATTGCAAAATGTATTCGTGTTCGTGCTGGTAAATCACAATTATGCCATATGATAGTTGAACGAGTCTGTCGTTTATTGTTTTTGTGCACAATTCAAGCACGAATACACACACATACATATATATTCAGCTTTAACAATGTATTGTTGTTTTTAATTGCGGAACTGCTGTTTATATTCTAGTTATTTCACAACTGGCATATTACTCCCAGGCTATTGTTTTAGGCCAAAGTGGCTATACCAAAGCTCTAACACCCATAGACACATGTGAACACTTATTTTTCCATGCCCGTGTATGTGTGTGCGCTAGGCTTGTGCATGCTTTTTTAGTCTCAACGGCACGACACTGTGCCGGGCTTTTATGCTACTAACTATTATCATTTTGTTTGGAAAATCATTGGTCCATTGTATGGAAAGCTGCTTAGTTCAAAATATCTAGCTATTATGTGTCATAATACCAGCTAATGATCGGCTAATGATTTTAAGCTTGCCGGCAGCAGAAATGACAAAAAAAAAAAACAAAAAACAAAAACTATCAATGAAAAAAATTGCCAGCAATAGACTGTGTGTATAATTTTTTTGCAATATTATTTTAATATCCTGGGATAATACACTCGAAATTAACTTATTGTTGCATAATTTTAGGCGCTCTGCCGTTTTGCATTAAGTGTTTCACTTGTTCAACTGGCATTTCGCACACTTCTCGCTGGGTTTATGAAATAACAAAATTAGACAATTGAGGCTTAATTTATGATTTTTCGGGTTTTGATAAGTAAGGCAGGGCTAAGTTCGGGTGGAATCGAATATGAGATAGTCTCAAAAAATTCAAGAACGTATAAAAAAATCTTTAAAAATGTATACAAAATAAAAAGCAATGGAATCTTCATTGTTTCAATTCGAGATTCGGGTTTAAACTTTTAAAATACAAGAGATACAGTACAAGATTATAATATCATAAAAATTCTGCCAAATGTTGTTATGCTTTTATAGATAACCTTTTTATTTATTTAAGACTCATAAACTCTTCAACCTGCTTTTACGATACGGTAAAAACGACGTTCGTAATTCATAAAAATTGGTTCTGAATTGGGGTCTTACTATGTGTGTTAACCCCAAAAAAACCAATATAGCGAAGAGGTTTTTTTTTTTAATTATTGCAATTCCGGGGATTTCGGAGTCGCAGATTACGAATACGGTTTTTTTTTCAAAATTCAAAATGGCGGACCAATATGGGTAATTAAAAAGAAAATTTTTGAAAAGTAACGTCAAGGGCGGGGTAAGGGTTTTCACTTTCGAAAAATCGATTTAAGCAATATTCTTGGGATTTTGTTTCATAAACTTTAAACGCGTGTTTCTCAAAACTACTTTTTCGAAGTCCGTGTTAAGGGTGTTTCTCACCCTGAAAATGGCAGAAATTTTTGTCAAAAATAACGGTTCACACTTTAAATGGCCGCCAAAAGCTAATATACCCTTCACAGGTGCATTTCTTTTAGTAACTATGTGTTTAAGCAAATCTAAAGACGTAAGAAAAAGTAAGTAAAAAAAGAAAACATTTTACTAATTCTTTTTAGCCGGGTTGTTTGCTAGAAACATTAAGGTTATATAGTTAACCGATCTGAACAATTTCTTCGGAGATTATATTATTACCTTAAGCAGTAATCCATGTCAAATTTTGTGAAGATACCACGTCAAATGCGAAAATGTTCCATACAAGCCATTGATTCCGATCGTTCGGATTGTATGGCAGCTATATGCTATAGTGAACCGATCCGAACAATTTTTTTGGAGATTAAATTATTTCTATGAACAATTGGAGATTAAATTATTTCTATGGTCCGATATCGGCAGTTCCGACAAATGAGCAGCTTCTTGAAGAGGAAATAACATCTGCGAAATTTCAAAACGATATCTTAAAAACTGAAGGACTAGTTCGTATATATACAGACAGACGGACAGACAGACGGACATGGCTAAATCGATTCAGTTCAACATACTGATCATTTATATATACACTTTATAGGGTCTCCGACGCTTCCTTCTGGGTGTTACAAACTTCGTGACAAACTTAATATACCCTGTTCAGGGTATAAAAAAATAATCAGAGAACGTTTTGGGAAAGATTTGTTTAAAATTTAACTAAATTTTTATGGTTTTTCATTTTCAGATAATTTCCGGCTGAGTTACAGTGAACACCGCAGATTGTTTTTTTTTTTCAAGACGTCCTAGGGGAAGCTCTGTCACCGGCTAATGGTTTAATATTTTTGCATGAAAAATTTACAGAACATAGTCAAAACTATGCTGAATAATGTATAAAAGGTTTGAATAAAATTGCTTAATCGATATTTGAGATAAAAAATCACAAAAAAAGTGTTTTTTTTTACGCTGAAACCCTTACCCCTCCCTCAAATTCGTAGGCAGTGATTCTGGAAACCCCATTTAATGAATTTTTTAATGTGCTCTAAAGCTTTAATGAAAACATAAAGGTCTGCGATCCACATTACAACTGGAAGTTTGTATATCATTGCTTCAGGGGAAGTCAGACATCACCTTACTAACTTTGAATTGAGTCTACTACCAGTGAGGCTATAAATCTTTCTACCGCTTATATTTATTCTCCAAGGATCAAGATCACAAATTTGGCTCTGAGACTACCAACTGACTGGAATGAGACTCACTCCATCTCCCTCATTAATCACCTCTCCGAATCTTTGTTTTTGTGTACTTTGTAGATCTCTCAGTTATTGTGTTTTTGAACCAGTGCTTTTACAGGAGGCTATAGACTACAGAAGGAATTATGTTACAGTTAGAATTTCGGATCAAAACAAAAATCGACGACCAAAAACTCGGAGTTGAAGGTGTTAATCGGATAGTTGGAGTAAACCACAAGCATCGGGAGTTTCCCCTAAAAAGTTGGGTCGAATAAGTGTTTGAATTAAATCTAAGGACGCTGTTTATTTTGTTTGAATACTGTTATTAAAGGCATTATTATTTCTTCTGTGTTGCAGCAGTTTATATTATATTCTAGACTTTCTTCAATATTTGGGATGATGGGCATCTTCCTCTCGTTGATTTCTATGCGCATTAATGGGATTGAGTTCGACACAAGAAACTTTCTGAGCTCCCAATGTTTTGAGTAATGCGGCTGTTTAAGAACCTTAGTGTAACAGGAGGTGTGTTGTCATCGCTCCACATATATCGGAGCCCACTACCAAAGTATAATAAATTTGTGATACAAAGCATAAATATTCGAGAAAACCCTTAGTATCTACTAATCTCGGAATTCAGACTCAGTCTAACTTGAGTGAAAGTTCTGCTTTTCAAATTTACACTGAGTTCAAAATACATTTCAATAGCAGAAGAAGTCATTTCGTAAATTTTATTTTTCACAAAAAGTAGACATTGGACTCAGCTCAACCCATTATCGATTACATAATTTTCATAATGTACCACAACTTATTGTATAACCAATGTAAACAGTACCAACATATGCGTTCTCCACCATGTGGACCTAAGACCACTGTTAATTTGTTTAAAAAAACGCTCTAATTTCAATATAATGATGGGTTTTGACTTTTATGGGAAACCGTTAAATGTAGAACCACTTAGAATTTCACATTTGTGGCTTTGTCTTCGCGGCTGCAGCGCTATAATTCATACCCAAGTGCCGAAGGAACAGCTGCCGTTTACAACAACGAACATACACACACGACTGCACACGAACTACCATATATCGCATACGAGGATACTTTGGCTTGCCTCGCAGCCGCACTTAATAGACCCATTAGGTTAATATGTATGTATAATGCATTTTGTATAGCCATTTATGACAGAAACATAAACAAACCGCGGCGCGCGCATAATGTTCGCTTTGAAAGTTAGGAACAGCTGTTGCAACACTGAAACTTTCACACCAACTCTAAACTGCATAACGGTGATTTATGTGCATATATTTAAAATGTATATATGTATATGGAAACCTATATGTGTGCGTGTGTGAGTAAATGTGAGTGTGTGTATACTGCAAGACGACGCCCGCAAATTACTTTAACCGGCAACCCATAAACACTTTCGTGGGAAACTTATGTTATAGCCCGGTGCGTATGACTAGCACTCAGTAACAATCACATAAATTATTCCGAACAACGAATTAGAAAGTCTCGGAAAACTCCATTTTATTACTTTACTTTACGTCACATATTTACGTCGGTGTGAACTGGCAGGTAACGGACAATATGTAACGGAAGTTAAGTGTACGAGAGGTGGGTTTATGCATAACGGTTTTCAGTGTTCGAAAGTGAACGTAAGACTGGAAATTGTATATCATCTATTGTAAGTGGGTGTTCCGTGGAACTGAGTATGTGTAATTTTGGAGTAAGAAACTCTTCCGATGGAATAATGAGAACTGCCTGAAGGGTGTTTCTTTCAAGGATTTATATATCTGTTGGTTTAAAAAACGCCTAATAATCCATATGATGGCATGACGAACTAGGCGAGATCTCTAACCACAAGGACAAAGCTTAGGCAGTGGACTGAAAGTTCCAGACATCGATCGGTACCACTGATTGAGCGGTTTCCGACATCAAATAAATCCTAATACTCCAGTCTAAATATTTCAAAACGACTTGAATAAAAAATTTCCTTTGGCAGAACTTAAACTAGTCTTAAATGCTCTGCGAGCAATACCTAATCGTGAAAAGAGTTCAAAAGGAGTACAAAAGGAGTATATTAAAGACCTTCTAGACATAAACTCGATTTCAATTTTTTTGGCGGAAAGCTTTTGATATAATTAGGTCATCTGTGGTCAGAAAAAAATTTGGCAAGACCGTCGAAAGGATGACAAATTATTTAGAGGAAACTTCTAAACCTCCGAAATCCCCCTTAGTCTTACTAAGAAAAGTTATACTAATCTCCAATAGAAGCTTTAATTAGTCATCTATATATATATATATTTGGCGTAGGAACCGCTTTAAGCGATTATAGCCGAATCCACCAGAGCGCGCCACTCATTCCTCGTTTTTGCTTTTTGGCGCCAACTGGAAACACCAAGTGAAGCCAGGTCACTTTGCACTTGGTCTTTCCACCGGAGTGGAGGTCGTCCTCTTCCGCGGCTTCCTCCAGCGGGTACTGCATCGAATACTTTCAGAGCTGGACGTCCCGTAATATTAAGTGCCCCATCTATTCCTGTCTGGAAAAACAGGTTAGATCCCATCCTTACCGACGGAACGAAGGTCTACGAAACAGTAAAGACCTTGGAGTTACAGCAAACTAAAAATAAATTCCAAGAAAATTGCCCAGAGTGGACTGCCCGATAAACCACTTTTGCTACCGAAAGTAGAGGTCAACAAAAATACAGCCTCTGAGTAAATCAATGAGAGTCAAATAATCATTCATCGTCTACCGTTTGACGAATAATAAAATGTTTACTAGTTTTTTCAGAGATCTCTTACCATCGCTCTCGCCCAATGCTGGAGCACACGCTGCGCCATAAATACCGTAATTTTACTCTAGCGAAAATATTAAGAAAATGTTGCGGCTGCGGCTCCACAGCTATTTGTCACGTCCCAAAAGCACTTGCAGTCATAAATATTCGCCAAAATCTTCCGTCAAATTCTGCTTTCGACTTCACGTCACGTAGCAACCGCAGACTGAATGCACGTTTGGTTGGTTGGCGCGACTGCGTTTTCGGTTGCTTCATTTCTTCTACATAATTGCGGTTTGTGCGATTTATTTATTCGTAAGTGCTCGTTGGTTTGTTTGCGTGTGCGAGCTCAACACCTGTGTTTTATAATTTTCTCTTTTGTTACTCAATATGAATTGTTAATTAACACATTACACATGTGAAAATGCTCCCTGGAGATTATTTTAGGTTAGAATAAGTACAGTTAGGTGTGTGTGTTAAAGTAGTTTTAGAGTTGAGAGCAATAATTTTTAAAGTACAGGTGTAGTAAGCCAGCAGGCTGAAGACCTGTGACGATGAATACCGATCAAATCATGGAAAACATCGAGTTAGACCGGTATGTGGCATCTCATGACATCGCCCAGGAGATGGGAGTTAGTTTGGGTGCCGCATTATTTGACGCAAAAAAACCTCCTGGACCGAATCACCGCCTGTGATATACTGCTGAATCGGAATGAACTCCACACATTTTTGAAGCGGATTGTGACTGGCGACGAAAAATGGATCATATACGTCAATATCAAGCGAAAACGGTCGTGGTCGAAGGACGGTGAATCCCAAACCCAAATCCCAAACAGTGGCCAAGCCGGGATTGACGGCCAGGAAGGTTTTGCTGTGTGTTTGGTGGAATTGGAAGGGAATCATCCTCCATGAGCTGTTCCCATATGGCCAGACGCGTGATTCTACCATCTATTGCGAACAACTGGACCGCTTGAAGCAGGCGATCGTCCAGAAGCGTCCAGAATTGGCAAACTGGAAGGGTGTAGTGTTCCACCAGGTCAACGCCAGACCACACACTTCGTTGATGAATCGTCAGAAGCTACGGGAGCTCGGATGGGCGGTTTTACCGCATCCACCATAAAGCTCGGACAAAGCGCCATGTGATCACCACCTGTTCCTGTCCATGTCGAACGCCCTTGGTGATCTAAAGTTGAACTCAAAAGAGGGTTGAGAAAAGTGGCTGTCCGAGTTCTTCGCAAATAAGGAGGGGGGTTTCTACGAGGGGGTATTATGAACTTGCCGTCTAGATGGAAACAGATTATCGAACGAAACGGCGCATATTTAAACTTAATCTGATCCCTGTAACACCTTATATAAAGCATTGAAAAAGCGGAAGGGAGATATTTGATATAAGTTAAAAACCTCTACAGATTTGTAGTAGCCTCTAGCCTCTGAGGGAGACAGTTTTGGGCATCACCAAGGACTGTCCTTAATAGTCTATGTGTGTTTCCTCTGGAGGAAACAGTCATGGAACCTAACCTTAACCAAAGATTAGGTGAAAACCGGGTATTAATTCATAAGCTGTGGAGACTCCAACGAGTAAGCCTCAAAACGAGCTCGATCATTGATTCAAATAATGCTACCCAGTCCACCCTCACCCCCAGTACATATACAAAGTTATAATGTTGAGCTGGTGCCATTGATGGGTGGATGAAACCAGTAACCGAGAACTGTTTACTCCATAAGTAAGTTATAAAAAATTTGATCTTTGGGTAGACGATGGATAGTTGGTAAAAACTGAAAATTTACTTGCTTGTAGTTCTACAAGAACATCTCATTTCCATAAGATCTACTTGGTATCGACAATCAGCAATTTTGAATTAATAAAATTACGAATATTGGACTGTAGATGAAATTAGTGGCTGTTATTGGAAGGCGTTAGCTCTCAACACTTTCTCGAGAAATCGCCCATAAAAGTACAGTTAAAGGAACCGAAAGTGAAATGCATTTAACCCATATACCTAATACATACACATCTACAACCATGCTTGCCTACATGTTTCCAGGTGTAACGATGGCAGCATGCAAGCCTTTTATATTCACCTCCAACTGCCTTAGGAACAGCTCTAACGACGACTCGACACGGTGCCACGGTGTGCACTTGCTCATTGCAGTCATTGTTTCGCACATTGTTTACCTTGTTGTCACTTTAATTATCGCCTTCCTTTAACATTGTGCCTTTCCTTTTGACTGAACTGAGCGGCGCTTGTGGCATTTGCATGCGCTACACTTTGCGGATCGGCAAACTTCGTTGGATAATGAAAGAGTTTTTATAACAGTATACCTAATGAAAGTCTCATCTTCACGAAAAGATTTTGAAGACTAAAACTCAATTTAATTGTCGACCTTCTTTGTCGTGAAAATTTGGACCTAAGCCAATCATTTTGATCTTTATATCGGACCACAAATACAGCTTTGTCAATTCTTCAAAAGCCTTCCGAAATCGAGCAAAGTTTTTGGGGCCGGTTCTATAACAATCTTATAACTAACAAACCATCAAGCCTAATCAACAGAGTTTTAAGAATCTTAAACAGATCAATATTGGGAATATATTGACAGTATTGTACCAGGTCAGAAGATCGGGATAAATAAGGACTCCCTAAGTTGGCATTAAAGTCGGTTTATAAATTATTCTCTTTGGTTTCAAAACTGCTTGGAAGACGAACATTTCTTGTTGGCCAGCAACACCTCATGTCGAGTGTAGTGTGTCTTATCTACGAAATACCCACACATACCCGAACATGTACTCTTATATGTTCATGGTGCATATAGGTTGACAGGTCATGTGGTGATTACTGTGCAGTAATTTGGACATGGTTCCACCTTCGTATAATTATCTTGGTGCTATGTTTCGTTTACTGCCTTTACGTAGACATTAAATTAAGGTCAATCTGAAAATTCTTTGATATTTTCACTTTCAAAATAATTGCAGCAGATTTCTACGAAAATTACAGGGTTGTAATGTGAAAATAACGTTACTTCTACTTATGTAATGCCCTTAATGACAAACGAAAGCCCTATAAAAATAGATAGTGAAATATGTAAAATTTCATAAAAATTACCTTCCCTAACTCGAAGTCTCTATATCTCGAAGTTGTTTTGTGGATTGTGGTGATTTGAGTTAGGGAAGTTCAACTGCATATATATATATATATTTGGCGTAGGAACCGATAGCCGAGCGATAGGGGACGGAAAGTGAGGAAAGTTTTTGATTGCCATTCACTTGGAAGTGGCCAGGAACGATTCTGTTGCATATGACTCAAGCAGCTCACGACTTCCGGTTTTAGACCGAGTATCCTCTGGGTAGCCAACAGACATCCGTTTGAAGGCGAGCTAAAGTGAGAGGGCGAAGTCCGCTTCTGTGGTTGTGCGAAGGGTTTGGGACCCAGCACTAAAAGTTCAACTGCATACGAATTCAAATAATAGATTTGTTCGATTTGCCAGAGCTTGGAGAGTGGCGAAACGAATACACAACTGGTATAAATGCAATAGACTGCTATATTCAGATATGTGAGAAGTCTTGGTAGTCAGCACCCGACCGATTACGCAGGTCCGATTGTTTTAAGAACGGATACCAGTCCTATGCTTGTACTCACCCTAGAAGCAACGCTATCCAAGAATGCTTCCTCCAAATCGAAATAAGAATAGAAAACTGACGAAGTAATTCATGTTTATTAATAGTAGATTCAATATCTAAAAAAAGATCTTGAAAGAGCTCCATGTTATAAATTCATAAAATACTCTAGAAGTAGGAACCATTGAATATCTATATTTCGATTGCTTAGAAACTCGACTGCAAGGATATGAAAGGTATAGTTTGATGAAGTTTGACGTATTTATAAATCTGATTGGTAGTTCTAGCGGAAAATATTAAGACTGAAGTTTAAGCTTAGTCACTAGCGTGTAGTCTTCTCGATGATCTACTTCAATCAACCACAATTTGTATTTAATTTAAATGGATTTTCGCATTTTTTGGGACCTCAAAGAAGACATTTGTTCGTCTGGAAAAATCTTCCGCCCCGTTTTAGCGTTTCCTAATTATAAATGAGGTATGAAATTTAATTATTTCATTAATCGGTTGAGAAGTACAAACATTTGTGAATGAAATCATGTATTTACGCCTAAAAATATGCCACGGAGCAATGAGCTGAGTCTTAAAAGGCCTAAAAAAGCATTTTACAGTTAGTGAGCGCTCATAGAATAAATTATTAACTAAAGCACTCCATCTCATCATATAAAGTTGAATGCTAGTTCTGTACTCCAGCTCTTGATAAAAAGCAATATACTAGATCTACTAAAAAAAAGAAATCAACTATCCAATACGACTTACATAACCTCAAAAGCAATAAAATTAACGTTAAGTGAATTTATTGAATTGCATTCTTCGATTTACCGTTATAACTATTTTCGTGCTTAATGTGGCCAACCACTTTAGCCTAATTGCCAGACAATATTATGGACCCCTTTAAATTGACGACGACGCTTAATGCATCCGCTTAAAAAGTGAAAAGGCCAAAACTTTTTAGTTCAACATTACAAAAAAAGCAAAACAAGAAAAAAAAATCGAAAAAGCGAGAGAAAAATGGTGCAAAGAAAAGCACATCCTTTGAATTGTTTATTCTTTCATTTTACCTTTTATAGCCAACTTAATGCCAACGCGATGACCTGACTAACCCGAGGAGATGATAGCATAAAGACTTCGCCACCAATACTATAATGCATATGCATATCCACCAATGATGTGTTCATGTGTGTATGCATGTGTGTCTCGAGGAGTGTGTGTGCTTGTAAGGACCACTGAAAAATTCAACAAACGATAGCGAAAGCAAAGCACTTAGTGCAACTTACATACATACACACAAACATATGCATATGGGTCCATGTGTGTTTATAAGCCCGCAGGTCCACTGTAGATATAATAGCAGCGCAATGGCAGCACTCTTGTCCAAGCAATAGCCAAGTGAAGTCCCTATGTCACTAGAAAAGTATATATGTATGTGTACATATATATGTATGTATGTATGTGTGTTTGTGTGTCTCTATGTTGGCTCACGCCAGTCGACAAGCGCTGAAGTGACGCGATATGAACGTGCAAATTGCCTTGAAGGCTTGAGCTGAATTAACAAACGTGTTTGCGTCATTCCCTCTCTCCTCTCACTCTCTCTCTCTGTCACTCTTTCGCTCACTTGCAACAAACACAACAACAAATATACCAAAAGTGTACGCCGAAAGGAAATGCAACGTTATGTTGCTTCCAGCTGCTCAGCTTTAGCATCCGGCGCTTGTGGCTATTTTCCTTTTATATTAGGTGTGGGTGTGTGTTTTTCTCTTTTCTCTTCTTCACTTGTTTCTTTACTTTTTTAGTTTTTTTCCGTGTTTTTATATTTTTTCATTTTTATTGTTGTTGTTGTTACACAGTTACATTTTTTGTTGTTAAGAAATGGTGAGAATGCCTCTTGACACCGTAAATGTTGCATGGCGAAGTGGATACTCATACAAAAGTGTTTGTTCGCAGGTGTGTGTGTGTGGTTGGTGTTTAGACATCGTTATTAGTGTTCTATGTTAAACTACATTGTATTGAGCGAAAGTTGGGGAGTCGGGTGTGTATTTTTGGTTAAAAAATGCACAGTTAGTTTGTTAAAAAATCAAAATTCATAAAATTGTATCAAATATAGGGTGGTCCTTATCGCATTTTTCATTGTATTGTTTTTTTAAAGAACAGAAAGACAATAATACAGCTCTGTGGAATGAAGTGAATCGTTTTTTTATTAAAAGTACTAGCAGACTCGATATACAATTTGTCAAGAAACAGTTTACACATTGAATAGAAATACACTTTTTCACTTTCCGCAGCAAAATATATTACTTTTTACTTCAGTTCAACATTTTTTTTAATCAGGGATGGTTACAGATAGTATTTAAAGAGAATTGATGCACAAAAAATTTAAAAGCGATGCAAAAACAACAAAAAACAAGTATCACTAAATTTTGTTAGTGTCAAGAATCACTTTACACACTTCGTTTTTTACTTTTTTAGCACGTGTTACACAATTAACCGTATTTTACCGTTACCTATTCTTCGTAATGACATTTACAAAGAATTTGTCAATAAGTTGGTGATTCATTTTTGCTATTTGCATTTTTAAAATGATATAGTTGGAAGTGGTCCAACTAGGGCCCTATAATTCCTAATGGGGTAAAAAGGTTATCAGCAATGTTTTATTTAACCATCTAAGGAGTATATAATGGTATAATAATAAGGAAATACTAGTACCAAAGTGACGAAAAGACCCCAAATTGTAAATTACTGGACGTGTACAGTGCCTAAAGTCTCGTAAACTTGACCAAATTCCAAAAATTTCGGTTAGTGTTTTTAAATGCACTATTTAAATTGAACCGAATGGTGACTACAAACCATTCTCGAATCCAGCAGAAGACACAAAACAATATTTTATTCATATCGGTCCATCCGTTTGTGTGGAGTTCAAGGACATACACACGTGCTGAAGAATTGTTTATCTAAAGATTGAAAAATGTGTAAAAAAATCACTCGTTCCTTTCTCCCAAAGTGTAATCTGAATGAATACTTCAAAAATAAATGAAAAATTGACATATATGTATTATAGGCATACCAATTCTTTGCTAGATAACGATATTTTACCAAGGAGGCGTAATCTTTGACACCTTTATTTTTGAAAAAGTTTCTGAAAAATTCATTTCGATCAACCACTCTATACATATAAAATCTTTATACTTTTTTAAGACATGAAGACATGTCCTTAGACATAAAGACATGTACCAGGACCATCCTAGGTTGCCACCACATACTTGGCTACAAAAAATAAAAACAAAAATCTGGTCCTTTATTTGAGTTCGAATGCAGCGGCAGAGAAACCGAAAGTTAAAATAACTAGAAATTTTAGCACCTTAATTAATATACACATATTATTACCACCAGAGGACAGGAGCGAAGCTTATTGAGTCCCTTGTTCTTACATTGGGTCTCCATACAAATTGATCCTTCGCTATGTGATATTTGTTTTTAATTTGTTAATCAAGTATTCTTGGTATTAGAGTCTAGACTTGGTCTGCAAATCCTTCACAGAAACACTCAGTCACAATGACTAGTTGCCGAAGACACATACGCCATCTTTCCAATAATGTTCCCACTTTTTGTTAATTTAAAGTCCAGTTTTAAAAAGCTTAGCCTTTGATGAGTGGTTATTCTGAGTGTATATGATAGAAGGAAGAATTCAAAAAATTTTAATAATCTGGAAACGGCGTCGAGGTCTAAAGCAGGGTCATTTCAGAAAAGCAAGTTGCACTAAGGAAAGGTTGTAAATAAAACATCCAATTCGAAATCCACACATTCCGCACCTTCCTTCTTCTCCCTGATTGACAATATGGCCATCTAAGCGATATTCTCGAAGTCGACTATTCTATATCAGTTGTTTTCTAATATTGCGAGTCTAAGGCAGTTCGAAATAGTACTTATGGAAGAAAACTGAGGTTTTATAAAATATACTTTCATAATTGATGTTTCTTTCAAGCAATTCAATATTTTACTCTATATGTGTTTAAATTCGCTTAAATATTTTGATGCCATCAGATATATCACATATTATATCATCTGTTCTTAAGGGTTTTTCAATAAGAGCGCTACAAAAGTTTTTTTTTTAATAAATTGGGTATGTGAATCTGGCACGCTTGCAGATGTTCAAACGTTGAACCCAATTTTCGACGGTTTTCAAGCAAAAATCGGCCAATACTGCTGTAATTTCACGTTCGATATTCGTACGAAGTTCATAAATCGTCGCTGGTCTGCTGACACAGACCATAGAGTTGACGTAGTCCCACAGAAAATAGTCCAGCGGCATCAAATCACACGACCGAGGCGGTCAATTCACTGGGTCACTTCATGAGATAACACGTTCATCAAACGTGGTTTTCAATAAATCGATTGTGACATTGGCTGTGCGGCTTGTCGCGCCATCCTATTGGAACCACATATTGTCCAAGTCCATATCATCCAATTTGGGCCAAAAATTCATTCGGTTAATATTCCCATTCAGAGTGACGTGCCGGTGTTGATCATCACGGAAGAACTACAAAACGTAATTTTTTCGGTATTCAGCCAGAAATGAGCCTCATCGCTGCGTAGGACGTAGCGCTTTTAAAGTTGAGGCTACTGACTCCGAATTTAGGTAGTAAATTTTAATAATTTCGACACGTTATTGGATCGTATATCTTTCCATGGCAATCCTTACTGGAGAGAAATGTCAGAAGAGCGGAAAAAATATGGCGTCGTTTGCTGTGCTTTTGTAGCGTCCGTATTGAAAAACCCTTTATATGGCTCTTATCTTTTCAGTTCCGCGCATATCTTTCTTTGATTTTAATACTTCATTTTTCCTTTTTCCATTTCCTCACTATGTGAGTGGTTGAGAATCATGGGCAGATGAAATTATGATATAGTAGTCTCCAAACTAAATCTTGATAAAGTCATTTAAAATAATAAACTAAAGCAAAATGAGATATTCCTGTAAAGAAAAAAACTCTGGAAGATAGTGAATATTTATTTTAATGAGTTCTGATCTCTTTACATCTCACCCAAAGGTGTGTAATCAGATCGACTTTGGTCTTCAACAATTCACAGTCATACAAAAGTAAGACTTCTTGTTTGTTCTTTTATATTTCATATCAGGAGAAGATTAGGCTCAACTTCGTGTGAATTACCAAAAGAACGATTCATTTAGGACAGCTGAGAATATCTTCTGAGCTAAGGGAACTCTTCAAAACCTCTTTGGTAATAATCTCTATTTGAAAGAGTGGGTAGTGGGAATGAGTTCCTTGACTTGTTGCTCCAGATAAAATGGAATTTATTTTGCACATTCGCACTCCTTAGACACGATTCGTGCTAATAATATCATTTAACAACGATGCCTCAGTGAAGCTTGGAAGTGCTGAGCAAAGCCTATTTAGCGCTAAAAGCGAAACTATAAGTCTCCAATGCAACACCACACAACGCCTACAAATTTCGTATATAATTTAATTGCAAGCTATAAGCGCAAAGCTGCAACTACTGCGTACGTGTTGCCAATGCCAACACTGAGATATCCAAATGAAATTGCATTACCTACGAACGCCACTCAATTTACATGGGAAGTACGGCAAGCATGAGCTTGGCGAACAGTAGTCCGCATAGCCGTCGTATCGGCAGCGATCTCAACAGCACAAGAAATGCATAAATCTCGAAGCAATGCAATGCAGTTGCATGCACCAAATGGCACGCACTAAGCATGCGGCAGCACCAACTAATCAGTTGCATGCAACAATATACCGTTACACTGGCAGTTAGCACTCCAATAGTTAATAACGATACCGAAGTGCTGAAGTCTTGTGGCGGACGGGCCTGGCCATTTTGCCGCTTCATTACCATGCCGTGTTTTTGCTGTTGTTGTTGTTATTCTTGGCATCTTTAGAATTGCCGTGCCTTGCCTTACCACTGCCATGCCATTAATTGCTTTTACTGTTTGCCAAATGGGCAGGAGGAAATCAAGTCAAGTATTATACTCGTACTGTTTGGTGAAAGGATATTGAACTACTCAACGGAACATGGAAGGCAATCAAGTAGCTTCATTGTATTGTTTCACCAGTGATTTATTGCTTGTTACATAATAATTATTATTATTGTTGTTGTTGCCAGCACTGCTGATATTATTATTGTTGCTACAATTGCTTTTGTTATTGTTGTTTTTGTTGTATTGGGTGTAACATGTTTAATTTAAGCAAAGCTTCATTATTATGTTACGCCTAATTAGCCATGCTACGGGTACTCTGACAAGAGTCGAGATTTATTATCCGCTTAAGTGATTTTTTGTGGAGTAAATTTTACGGTGAGTTATATTATATATAGAAAGTATATTTACCGTTACAATAAGGTAGTGTATTAATAGCGTGGCATTAGCGTTAGGCACTGTTTACGGCAGCTTTTAGACAATGAAAGGTATTCAAGACACTTCGGAGAAAATAGACTTATAGAATAATGCTCGCTTTACACTATGTCAAATTTAATGACACTAAAATGACAAATGTGAAATTTCAGTGGGCTGGGAAAAGTATGAATTGAAATATCTACAAGCTCCCAATTTTTATTTTACTGAACTGTTTATCAATAAGACAATCGATTTGACCCCAAAATTAATGTCAGAAAATGCCATAAAAAATCGTTTTATGAAATTGGCAAGATTGCCATTAAATGTGACCAAAATAGTAAATAACTAAAGAGATCACAATAACATGCAAAGTCTTTATTTGAGTCAGACATTGTTGCCATAAATTCTTTTCAAAAATAAGAAATTACAATCATTTTCATTGGTTTTTCTAGACTGTCTGACTTAAATTTGACAATGCCTTATTTCATAAATTGTATAAATAGTTTTAAATTGCATAGAAATCGTTGAAATTGTGGTAAATTTGTTGCCAATATATTGCTATTCCTCAAACAATGGGAAATGTTAATATTTCGACTCAGTTTTGTCGCGCCAATCCGATGATTATTGACTTGATTGCATGTCGTACTCGAAAACCCATGTCTCGTCACCAGTTATGACGCGTTCGATGAACGTTGGATCAGAATTTACGCGTTCAAGCATGTCTTCAGCCACCTAAATGCAATTCACTTTTTGAAGAAAATTCAGATCTTTTGGCATCAATCGCGCTGCGAGTTTCCGTATACCAAAAATATCAACCAAAATATGACGAGAGGTCTCATGGGACATCTCTCGCAAACTATAATAACTGAATGAATGATTTTCGAGCACCATTTCCTTTATTTTGTCGACGTTTTCTTCAGTTGAAGAAGTCGAAGGCCGTCCTGAATGTGGCAAATCGTTCACTTCTTCTCGCCCCTCGTTTATACCAATCGTAAACTTGAGTTTTCGACATGGTTGAATCCATAGTAAAAATCGCATCGTTAATAACAATTGATAGAATAGTGGCTGACAGTTGTGCCAACCTTTTTTTTTTTAATATTCTCAGCGGCAAATTCTAAAATAAGAATTTCCGGATACTTAGTTCACTGAATGTATCTCTTGTCGTTGTTTCATGAAATAGATTCTTAATGACATTAGTAACAGTCGGGAAATTGGTCCGTAAGAAAATCTTAGACAGAAGCCCAAAAGTACGAAAATAGATTTTGAAAGTTTCAGATTCGTACTTATTTAATCGGAGCTGTAAATTCGTTATAGCACGTCTATTGAATAAGGATAATAATGAACAATAACAAAACAGAATATTGCAAATAAAAATATTGACTTTGAATTAGAGGTAATCAGGTAGTATGTAATTCATAATTACCAGCTATTGATAAAACCTATTATTATAGTCTAATAAATATACAGTTAAAATAAATTTAATTGGAACTAAAGTTGCCTAAAATGTGGAGAGTACAATAAGGAATTCCTGAAAGATTTATGTGAGATACATAAGTAAATTATTGAAGTTGCCACCAATTGAACTTGTCAACTAGAAAATATGTTCAAGCTGTAAAGCTTATAAGAAGAACTTCCGGAGAGCCTTCGGTAAGTCTTTAACTCATATAAAAGATTTACATAATTTTGCTACCTATTGTAAGGGTCAAACTAAGAAACAAATTATATAACACAATATTGTATAATGCTTATAAGCTTCTCGGAAATAAACTGAAATAACGGGAATTTTCGTTTTTTGAAAAAAAAAGAAATATTTATTCAGTCGCCTACATTTATATTTTCGCCTGCAAAATAGTCCAATAGTTGGTCAAGAGTTTGCGAAAAAGTAACTAAATGTGAGCTTTTAACAAAACTAAAAGTAAGCAATGAATACAGCTGAAAGTATTATTGTTCTTCCTGGGCATGTATAACAACATAATAAAAAATAAAAAAAAAAATGACAAATGGACTTTTGGACTTCTGGAAAAATGGAAATTTTAAAATTCGACTGTGTTACCTTATATCGAAAACATTTTTCTGAGCCAAATATTTCAAAATACTCAGTTTTGAATTCATTTTAATTTTTTTTACATTTCAATTTTTTTCTTCGCTGTTGTTTTTGCGTGTATAATTCTGTAAATAATAAAGGGTTTTCCAATAAGAGCTTTAAAGATGACATTATGTATGGAACACGATTTCTTTTGTATGGCCATCAGGAGCACGCTTGCAGAAGTCCAGACGTGGAACCAAATTTCTGACGGTTTTCGAGCATAAATCGGCTGATATTGCTGCAATTTCGATATTCGTACGAAGTTCATCAATCGTCGCTGGCCTGTTGGCATAGACCATATACTTGACGTAGTCCCACAGGACATAGTCTAACGGCGTCAAATCAGACCGAGGCGGCCAAACATGGTTTTCAATCGATCGATTGTGACATTGGCTGTGTGGCTTGTGTCGTCGTCCTGTTGGAAACACATATATTCAAAGTCCATATTATCCAATTTGGGCCAAAAATATTCGGTTATCATTGAGCGGTAGCGATTCCCACTCACAGTAACATGCCGGTCTTGATCATCATGGGAGAAAAGCTGCTCAATGACCCCGTCGATCCATAAACCGCTCCAAACCGTATTTTTTTCATGACTTATGGAGTTCGTGTGGATTGCTGCCTGATCAATAACGCATTTTTTGCTTATTGACGAAGCCATTCAGCCAGAAATGAGCCGACCATAACTTTAACGTGAGCCCACTGACTCCGAATTTCGGTATTAAATTTTAATAATTTCGACTCGTTGTTGTTGGATCGTATAACTTTCCTTGATGAAATGGCAAAACTTGCTGAAGAGAAATGTCAAAAGAGAGGGCAAAATATGGCGTCGTTTGTTGTACCTAACGGGTTTTTTGTAGCGTCGCTTTTGAATCAGGAACAGAAGACTAATGGCTTCCGGGGCTCAGTTTACTGTTCTTGAGTATTTTTCGTTTCAAGGTACTACTTTTTGTAATTTTTCAGCTTTTAAAAATATCGAATTATATATATATTTTGAAGTGTTGGTGGTTTACAGTAGCTACTTTTTTTGAGATATTTAATTATAATATATGTGCAATAGTCATGAGCTTCAAGTTAAGGGGTTACATGGGTTTTGTCGCGTAAAAAATGGCCTATTTTCAATATTTTTTTTTATGTAAAAAATATTTATTTAATTCAAACTATCTTGCTACTTTATAGATACATATTTAAAGAATAATTTCTGAAATTTTCAAAAAAAAATCAAAGCTCCTCCATTGTGACGTCATTTCCGGTGACCCCTATGAAAAAAGGTGCGTCCGCGTTGTCAGCATAACTCCAGACAGGATCATCCAAAATGAAGAAATAAAAATAAGTTTTTTAGGTAAGACCATAATCTCGTGCTTGAACGAAGGAAAGACAAAAAAAGTGAAAGCGAAAATTGGAATTTTGGCAGACATTTTTCCAAACAAATAAAAATTTCGGACACATTTTCTTGACATTTTGCTTTTTTATAATAGTTGTAATTGAAAAAAAAAAAAATAAAATCCTTCGTTCAAGCACGAGTAAATTGTATCTCGAACACCTGTTCAAAATTTCATCAAGATCGGTTGAAACCACGGTTCCGAGAAAAACGCGTTTAAAGTTTGAGTAATAATAGTACTTGACTTGGAGCGCACATCTTCCAGAAGCTGTATCTCCGAAACTATTATTCGGATCGACTTGAAACTTTAGGATAATATTCCTGAGATCTTGTAGAAATTAATAAGCCAAAAAACAAAAAATCGATTTTTTGAATCCACGAAACCCATGTAACTCCTTAAGCCAGCTTCAATGATTCTTTATTATCCACGGAACTTAAATGGGTTTGAAGATTTGAAGATAAGCATACAATATTTTTTACTGTTGTTTTTTTATAAATAACATTTTATAACGGTTGTATGCGGTCTGATACGCTCTTGTTGTATGAGGAACTTCAACAATAGATATTTCTTAATTTTTGTAGCCATAAGTTGCAGTTGTGGATTCTTTCATTGTAAATTTTTACATTTGTGAGTGTTTGTATGATTGTATGTATGTAACTGTACTGTTTGCGTGAATTGTGTTGGAAAATCGCAACGGCGCAGTTTGTACGCAAAAAGTTTAAAAATTTTCAATAGAAAATCATTTTAACAAGTATGTGTTTGTGTGTGAGGATATGAATGTGTATGTTTGTCTGTGTATTTGCGTTTTCACAAATTTCCACTGTGACTTCTTTATGTTGTAAGCAAAATGTTATAAAGTTATACTCGTATATGTATAATTTTTTCTTTGTGCGCGTTTGAAGCTTTTCAGCACAAAAATTTTTGCTGGCAATCATCCATGTCGCTGTCACTTGACCCAATTGGCAGGCGAACACGCTCGCAACGCAACGCCGTTACCTTTCATATTTGGAATGCGAAATGTTGCATTGCAACTATGCACACACAAAAATACTTATATTCATTATATATCTGTAGTTGTGTTTGTCTGTGTGCATTCATTTGCTCTACTGCATATTGAAATAATTTTTGTTTGTTTGTATGTGCGAGTGCTTGCAACGCCAGACAAATAAACGGAAGCAGACACATTGGCGCGCTAAATAAATAGAAAATATTTTTGGACAACGGCTTTTAATCCTTATTGAATTTAGTACACAAATGCACTTTGAACACACTCACATACATACATATATTTACACGGACTGACTATTCACCGAAGGCTTTGGAAGCAGTGGTTTTTATACCCAACGCTAGTTTGCTGTTGGTGAATTTAGGCGAAGTTGTGCCATAACTACTTTAGAACGGATTTCAGGTAAATAATGGCCTTATAGCCTTTTTACACAGGAGCTAATTGTTCAATTAACCGGCCTCTGCCTGATTAAAACGCTTATTAAGATCTATTTACCATACAAAATAAAAATCTACATTAATTTATAATTGAATCTTAATCGATTTGAAAATGAAATGCAACTCTGCGACAAAGATTGGCTGATTGGCTGAATTTATTGATAAAAAAGCTACGGTAGATGTCGCTGCTAAAAATTTCAATCAGCTGATGAAACTGCCCAATTTCTTATGAAAAGCAGAAACAAAATTGTATAACAGCTGATCGGTTATCGAGTAACCGGTAGTGTAAAAGGCAAAAAAAAGGGTTTCTCAATTAAAATTTTAATTCAGCAATTAATTTGGCTAAACGCTATTAACAGTATACAAGTTCTAATTGCTCAATATAAATACTTCTCTCCAAATCTGCACATTCTCTGGGTAGCTGAACTCCAAAATATTTAAAAATGTGTAAAGAACAAGAAAAAACGTTAGCTTCGGCTGTACCGAAGCTAATATACCCTTCACAGGTGCATTTCTTTTAGTAACTATGTGTTTAAGCAAATCTAAAGACGTAAGAAAAAGTAAGTAAAAAAAAGAAAACATTTTACTAATTCTTTTTAGCCGGGTTGTTTGCTAGAAACATTAAGGTTATATAGTCAGCCGATCTGAACAATTTCTTCAGAGATTATATTATTGCCTTAAGCAGTAATCCATGTCAAATTTCGTGAAAATATCACGTCAAATGCGAAAATTTTCCATACAAGCCCTTGATTCCGATCGTTCAGTTTGTATGACAGCTATATGCTATAGTGAACCGATCTGAACAATTTTTTCGGAGATTGATTCCGATCGTTCAGTTTGTATGGCAGCTATATTCTAAAGTGAACCGATCTGAACTATTTTTTCGGAGATTAAATTATTTCTATCAGCAATAACTCACACCAAATTTCGTGAAGATATGTAGTGAAATGCGGAAGTTTTCCATACAAGCCCTTGATTTCTATCGTTCAGTTTATATGGCAGCTATATGAAATAGTGGTGCGATATGGGCAGTTCCGGCAAATAAGCAGCTTCTTGAATAGATAATAACATCTGCAAAATTTCAAAACGATATCTTAAAAACTGAAGGACTAGTTCGTATATTTACAGACCGACGGACAGACAGACGGACATCCACTCAGTTCAACATACTGATCATTTATATATATACTTTATAGGGCCACTTTCAAGATTATATAAAGACTGTCGAAAATTTTAATTCCGGTATCGTCCTGGAGATGTCGTTAAAACCAAACGCACGAAAAAAGCTCTCACTATATAACGTATATAAGAGACAAATATATAGTCTAGATTATCGGACCTTGACTCAAATTTCAAAAAACTCTATAAATGTCTTCAAAACTGGATTTTAGTCGACATTATTCCTCTTAAGGTCGATCTATAGTTAGGAAATAGTCTCAGCTAGAAGAATCTATTGAGTTGATAGCCTATGCCATCTCTTACAACTTTTCGAGGTTACCGATGTGAATTTTTTGAAGGATGTTCAACGTGAGTCATTCACTGGTAGGTTAATAAGAACCTTTTCCATTAGATATCTTTCATTATGGGGGGAAGAAGATAATTACAGGAAACATTCTGAAAAGTCTGATTCAATATGGTCAAAGAACTCTGAATAATTTGCATAGAAAATTTATAATACCATTTCTGTTGATATCAAATTATAACCACCTTCTTTTCTGACTAAAACCTGTTATTACCAAGGGTTTTCTCACTTTTCCGGAAATTTAGCCTGATTAACTGAAATAAGATTCGATCCGACCCTTTCTATTTCAAATCAAAGTAGAATTTTCTAATACATCGAGACTGATTTTCATCGACAATTTCTTTCAAGCTTTAGACTTCTCATGAAGTATGACTCTACGTAGAAGTTCACTTTTCAAACCAAATTTTCCTCTTGTGTTTTCTGATAGCAATGAGCACTTCTGTTATATATGGCTTTGAAGAGAAAACCCTTCAATTAGGCTCATTGACTCTTTAAATGTCTCAGATAATATTTTTACACTGTTATATGGTTTCTAGATTTTCAGTTAAGATATTTTAACGGTTGGAGATGGTTAAGGAAGCGAAAAAATGATGTGTCGATTAGTAATTACCGTTAACAGTAGACCCTTGTTTCGGATTTCGAAGAGGATTAAGTGTTCCACAACAAAGACACTGCAATCTATGATTCAATACTTCATTGCAAAGTTTAAAATCGTTGCTTTTTTGGGCCCCTAAAGTGTGGCTTCATATGAGGTAGTCTACTGACATCACATTCAGCCGTATAAAAATTAGATAATATGTTTATTAGGTGTCTTAAAAGCCTTTCATTCAACAGTTCGCTCATAAAGGCTCATGACATCTTTCATCCCAAGCTCCGGAAAATTTTATCGATTAGTAACTTTACTGATATCTCATAACGTCCCATCCAATGATGGGTTCAAAATGAAACTGCCATCGTCCACAGGCATTACAGTACTGCACACAGTCCTTTTATCTTTTAATTTTCTTTAATTGTGTGGGTTTGTCCATCCGGCTTCCGCCTTGTAAATTAAAGTTGGCAAGAACTTATTTAAATAAATCTTAAATTTATCTACGAATGTCAAAATTGGCGCCCACCAAAGCCACTGCAGTTGAATTTAGACGTGACGCCAGCCGCGCGGACCAACGCCACAACCACCATTCGCCATTCGACTCGCTTTGGCAACAATGAACAAATGGAGCTCGCGGCGTTTTGCGAAGAGTTTTTCCATACTGAAGTGGTGTGGCGCGCAAGGAACATTTCATGATATTTACATAAGTTAAGAGTTTACAAACATAGGAATACTTGATTATACTTATATGCATGTATTATTATGTGTTGTTAGAAGTGTTTGGAGTGTAGACACATTTACTTCAAAGAGTAATATCTTGGTTATGGAGTCACTGACACGAACATGCTTTAATATATTTAATTTCCAAACTGAAAGCTCTGTGGCCGCTAAGTACAACTTTTATTTAAGGTCTTTAATATTTTAAAATAGAAGCTGGATATTCATTGAAAGAAGAAATCACTATTGAGTCATTTAGAAAGGCCCAAACAACACAAACCATATCTGCCACTCCGGGGAGCAAACTTCCAAACATAGATTTATCATGGAAATGTTAAGAGTAGGGGTCCAATGAGGACCTTTCTGTGTTTGGATAGCATCAATACCGACAACATAATAGCAGGAAAAGAAAATCGAAGCCTTTAGAAGAGTAGTTATAGTCAACTACCTTTGGCAATCTGTAAGAATTCTCTCTTATTATAGATGAGATTAAACTAAAGGACTCTAAGAGAACAGAAATAAATGGTTTTACTTTTTCAGGAAGCACAACACTTATGCAGACTTAGATACGTTGGCCGTTTTAAAGGCAACTATAACCAGGGCCCAAAATGTGGATGCATCAATATATCGAATATTATTACAAAACGAAGGCTTTACTAACAATGTGATCGAGAAAATGAGTCTTCAAAGTAATAGTATTCCACTTATACCCTCTCTAGTGAAGTAGTCATTGACCGAAGGTGCATTAACCCAATAGAACCGATAGTGAAAGTTACCCTCAAACTCGATGATTCCAATACTGAGATGGCACCACAGAGAGAAAGAAATATACTCTCTGTGAGGTACTTCGTTAACACCATTTGGGCTCATGTACCTGGAAGTAATTTAAAAGCAAATCCTCGCTGGCAGCCCAGGAACCAGTTCCCAAGACCGTTCAATTCCATCAAATGCTGCTTAAAACAATGGAAGCTAAGGAAACACATCTCACCTTGGAACACCAACAATAAAGTGCTTTCCCAAAACCTTATTTTTGGAGTCAAATGGATGGTTGACAGAGCCTCCAACAATTTATGGGTAAAGGTGGATTATCACAGGGCGACCTGTGATCTATTATGCCCTTGACTATTATCGCAGTATATCATTGAACTCCGTCTTGTCAATAAAGCATAATAACATTCTAGGGCTGATAGAGGTGATGGTATCTCTTCCGAAATAAAAGGATCCAAAAGGTCTGAGTATTTAGTAAAGGTCATTTACTCGATAAGGCAGATTTGCTACAGAGTAGATCATTCGCTGAAGATGACGAAAGCTCTCAAGCTCTCCGAATGACCAGTTTTCAGCAGGTTCTGTTAGAATGTTCCTTTTGGATTACTTACCAGTTTCAATTTAAAAGAAATCGTATTCTGAGATGGAAGAAGAATATCACTTGTCTTAAGGTGTTATATACAGTTAGGAATTAAAAAAAAAAAAAACATTTTTTTTTGCGTTTTCTTAATATATATATATCTGAGTATACACGCACAAAATTTCAAGTCGATCCGTCGAATATTTTCGAAGTTATAGACACATTAGTGAAGGCGCGCTGACTACATGTAAAGTGCTTTCAAAACTTTAAACTCGTTTTTCTCGAAATGGTGTTTTCAAAGTGGGTGAGCCAGATTTCTCAGAATGGGCTGAACCGATCGGTCTGAATTTTACACAAGCTTCTTAACTATATTTCTTAGTAATTAATCGAAGGATTTCCCCATCCGATGAAAATTTCTTATTTTTATAAACAATTAAAGAACCGAATTTTGGTCGAAAATCGAAACTTTTGCTTTGACTAGCCGCCATTTTGTCAACATTTTTTTTTTTTGCTAATTCCTTCGATGAATCAATAGATTGTTCATTATATTAATGAAATTTATTTGGTTTTCACATTTTAGATGTTCCTGTCCAGAGATATCGTGCTCACCGCAAGATGCTTTTTTTTGCGGACCTCTGCAAAATTGGCAATATCAACGTTCCCGATAATTATTTTTGGCAATAAAAAATATGTGAATATAGTTTAAGGTTGTCATAATATACCCCTGCCAAGTTTCAAATCAATAAACCAAATAGTTTGCTTCGAAAAATTCTTGAAAAATGCCTTTTTTTCGACCTCCTAACTGTATATAACCTCTTAAGCCCAGCGACTGGTAATCGACTTCTTCATGACTTCACCTTTGCACTACAACCGTGGGTCGGTCTGAGCCGAGAATACAAAAGTTGGCCATTTGCCTTCATCCTTTGCGAAGTCACGACTGTTGTACATCCCAACTGCAGGCAAGTTTGTATGCACTTAGTCCTTTCATTGAATGCGTAGACCCGCTTGCTTCCGTTGTCCACCCATGGACCTTGAATCGAAGTAGCTTCTCGCTGAACATTGTCCCAATTGGAAAATCATTGGATTTTTATGCGTTTTTACTATATCAAAGTCGCTGTAGAGTTCATGTACTTCGGTACTCCTTACTTCCGCGGACGGCTCCAAAAATCTTGCGGTGAACAGTTCTCTCGAATGCTGCATGTTTGGTATTGCTAAATATCGAAAATTTTTTAACGAAGTTCTAAGCAAATAAATACCCCAGTCAAATAATTATATGTGCATTTCCGCTTTTGTTTATATTTCTTAATCACTGTTATTTTTTGGATTTCGGTAAATGTGGAATAAAAGGTTGATATGTTACCGTTACTATGCAACGAAAATTGTTTCATACTTTTCTCGTTCGTTGTACAGTTACATTAAGAATGTGTTTGTGAATTGGGTATTGCATAGTAAATATTTATATGTGCAAAATCAGTTTAGCGGATCTTTCTTAGTGTCGCAGCAAAAACTTTTTTTTGCTAAAATTTGTTTTCAAAATTATTGTAGGTGCATTAACTTAATGAATTATTAAAAAATTTTATTACATTTATTTAACTTTAAGCCTAAAATACCTCATGGTACTAGTTTATCAGTCGAGGAACAAGTAATAATCATAGGAATGCATGAAAGCGATTCCAAAATGGCTGTAGACCAAAACGACATCGGAACTGTATCTCCAAATTTCTTAAAAACCCCACTAATTATGGTATAGTGCGACGCAGGGGACGAAAAACAACATTTATGAGCGGTGCGAAAGGATGATTCCACGGCTAGTAGTTGCGGACTTGATAAGCAGCCATCAAATAAGGGCCTAGTTAAGACAGAAAATCACAATAAATATAATTTTTCCAATTATACATAAATATCAGTTTCTGAAACACACCTACATGGCACCTAAACCAACGCTAAAGAAAGACACAATAAAGCACATTTGAGGTTTGCAAATAAATACCAATTCTGTGCCGATGAGTGATAGAATACAGTCTTTAGTGACGAAAAAAAATTAAATTTTGTCGGCCCAAGTCATTGCAAGAAATATTGAAGAGATACGCACCAGGAACGACGTTCCTACTACAAGCGATGTTTTGGAAGCGGTACTTTGATTTCATGGGCTGCATTTTGCTGCTGTGGAATGCTATTTACGTACATGTTTTATATTCACTCAAATGAGTGCTAATATCAATGTAGATCTTTTGGACAGCGAGTTAATAAAATTTGCTGGCAATATTTATGGCGTATAACTGGACTTATTGAAAGGATAACGCTTCAATCCACACGAAAGACATCTTTAACGACCGGAAAATTCCGGTATTACAATGTGCAGCATTGAGTTCGAACCTAAATCCTATTGAGGATCTCTGGGGGAACCTTTTCCAAAACGAAAAGCAGTTTGAGACAGTACGTCACCTCAAATTAGCCATAAAGCAAGAATTTGCCAATATTTATATAACTATTCTACAGTCAGTAGTTAATTCTCTGATTAAGCGGCTTAATTTAGTTTTAAAATAAACATTTCTTTCAATTAAACTCAAATGTATAGGCTTTACTGGTAAAAATAGTAAAATGCACATATAAATATTTACTATTAGCCTAAACTTCAATTCTGTTTTATAGTTTAAAAAATATTTAGAAATTTGTTAATTTTTTTTTTTTTATATCGTATACATTAATAATAACAAACCTGCATACTCAGAAATATTTTGCAATTTTGTAATCTTTAATTATTTTTGCAAAAAGTTCATGCACATATAATCTTGGAGCCTTCGGGTTAGGTAGAGATCAATTGAAACCCCATAAATTCGGTCAAAGTTGAACTTATGGGTGTCTTTACGACGTGAGACGTTTCTTCAGATGCAGCGTGAACTACTTTCTTGTAGAATAACATAAAATATGCCACAAAAACTCTTCAACCTAACCTTAAAATAAATTTTTTCAGAAGAAAATTTCAACCTAACCTTAAAATACATTTTTTCAGAAGAAAATTTATTTAAATTGTTAACCTTGACTATATCTCAGAAGTGGATAAGATTATAAGAATTGCATTTACATAAGGAGTGGAAACAGCACACAACGCACTGAAATTAGATTGAAACAATGCAAATGTGTAGTAACTTTCTGGCAGCTGGATAATGAACGGTTGAGAATTGCGTTGGAATGGTGAAGAATGGGAAAAAAAGGGGAAGAAGAAGGGGAAGAAGAAGCGCGGCGTGAAGAAATGTAGTAAATGCAACTTGAATGCGAATGCTGGCATTTACGTGAGCACACAACACTTTTTTTTATAAGTAACCAGAATGTATACAACAAAAATACAAATTTACAAGTGTCTGTATGGATATGTATGTATGTGAGTCTGAGTGTGTATGCCTCAGTGTATTTCGGGGGAAATTCGTAACAAGATAATATTTTGCCAACAGGTATGGCTTCCGTTGTCAGTGTCATTATTGTTCTCACTTTAGTTGTTGGTGTTGTTGTTGTTGTTGTTGTTGCTACAATTTTTTGTTGCCAATGCCGTAAGTACGAATTTTGCTAAATGAAATTACCTGAAGCGACATTAAAACGAGCACACCGACCGACATTGGGGAGGGTGCAACGCAGGGCAAAAGCAGATGATAAGTGTTGGCAACACACAGCCAACAGCAGCAGCAGCGGCGGCAGCGGTGGCTGAAGAAACACGAAATTTAAGTGTAAGAGCGTGAGTGAGTGTGTGTGTGCGTGGCAGAAGTGCTGCCAAAGAAAGCGCGACGAGGAAATTGTACGTGTGCTGCTGCTGTTGCCGATAAATGCTTGTTGTGGAGAAGTGGCTGAGTTGCAAAATATGCACGGTGACAGCAGCAGGAAGGATGTGCAGCGCACATGCAGAGTCGCATATGCAACCGCATATGTATATGTAAAGCTGTCTGTGTGATTGCAGCGCGCAACTTTGCTTTGACGTTGATGATTGCGGAAGCAGCTGCCAGTGTGGCGCTGTGTCGCAGCCGCAAGTAAATATTTTCATAAATGCATATGGCGGTGTAATTTGCATTAGGGTGGTTCTTATGTTAATTCGAAGAATACATTTTGTGGTTATCAGCAAGAGATTGTTGTCTCAAGTGAGCAGACGCTATATCGTAGTTATTTGTCGTGACGCAATTTTGGTAGTTGTTGTTGTTGTTGGTGGTAGATTGTGCACTTCATATATCTAGGATTATCCTTTTTATTAAGTTTTAGTACGGAGAATCAAGGTTTTGACTAGCATTGATTGCTTACTCTTCATTGCGCGACAGTGTTTTGATCTGATCTATAAACATAGACTGCAGTCTGGAATAACTAATTTATTTTAGTAGAGAGAAACCTCTCCTAATGTACACCTCTATTGGAAGAATACCTCCCTTGAGCCCCAGACCTTTCAGTTCTCTCAAGTGCTGCCTAAAGCAATGTATACTAGTGGAATATCTCAGGTCCTGGAACATGTGTAAGAAACCACCTGCAGCGACTTGGTATAGTAGACCCGCCAGAATGCAGGGCGTGCGCGGAAGATGACGGGACACTAGAGTATTATCTTTGCGAATGCCCAGCCTTCTGTCGGTTAAGAAGAGATACCTTCCATGGCTCCCATTACTCTAATCTAAGAGAAATTGGGCAGCTGCGATGGAAAAAACTCAGAAGCTTCGTTAAATCGACCGAGTTGTTCTGGTGATGCTTCTCAGGGTATCTACGGGGAGCACATTGGACCTAATAATCGATTAAGAGCGTTCATTGGCGGTCAGGCTCTCTTCGTCTCCCTTTTCAATCAACCAACCAACCAACCAACCAACCAACCTCCCTGAGCGAACATTTTTTCATGCACCAAGTTACATTTTTATAACAAAGGACCCTTTCTTAGGCGGACACCTCTTTTAGGCGAACAAAAATCGCTCGACTGTGAGTATCTGTCCCAGAGAGGTTGCGCCGTATTTTATTTTATTTTGGTTTCTAGCTTAGAGCTAAAACTTAACACACCAAATGTTTTCTTCCCAAGAGATTTCCAAAGCGATATTAACTAAGCCATTCAGATTTTAACATTAAAAGAATCTGTATCATAGTGAACTATTCCCGATTTTAGCTCAAATCAGAATTCTCTAAAGTTTCCAGTATGCAGTTCGGAATGCTAAAAGTGGTATGATCTCATAAGTTACAAACTCCTTTTGTCATATGCGTCAGATGAAACAGTTATCCATATAGATAAATAATAACAGACCCGTTTTAAAACAATAGAGACGAAGAAAGCTCGAAGTTGAAAAATGTAAATAACAAACTCGTGGTTTGACTGAAAGAAGAACTAGTTATCATTCTTCACCATTCTTCCTATTTCCCAAAATAAATAGAACATTAAAGGGCCTTGGTTTTAGAAGCATACGAGAAATCGTTCAAAGAGCCAAAGGCTACCCCAAAAACCGAGTTTGAGAAGTGTTTCGAGGATTGGAAGAAACACTGACCTAAGTGCGTAATATCGAATGGACACTATTTTGCGACAACATTAATGGGATGCTATGGGACAGTGAAGCAATTATAGAGCCTCTCCTATTCAACTGCCATCCTCACCTACACGTCGGTGTATTGTGTCGATAACGAAAGAGGCTCTGACGACCGAGTATGGACGGTATATCCTTAACAGCCAATTCTCGAAAGATTAAACAGGCGATTAGTAGTCCGGAGAATAGCAGACTATCGGCGACTGTAGGAAAAATTAGCCTAGACGACGTTGTGCCGACAACTCACTCGTTGAAAATACTTTGTAATGGAAGCAAAACATAAGCCTCAGAACGGAAAAAAGGAATATTGATTTGAATATTGGCTCTTGGAACGTTAGAAGAATGCTACAAGCCGGAAAACTTAATAATATTGCGGACAACATTAATGTGGATGAATGAATAAATAATAAAAAAAAATTCCCGTTATTTTTTGAACACATCTGTTCCTTATATAGAGTTTTTTAGAGATATAGAATTTTGTATATATATATATAACCCCATATCTAACTATTTTTTTTCTTGGTGACACAAACGACCTTTATGTGAACAAAACCATAATACTCTGTACAACATGTTGCGAGAGTATAAAAACAGCAAACAAACCGTTATTGCTTGTTTCGAAAACGAGAAGAATGAACAATTATGATGGCATTGGATATCAAAATTGATTAAATTATATATTAATAAGAACATTAGATTGGAAGGACTTAAATTCCCCATAATTTTTAAATTAACGTCAAGTAATGAGGAAATGACTATCGCACCATAGTCAAAATTACTTAGCTTGAGCACCCATGACCATATCGAAAATAATGTGAAGGGTAAATAGGAATGTCAGATCTTTTTCTTGCGGTATATGGTATATATCAGTAATGGTTTTCATTTTAAAATGATCAAACTCTCAAAGTAAATTCATTATTTTAAGTAAGACTTTAAATAAAAATCAAACAAATGATTTAAACAAAAATCCCGCCTAAGACAATATAGTATGAAATTAACATTACTCATACGCACTGCAGCACCTAATAAGGGAGCTGTGCAATTTCTTTCCTACTATTATATAGAGCGATTTTTTTTTTGAAAATTGAATAAATATAAAAGAATAAATAAACTATACTCACATAAAAGTGCACAATTGCAAAAAGCTAAAAAAAAATATAATAAGAAATTCCTCGAATGCACACTCTCAGTATTCCATTCACCACTCACTCTGACTTTGCGCCACAACAACTGCACTTGCACACGTGCTCTAGCGGTAGCTACAGCGAAACATAGCACGTGATTGCGAAAAAAAGCTGGCTTTTAAAAGTAAGCGAATGCCGGATGTGCGCTTCCGCCTGTCAGCAATCACGGCGTCTCAGTTGGTTGGCAACGCGCCGCTGCCAAAGTACGTTTGCATTTATTGACAGCCTGTCAGTGGAATCTACGTTTAACTTTAGTTGCACTTGAAATAATATGTAACTGCTGCACAAATAGGCAATCAACACTTTTTCACCGTTATATAACGGTTGAGCACTCAATAGTTGTGCTGCAGATATCAACTATCAAATGCTGACAACAATATGCTCAATTCTTCTCTTCTAGTTTTCGAAGTGTTGCGCAAGAAATGGAAATGGAAATGTGAGGTAGCATTGAAGTGGAAGATGATGTTTTTCCAATTCTTCTTCTTACTGGTCAGTATTTTAGATGAGTGAAGGCTTGTAAGCTGTCATTAACTACTCAAAATATTGAATGGGGAAAATATTCAGTTTTTTCGAATAAAATATAGGCTTGTAGATACATAGTTGAGGGGCTACCGGTTTCATAAAAGAAACTATGTTATATAATATTTCAGATTCTCCTTCAGTTGGAAATCAAACTGACAACCTACCATATGTAGTCAAGACCTCATAATAACCTCAAAAATGTTACAACTGAATCTTTCGTATAAGCATAAGGTTGAGCTAACAGCAGGAGGCCTCGAAATTCAGAAAGCTGGGTTCAAATTCTAAACTATACTGATTATGTCACTTAGAAATAAAAGTTTTCTAGGAGATAAAGTCGAATCTCTTTATCTCAAGAATATAATATTGATTCATAGACACAGAAATCCGAAGTTCAGTTCAGACCCTTGTCTTCTAGGTACATCTCTGAACAAATTAGCTTTATATTTAATGTCCTCAGACGTACAGCACCGTGAAAGAATTTATCATAGAGATTTCTAAGTAGAAAGAATTCATCTTCACGGGTTAGTCATATTAGATGGAATGTTTCAGATAAAATTGTTTTTTGGCATCACATGATATCGTTAAGTCCTTACAAAAAGGTGACAAGTGCCTACGGACCGTTGCTGGAAAGGTTCGCTAGTACCCTCCTCGACCAAAGAGACGTCTTTTATATAGGACTGATACAGTTTTGACTGGAAGCTGACAGCTCGACGTTATGGGAATCTTTTGATTGACAAAAATCCATTTAAGCTTTTATAATGAATACCATGGGTCGCCGGTGTAAGGATCAACTTTTTCTATAATTTTAACTAGTTCTTCAGAAACGGACTTTAGACACGATCTCTCTCCGGGAAAGTTTCGTGAGTGATGTAGTTCTTTTCATATAATTTTTGGTTTCTTATCCTTATTAGTCTTAGAATTATCATTAAGAAGAAGATGAAGAATCATTAACTTCTATAAAATATGTAACTGGTTTAACCTAGAATCACTCTTCGGAACCTTTCTGAAAGAAAAGCGTAAAATATGATCGAGTAAAATAATTATCCTATGTCCTAGCCACTCTCTGTATCGAAAGACCAACTGAGGAGGACAATACCAAATAAATGTTCCGACATTGGTCCTAGCCACCCTCAGTATTGAAAGACCAACTAGGGAAGACAATATCAAATAAATGTTCCGACGCAGGTCAGGTATATGGACTGAAACTGATCCAGATTTTCACCCGACTTAATTACTGTCAACTTGACTTCACAAAAACTACTTGAGACATACTTTAGAACGTTACAACTACAACAAATAAAAAAAGTAAAACCAACTACTTGCTGAACTTCCGCCTTTTCAGGTCCAATTGCAACCCTTGGGTCATTCCTTGTACTCTTAGCACTAAAACACTTTTGTCTCTCATGGGTAGCGTATATGCAGCTCCAACACCGTTAAACTCTGTAGCAGAATAAATCTAATATTAACAACTCTTTAATATTCTACACTTCAAAAATGCTCTTTCTCTTTGTTTTACACGCTTGAGCTGTGGGACGCTTTAATGTACAACAGCAATTTCCGTTATGACAGAATAAGATATGACAACAGCGCAACAACAAATGCGCTGCCAACAACTACTTGAGTATACAAAAGAATAAAGCAGGAAAAATTCATTCTTTCGCGACACGGTCCCAAGAGATATATTGCATAAAGTTAATCGAGTGCACTGGATTTTTTGTTTTTTATGTTTTTGTTTTTGCCTTCACTACTGGCGATTGCATATGTTGCACACTCTTGTAGTTGATATATATGTAGATATAAACTTGGCTTCAGGTTTCAGCAGTTGACATCTTTTTGTTTTGGTTCATCGTGTGACGAGTTATGAGGCGTTGCCCTGTCACCCAACACTTCACTGATAATTTAATATTCTTCCAAAGTGATAGTAAATGCTGGCCGAGTTAAACTTTTAAGAGGTTTCCAATAGTAAATGCAATGCAGGGTAAGACATGATAGAGTTCTTGAGCCTGCTTCCGAAGTAACTTATAATAGACATGGAGTGGCCTTTTGATTTGCAACGAAGTCAGATTGGTAAGACTCTAATCAGCTTATTATGCGTTCTGGATTGTACTATATCCTAGATTTGGCAACGGAAAATTTGTATCTACTGGGGTCAAAGGATCTTTCACAAGTAAAGGGTGATTTTTTAAGAGCTTGATAACTTTTTAAAAAAAAAAACGCATAAAATTTGCAAAATCTCATCGGTTCTTTATTTGAAACGTTAGATTGGTTCATGACATTTACTTTTTGAAGATAATTTCATTTAAATGTTGACCGCGGCTGCGTCTTAGGTGGTCCATTCGGAAAGTCCAATTTTGGGCAACTTTTTCGAGCATTTCGGCCGGAATAGCCCGAATTTCTTCGGAAATGTTGTCTTCCAAAGCTGGAATAGTTGCTGGCTTATTTCTGTAGACTTTAGACTTGACGTAGCCCCACAAAAAATAGTCTAAAGGCGTTAAATCGCATGATCTTGGTGGCCAACTTACGGGTCCATTTCTTGAGATGAATTGTTCTCCGAAGTTTTCCCTCAAAATGGCCATAGAATCGCGAGCTGTGTGGCATGTAGCGCCATCTTGTTGAAACCACATGTCAACCAAGTTCAGTTCTTCCATTTTTGGCAACAAAAAGTTTGTTAGCATCGAACGATAGCGATCGCCATTCACCGTAACGTTGCGTCCAACAGCATCTTTGAAAAAATACGGTCCAATGATTCCACCAGCGTACAAACCACACCAAACAGTGCATTTTTCGGGATGCATGGGCAGTTCTTGAACGGCTTCTGGTTGCTCTTCACCCCAAATGCGGCAATTTTGCTTATTTACGTAGCCATTCAACCAGAAATGAGCCTCATCGCTGAACAAAATTTGTCGATAAAAAAGCGGATTTTCACATTTCGAACCGAACACTGATTTTGGTAATAAAATTCAATGATTTGCAAGCGTTGCTCGTTAGTAAGTCTATTCATGATGAAATGTCAAAGCATACTGAGCATCTTTCTCTTTGACACCATGTCTGAAATCCCACGTGATCTGTCAAATACTAATGCATGAAAATCCTAACCTCAAAAAAATCACCCGTTATAACTCGTGTAGTTTTTGTCACTTAAAGTTGACAGCAAATCGGTCGGATGAAACTCAAGATCAGTTCCAATAGTATAAAATCGTCCAACATCGGAACATTTACTTGATATGGTCTTTCCAAGTTGGAATGCCGTAGGCAAATCATTGGACTCGATCATATTTTGCACTCTTCTTTCAAAAAATCTTAACATGTAATTTTCGAGCCCTTTTTAAATAAACTCCTAATATAGGTTCCCAAGAGTGATTCTAGGTTGCACTGGTTATATATAATATTTTATCATTCCTAATGATAATTCCAAGTCGAATATGGATATGAAAAAGCTACACTATAAATCTTTTCCGGATCGTGTGTGAAATCCGTTTCTGAAGAACTAACTAAAATTATAGAAAATATTGATCTTTACACCGGCGACCCATGGTTTTCATTATAAAAGTTTAAACGGATTTTTGTCAATCAAAAGATTCCCATAAAATCATAAAGTCGAGCTGTCAGCTTCCAGTCAAAACTTTAACAGTCCTATATAAGATCTGATCGAGTAGAGTACTAGAAAACCAATTTTCTGCCCAATTATAAATTCTTTCACGTTGCTATATGGCTGGACATTAAATATAAAGCTAATCTGTTCAGTGATATACCTAGAAGACAAGGGTCTGAACTGTACTTCCGATTTCTGTGTCTATGAATCAATATTATCTTCTTGAGATAAAGAGATATGACTTTCTCTTCCAGAAAATTTCTCTTTCACCGTTACATGATCAGTATAGTTTAGAATTTGAACTCAGCTTTCTGAATTTCGAGGCCTCCTGCTCATCCTTATGTTAATACGGAAGATTCAGTTGTAAGATTTTGCCATTTCCGTCTTTAAATGTTCCAATATCGCTGTAGTCATGGCGAGCCTCAAACGTAACGCTGTTGCGTGGACTCTTGCTTTCGATCCAGGTTCACGCTTATAGCCCACTTGGATGTATTTGAATAGACACTGGAGTGAAATTCAATTCAGCTCGGGTTTCATAGTTCGTCACATATCGACGGCGAAATATTGAGGGTATTACAGTTGAACAGCAAACTCTACTCAGAGTCATTAATTCGATATTTGTTATTGGTCGTCTGTGAACTCATGCGGTACCCACTTTGCGCCGAGCTCTCGTATATCCAAATATTCATATATTCACTAATAGGATTCAACCAGCCACATTAATCTGAGTTTCATAAACTTGGAGATCCGATCCGATCTCAAAAATAGACGATATGAGACTGTTGAGACTCTGCAGGCTTTGGATCAAGGTAGTCTAGATGGAGCGTTGTTGATTGGATTGCGGAGTGAAATGCTGGAGTCAAGTTGTATGTCCAATCAAATAATTATCTCAATTGAAGAGCTCGAAACTCTATTCAAGCTTTCCGAGCTTTCATATGTTCAAATATTCTTCAACAATGTATCCATCACGATCCATCTTTATTAAATCAATTTTTCGGCAATTCGAAACCATTTAGAGTATTGAAAGAAGAGACCATCTTGAAATTGCCATTGTAACCAACTTAATTTTTCCAATATTATCCAAATATTGCTCTAATATTCCTGAGCTCAAGAGGTTGCTCTAGAAATTTCGTTCAAAAAACTGTTATTTGTGATTGTATACTGTCTTCTTGGGAACCTTTTAATCCGTTCGACGAACTTTGTGTTATTATTTGCCTAACCTAAGCTTTCCAGGCCATATCCTCTCTTCAAAACGTGCCTTGAAGAAATTTAATTTTTGAATATGGTTTAAATTTCATTTGCAATTCTAATCCAGTCTACAATATTCACCTACCTCAATGTGAGTATATACATAGGTATGCATGAATTGCGTAGTCACAGCGAATCACTGCGTGTGGATCATTTTTCAGAAAGCACTGTAATAATTTCTGTTATGACATTACGACACCTCTATTCAAATTGTAACGGACAGCTAAGAAGAAAAACTATGCATTCGAAATCCAAATCGCAAAATGGTGAACCAAAAACACAAAAACAAAGACAACCACAGCATTGCTGACGCTGCTTCACCCTTCTACATACGTATACAAACAGCGAGTGATACGCGGAAAATAGGAAAATTGCGGCTGCACTTGACTTGGCATGCATATTTTGACAGCTTGGATTTGTTGCCAACAAAAGTCAAAGCTGTCAGCAGTGCTATGAGGATTTACGCAACGGAAAGTTGAATAGACAGCCCTTGCTCGCATTTTGGCACTTTGCGCGCGGCAGGCGCCGCAACCGCCACAGCTCCCCTGTAGTAGTAGCGCCATTATCAGGCATCAGTAGCCAATGCATATTCGCGTTTTTCTATTCAAATTACGGTATTTTGCGCGAAGCGGAAGATTAAGGACGGGAAAGGGGAGAAAAATAGGGAAGTTGAAAAAATATGTTTTGGCATGTCGGGGAAGTCGTTTAGTTGGAAAAACCCATTAAGGCAAAATTCGTTTTTCTTTTACTCTTTTTAGAGTTTCGATAAAAATTTTAAAAAGTTGCAAAGTTTCAATGCAGCGCTGTTGGGGGGAAACTTCAATTATGCTTCGTATTTAGTTAGAAAATTTGTGCAAAATTAACTAGGAATGGTCTAGATTTTAGATTTTTTTCAGCTGTTACGGCTATATTTGATAGATTGTATATAGAGTCGACGGTTTCAGACTGTTTCTAAGTTATGAGCCGGATGGCGGACCGAAGTCTCGACTCTTAATTCGACAAGCCCAACACTTGTATACAAAGGTTCATAACTGCTTCTTAAAACTTGAAAATTTTCTCTGCAACAATTCTTGCTTTCGAAAAGTTGGTTCGTCGGACACTATCTATCTTCGGCCAGGTTTTCGGGAAAAGCCTGTGATGTAGCCATAATTTTTTAAAGTCGGAGTATTTACTCCTGAAGGTTCATAACTGCTTCTTCAAATTTACAAAAAATCATCTACATCAATTTTTGTTGTCTAAACGTTGGTTCTTCGAAGACTATCTTTGTCTAGATTTCTGGAAAAAGCCTGGGACATAACTGCTTCTTCAAATTCTTCAAGACTAACTTCGTCCAGGTTTCCGAGAAAATCCTTTGACTAACCTTAATTTTTTTAAGCCACTGTAATTATTCCTGCAGGAAGTTTCTTTACTTTAATTATTGCTGTCTAAAAGATGATTCTTCATAGACTAACTTCGGCCAGGTTTCTGGTAAAACCCTGTAACTTAACTAAAAGGATCTGATGGCTAAGATAACTAAACGGGATATAGCTTATTTGAACTCGATGGAGACATTAAATATTTCAAAACGTTCCGATTCTTAGCAGAGGATTTCTTCGAGACCTGTTCGAGTTTGCTTATTGGACTCTGGTAATGCAAACCAAACCTATGTCGGTCTCGGCTTGCAGACCAAGGTCCATAAGCTTCTTCAAATTTGGATAGTTTCTCTACATTTTGCTGTCTGAACGTTGGTTCGTCGAGCACTAACTACGTCCAGGTTTCCCTAGAATGCCTGTAACTTAACCAAAAGGATAGAAAAGATAATTAAATGGGATATTAACAGAGAATTTCCTGCTCTCGTTCTGCTTAGGGGACTCTAGTTATTAGAAACAAACCTGACTGACACATTTCTCTGGGAATGTGAGGCTCAGATTCTAGATCTACTTTTGGGGGTTCTTATAAACCATATTGGTATAGAAACTATTTTCCGAGAGACAGTCATCCAAAAAGTTTATTCTGCACAAATTGGAATAAAAAACTGTATCGCTAGACCAAATTTATATTTATACCTTTCTATTAGTTTCTCTTTTCATATGGGGCAAGATTTATTATAGCTTAAAAATTTTAACTAACTTATCAACAGAGAAGAGAAAGTACTTAGTTCGTCCGGAAATCTAACAGTGACCATACAAAGTGAGAACCTCTCATTTCGTTTCACATTTTAAAATTAATTTAATAACAATTAAGCTGCTGTAAACATTATTTAAATAGGTATGTATAAAGTACTCTCTGATTTATGAATTTTATACTCCATATATATTAATAATAACCTTAAAGTACAGTTTCACCATAACTCTACTCATTAAGTATTGTCCCGAAAATAATTGAAACGTTCACTTTAAGCTCTAAATATAAACAGAAAAGGAAATGTAAGTACTTACCTACTTGTATGGATCGTTAACCCGAGGGTTTAGTAGACCCTGTAAGACAAAAATAAAATACAAAATTGTTAAAAAATTTAATAGGACATGTTGTGAAAGAAATAAATGACTTAGCAGATATGAAGAAAACGAAAAAAAATATTTCCTAATGCAACTCTATAACAAAAAGGAAAAGAAAATTTAGAGTGAAAGAAAAAACTTCGAGTTTAGACAATATGATTTAAAAAAAGTCCATCATTTAGACAATTATTTTCAATATTTTTGTTAGGCCGGGAACACAGTGAAAGCGAAGTATGTCAAAAGGATGAAGAAAGCTGCGAATTTTTTATTTCCAGCTGCATAAAATCTGATGAAATGGTACATTTTATAATTCTTATTAAGTGTATTCAGGCTTCACCGAGACTTAATATCCTACTTCAGTGGTTATTCTGCTTTCAAAAAGGACTATCTGATATGATCCAAGTTTCATTTTATTATATCTAATCTTTTTGGAGACCTAACCTAACCTATATTGTATATATTTTCCCTAGCGGGCATGCACTCACACACTACTTGCAGTAATTGTATGGTGGTCTTTACACATCATAAGATATGTTTTTATAACCGAATTTACGCTCCATCAGGGTAACTCAGCTCCATATGAGCTGTAAATTTTGTTGCAAGTAAAACTGTGCAAATGCTACGCTTTATCGTCGAGGTCATTATGTTAAGTTGATGCGAAGCTAAAAGTTGCTTCGAGAATAACAGCGAAGGCAATCATATAAGTATATATAGATAACTATAAATAAATATACATACATACATATATATAGATATACAAATAAACAAATTAAGAAACTTGCATATTGAGTAGGTTAGTACTCAGGTTTTATTGCACATAAAACTTAAAGCTAGCGTCTTCTATCACTTACAGCTGAAATATTACTGCAAGTCTAAACATATGACTATATGAACACTTCACATATGTAAATATTTATATACATACATATGTATATAACACAAATGATAGCCTTTTTTATGTATTGATTTAGCAATTGAGCATATAAATTTCTTTAGTAGGCCAGACGAATTAATTTTCGTAAATTTACGAATATTTTAAGAAACCTATTAAAGCTTTGAAATTTATTTGCATACCGAAATTTAGTAGATGGCATAGAAAATGTATTACCGCACATACATACATAGACACATACATAATCTTTAAAAACATAGGAAAAAGCCAATTAGAATTGAGAGCTTTCAAGATGGAGAGACAATAAATAAAATCCTAAAGAGTTGCCAGATGTCTTTAAAAAATATTTATTAGAAGTAAAATGTTAAAATCAGGCATTATGGACAGCCAAATTTGAATACTAAATAATAAATGCTAAAGCCAAGTTATATTTTGATGGAGTTGCCACCTGATTTGAAATAAAAATGTGTTAAAAACAAATGCTAAGTAATATAAACTGAGTAAAAATTCTTAAAAAATTTCAAAATTTTAGGTTTATTGTAACAGGGTTGCCACCCTTTTTTATTTAATACATTTCAAATAAGGCTTTAGATTTGATAAGGACTATTTAGCCCTATTTGATAAGGGCTGTCACTACAGTATGACATTACAGAGTTGCCACCTTGGTTGGAGTATAAAAAATTAAAGGAAAATTAATGAAATAGTGCATATGTATATTAGGTTGGCAAATATCTTCCTTCCGCCTTTTAGTATTTTGAATTTCGCGGCTATTGACATTACATAACCTACAAAATGACGCTATGCATGATTACGTTGCATATTGCGTTCAACAGTTATAGACGTGTAAACATGGAGTTCACTAAAGCCGAAATTCGCTCTATTTTAAAGTTTTACTTCGTTAAAAGCAAATCCGCTAGATAAACGTTCCGTGATATTAATGGTGTTTTGGAGGATGGTACTCTATCACTTCGAACTGCGGAGTTTCGACGATTCAGTGCGGGTTAAAACGACACCATGGATAAGCCAGCTGGCAGAAAACCTGTGAGGACGAATACCGATCAAATCATGGAAAACATCGAGTTAGACCGGCATGTGGCATCTCATGACATCCCCAGGAGATGAGAGTTAGTCACCAAACCATTTTAAACCATCTGCAGAAGGCTGGATACACAAAAAAGCTTGATGCTTGGGTGTCGCATGATTTGACGCAAAAAAACCTCCTGGACCGAATCAACGCCTGCGATATGCTGCTGAAACGGAACGAACTCGACCCATTTTTGAAACGGATGGTGACTGGCGACCAAAAATGTATCCCATACGACAATATTAAGCGAAAACGGTCGTGGTCGAAGTCCGGTGAATCGTCCCAAACAGTGGCCAAGACGGGATTGACGGCCAGGAAGGTTTTACTGTGTGTTTGGAGGGACTCGAAGGGAATCATCCACTATGAGCTGCTCCCATATGTTCCACCAGGAAAACGGCAGACCACACAATTCGTTGATGACACGTCAGAAGCTACGGGAGCTCGGATGGGAGGTTTTATCGCATCCACCATATAGCCCGGACATAGCGCCAAGTGATTACCACCTGTTCCTGTCCATGGCGAATGCCCTTGGTGGTGTAAAGTTGAACTCAAAAGAGGCTTGTGGAAAGTGGCTCTCCGAGTTTTTCGCAAATAAGGAGGGGGGTATTATGAACTTGCCGTCTAGATGGAAACAGATTACCGAACGAAACGGCAAGTATTTGAACTAAATCCGATCATTGTAACACTTTTTATAAAGCATTGAATAAAGAGCAAAAAAGCGAAAGGGAGATATTTGCCAACCAAATATTTAATAAAATTAAAAAAAATGATTATTAGCTTCCAGGAAATAAACTGAATAGGGTTACCATCACATTTGAAATATAGATAATTGCACTATAAAATTTCTATGGGTAAAATCAAAAAGAGAGTTGTGTGAAATGGTTAAGGAAATTATTTTTAGCGGTCAGTGAGAAGTCGAAACTTACAGTCTTAGAGAAAAGCGTTTTTTAATGAGTCCATAGATGTCCTATAAATAAACATTGCGATCGCTCAACGTAAACACTGTTATAGATTGCTAGTATACAGAGCAAACTTTCCCATGCTTCCAGACCACTTTCCAGAGATTTTTCAATGTCTCGACAGTCTTGCAAATACATAGCTCCGAGGTCGAACAATTTCTGACTAATTAACACTTAACTCAGGATCATTATCGTCTTTCTATTGCCATTGAATGGCCATCTTCCTTGAAATCGATCTGTGTCTTAAAGCCAACAGTGTCTATGAAAATTTATTTTTCCCTTACTGTTTTGTGGAAAAATTAACAGTTTCTTGCCTTCTTCTTTATCTAAAAAAAAACAAAAAATATGCACATCTCTTGCAATTTATATTCATTTATTTCACAATCCGAAAATTCATTTGCATATGCATATAATGGAAACAAAATTAATAGAAAACTCTTAGGGACTCCTTATAATTCAAACAGACATACATTCACACAACTCTTTTTCCAGTTTTATTTACCTCTTGTTTATAAGGGCAATTCTAGGCTTTTGTGCTTCTTCATGCACAGATTTTCCAAATGTACGGCAAATATTAATTAAAGTATTTATTTAATTGTTAAAGCAAATAAACCATATAGCTGCAGGACACTCACGCAAGCTCATTTCCATATCAGCACAATGGCAGCAATGAATTTTCATTTTATAGCCGAAAGGTAATATTGCAACCAATGCCGAGCGTTGCCACCATTTGGCTGTAAGTTTATGACTTTGGGTCGGTAGGAAAATTGCAAGAATTACAAGTTGAATTGTGGACTTCGGAATTACTTTGCAGAGTTGAGGATCTATAATCTGTTCTGATTATAGATCTGGCTTTTATGATGACATTTTATTCAAGAGTCTTGAATGACTAATTATATCTAGATTGCTCCCTATAGTTGTCTCTTATACCTTTAGACTTGGATATATGACTTAGGTAATATTGGTTTCTGGGCTGCCAAAATGGCAACGGTCTGATTTACTGGCTTGTATATACCGAATCCGACCTGTGAAACCGAGACTGAGTGGCTCAGACTACCTTGCAGTTTTCTCATCATTGGTGCGATTGGCCCGGCGTCATGGTATTGCTTTTGTTCTAGCTTTGAAAGCAGATCTCATAAGATTCTAGCTTGACGTAAGTAGATAACCACGAGACCATAGGTTCAAGGTTACAAAGTGCAAGATCCAACTTTGTCGGACAGTAGAAAGTTGAGATCATATATCTACTTTCAAAACACATTAATAACGAAGAGTAGTAAGAAAAAGTCATAGCCGTTCCACGAAGCAGATTCTAAAACAGGAAATGTAGATCCTTAAGCGACAGCTTTTTCGGTTCCAGGAATTTCAGCGAGTTCTGTGAGTATCAGTGCCAGCTGCAGGGTTTGAGTTTATTCCCCGAAGTTTTGCACTCTGAAGAATTTAAGAAGACACTAAAGGAATAATCGCCCGAATGCTCAAGATGTCCAATAAAAGAACTGCTATCTGTAAGCCTAAGAGGTTTTTGGCGGGATAATCGAGTTCTTAAGGATGATTTATTGACCTTTTAAAGAAACTGAGAAATCTCCGTAAGCGACGAAAGGTAAAGTTTACAGGAGAAGAAGGTTCTACAAAAAAATGTATCTTTCGGAATGGATAGATAATGAGAAGAGAGGGCTGTTTTCATCAAGGTGGTAGGGAAAATCAAGTTCCTCAACTGAATTTCTGTTAGGATCAAGTGGAAATAGCGGGAATACTTCCTTTCGAAGACTATTTATGGTGTTTGGAGAACATATGAACAAATCCAAAGTTCAGCAAATGTCGTGTTAAGTGCCTAACCCGAACGAGTCGTCCAATTTATATATAGAAACGAACATCCGAAACCTTTTTCTTCCTATCCCATAAGAAAATATGGCCTCCAGGTTTATAATCTGTTTACGTTTACTCTAAAGAGTCAGTGCTTTTAAATAACTGGAAAGTTTTCGAGCTTAATGGGTCCAGCCTATTAGATCCGATTGTCAAGACGCTGAGAAATCATTAAGATCATAAGGACCAACGTTGACTACAGGTTCCGTGACGAGGAAACCAATCGAAAGCTCTACTAATGAAAGCTCTGTAACGAAAGCTCCTGAAAGCTCAATCAAGTATGTAAAAAGCTTTCACTTCTAAATTTTTCCAACAGGCCACATTCGTAAACGCACAAAACTTCTTGTAAACGAGTATGGAAGTGTATATATAAGTATGTAAACGTATAGTACGCAAGCACGGACGACACGTGAAAAGTTGTTGTAACGAAAACTTTCAACTTTCAACTTTCATGAACATTACACAAGACAACGAATGCATTAACCTCCATTCAGGCAAACATGTACTTCAGCTGCAACTGTGTGCACAGTAAAAGTTTGAAATGAGAAAACTTTCCCCAGCCTTAGATGCAGTGGTAAATGTAAAAGCAACAACATGAACAACAACAACTATAAAATAGCAAAAATTTCGAATTAATCACGTATGCTGATTGTTGGAGATGCCATAATTTGTCACATAAATATTCAGCAGCCGCCAGCAGCAGGCACACGCGCACACATATACACTTGCCATACACTGACACTGTCACTTGCATTTACAAACTCTTGCAAAGATCTCGGTTATCTCGGAGAGCTAATAGAAATCGTAATACAACGCTGTACGACAGAAGGTCGAAGAAAGCACGCAGAAGTGCACTTGAAATGCCATTTACTGTTATTAGACGCTGTTGGGCAACATATTCACGGCAGCAAATCGTTATCGAAAAGTTAGTTGGCATAGAAATTTTATGCATTAGTCCGTATGTATGTATTTGCATAGAAAGGCAAAATGCAAAATATGTGCGACTCTCGAAGGGTAAGTGAGTGCAATTTGAAAATAATTCAATGTGTTATGCATTCATCAGTCACATAAACTTACATTAGGGTGGTCGTATTTTTTATGATTTATTTTTTATATATTTGATATCAAATCCCATCTGGATATTACTAAATTTATGGCGAGTAGATATAAATAATATTGTGGATTGCAAAAATAATATTTTTCATATTAATAGGGTAGTTCTTAAATTAAGATAGTTTTTATATCAGAATTTCTAACTTTAACCACTAATTTGGTATCACAATTTTTGAAGATATTTTGTTTAAATTACGTCTCCGAACGGAAACATTTTTAATTTTAAGTTTTTTTTCTTCATAGGGTGGTCCTTAAAAAATTGTATAACAGATATCAAATCCCTGCTGAGTATTACAATAATAAAAGTTAGATCATATACAAGCAAATGATTTTCTAAATTAGAAAAAATAAGTATTTTATAAACATAGGGTGGTTCTTAAAAGTAAAATTTTTTGCCTAAAATTTTCAAAATGCAACTCCCATATCGGTACGACTATAGTGCATGCCATCGTTTTTATGTTTTCTGTCTGTACGGAAAACATACATGTATTTATTTGAAATATTTGAATTTCATAGTGTGCTCCTTGAAGAAAAAAGTACTTCAGTTGTTTTTTTAACTACAACTACGGTATTTGATTATATTAAGAGACAACAAAATTTTGTTTAATATTTAAAAAATTTATTTCAAAAGTAGCGTGGTCCTTAAAAGCAGAAAGAAGATTTTCATATAAAATTTTTTAAATTCCAAACACTTAAAATTTCCAACTTTGGGTTAATGGCAATATAAACGAAAATTGCGCGTATAAATTATTTTGCCAATCGGAAAAATTTAATATAATATCTTAGGGTGATCCTTTGAGATAGAAAAAGACGTTTAGGTTTAAATTTTTTTTTAAATTTTCCAAAAATTTGAAATCCTTTACTCCGAAAAAATACGTCGATTTTAATATTGATAAAGATATCTGAAATATGTTGCATATTGAAAAATATTTCAATTTCAATATTTTGTAATTTCGAATCAATATTAAAATAGGGTAGTTCATGAAACCAGAAAGTAAATATACACATCTAAAGCTTTGATATTTTTGGTATATTTCTTAGAATATTACTCGGATCGATTTGCTATTTTTGAATAATACTTTAAACCTATTGCACCATTTTATAAGAGAATACATTTTTTACAAATTTTGAAACCCCCCTAATCCCTTAAAAAAGTTTACATAGAATTTATTGAATCTCAAACTTTTAATTCTTGTCTTGTCTTCTTATATATGTCTAAAAAAAAATATAAATATTATTTTTTCGCTATAAGTGACCACCCATTTGTTTTAGATGAGAATTTCAATAAAACTGTCTTAATTTGTAACCAAAAATTAATGTAAGTAGTCGAGAATAAGTCATACATAAGGAAGAAAATTTTCATCATAATATGGTGGTCCTAAAATACAAAAAGTAAAATTTTCATTAAATTTTGCTAAACTTTTCTATAAAAATATATTTAAGGACTACCCTACTATAACTATATAATGCCATATACATATATAAACAAAATTCCAAATGCATGCAAAACTAAGCATGACGACATCATACTTGTTATGCTTGCATCCCCATATAAACATACAACCGTACATTAGTATGCTTGTATATCTGTACATATGTATGTATTACCTAAGCACTGGCTTGCATTTAAAGTCAACGCATAAAGTTTTCCAATAAGCTGAAATGGCAGGCATGCAGGTGGTCGACATAATTCATTGCGTGCAATTGTCTCAGCTGTGCACGTTGTTATTGTTGCTGCCATCATTTAGTTTCCTACTCGCTCTTCTTACTCTGTATTCTTCACTTCGTCTACATACACGAACATACATCTGCACATCGTTCAAGTGGAGAAAGTTAATGCCTTTGTCCTTGACAACTTCATACACTGAGCGAGCGAGTGCAAGAAACTTAAGTTGTCAGAGAGCAGATGCCACAATTCCACAATTCTCAATACTTATAGTAGTTCGGTTGATATTGCGACTGACAGTTGAAAGTTTTTTTTTATGCGTTCCAGTTTTACATAGTCTGTAATGAAAATGGGTCATTCAAACTTATGCGCCACAAGGAGGTCCTCAAGATTTTATGTGTGAGTGCGTTTGAGTGTTTGTATTTTGTGGCGCTTTAAATTTGATGAAGATAAATTTTGTTAGCAAATTAAGGTCACTTTTGGTATTGTGAGTGAGCTTAAAGCTTTAAGCTTTATGCTTATTGATGAAATATTTATGGTGCTTTTAATTGGATTAGAAATTAAAGACAGAATATGGAAATTGCTAGAAAAAGATGTTTTGACCACGTTGGTAAAATGGTGGAAGAATAGAGAGAGAGTGAGTTAGACGTTTGAGAACTATATAAAAGAAAGAAGACCAAAATTAAAAAGGAGCTGCTCTGTAATGATCTCAGTGTTTTGCTTTTCGCCCATCTTCGTCAAAATTTTCTGTTGAAAGACTTATCGCTACAATTTGCATTACTAGACATTACATTTTGTATAAAAAAATCGAATTTCTTTTACTTGTCGAAACTTTGCATGAAAAAAATGTAACGTCAATAGTTTAGAAGATATGATACCTTACCAACTGGTTTATTGTATAGACAAATTTACACAAATTTACACTCTTTGTATTACTCTTTTATGTTGCCAACCAACTATTTCCATTATAGAACACCTAATTTCTACCGTAAATACTAGCCATTACTGTTTCCAATATCGTACAACAATTATTATACTAAAAATCATAAGCATTACCATCACGATTACCATGCTTTACCTTAGATTTTCTTTAAAAATTTTACCTTTACTGCATTTGTCACTTAATATTTCAAAGATTTGGAATATTATTAAAAATTACCATCGCGATTACCATGCATTACTTTAGATTATTTATAAAAATTATTGCATTACTGCATTAATTACTTAAAAAAGCGAAATTATGGAACATTATTAAACAGTAACGTTGCGATTACCATGCATTACTTCTGATTACTTATAAAAAATATTGTTTTACTGCATTTGTTATTTAATATTGTAAAATTATGGAAATTTACCGTCGCGATTACCACGCATTACTTTAGATTACTTATAAAAAATGTTGTTTTACTGCATTTGTTATTTAATATCGTAAAATTATGGACAATTGTTAAACATTGTCATCGTGATTACCAGTCATTACTTTAGATTACTTGTAAAAATATTGTTTTAATGTATTTGTAACTTATTATTGCAAATATATGCAACATAAAAAAAAATGCTTTACTGTATTTGTTGCTTAATATTGCAAATTTATTAAACATTATCACTGTGATTACCTTGCATCACTTTAGATTACTTATAAAAAATTACTGCTTTGTTGTATTTGTTATTTAATAACGCAAAGATATGGAATATTATAAAAAATTACTGAGTGATTACTATGCATTACTTTAGATTACTTATAAAAATCATTATTTTACTACATTTGTTACATAATAATGCAAAATTATGGAACATTATTAGACAGTAACGTCGCGATTACCATGCATTACTTTAGATTACTTAGAAAAAATTTTGCTTTACTACGTTATTACCTTAATTTGGAAAAATATGGAATATTATTAAAAATTACCATCGCGATTACCATGCATTACTTTAGATTATTTATAAAAATTATTATTTTTACTTAATTTTGCATAATTATGGAACATTACCATCGCGATTACCATACATTACTTTAGATTACTTATAAAAAAATTTGTTTTCCTTAATTTTTTTTACTTTATATTGCAAAATTAAGGAAAATTTTTAAACATTACCATCGTGATTACCAAGCATTACTTAGAATTAATTATACAAATTATTGCTTTACAGCATTTTATTACTATATTAATTTATTTTTCAAATTTATGAAAATTTTAAATATGTTAACCCTTGCATTACTCCTCATTACTTATTTGTACTGAAAATCTTAAATATTTCTTTCTGCATTACACATACATTACTTCAGATTACTAAAAAAAATCTTGTTTTATTTCATGAGCTTCCCAGTATTACAAAAAATATTAAAGTATTTAATAATTTATAACTCGCATTACCTCCCATTACTTCCTTTGTACTTCAAATACTCGCAATAGAGTACTTTTTCGTTTAATACATCTTTTGCATATCCAAACAGTGATTTAATGACACCTAAAACGTAATGCATTACCCCAGTTAACACTTTAGCATATCTGTGCATACAATTTGAGAGTTCCCGCATTGCCAATTAACGGTATAGTTTTATGCGAAAACACGCCGAAGCAATTTAAAAACTTTTTCGCGCAAATTGTTTTAATGGTCGGCCAAAAATTATTCAACAATTTATGAGCGACTTTTAAGCAAACAACAAAATTAGCAACACCCACGTGACTGCACTCACTCGTACATACCCGAGAATACGCTGCAGAGAGATGCATACTTGTATAATGTCGTGTCATTAAATTGTATATTCGAGCTATTGGGGCGTTGCATTACAGCTAATTAAATGTTGTTGCACACACTTTGCCAGAGTTTGTGCGCGCAACTGTGCAAACACTGATAGCTGAATAGCTGGCTAATTGTGCGTAATGCAGTTTCAAAAGCTATTATTTCATTTGAAAGCTTTTAATTACATAAGTCCAAAAGTGTTTTGGTGGTGGCAATACGCGCGATGTATGTATGTATGAGTGAGTGTGTGTGGCATGTTGCCTATGTAATGCAACATTTTTTTAAATTACATCAACGAGTGTAACTGCATTTTACTTAAATATGTATTTTTGTACATTGATTTTGCCACCTTGTCGCCTACACCCAACTTCACCACACTACGCAATAACAACCGCTACTCGCACATTATAACGCCGTTATGCACTGTGGTGCCGAATTTACGTTTCATAATCACAACAATTACGCATTATTTACAAGTTCCTGACATTTTGAAAACAAATTGCATGCCAGTTTTCCCACTATACAACTCGCCGTTCGTGTCCACCACTCACTGTTGGAGTATGCCCAGTTATCTGCATGCATATAATTTACAATTTGTGCTTAACAGTTTACAGTTTACCGTACGCATTATTAAAGTTCAAAGGCTAATTTGAGTTTACAATAAACTTCCACACACAACAGTAAAATCAGTAGTCTACTCACATTTTGACAGCTGTCAACAGTTCTGCGCCCCAGCTGACACTCACAGCCGTGGTGAATAATGTAGTGATTATCATAAATTACTTTTGAATGGAATGTAATATAATTACACGATTTAATTCGGCGCAGGTATTAAATACAAGTGTGAATTTGTAATTCGAAAGTCAGAGATATACATAATTGTTTATAGTAAATCGGGTCATAGAGAGTTTATGTTATATATGCATACATATTAAGAGCTTCAATTGTGGTATGTTCATAGTACCCCATATTTTCTCCAGCTCTTTTGGCATTTCTCTTTAGTAAGGTTTGCTATTTATTCATGGAAAGATATACGATCTAACAACCAGTCGAATTTATTAAAATTTACTACCGAAATCGGAGTCAGTAGCCTCAACTTTAAGAGCGCTACGTCCAATTTATGGTCGTCATATTCGTTCTGTCAGATCAACGCTCAATTGTCTAGTGAAAAAATTTCCAATCCACAGGCACAGTACAGAATGTTCCCTTGCCAGTGATACAGAAAAGTGCCCATAGTGTCGAGAATATTGCTGCCGCTAGCGCATCGATGGAGACCAAAATCAGTCTCTCAGACGCCTTCCTCAAGCGTTTGGCATCTCTGAAACATTGTCGTGGCGAATTTCGCGAAAAGAACTTGGTTTAGATCCTTACAAGATCAAATTGATGCAAGAACTGAAGCCGATGGATCACCAGAATCGTCGTATGTTTGTGAATTATCCGGATTTTCATCGAAAAATCATTGTTAGCGATGAGGTTAATTTCTGGCTGAATGGCTTCGTCAATAAGCAAAATACGCGTTATTGGTCAGACAGCAATCCACACGTACTTCATGAGTCATAATTGCATCCCAAAAAAAAAAAAAAAAGTTTGGTGCGGTTTATGATCCAACGGCGTGACTGTGAATGGGAATCGCTTTTGTTCAATGATAACCGAATATTTTAGCCCCGAACTGGATGATATGAACTTGGACAATATGTGGTTCCAACAGAATGGCGCCACAAGCCACACACCACATCGATTTATTGAAAACCAAGTTTGGTGAATGTGTTATCTCACAAAAATTGTGTTCATCGTCTGGATAAGCGTACCCGTGATGGCTACGTAAAAGAAATCGAGTTCCATGCAAAATGGCATCGAATGTACTTTCATAGGAAGACAGAATTTCATTTAAATCCCAAACCGTATTTGTTTTATTTTTTGTTTTGCAACGCTCTTATTGAAAGACCCTTTCTATCAGACAGACAAAAAGCTCTAATAATTTTAAAAAACCTATAAATATAATAAAATTAGTGCTTGTAATGACGAGAAGATTTTTATATGGTACATAAAATATCGTTAGGTGTCGCTAGGGTAAAGTTATTCCGAAAACCTGTTCTGTCCTTATCTCTGAGTCAAGACGGTACAGATCAAGTCTGGATTATTTGACGTAATGGTTTTGGCTTCGATTGCAGGATATTCCAGAATAAAGTGCCGTGATGATACTATTTCGCCTTCTTCAGACCACTTTGACAAAATGCGACTACCTTTGCTTCACTTCGGGCTATTCATTCGACTATGTTCGGTTCGAGCCTCTAGAAGTTGGCAAGGCGATTTTGTTAGGACTAAGTAGGCTACTGGGCGTCCTATGATTACTCTGTGCAAGAAAAAATCTTACAGTTGCACCGATTCTGTTATGACCAGGCGCTCTCACACTCCTCGACTAGTCTTAAGCACACAAACAGCGCACTAAGGAACTGATGAACTTTATAACTTTGAAATCAGTCTGAGATTATTTCCATTTGATAATATGAAGTTATAAGGGGCCCAATCTATTGTATGTATGTGATTGGCGTTGCAACCGTTTAGCCGGTTATAGCCGAATCGACCATAGTGCGCCACTTCTCTCTCTCTCTCCTTCGCAGTTCGGCGCCAGTTGGAGATCCCAAGTGTAACCAGCTCGCTCTCCACCTGGTCCCTCCAACGGAGTGGAGGCCTTCCCCTTCCTCGGCTTCCTCCGGCGGGTACTGCATCGAACACTTTCAGGGCTGGAGTGTTTTCGTCCATTCGGACAACATGACCTAGCCAGCGTAGCCGCTGTCTTTTTATACGCTGAACTATGTCAATGTCGTCGTATAACTCGTACAGCCGATCGTTCCATCGTCTGCGGTATTCGCCGTTGCCAATGTTCTGAGGACCATAAATCTTGCGCAAAATTTTCCTTTCGAAAACTCCTAGTGTCGTCTCATCTGATGTTGACATCTTCCAAGCTTCTGCACCATAAAGCAGGACGGGAATGATAAGCGACTTGTAGAGTTTGATTTTGGTTCGTCGAGAGAGGACTTTACTGTTCAATTCCCTACTCAGTCCAAAGTAGCACCTGTTGGCAAGAGTTCAGAATATTCTATTATCCTATGAATATATCAATCACTTCGATTACGAAATCGTTGAATAGGAGTACAATTCCCATTAACCAAGATTACAATAGTTAAAGAAACAAAGTATAGAGCAGAATTGACCGATAGGAAAGCCAGCTCTTCATATTATAAATGAAATCTAAGCCTAAGCAAAGCAAGTACAATTTCAAATATTCCTACAAAGTGATTGACTGATTGAAATACCATACATTAAAATGTCTACACTACACACTAAATATCTATATAAATATGAGCATTATTTTTCAGAAAGACACTTCCATCGTAAAATCTTACATTGAATTCTATAAAATACTGATTAAATTCCACTTCCAATAAGATACTAAAGATTTTCTAGAAAGACTCGTCTAATGCCTCTGTATCCAAGAAATTACCCTCAAAAGATATTTTCAAATTCTAATATTTTCAAGAATCTAAGTTTTATGTCTGGCCTCCATGACTGACCTTTAGAGTGCACTTGTTTATAAGAAATTATTTCGAAATTCCGTCGCCATTATGCTTTCACAGAAAAATGCCAAAAAATGTATTTTATTAATTGTTAGATATTCTCACATTTGCAATCTTGTTTTCTGCTCAACATTAAATTTCTCATCGTCCAAATCTGCTTGGAACCAAACTCATTTCACCTAATAGTTATGTAGTTTTGCCAAGCTTTCTGCACTGCCCATTTATCAAAGACTGACGTCAGCCTCGCAAACTTCTACGAAACTTGTCATTTATAATTGTGTGTGTATGTGTGTTTGTATGTATGCGAGAATGGCAGGAATTTCTTTTAACTTTGGCAAAAACACCAGAAAGGATAAGATCCAAAAAGTTGTGTCCGTGTGTGTGTGTGTCTTTGTTGTAGAGGGAACTGAGTGCTGAAGTGGCGGCATTTTTCGTGTGCAGCACTTAATTAATCAAGCTTAACTGGCAAGACAGCTCCAAAGGCCATAAACACATTGTGGTTTGTTTACAAGATTTTGCCATTTTGTCACGTTTACAAATATTTCCAATGCGTCTGTTGTTGCTAGCACGAATGTAAGTGGTGGAGTATATCGAATTACGCTTTATGGCTAACACTTTCCATGATTGGAAATGAAGGAACTGGGGCTCTTTGCAACTAAGTTTAGTGGGTTCTGGCGAAGGAAGTCTCATTGGATGGTCAAGCTTAATTTGAACATGGTTAGAATATATGGTACAAAGAATATTAAAATCTGTGGATTTGTTCAGAAGAATAGCCAAAAGGGAAGATACAGTGATCCACAGGAGCAGATGAAGTTTTAGTGAAGCAATTTTGAGTAAGTTATTTCAAAGGGAGCAAAATAGATAGAGGGCTTCGTGGTATCCAGTGAAATTGCCCAATCTGATAAATAATTCTCATCTCTGCCGATTCCAACAACAGCCGGCCACGATTTAATTAGTCCAAAATAAACACTTTTTAATAATAGTAACTAAAATCTCCCCAACAGCCGGATCTGCATTACTGGAATTGTCCCGTATCCACGACTGTCGGTTAAAAGTAATCGGTACAGACCCGGATTCTTATCCGGCCAAGGATATCGGCAGCTTCTGAATTACCGATCTAACTCTCCCCTGGCGAGGTTAAAAGCTTGCATTTTATTAGTAAGTCCCAAATTCCAACGAATGATCTATGTCAGCTTGGAACAAATGCAATTCCTCAATTTATGAAGTCCCTTGTGAGCACAGATAGTTAAATCTTGATGATTTTATACTGAAATCCTGATTTTGTAAAGTTTTCTAAAGACGGACGTGAAATCTACACTATCTCGGCGGGTAGGTTAGGTTAGGTTAGGTACGAAGGCTGTTTCCTTATAAAGGGGGAAACCCACTTAGACTGTCTTAGACAAAGGACTGCTTGTGATGCCGTAAAAATTCAACCCCCTCACTTATTTATGAATCGACAAAGCGCTTGGAAGCTACCACAAATCTGTAGAGGTTTTTAACTTCTGTGTCCGCTAATTCGCGGGGGTGCCCAAAAAAGTGAGATCCAATGATTTTTTGTCTATATCTCGCAAAGGCGGGACATTCCAAAAGGAAATGCTGGGAGTATTCTACCTCACCTTCTTCGAGGCAGCTTTTGCAGTTAGCATCCGGTAAAATTTTTAATTTGACCGCGTGAGTCCCAATGGGACAATGGCTAGTTAGAACACCTATAACTTGGGAAAGATTGATCTTGTTTAGGGCAAAGAGTTCCCTTGACCTCTTGCGATTTACTTTGGGCCAGAATGATCTTGCGACAGGACAGGTGCTAGTGACTGTCCAGCGCCTGCTCAGTTCGACTGAGACCCATTCATCCAGAAGCAATTTGCAAGAGGACAGCGGCGCTCCTGTTTGTTCCCATTCCACTGTAAGTGCAACAAAAGTACCTAGCCTAGCAAGCTCATCAGCCTTGCACTTTCCTGCGATTCCGCTGTGGCCAGGCACCCAAACTAGTATGATAGCAAAGTGCTCCGATGCAAATGATAGCGAGGACTGGCAATCCTTTACCAGCCTGGAGCGCACAGTCATTGAGCTTACGGCTAATGTTGCCGCCCTACTATCAGAGTGGATCGTTACCTTTCTAAAAGCTGATGCACTCCACAGCAGTGAATCCGCTACAACCTTTATGGCCGCCACTTCCGCTTGAAACACGCTACAATGATCCGGAAGCCTAAAGCTGAAGTTAATGAGAAGCTTCGGACAATAAACTCCTCCCCCAACTTTCCCCGCTAACTTCGACCCATCCGTAAAGAAGCTTACCGCGTCTCTCCTCCAGCGACTTCTACCCATTCAACCTTCTCTTGTAGGTATGAGAGCAGAGAATAGACCGCCAGGGTAGGGCTCGTCGACATGATGGTAGTCCAGTAGCCTCGGAATAAAATCGAAGCGCCTGAGGTTATTTACTCGGCGTGTAAGAGCGATATATTTTTGAAATGCTTAAGACTATGACGGTACAATCATGTATTCTTCGCTTAAATCTTTGCTAGTATTCGACTTCGACACTAAATTAAGACTAAGGTACTTCTCTCGAAGTCTATTAATATTAAATCGGTTCAAAGTCAGGGTTACGATACACTGATTTCTAGAAAACGTCATATGATCTAGTAGATTGTTTTGACCATTTATTTTTTGTGGCCTAGTGATATTCATAAAATCCATAAATCTTCAAGTGTCGATTCATTGCATATTATCAACATCCATTCTTCTGATTTTTGACTCCCATCTTGGGTCTTGGGTTACATTTAAAAGAGAAGAGAGTTTACTGAACTTATTCCGAAGTATCCAAGGAAAATTTTCAAGTCAAAACTCGACTGTTTTTGAATACAGAATACAGATACGAAAATCATCTCATTCACCAGCTATTCGAAGGTCTACTTCGGCCACTTGTTGAATAACATTATGGTTTCCACAAAAAAAAATCGATGACGAGCTCATCCTAACCTTAATAGGGAGCAGATGCCACATAAAAATATTATTTTAAAATGTAGGTAAAACTATTATGTATTCTAAATTCACAACAAAACTGTTATGAATTCGGATTCCGGTTCTTTGTAAAAATCCACGAAAACTTGCTTGCGTCATTGGACCCTAGAGGCACTTCGACAGTTGGCAATGACTTGAGGCACATTTGTGGATGTCATTTGGTATGAGCGACTTGTGCAGCAGCGACTTGGTTCTTTTGGCGCATCCGTTGCGCTCACGCTCGCTGCTCGCCGAACGCTGCTCACTGATGCAATTTCTGCAGAAACTTCCTTGGCTTTTTCTATTGTTTGGTGAACGTGCGAGTTTTTTCGTTGTACAACACTTCGACACGGTTATATGAATTCCTAAGCATCACGCATAGTGCAGAAGAGAGCGCTGTTTTCCGTATTCACCAAGATTTTCTTATTTCAACATTTTGCTAGCTTCCAACATTTTCTTTTCTTCCAAAGTCTTATTTTTTCAACATTTTTCTTTCTTCCAACATTTTCTTGTGGTTGTTTGTTTCTGTTTCTGTCTCTTTTTTTTGCGCAAACAAATCCGTTGCATGTCGTTTTTGCGCAAGGGACATCAGCGCGAGCGCGGCGCCATGTTTGCGTGGTGTTTCTTCGTGTGACAGCCGCATGTGGCAGAAATCACAGCTCTCCTAGTTGACTTCATTGCATTTTTATGAGCTTTTATTTAACATTAAAATGCATGCACATTTCTTCGCTTTTTGTTCCTTTTCTACCAGCTTTGGATTTTTTTGCTCGCAGGCGCAGCCATACTTAATAAATCAAGCGCAAACATGCTAAAGAAATGTGGTGTGTGCACCAGTATATACTCCAGAGCACGTACCGTTAGTTTTGATTATCTCGACACTTGGTTTTATTTCCGCGGTTATTCTCTTTAAATATTAGCCACGACTAAGCGACTTTCATCAGATTTAACTGCCACGCCCCTTTTTTGATCAACACATTTGACCAGCACAATACTTTTTTTGCTCGTGTTAAGTGAGGTTATGTTAGCTTTTGGATAACTCTTTAAAAGTTAGATAATCGGACCTTCGGGGCTCGAAGTGAAAGTTCTGAAACTAGTAAAATAGAGGAGAGATGGGAAAATCTGAGGATTTTAGTTCTTTCTTAGACTAGTCGCACTAGTCCGCACCATCCAACTTCTCCAGAACCATTTTAGCTAGTTCATCGCCGAAAATCTTCGGGAGGGCCCAGGAAATTTAAAGCCTGACCAAACAGATAATCCTTTATACAATTGCAACTAGCTCAAATATTGCTTTCCTTTTACTAGGTAATGAGCGATTTCTTCATTGAGGGATACTGAGAACAATATAGATAACTCTCAAAGCAAAAAAAAAGAAATTTTCGTTGATTTTCGAAAGTCCATGAAATATACGTTACGTAATTTAAAAGTACACACTTTTATCCAGAAACCCGAAATTTCTTTTTTTTTCTCTGTTTAACTTTCCACTCGTAAAACCAATCATGTCGCTGCAAATACGACTATAAGTTGTCGGTGGTCAATAACCAGAATCAGATATGATAATTGTCCGAAATTTGTTTGTTTTCGCGAAGTCGACGTTCCACTCGGAGGACAGACGAAGTTGGTGCAAATGGGAATGTAGCTGGTCAGTCATCCGTGGAGTGATAAAAGGCGTAGGTTCCTGGTTTGTCTTTCACAAAACTGGAACACCTCTCTTTTATTGGAATCGAAATTAAATTTAATGACCCCTCTTCGGTTAAAAAAAAAAGTCATGAGTTGTCAGAACCATGACAATAATCGCATAATCACAATAATACATAGAAGTTACGGAAATAATAATAACATGTTCCAAGTTACATTCTATACTGACACCCAATCCCCAATTTGAAATAATGCCGAGCTCCAACCGTATTTTGATAAGATTATCTGTTTTTTTCTTACGCAGGAAAGACAACTCCGAATGGCTCATCACCATTGTCCTATTGTGGTTTACTACTGGACAGAAGGGCCTCTGTTGAGCTGAGCTGAGCAAGCGCTGGTCAGGCACTAGCACTTGAGCAGTCGCCAGATCCGTCTGACCTAAGGTGAAAGGCAGAAGGTCTACCCAGCCCTTCGCTCTCAGTAAATTTTACCTCACCATAGTCGTAGGGGTTCAAACTGGCTCCACACTGTAAGGTTAAAAATCTTACCGGATGCTAGCTGTAGAAGCTGCATGGAGGAGGACGAGGTGGAATTATCACATCATTTTCTTCTGGGATGTCCCGCCTTTGTAACAAATTTCTCGGATATCCCTTTTTCGATTGGAAAATATTGCAGAAGTGACAATCATTGCTAGAATAAGAATCGAGGTCCATTTCATTTCCGTATAACCGACTTTTGAGAAAACTAAGACAAGTAGTAGCTGTAGAATGCATTGAAATACGAGTTCCTTCTTTTGTTAGTTCTTATTTTCAAGTTCCGACCGAAGTAAATAAATTCTATAAAATAAATTTATAGAAAAGAGTTTTTCATAAACGAGGTCTTCAAGCTCAAACCTTGGTATATACAGGTACTTCTGAGAAGTTGTCAGTAAAAGTGCAGAACGCCAGACGAAACAAACACCGAGGAAGACTCACTTCACTTTACAACTTTAATATCTCAATTAATTGAGCCCCGTTTGCTGGGAAAATTCATAAGAAATAAAAAACTTTCCTTTAAGCACCCTGCCAATTGATCCCGCTGGTACATTTGCGCCTTTAAAATTAAACGGTTTTTATTATTTTTAAATTACGCCACAATATTTTTGCAACTTAATTAAAAGTCCGCACTCAAGCCACTTGTTGCAAGTTGTTTCCATGTTTCTACGTTTGTATGTAGCATAGTTTAGTAAGTGAGGAAAAATTTTGTTCAAGAAGATTAATTATTCCCAGCAGCCATGCCGAAGCAATAAAAACAAGAAGGAAAAAAAGACGCGAATTGAAACTTTCGAGTGGTGCTTGTCTGGTGCCTTGTTCAATTAAGAGCTTACAACAGCTTAAAGGAAAAATGTCAATGAATTTGCGAACGGACTTGGGTCTGCGAAACGACGCGACCGAGTCCGCAAAGTTGACATCATTTTTTTGCACATTTGACTTCTAAGCCGCCATTTAAATGAGACAAATTTAAATGGGGGAAAAAAGAGGTGAGAAAACATACCGTTAATTGCCGTTTGTTGTAAAGTGTTGTGACTTTTTATGGAAGCAAGAAAGCAAATAACTTGAGATAGCGACTTTTCAAGTTGCCAATGGCGTAACATTGTTTTATAGGTTCATGGGTTCTAAACAATAAGCTGTATTTTCTGGGAAACCAATATAATGTCAACCTAATATTATAATACTATTTCTATGGTAATAATTATGGGGTTCTTCGAGTTTTGCCTTTGAAAATGTTGCTCATGCCACAAAAGTACTTAACTTTTATTATTTTAGATTTTGTGGACGCATAAGTCATCTTAAGTCATGGAATGATGGAACAACTGTAGATCAAATCTGGAGTTGTTTTCAATTTTATTCGAATGGATTTTCTTATTATATGCTTCCCCCTAGTTGAGGCTCTGAGACTGAGAGTGGCTCCAATTTAGGGTTTATTGACTTCTAAAGAATTATTTAGTAGTAGACATTTCAATTCTAAGCGTTCTATTGTGTGTAAATGTATATCTGAGATCGAATATTATCATGAATATCGATTATTATATCGAATACAGATATTTGTTACAATGAATTTATCGATAAAGTTTAAAAATATCGACACCAATACATAGATAGATATGTTCGATAGAAAGTATATCGTTATATATCGACTTGAAAACATTTATTAATAAATGAAAAATCGATTTATAAATTATCGATAAATAATAAAGCAAATTGAAAGTCATATATGCGAAGTGAAAAAATATGTATATCTATATACATATATACATATATACCATCCACATATGTATGTATATCGATAAGAATATAAATGATTAGTAAATTAATAATATCGATAAATATCCATGATTTTAGAACGAAAAATATATCGAGAATGTTTAAAAACATCGATACAAAGAATGTATAATAGAGATGAACGTGAGAAAGTATATCGATATACACACATTGACACGAACAGAAGCGATTAGTAAATGAAAAAAAAAACGATTTATAAAGTATCGAAATATCTATCGATAAATAATAGAGCAAATTAAAAGTGAAAAATATATCGATATGCGATGAAAATAAAAGCGATTAGTAAATGAAAAATATCGATAAATATGCATGATTTTAGAACGAAGAGTAAATTAAATTCCGAAGCGAAATGGAGCAAATATTTCGAGAATGTTAAAAACATCGATGCGATGAATGTATTATAGAGATGAAAGAAGTATATCGATATACATCGACATGAAAAGAAGCCATTTTGAATGAAAATAATCGATTTATAAAGTATCGAAATACATATCGATAAATAATAGAGCAAATTAAAAGTGAAAAAAGATATCGATATGCGACCGGAATAAAAACGATTAGTAAATGAAAACTATCGATAAATATCCGCTATATAGGAACGAAAAGAAAATTAAATTTCGAAGCGAAATAGAGAAAATATATCGATAAACCGATGCAGAAATTAATAAATATCGATTCCTGGCTATAGTAATTTGTTCTACCACTGACATAAAAATATCAGACCTTTCAACGCTATCCTTAGCTCTGCTTTAGGTATATTTAAAGAATTCCTGAGATTCTTTAATCCAACCTATACAGTCGTCCTTACATTTTTTTGTACCTCTTTTTTGTTTTCCTTTTTCTTAGTGGTATTTTAATGAATCTCATTAGTACCGTAGTACGAAAGTACAGTTGTCTAACCTCAACTAAACTAACCATTGAAGAGGTTTTAATGGTGATGTTTATTGAATTTTCCAGTGTTAAATTTAGGCAAAAGTACGAAAATTTAAAGTATGCTTCACTTATTAAATCGAGAAAGTGCAAATATACTCAAAACTTCAAATTTAATATCATACAAAAGTTCCTTTAAGCTTTCAGTAATTACTAATGACTTTCTTGAGAGTATAAAATTAGCTGCCTGCCTCATTAAGAAAGTGCTTTCATTAGTATTCGAGTGAATTCCCACCTATACTTCATACTTCGAGGCAAATTGAATAACAACCACAATTAATGGACGATGAAAGTGACAAGCAATCCTTTCCTGCTGCGCGTCTCCCCAGTCCTAAACACCTACACGTGGCACTTAAATTATGTGCGACTAACATTTGCGACGCCGGTGCGAGCGCTAAATTAAATAACCGCTATATGTTCCCATAACCCACACGACCTTTAACATATTGACTCGGAGTACACAATTGGGCTTTTATGCGCAGGAATTCCAAGAAGTCACTAAGCGTTCCTTTGTGCGGCTTTCACGTGTGGCGGTTTTTGCAAGCGGTTTGGTGCGCGACGAAGCGACAATAATCGAAGTTCGGTTGGAATGTCATTTAGCCATTTTGCTCCAAATTTTAGCCAAAACTACTACTCGCACCATTAGTTTGTGCATTAGGGTGGTCCTCATATGAAAAACGAATTTTTTATATCGGGCAATCCAAGTAGAGGTACTTTTCCAAAAGCCTGTTTTCTAACAGATCATGAGTGAGTCGTGTTAAGCTGTCATGTTGTTTTTGTTCAGTATTATTTCGCATTTCATCATGGAAAGACTTCGTCCTGAACAACGTTTACAAGTTGCTCAACTTGTGGTCAACATAATCGGCCTACTGATCGTACTATTCTCAATACCAACACCCATCTTGAGACCCAGCAATCATTATTGGATAATATTCGACCTAGCACGCTGTGATGAAAATACAGCAGCCGTACCTGAGAGTGTACCCGAAGACCGTGGAGAGTCGATTCGGCTCCGTTCGCCTCAACTCGGACTGTTATCGCGCCATGATAATCGACTACTTGATGCCTGGAATTGAAGTTCGTGATCTCGGCGATATTTGGTTTCAAAGAGACCACTCCACTTCCCACACAGCGCATCAATCAATGGAATTATTAAGAGAACACTTTGGTGAGCAGATAAAATCACGTTTTGGGTCAGTCGATTGGCCACCAAGATCGTGTGATATCACACCCTTAGAGTTTTTCCTGTGGTGATATGTAAAGTCTAAACTATGCGGACAATCCCGCTTCGATTCAGGCCTTGAAGCAAAACATCACACGTGTCTTTCACCAGTTACCAGTCGAAATGCTCGAACGAGTCGTCGAAAATTGGACTGAACGGATTAACCAACTAAGCCATAGCCGCGGCCAACATTTGAAAGAGATAATCTGAAAAAATAAGCTGCGAAGAATGTTCTTTCGAATGATAGTAAACGTTCCCCATTAAATTTGAATTTCCTGTGAGTTTCTCTTAAAAAAAAAGAATAGGGATCCTCGAAATGGATCACCCTTTATATATAATTTAGAAATCGTTTGGGTTACATATATGTAGAACAATGCTGTTTGAAGGCTTTAAATAAACAATGTCGGTTCTGATTAGAGACGGTGAGGGATTAGGGAGAGTCATATGAGACTCAAATGTCATGTATCTTCAAGGTGACTCAAGAAATGTATTAATTTTGTAATAAAATACCTAAAATTAGTACTACAGTCGAAGCGATCATATATCAGTTGTGGTCCCAAATGGATGCGTCGAATCATTAAGGTGTGTCACCGTTAGGACGAAGTTCATATTCCTCTATAGAGGAAGGTTAAAGCTCTAATTTTGGTTATACTATCCAGAATCGTTACTATATTGATCAAAGAAACCATAAATAAATTTATAAATTGGATACTGAAATATTAGGGTAGGTCATAGAGGAAGCAAAATTTAGATTTTCACCTCAGTCTCTAAAGATTAAAGCTATAACTTTTAGCAGAAGATTACCTTTTTTCACATTCCTTTTTCCGAAGAAAATATATAAACATTTTGGACCCGACTGGAGACGATTAGGGTGTGTCTTAAATGGATTAATTTTTAGTTTGAATGTAATAAGATGAAATTTTGTATAACAAAAACAATAATATCGTTTAGAAAAATTCGACAGAGAATTTTCATTTTAATTTTTTGAGTCCTCATATATTAGGGTAAGCCTTAAACAAGCCTAATGAAAAGCAAAAATAGGATTTTATACTAGTTTACAATGATATTTCAGATTGTTAGAAGAAATTAAAAAAAAAAATTGTTTTGGATTTTTAAGGACCACCCTAGCACACACAAACAAAAAGCGCCTTTAATAAAATGTCACCACACATTAAATATTTTACAGTTGAATAAAGTGCTTGCCAAGGAATTTCCACACCCTTTTTATTACACGAACATATTTCATAATACAACAGCAACAAAAACAACAACCAAGTCACGGAGCGAAATTTGCCGAAATCTACGTAAGTAGGAGAGGAGAAGCAAAAGCACATGAAATATTTTGTTAACCTGTCATCATAATTTTGGGTTGTGCAAAAGACTGTGGCGAAAACGCTTTTGACAGCGCTACGAATTTAAATACATGCAACACAACACAAGACAACACAATAAGTGTGGCAGGTCTGAGTGTGGCGCCACATACGCGCGTACATGAGTGGGAGACGTTTGTGTGTAGATGAGTGTAAGAGTGTGCAAATCATTGAATAGCGGTGATTTCTAAATCCTTTCGAGTTTCAAACACACCACCAACCCCCCACACAAAAAGATTGCAACAAGTTTCCACTGAAGTGGCAGCACGATACACTAACAATGAAAAACGCAACAACAACAACAGTAACACAAATGAATGCCACAACTACACAACCTCCGACCTCGCCGGCTTGTATGCAATACAAAAGCAACCATTGAACCGTGTGCGCAAAGCAGTCAAGTGTGCAAGTGCTCGTCTTAAAAGGCACTAACACACACATACATATGTACATGTAAACATACTTCCACTCCTTCATGCACTCACTTATTGTGAAGTTGAAAAGGCTGCAAAACATCGAAACTCAAAATATGCCACAACAACACCTTCCACCATTAGCATCACTTGGCTTTCGCACTCGTCGTGCCCGCCACTCCCCCCTTCCACACACAATTCGCAGTTAATAATAATAATGATAACATCTACCACTTGCACCTCGAACAGCAGACAGCTGTGTGAAGGTGTGGGTGTGGTTGTCTGTGCAACAATAAGCAGGCTTTCGCTGAGAGCAACAATCGTTTTATTGTTGATGATGAGCACTAACCTATCGATGTAAAGTACACGGAGAGAAAGAGTTTAGAGAAATTTTTACGAAAGAAAGAAAGAGTTTCATATTAAAAGAGTCCAGTTTAGGCTATGAACACAGTGTAGCGATGAAAAGGCACAGTTAAAAACAGTAAACAGACACAGTTAAAAACGGTACTATACGAGTTGTGTTAAAAAAATAACAGGAATATTATTTTTTTTAATTATATAATCATTCGACTACATTAATGCTGCCGCCTTCAAAATAGTCTCCATTCAATAGTATGCCAGTGCTTCTTCAAAGCGTCGTAACACTTCTCAAATTCTTTTTTTGGCGTAGCCAATGACTCTTTCGGCGATTTCTTGTACCTAGATAATAGTCACACGGAGTCACGACTGGCGAATATGAGAGCTGGAGCATCGTTACAGTATAGTTTTTGGGCGAGAATTCATGAACTAACAACGAACGGTGAGTTTTTAACAAACGAAAATGGCAAAGCTCATAAATACCCATCTAACCTTAGCAGCTGCTAGAGACAAGGTAACCGATGAATACAGCTGAAAATTTTATTGTATTTCAGGACTGGACTCTCTAAACCTGGGAAGTTTTACATTTTTTCAATTCTAGTTATATTTTGAACACCCCACATCTCTCTCTCTCTCTCAGTCATTTTCTTCCTCTATTCTCGTTTTACTCTCTTTTCCACAATGAGCTCAACTCAATAATAAACGTGTTATAAAAATTCGATCCTATAGAAGAGGTCTTTCTTATATAGAACTAGATAATTTTTTATATTTCAGCGATATTTTCTGAGTTTCTAAAGATTTAAAAAGCACTTAACAAGGATTAAGCAACTTTGTCTCCTACTCGGAGAAAAGTCATTCCGTCAATATATTTCAGAGGAAAATACGTTTTTATTTATTTTCAACTTTAACCACCAAAGGCGTTCGCCATGGACAGGAATCGGTGGTAATCACTTGGTGCTATGTCCGAGCTGTATGGTGGATGCGATAAAACCTCCCATCCGAGCTCCCGTAGCTTCTGACGAGTCATCAACGAAGTGTGTGGTCTGGCGTTGTCCTGGTGGAACACTACACCTTTCCAGTTGGCCAATTCTGAACGCTTCTCGCCTGCTTCAAGCGGTCCAGTTTTTCGCAGTAATGGTAGATGGGATCATGTGTAGAAGTTCACGCAAGTGAGGAAAGTTTTTGATTGTCACTCACTTGGGAGTGGCCAGAAACGATTCTTCTCCACATGGTTCAAGCAGCTCACGACTTCCGGTTTTAGACCAAGTATCCTCTGGGTAGCCAACAGACATCCGTTTGAAGGCGAGCTAAAGTGAGAAGGCGAAGCCCGCTTATGCGGTTGTGCGTAGGGTTTGGGACCCACCACATAAAAACACCCCCCAATGAAAAATCTACGAAAGCCTCGGATGAGACACCCCCCTTTTGATGACGACCCCTGCAAACGTTTTAAGGATAATGATATAAGGGCATGCACCTGGAATGTCCGGACCCTTAATTGGGAAGGTGCCTCTGCCCAGCTGGTTGATGTCCTCATACGACTTAAGGCTGACATCACCGCCATCCAAGAAGTGCGATGGACGGGACAAGGACGGAAGAAGGTGGGTCCTTGTGACATCTACTACAGCGGCCATATAAAGGAGCGCAAATTTGGTGTTGGATTTGTGGTGGGAGAGAGACTCCGTCGCAGAGTCCTGGCATTCACCCCGGTGGATGAACGTCTAGCCACAATCCGCATCAAAGCGAGGTTCTTCAACATATCGCTGATTTGCGCCCACGCCCCAACGGAAGAGAAGGACGATGTGACCAAAGATGCTTTCTATGAGCGCCTAGAACGCACCTATGAGCGCTGCCCCCGCCACGATGTAAAAGTCGTGCTTGGTGATTTTAACGCCAGGGTGCGTAAAGAAGGTGTCTTTGGCACAACAGTCGGAAAATTCAGCCTCCATGACGAAACATCGCCAAACGGCTTCGCTGGGGCCCGAAATATGGTCGTCTGTAGTACCAGATTCCAGCATAAGAAAATACATCAAGCTACTTGGCTGTCTCCTGATCGAAACACGCGGAACCAAATCGATCACGTTGTGATAGACGGAAGACATGTCTCCAGTGTTTTAGACGTGCGTACGCTCCGAGGACCAAATATAGACTCGGACCATTATCTGGTCGCAGCGAAGATACGCACCCGCCTCTGTGCAGCAAAGAATGCCCGTCAACAAACACAAGGAAGGTTCGACGTCGAAAAGCTGCAATCGCAACAGACAGCCACGAAATACTCTACTCGACTTGCACTCCTGCTCTCTGAGAGCACTCATCAGCATCTCGGTATAAGGGAACTGTGGAACGGCATCTCAAACTCACTGCGTACCGCTGCAGCCGAAACAATTGGTTTTCGGCAACGACAAAAAACAAGCTGGTACGATGAGGAGTGCCGTCTCGCAGCGGAGAGAAAACAGACTGCCTACCTCGCAACATTGCAAACGACCACAACACGTGCGGGATGGGATAGATACCGAGAGCTGAAGAGGGAAGCGAGACGCATTTGCAGACAAAAAAAGAAAGAGGCCGAAATGCGTGAGTACGAAGAGCTTGAGAAGCTGGCAGACAGAGGGAATGCTCGAAAATTTTATGAAAAAATGAAGCGACTTAACGAAGGTTTCAAGACCGGAGCATCCTCATGTAGAGACCAAGGTGGTAATCTGGTAACCGATGTCCAGGGCATACTGGGATTATGGAGGGAACACTTCTCCGACCTGCTGAATGGCAGTGAGAGTACAACACCAGGAGATGGCGAACCCGATCCCCCAATCGATGACGATGGAACAGATGTTCCATTACCCGACCATGAAGAAATTCGAATAGCAATTACCCGCTTGAAGAACAACAAAGCAGCGGGGGCCGATAGATTACCGGCAGAACTATTCAAATACGGCGGCGAAGAACTGATAAGGTGCATGCATCAGCTTCTTTGCAGAATATGGTCGGAAGAAAGCATGCCTGACGATTGGAATCTCAGTGTGCTCTGCCCAATCCATAAAAAGGGAGATCCCACAATCTGCGCCAATTACCGTGGGATCAGCCTCCTAAATATCGCATACAAGGTTCTATCGAGCGTATTGTGTGAAAGACTAAAGCCCACCGTCAACAAACTGATTGGACCTTATCAGTGTGGCTTTAGACCTGGAAAATCGACAACTGACCACATATTCACCATGCGCCAAATCTTGGAAAAGACCCGAGAAAAGAGGATCGACACACACCACCTTTTTGTCGATTTTAAAGCTGCTTTCGACAGCACGAAAAGGAGTTGCCTTTACGCCGCGATGTCTGAATTTGGTATCCCCGCAAAACTAATACGGCTGTGTAAATTGACGTTGAGCAACACCAAAAGCTCCGTCATGATTGGGAAGGACCTCTCCGAGCCGTTCGATACCAAACGAGGTTTCAGACAAGGTGACTCACTATCGTGCGACTTCTTTAACCTGATGCTGGAAAAAATTATAAGAGCTGCAGAGCTAAACCGAGAAGGTACAATCTTCTACAAGAGTGTACAGCTCCTGGCGTACGCCGATGATATTGATATCATCGGAAGCAACAACCGCGCCGTTTGTTCTGCTTTTTCCCGCATGGATAAGGAGGCGAAGCGAATGGGTCTGGAGGTGAATGAGGACAAGACGAAATATCTCCTGTCATCAAACAAACAGTCGGCGCATTCGCGTCTTGGCTCCCACGTCACTGTTGACAGTCATAACTTCGAGGTCGTAGATAATTTCGTATACCTGGGAACCAGCATCAACAACACGAACAATGTCAGCCTCGAAATCCAGCGCAGAATAACTCTTGCCAACAGGTGCTACTTTGGACTGAGTAGGCAATTGAACAGTAAAGTCCTCTCTCGACGAACCAAAATCAAGCTCTACAAGTCGCTTATCATTCCCGTCCTGCTTTACGGTGCAGAAGCTTGGACGATGTCAACATCAGATGAGACGACACTAGGAGTTTTCGAGAGGAAAATTTTGCGCAAGATTTATGGTCCTCAGAACATTGGCAACGGCGAATACCGCAGACGATGGAACGATGAGCTGTACGAGTTATACGACGACATTGACATAGTTCAGCGAATAAAAAGACAGCGGCTACGCTGGCTAGGTCATGTTGTCCGAATGGACGAAAACACTCCAGCCCTGAAAGTGTTCGATGCAGTACCCGCCGGAGGAAGCCGAGGAAGGGGAAGGCCTCCACTCCGTTGGAGGGACCAGGTGGAGAGCGACCTGGTTACACTTGGGATCTCCAACTGGCGCCGAACTGCGAAGGAGAGAGACAGGTGGCGCACTATCGTCGATTCGGCTATAACCGGCTAAACGGTTGCAACGCCAATCACATACATACATAGACTTAAGCGTCTCGCCATATGGGCGCAGCTCATAGTGGAGGGTTCCCTTCCAATCCCACCAAACACACAGCAAAACCTTCCTGACCGTCTATCACGGCTTGACCACAGTTTGGGACGATTCACCGCCCTTCGGCAACGAACGTTTTCGCTTGATATTGTCGTATGTGATCCATTTTTCATCGCCAGTCACCATCCACTTCAAAAGTGGATCGAGTTCGTTCCGTTTCAGCAGCACATCGCACGCATTGATTCGGTCCAGAAGGTTTTTTGCGTCAAATCAAGCGGCACCCAAACATCAAGCTTTTTTGTGTATCCAGCCTTCTGCAGATGGTTAAAAATGGTTTGGTGACTAACTCCCTTCTCCTGGGCGAGGTCACGAGATGCCACATGCCGGTCTAACCCGATGTTTTCCACGATTTGATCGGTATTCGTCGTCAGGTCAGGTCTTCCGCCGGCTGGCTCATCCATGTGATGCTCTTTGAAGCATTGATAATGACAGTATATATAAATTAGTAGACTTAATCTGCAAGATGAATCAATGGTATCCAAATGATTCGAAGTGAAGTGCTCTAAGCCCACAAATAATCGTTACGGACTTCAAAGGAATAATTATTCCATGATTATTACTCTTAGCCTTTTTAGTCAGTGGAAAATACATGGACTCTATATTCCATATTTCTATTGAGATCTTGAATTGAGAATAATAATTCCGGTCGATAAGCATTGACAATATCATCGGTAATGTCAATTTGCCAAACAAGTATTTTGTCTCCACTTTGGTACCGCTAAGAGATATGCTGACAATTTTTCTGAAATCGATGGAAAAGAACGGTGGGCGACTAAAAAGTCCATTTACTTCAGTTATTCTCAAATATTGGTACGGTCTAAAGTGATTTTGAAGATTTTATTCGAAAATTTGTCTTAAAAAACTCGTGAAATTTTGAAAAAACGTCTCGGTAAATATCCTATAATACTTAGAAAAAAATATTATTTCGGACGTTTTTCGAATAAATTTGTATCATAATTTTTGATAGGCAAATCTAATTGATTTTATAATTTATTTCACTGACGAATATATCAGAATAAACGTGTTGCGCTACTTAGTTTTTCTATAAGTCAGCACCGACCTTAACACTCTCGCTTCCCTTCCCAAAATACAGATTTGAAATTATGTTTGAATTTCCCCAAAAAGTCTCTACTACACTGGCTCCAGCTCTCTTTTCTTCTCTCTTTATTCTATTTTATCTATGGAGTGTCCATTCATATCAATCAATCAAATAATTTTCAGTGTATTACAATCTTAAGCTCTCCGTTGCAAGTTGATTTCCATGCACTAAGTTGTGTAACCAAGTTCATAAGCAGAAACACAGCTGATGACTTAACGTATATAATTTATTCATGAATTAATTATCTCTACCTGTTGAAGGCATATTAAGTTCAAGTTATTGAAGTTATTAATCCATTAGTCGGTGCGCACAACAGGAGAAAAATAAAACAAGAGAAAGATATAAAAAAGAAAATAATAAAGTCTAACGTAATAAGCGTGAACTGCATATTTTCGCAGAAGAGTAAAAGCGCTTAAGTGTCTCATTAATTATTAATGAAGTACCACAGTTCAGTGAAAGTATGCAATTTAAATGCTAAAGCGACTGGCACACAACGACCTATTACTTCTTTAATTAATTACTCTTTGAGAATAGAATTTAATAAAAATTAATTCATGATTCATAAATAAAAAGAAGTATTCGAAAACGTGGCCGAACAGAGTTCTTATGCCGTTTGAAGGATTTTAGTTTATTTTAGTTGAGTGAGCATCGGTGAGACGAAGGGTCATAGATATTGAAATCGGAAATGCGTTTGGTACAAAGGATTGCGCTATGAAGGGACATATGTGGATGTATTTTTTTGTGGAACTGAACGTGGTCCCGCCCCTACTAATATTTTGTACATATCTCGTAAATTTACACGCTCTCTACAGTCCTTTCTTTTAGGTACTACCTTCTTCTTCTTCTTCTTGATTGGCGTAGACACCGCTTACGCGGTTATAGCCGAGTCCAAAACAGCGCACCACGCATCTCTTCTTTTGGCAGTTTGGCCCCAATTGGTAATATCAAGTGAAGACAGGTCCTTATCCACCTGGTCCTTCCATCGGAGTGGAGGTCTCCCTCTTCCTCGGCTTCCACCAGCGGATACTGCGAATACTCCTTTCTCTTGAAAACTCCTAGTGCCGTCTCATCGGATGTTGACATCGTCCAAGCTTCTATACCATAAAGCAGGACTGGAATGATAAGCGACTTGTAGAGTTTGATTTTGGTTCGTCGAGAGAGGACTTTACTTTTCAATTGCCTACTTAGTCCATAGTAGCACCTGTTGGCAAGAGTGATTCTGCGTTGGATTTCCAGGCTGACATTGTTATTGCTGTTAATGCTGGTTCCCAGGTAGACGAAATTATCTACTACTTCAAAGGTATGACTGTCAACAGTGACGTGGGAGCCAAGAAGCGAATGCGCTGACTGTTTGTTTGATGACAGGAGATATTTCGTCTTGTCCTCGTTCACCACCAGACCCATACGCTTCGCTTCCTTATCCAATCTGGAAAAAGCGGAACTACTACCTTATACAGTCCAAAAATGGAGGAAATCGTATTATAACCATGCCCACCTCCCATGAAAACTACTAAACATGCTTTAATTCACTAAGAAAAAACACTAGAAACCTTAAATTTAATTATGAAGAAGGTACAGAAGGGCTGCACTCAAATTGGTATACAAAATTTTAAGTGGGTGTGGCTCTGCCCACTTATGGGTCAAAAACCATATCTCCGAAACTTTAAGACCAATTTCAATGAAATACGATTCTTAATATTATCCTGGCATCCCAATGATATCTTATGAAAATAGTCCAAATCGGTTTACAACCACGTCTACTTACATATATCAGAACTGTGAAGTCAATCTGAATCTTTTATCTTTACAATATATAAAGTAAGTACCAGTGAAGATATCGGAACAGAACTTTGCAGAAATACTGCATTTATAGTGTGGCAGCTCATCTCTAAAAATCGCCGAAATCGGACCTAAGGTTTTCAAGGCCTCATATATCGAACATGATGACCTCAGAGCTTCTAATACACTTATTAACAGAAATATAAGTATGTCTTTCAGATATTTTGAAGGAATTCATAGGGAATATTTCTCTTCTAATAATATGTCTCTGTGCCAAAAATGAGTGAAATCGGGTCATAACTTCACCTAGGTCATAACTTTATTAGGGTTTTCAATTTTCAATGAACTTTATACCATACTTTATATACCTTCCTTTATATACTACCCTTCCTTACTTGTTAATTTTTGTTTTTGAAAAAAACGTTTCTTTTACATTTTAAAATGTATCTACATATGAAGTTCCACTCATAACCTAACATTTCTGAAAACACCATCGAACAAAAATGCGTGAAAAGCATTCTATAACCCGCCCACTCGGTAATGAGTTCCACCTTAACTCAATTCAACCGCATTTTCATTAAAAGCCCTCACATTGAAAAGGTTTAATTTATGAAATGGCCAACGCTATAGGTTGCGTTGAATAAAAGCGCAATGAAAAATATATGCAATTTCGCATTAAATATATGTGATTAAAAAACCCACCTACATAAATATATACCAAATGTAAACATGCGTCTGGAAAAAAGAAAGAAACCCCAATCCTTTTACGTGCCTCAGCATTGTTGAGCGCCAATGAGATGAATGAGTTTACCGCTTTCCACGCACTTTTGCTCATTTTTTCCACTTCTTCTTTTTTCCACTTTTCTGAAATGTTGCTGTAATACAAATTGCTTATTTCGCCCTTTTCATTCGATTTTGCCCACTAAGACCACCGACAAATGGCCCTAAATACACAATCAACTGATGGAGTACACCGAACTCCATTGAATAAATAGCCGTCGGGGTTTGATTTGTGGTGTTAAATATTAACGAAATGCGTCTGAAAGCAAGGACGGCAGCCGCAAGTCCCGAGAACTCTTTCAGAAGTTGCCAAAATATGTTTGATTATTTGATTAGTGAGCATAATAAATAATATGAATGCTATGAATTTAAATGAAAATTTTACAAAGTTTTATTCATTTATATCAGCTTCAATTTCGCTGGCGAAAGGGTGCACAAATCCTTAATAGATATTGCTAATAAATATAAAATACAATTTTTCCTTAGGAAATTTATTTCGGGGGAGAATTTAATTTTCTTTTCAAAATTGTCTTTTTAATTTCGCCGCTGTGGCTAAGGCGCTAAGGCGCTACAGAGCTCGTATCTGGCAATACTTTACATCTTTAAAAGGTGTTGACATAACCTACAAATCGACGCTATGCATGATTAGTTTGGATATTGCGTTCAACAGTTATAGACGTGTAAACATGGAGTTCACTAACGCCGAAATTCGCGAAATTTCGGTAAAGGCAAATCCGTTAGAGAAATGTTCCGTGAGATTAATGGTGTTTTGAGGTTTCACTTCGAACTGCGGAGGAATGGTTTCGACGATTCAGAGCGGGTAAAAACGATACCATGGATAAGCCAGCCGGCGGAAGACCTGTGACGATGAATACCGATCAAATCATGGAAAACATCGAGTTAGACCGGCATGTGGCATCTCGTTAAATCGCCCAGATGATGGGAGTTAGTCACCAAACTATTTTAAACCATCTGCAGAAGGCTGGATACACAAAAAAGCTTGATGTTTGGGTGCCACATGATTTGACGCAAAAAAACCTTCTGGACCGAATCAACACCTGCGATATGCTGCTGAAACGGAACGAACTCGATCCACTTTTGAAGTGGATGGTGACTGGCGATGAAAAATGGATCACATACGACAATATCAAGCGAAAACGACCAAGCTGGGATTGACGGTCAGGCAGGTTTGCTGTGTGTTTGTTGTGATTGGAAAGGAATCATCCACTTTAAGCTGCTCCCATATGGCCAGACGCTTAATTTTACCACTGCGAACTGGACCGCTTGAAGCAGCGATCGACCAGAAGCGTCCAGAATTGGCCAACAGGAAGGGTATAGTGTTCCCCAGGTCAAGATCAGACCACATACTTCGTTGATGAATCGTCAGAAGCTACGGGACTTCGGATGGGAGGTTTTTCGCATCCACCATATAGCTCGGACATAGCACCAAGTGATTACCAACTGTTTCTGTCCATGGCGAACGCCCTTGGTGGTGTAAAGTTGAACTCAAAATAGGCTTGTGAAAAGTGGATGTCCCAGTTCTTCGCGGGTAAGGATGGGGGCTTCTACGAGGAGGTATTATTGAATAAAGAGCAAAAAACGAGATATTTGCCAACCTAATATGAAGTATCTACATCATAGTCATAGTCATATCGTCGGGCGGTAAGTGTTTTCTCTGGACTGAACAAGTCAAAGTGTTTTTAGATGATAAATATAAAAGTGAGGTTATGCCAACCCTTCATTAAAAAAATATCTCTATATATATTCGCTATAACTAAGATAAGCTAAGTTGTAAACCGATTTCATTCATTGGTAGATATTTAGTACATAAAACATAAGATCTGAAACGTTCAATGTACTCTTGGAGCTTCAAATACCGTTATATAGTTGGAGAATCTGATCTTCGTCCGATTTAACCATTTTAGAACTATATAAAAAGAAATCGCCGGTACTATAGATATTATTTAATTTACCCATTTCTCTAAGGGTTTCTAGAGTTATCTAGCCAGAGTTATCAAGACCTCCTATGTAATAAATATTAAGTATTAGACTAAGCTTCTATTTCAATAATTTTTGCAGAAATATTCTTGGAAGTTTGGCAATACTTTCTCAGAGGCGACTGATATTATTTTATGTTCTATTAAAAACATTTTTTAAGGTAATCAACCATTGGGTCCAGAACATATGTAACTGGGATATGTTTCTCCGCCCGATCGGAAGGATTGAAAGTTATATTCTAGTTATTTAACTCCCCTATAATATAAATTCAGCCTCGATTTTTCGTATCGTACCAAAAATGATATGGATTGGCTTCGAGAAATAACTATAGACTAGAATTCTCTATCAATATCTTATATCTCTGGATAATTTCTATTAGGTCTTCTTTATTATACCTCAATTAATTTTAAAAATATACTCTCTCAATCATTCTCAGAGGGTAATGAAAAAAATATATAAATACTATACAAATTTTCTACGACATAAATACACATTTTTTCTTCCTTTCAGTTGCATGAAAATATATTTCGTATAGAAACTTTTTAATGAAAGCAAAGTAAATAGGGCTCGCCATAATATAATTAAAAGTCATTAAAAATGAAATGAAAATCTCCTGCAGCAAAAACGCACTCAACTCTACGGGACCTCGGATGGGAGGTTTTTCGCATCCACCATATAGCTCGGACATAGCACCAAGTGATTACCAACTGTTTCTGTCCATGGCGAACGCCCTTGGTGGTGTAAAGTTGAACTCAAAATAGGCTTGTGAAAAGTGGATGTCCCAGTTCTTCGCGGGTAAGGATGGGGGCTTCTACGAGGAGGTATTATTGAATAAAGAGCAAAAAACGAGATATTTGCCAACCTAATATGAAGTATCTACATCATAGTCATAGTCATATCGTCGGGCGGTAAGTGTTTTCTCTGGACTGAACAAGTCAAAGTGTTTTTAGATGATAAATATAAAAGTGAGGTTATGCCAACCCTTCATTAAAAAAATATCTCTATATATATTCGCTATAACTAAGATAAGCTAAGTTGTAAACCGATTTCATTCATTGGTAGATATTTAGTACATAAAACATAAGATCTGAAACGTTCAATGTACTCTTGGAGCTTCAAATACCGTTATATAGTTGGAGAATCTGATCTTCGTCCGATTTAACCATTTTAGAACTATATAAAGAGAAATCGCCGGTACTATAGATATTATTTAATTTACCCATTTCTCTAAGGGTTTCTAGAGTTATCTAGCTAGAGTTATGAAGACCTCCCATATAATAAATATTAAGTATTCGACTAAGCTTCTATTTCAATAATTGTTGCATAAATATCCTTGCGAGTTTGACAATACTTACTCAGAGGCGACTGATATTATTTTATGTTCTATTAAAAACATTTTTTAAGGTAATCAACCATTGGGTCCAGAACATATGTAACTGGGATATATTTCTCCGTCCGATCGGAAGGATTGAAAGTTATATTCTAGTTATTTAACTCCCCTCTAATATAAATTCAGCCTCGATTTTTCGTATCGTACCAAAAATGATATGGATTGGCTTCGAGAAATAACTATAGACTAGAATTCTCTATCTATATCTTATATATCTGGATAATGTCTATTAGAGCTTCTTTATTATACCTCAATTAATTTTAAAAATATACTCTCTCAATCATTCTCAGAGGGTAATGAAAAAAATATATAAATACTATACAAATTTTCTACGACATAAATACACATTTTTTCTCCCTTTCAGTTGCATAAAAATAAAATTAGTATAGAAACTTTTTAATGAAAGCAAAGTAAATAGGGCTCGCCATAATATAATTAAAAGTCGTTAAAAATGAAATGAAAATCTCCTGCAACAAAAACGCACTCAACTCTGCACTTCTCGGAATATCAAAATCACTTTATTTTGTGTGGTTTTGTCAAGCGATTCGAGCTGCAGTTGCCACTTGTAGCAAAATACTGAGAAATAAATTGTTTAAATAAACAAGATTATCTCTGAGGTAGTTCTACGAAATAAATTCAAAGCCAAACAATTGTACAAGGATAAGGATAATTGTTTGTTCACAAACAGTTCATGTTATGTACTACAATACATATCACACAGGCAAGTAAATAATGTGGAAATGAAGTATAATTTCCAAGGCTTTGATTTTTGAAAGGATTTATTTTTTACGGGTTTTTGTGCAGATATGATAAAATAAGATGTTTTAAGTGAAGTCACACACCTATTTAGTAATACGAATAATATACCGGACTTTGTGGAAGAAGAAGAATCGTTCCGTCCGCCAGTCACCGGCAAACTGCATCAGTTCTCACAGCAGTTCCATATTGCTCTTGAGATTGTCACGCTCCTGTTGACGCTATGATGGCTATTAATGTCGCTACGGGTAGCCAATATATTCAACTAATCTACTTCAAAATTTTCTAATAAATAAACGAATTATAACCTCATATATCGAAAGAGTTCTATATAAATTAAGTGTTTGAAGAATAAAACCAACCTAAAACCCGTACCGTATAATCCGATACAATACAGAATAGATATAATCCTGTCTTAGGATCTGTCTGTTTCGAAGTATATTTGATCTTGAATGTAATAACTCCAATAAAAACCGTTTTCAGATTTGGAACTCTGAATTTAGGAACACATTCATATTTGAGATGAGAACATCGATATGGAGATAGCATTCAAAGAGTTCACAATCTTAATTTTTTTAATCCAAATAGATATCTTTATATCCTGAACAGGGTATATTAAGTTTGTCACGAAGTTTGTAACACCCAGAAGAAAGCGTTGGAGGCCCTATAAAGCATATATATAAATGATCAGTATGTTGAACTGAGTCGATTTAGCCCTGTCCGTCTGTCTGTCCGTCTGTATATTTACGAACTAGTCCTTCTGTTTTTAAGATATCGTTTTGAAATTTTGCAGATGTTATTATCTCTTCAAGAAGCTGCTCATTTGTCGGAACTACCGATATCGGACCATTATAGCATATAGCTGTCATACAAACCGAACGATCGGAATCAATGGCTTGTATGGAAAACTTCCGCATTTTACTACATATCTTCACGAAATTTGGTGTGAGTTATTGCTCATTGAAAATCTCCGAAAAAATTGTTCAGATCGGTTCACTATAGCATATAGCTGTCATACAAACCGAACGATCGGAATCAATGGCTTGTATGGAAAATTTTCGCATTTGATGTGGTATCTTTACGAAATTTGACATGGATTGCTGCTTAAGTTAATAATATAATCTCCGAAGAAATTGTTCAGATCGGTTAACTGTATAACCTTAATGTTTCTAGCAAACAACCCGGCTAAAAAGAATTAGTAAAATGTTTTCTTTTTTTTACTTACTTTTTCTTACGTCTTTAAATTCTTAAGGAATTTTTTTTTCTAGATTTTTGGAAAAAAATCAACAGTTATTTGGTCTTAAAAAATCGAAATTTTTGAAAAAAGCTACGATCTGGCCCAGATATTTTTAAGATATTTGACTTAACGAAAATGCAAAAAAAAACAAAATATTTATATTTTGAAAATCCAGACTACTCCTAACCCCTTAAAATCATCAAAAAAACTTTCATTGCTGCTTCAAGGCAAAGTATAAATATAAATGTGCCATCTCGAAAAAAATCTTAAACAGTTAGATCAGTCAAGTGTTATACTTTAGAGAGAGAAAGACACATTTAGAGAAATAAATTTGATTAATTTCCCTTACTGCAATATTAAATTTTTTTATTTTTGAAGGCTCTAAACCTAACCTAACTCCTTAAATATAGTTCAATTGAAAAATACTCAGCATTTAATCGGATGATAGATCGAGAAGAAATCTTGTTTTTTTCGTTATTCACAAATACAAAAAAACCCAAAAAGTTGAGATTTTCCGCAAACAGATAGTTATGAAAGTAATTAATTGCGACTACAACTATTCAAACTGGCCATTTAGCTGAAAATGATTTGCAATTAATCACATAATTCCATTCAACGCACACACACACCCACACACACAGTCACGGCAGTCGCGCTCTACTGCGCACTGATTGTGGGCGAACGGAAGTGTTGTCCCCGTTAGTGCGAAAGTTTTGGGGCGAAAATAAGCGCGATTTGCCGAGTTTATTGCGCCTCAGTGATTTTCAAATGCAACAATAACAACAACAACTATAACAACGGCGAAAAGTTCATTTTAATTGCGATACGAAAATCTTTGCGCTGTTATCGCATCCGTCGCCGCCAGCGAACAGGCAACGCGCAGCATCCGCGCAATCCAACGCTGCTGGCAGAGCTGCTTAGCAAATCGTCGTTGTCGTTAAGCGACGCTTGCTGCAAAAGGGAAGGAAGGTGAATTGAGCCGCGGGCGATGCAAACAAACGAAAATGCACTAGCGACCTGCTGTGCAATCGAACACACCCACCAACAGTTACACAGAAGTTTAGAATAGGAAGCAATGCTATAGAATGCCCCCATCGATGTTGTCGTCGTCGATAGAAATGCAATTGCTTCTCTCTATATACTCATATGTATGTATGTGTATGAAGTGGGGTCAGTTGTGTCACTTCCAGTGTATGTGTACTGTGTTACAGCGTGACCGATTTTCATCGCAACTGCGTCCATATTCGCATTCGCTACAGCCGCGTAACATCAGCACCAGCTGTGCCGACAGCACCCCGCTCTTTGTATTTCACAACAAACAAAAGTCAGTACATGTCGCTCATTATTCACGACATCGGTGCTTGGACGCTTTTGCTCTTTTTCTTTTTACTTTCCGCGTAACGGAATTTGTGTACATTTCTGATATGAGTGGAACCACGTGTGTGTACCCTCGAAGAGGATGTTCTGATTTCACTCAAAAAATTACATAAGTCAATATTGGCTTTATTTTATTTGTTGCTAGAAAATCTTTATTTTGACTGGGTTTCTTGATAATAAGAAAACTGACTTTCTGAGAATAGAACTCTGAAGGTATTAAATAGAAAAATCGCTCGAGGCAAAGTTTTGGAGACTGCGCCCGGATGATTATTTTGATCCTACAGTTCAAGTTCAATATATAATTACCGATTGCGCTGAAGCTTTCTCTGTGGTAGAATCTGTAGACTTCCCAAGAACTGAATTAGTTCGGTCCCTTAGAAAATCAGAGTCCAGCTCCTTAACCGCAAGTATTTCCTACCGAAAATTGCAGCTTAATCGTCATAAGTCCGTCTTTTCAATACTTAAGCTCTGTTAGCTATTGAATTTGTTTAATGCATCTCTTCAACTTGTTTAATAACTGTATAACTAGTAAATGAAAGTAGTTTCTGAACCAACTTTTAGAATATAAAGTTCGACCAACATATTTCAAAAGGAATTTGAGTACCTGAAAGTGAGTTTGAAATAATAGATAAATGGACTAAAGATAGAGAGACAAACATGATTCTATCGACAGAGGCCAATAATGGAAGGTTGTGTGACTTTAGTTCTTCTTCTTGCATTTACAAAAACAAAATCAAAGCTGGGACATGAAGGTAGATAACATAATGAAGATCACAAGAAGAAATGTAAGGAAGCCCAACCTTCGAAATAATTCAATTGTGGACTTAAAATTCACGATTTAAAATGGAACTCAAACGTATGTAACAAACTCCTTCTGAAAGAACCTACCACCGGAAATCAAACTCACAACGTAGACGAGCTGTTCGATTTAGTTTGGCTTAGATAAAGCTCAATAGCTTTTCAATTCAATTTTTGTCCGAAAGATTTGAGGAATATGCTTCTACAAACATCTATTGAATAGTGTATAGCCCAGCCAGCTGATCAGCATGACTTATTTGCGAAGAACCCGGATGGCCACTTTTCACAACCCTCTTTTAAGTTCAACTCTACATCACCAAGGGCGTTCGTCATGGACAGGAACAGGTGGTAATCCCTTGGTGCTATATCCGGGCTGTATGGTGGATGCGATAAATCCTCCCATCCGAGCTCCCGTAGCTTCTGACGATTCATCAACGAAGTATGTGGTCTGGTCTTGACCTGGGGAACACTATACCCTTCCTGTTGGCCAATTCTGGACGCTTCTGGTCGATCGCATGCTTCAAGCGGTCCAGTTGTTCGCAGTAGATGGTAGAATTAAGCGTCTGACCATATGGAAGCAGCTCATAGTGGATGTTCTTATCCAATCCCACCAAACACGCAGCAAAACCTTCCTGGTCGTTAATTCCGGCTTGGCTGCCGTTTGGGACGATTCGCCGGCCTTCGATCACGATCGTTTTCGCTAGACATTGTCGTATGTGATCAATTTTTCGTCGCCAGTCACCATCCGCTTCAAAAATGGGCCGAATTCGTTCAGCAGCATATCGCAGGCGTTGATTCGGTCCAGAAGGTTTTTTTTGCGTCAAATCATGCGACACCCAAACCTCAAGCTTTTTTGTATATCCAGCATTCCGCAGATGGTTTAAAATGACTTGGTGACTAACACCCATCTCCTGGGCGATGTCATGATATGCCATATGCCGTTCTAACTCGATATTTTCCAAGATTAGATCGGTATTCGTCGTCACAGGTCTTCCGCCGGCTGGCTTATCCATGGTGTCGTTTTCACCTACTCCGAATCGTCGAAACCATTCCACCGCAGTTCGAAGCGATAGAGTACCATCCCCCAAAACACCATTAATCTCACGGAACATTTCTCTAGCGGATTTGCCTTTAACGAAGGAAAACTTTAACATAGCGCGAATGTCAAGACCTTTCAAATATGTATAGTATTGCCAGATACGAGCTCTTTCTACATAGCCGCGGAATTCAAAAGGCAAAAAGGCGGAAGGAAGATATTTGACATCCTAATATTTGCCAACTCTTGAAGAGTTTTATTTTTTTGTAGTTGTGGAAATATTTCTAGTTTCTCAAACTCTTTCGCTCCATAATTTATCAAAAACTAGCTTTATATGGTAATACGAATATTAATTCTGAAGTTCATGTTGAATTCTTCAAACTAATTCTAATTTTCAACAACTTACTGATATTAAATTCTCACAACAGAGATTCTCTCGTGCCATCAAAACGATTTGAATGGCTTCATAAATATAATAAACTAGCCAGAAAGCGTTCCGTCATTCCACTAAATTCAGCAACTCGCGAACTATCTTTGTCCAGTCGAGTGCAGATTTAATTAGGATTAGCAGAAGAGGAATTTTGCGCAGCTTTGGTCAAAGTGCAGCGACTGGAAGTAATCAGCGCGTTAAGAGAGCGAATTTTACTTAACAATTAATAATGGAGATTGTCTTAAACGATGGCATGGTTGATAACGGCGTCGAATTCAAATATTTAAGTGGAGATGATGCTTAAAGAATTTGTATAAGTATTTATATAATTACATCTCTTGAAGTATTAGTATATAATTGCTAATCATTTTGGTTTCGGAAGATGTGAAATTCTTAAAAACTAGGGGATTCCGATGAAGTAGAGGGATTACGCTAAGGTTTACTTCAATATATCTTTTTTAGGCTGGAAGGTCAGACATTTAATACTTTTGAATCCGGAACAACAGAGCTAAGATCGACACTCTTGGAAGTCAGGTCTATAAAACCGGAACCATCAACAACAGCAATAGCTTCTTAGACTATCGCTGAACTGATCTGTATAACCTAAAACTTCAATCAGTGGGTTCTGGAATATACTTTTTGAAACTCCCAGTCTCCACAAGGTTATAATTATCAGCTGTATTTCTGATGAAAAATTCCGAAGACTTCAGGGATGATATCTATCAAAGTTTTTCTATGATAGATAGATATATTAGTAATAAGTAAAATGAAGTTTGAGGGGTCACGATATCAGGGTAATTGTGTCGAAATTTCGAAAGTTTCGACCTCTACTGCAACAATGGATATAGTTTTACTCAAAGGAATGATGTAGAGCTCACTCAAATCGTGTATACCACTACACCCTAAATTTGTGGAGATAAGATAGGATAGTTCGTTTGAAATTTTAGGTTGTGATATCTCCATAGTCTGCATCGGATATTTTCCAGTAATCATTGGAGATATGGCAACAAAATTTGGATCCATTTGAGCAACGAAGGCTATATCAGTTAACTTGGATTTAGCCTGGACTTGCAAATGTTTATAAGCAGGAAAGGTGGGACAAGTAATTTTTCCGATCCATCTATAGAAGCTTTCATAGATACTTCTACCAACTTGGGATCATATCTTTTCTTAAGGGAACACTTGAGAGATTTGCCCCCACTGAGTGCCTTTCTCGTTGATACCTTGGAGTCTTTAAAGCCGAGGGGTCTAATGATAAGTTTCCTTCGAAGGAATATGACCTTTAGCCTCGATATATATTTGCAAATAAAGCCGTTATGCTTCCACATATTGAAAAAAGTCTGATTGTGGTTCGCCTCAAAAATGTCGTGTACTGACCTCGATTAGAAATTGAAAGCCATCGTCAATCGATTGATATTTTTTGTGCGACCAACAGGCTGTCGCTTACAAAATCTCTACAAACACATATTATAAATTATGTATATGGTTTCCCCGCATTGCAAAATCATAAGCGAATCATGGCTCGGTTCTTTGAGAAACTCTTAGCTTTTTCACTTAGTGCAGCATAATTGATGTGAGAGTTTGCAATAAATTGCAGTTATTTGCATTTTCCCCAGCTAGCAGCTGGCGTAATGACCCATTGGGGTCGTTGCGTATGCGACGTCAGGCAAAAGTGCAACAGATACGTGCTCAATTTCATAATAGCTGATGTGCCATTAAGGCGATGAGTAGCAATTCTTTCGGGTTTTACCCCGCTTCGCTTCGCCCGCTGCACTGCAGGCCAGCTGGCGCAGGGCAATGAGCGCTTTTTGTGGTGGGCGTCCAAGCCGAGGTGGATGGACGAGCGGACGTACGGACGGGCGTCTTTTCCGTAACGACTGTGTGCTGCCGCAAGATGTTGGCCGTTACTCATTGCTCCGTACTCTCGGCTCGTTCCGTTATCACGTAATTATTCTGCTGACTTGGAGCATTTCCATTGAAACCATTAATTGCAATACTTTGTTGGTAATTATAAGTACTGGTAATTGTAATTATAAAAGAAATTCATAAGTTTTTGTATGGCATGGGTATTTATATAGTAATCTTTCTTTAATTTAACACTAATGGCATGATCTATTCGCCACTTGTCTAATCGCTATGTTGCAGCTTTGACTTGTTATCAAAAAATGAGTTTCGATTTACCAAACTCTTAACCGGTTTTTCGATCTTGGAACGTTTAAACCCCTTATTAATAGTTCGTTCGAAAACCTTCTTCTCTTATTTGTAGTATGGTCGAGACGCCTTTTTAACATAAGAAATATTTTCGGAGAAGATTCTATTTGACTTAATTTGTATATGAACCTCATGACTGACAGTCTTAACTATCTACTCTAAAGACCATAGATGACATTGATGGCAAAGTAAATTAGTCTCTCGAGGCAGTGTCTCTTTATCCTTAGTAGAATGCACATAATTTCCTGGCCAATCACCTAACTAGTAAACTCTTATATTCAGAGGTTACATACGAGCTTTTAGATTATGTAGCTCCTTATGGAATGGTCTCTTGAGAGCGGTTCTTCGAACAACTAGATCATTCGTTTGTAGTGGCGATGGGCATTTCAAATATAAATTTTGGCAATATTAGTAATCTAGTTCTAGGTTAGTCTTTCATAGAAACCCAGCTAGTGGTCGGTAGATTTTAATGCTTAAGAATTGAGAGAATTCTTTAAAGAAAAGATGTAGAAGATAAACAGAATTATATTTAAATTGTAGGTAATATGTAGAAGAAGTAAAATTTGGTTTGAATTTACCAAACTACTTTCGCCAAATGATCTCGCAGCTATTAGGGTTGCCACCATGGTAAAGGTAAAAATCCGATGTTTTAGAGTGAAAAAGAAAATCAGATAGTTGTCATTCGAAAATTTAAATTGAATAAAAAATATAAGGAGTTGAAAATATTTATAAAGAGTGTTGCCACCTTTTTAAAAGAGTGTTGCCACCTATTTAAAAATTTTAGTTTACAAAAATTTTGTAACTTTTTGGAAATCAATTTAAATGACTTAATAAGTATAATAGTAGCAAATAATTTTTTTTGGAAGTGCTGCCACCTTTTTATTTTCCATTAAATAACATAATTATTATTTTACAGTTAAATGATAAAATCGGTGAAACATTACAATACGAATATTAAAATAAACTATTAAAAAAATAATATCGGACATATATTTTTAAAGAGTTGCCACCTTTTTATAAAAAAAAATTAAATTTCTGAATAGAATTAAATAACCACAAAAATATTTTCCAAATCTTTTAAACGCTCTGAAAATATTTACTTTTTTTATATGTACATATGTCCCCACATTCAACCTAATGTAAGTAGTAGACCCAAGTATAACCAGATAAAGGCAAATACACTCACACACTCCTTGATTAACACAACAAACCGCTGTGAAATTCACCAAGTGAATATTTTGTGGTTCTGCTTGAAGTTTCTGAGCGGCCGGGGCGTTGGCATGAATTCTTTTGCTACGATTTGTCCACTCGCCCTATGGCGCTCAATATCGATTGTACAGCAAGTACCGAGTGTGTTGTGGTTTTTTTTGGGAAATTTACATTCGATATGCTTTAATTACAATTCTCTTTCACAGTTCACCATGGCAGAATTAAATGGGAGCAGCTGGAAAAGTTCAAGTGGATAGGAATACATATATACATACAAACACATATGCAGTTAGTCTCATCTATATACTACAAAAAACACTTTAAAGTTGGTCCAAGAACACACACCCAGTACGTACAAATATTATTGAAAACCGTTATAAATTTGTAGGGAGATGTATGTATGCCTCGAACTGTCATCTAGTCGAAGTATATGTTTTTTGTTGTTTGCTTTTCCGCTTGAATTAAGCGCTTAATTCTTTGTGTCAGGCGTTGTATTGGCAACTGTTCCTATCGTGAAGAATTCTATCAAACTTTAAATGAAAATAAACTTTCTCGGAGAAACATGAATTTGGTTTGAAAATTTATTTATAGTTGTTTTTAAAGTTGCTGAGCTACTTTATATGTGCTCTTAGACATATCTACGATATATTGGAGCGTTGTACAGTGGGTCGGAATTGTATATTTCTTGGATAAAATTAGAAAGAGTGATTGGAGGACTTAAGCAAGCTTTTTGAATACAAATTAGTGGAAATATGCAAAATCATGGAGAACGATTAGTTCAAAGCAAAGGCTAACCTCAAAATAAAGATTTGAAATGTGATAAAAAACGTATTATCCAATATTTGGCATCGTAATTTTTCCTACATTTGTGTAATAAATGTAGAAATTCACATTGGAGAATTATCTATGATAGTTTCAATATAAAGTGTACCTTCTATGGAGAACTAACCTTAAAATATTAAAATAAAAAAACGCCAAAAACAGTTCTATGTAAGACTTTATTTGGTCTCCATATATTTATAAGAGTATTATAAATAAACCCAAAAACTCCAAAATAATATTTTAATTCATATGTATCTGTCATACAAACCTAACCTCAAAATGTCTTACAATAAAATGAAATGTTCCGAGGTATTCGTAATGGACATAAAATCAGTTTCTCATAAAAAACTAACCTCAATATAAAAGCAAACACAAACACAAAAAATACCACAAAACTCAATCAATATTAACGTATTTCTGGGATATGAACCTAACCTCAAAATTTTCTAAATTTTTTTATTTTACTAATTTATTTTTTTTTATGAATTCTGGACGAAACTTGGTACACATGTTACTTGGGACGTAGAAGCAGTGATATTGAAAATGCATGAAATCCGACCATTGCCACGCCCACAAAATGGCGAAAACCGAAAACCTATAAAGTGCCATAACTAAGCCATAAATAAAGTTATGAAAGTAAACTTTGGTATAAAAGATCGCACAAGGAAGAAAGGGCATATCCCTTACCCACCCCTTAACACACTATAAAAATTTATTTAATCGGATAATAACCACGCCTACCTTCCATACAAAGGTTTGGTTGAAAATTACTAAAAGTGTGCTAACGCACTAGGGAAAACATCAGAAACACAAAATTTTACAGAAGAAATGGGAGAAAAAGTTGCATTCAGATTTTTTAAAGAAATGGAAAATGGGCGTGGTGTCGCCCACTTATGGGTCAAAACCATATCTCAAAAACTACACGACCAATATCAATGAAATTCGGTGTATAATACTTGCTTGTCAATCTTATGACATGGATGAAAAAATGGCGAAATCGGTTCACAAGCACGCCTACTTCCCATATAACTCAATTTTTAATTCCATCTGATTCCTTTACTATATAGTATATACATAAGAAACCAATGAAGATAGTGGAATAAAACTAAAACACAAATACTTTGTATCATCTATGGCTTCACTTGTGAAAAAACTGTCGAAATCGGTCTATAACTTTTTAAGGACCCGGATATCTAAAATGAAGAACTCAGTGCTTTAGGGTAATTTTTCATCGAAACTATCGGTAAATCCCTCAGAGTGAATCTTTTTCTTCTAATAGTGTGTATCTGTACCAAAAATTGTTAAAATCGGGACATAGCTTCCCCTAGCTATCATATACCCAATTATAGATTTTTCAAAAATAGATAATGTAGCTTGGTGGTGAAAATTATTGAAATCGGTCCAGGAATTACCTCACATACTATTAGGTCTACAACTTTGCTTCCGCCGTTTTTCTATAGATGTCTCTAGGGTCAAGCACTGGTCGATTAAATCGATTTAATCGATCGTTTTATATCGATCTTGGACATTTGTGCAAACATTAACCCATCAAAATATTTGAAGAGATCTGTTTGCATTCCAAACTTATTCTCAACTGAAAAAATGTCACTTTTTAAGCCGAATTCTCGACATTTGCACGGTATACGCATTTAATTATACCCTGAACAGACAGGGTATATTAAGCTTGTCACGATGTTTGTAACACCCAGAAGGAAGCGTCAGAGACCCTATAAAGTATATATTTAAATGATCAGTATGTTCAGCTGAGTCGATTTAGCCATGTCCGTCCGTCTGTCCGTCAGTATATATACGAACTAGTCCTTCAGTTTTTAAGATATCGTTTTGAAATTTTGGAGATGTTATTTGCTCTTCAAGAAGCTGCTCCTTTGTCGGAACTGCCGATATCGTACCACTATATCATATAGCTGCCATACAAACTGAACGATCGGAATCAAGGGCTTGTATGGAAAACTTCCGCATTTTACTACATATATTCACGAAATTTGGTGTGAGTTATTGTTCATAGAAATAATTTAATCTCCGAAAAAAATATTTAGATCGGTTCACTATATCATATAGCTGCCATACAAACCGAACGATCGGAATCAAGGGCTTGTATGGAAAACTTCCGCATTTTACTACATATATTCCCGAAATTTGGTGTGAGCTATTGTTCATAGAAATAATTTAATCTCCGAAAAAATTATTCAGATCGGTTCACTATATCATATAGCTGCCATACAAACCGAACGATCGGAATCAAGGGCTTGTATGGAAAACTTCCGCATTTTACTACATATATTCCCGAAATTTGGTGTGAGCTATTGTTCATAGAAATAATTTAATCTCCGAAAAAATTATTCAGATCGGTTCACTATATCATATAGCTGCCATACAAACCGAACGATCGGAATCAAGGGCTTGTATGGAAAACTTCCGCATTTTACTACATATCTTCACGAAATTTGGTGTGAGCTATTGTTCATAGAAATAATTTAATCTCCGAAAAAATTATTCAGATCGGTTCACTATATCATATAGCTGCCATACAAACCGAACGATCGGAATCAAGGGCTTGTATGGAAAACTTCCGCATTTTACTACATATATTCCCGAAATTTGGTGTGAGCTATTGTTCATAGAAATAATTTAATCTCCGAAAAAATTATTCAGATCGGTTCACTATATCATATAGCTGCCATACAAACCGAACGATCGGAATCAAGGGCTTGTATGGAAAACTTCCGCATTTTACTACATATCTTCACGAAATTTGGTGTGAGCTATTGTTCATAGAAATAATTTAATCTCCAAAAAAATTATTCAGATCGGTTCACTATATCATATAGCTGCCATACAAACCGAACGATCGGAATCAAGGGCTTGTATGGAAAACTTCCGCATTTGACGTGGTATCTTCACGAAATTTGACATGGATAACTTATTATGGATTACAAACAACCCGGCTAAAAAGAATTAGTAAAATGCTTTCTTTTTTTTTACTTACTTTTTCTTACGTCTTTAGATTTGCTTAAACACATAGTTACTAAAAGAAATGTACCTGTGAAGGGTATATTAACTTCGGTACAGCCGTTCTTTCATGTTTTTTCGTCATTTCGACATTTTAATCAAAATTCAAGTAAAACATTGAGATTTAAAATCTCTCTATAGCTTAAGTACCTGATAAAATCGATGAAAGCTGAGAATTGTGAAACTCAACATTTAAAAAAAAATTTCTTTATTTTAATTTTCTAAACCAACCCACTGTGCGTTTGCCGAAGATGCGATGACGTGGCATAATTGGCCAAAAATCGTCTTTGCCAATAAGTGTGAGCGTATAAAATGTGAAAGCTCGTTGCTTACAAGGCTACTTACATGTCTGCAACAACACACTTACACGCTGTAACACAAATATGCTTGTACAAAAGCGTTGACTTACATGCCATGCCACACACTCACATCCGAGCGCCAATTCTGCTCCAAAGTAAGCACACATGTAAGCTATTGTATGGCCGTGTGTGTGTGCTTGTGTGCGTGTGAAATTTGCAAGACGCCATAATACACTTTCATAGCCAATATTTTTCTGCAGTCGCAAGCAAAAATGAAATTGCCAAAAGCTATTGGTTTAACACTTTATGCTCTATGCAGAGTAAATAAAACATGTTCGAGACACATCTGTGTGTGCGTTGGTGTGTGTGTATTTTTAGCTTTTCTATGGCTAAATGGTTAGGCAGAATATGCCACTTATACGCTTATACAGACTCATTCAAGTACAACACGTGTTTGATCTAATAAAAATATGCAAATGACGAGTTTAAATTTTGAAAATTTGGTATTTTGTATTCATTTGACACTTTAAGATTGCCTGTGAGTGAGACACACGTTTAGGCTGAAGTATATGTGCATGTGCAAAATTGTGTTAGGAACTGTGAACTATTGAAAATGACTGTCAATTTAGGTAAGGAAATTTGTATTATATAATAGGCGAATACTTCAGCTATCAATATTCGAAGTTTTGGTCGATGACCTCGAGTGAAAAGGTCAAATATATTTTTCTTTTGAAACTTAACCTCTTTTTTGTTCCAGATGAAAGTCTTCAAGATGCAGAATATATAAAGTGTAGGCACATATGCCTAATGGTCGAGGAAAATCCGAGTGAAAAACGAATTCTTTAAATTTCTTGGGGGTTCATTCTCTGGACACGTTTCACAGATGTAGGAACAAGGACGAATGGACTTGACTTGGACTAGAAATTACGAAGTAGGGTTCAGCTCAAGCACACGAACAACCAGAACGAGAGCTCACGAAAAACCGACATTCACTGTTAGGGGCCTGCTTCGGAAACTAAACTCAAATGAAGTGGGAATGATGGTGAACTCAGACGTCAGACATCCGTTTAATGCTCAAGCCGCATCTGACTAAAATATGTAACGGTAATTAATGGAGGGATGACATAGATATTTCATACGTCGTAGACTTGGCTATGGTCTCGGTGGAAATAATCCCTGACTTGCTCAACAAGCAGATAAAGGTGGCCTTAATGAAATAAGGCCCGCACATGCCGTTTATTGAAATTTAAAACAAATGACTTAAGAACTTTAGTAAGAATGATAACAGGTCACTGGTTGATTGAAAGGTATGCCAGTAGACTGGGGACACCATACAATGACTATTGCAAAAGCTGACAGGAAGTGGAAGAGGAGGTGACTGCAAACCATCTTCTATATGGATGCAAGGCTTTGCATAGGAAAAGAAAACCAACGATCGGCCACGATTTCCTTGACGATGTCGCCGAAGTTGTACTTATAGAACTTGTTAAATCAAATAACTTTATTAAGGTTACGGGATAGTTTAGATCGAACATGGGAGTGTGAGCGGATTCTAGTTCCGGTGGGCCTACTAAAGGCCTATGTGCATCCTACGATATCCACTTTACCTCCCTACCTACCTAGGGAGGAATGAGGATGACGATGGATCTCATCATCGATTGATTTGGATCCCATTTTCTTACTCTCAATTCGGTTCGAGTTCAGACTACAATTATTTTCAACCTCTGTATTTATTCTATTTGGATCCCGAATTAAGTATTCCACAAGGATGTCCCATTTAAACCTATGTCAAAGTGATGTTGAGTGAGAAGCTTCTCATTGGACTCAAGCCGATCTAATTGATTAATCCAGATGAAGCACATAAACTCCATAAACAGTAATTTTGAGCAAATTTCAATTATATAATTAAATTATATTATTTTCTTTTAACTGGAAATATAGCCTAAAGTACACTGTTCGATTAGATAAGGTACTGTAGCTGCTGATCCAATAACAGATAGTACGTGGATTCCATTTAGGCAGTTATGGACCAAAACTGGAAAGTTCAAAAGTAAATGAAGATCTCGCCGTATAACAACTACAATTAACCGAATGAAGACCGGTTTAGACACCTACAATTTGACTATGTTTAACGTAGACCTCTGTAAAATTGTTTTCTATAGTGACTATTGGAGAAGTTGCCAGGACGAAGAAGAGGAGGTGACTGCAGAACATCTTCTATGTGGATGCAAGGCTTTGCACAGTAAAAGTAAGGCAACTATCGGTCACAAATTTCTTGACGATATCTCCGAGGTAGCATTTATAAAACTTGTTGAATTGAATAACTTTATCAAGACCACAGTTTGTTCAGAGAGGACTAGGTAATGTGAGGGGATTCTAGTCCTGGTGGAGTCACAATGGGCTTTCTAAAGGCCTGAGTGCGTCCTACGACATCCACTTTATCTCCCTACCCTACCTACGGAGGAATGAGGATGACGATGGCTTTTATTTGGATCTCATCTGCTTACTCTTTTCGGTTCGAGTTAAGACTAAAATTGTTTTAAACCTCTGTATTTATTCTATTTGGATCCCAAATTAAGTATTCCACAAGAGTTGAGTGAGAAGCTCTTCATTGGACTCAAACCGATCTAATTGATTAATCCAGATGAAGCACATAACCTCCATAAAACTGGAAAGTTCAGAAGTAAATGAAGATCTCGCCTTTTTCGTATAACAACTACAATTAACCGAATGTTGGCCCATTGGGAAATGACCGGTTTAGGCACCTACAATTTGACAATGTTTAACGTAGACCTCTGTAAAATAGTTTTCTTCTGTATACGGGGTTACCAATTTCAGCAGGTATCAGGAGGCAATGTTTGATATTTTTATTCGGTTAGAGTCAACTAGTCCATCACTGACAGCAAATACAGTAACTTGAAATTGTACTATTTGGAAGAATTGGGTTTTCCTTTCCCTACCAGATTTTAACATTTAAGGGGACCTCCCCATACTCGGTTTCAAAAATCGTTTTTGAATGCAAGAATGTTTCTTTAAAATTTCAAGTAAACATTTCAAAAACTTTTGAAGATATAGCCGATAGCTGATTGAATGTAGGTAGGTTTTATACCCAACAATTTGCTTCTCAAGTCTTTAAACGCGTTTTTCTCGAAGCAGTGTTTTTACGACTGGCGCATGAGGTTATTCAAAACTTATTAATCCAATCGGTTCCAAGTTTTTATACGTTATTCTATACATATATAGGTATAGTCTGAACTAGGATAAATCAAATCGGTGAACATCTTTTTTACTTTTCAACTTGATTTGTGGCTGAAAAAAAGGCGATTATCAACAAAAAATGTTCAAATGCCTGCCATTTAGTTAATTTTTGTGCAATCGAGAATGGGGGGATCCCCTTAAAACCCTTACATTTTTATACTCTTTAGTGGAGTTCAAATCAGAATCTGTCCATCTGTCCGTCTGTGCAAACTGTAACTTGAGTAAAAATTAAGATATCTTGATGAAACCTGGCACACTTGTTTCTTGGCACCATAGGAAGGTTGCTTTCGAAGTTGAGCAAAATCGGACCACTGCCACGCCCACAAAATGGCGAAAACCGAAAACACATAAAGTGCTATAACTAAGCCATAAATAAAGCTATGGAAATAAAATTTGGTACAAAGGATCGCACTATGGAGGGGTATATGTTGATGTAATTTTTTTGGAGAAGTGAGTGGCCCCGCCCCCTACTAAGTTTGTTGTACATATCTCGTAAACTACTAAGGCTATGTCAAGGAAACTTTCTAGAGTCGTTTCTTTTCGGTACTACCTTATAAAGTCCAAAAACGAAGGGAATCGGATCATAACCACGCCCACCTCCCATACAAATGTTATGTTGAAAACTACTAAAAATGCTTTAAGTCGGTAAGGAAAACCACCAGAAACCTTAAATTTCATTATAAAGATGGTACAGAGGAGCTGCACTCCAAATGGTATACAAAAATTTTAATGGGCGTGGTTCCGCCCACTTATGGGTCAAAAACCATATCTCCGAAACTACTCGACCAATTTCAATGAAATAATATAATATCTTGAAATATGAAAGTAGGACAAATCGGATCACTCCTACTTCCCACATACCAGAACTTTGAAGCCGATCTGAATCGTTTACTTTACAATATATAAAGTAAGCACTGGTGAAGATATCGAAACAGAACTTTGCAAACATAGTGCATTTAAAGAGTGGCATCGCCCTTCTAAATTCGTCGAAATCGGTCCATAAGTTTTCAAGACACTATAAATCGGACATGAGGACCTCAACGCTTCTAGCAAATATTTTACCGAAAATATAGGTAAGTCTCTCAGATATTTTGAACAAATTCACAGGGAACATGTTTCTACTAACAATATGTCTCCGTGCCAAAATTTAATGAAATGGGGTCATAACTTCACCTAACTCGCATATACCTAATATTAGGGTTTCCAACTCTCAATAGACTTTATACCATATATATGACGAATATGTGGGTCAAATTGTCTGTTATTTTAATAAAATTAAAAAAAATACATTGCGAGAGTATAAAATGTTCGGTCACAACCGAACTTAGCCCTTCCTTACTTGTTATTATTCATAAAGGTTTTTACTTCCATATTTATGCACATACATACATATGTATGACATTAAATAGTTCTAGCGTTTCAACACAACCCAAATGTAATGGCATTCATCAGGCAAAACTACTTTCCATGCAACCTTTCTCGCTTGAAACTCCAAAATCTCTGACCTAGTGGCAACACTGTGCCAAATTCAAATTCAAAAATGCAAATTAAATTTGCTGGGAGCACGGAGAATGATGTCAACATGACGCACACAGTTGTGTGGATAACCGACGTTCTTAGCGCAGGGCACACACACTTACACTCACATAAATATATTTGTATGTATGTGTGTCTGTGTGTGGGAGCGTGTTTGTTTAGTTGAAGCGCGTAATTACCATTGCCACCGAAAAAAAAACTTCTAATTACACATGACAATGGCGCAACAAAAAGCGTTAAAGCTACGCTGTTGCATGCCACATATGCGTGCGTGTAGTGAGTGCAACTTAACTGTGCAATTGTGCTTGCATTTACGTTTTTCCGCCAAACGCCAAACCGCCAACACGTAACTGTAAATGCAAATAGTAGTACGCAAAGCAGCAAAGTTGAAATGCCAAAAAGTCAGGCGAGTGCGCTTAACTTCCTGTGTTGATGTGTGTTTCGTTGGTGTATGTGTGTGTGTGTATTTGTGGTTATGTTTGGCCAATGTGTTTTAATGAAGGCATTAAACATTAACATTACCTCCGACCGATTTGCTTTGCATATGAAATTAACATTTGGCTTCCAGCGCGTTGCTGAATTATTGCCATTTTCCCCAAATAATTTCAGGTATTTACACGTGCATATGTGTGGATGTGTGTGGGTATGTAGGTAGTCAGTAACAGCTGTTGTCTATGGGTTTTACGATTTTGATGATTTTTGTTTATGCACTTTATTTTAGTGGGTCGCTCTTGCTTCGGAACAATTATTCTCAAATTGTGAATTTTGAAAATGCATTTTATTTCAACTCCTATTTCCTGTAAGCTCCATATTTTTTTGGTGAGATTTTTTGGTCATCTTAAAAAATATATTTTTGCAAAGTAAAAGCTTTCAAGACATTGATTCCCTCTTAGAACTCTGAACCCTTATCAACAACCCTCACTTTTAGAACTTCAAATAAGAAGGAACCGATATGTGTCTCTACCTCTAGATTATGCATACGAGGTTCATCCCTCCTAATGGTAACTGAAATTAAGTTGCAAAATAATAGTCCAATGTCTGGCCAGATTGAACTTATATATACACATATATATATTAATTATCTTGATAAACATTGAGTCAGCTTTGACTTTTGTTTAACCTCTGACCTACATATGTATACCAAGCGGAGTACTGATCAGGTAAACGGAACGAAACTAACGGATAATCGTTTTTCACTTTTGAAAGATGCTTCGGAAACTAAACTCCAATGAGAGTTGTTGTGAATGCTGGAGATCTTAGACGTCCACTTCATATTCAAACCGTCTTCCAAAGAAACACTCAACGGTACTAACGGAGGGATGAAGCAAGGCGGTAGGTTGAGTTTGTATATCATTTCCTTACTCTCGCATCGTAAGACCTTTTTAAACGGAACTCGTTTTCTTGACGATTACTAAACAAGCCCGCAATTTATGCCAGATGAGGGTTGAACATTGTTGTTGCATTTAACGAAATTGTGCTTAATCGATTAACATTTCATCTCGTTAGCTACCTCATAGCCTATAACTAATGTTTAATACATTTCACCCTATTTGGTTAATAGGAAAATACTTCAGCCTAGTTCGGGAAAATTGACCCTTATAACAATGACTTCTCTATCAAACTATTTTTTAAACGTATACTTTATCCAGATCCTTTCAATCCCTTAAATGATTAACAGATCCTTTAAATCTAGGTTCAAACCATTATGAGTTTCCTTAAGTGTATTGTTAAACAGACTTTACGAGTCCATCCCTGGTAATATCAGAGGTAGGATGTGATTTCAAAAATTCAAGAAGCTAAGGCTCCTTATTATTACGTGGAAGGGAAAGGTTTTGTCCGAGTTACATCTTTATTACATAAGTAAAATGAGAGAGCCAACGTTCAAGAATTTTATATTTTACATTTCTTGCAAGGGAAAGGCTTTTTAATGGCTATCACACATTTCTCACTTTCGTACAAATACTGGTATTGAAGTGCATAAAAATCCTAATAAAATAGCCTATATTAATTATATAATATTAATATGGATTCGTGAACTTGAGGCCTTAGAGAGTTCCGAGCTGGCTACACACCATCAGAGAAATGTCAAAAAATGGGAATCTGAGCGACTGAACATTGCTAGTTCTGTGATTTTGTACCGGAGACAGGAGAGCATATATTTATTGATTGCGTTCTGGCACTGGATCTGGATAGGCTTGGACCTTGGTAGGCCGTGGTTAACGAGCAACCTGCGTGTCTGCCACGTCCTTTTGGCTTACTTTGGATCGTAGTAGTTCCACTTAACTACTTGCTCTTAGCATAGTACAGTTCTCCACAATAGTGGGAGTCCCTGCTAGACACTGGCTTACATGCCGTGAGGCTAAGCATCACATGGGAAGCAAGTTACCGGTGTGTTGCATGAAGGAAGACAAGATTGAAACATCCCGACGCCATCACCTTCACTGTATATCTTTTGCCAAACTGAGATTGAAACAGCTCGGTAGCACTAGTTTCGGCAAACCAGATGAATTGGTCTTAATAAATATTAACTGCTTGGACATATTCGTAAATGGTTCTTTGTGGACTCTTGAAGGAGTGTGGTATCTATAGTTCAACTTCCATAACTTGAACTTCTATAACTCGAAGTTTTCCATAACTCGAACTCTCGAAGTTTTTTTTGTGGATTATGGTGATTCGAGTTTGGGAACTGTATATTCAGGAGATTGCGGCATCACGCAGGTCTGGCAGCTAAAATCGCCCAAGTGAGATCAATTGGATTAGCACTTTTACTTAACCTCATCTAACAAGAAAAAGGAGTCAAGCTATCGAAACAACGATTCTTAGAAGAGAGCAGGCCATATCTATCTGTTCACACATGCTGTTAAAATATCTTAACACTATAGGGTTATTTTTAAACGTTTAACAACCTTCTAATTTGTATATCTATGCAAACTACGAGCGTGACGAAAATTTGTTGCGTAACATAATTTCGTTGCAGTCAAAAAATTTGTTGAACGTACTTAAAGAAGTTCAAAATTGTTCAAAAAAATATAAAAAAGAATAAAAAATCATACACTTTCTGAACAGTCATCACCCAAAGAATCCAATTTCACAATTAATGTTTATTTATGTATGGATATGTATACTTAATTTCTGGTCAGTCAACTGTATCACACATATGTATGTGTGTTCAAGCACTCATACATTCAATCTTCTTCTTCTTCTTAACTGGCGTAGAAACCGCTTACGCGGTTATAGCCGAGTCCACAACAGTGCGCCACGCATCTCTCCTTTTGGCGGTTTGGCGCCAATTGGTAATACCAAGTGAAGACAGGTCCTTCTCCACCTGGTCCTTCCACCGGAGTGGAGGTCTCCCTCTTCCTCGGCTTCCACCAGCGGGTACTGCATCGAAAACTTTCAGAGCTGGGGCACTTTCATCCATTCGAACAACATGACCCAGCCAGCGTAGCCGCTGTCTTTTTATTCGCTGGACTATGTCTATGTCGTCGAACAACACATACAGCTCATCATTCCATCTTCTGCGGTATTCGCCGTTGCCAATGTTTAAGGGACCGTAAATCTTCCGCAAAACCTTTCTCTCGAAAACTCCTAGTGCCGTCTCATCGGATGTTGACACCGTCCACGCTTCTGCACCATAAAGTAGGACGGGAATGATGAGGGACTTGTAGAGTTTAGTTTTTGTTCGTCGAGAGAGGACTTTACTTTTCAATTGCCTACTCAGTCCATAGTAGCACCTGTTGGCAAGAGTGATTCTGCGTTGGATTTCAAGGCTGACATTATTATCGGTGTTAATGTTGGTTCCTAGGTATACGAAATTATCTACAACTTCAAAGTTATGACTGTCAACAGTGACGTGGGAGCCAAGACGCGAATGCGCTGACTGTTTGTTTGATGACAGGAGATATTTCGTCTTGTCCTCGTTCACCACCAGACCCATTCGCTTCGCTTCCTTATCCAGGCGGGAAAAAGCAGAACTAACGGCGCGGGTGTTGTTTCCGATGATATCAATATCATCGGCGTACGCCAGGAGCTGTACACTCTTGTAGAAGATTGTACCTTCTCTATTTAGCTCTGCAGCTCTTATAATTTTCTCCAGCATCAAGTTAAAGAAGTCGCACGATAGCGAGTCACCTTGTCTGAAACCTCGTTTGGTATCGAACGGCTCGGAGAGGTCCTTCCCGATCCTGACGGAGCTTTTGGTGTTGCTCAACGTCAACTTACACAGCCGTATTAGTTTTGCGGGGATACCAAATTCAGACATCGCGGCATAAAGGCAGCTCCTTTTCGTGCTGTCGAAAGCAGCTTTAAAGTCGACAAATAGATGGTGTGTGTCGATCCTTTTTTCACGGGTCTTCTCCAAGATTTGGCGCATGGTGAATATCTGGTCAGTTGTTGATTTTCCAGGTCTAAAGCCACACTGATAAGGTCCAATCAGTTTGTTGACGGTGGGCTTTAGTCTTTCACACAGTACGCTCGATAGAACCTTATAAGCGATGTTAAGGAGGCTTATCCCACGATAATTGGCGCAGATTGTGGGGTCTCCCTTTTTGTGGATTGGGCAGAGTACACTGAGATTCCAATCGTCGGGCATGCTTTCTTCCGACCATATTTCGCAAAGAAGCTGATGCATGCACCTTATCAGCTCTTCGCCGCCGTATTTGAATAGCTCGGCCGGCAATCCATCGGCCCCCGCCGCCTTGTTGTTCTTCAAGCGGGTAATTGCTATTCTAATTTCTTCACGGTCGGGCAATGGAACATCTGTTCCATCGTCGTCGATTGGGGAATCGGGTTCGCCATCTCCTGGTGTTGTACTTTCACTGCCATTCAGCAGGCTGGAGAAGTGTTCCCTCCACAAACACAGTATACTCTGGTCATCAACCACTAGATCACCGCTGGGGGTCCTACAGGAGTGTGCTCCGGTCTTGAAACCTTCAGTTAGTCGCCGGATCTTTTCGTAAAATTTACGAGCATTACCCCTGTCGGCCAGCTTGTCAAGCTCTTCATACTCACGCATTTCTGCCTCTTTCTTTCTTTTTCTGCAAATGCGTCTCGCTTCCCTCTTCAGCTCTCGGTATCTTTCCCATCCCGCTCGTGTTGCGGTCGATCGCAACATTGCGAGGTAGGCAGTCTGTTTTCTCTCCACTGCGAGACGACAATCCTCATCATACCAGCTGTTTTTTTGGCTTTTCCGAAAGCCAATGGTTTCGGTTACAGCTGTACGTAAGGAGTTTGATATGCCGTCCCACAGCTCCCTTATACCGAGATGCTGATGAGTGCTCTCAGAGAGCAGGAGTGCAAGTCGAGTAGAAAATCGTTCGGCTGTCGGTTGTGATTGCAGCTTCTCGATGTCGAACCTTCCTTGTGTTTGTTGACGTGTGCGCTTTTCTACACAGAGGCGGGTGCGTATCTTAGCTGCTACAAGATAGTGGTCCGAGTCGATGTTGGGACCACGAAGCGTACGCACATCAAAAACACTGGAGACATGTCGTCCATCTATCACAACATGATCGATCTGGTTGCGAGTGATTCGATCCGGGGACAGCCAAGTAGCTTGATGGATTTTCTTATGCTGGAATCTAGTGCTACAGATGACCATATTTCGGGCCCCGGCGAAGTCGATCAGCCTCAGACCGTTTGGTGATGTTTCGTCATGGAGGCTGAATTTTCCGACTGTTGTGCCAAAGACACCTTCTTTACCCACCCTAGCGTTGAAATCGCCAAGCACGATTTTGACATCGTGGCGGGGGCAGCGCTCATAGGTACGTTCTAGGCGCTCATAGAAGGTATCTTTGGTCACATCGTCCTTCTCTTCCGTCGGGGCGTGGGCGCAAATCAGCGATATGTTGAAGAACCTCGCTTTGATGCGGATTGTGGCGAGACGTTCATCCACCGGAGTGAATGCCAGGACTCGACGACGGAGTCTCTCTCCCACCACGAATCCCACACCGAATTTGCGCTCCTTTATATGGCCGCTGTAGTAGATGTCACAAGGACCCACCTTCTTCCGTCCTTGTCCCGTCCATCGCATTTCTTGGATTGCGGTGATGTCAGCCTTTACTCTTACGAGGACATCAACCAGCTGGGCAGAGGCACCTTCCCAATTAAGGGTCCGGACATTCCAGGTGCATGCCCTTAAATCATAGTCCTTTATACGTTTGCCGTGGTCGTCATCAAAAGGGGGGTTTCTCATCCGAGGCCTGTGTTTCTTATTCACTGGTTATTCGTTTTTATGTGGTGGGTCCCAAGCCCTACGCACAACCGCATAAGCGGGATTCGCCTTCTCACTTTAGCTCGCTTCCAAACGGATGTCTGTTGGCTACCCAGAGGATACTTGGTCTAAGACCGGAAGTTGTGAGCTGCTTGAGCCACATGTAAAAGAATCGTTCCTGGCCACTCCCAAGTGAATGGCAGTCAGAAACTTTCCTCACTTACGTGAACTTCTACATATGACTCCATCCTCCACTCCGAGTAAATTACGCGTGTATAAGAGCATTATGTACTATTTCACTTTACTTCTGGCTGAAATGTCATTCAATTAACTGAAAAATTTCAAAGCGATTTTATATATCTGTGTATGTGACTATGAAGGAGAGTAAGGATAAAGTACAAACTCAATAAAAATACGGTTCAAATCAAAGGAATCTCTTTCAACCTTCATATTAAATATGTATACAAGTCTGTCTGTATGTATGTAAGTCTATAGGTATGTCTGTATGTCCGTATGTATACCTTGCTTTGTTAATAATCTCTCCCAAACAATTTCGATATTATCTTGTAAAGGTAATTTAATTAACCGTAACGGAAAATATGTAAGCACCGAAAATGCTTATATAATACAAAATGTAGCGTTATGAGGCTGCCAACCAATCTGTGTTGTATCTATATGTATGTGTGTATGTATGGGTGAGTTTAGTTGAAAGCATAAAGCTGTTGCACAACTATGACATTATTGCATCTATTATGATGTCACTAAAAGCCACACACACACCGCCATTTGATAAGCTTTAGAAATTTCGCCAGCGAAATGACAAAACACACGAAATTCATGGCAACAAAAGCGTTTCAACAACGGCAGCGACGCCATTAACAAAGCCCATTGTCGTTTGGCAACAGCAGCAGCAACGGCAGTGGCTACATGCAGCATAATAGATGAATGAGCGAAACGTCGCGAACAATGCTAAGCATTTGAGTCACCTTGTAGTGAGTTACTTAGTTCTTTTTGAGCGCATATAATCCATACCTAATGACCACAAGCCACAATTTCACAATTTCCTACTTCGGATCACACATTTGGCGGATATTCAAGCAACGGCGAGAGGCACGTGCATACATCAGCGACCACGCAGATACATAGGAAAGCATCTATATACATATGTATATATATGTACTGTCCTCATCATGGTCCAGCGATTTTGTATCGTTTAAGCTGAGCTCTTTTCAATTGCGCCAGTTTGTAAAGCGAAAGTGCTTCTACACACACACTCACTCATACACCGAGTGACTTTCTATTCATGCTTTATAGCGGCATTAAGGTGAATATATATGTATTTTCCTAGGCGGAAGGTAATACTTGAGAGCCGGAATTTGCGCCATTTCAGCCGTTGACAATGACCTGAATTGTTGGCATTTTAGCGCATCGGTCCGTTGGCTGGCATACAATAGCCAACGAAATGTGTTTAAAGTGAGAGTGCCTTGGGCTTATCTACATCTGAAGAAAGTGAGGCGATTTCTTTTTATTTGGAAGTGCTAAGAATTTGGGTGTACTAAATGACTTTGATATATAATGTTATAATCATTGGCATAAGAATATGTGTTTCTTTTTTGGAACTCATCTATTTTAGCTCTTTATCAATCACATTTTCGCTTTCTACTTCATCAATTTTTCTTGATTTGAGTACCAATAGGATTTTTATATTTATAATGAGTTTCTATTCATTATTCCCAATCTCAATCTCTATATCCCTAACTCTATCTCAATCTCAATCTCAATCTCAATCTCAATCTCTATCTCAATATCTATCTCCATCTCCTTCTCAATTTCAATGTCTATCTCTATCTCTATTTCAATCTCAATCTCTATCCCTAACTCTATCTCAATCTCTATCTCAATATCCATCTCCATCTCCATCTCCATCTCCATCTCCATCTCCATCTCCATCTCCATCTCCATCTCCATCTCCATCTCCATCTCCATCTCCATCTCCATCTCCATCTCCATCTCCATCTCCATCTCCATCTCCATCTCCATCTCCATCTCCATCTCCATCTCCATCTCCATCTCCATCTCCATCTCCATCTCTATCTCAATCTCAATATCAATCTCAATCTCAATCTCAATTTTAATCTCTATTTCTAACTCTATCTCTTTATCTCAATCTCTATCTCTCTCCCTATCTCTATCTCTATCTCTATCTCTATCTCTATCTCTGTCTATATCTCTATCTCTATCTCTCTCCCTATCTCTATCTCTATCTCTATCTCTATCTCTATCTCTATCTCTATCTCTATCTCTATCTCTATCTCTATCTCTATCTCTATCTCTATCTCTATCTCTATCTCTATCTCTATCTCTATCTCTATCTCTATCTCTATCTCTATCTCTATCTCTATCTCTATCTCTATCTCTATCTCTATCTCTATCTCTATCTCCATCTCTATCTCTATCTCTATCTCTATCTCTATCTCTATCTCTATCTCTATCTCTATCTCTATCTCTATCTCTATCTCTATCTCTATCTCTATCTCTATCTCTATCTCTATCTCTATCTCTATCTCTATCTCTATCTCTATCTCTATCTCTATCTCTATCTCTATCTCTATCTCTATCTCTATCTCTATCTCTATCTCTATCTCTATCTCTATCTCTATCTCTATCTCTATCTCTATCTCTATCTCTATCTCTATCTCTATCTCTATCTCTATCTCTATCTCTATCTCTATCTCTATCTCTATCTCTATCTCTATCTCTATCTCTATCTCTATCTCTATCTCTATCTCTATCTCTATCTCTATCTCTATCTCTATCTCTATCTCTATCTCTATCTCTATCTCTATCTCTATCTCTATCTCTATCTCTATCTCTATCTCTATCTCTATCTCTATCTCTATCTCTATATCTATATCTATATCTATATCTATATCTATAGCTATATCTATATCTATATCTATATCTATATCTATATCTATATCTATATCTATATCTATCTCTATATCTATCTCTATCTCTATCTCAAACTGAATCTAAATCTCAATCTCTATCCCAATCCCTATCCCAAGCCCACCTTCGCAAGTTTCTCTTGAGGCGAATTTTGCATAAGTAAAATCATTCGCCATAGACAGAAGGTACTATAATTCCATAGTTCAAGATCCTGTCTATAAGTTGGATGCATAAGATCCTTCCAACCAAGCTGTCGAATCTTCAAGCGAGCCACTATTGATGTGTGTGATATGGCGTTGTCCCAATGGAACACAATTTCTTTCCTATTGGTCCAAGCTGACCGATTCTGTGTCTTTAGACGGTTCTAATGTTGATAGCACAGGAATTAAGAGTTGGATCCTAGGAGAGTAGATGTTTTCCTGAAAATCCTGGCTTGGACATAACTTGTGTCGGCTAACCGCGATTTGACCAAATACGAAATCTTCGCTTGACATTGCCGAAAGTGACCATTCATATTTAAAAAAAAATATAACATTTATAACATTTCATGTTCACAATCCATGTTTATGAAATATTTTCCACCGACATTTATTAAACAGTTATTTCATTTCAAAAACTTTTTTTAAATTCAGTCCTCCATATTTGTCACTTTCTCTTTCGCAAATTTAATTTGCGTTTTTCAGACTGAATTGCCATTTGCGACTAAAACACATTTCTGAAATGCGTGCCTAACGGTCGCTCCCAATAAATGCCAAACATTTCTGTTCAATCAATAAAAAAGGTCAAGTTGAACCCAAATAAACATGTCAATCACCAGAGGAATTGAGAATCGTTTAATAAAAAACGAACTGTCAGTTACTGCCCAAAATGAAGCCATCACACAAGGCCCCACTTTAAACACATCAATCCGGGTGAGAAGGGTAATATTTGCTGAAGGTGAATTACCACTGATTGAGTGTTAGAAAAAAACTATTGAACTGGAAGCGAGACAAAAAAAACAGCAAATATTTTAAAATAATAGCAAAAAAATTAACGCACTTAAATGGTGAGTTATAGATGAGCTCACAAATAACGGGATACGTTTGTGAGTAATATGGCAAAAAAAAAAAAAATTTTATAAATGGCGCAGGCTCAAGCCACGGCGAGCTTACAGGACGCATTAAAGCTGATGGAATTTATAAACGAGCAATCTTAATTGAAGTGGAATAATAAATTATGTATAATATGTCCAGGTTAAATGAAAGTGGGCCAATGGATTTCCAGATAAATACTTAGTCTATAAAGAGAGAAGAAAATGTCTAGTAACCCCATTTTTTGGCGTAGAAAAAAGTAGAAAAGTCTTAAGGTATGAATTCTCTATTAAGTAGTGTAAAGACGTACAAGACTTTACACTTCGGACCTACCTAGACTTCCATCTTCGAAGAAATCACTAGCTATAGATCGTCTCTCCATCCATCTTCATTTTCGGAATACAAAAAAGCTCTGGACTTATATGGATACTACGAGTATAACTTTTTTAAGAATTTTTTTTCGATGAGATTTCAACATATAATTTTACAGTTAGAAAGCTCATAAAGATCCTTAGAGAGCTTATTTGTATCGACTAGCGCTAGTGCTGGAAAATATATACGATGATAGCATCTTCGATGTCAATATCGAAAACAATGTTTCAGAAATACTTGGAAAAAGCTTCTCAATGGAGCTTTCAACCTTCAAACGGAGCTTAAATGTTCTTAACTGGTCTATTTGACTTTCCATAAAGCCCGTAGACTAAATCACTAGCTATAGATCTTCTCTCCATCCATTTCCAGAATATTGTTAAAGAGTTAAAAAAGCTCACAGAGACCCTCTGAGCTTAACTTTAAATCGGCTAGCTCTAGCGGTGGATAGTACGACGAAGATAGCATATGCGAACGATGTCTTTATCAAAACCCACGATTCAGAAACACTTCAAGCATTGGAAAAAGCTTCGAAAATGAGCTTTCATCATTAAACCGAAACTTTCGAAAAGTTTAATAATTATTTTTAGACTATTTGACTTTCAACAAAGCTCATAGACTAAAAATAACTGTATTGTAATGCAAATGCAGTGTATTTAAATAATAGATGACCATTTTTCCATTACTAACTCATTTAAAATTTCGCATGCTAGACATTAACAGGCTGTCATTGTAGCAGATTTCTGGCAATTAGTTTCAATTTCAAAAGATTAATCTCGCTTTTAGTCGTCGTTGGCGCGACTGCCAGCCAACCAATTTCGTTTATGTTTGTTCTTTATTTCTTCATTAAATCTACTAAGTTGGCATATGGATTGCTGTCAGCCGTTGTATATACTTTTAGCTAGATAACCAAATATATACTATATACTTCATTGTGTATATGCCCAGCTTTAGAATTTTTCCATTCAGTGCGCCATTTCTGCGCATTTCCTGTGCGATAATTAAAATGCCGTTTGAAGGAACATCCGTCCTTCGTTCTTTATCGCAACAAGCAGCCATTGCATTCATTGGTCCAGTCGAGCAGCCAAGTTGAGCGACCATCAATTAAGTGGTCGTCTGTCATGTTTGCTATTGCGTCAATTTGATGGTGGACAAATGGCTTTATTTAGCTGATGGCGGCGAAGCGCCAAATGCGTTTTATTTAAATTTTTTTTTGGCGAGGAAATGGTTTTTTTTGGCTAATATTTCTATTGTTTGTTGAAATAAATTCAATTTGTTTAAAGCTTGAGTGGAATATTTTGAGTGTTGAATGACTTCTAAAAGTCCACTAATTTAGTATCTAATGAATTTATGATTTCTCTCTTTAATATAGCTTTTTCCATGCTACAATATTCAAATAATCGGATTCATCAAACAAATTCTTGGTTATTGCCCTCAGAAATTATTTTTACTGGTGTTCCATAAGTTCATATCTACAATCTGCTTTAATTAAGTCAAATCAAGGTACTTTACTTAAAACTGATCAAAGCTTGCTGTAGATTGTTTTGCTCAACAAACTTTCCGAATTTCATGGATATAGGTGAAGATAAATAACTTATCTAGTGATATTAATATAACGGGAGATACCATTAAGCGGATAATATAAGACGTGCTTTATCCGAAGAAATTCTAAATAAAAGATTTTAATGGCTACAGTCTTATAGTGCTGTGATATGTTCGGAACAGATTTTTTCCGAAAACTATTGTAGATCAAAACTTCAAGCTTATGTAATCTAGTTTAGGAAGGATGTCTGAAATCTCCCCAATAATGTGGTCACACAGGGTTTCTGGATGGCCATAAAGTTTTTTTGGATACCTCTCGTATACACAATTGACTGTGATACCTCATTAGATAGGGTTAGGGAAATATAAATTTCGTTCTGTTATATTATTCATGGAATTCTATGAGTAGTTGGAGGTGCGAGTAAAAGTGGATCTGTTTGCTTTGAAAATGCTTTGAAGCCCATTGTGAATCCACCGGGACTAAAGCGCCTTACACTACAATGTCCTCTTTGAACCACTCTGTGGCTTTTGTAAAGTTGAGCAGCTCAACAAGTTTAACGTGCGCAACTTCCGAGATGTTGTCTAGAAAACCATGTCCGACTGTTATGAGTCTTTTCCTGTACAATGCTTTGCATTCACATGTCAATTTTGTCATTTAGTGGATAGTTCTTACGGAGAAAGAAATTAAAAAAAGTCCTGAAAAAGTCTAAAATCCAGACTTTTCTAATCTCCCATACAAACAATTTGTAATCCATAGATATAAAAACGAATTGCTCTGTTCGTGAGTCTCGCAAAAAGTCGAGAACGGCCAAACCGACCTTGGCGGGCTAATTTTAGTCATGAAATATTCGTGGAAGTCCAGGAAAAGATTAGAAAGTAAGTATATATGGAAAAATTGCGAGGAAGATAATACTAAGAGAATTTTATTCGAGTTGAAAAGAAAAATATAAAAAAAGAATACAAAAAATAATAATAATATTTTGAAGGTTGCAATTGTTGCTTTGTTAAACTATTTTTGTCATTATGCAATTGTATAAGATTGTGTCGATAGCCCAAAACAATTTGTAACAAATGATGGAATTTTTTTTAAGATAATACACAATCTGACCTATACATATATTCGGCCTAAAGTCCAATAGAAAATCATCATATATAGTATATGAGGGCTGATATAATTCCTGAACCAATTTCACTCATTTTCACCACCAAGGCTAACGGGCAAACAAGCGGCAAATTGTGCATGAAAATTACTCCTAAATTGCAAATCAACGATACAGCAGTCTGCAAAATCGATAAAAATAGCGCTATAGCGAAGATTTTCCTGATATCCAAGAAATCGCTGGAGGCACTGCACAGGACTTTAAAAGACTTACGCGACAACCAAAACGTGTTTAGTGGAGCCATAATTCTGTTGGCAGGTGATTTACGACAGACTCTTCCAATTATTCCTGAATCAACTGTTGCTGACGAACTAATCGCATGCCTAAAATCATCCAATTTGTAGCGACACAATCAAGAATCTTTTTCCTGACATGAAACCACATGTTGTCATCATGCTGCGTAAAAGAAATCAACCTCGACTGGTGCAATAGAACAAGACTGGCTGTGAAGAAGGTAATCAATATCGTCATCGAAGCCAAGTTTGAGCATACTTCAAAATATTTTTTCTCTGTATTGAAAAATTTACTAATTTAAATAAAATTCAATACTTGGATATACTGAATAAATTAAGTTGCATATCAATACTTTTCAAATCAATAACAAAACCTTGATTAGCTTTTTGATTGATTTCAACAAACCACATTTGAACTATCTTGTTAAAAAAATTCTGAACTCGAATTGAATTAAATTTGAATAATATATGTATATGTACATATTTCTTCAAAAGAGAAGTTATCATCATTTCATCATCTATTGTGATTTACAATATTTGATAAATTAAATTCATGTTTAATAAAGGCATATTGTCAACCAAGAAAAAGTAAATATTTTGTGCAAATACACCAGTGTTTATTAATAAAAGCAGCTATACAACCAAAGAAATCGACAAATGGCTTTCCATTGCCTGGGGGCTCAATTAAATCTTAATTAAATTTGCAATGCTAACTAGAAAACCAATTTATATTGCCTGGACAAGATTTACAAGCATATAGTACAGTACAGAGACACACAGTGGTGTGTTTATGTACCCAGGTATTAACCACAAAATGTCAGCACTTCATGAGCTTCGAAAAATCAATTTGTGGTTTCTAACGGTTGTAGAGCTGAAAATCCAAAGCCTCTACTGTGGCCAGACAACAATGCAAAGCAATGAGGAAGCTCCTGTTGATGCTGTTGCTACAGTGTTGCATTGATGCACTTAAAAATGCAACTGCCATGGCGACAGTGATTTCAGTGTACGCTTGACATTTCATATTACAAATCGCTTTTGTGTTAATAACTGTTTGCTTGGCAATACGTAAATAAATAAATTATTTGGTAAAATATAGTAAACACAACAAATCACTCATTCCGGCATGGTTGATTGCTATGGCTTTTGAAGTGTGTTTGTTGCAGTGAGTAGTGTAATAATAGCAGCTGTGAGACACCGGTGCGTATACGCAATGTAATGAAAATTTCATATTTCTTGTTGTCGTGCATTTGCAAGTACAGTTGAGGACACTAAAATGGATGCACTAATTAAAAATTTGATGTTATTTAAATTTTAGGAGAATTTGAAGATAACATATTTTATTTTTGTTCAGATGTGGACAACATAATTTTATTTGATGATTCTTTGAAAATTTTAATTTTAATCAAAATTAAAAATAATTTTATCAAAATTATTAATAAATGGCAACCCAATTTATTTTTCTACTTTTCAGTATTACGAAATTCTTTGGTATGCCTTGATGATTATTAAAAGAAAAATTAATTCACAGCCACGCAATTAAATTAAGTCAAATATAAAGGCTCCAACTAATTTCGCTGTCGTTACCAACCTCTATAATATACACAAAGGGTGATCCATTTCGGGGTTCCCTACTTTTTTAAAGAAAAAAAAAATACAAAAAAATTAAAAATTATTGGGAAATATTTATTTTCATTCGAAAGAACGTTCTTGGCATCCATTTATCAGAAGATTATCTCTTTAAAATTTTGGCCACGGCTACATCTCAGATGGTCCATCCAGTGAGTCCATATTTCGATGACGCGTTCGAGTATTTCGACTGGTAACTAGCGAATGACATGTGTGATGTTTTGCTCCAAGACCAAGGAAAAAGTTTAAGGGTGAGATACCACAATCGACAGGCCCAAAACGTGAGATTATCTGCTCACCGAAGTATTCTCTGAATAAATTCATTGATTGATGCGATGTGTGGGAAGTGACGCCGTCTTGTTGAAAGCAAATATCGCCGAGATCACGTGCTTCAATTTCGGGCATCAAATAGTCGGTTATCATGCCACGATAACTGACGCCAAAGATGGTAACGTTCTTACCGCACCAAACCGTTGCTTTTTTCTGGATGAGATGACAGCTCTTGAATCCCTTTAGGTTGCTCTTGATCCCAAATGTGGAAAATTTGCTTGTTTACATATCCAATAAGCCAGAAATGGGACTGATCGCTGAACATTATTTGGCTTGAAAACGTCGGATCTTCCTGGAACTTTTCAAGAGCCCAAAGAGCGAAGCGATGTCGCTTGGGAGGGTCGAGCGACTTCAGTTCTTGCACAAGCTGTATTTTGTACGCTCTCAATATGCTAAAATGCCGCAATTAATTTCATACGTGAGTCCGAGTTGCTGCGACCGGCACCGAATCGACTCTCCACGGTCTTCGTGTCTCAGCTACGGCTGCTATATTTTCTTCACTGCGTGATGGATTCTGGTCTATTCGTTCGCATATTATCCAATAATGAATGCTGGTTTTCAAGATAGATGATGGTGTTGCGATTAGCACACTCAGTAGGCCGATTAAGTTGAGCGAGGCGCGCGAAACACATTCTTTACAGAACGTAAATTTTCGTAATAAAGTTGAACAATTTGTTAACGTTGTGTAGGCGTATACCTTTCTATAATGGAATGCCAAACTAAACTGTACGAAACTGACATGACTGCTTAACATGACTCACGCATGATTCCTCAAAAAAAGGCTATTGAAAAATGTACCACTACTTGGATCACCCGCTATAAGGATAGATTTGATTCCTAGATATAGAATCGGTCCATTCAATTCTAAAGTAGATATCTTAGGTTATCTAGGGACTAAATAGTCGTCCGATTTTATAATATAAATATTTACAGTTATTATTTCTTTCATTCTCGCGGATATATATAGTTGGGTCTTGAGCGAATTTGTTCTTTTCTTAATTTAAAAAAATTTTCTTTAAAATTAACCTTAATTTTTAGTAAACAATACTAATTTTTGTAATTAGTTTATATTGGGCTACATATTTGTATGCCCACAGAATAATATTTAAAAAATTTTAATTTTATTCTGAAGTATACCAGTTTTTGGTACCTATTCCAATGCCCTCAGGTGTATAATTGTAATAATGAAGAAATATTGCAATATACTTTTTAGTAAATAATACTTCATTCAGTTAGTTTTTATTAAAAAAATATTTTTTCTTTGTATCAAAGATTTTTATACTCATTTATATGCCCGCTGCTGTAGAATTGTTATCATAATTAAAAAAAATGTATTTATTTTTCAATAAAATAAAATATTATAATTTTAATTATAAAGAAAATATTATTTTAGAACTTTTGGTACCCATTTTACTGTCCACTGCTGTACAATTTTAATTATAAATAAATTATTAATTTTTTTAAATAAAATAATATTTCATGTTGTTAGTTTTACTTGAAAACAAAAATTAAATTTTCTGCAGATCAAAGATTTCTTGTACCTATTTCAATGACCGCTGCTGTCAATATTATTAAAAAACGTATTTTTTTTTTTGTGAAATAATATTTAAGTTAAAAAAATATATTTTTCTTCATGTAAAATATTTTTGGTACCCATTTCAATGACCACTGCTGTAGCATTGTAGTTATAAATAAAATTGGAATATTTTTTTTTATAAAATAATTGATAATAATTCAGACTTAAATTTAACATATGAAAGATTTTGATACCCATTTCTATGCCCGTTGCTGTAGAATTGCAATCAACACTGAATATTTCTATATATTTACAGTTAAATCTGTATATTCCTGCAACTACAGGTAAATGCCCACTTCAGTGCCCCACTTTGTTGATTTGATACGCATTTGGTCTGTTGTGGCTTATAAGTGAATTTAGTATTTAAGCTGCACTCCACACACACACACACCACCTGCCAACTGCCAACGGTCACACCACAAATTTAGCAAACTTTGCCAACTGCTGCACACACATACACACAAATAAAGCTAAGCCTTTCTATGTGACTTAGGTAAATAATGCAGGCAGGTGCTCTCTCTCACCTCTGCGGTGCGAGCGGCGCAGAAGCGGTACTATGGATGATGGCTGGCTAATGTCATTGTCTCCGCTTCCATTTCGGTTGCTGTCTCCTGTCTCCTGGCTCTATGTCCGGCTCAAGCTTACAGCTTGCAGTTTCCTGTTGCATTGTGCCAACGAATTGGTCGACAAGTCAAGCCGCATGAATGCATACACATGTACCGTTACGAACTGAAATTGTAATTTACAGAGAGCAGGTGATGCGCTCTAGAGCCAATTGATGCGTTGCTAAAGTGTGTGCAAGTAGTTGCTTACATATGTAGAGACACTAGACTCGAATTACTATCAACGGTTGCACACCGATACGAAAATACTCGTTTGTGCGCCTAAGTGTATGCAAATAACCTGTACAAGTGGTTGTCTGTGTGTGTGTGTGTGTGTTTGCGTGTCATCAAAGTTTGTTTTGAATTGCAGCTTTTGTGCTTTTCAAAATGAAAATCGTAAAATTTTCGGTTAGTTGCTAGTAGTAGTAGATTCAATGAATTTTTAAAACAGGTCGATATGTGTGCGAGCAATAAGTGCATTGTTTGCTTGTGGCAGCATGACTTATTGCAGCTACTATCGAGATTTCTATTTCGTAGCGTTTGGTAACTTGTGGTTTAATTGGTGCAATCGTAGCAGCGGATATTGGAGTTTCCGAGTCATGTGTCTGTGTGTATCTGTGTATGAGTTGTCTCAATTTGCCATGAATTTTTAATAAACATACACAGACATTAGCAACCATTTATGGGTAAAATAAAGTTAAATAGTGCCACAAAAAGCAATTTACTAAACGGTTTCACATACAAAACCAATATAGTTAGTGTGAATAATAAAAATTATCAAAAAATTTGAGATTAAATTAGGCAAAAAAAAACTTACCATACAAGCGCTTGCGGAAAATTTGCATTTATTTCCGGTTGAAGCACTGAAAAAATAAAGAAGGATTTTTATTAATTTGCTCTTGGAATATTATTATGTTACAATATTAAAAATAAATTTTAAAATAAAATAAGAAAAAACGTTAACTTCCATACCAAGCCATTGATTCCGATCGTTCAGTTTGTATGGCAGCTATATGCTATAGTGAATCGATCTGAACAATTTTTTCGGAGATTAAATTATTTCTATGAGCAATAACGCACACCAAATTTCGTGAATATATGTACTAAAATGCAAAAGTTTTCCATACAAGCCCTTGATTCGGATCGTACAGTTTGTATGGCAGCTATATGCTATAGTAAACCGATCTGAACAATTTTTTCGGAGATTAAATTATTTCTATGAGCAATAACTCACACCAAATTTCGTGAAGATATGTAGTAAAATGCGAAAATTTTCCATACAAGCCATTGATTCCTATTGTTCGGTTTGTATGGCAGCTATATGCTATAGTAAACCGATCTGAACAATTTTTTCGGAGATTAAATTATTTCTATGAACAATAACCCGTACGAAATTTTGTGAAGATATGTAGTAAAATGCGGAAGTTTTCCATACAAGCCCTTGATTCCGATCGTTCAGTTTGTATGGCAGCTATATGCTATCGTAAACCGATCTGAACAATTTTTTCGGAGATTAAATTATTTCTATGAACAATAACTCACACCAAATTTCGTGAAGATATGTAGTAAAATACGGAAGTTTTCCATACAAGCCCTTGATTCCGGTCGTTCAGTTTGTATGGCAGCTATATACTATAGTGAACCGATCTGAACAATTTTTTCGGAGATTAAATTATTTCTATGAACAATAACTCACACCAAATTTCGTGAATATATGTAGTAAAATGCGGAAGTTTTCCATACAAGCCCTTGATTCCGATCGTTCAGTTTGTATGGCAGCTATATACTATAGTGAACCGATCTGAACAATTTTTTCGGAGATTAAATTATTTCTATGAACAATAACTCACACCAAATTTCGTGAAGATATGTAGTAAAATGCGGAAGTTTTCCATACAAGCCCTTGATTCCGATCGCTCAGTTTGTATGGCAGCTATATGCTATCGTAAACCGATCTGAACAATTTTTTCGGAGATTAAATTATTTCTATGAACAATAACTCACACCAAATTTCGTGAAGATATGTAGTAAAATACGGAAGTTTTCCATACAAGCCCTTGATTCCGGTCGTTCAGTTTGTATGGCAGCTATATACTATAGTGAACCGATCTGAACAATTTTTTCGGAGATTAAATTATTTCTATGAACAATAACTCACACCAAATTTCGTGAATATATGTAGTAAAATGCGGAAGTTTTCCATACAAGCCCTTGATTCCGATCGTTCAGTTTGTATGGCAGCTATATACTATAGTGAACCGATCTGAACAATTTTTTCGGAGATTAAATTATTTCAATGAGCAATAACTCACACCAAATTTCGTGAAGATATGTGGTAAAATGCGGAAGTTTTCCATACAAGCCCTTGATTCCGATCGTTCAGTTTGTATGGCAGCTATATGCTATAGTGGTCCGATATCGGCAGTTCCGATAAATGAGCAGCTTCTTGAAGAGAAAATAACATCTACAAAATTTCAAAACGATATCTTAAAAACTGAAGGACTAGTTCGTATATATACAGACAGACAGACGGACAGACAGATGGACATGGCTAAATCGACTCAGCTCAACATACTGATCATTTATATGTATACTTTATAGGGTCTCCGACGCTTCCTTCTGGGTGTTACAAACATCGTGACAAACCTAATATACCCTGTCTGTTCAGGGTATAACAAGTAAGGAAAGGCTAAATGCTAAGTAAGCGGGTGCAACCGAACATTTTATATTTCACGCAATATATTGATATAGTTTTTATTAAGATAACACCCATATATTCGGTATAAAGTCCAATATAAAAACGAAAATCATCATATATGGTATATAGGCTGAGGTAATTCCTGAACCGATTTCACTGCTTTTCACCACCGACATACATTATATCTACGATTAAGGTAGTAAGCGCATCCTCTTTTTGGAAAACCTATATTTAGGTATATGGGAGCCAGGGAAATTATGACCCAATTTGAACCATTTTTGGTAAAGAGGTACACTATTAGAAAAAAGAGATTTACTGATATTTTACGGTGAAAAATTACCCTAAGGCACTGAGTTCTTCATGTAGATATCCGGGGCATTGAAAAGTTATAGTCCGATCTCGACCATTTTCCCACAAGTGATACCTCAGCTCAAATGCAGTATTTGGATAAAGTTTTATTCTGCTATCTTAATTGATTCATAATGTTATCTATACTTCTATTAAAAAGATGAAACTTTTGTATGTATGTTTGTAATGAATAAACTCAAAAACTACTGTGGCGATTTCAAAATTTTTTTAACCATAGGAAAGCTACATTCACTCCGAGTAATATAGGCTATATTTATTGCTAGAATCTCATCTTTCTGGATATAGTTCCGAGGTGAGGGTATCAAAAAGACTTCGTGATGGAGAATCTTAATCTGAAACTGGAAATCGTCTTGCAAGTCATTCTCTTCAAATCGCAATCGCGTGCCAAAGAGTCAAGAAACGAGCGCTAGCAGCTCCTTTCTGCACAAAATTTCAAAACCTACCAAGTACGCGCTTGAGAGTCGAGTACGGAGCGTGTGCAGCAGCTTAAAGAACAAAACATTAGAAATATATAAGCTCGCACTAGGGCGTCGAGCTCTGATCGTTCCCAACGACTTCATAATCAGAGAGAAAGACAACGGACACCAAAGACTAGAGGTTGTAATGAAGTATTAGCTGATAAAACGAAGAAGGATATTTTAATTTAGCTTAGTTATGACACTTTATGTGATTTCGGTTTTCACCATTTTGTGATTTCGTCCGATTTCGCCCATTACCAATAGCAACCTTCTCACGATCCCAAGGAACATGTGTACGAAGGTTCATCAAGATATCCGTTACACGGACGGACGGACGGACGAACAGACAGACTTCCGGATTGTGTCTCGTCACCCTGATCATTTTGATATATACATATATCTAACTCGTTTAGCTTTGGGTGTTACAAACAACCGTTATGTGAACAAAACTATACTACTCTCTTAGCAACTTTTGTTGCGAGATTATAAAAATATTTAAATATGTGGCAACTCTGTAACTCTGAAAGTTTAGCTATATAGCTTAAAATTTTATGCAATAATGGTTGCACAGTTGATTTAAGAACAGCGGTAATCTACAAAGAACTTAAGAACCCAGTTTAGCTGTCAAACTCTGACAAATCTTCCAAGTGAAATTAGTCGTAAATGGTAGAACCTTCAGATTATTAAAAAGTAAAGAATGAATACATATGGCAAGAATTTTCGTGGATAGGCAAGCTGCCTTCTCTGCGCCTACTATAAATTTCAGATATTGCAAGCGGATGCAAAGCTTAATAACCAATTGGACTCACATATTTTTTCTGTGGATTGCCAGAAATCTGATAATCGAAGCAGAGGCACTGATGTCTTGCTTGTCCAAGCCACTTGATATGTTTGCACCATAAAATTACAATAAGTCTTCAAGCATTCATTAATCCTCAATAAAAGATTTCTTCAGAGAAAGATAAATATATATAAATTTTATATAGGAAATAACGAAGAACTCATTAGAAAGTGTCCCTCTTGGTTAACAGCCTGTAGTTATTCGGTGAGATTTATTTATTTACCGTGTCCCTTCTTAACATGCAAAACTTTTGAGACAATTAAGCGAGAAAGGAACTTAAATGAAACCCGCTTAAGTTCCTCGAGGTACTTTCCAAGCCTTTTCTCAAATACTTTGATCTAATATTTTTATTTAAGCGGGTCACTGTGTCTCTAAAAATTAGAGATAAGAAGGAAATTTTAAATTTTTAGTATATTCGAAAAATGTTTCGTTGTTGATACTCATACTGTCAGCTGGGTCCGATCAACATCAAATATATTTTCTTTATAACTATTACACGTTGGCGGACTGTCATAAAGCAGCTTCCAAAAAAATCTATAAGTCGTTCGCAAGCTACTGTCATCAATTTACAAATTGAATGAAGTGATGTGAGCGGTAACTATGTAGACACATTATTATTTATGGGTCCCAATTTTATTTAGATAGGTTCTTGGTCCATAACGAATCTCGATGAAAGTAAATGTAATGATAATGGAGAGGTCGGAAGCATGCTATAATGTCTGAATCGATGAAAAAAAACTTTGTTGAAGGAAGTTGAAGTTTTAGTTAAGCTCCTTTACGATAGTAATATCGATAGATGGATTATTCAATACTGGTTTAAATCAAAATGAAAGGCCAAATAATGTGTAAGAAATATAATTACTGGAATAAGAACACAGTGTTGGATTCAATACTTCCCAAGCGCCCTAGAATTCCAAGGATTCTGACACTTCAAAGGCGAATATTGAATTAATACTTTAGTATCAGCCCGTCTAAGCAGTGTAGAAGTGTAATGGAAGAACAAGGAGGGATGTAAACGAAGCTCATAAGATCATACATTTTTAAGGTAATGATGGATAAAGTGGCTCATTGGCTTAAACGGTGTTTCCAGATCCAAATGAAGCAACAGCCCTTCAATCCCCATCAATTGTTTAAGGTAATGGATTTTTGATAACTGTAAATGGATTTTTGAAGATAAATATGTTGGAGCAAAGATTATTTTTCGAACTTTGGTCCACATAACATTAACCCTGGTTATATTTTTATACTCTCGCATCAAATGTTGCTAAAGAGAGTATTATAGTTTTGTTCACATAACGGTTGTTTGTAACACTCAAAACTAAACGAGTTACATATAGGGTTATATATACCAAAGTGATCAGGGTGAAGAGTGGAGTTCAAATCCGAATGTCTGTCTGTCCGTCCGTCCGTCCGTCTGTGCAAGCTGTAACTTGAGTAAAAATTAAGATATCTTGATGAAACTTGGCACACTTATTTCTTGGCACCATAGGAAGGTTGCTTTCGAAAATGAGCAAAATCGGACCACTGCCACGCCAACTAAGCCATAAATAAAGCTATGGAAATAAAATTTGGTATGAAGGATCGCACTATGAAGGGGCATATTTGGATGCAATTTTTTTGGGGAAGTGGGCGTAGCCCCGCCCCCTACTAGGTTTTTTGTACATATCTTGCAAACCAATAGAGCTATATGAACCAAACTTTCTGCAGTCGTTTGTTTGAGCCACTTCCTAATACAGTTCAAAAATGAAAGAAATCGGATAATAACCACGCCCACCTCCCATACAAAAGTTAGGTTGAAAATTACTAAAAGTGGGTTAACTCACTAACGAAAAACGTCAGAAACACTAAATTTCACATAAGAAATGGCAGATGCAAGCTGCACTCAGATTTTTTTACAAAATGGAAAATGAGCGTGGCGTCGCCCACTTATGGGTCAAAAACCATATCTCAGGAACTACTCGACCGATTTCAATGAAACTTGGTTTGTAATAGTTTCCTTACATCCCAATGATATGTTGTGAAAATAGGCCAAATCGCTTCACAACCACGCCTACTTCTTATATATCAGAACTTTGAATCGTTTACATTACAATATACAAAGTAAGCACTAGTAACCAGTAAGATATCGGTGCAGAACTTTGCACAAATACTATGTTAATAGTGTGGCAGCCCCATTCTAAAAATCGCCGAAATGGGACCATAGGTTTTCAAGGCCCCATATATCGAACGCGAGGACCTCGGTGCTTCTAACCTAATATTATGGTTTCGAACTTTCAATGGACTTTATACAATATATATGACGAATATGTGGGTCAAATAAAGTTAAATAAATAAATTGCGAGAGTATAAAATGTTCGGTTACACCCGAACTTAGCCCTTCCTTACTTGTTTCAAGATAATATTTTTAAAAACGTAATGATGCGATGTGGAAGAAACCGAGAAGATTGTCAAATCGTATGGGATGTCACTGGAAGCTTTATGGGATTAGCTAAGTGGTTTGCCTTTTCTAATGAAAAAATGTGAAAAAGTTTAAATTTCTTTTATCTTTGATTCGAACTGTATAGAGCTCTGGTGATGGGGACCAAAATATTATATAAAACATTGCTCAATACTCTTAGAGTATTTAATTATACTCTCCTGCCTCCCTCCAGTAATGAGTCAGTAAAAATTTTAATGCTGAAGTTAAAATTCAAATGTCAAAACTGTGCTGACCATTTGAAAATGTTCACTGGAGTCAAATTTTTTTCTATTATCCCCATTTTTTTGCTTTATTTTATGCTTCCCTGCATTTGGCAGCCAGCTCGACCCATTTGGCCGCAATTCAAATGCAAATACTAGAATTTTTGGCGAACAAGTGTAAAAAAAGGCAACAACAAAGCGATGGACTCACCGCAGCGGAACGAAAACGGCATTGTGTGCTGTAAGTATAATCGGATTGCACTGACAGTTCGAACGCCCCTTTCGCATTCGATAAACGTTAATCTTAAATTTGTGAATAAAACCGAAAAATAAATGAAAAAAAAAAAATGATTACAACAAAAATGGGTTAAACTGTTTACAGTTGTTGCAAAGGTGCAAAAGTAGGTGAACGGTAATTTATTTGCATGCACAACACTCTTTTGTTGTTGTTAGTATTATGAATGTACTCTATGTTGCAGAGATTAGATATTGCAATATTTATTGGATGTGGTCGAGTGAATTTGAATTTTAAGGTTATGAAGAGAATAAAAATTTATTTTTATTGAGATAATAGTGTAACTGAATATTTTCGAAAACTTTCTTTCGTTTGATCCGATTTATGTTTTTATATTTTGAACATTTTAGTTGGATTTCTAACTTTTACTTACTTTGCCACAATACTCTTTTCTATACGAAACATTTTAGTAACCAATTTGTTGTTCAAATAAAATTCGCAACAAAGTTTCCCCTCCAAATAAGAAGTGTCGCTTGAAAATTGTACATCTAATGCAATTTCCGAAATTGCCCGAAAGCAACCGCAACGTCACGTGCTCACGCTCATATGAGAAGTGTGAAGTGATTTAGCCAGCAGCCAAGCGCCAACCACAAACCACCGACCACTGACAACCGACGACCAACATTTATTGGCGCGAACTCTTCGCATTTACAAATCGCTAGCTATTTTACTATTTCGAAAGTTTTCCAAAATTCCAAAAGCGTAGCGACACAATTTGCCATATTTCAGAAATTGTTACACAAGTTTCGGGTATTGGCCAACGCCATGAGAGTTCGATAAAACAAATTGCAACAACAAAGTGTAACAAAGAAAAATGTGCGAATGAGTGAAATAGTTAAGAGAGACGATTTTCAATTTCCTTGAAGAAAGTGGAGATATTTTTGTTATTTCTTTACGTTTACTTTAGTGAAAAATATTTGGATCTATGTAAGTTGCGATGACCCCTAGCGACAACATGCATGCATCAAAGGCGGGAAAATACTTCAGGGTATGTGAAAAAGAGCGCTGATGCCTATCAGAACCTTCCGCGACCACTAGATCGATCAATTGTATAACCCTTAGGTTAGCATGACTTCATACCTCGCATGATCCATGGTCTGACTCCTAATTTTAGCTCTTTGACCGCTAGCTGGACATCCCATGACTCCAAGTTTGACCTCCTAAGGCCACTAGCTTGATTTCACTCGACCTTTAGTTTGGTCCTTAGCTTGGCATCGCTTGACATCTTAACTTTAATTGATATTTCAGTTTAAACTATCTACTTCATAGCTTGACCTGCCTTGATCTTCTGGTTGAACTCTTTAAAATGCCATTTGTAGGTTCGATACTGAGGTATAGCCCAACAGTTGATTTTATATCGTAACGGTAAAGAGAAACTAACTTAACTGAAGTCTTTTATCCCCAAACGACTATTTGCAAGTATCAAAAGTGGTAAGATACTTCCATGTATCTGAAAATGACCGCTTACCCTTATCTGACCCATTCTTGACTCCTTGATTGCCTTTGCTCGGTCAATTAATTAACCTTCAGCTTGATATCTAGCTAGCTTGACATCCCAAGACCCCTAGTTTGACCTCCTATGACCTCTAACTTGAACTCACTCGATCTTTATTTCGTTCCCTATAGCTTGGTACCTTAACATTGCTTGACCTTAGGGGTAAAACTTCTGAATTCTTAGCTTGACCTAACTTGAACTCCGGGTTGAGCTCTTTGAAGAAGTGAGTAATGGCATTCGGATCTTAGAGCCTTAAGTATAGCCCAACAGTTTATTTTAATATAGTTATAATAGCTTATCTTGTATCCGCTAGTATCAATTTGAAAGTATCAAAAGCGTAAAAATACTTGCAGTTATCTGAAAATTACCTATTTGACCCCTATTTGAATCATCCTCGACCCGTACATTGCATTTGCTCGGTCAATTAATTGACCCTCAGGTTGACATCGCTTCATACCCAACATAAAATCATGTAATCCAAGATCTGACTCCTAACTTGAGCTCTTTGACCCCTTGCTTGACATCACAAGAGCCCTAGTTTGACCTCGCAAGACCTCTATATTTACCTCATTCGATCTCACAGTTGATCCTTAGCCTGGCATCGCTTAGCATCGTAATCTTGCTTGATCTTAGAGGTTAAATTCCTTAATTCTAAGCTTGACCTCATGACTGACCTCTTTGCAGAAGTGAGTAATGGAGAAGTAGTAACGAATTATTTTTAATTGAAACAGAAAAGATAAAATAACTTTAATGAAGGGGGCTATGAATTCTGGCTTCTGAATTCTCCGTAACCTCCATAACTATTTTTGACTCACTTTTTTCGTATTTCGAATTCACAATTGTCATTTCTTAATTTTCATAAATCATGAATGCGGTAATATAATTATTTCAGGTCATTTCCTTCAGCTCGCTTAATAGCCTGTAATTTTCAACTGGTTTAAAAAATAATTTTTATTTAGTGCGATTAATAAAAAGTTCATTAAAAAAGATTATTGAATAAATAACGGTATTTCATAATTTATAAGTATATGAAGCTCTCTCACATGCTTTGTTATCCACTCTCAAATTTCCCAAGCTCTCGATAAAAGTCAAAACCTTCAAACTTAATACCAATAAATTGCTCATCGACTATTCACCGTTAACGCTTCAATTTATGAAAATTTGAAGAAAAAAAAACTTGTCTGGACAGCTGAAATATTACAAGATCAAATTATGCTCAAAACATATAAATAATTTCGCTCATAAATAGCGCAGCACAACAAGCCGCCGCACCACTAATCTAACTCACCACACACTTGCTTACATACATACTTAAATAAATACACAGACAACCGCAATGGCTCGGCAAAGTTCTGCCTCGGAAGGCAGAAAACTCCAAAGTACACTTAAGAAGTTCAAAGAGAAAATTGGCAAAAGAAATTTGCACTCAGTTGGAAAAATATTTATAGCCTGTGCGATAGGACAGCACCAACAATAACAACAACAACAACATCATTCATTCAAAAATTTAATTCACTTTACTGGCAAGACCAACAACAACAACACACACATACACTCCTAGGAATAGCGGCACACCAGAGTTGAGCTGCAAAGTTGCCCCGTCTAAGTAGCAAATGGGCAAAGTAAGTGTTGTTTCTGTTTTTGTTTTTGTTTTGGTATTTGCATCCATATTTTACGCGGCAAATAAAACATTTGCATGGCATAGCACAGCATAGCATAGCATAGATATGTATGCATATAGTGGATGGTGTATAGATTGAGAATGAAAAGTTTTAAGCCAACCAATATCCACACACTCATACTCATAGCTGTTGCACTAAGCATGAAGAAGTTGTCGGAGCCGCAAATAGCTGTGAAAGTAATAGGCAGGCGACGCTGTAAGACAAAACCACGCTAAATGTTTAGGGTGGTTCATAAAGTGGTTACTTCAAAACACTTGCTTTTCGATCTTGCGATCTTGGGTTTGACTGAAATCAAGTCTTCCACGAACTGGGTAACAGTTTTCCAACTATATCTCTAACGGTTTATCAGATATCTGGCATAACGCCTTGGACTGTTAATGGATCTCTTACATTCCTACGGTTGTTATCGGTCCCAATCAAATATTTCAAGATAAGTTGAATCTCAAGTAATCAAATTGACCCTCAAAAGATCGATTACGACTTAACTTCTGTGATATAGCACGTCAGTTTTCTTAATACTTGGAACTCCAAAGCCATATCTTTATTATTTGAGCATTGAAAATCGTTTTTTTTTTTCAAGAGGACACGATTTTTCTATTGGTTCCTATTCCCCAAACTCCGAGTTTTTATTCTTCAAATGGTGCTTTGAATTCCGGTTGCTCGTAAACTACTACCAGTCTTGAATCATGAATCACTGCCTGAACCATCCTCGATCCCTAGATTACCTTTGCTCGCCCTATCGCTTGAACCCGATTGACCCCTAGCTTCCTATCGATTGATACATAGCTTAAACTCACTTTATATAAGGTCTGATCCCGATCTTGAGCTCTTGGATCGCTAGCTTGATATGCCAATACAAGAGGTATTCAAAAAACAGCCTTCAGAACATTGTGAAATATGGAGACACGGAAAAACTACCCCCTAAGGTATCGCCTATAGAAGCTATGTATGTAAGAATCGACAGTATACAGGGAATGCCCGAAGTATAATGAAACATATAAGAAAATAACTCTGAAACTGTTAAGGGATTGAGACCCTGAAGATTTATGGAAATAATTCTGAAAATGTCAAAGGTATTGAGATTATCTATCTTCCATAAAACGCATTCTCAAAGAAATTAGACTATTTAGTACTATCAAATATATATTTTTTTTTTATAAAATCGAACGATTCCTACAAAGATGTTTATTTGGAACATACTCTACTGGTAGTACCAGATTGTCAAGCCCAGTGGATGAATGATACTTTGCTGATCTCGAATTATTCAAATCTAGTTCTAATGGAGAAGCGGTAGTGGGCTGAAACGTCATGTTTTGTTTACTGTGGCTATTGGATCTTGTATTCGATTGAACATTCCGAAAGTAACGCTCGACTATGAAAGCCGTAATATTTGTGTCTGATTCTTCAAGTCTTGGAGAGTGGAGAATCAAACAAACAACTGGAATAAATCCGATAAACTGGTTCAAAGAAGAGGTCCTCTGATTCGATGAAACTTTAAAAGTAGTGAATCGAAAACAAGAAAAAGCGTTAACTTCGGCTGTACCGAAGCTAATATACCCTTCACAGGTGCATTTCTTTTAGTAACTATGTGTTTAAGCAAATCTAAAGACGTAAGAAAAAGTAAGTAAAAAAAAGAAAACATTTTACTAATTCTTTTTAGCCGGGTTGTTTGCTAGAAACATTAAGATTATATAGTTAACCGATCTGTTAACCATGTCAAATTTCGTGAAGATACCACGTCAAATGCGAAAATTTTCCATACAAGCAATTGATTCCTATCGTTCAGTTTGTATGGCAGCTATATGCTATAGTGAACCGATCTGAACAATTTTTTCGGAGATTAAATTATTTCTATTAACAATAGCTCACACTAAATTTCGTGAAGATATGTAGTAAAATGCGGAAGTTTTCCATACAAGCCCTTGATTCCGATCGTTACGTTTGTATGGCAGCTATATGATATAGTGGTCCGATATCGGCAGTTTCGACAAATGAGCAGCTTCTTGAAGAGAAAATAACATCTGCAAAATTTCAAAACGATATCTTAAAAACTGAAGGACTAGTTCGTATATATACAGGCAGACAGACAGACAAACGGATATGGCTAAATCGACTCAGTTCAACATACTGATCATTTATATAGGGCCTCCGACGCTTCCTTCTGGGTGTTACAAACTTCGTGACAAACTTAATATACCCTGTTCAGGGTATAAAAACTGGTATAACTATGGGAAACAACTGTTGTAATCCAGCATATGTGGCATAGTATCAATTTAATGAGGTGTCTATATGTTTTGCTATATCGAAGAAACAACTGGTATAAATATTTCAAACTGGTATAATCCAACTGGTATAAATATCTCAAACTGGTATAATCCAGTAGAACTACCATAGCAAGAGGGTTTTTATGATAAGAACCACCCCTTACATGCAGTTGATGTTGTGGGTGTGTTAGATGAAAAACTTGTGCCACAAACTTTGAATTGCTGCACCCTAAGCAGCCGCTCGTGTGGCAAGCATTTGTAACCCGCTCTATGTGTCTGTGTGTGTTGCAGGAGGCTCTCGTGTTTTGTAGACATTTTGCAAAACAGCCTTGTCTTCTCCCTCTCTCTCTCTCTTCGCCCAAACTCTTAGCCGCTTCCTTGCTGCTGCAGCAATGCAGTCGCCTGACAAAATGCACCAGTTCAGGGCAGCAACAACAACCAACCATGAAATAGGGCTGCACTTTTTACCCTTGTGGCTTTGTTTGTTTGTTTGTGTGCGCATGTTGTTGTTGTTGTTGTTGCTTTATATTGTTTGCGGAAAGTTTCACTTACCAAGTGGTAAACACTTTGCCTTAGTCAATGAAATGCGCATTCATGTTTACTCGCATTTATTTATACCGTTAGCGTTGTATGTCTGTCTGTCTGTGTGTGTGCGCAAAAATGATAAATACAGTTGACTTTTTAGTGGCTAAGCAAAGGAACGCTTACGCTAACGGTATTATGCCGTTTTATTTATTTTTATTGCAACAATAATATGCTTCGTTTTGTGGGTGAATGCAAAATGATGGCAGCCGCAGCAACAAATGATCTGGCTCTTTATTATGCTTTCCAACTACTTTTGCACTTTATTTCCGCTTGTTTTTGCATGGCCAACGAAATAAGGTGAATGAAATACGAGGTCAACTAGTTGCTGTGTGATATTTAAATGTGAAATAGTTTTCTTTTCAGTGAAGACTGTGCATTAGGATTTCTTCCTTCCTTCTAGATAACTCCAAAAGGGCAAAAGCTTCTAATAAGCTTTCACATAATTTTCTTTGGACTTTAGCGTAAGCTTTAAGCTCTTTCACTAATATCCCTCACCACAATTTAGCACTGAAAAAACAATTAGTTGTAACCTACCCGAAGAGCTTTTTTCATATATAAGCTTTTATGCTCAGAAAAGCTTTCGAAAACTTTTGTACAGATTCAAGAGCTTCATTTTGTATATAAGCTTTTATCTTCAGAAGAGTTTTTAGTCATGACTGTCTACTTTACTTTAGCTTTTTCAAATTCAAAAGCTTAAATCTCGGAAGTATAATATTCTTCACCACAACACAGAGATCCTACCGAGCAGTTTTTATACTTAAGCTTTTAAAATTAGAAGAGCTTTCGATAATTTTGAGAGAATTTTTTCAATTCTTTTAAATTAAGAGCTTCAGAAGAGCTTTTGGTCATGACTGTCTGCTTTAAAATAAATTTAAGAGCTTTTTCGTGCTTAAATTTGGAAAGGATCTTTTTCTTAAATACAGCATACAGCAAATAAAACGACTAGCTCTCACCAAGAGTTTTTTTTAAACTTGAGCTTTTAAAACCTAGGAGCTTTAAATAATTTTGAGAGGATGTTATGTCTGTTTTTTAATTTCGAAAACCGGGAAACGATAAAATTTAATGATTAATCAATTCATTAAAGCTGAGTTAAAAAGCTGCAAAGCTTTTTTAGAGAGCTTTTTGAAAACAAAGCTCGATAATAAAGTTTTTAGTTATAAATTTTCGTAAATTAAAGTTATCAGAAAATTGAGTAGTTCCTAATCTTGCTGCAAAGCTCTAATCACCAAAAAGCTGCACAGCCACCAAGCTTACTTATTAAACTTAAATCTTAATTTTCATACAGCAACTGAAATTTAATATTTTCAACAGCACATATTGTTATGAAATTTTATTCTAGGTACGCTGAAATACATATATTCATGTATGAACTTAAATTGTCATTTGATATTTGTAGTCCATTGGCATAGAAATTCTTTGCTTCCAGCCAGTGATTTGGGTATAATAAATTATCCATAATGAAGAGTTCACATGCACATGTAATCTTATGCACTAGTAAGTCCACTGATTGGGCTACCCGGAAAGCTGAGGCAAGTCATAGCCAGTGGCGTCGATGTGACAAATGAGGCAATTTTAAACATCATCATCTTTTTACGAGCTCAGAGAGCAGTTGGATACTTGGCATGACGGCGAGTGGAAGAGCATAGTGCTTACATCTACATATGTATATACACATAAGTAAAATTTGTATTTTTATGTCGAACACACTTCGCTTTATTAGCTACAATTATAGAGTTTCCAAGGGCACGAGCGTGTAAGTTTACAATATCATATGCTCATCTGTAAAATGTTGGCATTGCATGTGTATTAAGGTGGTATGATATAGAATTGGATATCTAACGGAAAAAGTTTATATCTACACTAAGGAACATCGGACTACTTTAAAACCACGATGCTTATAAAGATTACGAACTCGTTCGAACACTATTAAAACCGTTCGTTTTATAATCTCTGATCTTCAAATATATTTTCTAGAAGATTTCGCGGTCGGGATTAGAAGCTATGTGATACTCTCCTTCCGAGCTTTCGAAGGACTTTTGAGCTTTTTGAGAGGATTTCTGTTGAGATTATTAATTCAAATTCAGTTTTCTTCGCTGTACCAACTAAATTTTTAGCTTGGAAAGCTACCCTTCCGAGCTTTCTAAGAACTTTTGAGCTTTTTTATAGGAACTATGATAAGACAGACCTCCTTCAAATACAGTTCTCTTGAAGGTACTATCTCGAAAACGAGGTTTTATGTAAAAAGCTCAAAAGCTTCTTTGCCGAGCTTTCCGGAGAAACATCGATAATTAAATGTATATAATAATAAATTTTAAAAACAAAACTCTAATAAGTAACTATCGAACCACCCTAATGCACAGAGCTATGTGTAGAACTTTTCAAACAAACTAAATAAAATATGGAAATTATTGACATATGCGCCGTTATAAGTAGGTGGTGTGGAAAATCATATAGACTTGCTGCTTTTTTAACACACAAACATTACGAACTTCTGAACTTCTGATTTTTAAAGCAAATTTTTTGTAGTAAAACGTATAGGCATAACTCCGAGGCCTATATGTCACTGGAAATATAAAACTTTATGACTAAGCTTGTGAACTTGTAAAATTTTTATTTATTTGTTACGTAGGAAATATTTTTTGTCTCTTCACGAATATCGGAAAGAGTGTGAGAATTAAGGATATCTGTTGTCACGTGTCGTGAGAAAGAGGTTTCGATTGCTTGTTATATACCGACGAAGTGTGTACTAACGAATGGAATTTGGAGCTTAATTTTTGTAGCTTCTATTGACAACAAGATAAAGAGAATACACAAAATAATGGTACCAATCAATATTTTTTCACTTATCTAAAGTTAGAAGGTGTCTTCGGGACCTTGTTGAGCTTTTTTTTATACGCTCGCAACAAAAGTTGCTACGAGTTGGATATAAGTAAAAACCGGATGTCTGTCTGTCCGATCGTCCGTCCGCCCGTGCATCGGATAACTTGCGTAAAAATTTAGATATCTTTACGAAACTTGATACACACGTTCCTTGGGACCGTGAGAGGCTTGCTCGTGAAAATGGGCGAAATCGCTCCACTGCCACGCCTACAAAATGGCGGAAACGGAAAACACATAAAGTGCCATAACTAAGCCATAAATAAATTTGTGAAAGTAGTATTATTTGGTACCAAGAATCGCATTATGGAGGGGCATATTTGGATATGATTTTTTTTGGGAAGTGAGCGTGGCCCCGCCCCCAAAAAGGTTTTTTGTATATATCTCGCAAACCAATAAAGCTATATAAACCAAATTTTCTGCAGTCGTTTCTTTTAGCAACTTCTTAATACAGTCCAAAAATGAAATGATCGGATAATAACCACGCCCACCTCCCATACAAAGGTTAGCTTGAAAATGACTAAAAGTGGGTTAACTCACTAACGAGAAACCTCAGAAATACTAAATTTTAGTGAAAAAATAGCAGAAGGAAGCAGCACTCAGATTTTTTTACAAAATGAAAAATGGGCGTGACATCGCCCACTTATGGGTCAAAAACCATATCTCAGGAAGTATTCGACAGATTTCAATGAAATTCGGTATATAATATTTTCTTGACACCCTGATGACACCTGTGGAAAATGGATAAAATCGGTTCACAACCACGACCACTTTCCATATAACTCAATTTTGAAGTCCATCTGATTCCTTCACTTTATAAGATTTAAATAAGGAACCAATGAAGATAGTGAAATAAAACTTTACACAAATACTGTATATCATCTGTGGCTTCACTTATGAAAATATTTTCCAAATCGGACTATAACTTTTCAATGCCCCGCATATCGAATATGAAGAACTCAGTGCCTTATGGTAATTTTTCACCGAAAATATCGGTAAATCTCTCAGATATATCAATTTAATTCAGAGGAAATCGTTTTCTTCTAATAGTATGTCTCTGTACCAGAAATGGTTAAAATCGGGTCATAACTTCCCCTAGCTCTCATAAAGCATACGATTTTCAAAAATACGATGGGTTTAAAGTTTATAAATCGGTTAATATGTGAAATATCGTAGCCAAATTAAGAGAGCATATACTGTCAGTTATAATGTATGTTGGTGATGAAAATGATTGAAATCGGTTTAGGAATTACCTCAGTCTATATTCAATATATGATGATTTTCGTTTTTCTATTGGACTTTATGCCGAATATATGGGTCACCCTGTGTGTGATCTAAATAAAAATATAGCAATAAATTGCGATAGTATAAAATGTTCGCTTGCACGCGAACTTAGCCTTTCCTTACTTGTTTTGTTTAAAATTTTCAAACACCCTGTAGAAGCTTTTTTTAGACCTGTTGAGTTTATGATATACACACATGATCAAAATAATAAGTACATCCCGTTTGACTGCAATATATATTTAATTTTGAATGTTTGGTAAAATGTACACGAATGCACGAAAAACGGTTTTAATAAATTCGATATAGGTCGATTGTAAAGAAAATGGTGATCCCCCTATTAAAGTAGGCATGGCAATCTATTATATTTATTATGTGGTAAAAATTATAACTACATTGCTAATAATTCAAAGATTTTCTAAATATCGAATGATTTATTTTAATGGATTATTCCTTAGCGTGTATAGCTCCTTATTAAAAATGCAAAAAAAAAACTTAAACATTTTATAGATGAGCGGAGGAGAAGAAAAGTGTTTTAAAACTCAGGAAAGACAGTCTTCGAAATATCGCTAAAACTTAAGAATATTAATTGTATTTCATGTAGTTCATGTAAGGGTATACTGAGACTCGTGGCCAAGCAAAAACGAACATCAACAACAACAGACAACCGTATTTAGAATTCGGGATAAATTATGGCAATTAGTCCGACCCAAGTAGCAAAAAAATGGCGCAATATCTAGTGGAGCGACGAACACGATAGGCACATTTTCAGCAGAATAACGATTCTAAGCATACTTCGAAGTTGGTACAAGATGGGTTCCAGGATAACGAGGTGTGTCAATTAAGCTAAATTTGTCGCCGGACCCGAATCCAATTAAAAATCGTTGAGGGGATCTAAAGCAACTAATTGCGAAGCAATCATAACGATATAAGGAACAGTTATGGAATTTGATTGAAAAAAAAAACGGGTATGCAAACTTTTCTCCAGAATGGTATGATGAATGAATGAACTAAGAAAAAATCAAATAGGGCACAGAAAACTTATAATAATAAATTTTTTCATTCACAAATATCTGATGTACTTATTAGATTTTCCAGCAATTTTTACAGTCATTTAAATTGGAATGGCTAATATCTGTATTTTGATTTATTTAAGGGATATAAGAAATGAAATCTTCCTACCTTGAATCAACATAGTCCACAAAAAAACTATGAGTTAGAGAAACTTCGAGTTATGGAAGTTCAACTATATATTGAATTGTGATCTCTAACACAGGCACTTAGGCTCCAACTTCAGCGTTTTGAGAAGCTTTGGTATTGACGCATAACTCTACTGTGCTGTAACCCAAAAGTTCTGAAAAACTATGTATGTATGGAGTTCTTACTCAAATATTTTCTGAGAATTTGGTCGAGCTTTTTTATTTCCGAGATCCTGTGAAATGAGAGATCCTCCAAATGACTTATCAATTTGTGTAAAAACCCTTTTCATGACCTTGATATACGAGAATTTTATTAAGGAGTGACCTTTGTTATGAAGGTCTTTTAAGTTTTGATGGAATATTATTCCGAACTCATAATCCAAAACTAATAATATACGAAGTAAAGCAGTCAAAAGTCCACTAGATCGATTGTAACGCATATCAAATGATACCGGAAGCTCCCAAACTCTATATTTTGAGTTAATCGTCGTCAATGAATGTACCGTTAATTAATACAATATCAACATCTTTATGCCAGCTTCTTTACGGTATTACCTTTGAATGACAAATTTTCTATAATTCACAACAAAATATATCGGTTAAAGTGCAACCGTTAGAGTGCAAGAGTTTACCAATTGATTTGTTTTCTAAGTGTTAATTAGTGAAATTACATTATTTAAGCTGTTAAAATGGGCGGCCAGCTGTAATTACAACTTGTAATAGCAGCTGGAGCTAGCAAAGGGCTTAGAGACACACACATACAGACACACAACTACAAATTCACATATGGACTGTATTTGGTTTAATGTTGAATAATTACAATGGGATTATTGATTGCTAAATAAAGCCGTCTTGTGGCATAGAGGACAATTGTTTCATATTAACGCTAAGCAGGGTGGGGAGGGAAGCAGAGGGTAGAGGTGTTTACTGAAGTCAAGTTAAGACCCACACATGACCGTAGAAACATACATATATGAGTCCACATCTAATTACCATACTAATACCGTTATGTGTGTGAGAGCCAGAACGTGGTCGTATAAGAGTGTGAAGCAGCACACACGCGTGTCTGCATGCATGGATGTGCGTGTCGCAGCCAAAACGCTGTCATGTTGCATGCTAGCGTTTCAAGCGTCTACGTGTAGCCACTATTGAGAAGCTTATCACGCATAATCCCAAGCACGTGAGATATTTGTACCATAATACCATAAATTCATATTGAATAACAATGAAGGCAGCAACGAACAATTTGGTGTATAAAACAGAAGAGGAAGAGGAAGAGCAATGCAACGCCAACGCTCGCATGGCATGGCTGTGTTGGTGGCGGTTAATGGTGAAAAGGATACAACAACAACATAGAAGAAATTGCTTCAAGCAACAAATTTACACTTCAATTGCTGTTGTTGTTGCTGCTGTTGTTGCAATTGTTCGAATTAGTGTGTTGTCCCTGAAAAGTTGCTGTGACTGCAGAACGCACGAACATTTGCTCCACCAAAAGCTTTAATATGAGTATGAGTATATGTATATGTATGTGCGTGTCTTTATTGGTGAACTGCGTCTGTCAATGTAATTGTGCCTGGAGTCTGCGTATGTACGCGTTTCCAATACCAAATTGACAATGGATAGTGTGCTTGAGTAAGTTATGAACTAATTGAGTCACTAAGTATCAAAAGAACTAGTTATAAGACTAGTTACGAGGAGACCATAGTTGGTTACAATATTAAATGGAAGCCCCAATGCTATATACCCATAAACTAAGCTTAAAAGCTGGAAAGATACATTTTTAAAGACTGCAAGCTTCTCCTAATCGAAATGACTCAAATTTACTATTGGGCTGAGTCGAACTAGTTGCAAGACTAGTTACGAGAAGTTAGTCACAATACGAAGCAGAAATGCAGACTAACTATATAAACAAATCTTCAAAATGTATATCGAACCACATATGATTTTACAACAACAACAAAAACATTAAAGGGTAGACCAAGCTACCTTATCTCTGATAAAAAAGTTGTATTTGGGGAACTAGTGCTATAAGAAGCAAATTGGTTAGCAGATGATTGAGATGCTTTATTGAACTTCTACTGCGCTCTCTTTTGTTTGGATCCTTCAGGCTCAGAAGTTCTTTTTATTGTCAAAAGTCACCCTTCATTAGATCTAGAAACTAGATCACGATTTTTCGAGAATATATATTAAAAAAAAACAGAAGCACTTCACTTGAGGTTCCAACTTGATCACAACTATAAAGAGATTAAGTTCTCTAAATACGTTGACATATTGACAAAGAAAAACAGGGGCATCTTAGATAGCTCCTTTCTTTTCTCTCTTTCTTTTCTTATACTCACATACTTCGTTTCTTCGAGCTATCAAGATTTTCACATTTTCATGACTCCTACTCTATATCTATCTTTCTCTATCTCAATCCTCTACATAAACCCTATTTGTCTCATATTTTATAAAGAAAAAAATCCACTTTTTAGCCATAAAGTGACATATTTAGATTTTTTTCACTTTTTTAAGAGGCTGAGACTTTAAAAGACTTTTGAATTTTATATTGTCTTGAGATTTTTTCGTCCGAGTAACGTTTTTAACGGATGTGGTTTGAGACTAGGTTTCTGCAATGACTCCGATTTCGTTTCCAACTTCTTCGTATAGGAATATAGGTTCATATCAAATAAATAGTTCTCTAAATGAGTGTAACTATAATTAATATCAAAATAATGGACTCAATTTTGATCAATCGGTATTATCAATTCTCTGAACATCTCTATCTATTCTAGATGACATCAGTTTGTATTTTAAAGATATAATTGACAGCTGTTGAGTTGTTCTTTTTCATTAGATGATGGAACTGATAAATATAAAATAAAATAAATAAATATAAAATATATAAATATATAAAACTACTTTATATGTATTTATATTATGGTATATAGAGTCATATGACTCCGCGGGGATGCAAAAGGTCAGAGTGATATTTTTCTATTTATTACGATCTTGATTTGAATTCAAGGATTTTATGGTCCTAAGCCATTTCGTTGTCCAAATGTCTTCTCCAGGTTAGAGCGGGTCGGTCTTTTATTTGGCTACTTTGCGAGATTTCATGTTTCACAAACAAATAAAAGGGTTGAGTAAACGATGTAAGTTCCAGACCATATTTAGGGCCTCAAAATCTAGAATCAGGAGAAATTATCTGTATAGACTGAATATTTTTTTTTGAGTATGTATTGGTTCTCCAATTCGAATTCTAATTAAGGGGCACACCTAGTGTGAAATTTCAAAAAAATCGATTTTTGTTTTTGTTCATATTTCGGTAGATTACACCTTTAAAAATAACATATTAAAATTTCAAATTGATATCTCAAATAGCTTTCCTTTCATCTTTAAACGCGTTTTTCTCGAAACAGCATTTTCCGAATTTGCTGCAGTGATTACTCAAAAACAAATGATCCGATCACTATCGATTTTTTTTACATGTTCTATATATAGTTCTCCGTACAATGACCTATCGATTTTTGATCTGATCAAAACATCGAATTTGTCAGGCCAAAAACGACCAAAATTTTGGGTAAAAATCGAATATTTTTGTCAATTTTTGATTGTTTTTTATCGTAGGTCATTGTACAGACAATATTATCTAGTTTAACGAGATTTTTTTATTTTAAACTTCATCCACGGAAAAGGCCGGAATCGCTGCAGCAGTGAAGGATCTTTTTTTTCGCGCCGTTGGAGATCGACTATAACTTAAAAAATATTTAATTTTTTCTTCAAAAATTTCACTGTATATTCTTGAAACATGTATAAATATATTCTTAAAATTTTGAAATAATTGATAAAGTAGTTTTTTTAATAAAAATTCCCAAAAATCACCTTTTTTTAGGCCATTACACGAAGTGTGCCACTTAATGTCATTTTAAATAATGTTTAATAAATTATCTACTATTCAACAAATCAATCAATAATCTGATTTTGAAACTTCATTAGCTCATCGTATTGAAAGGTTAAGACACGTATTTACAATTTTTTCTTCTTCAAATTTTAAAAATGCTAGAGCTCTTGCAATTATATTACCAGGTTCCTGTAAAATTATCTCAGGCCATTCATAATAAATTATATAGTTTCTTTTTCTGTACCTTTCAGCAAACTAAATTTCGACCACAACTGTCCCTTTTGAGTCTAGTCCCCAACTACTTCAAATAGTTATTCACAAATTAAGTTTTTCCACAGCACCAAAATATATTTAAAGCATACATTTAGGCGCTTACACTATTTCCGTTTATAAATATGCCTGAGGTTGTGTTGCTGTGCTCTCCTCATTCTCATCCTCATATCATGACATTTTGTTTAAGTCGGGCATACAAAACACCGAAGGCGCTCAATGAGAAAGAGCGATTGTGTGTTGCATAAAATGTCGACAAGGAGACAAACACACAACCACACACGTGTGCGAATAAATTTGTCAACGCATCAAATTCTGAGTTGAGTGGAGCTAGGGGCAGCAACTCACATTTGTATACCGTTCATGGCATATTAAGCCATAAAGACATGTAGCCGAAATACGCATGAAGCTGACTGACTTCTTCCACACACATTAACATACTCATATGCATGTGTGTGTATGTGTGTGTGTATTTGAATACAGTTATATAATGCCATCATAAGTATATCTATGATCACATGTCATGTGCATAGAGCGGCAGGTATCAGAAATTAAGTTATTGAGCCAGTGAGAAGAGAAGTTCATTTGGCTTAACTAAGTTTCAGTTGTTTGGTTTTTGTTGTAATTGCTGTTGTAGTTGTTGGTTGTATGTGAAGGAAATGTATCTACTATGTGAGAATTGCTTAGCAATCAAAGAGTATATTTTACTGATGACTATACATAACTGTATTTACGATGTGGTTGATAATAAGTTGGTATTAAGGAAACATATGTATATATTTGAATTCTATAATGCCATGGAGCTTTATGTATAGACTGATAGTATTTGTATGTGTTTATGTATAGTATCTACTTGAAATATATTAAATAGAATTTGTGACACAATTTCCCAATTTTGTTGGAAAGCCAATATTTTGTGGTTATAACTGAAAGCTTTAACTGTGAATTGCTATAAATTTGTGGCTGACTAATTCTCTGCTGGAGATTTACTAAGATAACTTCTTAGAGATATCTCTTAGGAACTCATAATTTGATAGTAAACGAAAATGAAATGTACATACATAGTATGTGTCTGGATCTGAATCCAAACTTTTTTAATTTTTCAAGAAAATTATCGATTTACATACATACTGAATACTTTTGCATTTTCATTGCATGTTCTTCAAATGGCCAATGCCCCGTTATAATAGCAGTGAGGCTGAAAATACTTTTCCTACACCTATTTAATAAGACCCGAGTACTCGGCTCATCATATTTTGGCCATATCTGTTTAGTTATTTTATATTAGGTTGAATTTTTCCATCTATTCTCAGCTAATTGTTCAAATTGTGAGTTGAGCTCTCTTCTGATCGTTCCTAGCGGGCATAGTATCAACTCTGCCTCGGATTTGATTAGAAACTGCCTTTACCAACTCGTATGTTTTTTCGTTACCTAAAAGGAGAGAGGAAAATTTTGCGCAAGATTTATGGTCCCCAGAACATTGGCAACGGCGAATATCGCAGACGATGGAACGATGAGCTGTACGAGTTATACGACGACATTGACATAGTTCAGCGAATAAAAAGACAGCGGCTACGCTGGCTAGCTCATGTTGTCCGAATTGACGAAAACACTCCAGCCCTGAAAGTGTTCGATGCAGTACCCGCCGGAGGAAGCCGAGGAAGTAGAAGGCCTCCACTCCGTTGGAAGGACCAAGTGGAGAGCGACCTGTTTACACTTGGGATCTCCAACTGGTGCCGAACTGCGAAGGAGAGAGAGAGGTGACGCACTATCGTCGATTCGGCTATAACCGGCTAAACTGTTGCAACGCCAATCACATACATTCATACAAAAGTTTCCTGTGGCCGGAAACCCAGACCAAATTTATTTGTACTTCGTCTTCTAAGGAGCTCAACACCTTCTTGAAGTTATTGACTATGCTGGAGTTAGACATTGCCTACAACAAAGCCATGAGTGCCGCTTGACTCTCTGTGTATTTTGTTGCTTTATATATCCTCTCGTAGTTAGCCAATAGAGCTTCACAGGCCTTCTCTATGCCCAATACTTCCGCCTGAAGATGCTAGCCGAGTTCGGTAGTAGGATGGAGTGAGAAATATTAAGATCATCGGTGCATACCGTTGTGTCTACTCCGCAACCCATTGTGGACCCGTCGGTATAGACTGATATGGTATTTTCCTAACGTATTAAGCCTCTTCTCCATTCTCGTCTTGATGGTATCATCATCTGGTAGTAACTCTTGAAATCTAACTTTGGGAGAATGTAATCTGATTTATTAGCGTTTACTTTGACTTTGTTCAGAAAATCACTATGTTCTTCTGGTTCCATCCACCTAACTCTTCACATGAGAGCGTAAGAAATATTTCTATTTTAGTTGAAGTATCAATGCTTTCTTTTGTCGATATATGGCTCAGAACATTGACAACTGCGCATACCGGAGACGATGGAACGATGAGCTGTACGAGTTATACGACGACATTGACATAGCTCTACGAATAAAAAGGCTGGATAGGTCATGTTGTCCGAAAGGACGAAAACACTCCAGCTGTGAAAGTGTTCAATGCAGTACCCGCCGTAGGAAGCCGAGGAAGAGGAAGGCCTTCACTCCGTTGGAGGGGTCAGGTGGAGAGCGACCTGGTTACACTTGGGATCTCCAACTGGGGCCGAACTTCGAGGGAATGAGAGGAGTGGCGCGCTATCATCGATTCGGCTTTTCTATAAATTTGTAGATAAACATTTTTTATCGATATAATATAATATTTTTTCGATATATCGATAATCAAAATAATTTTATATTTTTACCGAACGACTTAACCTTTTACCTTTTACCACCTTGATATCGATAAATATATATAAAAATATCGATAAAATTATCGATACATATTAAGAAATCTTTGATTTCGAGTTCTTTGATGTTATACGCCGATTTACTTTTTATATTTTGCAGAAATTAAGCATTTGAACATTAAATATTCACATAATTTACTGAATTTCAGACAATTATATACACACCGACTCATTCACCTGTGTAATTACAATATCATATAACTTTTTTCTGATTTTGACTTATCTGCTTTCGAAGCAAATAAACTTTTTTAATAATTTCGCCATTTAAATAAGCATTGTGAAGAGGAGAGGGAGTGAGTGAAAAAAAATATTCCAAAAACAACTTTGAAGAATCCTAACGAATCAAAGGTTTGATATAAAATTATTTAAATATTACAAATCAGTCTCCGAAACTCATCTTAGTCTTCCATTTAACCTAAAATTGGCTCAAGAACTTTACTAGCCGATTTTAATATTGCCATTGCTAACGGAGAATCAGCAGCATTCTTCTTCTTCAATCATAATTTGTTTCTGATTTCTTCTCGTCTCTTAATTATTTCTCTAAATGCCTTCAGAAGGAAAATGTTCATTAAGTGCAGTTGGTCCTGGTACAAAACTCGTAACTTAACCTGAGCAATCAGTTACCTCCACAATTTTTAACTCAAAATCAGTCTCTTAAGCGCTGGTTTACATAAGAATTATGTAAAATCTCTGACTTAAATCATATCAACAACCATTTAAGACTGCTGACTCTCCATTTTTCCTACGAATATATATATTTCTATTCACATATTTATATATAATGTAGACACATATATAGCATATAGCATATACTACACCTCAGCTGAAGCAACAAAAACACAAATTATACACACAACAATAACAAAAAGAGCAACTGCAACAAAAACAACAACAACAACAAGTAAAAGTTTCACAGCTTTGCGCGAAATTAGAAAAGTTCCGCACACTTTTTTATGTGTTGACAGATTTTAGTAGGCACATGGTGCAAATTTCATCTGCTAAATCACAATAATTCATGAAGCACACACACACAAGGGCAAACACTCACACATACACACGCTTTTAATAAGTTTGTTTACCTTTGCCAGCGTCTGCTTATTTCCTTTTTATGCTTGAAAGCTTCTTTATTATTTGGGTACGTAAAAAGATTTCTTATGTGGCGTAAAATCGAAGACTTTGTGGTCAATTTTATTTAGTTTCTAACAAATAATATAGCTTTCTGATAACTATAAAATAACAGTAAAAACTGTAATGTCTAAAAAGTTTGTTAATGAAAACGGAATTGGTTGCTAAATTTAGTTTATTTAATTAAAAGTAAATTAATTAATTAATGAAACGAAAAATATTTAATATATGATGTCTTAAGACAACACACCTCAAGTCATCTTACTGTATAGATATGTACATCAGTGTCTACGAAGACAGCTACTTCAAATTTCATTACGCCTAGGACTCATATTAGCAACGAATTAAATTCGTATTTAGCTTGTCAGTTTCTTTAGAAGAAATTTCTAATTTGAAAATTTTTGCATTAGGGTGGTGCTTAAATTAGAGAAAACATTTATTAAAGCTCAATTTCTTATTCAAATACAAAATTCGACTATACTGTAGTCGATAATACCTAATATAACCTGCAAAGCCCACATTTCTTTTTATAGACTAATAAATATTTCAGTTGATACATGTACAAACTGTCGCTGATATTGTCTAAAATTAGTATGTGATATCTCATTCTGATATTTTTGTAAACTAATATTTCTGGAAAAAAAAGTCAATCGCGTAACCTACTTTCGGACTACCTTAATGTATGTACATATCACAGCTAGTATCTAGTATGTATGTACGTTGCCAACATCTAATTAAAATCGTACGCACATCCATTTGAGACTCTCCTCTCTTACTCCCTCCCTCTCCTCGGCACAAATGCTTATTTAAATGACGGAATTATTAAAAAAGTTTATTTGCTTTGAAAGCAGATGAGTCAAAATCAAGCAAAAAAAAAGCAAAATCAAGCTGTAGATAATTTAAGGCACCGTAGCCAGGAAGGTATATTCTGCACACAGGTGTGAGTTGGTATGCGTTAAAGTGTGTAATTATTTCTTTAAATTTGTAAATCTCTTGCTTGAAATTCAGCAAAATATGTGAATCCTTAATTTTCTTTTGTCGAAAATTCGGAAAAAATGCAACATATGATTTGCACAGAAATATTATATAAAAAATTAAAATATAAATATGAAAAAATTGCATTTCGATAATTTTTATATGTATCGATAATTTTATCGATATTTTCATATATATTTATCGATATCAAAGTGGTAAAATATATGTAATTTTGAATTATGAATTAAGTTATTCAATAAAAATATGAAATTACTTTGATTATCGATATATCGATGAAAAATATTAATGCATCGATAATAATTTTTTTTTAGCTATATCGATAATTTGTATGTGCATAGATTTTTATATGTATCGATAATTTTATCGATATTTTCATATATATTTATCGATATCAAAGTGGTAAAATATATGTAATTTTGAATTATGATTTAAGTTATTCGATAAAAATATGAAATTACTTTGAATATCTATAATACTTTTTTAGCTATATCGATAATTTGTATGTGCATAGATACATTCGTCGATATTTTAGATGTATTTGTCGATATCAAATTGGTCAAATATATGTATTTTTACTTTATCAATAAGGTTCTTGTGTAAAACTAGAAATTTATTTTGATTATCGATAATTTTCATTATGCATATCGACTAAAATATTAGCACAAACCGTCTTGAAATATTGATTGGTAAATCTGTTAAAATAGCGATACATCGATAAATTTATCTATACAAATGCGATACTTCAACTGATACTACAAACGTTTAATATATATGAACAAATATCGAAATTTTACAATAAAAATGTATGCATGTATTTTAATATTCGGTATATCGATAATTTTTTTTTTCAGAACACTTTTTTATAGATCGATTAACTGTTAAAAAAGCGAAGCCGAAGTAAAACTCTCGCACTTATCTAAATATCTTTGTCTTTACTGATTTATATGTTGAAAAACGGGTGTTTTTTCAGACTCACTCAGGAACAAGGTATATTGCTGAAATACAACCGGAAATGCTGAAAAAAGTGGTCGAAAATCGGGCCTCTCAGCTGGAATTTTTTCGTCAAAACAATCAGTTATGTATAGTGATTTATTTCGTAAAGGTCATATAACTAAAAAACACCCTTTATTTGGAAACTCTCCGATTTTTTAAAAAGATTTCTATAAACAAACGAAACGAAAAATTTGTAATTTTTTGGTTTCAAATGTTTACCAAAAGTCCAAATTTTGGTATATTCACTTGATCGTAGTGCGTTCCAAGCATTTAAGTTTACAGATTAAAACACCGCTACCCATTTTTTCGAGGAGGGGGTGTTCAGAACGCTGTAGCTCATGTTCCATACAATATTGTTAGTTTAAAATATATATTTTTACTGTAAATATATATGTTAATAAATGATAATAAACTTAAGACCCTGTCTATTTATTGGTCGTAGAAAGAAATTCTAAAAAAAACCACTCAAAAACAGGTCGTCACGGGATGACCTCTTCAATAATATAGTTCAAATTTTGGACTTTAATGGAAAACTTAGTAAATGATTTCTACAGCATTACAAAATACCTTTAATCTAAGCTGAATCTTCTGAAGATACCATTCTTTAATAGCAATTTGCCATATTGACATATTTACTCATAAAATCTCCCCACCTAATAATTTGCCACCATCTTGTGCTCGGCCCATCTCCTTATGAAAAGCTTTCCACTTAAATGCCTGCCACATTTCTAATTTGTTCGTGTCAGCTTTGCTATTAAAGCAGCTCGGACATATTTCACAATCAAAACAGTCACACTTTTCATTTGAAATTTTCATTAAATATCAAATTTTATGGCTGCTCATCTTCACATTTCGCTCACCGCAGTTATGTACGCCGGAGCACAGCATCGTTATGCGCGTACATTAAAGCTTAAAATCTCGAAAACAAAAACGAAAACGAAAACATTGAAATGAATACAATAAAAAGCAATCTAAACTGCGGAAGACACACCAAAGAGAATACTATGAAACTGACAACTGACAAAAGAGCGGAAAGTCACGGAAATGTGTGCACATTAAAAATTGCCACAAAATTACCAAGCGGCATTAAAGCGTTAGTCAGGGCTTGGAATGGTAGAGTGGTCTATGTGGTTGTTTTTATTGTGTGAAAAGCGTGGCACAGCAGCGGCAGAGGAAAGTCAGTGCTGGGAGCAATTAGCGGGAAAATATGAGACAATGACGATTTCTTTTCGGCGCTAATTTAAGGTAAAATATATGTAAAGTGAAGAAGAGCATGTAAGGGGGGAGATAATTTCGGGTGAAAGCAAATGTTAGTTAAACGACGTCGTCGACCTTTAAATTTTTTATCGAATTCTAAGAAAATCCAATTCAAAGATAACGGTTCCATAATAAAATCAAAGTTTAGCTAGTGTTCTTTTGATACCCGCTTATAAGAAAAAGATGTAATTCTCAATAAGTTACTTTCCATATGGTTTTGATTTTCTCGATGACAGTTAGACAGACAATACTCAGGAATTAAGAAATTGATTCTTACTGAATTATTTGCTGAATTTTTGAGCTTAGCGCCGAAATGTAGGCAATACTTTTTAGAATCGGTTTTTTCAATTTCAAACGCAAAAAAGATATCAGTTTAGGGCGGAGAAAAGACTTTGTCTGTATGTATATCTCTCGCAAACCAAAAAATCTATATAAACCAAACTTTCTGCAATCGTTTCCCTTACGTACCCCATCACACAATATGAAATATATTGGAAATCGGATAATAACCATGGCCACCTCCCATACAAATGTTAGGTTGAAAATTGCCAAAAGTACGTTGATTCACTAACGGAAAACACCAGAAATACAAAATTTGACGGAAGATTTATTTTTTTTAATGGAAAATAGATTATAGGTCAAGAACCATACTTCAGAAACTACTCGACCGATTTCAATGAATTTCAGTAGGTAATATTTTTGTAACACTCTGATGAAACGGACGGAATATGGACGAAATCGGTTCACAAAAACGACTACTTACCCTATAACTCAATTTTGAATTCCATGTGATTTCTTCACTTTATAATATATAAATAAGGAACCGATGAAGATAGCCGAATAAAACTTTACACAAGTACTATATATCGTATGTGGCTTCACTTGTGGAGAAATTGTCGAAATCAAAGTATAATGCTTCAAGGCCCCGTATATCGAACATGAAGAACTCAGTGACTAGGGGTAATTTTTCACCGAAAATATCGCAAAATCTCTCAGATATTTCAATGTAATGCAGAGGGAATCTTTCTCTTCTAATAGTGTGTCTATTTACCAAAACTGGTAAAGATCGGGTTATAACCTCCCTTAGCTCCCATATACTTAATTAAAGGTTTTTCAAAAATGCGAAGAGCTTTATTCCCCATATATCGGTTAATATGTGAGATATCTTAGCAAAATTAAATGAGCGTATAGTCTTGGATATAGTGTACCTTGGTGGAGAAAATTAGTGAAATCGGTTAAGGAATTACCTCAGCCTCATATACAATATATGATGATTTTCGTTATTCTAGTGGACTTTATGCCGAATATATGGGTCACCCTGTGTGTTATCTTAATAAAAATATGGCAATAAATTGCGAGAGTGTAAAATATTCATTTACAGCCGAACTTTGATATGTGTTATAATTATTGGTAACAAACAATATTTGTTCTACGATTTTTCTTAAAAATTATTCTTTAGTTAACAGGGTGTCCTTTGAGGAATCACTAGATGCTCATTAGAGAAATACATATTAAGTATATATTTTTATAAAAATTCATATTTTAATGAAATTTTATCAAAATTATTAGTAAGCTGATAAAAGATTAGTATGAAAACCTAAAAAAAAACAATTTTGCCATGACGATAAACCAAGAGACATACCACATTTTATGCAATAAATTGGCATACGTGATCAACAATTAGAATGTTTGCGCCTTGGTTTTCCATCATTCATAAACTTAGGCAAATGTTCAATTAATCACTATAGAATCCTTATCTATCGTTCTGCCCGATAAAAAGGGAGCATACATTTGGATTAGCGATGCTGTCGTTGTCAGAAAAATCAGTTTCACAATCATTCACAGTACTCGACCAATCAAAACGATCACCCCTCTGGGACATTCTAAGCTTTTTCAAATATTTATAATTAAATAAGCACATTTTTTAATTAAAAAATGACAGGAAATCTATTTTTTTCTCGCTTTAACAATTTACAAATTGTTCTATACCATAAAATTTAAATATTAAAAAAAATTTCAAATTTAAATTTTAATAATTTGTTTATTATTTGTTTTTTTTTTTTTTAATAATAATAACTATTAAAAAAAATAATAAAATTTGTGTCTCTATTTAATTTAAATTATTTTCTATATTTTTATAACTTTGATTGTCTTATTTTTGAGTGATCACTATAGTTTCTAATTCCGAATCAAATAATTTTTAGATAATTACATTAATTTCCATTTCACAATCATTTTTTTTTAATTTTCCATAAACTTAATTATGAGAAATGCCCGTTAAAAGCATACTCCGAAGAGCCACATGTAGCGTGTAAGGTTCAACTGCATAGACTCGAGTCATAGGGTCATGTCGAAACGTTAGAATGTAGAATGCGCCACAAATGCGAAACGCAAAAATAACAGGAATGTGTACGAAACTTTCTGTTTGACTTTGCAACCGACACACTGCTCACACAGCGCGACGCTCGCACACAATGAGCATATTATAAGCTACAAACATTGGGGGGGTACATAGATCTCGCATTTTACATGGCAGCCGCCTGCTGCGTGGCGCTTTTAACGCGCCCACACACACACATTCCAACGCGACAAGAATGAAAGCCGCCACATCCTGTGTGTTGTATGCTTTGCGGTGTGCCGCAACCAAAGCGCTCCAGAGCCCCCACAGTGGTGCATACAGAGATAGATAGTATATGGGTGTGTGTGTGTGTGGCGCGGGTGTTTGTCGGTGGCATTATTTTACGCCTGTTTGATATAAAATGCGATGAAGCGGTTTTTTTCTCACAGCACATTAAAGTTGTTGTTGTTGTTGTTGTGAGGCATATATACATACACTTCTATGTAAATATGTATGTATGTAAATATTTGAAAAAAAACTTTTTGGTGTTCCTAAACGCGCCTACTCCGTGCAGCGTTGCCACCTTTTTCTTTTTTTAATTTTTATTTTTAAAATTTCGCACTTTTTTGTTTTCGCTATTGTTGTACAACAACAACAAAATATTATTTCCACTTTTTCACTTGTCATATTTATTATCACAGCGTCGCGCGCTTCCGCCTGCACCGCGCCGTTGCGTTGCGTTCCGTTCCGACGGCTTTCCGGCGCACCTTTTCATTGTTGTTTTGTCTTAAAATGTTTGCTGATTTTATTTTGACTGCTTTTTTCTTTCTTTTTTAATTTTTTTGAGTCTTTTATTTACATGTTGTTGTTGCTTTTTTGCCACAGCACCGCACACAAGTGTCAGAAGTGACACTTTAAAAATATTTACGTTATGATTGCACGTAGCCTCGTTATCTCCACACTAACTGCCAGATGAGCTGCCGCGGGTGATTGTTTTATTCCATTTGATTTGCCGTTATGTCATAACTGTTACACATTTGTATTTATTTTTGAATTTTGTATTTTGTATTTTCATTTGTATTTGTTTTTGCATTTGTTGTTGTAATGTTTCCATGTGATTTTGCGCGTTTTCACATAAAGAGCGCGGCCCGTCAATAATTTTCTACGCTGTTGAGTTTTTGAACTAGATAGCGCTGATATACGATGGTTTTGTTAACAACAACAACGAGAGAGCAAATATAGAACAACAACAACAACAAGATTTTTAAAAATTTATTGTTTGCGTTTGTAACGGCAATCAAAACAAATAAATTACCGTTATATGCATATTTGTTTTATAACAACCATTAGTTATGCTGCTGGACCTGTTTACCCTTTTTGGGACGATTTTGCAAGTAATCCCTTCAAAAGTTATTATTAAATGGTCTGCTGAGTGCAGACTGGCTGTTAAGCCGATAATGGGTTCGCTTTTTTCACGAATTCATGGTATTAGTTAACTCTTGTAGGAGTGCATTGATAACCTAGACTCGCCTTTGGCTGAAGTATTTGAGATCCAACGTTCAGAATAGATTTGCTTTGGACATGACAGAAATCACTACGATTGCTTCTGATACGATACCCACAGTAACTACTCTGTAGAATGTAGAATAGAAAAATCTCAAACACCTTTGAAAGCCTTTAGCTCTTTCAGTGATATCTCGTATATTTTCGACGACCCTTTAAGGTTCCCTTTATTCTTGGGAATAGGTAAAAGTCACACGGAATCATGACTGCCAAATATGGAGGCTGGGGCATCGTTACAATATTATTTTAGCCAAAAATACACGAACAAGCAACGAATTAAATTGTGAGCTTTTAACAAACGAAAATCGTCAAGTTCATAAAAACTCGTCTAACCTTAGCGGCTGCTATAGACAAAGTAAGCAATGTAACTGAAAATTTTGACCGTTTTTAATCGTGTATCAAAATAAAAAAAAAAATTAAAAAATTGAACTGTCCCATGTTCTTTGACATACCTCATATGTTGTGATCGAAATCCTTTTTTCTAACTCTCTCTCGGACTAAATAGTGCATGGGTTACACATCTTCATTAAACCAGTGTATCCACACCACATCCATCACTGGATCAAAATTAAGGTTACAAAAACAATCCGTAACGAGATATTTCTCATAAAAAATATCACCTAAATTTAGTTGGAGGCTTTCAGAAGGGACTTGATTGGTTATGGATTAGAGCTACAAGTACTTAAATATAGTCCAGCTGAAACTTCAAGTCATTCAAATAATGAGTTGAGATTTCGCAGTTCTTAGCTGGAGCTAGGTTACTATAACTTGGGTAAGATTTCTAGCCAAAATTTGGTGTAACGTTTTTAGCTCTAACTGGAATTTAATGTAATGGAAACGCCAATAATCACGCCGCGTAGAAACAGCCATCAAAATCAAAATTATTTAGGGAATGCCTAACTCCGCTACAACAACACAGCCATTTATCCAATGAAGAGCTTCTGGGGTATCTAAGTAAACTCAAAGACCTTAAATTTTTTGCATCCTTCAACACCAATTCCTGAAGTCTCAACGAAAGATAGGTTTTCAAATTGCTTTGAAAGCTTAAGATAATAGTTTCAAAAGCGTTTTCTCCTGTCGACCTTCAGTAAATTGGGAATGTAGTAAGAAAAGGGAGCTCAAACAGTACACCATATAAATTTCATAAGATCACCCAAACTGAGAATTCTTAATGATATAAATGACACAACATTGGTTACAATGGGTTGAGTGAATATGTCGATATTTCTACACGCCGAAATCAAAGAAGATTTATATTTATGTAAGACCTAGAACTAGACTAGACTTTTCGATGGCAGTACGCTCTAAGCTAGTAAGGGAGTGTCTAACATCGTTATCAGCAGATTCCGAGGCGTGTGGGTAGTCTGTGCTCCACTTGTGCTAGAACGCTGAGAGATACACTGACTGGAGAACAACAAGCACCTGTGCAGTAGCGAGGTCTTTCTGGCCTGCAGTGGATCGAAAACGGTCCTTCCAGCTGCTGTTGCTTAGTAGGGCTAATTGTCCAATAGGCACTCAAGCGGTGAGGCTTGGGTTCAAGTCAGACGCTAGTTGCCAAAGCTGTTTGGAGGAAGGTGAAGAGGGATCAGCCAATCACTTCTTTCTTCAATGTCCAACATTCGCCAGACTTAGTGTGAAAACCGAAAACTTCGGCGAACCTATTTAAAGGACTGGAATCTACATTAGCCGACTTAACGACTTTATAATAGATTTCATGCGCTTTGTCTTATCATGAGGGTCTTAGAGATCCATCAGATGTATCCGGGTATCTCAAAGGACAGTCGAATCTGTCTAAGTGAGAATCTCTACAGTTGCGGATATCTACCCCTTAACATAACCTAACTTAATCTACTTTAAGGGGCTAGCCCCCCTGGGTTACAAAATTTCAATATTATAAAAAAAAAATAGTACAATATTTCTAAAATTTCAAATGGCACTTCTTTGAAATAACACTAACTATAATAGATATTGAACGAAGGATTAAAAAAAAACAATTTTGCAACTTTGTTTTCTTGAGCCAATATATTGCAAAAAAATTATGATTGTTTTTGGAAAATTTCTCAAAAACACAAATTTTAATATTTCCTTTTCTCTTTCGTTCAAGAACCAGACTTATCCGTGTAATTTCGAAACATTGTTGGCTTTTCTTTTTAGATGAACCAATAATGAATTCTGCTGTCCACGGCAAGAGCATTCTTTTGAGGCATCAAGGGAGATGAGTTACCAACGACTGGGTTTTTGGAATTTTCAAATAAAAATTTCAAAAAAAAAACTGTTCAAATATGTATCTTTAATATGCTGAATTATTTAAATTAAATATGTGATTATAAATACTTAGAAAAAAAATTAAAAATACTCTCTTTTTCTCTTTTTCAACCCCTGAAACCCACCTGACCCCTTAAATGTTCTAGAAGCATAATTTTATTTTTAATATGTTAAGATAAAGCGCTATCACGTCAAATAGTTTTTTATTCATATTTACTCCTACATACATACATATAGATTTTCCTGAATTTGCACTTTATTAGCACACTTTCATGGAGATCATAATAAAAATGTGAAATTTGTTTTTGCTCAAATTTATGGCTTCATTGCGAGAATTATTATTATTATTTCGCATTTTCTTTGCATTTCTCACGAGCGTTTACAGTTATCTAGCGTTGTAGCAGTGCATAGAAACAGAGATTGCCGCCAGGTGCGAATAATCGATTTTCCGACGCAATAACGGTTATTCGAGATTTACCTATAAACATTTTACGCAGCTCATTTGCATAGCATAATGAGATACAAAAACAACAACAACGACTGTTTACCGTTATATTATTAATAAAGATATTTCCTGTCTTATGATCCTACGATTTGGAGGGGGGTGGATGAGAATATTTAATTTCAATAGCGCATTGCATTTATTGTTTACTTGGACAGGTCTTTATTTTATGCGGAAATTTCTATAATCTTTTGTACGGCGATTATCGGCGGTCCGCTTGTCATGTGTTGTTTGGAAGAGGATTATTATAGATTGTAAGGTTGTTTATTGGTTTGAGTATGCTTTTCGCTGAAAATTTGGTAACAGCTGTGCAATATTCAAGTTTTTCTAATCAATTTATCTATGCCGTTATTGAGAATGCCATCTCATTCAAGGTGTCGCTAAACCTGTCATCCTTTGTTTGGAATAATTTAATAGATAAAAGAATGGGTAGTGCACAGCTTAAGTAAATCTCTTCAATAATAGCAAATATTAGATTATGTTTAGCTTATTAAGTGAAGGAAAAGTAATTGACACAGAGACAACAAAAGAAATCTGAAGAAATGCCGACATTCAAAATTTAAACATTCAGCTTAACCTCAAAATTTGTCAAACCAGACCGAAAATATCTTTTCGGCGAAGTAGAAGTTAGTAGAAGAAGATTTCATTTTAATTCTTCATATAATTGAGCTGATTTTCTGACGAAACTAATCATAGCTACTACTGAATTAAGACAATGAACAAATTTGTAATATAGATAATACTCTAGATGTACCGTTATTACTTCTGATTGACCCCAAATATATATGTAAATTTTTATATACCAAATAAGAAATATATTTTTGAAGTTCAAATGAAGAAACACACAACTTTATAGGTAAGATGGTACTGAATGCATTCCAGTTTGGTGTAAAAAATGGAATGTGGGTATGGCATCACCCATTTTTAGGTCAATAAACCTATCTCAAGAACTATTCGACCAATTTCAACGAAATTTGCTATATAACATGTTTTAGACTCTCTGATATTACAGATGGAAAATGAGCGAAATCTATTGGCAAACACTACTTCTCATATAACCTCTCAATCTATTTCGTTCACTTTACAACCGACCAGTGGCCTCAACTTTAAGAGCGCTACGTCCAATTTACGATGGGACTTACTTCTGGCTGAATGGCTTCGTCAATACGCAAAATATGCGTTATTGGTCAGTCTGCAATCCACTCGTAGTCCATCATGAGTCACCATTGCATCCCGAAAAAGTAAGGGTTTGGTGCAGTTTATGGGTCGGCGCGTCATTGGACCGTATTTCTTCCGTGATGATCAAGACCGGCATGTTACTGTGAATGGGAATCGCTACCGCTCAATGATAACCTAATATTTTTGGCCCGAATTGGATTATATGGACTTGGATAATATGTGGTTCCAACAGAACGACGCCACAAGCCACACAGCGAATGTCACAATCGATTTATTGAAAACCAAGTTTGGTGGAAGTGTTAACTCACGAAATGGCCAAGTCAATTGGCCGCCTCGGTCGTGTGATTTGACGCCGTTAGACTATTTCCTGTGGTGCTACTACAAGTCTATGGTCTATGCTAACAAGCCAGCCGCGACTGATGAACTTCGTATGAATATCGAACGTTAAATTGCAGCTGTATCGGCCGATTTATGCTTGAAAATCGTCGAAAATTGAGTTCGGCGTTCTGCAAACGTGCCCGTGGTGGCCATGCTAAAGAAATCGAGTTCCATACAGAATGTCATCGAATGTACTTTCACAGGAATTATTGATTGATATCCCAAACAGATTTTGCTTTATTTAAAAAAAAAAAAAAACTTTTGTAGCGTTCTTATTGAAAAGTGAAGCTAACGGAACACAATTTTACAAAAACTTACATTCACTAATTTAAAAATTTTCGAAATCGGACTATAAATTTCCAAAGTCCCGGACTTCGAAGATGTGACCTCAGTGTCCATGCCTAATTTTTTTTTTACCGAAAATTTCGGAAAATTTATCAGATATTTGGTAAAATTTCAATGCCAAAAATGTGTGAAATCGCGTCATTACATCCCCTGGCTCTTATGTACCTAATATTAGGGTTTTCCAATATACGGTAGGCTTTATATCGTATATGTATGTCGATTAATATGTGAGATATTTTATTATCACTTATAATTAGCTGAATTTATAGTCAGTCAATATCATGTAGCTTGGTGACGAAAATTAGTGTAATCGGATCAGGAATTACCTCAGTCCTCATATACTATATATGATGATTTTTCATTATTCTAGTGGATTTTATGCTGAATTTATGGGTCAAATTATGTGTTATCTTTTTAAAATTACATCAATAAATTGCGAGAATATAAAATGCACGGTTACACCCGAACTTAGTCCTTCCTTCCTTATTTCTTTACTTGTTAGATTTAAAAATTTTAGCAAAATAGCTCTACAAAGATTTATTATAATGAACCATCTGTCTAAAACTAGTTTAGAAATATTTAATGAAAGCTAAAGTTAAAAGTATTTTTTTGCACATAGCTTACAGAATTGCTTTGCATCATACACTAATTTAAGCCCTTCAAGACATAAATAATTCCACGAATATCTAAGTATATATGTACACCAGACATTTCTCAAAGCTGTTATTGCTCAGCAATGGCTGTCTGAGCTCATAATTCAATTAGTTGGCCTATGACCGATTGGCTCGCACACACACACAACAACACACTCATATAAACGTAGACTGCCTATAGATAAATTTGCAAATAAGTGCGTTCGTCTGCGAGGTAAATATTAGTGAGTTACAGTTATTTGTTTGCTCCGTTAATACTGAGTTTCAATATTTTGCAATTTTCAACCTACTCCCACTCACCTCTCCAACGGTCCCCCGACGCCACTTAGTGCATTCGAATTGGCAATTATGTTGGCTCACTTGAGCTATGCCTTTCAATAACGGCGTGTATATTGATATGTAAGTGTGTGTAGTTGTGTCACGTCTGTGCGGCATATCGATTCCTCGGCAATCACTTCAATTTTCATAATAAACTACGCTGTGCGTCAGCGTCGACTTCAATATCGCCATATTTTGCATTTTTCATTTTGCATTTCACATTTCTCTCGTTTGTTCATATCTTCACTTTTACAGTTCATAAGCTTATCAGCGTACAATCAACGTAAGCGCGCCATATTATTGAAAATGCAAGTCGGAATAATCAATTTTGTATTAATTAATGGGCGGCGCTCTTTGTGTGTGTGGCGGCGCTGCAAGGAAGAATTGCATAATTATTTTGAACGAGTCTGTGGAAAATTTATGAAAATCTGTTAAAATTGAAAGTTGTTCAGTCGTTCTTTATGCTCCTTGCGTCGCGCTTAAATATATGTCAACGCTGTCGTCGCGCTTGAACTTTTTCTTCTTGAGTCTTCTTTCATTTGATTTACATCCAATTGCAGCGAATTTCTTCAGAAGACCATTCGTAATACGGTGAAATTTCATTGCTTACATACATACAACCAAATAAATTCGTTGCGTATTCTTAAACTCAACGCCAATATTGTTTGTCTTAAGTTATCTCTTCGCTTTTGACTTTAAATTAAATTTTTTTCTTGAGATACAGTGTATCACATAAGTAAACAGACATATTATTTTTAGGAAAATGTCTTTTATTTAAAATTAGTACATATTTGAAATAAAGTGAGGTTAGGTAAGTTTAATTTTTGAGTAACAGTTAAAGTTTTCTCACTTTCAGATGGTTGCCACTTTTTTGAAAAATTTATTTTAAATAAATGTATAAGATTTTATAGACGCTACTGTAAGAAATTAAAAATAATTTTCAACTGAAATTTTTTTAGAGAGTTGCCACCTGTTTAAAAAATGTAATTCAATAAAATTTATAAGAACAACATATTATTGTATTATGGGTATGAACTTAAACAATTTAAAAATAACTGCAGTCGAAAATACTGAAGAAGAGTTGCCACATTTTCAAAATAATTGATGAAATAAATAAAATTCGTATTCATAAATATTTGAAAAGAGTTGCCACTTGCTTAAAAGAATTGATAAATATTTGAATATTTGAAAATATTTGAAAAGAGTTGCCACCTGTTCAAAAGAATTGATGTATAAATAAATAAATTATTTATTAAAATTTGATAATATTATTTTCCAAGCTATATGTAAAGCCCCCAAAACACTTGTTTATTCTCTATCATTTCATTTTTCTTAACTTTTGTCCACACTTCTAGCACACACTGTTTGCCACTTTATGACACTGTGGTTTGACAAATACCTTTATTTGTTTTTATTGACAAGACTAATCTGATTTCTTACTTTAGTTGATTTGATTTTTATTTAAGCGCATAAAAGTTTTTATTTTCACAGTTTTTCCTATCTCCCACGCATTCGTATTCGCACTCGTAACGCAGCTGTGAAGTTTATGCTTTCTGCTGTGCACAGTTTCCCACAGGATATTTGCTGCTCCCACAAGCCAATTTGTATTATTGTTGTTTTTGTTTTTTTATTTTTTTTTATTTTATTTTGTATATTTTATGTTTGGAGTTTTAAGAATTTATTGCATTACTTTCATTTTAGTAGACAAACCGTATGCTGACCGCCGGGAATCGTGACACAGTGCATTAGGAAGAAATAATACTTGTGTGCGAGGGAAGGTAAATATATTTTGTAGTGAAAAGCTTTAAAAATGTTTCACTGATATTTTAGAAATAATGATTTTTATTAATTTTTCAAATAAATATTTAGTTTTTTTAATATTTCCGTAGAAACCAAAAACCTAATTAATAAAACTAACCTATTTTTGAATATCTGAATTCGGCATAGCATGCAACTGCAACACAATTAATTTTACAACTTCAATTATTTCACATATTTTCTTTAGCATTACACTTGTACAAGAAATACACTTCCACTAATATCAGTAATTACTCATATTATAGCTCTTGAGTGCGTTCGTGCGGAAACTTTACCAATTTGTATCCTTTGATACTTAATTAAACCGCAGCAGTAGCAATTTCGAGTAAATGAGTGTAATTAAAAAATATTCAATTTGAGAAAAATCACGCACAAAGTTATGTATTATTATAAATAATTATTTAACTGAATAGATTGAGTTAAGAAATATTATAGTTATTAAAAAATTCAGGATAAGAGAAATATTTTTATTAATTAATATTTTTTAAAAGCTTATCAACAAAAATCAAAATAAAAAAAATCAAAATTTATAAAATTTCTTTTTATACAAAATATAATAGTAAAAAAAAAAATAAAAAAAAAAATTTTGAAAATTATTATAGAATAATCATAATTTTTGAAATTATTAAACATACTAAAATATTTAACTTTTAAACTTTAATTAAATTATATTAAATATTTATTCAATTAAAATATTTTTCTTTTAATCTTGAGTTAAATTTTTATGAAATATTTCTCTATTACATTTTAAAACCGAATTATAATTCATTATATTATTATTTGTTAAATGATAATGCTCAACTCTTCATCAGAAATTAAAGTATTCACACTCTACACACAGTTTATTCTTTAAATATTAAATTTACGCACACATAGATACACCGACAAACATTTAAAAACATTTATATCACCACGGTAGTTCCTTTAAGTAATAAATCGCCTTCAATAAAAATCTAGCGTATATACATATTGAATGCGCACTTACACACTGCTCTTTAAAAACCATAAAATCTTGAAATTCACCACCAATAATGGCCATTAAAAATATAAGTGTTCTAACTTGCGGCTTAGGAAGTATCAAATTATGTAAATTGTATTATGGCAGCACAATATGGCGCATTTCATCTGCTTTTGGTTTTATGAAATCAACACTGCTCAAGGGCCAACTGACCACTGTAAATTTGTAAGTAATCAATTTCAAGCATAAATGAATTAATGTTGAAGACGTTAAAAAATTATGTCCGATCATTAACATTTTTGTTGCAAACACTTTTGATATTAACACATAAATAAACAAGTTAATGAAATGCCAGCATTTAGTTGGTTAAGTTATATAGTAAGGCAATGAACAAGTTGTTTGTAAAAATCAAGAGCAATTTCTTCATGTAAGTCAATAAAAAACTATATCTACACACACACACGTTTATCTGTACATATCACTATTGCTTCACATGTTTCAAAAAGATATATGCCACACTCATATACAAAAACTCAAGAGCACCATCTATTTATGAGTGCTTAAGTAGATTACAAATCAATCAAATTGATCTCAGCTGATTACAAATACACTGAACTAATAACCGATAGTTTCATTAAATTTACAACTATCCACGAGTAGGTGGCGCCGTTAAGCGTGCATTACGTACAATAGCGAAGAAAAGTAGGGCTCCGCTGGACATTGCCGGCCAGCACGGGGCTCCGCTTGCAGCCATTAACAATTAGTAAAGAGTAAATGGTGAAATAACAATTAATAGATTTACAATCACATACCTGCAATAGTAAAGCGTTAATATGTGGTTAAATATGGTAATTAAAAGATATACAAACACTTACCTGTAGTAGTTAAACAGCAACTCCTATGTAGATACCATTTTTGATGAATTTTTCGAAGTGGACGCCGCCTGCTTATACGAAACACGGATATGTTTAAGAAGAGAAGACTCAATTAATAAATGTAAATAAACTAATTAAAATACTAAATTTTACTAGACATTTAATAAAGCAATAAAACTTTGCACAAAATCTTTCAATCGCGACGCGGAAGCTTAATTGGAACTATTCAAATGGCGGCGGAAGTTTGACAGAAGAGAGTGTTGCCACTGTTGTGATGATTGGTTGATAGTAGTGTTGCTATAAGGTGTTGAAAATGATAATAAATTATAAATTGGAATTAATTTTATTAATTGTTGAGTAATCAAATTATATGTATTTAATTTTATATGAACAATGCAAATTGTTATTGTACTTCCTAAGTTTTATTGAGAAGCGCATTAGCTGATTGTACTATCAATAAAACAATTTTGGATGCAAATTTTTCAAAAATATTATAAATAATTATGTTAAACAATAAACCTTTATACAATAATAATATAATTTAATATAAATTAATAATTTTAAAATTATTTATTATGCACTTGTTGCATTAAAATTTATTTAATTAAAAAAATACAACTCTGCATGCACTTCATTCCAGTTCCTTCCAACTGACGCCGATAATTTCCGTTCGCGCTTGTGAAAAGTTTTCAGCTACATTCGCAGTAGCTTGAGAAAATTTGTTAATTTCTTTAAAAATGAGCTATAAGTATTGTATTTTCTTGTTTATAACGGTAGTTAAAAGTGATTTCTTTCGAAAGTAAATGGACATTACATCCGGGCGTTGTTATTTGTTAATAAATATTGCCTAGTAAAATAGTTAGGCGGCGTACAAGTGAAAAAAGTTCGCAGGAAGAGGTGTGCTGAAAAGGAGCTGCTTTTACATGAACATCAGTAAAAATAAGAGGTAATATATTATATTGAAAAGTATTTTAAAGCTTATGCTAACATTTTTGATCAAATTTCAGGTGAGTGGTCTGCACAGTAAGAACTAAAGACAAAGCAGCAAAAGAGCCTCGCTCTCATAATTGCATGCATATAAGCGTTTGTACATGCATGCATATGCTTATTATGTCTATTTATATGTACAAATAAATATATGTGAAAAAGTATGTATGTATTTAGCAATGCGCTTTCTGAACTGAAAAGTAAACGCTCCGAATCAAAATTTATTGCAGTTAATTGTAATAGAAATACTTACATACATACATAAATACAATTATTAGTTGAAAGCTATTTGCTGCAAATATTATATGATCCGTGTAAATAATATTATTATTTTGAACAACACAATTTTCGGTTTATGCTGATTTCATAGTTTACATTAATTGAATTGTTTAAAGTAGACTTTCTGTTAATATAATTTAATATGAACAAAGTAACTGACAGATAATAATAATATTATATATACTAATAAGTGAATGCATACTTCTGTTGACTATATATACAACTAATTTTACAAAATGTGCTGTGTAGAAATTAATTTATTTGCCATGTAAGACGTTTGTGTCTCTACCAGTCAGCATGAAGTTTTTGCAGTTGCTTTAATATGGCCAATTTTAATTGGCATTATCTACTTATTTGCGGCAAATTTTTAGGAGTCAGTTAAGTATTCAGTTTTAAATTTGATTTATGTGGAAATTTGAAATTAACTTTGGTGCATTAGGACATATATTTTAATATATTACATAATTTTATTATTTGTATATTTCAACTAAATATTAATTTGTTTCTCAACATCTCTTATATTCTTAATTTAATTGAGGCATTCTTTTTACAATTTTTACACTGTTCTATAGTACGATGGATCTTATATGGATCCATTTATGAACTAAAATTTGAAATTAATTATTATTATTATCAACATTTTTTTGATTTCAGTACCTTTTGAGCTTCGTAAAATGATTTAGAGTTATAACAAATATAACAAGCAAACTCCTTGATTTAGATTTTAGTATAGTTTCGAGAATTTTGATTGGTTTTAGTTTAAATTTTTTAACGTTAATGAAAATGACAAATTGTACTGAAATTAGTTACCCCTTATAAGTAACTCACCCCAAAAGTATGCAGCATTTTTGAAAATACATTGGGTTAATAAGGAATTGAAAGGTTTTGTGCAATGGTCACCCATTTCATCAGAGTGAAGACAATGATGAGCAAGATAATGTTCATCGACTAAATTTATTAAAAATAAGTGATCTGAGTGGGGCATTTTATAAAAAATATAAAATAAATGGGAAGTGGTTCCTCGTTTTCCTTTTATTAATGGTTTTAAGTTTTATTCGGTATTAAATGTGAAAATTATATTCGTGGATATACATACATACATACGCACATATGTAGGTATATTTATGTATGTATAAATAAATATTTTAAAATCAATTTTATAACGCGTGAAATTTATGTTTGCTGTTTTTGATCAGTTTTATTTTCGTTTATGATTTCACGTCCAAACGTCATAAATGTCATAAATATTGCGGTATTTATTTACGATTTTTATAAATTTTTTCCATAAAGTAAAACTGTAAACGCTATTATTTATATTTTATGTATGTAGTCAGGCAATTTTTTTTAAGATTAATTTTACTCGGCCTCTCTCTACTCTCCATTACTCCGTTAAATATCTAACCTGTTACCGTCCATATTTTCAAAGAAAAATTGTACAGTGTTGCCACAGCTTCAAAATTTGTATCACTTTCTAACTATTTATTGACTTTGTGGAATTTAATTTTTTATTAAAATATTTTATATTAACAACTTAAGTTTCAAGAAAATTAATTTTCGAAAATCTCGAATGTATATTCATCATGGGTTTTAAATGATTTTGGGATTTCATATTATTTTAAATAATTATAAGACATGTTCTCGGTGTCCTATATTTCTATTATATTTTCTTTTTATATTTATTGTGAGTTTATTGTTTCTTTTGCATTAATCATAATGAGATTTCGTTAATTAAAACAAGTAAGGGAAGGCTAAGTTCGGGGTTATTGAAGAAATTTTATTAAGATAACGCACAAATTTACCCATAAACCATTTTCCACACATATCATCAGGGTGTCAATAAAATATTATATACTGAATTTCATTGAAATCTGTCGAGTAGTTCCTGAGATATGGTTTCTGACACATAAGTGGGCGATGCCACGCCCATTTTCCATTTTGTAAAAAGATCTGAGTGCAGCTTCCTTCTGCTATCATTTCTGTGCAATTTTGTGTTCGTGACGTTTCTCGTTAGTGAGTTAACGCACTTTTAGTCATTTTCAACCTAACCTTTGTATGGGGAGTGGGAGTGGGAGTTATTATCCGATTTCTTTCATTTTTAGACTGTATAAGGAAACAGCTAAAAGAAACGACAGCAGAAAGTTTAATTTATATAGCTTTATTGGTTTGCAAAATATATACAAAAAACATATTTGGGGGCGGGGCCACGCCCACTTTTCCAAAAAAATTACTTTCAAATGTGCCCCACCCTAATGCGATCCTATGTTTCAAATTTTATTTTCATAACTTTATTTATGGCTTAGTTATAGCTCTTTATGTGTTTTTGGTTATCGCCATTTTGTGGGCGTGGCAGTGGTCCAATTCCGCCCATCTTCGAACTTAACCTTCTTATGGTGCCAAGGAACACGTGTTCCAAGTTTCATTAAGATATCTCAATTTTTACTCAAGTTACAGCTTGCACGGACGGACAGACAGACATCCGGATTTGAACATTACGCGTCACCCTGATCACTTTGGTATATATAACCCTATATCTAACTCGTTTAGTTTTAGGACTTACAAACAACCGTTATGTGGACAAAACTATTATACTCTCTTTAGCAACTTTTGTTGCGAGAGTATAAAAAATGGAATTCATTACAGAACTCATTTATTTTTCTAAGCGCACTCCTTGCCTATTATTTCTATAATTGTTTGTTATAACTTGCGTCGTCTGCAATATTTAACAGTATTTATTTTTGTAAGTACATATATACACATAAATAGAATATACTATATAACGGCATTTGTAACGTTACACAAGCGGTTAGATAACAACAGGCGTCCTTGTCGCTGGTAAACGAATGCGCCTAAGTGCTCTCACACATCGCCGCACAACAAATGAGCAGTAGCAACAGCAACAACAACAATAATAACATCAGTAACAGTAACGGCAGCAAAACAGCATTTGAAGTTGAACAAAATGTCTGACAATGACACGATGAGCTACAATATATCGTCAACTTGTGATTGCGCAGCAAAAGTGCAATGCAAACACACATACAAACATACATATAATACATACGTATAGATAATGATGTGTGCTTGCTACTTGTCTACTAATGCGAGCGAGGGGCTGTGCGCATCTGCATCTGCAATGTATGGGGCATGATAAGGAACTCAAGCGTAATGATGACGGCGGCCCAACTACACATGCAGTCCACAATTCATAAGCAACTCACCGCAGTTGTAGCAACAGCAACAACAACAACATGAGGCCAATATATATGCTTACCACAATGTGTTGCATATACAAGTTGCCACAACAGAATTGCAACGCCACATAACACAACAGCAAGAGAAACCATAATCATAATGGCAATAACAGTAATAATAATAAGACGGCTTACAGCGCATAAACACACATATATATATATCTATCTATATATATATTTATATATATCTATATACATATACGTATAAGTATGCCTGTATGTATGTATGTGTGTGTTTTTCATAACCGCGACAATGCAGTTATAATAACACATAAATAAATTGGCGTCATTTGCCAAAAGGATTACAGTTTATGTTACTTGGTTAGTCTTCACAGCCCAGGGGCTTGAAAGCTAGGTTGTTGGTATTTGGAATAGAAATTGCGGAGGCAGGTTGGTGCAATAAAATGTACTCTGTGTAAATACCGCAGTTTTTACATATACACATATGATTTCATGCCCTCAAATATTTAGAAAATTTACTGTTAGTTTTTGTTCGTTTGCATTACTAATAGTTAGAGCGCATGTGTGGCATGACAGACAAGAAAACTACAATTTAAGTGTTTGTTGAGTGAAAATCACAAATCTTCTGCCACTTGCTGCTGCGGCGTTGGTTGTTGCCTTGGCTGAAAGCATTTATCTTCACACATAACTTTCTTGCCGTCATTTAATGGCAATTTGTGGGCAATTCTAGGAAGCGTTGGAATTTTTCTCAAAGAGAGCACTACGCTTTAAAATCTTTGTTTTTGTTGCTTCTTTGTTTTAGTGTTTTAAAGAGAGAACTTCGCAAAACGTTTACAAAATCAATCAATCAAAGTTGAAAACTATTGCCTTCACTGTCTTTGGACACACAATTCGACCCATATATTCGGCATAAAGATCACTAGAATATCGAGAGTCACTGTATATAATATATGTGGGCTGGACAAATCCTAGACCATTTTTACCTTCAGTTTCACCACCCACCCATGTACATTATAACCAAGATTTTACAATCACTTAATTTTGCTATGATATCTCACATACGTATTAACCGATATATACGGTATAAAGTCCACCGTAAGTATCCGTCGTATATTATGTACACCGATATTTTCAATAAAAAATTTGCCTCAAGCTCTGAGCCACTTACCCAAACATATTACATCTAATTTTCGTGGGCGTAGCAGTGGTCCGATTCCAACCGTCTCATGGTACCAAGAATATGTGTACCAAGTACTCAAGTTGTCGCTTGCATGGACGGATTTCAATTCCACTTGCTATAAATAACTCTATACCTTACTATTTTATTTCTGGATGACACAAACAACCGTTAGGTGATCAAAAGTATAAAAATGAAAAAAATAGAAATAGAAATGTGAAAACAACCGAAAGATTTCTTATAAAAGTCTTAGCACATTCTTTAAATGATCAATATTATCATTCTTTAAATTATATTATCAATATATTTTCATTCTAGACTTTTGTCAAGCTAATACTTCTAGAATACATATGTATGTATGTGATTGGCGTTGCAACCGTTTACCCGGTTATAGCCGAATCGACCATAGTGCGCCACTTCTCTCTCTCTCCTTCGCAGTTCGGCGCCAGTTGGAGATCCCAAGTGTAACCAGGTCGCTCTCCACCTGGTCCCTCCAACGGAGTGAAGGCCTTCCCCTTCCTCGGCTTCCTCCGGCGGGTACTGCATCGAACACTTTCAGAACCGGAGTGTTTTCGTCCATTCGGACAACATGACCTAGCCAGCGGTATTCGCGTTGCCAATGTTCTGAGGACCATAAATCTTACGCAAAATTTTCCTCTCGAAAACTCCTAGTGTCGTCTCACCTGATGTTGACATCGTCCAAGCTTCTGCACCGTAAAGCAGGACGGGAATGATGAGGGACTTGTAGAGCTTGATTTTGGTTCGTCGAGAGAGGACTTTACTGTTCAATTGCCTACTCAGTCCAAAGTAGCACCAGTTGGCAAGAGTTATTCTGCGCTGGATTTCGAGGCTGACATTGTTCATGTTGTTGATGCTGGTTCCCAGGTATACGAAATTATCTACGACTTCGAAGTTATGACTGTCAACAGTGACTTGGGAGCCAAGACGCGAGTGCGCTGACTGTTTGTTTGATGAGAGGAGATATTTCGTCTTATCCTCATTCACCTCCAGACCCATTCGCTTCCCTTCTTTATCTAGGCGGGATAAAGCAGAACAAACGGCGCGGTTGTTGCTTCCGATGATATCAATATCATCGGCGTACGCAAGCTGTACACTCTTGTAGAAGATTGTACCTTCTCTATTTAGCTCTGCAGCTCTTATAATTTTTTCCAGCATCAGGTTAAAGAAGTCGCACGATAGTGAGTCACCCTGTCTGAAGCCTTGTTTGGTACCGAACGGTTCGGAGAGGTCCTTCCCGATCCTGACGGAGCTTTTGGTGTAGCTCAACGTCAGTTTACATAGCCGTATTAGTTTTGCAGGGATACCAAATTCAGACATACCGGCGTAAAGGCAGCTCCTTTTCGTTCTGTCGAAAGCAGCTTTAAAATCGACAAAAAGGTGGTGTGTGTCGATCCTCTTTTCACGGGATCTGTAATACTTAGAGATAATATTTCCGGATACTCATCCCTTCTTAGTAATTTTCGAGTAGCAAAGCCCCTGACCTTCCGTGCGGTCCAAGCTTATTCTCATGAGAGAAGCTTATTCGTATGAGATGTTAAATCTCATAAACTGGTAGTATTTTTAGATTATTCCGGTGCTATAAATGTATTACGTGAACTTACTAGATTTGATTAATTTTTCTATTGATATTTGAAAGTTTTTCAACGTTATAGAAATAATGTGATATTCTAAGATAGATACTTTTAAAAACTATTTTAAGAAATTGAAAATGTACTGGAAGTCCACTAAAAATTTTGATAAACATCTGAGTTTAGAATTTATGAAATATCGACTGACAGATAATCTCGAAATATTACTTAGAAGGAGGTTAGATTTTAATCTAGATTTGCTCAGCGGCATTTCGTCATCGGTTAAATATGAGTTAAAATTAGAGATGAGATTGGGTTTACCTATTCTACAAAGTTTTGTTCCAATACTTTACAACATTACAGCTCAGGTATTTGAATGCGGTTACGTCCTTTACAGAAAGTCTGTACTAAGAAATAATTATGGTAAATGGGTATATGTATGTTGTGATCACACTGAATGTGCTTCGAATATTTTTTGGAAATTTTGGAATATTTGAAACATTGGAAACTTGCCTTGTTTCCATCTAGTATCATCGATACGAACCTCTAGCTAATATTTATATTTTATTATTTTAATCAAAGACAGTAATGTTCAATCTACAATAATTTTAACGCCATTCGATAGTATACACTTTCGTCAGCGCTTCTTCCAACTGAAACTTCTTCTACTGAAACTCGATTTTTGGAATATCTTTTGGCGCTTTCAGCGATTTCTCGTATGCTTGTAAAACGACGGCATTTTAAGGTTCTCTTCTTCAGGGGCATGCATGTCAACATAATAGTTTTGAGAATTGAAAATTTCAAAATTCCCGTTATTTTTTGAACACACCTTGTATGTACTGAAACTTATTTTAAAAACTATAAAATTAGAAGTTCACCAAATGTCCCTGATTTCCTATACGAATTGGAACTTCGAAGTAATAATATTGAGCTTACAGAACTTTTTATTATAGTTGGGAACCGCTGCTTGGCAAAATATTTTTCATAAAAATAATATAATTTCCATGGACTGGCCCACAAAATAAATATTCCTGAAACTAAGTGTGCACAGTTAGTAACTTACAACATAACAATGAGAAGAACTCACAAATATTCAGCATGTCACTGCATGTAATTGTGTAGGTTGACACTATTATCTGCGGACTCATTTTGCACTTTCAAATGCCAAATGGAATGCAGTTAAACCCTTCATTGTCGCATGGCTTTGCACGGCATGCAGCTGAAATAAACTTTATATACTTATTACACACACACACACGAAGGCATAAGTGACAACAACAACACACACTCTCTCAAACATGGAAGTAACGTCACAGAGTTGCAATTGCCGCAGTCATTTGGCATGAAGTACCGCTAAACTGACACTCCATCGCTCGTTTCGCAGCGCATTCGTTGCAGCTGCTGCATGCTGCCAACAACAAATCATCACTGCCTGCGTGTGTGTGTGTGTCTGTGTGCGTTTAATTATGTGCCACAAGCAACTTAGAAAATATTATGAGTAATTCTACTGTTTTTGCTCATTTAGCGCGTTTGCTTGCGCTCTTCAATTCATATTAATCTTAATTACTGCAGCTGCAGCACGTGAGAGCAGCTTGGATGTGTTTTTTTTAAGTATCTATCATAAAAGTCAATATGTTTTAATGGTATCTGCATCTATGTGTTAGTAATCAACCGATTTGTCTGTATTTTGAGTTTTATTTATAATTTTCAGGTCAAGGTCACTCATTTTGGCAATACAACTTTGTATATTCACTTGCCAAAAGTAGTTAAATACAAATTTGTAAGATTATTGCTTCTAGAATTTGTGTTCTCTCATGCCTCACATCATATACTTAAATACAGGGTTAGCATTCAGACGGCACCAGATTTCTCATCATTTCAAGCGTGGAAATGAAGTATCTACAGCTAACTCCTCTGAGACCTCAATATAAATATTCGAAATGCTGGTTCTTCTTATTTTTCACTCCTCAGTGACCCATAATTCCATTACAGCACAACATGCGGTCCCAATTGTTAAAAAAAGTGTTCGAAAACTGTGGTTCTCGGCTGAAATTTATTTTGAATAACAATCCTTAAAACATAATGACAAATCTTGATCTTTATACTAAAGCAAAATTATTGGTCATAACATTAAATTATATGCGTTTTATATCCTTTAAAGCACCCTCTATTACTGAAGTCGTATAATGAGTTCACTAAGTAGAGTAGAAGCAGTAGAAGTACTTTTTTCAATACCCTTTCATGTTAGTTTTGTTCAGTATGATGTATTTGCATTTCTTTATGGAGAGACCTACGCCTATGCAACGTTTCTTTATCTTTAAAACGAAATTCACGTTCTGTAAAGAATGTGTTTCGCGTCTTCCGTTCAACTTATGGTCTACATAATCGGCCTACTAAGCGTACTATTCGTCTTCCCCATCATCCATCTTAAGACTCAGCATTCATTATTGGAAAATATGCGAACGAATAGACCAGAATCCAGCACGCAGTGAAGAAAATATAGCAGCGAAGATGAAAGTGTACACGAAGACTGTGGAGAGTCGATTCGGCGCCGTTCGCAGCAACTCGGACTGACGTATGAAATGTATTGGGGCATTTTAGCATATTGAGAGCATACAAAATACAGCTAAAGTCACTCGACCCTCCCAAGCGACATCGCTTCGCTCTATGGGCTCTTGAAAAGTTCCAAGAAGATCCGACGTTTTCAAGCGAAATTATGTTCAGCGATGACGCCCATTTGTGGCTCAATGGGTTTGTAAACAAGCATAATTGTCTCATTTGGGACGAAGAGTTGTCATTTCATCCAGAAAAAAAAAAACAAAGATTTGGTGTGGTTTGCGGGAATCAATTGGCTCTAGAGTCGGTGGAATCTTCGGTCCATATTTCTTCAAAAATGATGCCGATAATTTCGGCGACATTTGCTTTCAACAAGAGGGCGCCACTTCCCACACGGTGAGCAGATAATTTCACTTTTTGGGCCGATCGATTGGCCACCAAGATCATGGGATATCACACCGTTAGGCTTTTTACTGTGGAGATATCTAAAGTCTAAAATCTATGCAGACAATCCCGCTTTAATTCAGGCCTTGGTGCAAAACATCACGTGAGTCTTTCACCAGTTATGAGTCAAAATGCTCGAACAAGTCATCGAAAATTGGACTCAACGGATATACTGAGACATAGCCGCGATCAACATTTGAAAGAGATAATCTTTAAAAAACAAATACCAAAGAATGATTTTTCGAATTAAAATAAACATTTCCCATTAAATATAAATTGTCTGTGTTTTTTCTTTAAAAAAGTAGGGAACCTCGAAATGGATCACCCTTTATGTATATAATAGAGGTTGATTACGACAGGGAGACTTTATACCTGTCTTAAGGGGCTATACTAGTGTAACCCATGAAAAATTAGGCGAATTTCGTGATTTTTTTTTGTAAGAAAACGCTCGATCGAATGTTTCGAAATATTTGGACATAATAAGGTATATTTTTAGCTACATTTAAATTTTTCTTTTACAAAAAGAATATTGAAAAACAACGGAGAAAATCAAATATTCTATATGTAAACTCTCCTAAAATTTAAATAAAAGCACATTTTCAATCAATGCACCCATTTCAATCCCCACAACTGTACTTGCAAATACACGACAACAAGAAATATGAAATTTTCATTACATTGCGTATACGCACTGGTGTCTCACAGCTGCTATTATTACACTACGCACTACAACAAACACACTTCAAAAGCCATAGCAATCAACCATGCCGGAATGAGTCTTTTGTTTTGTTTACTATATTTTACCAAATAATTTATTTATTTACATATTGCCAAGCAAACAGTTATTAACACAAAAGCGATTTGTAATATGAAATGTCAAGCGTACACTGAAATCACTGTCGCCATGGCAGTTGCATTTTTAAGTGCATCAATGCAACACTGTATCATCAGCATCAACATGATCAGCTTCCTCATTGCTTTGCATTGTTGTCTGGCCACAGTAGAGGCTTTGGACAACCGTTAGAAACCACAAATTGATTTTTCGAAGCTCATGAAGTGCTGACATTTTGTGGTTAATACCTGGGTACATAAACACACCGCTGTGTGTCTCTGTACTGTAGGTAAGCATGTAACTGCGCTTGTAAGTACTGTCCATGCAATATAAATTGGTTTTCTAGTTAGCATTGCAAATTTAATTAAGATTTAATTGAGCCCCCAGGCAATGTCAAGCCATTTGTCGATTTCTTTGGTTATATAGCTGCTTTTATTAATAAACACTGGTGTATTTGCACAAAATATTTACTTTTTCTTGGTTGACAATATGCCTTTATTGAACATGAATTTAATTTATCAAATATTGTAAATCACAATAGATGATGAAATGATGATAGCTTCTCTGTTGAGTCATTGCTGGACATTTCATTATTAACCTATTGTCATTTTACTTCATTCAGTTTGAGTTAAGACTCAGCGTTCTTTGAACCTGCTTAAAATTGTATGCATGCGACTAGCCTTTATGCTCACAATCCAAACAAATTGAGGTCACATAACCTCAAAATTGGCCAAAAAGCCTGCTTCACACCACAAATGTACCAAAGAGTGTCATAGGTAATCGAAATTTCAAAATAATATTGCAAACCAATGCAACTCAAATTACATTTTACATATGTGTATTTATTATAACACACTTCCAAGCCTTCATAGATAGTCTTGCACTCGTCGCACACTTCATAAACCCGAAAGTGTACTCAATCGTCGAAACTTGAAATTGCTGATTTAATCATAGAAATTACCAGGAAATTGCCTACTTCAACTGATTTATCTGAGCACTTATAAGTTTCTTTGTCTTTGTCTTCCAAGCGCCTGCGCTGCCTCGCTGCCTCGCTGCCTTCAGCACTGCCGTGTCACTCGACTGCAGGCATGCGGTCAACGCTGACCAAAAGATATTTTGTGGTTTTGCGGCACTTACATTTCCGTCTGCTGACATTGTCTGTCCGCCTTTGATTTACTGCCGTTGATCGACCAGACAAAATCCACTTTTATAGATAACACTTTATCACTGCCAAATATAGGCGGCTTTTGCACGTTGTTGTAGGCTTAAGACACCCATTGAGGCTGGAAGGACCATGTCAGCTGGTGGCAGTGGAAGACTAAAAGCTTCGATTTTCAGGTCGTCACACACACCCCTCTACAAAAAATACATACAAATAGCTCTGTAGCAAGTGTACTAGTGTTACAACAATAACAATAAACACAGCCGCCTGTGTTCGCATATACCGAATGACAATTGTGTGCAGCCGCTTGTATGAAATTTATTACAGTTAATTAGGTGAATAGTGTACAAATTGCCAGGCAATGCCCGCATTGATTATGCGAAATCCAATGGCTGATGGATGATTCGATTAAAGTAATGTTTGTAGAGTGGAGTGGAGTGTAGAGATATTGTTGTTGTCGGCGTTGTTTTCGGTAGCACTTCATTGTGTGAGTGCTTTATTTATGCGTGCCATCAATTGCAGTAGGTCGTAGCTTTTTTCGGCATTTGTTTTACATAATTTAAGCAAAGATTTGCATTTGTCAACCATTTATTTCCTTAGGTTCATACTTATATGTAGGCAATACCCTAGACAGGAGATAAAAAATTGCCTACGATAACTAAAAAGAGACTCAAAGCTATATAGTATCTCATACCCATATAAATTTGAATGAAAAAAAAAATAAATAAATAAACAGTGATCCCCGCTTAAGTACCTTTCCCGCTTATGTGTCTCAAAAGACTTGTATGTTAAGAGAGGTACTTAAGCGGGGATTATTGCACTCCATCTGAATAAATAACTATCCAAAAGTATGTTTTCGCAGAATAACTGCAGTTAGCAGATTTGTACATAATTAATATTTGTCGTCTTCGTTTTAATACTTCTACGGTCGCAATGTTGAATCTATGGTCATATAAAGGGTGATCCATTTCGAGGTTACCTACTTTTTCAAAAGAAAAAACACAGACAATTTGAATTTAATGGGAAATGTTTATTATCATTCGAATGATCATTGTCTGGTATTGGTTTTTTAAAGGTAATTTCTTTTAAAGGTTTCCGGGGCTAAGTCTCAGATGGTCTTAGACTTGGACTCGTTCGAGCATTTGACTGGTAACTGGCGAATGATTCCTGTGATGTTTTGCTCCAAGTCCAGAATTGAAGCGGTATTCTCTACATAGACTGTAGACTTTACATAACCCCACAGAAAAAATTCTAACGGGGTGATACTCACATTCTTGGTGGCCAATCGATCGGCCCGAAAGGTGAAATTATCTGCTCACCGAAGTGTTCTTTCAATAAATCAATTGATCGATGCGATGTGTGGGAGGTAGCGTCTTCTTGTTGAAACCAAATGTCGCCACGACAAATCACGTGCTTCAGTTTCAGGCATCAAATAGTCGGTGGCGCGAACACGAATAGCGATCTTTGCCATTGATGGTTACGCATCATTTTTGAAGAAACGTTGACCGATGATTCCACTGGCCCACAAACCACACCAAACCCTTTTATGGATGAAGTGAGAACTCTTGAATCTTTTCAGGTTGCTCTTTGCTCTAAATGCGGTAATTTTGCTTATTTACATACACATTGAGCCAGACATAATCGCTGAATTGGGATCTTCGTGGAACTTTTCAAGAGTCCACAAAACGAAGCGATCTCGATTGGGAAGGACGAGCGGATTCTGTTCTTGCAGAAGCTGCATTTTGTACGTTTTCAATTTAAGATCTCGACGTAAAATGTGTCAAGTAGTTCCATGCTTCAGTCCGAGTTGCAGCGAACGGCGCCGAATCGACTCTCCACAGTCTTCGTGTACACTTTCATCTTCGCTGCTTTATTTTCTTCACTGCGTGTTGGACGTAGTTCATTTGGTCGAAGATTATCATATAATGAATGCTAGGTCTCAAGATGGGTTATGGTATTGCGAATAGTTCGCTCAGTAGGCCAATTATGTTGACCATAAGTTGTAGGAAGCGTGCGAAACGCATTCTTTACAGAACGTGGATTTTCGTAATAAAATTGAAGAATTTGTAAAAGTTGTTCAGGCATAAGTCTTTCCATGATGAAATGCCAAACAATTTTGAACAAAAGTAACGTGGTAGCTTGACACTACTCACGCGTGATCTGTCACCGTTTATTTGTACTTTATTTCTCCAAAGAGTTGCCTTTTCGATTGGTAGTTGGAGAAAAAATTATTTCCTTTTTCTATTGGTCAGATGTAGTATAAATGACAACAAAAATTATATATTCACACGGTAGGGGTCGCTTCCAAAAAAACACAATTTTTTACAAAATTTGGTCCAAATATTATCTAAACGTCATTTCAAAGATGAGTTAGGTAAAACCTTATTTTCATTTTATATAAATTCTGCAATTATTTCTGCCATATTTATTATTTTTGTTATAGAAATATTTACTCAAAAATGAACACTAGAATCAATATTTTTTCTCTTTAAAAGTCTAACGTTAATTGCTATAGCCAGAAATGACAGCCAGTCATTTTATGTAGGTTAGGTTAGGTTATAAGGCTGTTTCCCAAAGGGAAATACACGTAGACTGTAAAAGACTTTCCTTTGTGAAGCCTGGATCTCCCCAATTAGGCGTCGACAAAGCGCCCTGACCCTACTACAAATCTGCAAAGGTCAACTTCTACGACACGAGCTTGTGAGTGAGACGCGAGTTCTTTTTCTTGATATTGAAAGGCGGGGCAAAACAGAAGAAAGTGATGAGATGATTCCAACTCGTGCTCCTCCATGCAGCTTTTACAGCTAGCATCAGCTAAGATGTTTAACCTTACAGCGTGGATCCCGAAGGGACAATAGACAGTAAGAACCCCTACGACTAAGGAGAGGTAAACTTAATTGAGGGCGAAAAGCTCGGTAGAGCTCCTGCGATTCTCCTTAGGCCAGAAGGATCTGGCGACTGCGCAAGTGCTAGTGACAGACCAGCATCTGACCAGTGAACCGCAATATGACAATGGTGCTCCAACATGTCTCCATGCTACTAATAGTGAGACTGACGTTCCTGAAATTGTAAGCTCATCAGCACAATTTCCCGTAATTTCGCTGTAGCCAGGAACCCAGACCAATCTAATTATAAACAAGTAAGGAAGGGCTAAGTTCGGGTGTAACCGAACATTTTATACTCTCGCAATTTATTTATTTAACTTTATTAGTATAACACAAAATTTGACCCGCATATTCGTCATATATATTGTATAAAGTCCATTGAAAGTTGGAAACCATAATATTAGGTTAGAAGCACCGAGGTCCTCATGTTCGATTAATGGGGCCTTGAAAACCTATGGTCCGATTTCGGCGATTTTTAGAATGGGGCTGCCACACTATAAAGGTAGTATTTGTGCAAAGTTCTGCATCGATATCTTCACTAGTGCTTACTTTATATATTTTAAAGTTAACGATTCAGATCGTCTTCAAAGTTCTGGTATATAGGAAGTAGGCGTGGTTGTGAAGCGATTTGGCCTATTTTCACAACTTATCATTGGGATGTAAAGAAACTATTACAAAACAAGTTTCATTGAAATCGGTCGAGTAGTTCCTAAGATATGGTTTTTGACCCATTAGTAGGCGATGCCACGCCCATTTTCCATTTTGTAAAAAAATCTGAGTGCAGCTTCCATCTGCCATTTCTTAAGTGAAATTTAGTGTTTCTGGCGTTTTTTGTTACTGAGTTAACTCACTTTTAGTAATTTTCAACCTAACCTTTGTATGGAAGGTGGGCGTGGTTATTATCCGATTTCAACTAATTTCATGGTGTGTGGTGGGGTACGTAAGAGAACTAACTGCAGAAAGTTTGGTTTATATAGTTTTATTGGTTTGCGAGATATATACAAATACCCGATTTGGGGGCAGGGCCACGCCCACTTTCCCAAAAAAAATACATCCTCGTGCCATCCTCTGTTCCAATTTTTACTTTTATAACTTCATTTATGGCTTAGTTATGACACTTTTTGTGTTTTCGGTTTTCGCCATTTTGTGGGCGTGGCAGTGGTCCATTTTCGAAAGCAACCCTCTCACGGTCCCAAGGAACGTGTGTTCCAAGTTTCATCAAGGTATTTCAATTTTTACTCAAGTTATCCGTTGCACGGACGGACGGACAGACGGACAGACGGATTTTGACTCGTCTTGTCACCCTGATCATTTTAATATATAACCCTATATCAAACTCGTTTAGTTTTATGACTTACAAACAACCGTTATGTGAACAAAACTATAATACTCTCTTAGCAACTTTTGTTGCGAGAGTATAAAAATAAAGTATAACGATGTCACTGATTCCTTAACCAACCTTGAGCGCATAGTCAGTGAACTCAAAGTTAGTAGCGCCGCTCTACTATCGCAGTGGATTGTCACCGCCGTAAAGGTTGTTGCGCTTCGAAGCAATATGGATATATTGCCGCTGCCACTTCCGCTTGAAAAATGCTGTTTTTATAGATGGGTAACAGTACAATAATTGCTAGATTTGTATAAAGAAAATACTCAAAATTATTATCTACCACTTAAAATGCCTCTTTCTTTCATTTAAAAATAAACATTTTGAGTAATCAATTGTATTTGAAATACGATATTTACCACAAAATTTCAGTCAATCGTGACAACACATGCCACACGGTGAATTAATATAAAAATGGCTTTGATGAACACCGGCTTGCTTCCTGCCGCATTATCTAAATTACCGCGCTTTGTCGCAGTTGCCGCAGGTTACCACTCACATACATACATATAGCAATGTTCGGCGCAAAAAAGAATACCGTTCAAGTGAAATAAAAAAGCACAAAGAGATAAAAAACAATAAAATAATGAATAATGCGTGGCAACCGAGCAGAAAAGCAGCGCGAATAAATCAATACGAAAGCGAGATGGCAGCACCAGAAAAAACGGCACAGACAACTGTTGTGGAGTGAAGCTTTAACATTGTAGTTGCTTTATGCGGTAGCCTAGAGGCTTTGCAGCGAGCCGTTTGTCGCTTTTTATATGCTTACAAATTTCATAGCATACTTTTGAGCTGCAAGTGAATTCACAGAGGCATATCTCTCGAACCATCTGAAGTGAGCATTATGTGGTGGCATTGAAGCCCCTGCCAAGACACGATGATACAAATCGCTAAAGCATTCGACTTACTATAAATAAATGATATAAAATATACCAAAAAACGCACACAGGCTCGGATAAATTTTTATTTTTTTAAGGTTATTTGTACTCTCCTACGTTTCACGCACAAATCTGAATTAGTACCGTGGCACATTAAATGCTTGCGAAACGCACCTTTCACCGTTGTGATACGCTTTCAAATGTTTTTATCGCACTTTTTACGCCCAATTAGACACAACGCTCGCAAATCAATAAATTCGGGCTTCTTCGACAATTTATTTGAATATGCAAATGTTAAAGGCAAATATCTTACCTAATATTTTTATGGAAATTTTTAAAGGGCATTAGAGTATACTTACTACATTTGGATAAGATAATTGCTTAGTTATGGATCTTTTTATTACTGCTGGTGGACTCGGAAGTAGTAGAAAGTAAATGCAAAGTTTTGATTTGAAATCAACAGATTTAAATCAAATTAAAAAGGATGGAAGGATTAATTAGTTGGTTAAAAAGCGATGTTATGAGTAACCTAATACCAACCAAACCTAAAGCATAAATCATCAGTAAGCAAGTTTATAGTGTTCCAAAGGACATTTCCACTTAGACTTCAATTCGTTGGAATTCATGCGGGCAGCAAGCTTTCTGCTTTCCATCAAACTTACATCGATGAATACGATATGTCTAGAAGACTAGGCTTCAAATAAGTTGAAAGAGAGTACTCGGACAATCAAATCCATAAAGTTTAGACGATTCTTTTTTTTTTATCTAGTGGTAATCTTTGGTCCCCGCTTGAAATTAGTTTGAATCCGACTCATTCCTTGTTGAATGACTGCTTAAAGCAACCACAGATGGTACTAAGGTGTTTTGAGCTATTAGGTGCAGAGATTGTCACAAGCAGATCTGGTCGGAACGAACTCAAATTACTTGTTATTGTTAATGTTTTTTCGATCCCATAATATTCTATTAGGGATTGCTCTATTTACTAAGAAAGAGAAGAGGCTGTTCTAATCAACTTGACATCATATGAATAAGGCGTTCCTCATTTCACTTTTCCTTCGGAGCTTTGTTAGTGATATTTGACTGTGATATTGAGCAGGGCTCTGTTTGCCTGGGAACGGTGTTTCGAACAATCTTATGTATGGTATTATCAGCTCCCATACCAATGTACTGTATTTAAGAAAAATAGTTTATAATACCAGAAGATTTAGGACCAAGTGAACCTGCGCTTCTGTTTGAAATTTGGTATTAGATTACGTTAGGTCAAGCGGATGAACCCCGCAGCTGCAGAGAGTCTCACTTAGACAGCTTTGACTGTCCTCCTTTCTGGCACCCAAAATTCTCCTAACGGAACGCCAAGACTCTTATGATTCAACGAAGCGCTTGAACTCTATTACAAAGTTCTTAAGTCGGCTAATGTCGATTGCAGTCCCTTTGGTGGATTCGCCGAAGGTGTGCGTAATCTTAGTATGGCGAATGCTGAACATTAAAGGAGGAAGTGCTTGGATGATACCAATGATTGGGGCGAGATGAGCTTTCTCAAGCGACAGCAGTTGGAAGAACGGTTTCGGTCCACCGCGGGCCAGAAAAACTTCGCTTCTGCACGGGTGCTGGTTATTGGCCAGAGTTTGGCGAGATGAGCTTCATTAAGCGACAGTAGTTGGAAGGACGGTTTCTGGCTATTGGCCAGAGTTTGGCTTTTGTGGGTTTTTCCATCGCAGTATCGATTAAAGGATATATAGTAATGTGGTCAAGAGTGCTTGAAATAATATAATGCGTGATTTTAAAGCATTACTGGTCTTTGAAGTTTTTTTCTGCTTGAGAGACATTCGTAAAAGGCCTATAATAGGAGGGAGTTCGAAAATGTCATACTTGGCTCAGAGTTTACAGATAACAATCCCTCTTATAATAAATTTATTCATAGCAGCTCCGAGATAAATTTAGAAATCATTTATTTATCTCATCAAGACCATATAAGCATCGACCTATCTTATTATATTATTTTGAGCTATTGTATACATACATATATACAATGTGAGTCGATGTCTGGGGATGCTATATTATATTTTCGTTTTATCTTCAGCGAATATCTCCTCTAGAATTCGACAATCTGTACTCTGAAATCAGTAGTGTCTCTGCTCTCTAATTCTTTCATTGCTCTTCGCAACCTATTGGGATTTTTGAATAATCATAAATTCAAAACAACAATGAGTTCAATCAGTTCACCATTTCCTAGATGGTTCCGTGTCTTTTGTTACATATTCATATGTCACTTGCTAATGTATTTTGGGTGGGCACACGTGAATTGTTCGTCCATTTCAACATGACTTGAGCGTAATTATTTTCTGTTGTAAAACGTGTCGACTTGTGGTCGGGTGGTCAGACTGATGATTTAATGCTGAAATATATATATTCATACACATACATATATGTACGTTTCCATGCCTTCAGTGCTCCATTAATTTCATTGCGAGTAGTACAATAAAGACAATAAAGATATAAGCAATGACTGTGATCTTAAGGTCAATTCGCCTTACTTACACACTGAAATACACTCACACCCACACATACATTTACATAATTGTAACTATCTTTCAACACATTTTCTTTGCCGCTGGGAGCGAGTACCGAGTAAACTGTTGGACACCAACGCTTGGGGAGTTTTTCATTAAAATCGGAGAAATCTGCTTGCAACATATGTGACGTCTTGTAATTTTGTCTTAATTGTGGGGCGAGCATTGTGTCCTAAATTGCCATTCCGTGTACAACTCGCTATGTGTGTCTCAGGGTGTGTGTGTGTGTGTAGTAGAGCATTTACTTTAATAATTACGGTTGGCAATGTTGGTGTTATTGAATGATTTATCTCGTATTATTAGTATACCTGCAATCAAGCTTAATTGACTGTTTGCTTTGCCCCACAATTACTTTCATATTGCAACAAATATACATATACATAGGTATATGCGGGTGAGTATATATACAAATCGATGATTGTATTTTGAATTGTTAGGTAATAAAATATGCATTTGTGTTGAAAATTAGAGTTAAAATTTTCATGATGATTATTTTATGGCTAGTGAATATGAATATGTTTAGAAAAGCTATAAAAAAGCAACCCTGGTTATTTGGTTGTGTCAATGAATCTAAAGAATGACTAAGTTGTACTCAAGATTTCACTTCCTCTAGATCAATGTAGTCTAGTCATTGTCATTGGCATCAATTTTCTTTTATATTCACATTTCCTGCCTTCTTTTTCTTTGATACCATAATCCTCTCATTAATTTTACCAAATTCAATATATTTCCAAGCCGCTCCTTCTTCATATCTTTGATGTTGGGAGGCCTTCTAGTTATTCTACCGGCAAATCAATAGAATTTATCTCCCCTGAATTTATGTTAAAACTCCTTCAGCTGAAGATTAACAAATGTAACTTGAGAGTTGTGAAGGGATAGTCTGATCGAGTATCCCAAATCCTGATATCACTAATCCTCCCCAATTTTGCTTATGAATGGGAGAGCTCAAACAACTGGATAAAGTTACCCATTAAGCGACTGAATATTTCAGAATTTGTTTTGAAGCACAAGCCTAATCGATTATTTTCTAACACAGACACAAAATTCAGACAGGGAACTGTTTGCTTTTATAGCTAAATGAACCCCTCATTTCAGGTTATAGGTTTTAGTAGACCAAATTTTAGAAGTGACTCCTCTGATGCTATTATCCTATTAACCGGCTTGTGTGAATAACTGAACATCGCGGATTCGCTGGATACTGCAAAACGGACAAGCTTGTAAAAGAGAGGTCTCTAGTCTCATTGAGTACGGAGTGGAAGCGGGTTGGCTGTCCACGGTACAATTACGAACACTGCACAATCAGACATCGCATATGCTCGACAAGATATAAACCTGCAGCTTTACAGTTACGAGGTTCTTTTGGTCCTCAAGATGTGTTTACTGGACACTATCCAATGGGTACAATTTCATACTAAGAAACCAGACTTTTCTTGTGCATTAGGATTATTTGGTATGGTACGCTGGGTATTGCCTTCGAAGTCATCTAACGGACGGAACGAGATATATCGACTCGGGATGGGCCATAAGTATAAGTTTAATGGTGATTTTGGTTCCTCGAACTCTTCATCTGTGATGAATGGTACCAGAACCTCTCTCAATGGTTATTGAACTGTAGAAATTCAAAGGGAAAGTTAGGTTCCTCCCTACGAATGACGTTTATTGTCTGTATAAATGAAACCACGTCCAAAATTTTTCCGAAAAGATGTTGTTTGGGATCGGTATATTTCTCTTAATGTTCCTTGTTTTCGGTTCGACTTCAAGAAAATATCTAAATATCATACTATACAAGAAGAAGATGGTCGCAGAGGAGCTCTTTACATGTAGCCAACAGGCTGAGCTCACTGTATTGCCACTTTTGCCAGCAGAACCATAAAATAAAAACAACGGTTTTTTCGGAGACTATAGAGTGTAATAATGTGAAGCTGTAAAAAAGGTTTTAGTTGATTTTTTAGTTTTAACCACCGGCGATGATTTTAGTTAGATAATTACTCTTTATTTTCTATACAATTAACAATTTCTTTGTAATAACTACCAACTTTTTAGTAGTACCAACCATTTCATTAAAAGTCCTAGCTAGAAAAGCTAGTGAGTAGGCTTAAATTAATTTCATTTAAAATTCTTCTTAAATCTTGTTTCATCATTGTGGTTACGCATAAAATAACTTAAATATACTTTTGTTAAGCGTTTTCTGGGAAGCAAAACTACTCTAATTCAATAATCACATATTTATTTTATAACATCGGTGTTTATTTATATACCGTTATGTGCACATAGGCACACACACACATTAAATACCAATACACATGCATCAAATCGTGATTGTTTACCACTAATTATGTAGATATCCTAATTATGGTTGCATAAAGCGCATAATAATGTGATACGATGTGATGTGCTGTGCTGTTACGTAATGCACTGTTATGCCACAAAATACAGACTAAAAGCTTAGTACGAATATGCGCAATCAATATCAAAGCATTTGTGGGAGTGAAAAATTTCCAAAGGGGGTTAGTAATATTATCAAGTAGAAGTTGTTCGAAAATGGGATGGATAAATTTTTCAAAAATGCTAGCGAAAGCTCTCGAAGCTTTGTAAAACATTTAACATTAGTCATCTGACGTCAGTTCTGACAACCACTTGACATTTGTCATCTAATATAAGTTTGACAGCTGTCATTTGACATCCATTTGACATTTCCCGTCTGGCATATGTAAATGTTCAGCTGACATTCGTTTGTCATTTGCCATCTCACGTTCGTTTTGACACCCTTTTTGACATTTTCCATCTGACATTCGTATGACATTTGTCATTTGATATCCTTTTGTCTATTATCATCAGAATAATCCAACTATAGGTTGTTAGTTGTCAAACAATATAACGAAAACACCAACTCTAACCATAATTTATTTTTCAAAAAACTCATCCTCATCCTCATCCTCCTCTAATTATTTCTTGTCAAGCCACTGTCTCCAAATATTTGTTAGCCATATTTACTAATTCATTAGCGACCTAATTAATATTGACATATGCGAGCCTGATAACAACAATTCATATCTGCGGAAATCTGTGTAGTTTTGTTTCAAAATATTGACGCTTTAATGTGAATTGTGTTATGCAATCAATATGAATAGAGTGTGTGTCTTTGACATAATAAAGGCTGTCTAAATATAGGTGTAATTGTTGCTGTGGCGGTCTAAAACCGGAAATGTTGAGAAATGAAGCCTAATTGATAATTCTTGGCCGGGTTCTAAGATGTTTTGGGTATTTAGAAACGATTATTGGGGGATTTCATCCGAGGCTCGGTGTTTGTTTTCATTGGGGAGATTTTTTTATGTGGTGGGTCCCAAGCCCTACGCACAACCGCAGAAGCGGGCTTCGCCTTCTCACTTTAGCTCGCCTCCAAACGGATGTCTGTTAGCTACCCGGGGATACTTGGTCGAAAACCGGAAGTCGTGAGCTGCTTGAGTCATATGCAAAAGAATCGTTCCTGGCCACTCCCAAGTGAATGGCAATCAGAAACTTTCCTAACTTGCGTGAACTTCTACATATGACCCCATTACCCAACTTCTACATATGACCCCATCCCCCTAGTGTACAGCTCCTGGCGTATGCCGATGATATTGATATCATCGGAAGCAACAACCGCGCCGTTTGTTCTGCTTATTCCAGACTAGATAAAGAAGCGTATGGGTCTGGTGGTGAATGAGGACAAGACGAAATATCTCCTGTCATCAAACAAATAGTCAGCGCATTCGCGTCTTGGCTCCCACGTCACTGTTGACAGTCATAACTTTGAAGTTGTAGATAATTTCGTTTATCTGGGAACCTGCATTAACAACACCAACAATGTCAGCCTTGAAATCCAACGCAGAATCACTCTTGCCAACAGGTGCTACTTTGGACTGAGTAGGCAATTGAAAAGTAAAGTCCGGTGGAAAGACCAAGTGCAAAGTGACCTGTCTTCATTTGGTGTTTCTAGTTGGCGCCAAAAAGCAAAAAGGAGGAATGAGTGGCGCGCTCTGGTGGATTCGGCTATAATCGCTTAAAGCGGTTCCTACGCCAAATATATATATATATATATATATTGGGGGAAGTGGTCTAAAGATAACAAGAAAAAAATTTTTGCTTTTAAAACTTTTCCATCTTAATTAAATTGAGTAATTATTTTCAATAAAATTTCTTAAATTAAACACTAATTGCACAATTAGTTAATTATCTTAATTTATTGTAAATTGAGAACTATTATTTATTGAAATATTATTTAAGGGGTTATATACAGTTAGACGGCCGAAAAAAAGTGAATTTTCCAGAATGTTTTCTGAGAAAACTTTTGAATTTATTGATCCAAAAATTTATACACATATTATGGTATCTTTTAACTGTATTTTAAGACTTAGTACTAGTAAAAATATTTATTTGAAAAAGAGCTACAGCTGATCTCCAGGAGCTCCTCTCAAAAAAGACGTTTTGCGGTGACCACTATATCTCGGAACTGGATCATCCGAAATTAAAAAACCAAACAGATTTCGTTAAAATAATGTTAAATCTAGTAATTAATCGAAGGAATAAGCAAAATAAAATTTTTTGACAAAATGGCAGTTTTCAAAAAAAAAAAAAAAAATCGATTCTTCACCGAAATTTCGGCCTTAAATTGTTTATAAAAAAAAAAAATTTTTATCAGAGAGAAAAAATCTTCGATCGATTACTAAAAAATATATTTAAGAAGGTCGTGTTAAAATTTGAGACTAATAGGTCTAGCCGTTTTCGAGTAATGTTGGTCACCGACTTTGAAAACACCATTTTGAGAAAAACGCGCTGCCGCTCGGACCTTGTACTTCCAAGCACTCTGAAACGCCTTTTCAAATTTTTCATTTGCTTGTAACTTTGAAAATATTTACCGGAACGATTAAGAAAATGAAATAAAAAAAATCGATTTTTTGAAAATTCTAACTGTATATAACCCCTTAAAGCAGTTACAACAGTTAGTAGCTAACAGCTGTATAAAAATAGTTATTGTTATTTTAGCGGGTCTGAAGAGAGTATTTGTTTTTGC